>NC_083870.1:39840211-41090211 GCF_032452875.1 Bos javanicus
AAAAGAAGAGCAAATGAAGCCCAAAATAATCAGAATGAAAGAAAAAAGAGTAGAAATCATTACCATCTTTCTAAATTCCATATATATGTGTTAGTATACTGTATTGGTGTTTTTCTTTCTGGCTTACTTCACTCTGTATAATAGGCTTCAGTTATATCCACCTCATTAGAGCTGATTCAAATGTATTCTTTTTAATGGCTGAGTAATACTCCATTGTGTATATGTACCACAGCTTTCTTATCCGTTCATCTGCTGATGGACATCTAGGTTGCTTCCATGTCCTGGCTATTATAAACAGTGCTGCGATGAACATTGAGGTACACGTGTCTCTTTCAATTCTGGTTTCCTCTGTGTCTATGCCCAGTAGTGGGATTGCTGGGTCATAAGGCAGTTCTATTTCCAGTTTTTTAAGGAATCTGCACACTGTTCTCCATAGTGGCTGTACTAGTTTGGATTCCCACCAAAAGTGTAATAGGGTTCCCTTTTCTCCACACCCTCTCCAGCATTTATTGCTTGTAGACTTTTGGATTGCAGCCATTCTGACTGGCATGAAATAGTACCTCATTGTGGATTTGATTTGCATTTCTCTGATAATGAGTGATGTTGAGCATCTTTTCATGTGTTTGTTAGTCATCTGTATGTCTTCTTTGGAGAAATGTCTATTTAGTTCTTTGGCCCATTTTTTGAATGGGTCATTTATTTTTCTGGAATCGAGCTGTAGGAGTTGCTTGTATATTTTTGAGATTAGTTGTTTGTCAGTTTTGAGATTTGTCAATTTTTGAGATTAGTTGTCAATTTTTGAGATTAGTTGTTTGTTGTTGTTTGTTGTCAATTAGTTGTCAATTAATATTTTTGAGATTAGTTGTCAATTAGTTGTCAATTAATATTTTTGAGATTAGTTGTTTTGAGATTAGTTGTCAATTAATATTTTTGAGATTAGTTGTTTGTCAGTTTTGAGATTTGTCAATTTTTGTCAGTTTTTGAGATTAATTGTTAATTTTTGAGATTAGTTGTTTGTCCCATTCTGAAGGCTGTCTTTTCACCTTGCTTATAGTTTCCTTTGTGGTGCAGAAGTTTTTAATTTTAATTAGGTCGCATTTGTTTATTTTTGCTTTTATTTCAAATATTCTGGGAGGTGGATCATAGAGGATCCTGCTGTGATGTATGTCGGAGAGTGTTTTGCCTATGTTCTCCTCTAGGAGTTTTATAGTTTCTGGTCTTACATTTAGATCTTTAATCCATGTTGAGTTTATTTTTGTGTATGGTGTTAGAAAGTGTTCTAGTTTCATTCTTTTACAAGTGGTTGACCAGTTTTCCCAGCACCACGTGTTAAAGAGATTGCCTTTAATCCATTGTATAATCTTGCCTCCTTTGTCAAAGATAAGGTGTCCATATGTGCGTGGATTTATCTCTGGGCTTTCTATTTTGTTCCATTGATCTATATTTCTGTCTTTGTGCCCGTACCATACTGTCTTGATAACTGTGGCTTTGTAGTAGAGCCTGAAGTCAGGCAGGTTGATTCCTCTAGTTCCATTCTTTTTTCTCAAGATTGCTTTGGCTATTCGAGGTTTTTTGTATTTCCATATGAATTGTGAAATTATTTGTTCTAGCTCTGTGAAAAATACCGTTGGTAGCTTGATAGGGATTGCATTGAATCTATAAATTGCTTTGGGTAGTATACTCATTTTCACTATATTGATTCTTCCTATCCACGAACATGCTATATTTCTCCATTTATTAGTGTCCTCTTTGATTTCTTTCACCAGTGTTTTATAGTTTTCTATATATAGGTCTTTAGTTTCTTTAGATAGATATAGTCCTAAGTATTTTATTCTTTTCATTGCAATGGTGAATGGAATTGTTTCCTTAATTTCTAGAAAGATGGTAACAATAACCCTGTATGCAAGACAGCAAAAGAGACACTGATGTATAGAACAGTCTTTTGGACTCTGTGGGAGAGGGAGAGGGTGGGATGATTTGGGAGAATGGCATTGAAACATGTATAATATCATATATGAAATGAATCGCCAGGCCAGGTTCGATGCATAATACTGGATGCTTGGGGCTGGTGCACTGGGATGACCCAGAGGGATGGTATGGGGAGGGGGGTTCAGGATGGGGAATACGTGTATACCTGTGGTGGATTCATGTTGATGTATGGCAAAACCAATACAATATTGTAAAGTAATTAACCTCCAATTAAAATAAATAAATTTATATTAAAAAAGAGTAGAAATCAATTAAATAAAACAGATAGTATGGAGAAAATAAATGAAATCAAAATATAAGTCTTTCAGAAGATCAATAAAATTAATAAAACCCTTTCCATACTAATCCAAAAATGATGGACAATTATACAAATAACCCATGTCAGGGATGAGAGGCTGTCACTCCAAATGATACAGGTATTAAATGTACAATAAAATAAAAATTATGAACAACTTTATGGTAATAAATTCCACAACTTAGGTTAAATGAACAAATTGCTTGAAAGATACAAGCTACTAAAGCTTACTCAAGCAGAAATCAATTTCCTGACTAGGTAATGGCTAACATAGAAATTGACTTTGTTTAATATTCAAAGGTATGGTTTTTCCAGTAGTCATGTATGGATGTGAGAGTTGAACTATAAAGAAAGCTGAGTGCTGAAGAATCAATGCTTTTGAATTGTGGTGTGGAGAAGACTCTTGAGAGTCCCTTGGACTGCAAGGAGACCTAAATATTCAGTCCTAAAGGATGGACTGAATATTCATTGGGAGGACTGATAGGGAAGCTGAAACTCCAATACTTTGGCCACCTGATGAGAAGAACTGACTCATTTGAAAAGACCTGGTGCTGGGAAAGATTAAAGCTGGGAGGAGAAGGGTACGACAGAGGATGAGATGGTTGGATGGCATCACTGACTCAATGGACATGAGTTTGAGTAAGCTCTGGGAGTTTGAGTAAGCTCTGGGAGTTTGTGATGGACAGGGAAGCCTGGCATGCTGCAGTTCAGGGGCTGCAGAGTTGGACAGAACTGAGTGACTGAAATGAACTGAACTGAACTGAATATTCAAGAAAACTCCAGACTCACATGTGTTTGTTGTAGAATTTTCCCAAATGTTTAGAAATAATACTAATTCTGGGCAAATTCTTCCATAAAATTGAAGAGGCGATAACACTTCTAATCACATTACAGGAAAAGAAAACTACAGGCCAATACTCCTCACTACCAATAGATAGAATATTCTCAAAGTGTTGGCAAATTAAACCCAACTGCATATTTTAAAATATAATATATTATGAGCAAGCAAGATTTTTTTCAGGATACAAGATTTTTCTTGCATTCAAAAACCAATAAATGTAATTAAGACATTAAAAATTTCACAGATCCTCATACAAGTCCCTCTGTGACCATGAAGGAAAAGGACAAAAGCAATTTAAATCCTCAGTCATATATGAACACGGTGAGAAACATGAATATTGTTCAAATCACAAAAATGAGCAAACATCTCTCTACAACAGCTATTACTTGTGACTGCAGTTTCTTTACCAATTTATAGATACAACTTTGTTTCATTCATCCCAAGTTATAGATAAAAAATTTTTAAGATACCCAAAGACTTGTCCCTACTTATTAGAAATTAAAAAATAATTACCATAATGCCAATAAAAATTGCTTTAGGAGAGACTATTATGGAAACAAAATCTCCATATTTTTCCTTCTAATGTTATGAAAAATTTATTTACTATGTATATTACTCAGAGTAGGCTAACAAAATGTTCAAATACAATAGGCACATTTTCTTCTCACATACAATCAGCCAGGACCATTCAAGATGCTCTGCTAACATCAAATGAGATCTCTAATGGCCTCACTGGATGTTATTATTACAGTCAGCTAAAAGGGAAAAAAAAAAAAAGCATGGAGGACCATATGTAGGAAATAGTGCCATGCCTTGGAGTCCTACATGTCACCTCCATTCATATTCTTCTGGTTAAAGAGTGCTGTTTTCACATCCGTCCTTAACTACCAGCAAGTCTGAGAAATGAAGCATAGCTATTAAGCAGAAAAAAGATGAAATGGGTTTTGCTTATTGACTTGGCAATGGCAGGGATGCTATGGATTTTTTAAAAATGTTTAACTGAAACATATATTCAGAAACATACACATAACATGTGTGAAAATTTTAATGATACAGGGATTACTTATGTCACCAGCTCCCCAGTTTAAGCAAAAAGCAATGTCAGTTATGCCTTCTGTTTATCCTTTGAGATTATAACATTCTCCCTCCTCACAACATTGGCTTTTGCTGTAATGTTTTCCTGTTTGTTTCTAATATGGCAATGCCTATTAATGTGTTCTAGATAATATACCTTTGCCCAGTTTTGAACTTTATAGAAACAGCATCACAGTATATATGTTTATGTCATTGATGTTTTGTCTGACTCCTTGTGACCCTATAGACTGTAGACCACTAGGCTTCTGTGCAAGAATACTGGAATGGGTTGCCATTTCCTTCTCGAAGGGATCGTCCTGCCCCAGGAATCGAACCCACATCTCCTGCTTGACAGGTGGATTCTTTATCACTGAGCACATGTGAAGCCATATATGTTTATACTTATAGATTTTTATTTTTATGAGATTCATGCATGTTTCAGTGTATTCCACGTCACACTAACAATATAGCCCATTTTGTATCATTCTATTGATCAACTGTTATCGTTCCTGATTTGGGACAGTTATAAACAAAATGGCTATGGACTTTTTGTACCTGCCTTCTGGTGCATAGTGAAAAGTTTCCCTACCCAGTAAAGGAACAGATGAACCATGTTCAATAGAACATAATGAACTATTTATATTAAACTTTACTAAGTAATGGGCTTCCTTGGTGGCTCAGATGCTAAAGAATCTGCTTGCAATACAGGAAACCCGGGTTCAATCCCTGAGTTGTGAAGATCCCCTGGAGAAGGGAACGGCAATCCACTCCAGTATCCTTGCCTGGAGAATTCCATGGACAGAGGAGTGTGGCAGTCAATGAGGTCACAAAGAGTTGGACACAATTGAGCAACTAACACTTTCACTTTCACTTAACTAAATAATATCATGCTGCTGCTACTGCTGCTGCTAAGTCGCTTCAGTCGTGTCCGACTCTGTGCGACCCCATAGACGGCAGCCCACCAGGCTCCCCCATCCCTGGGATTCTCCAGGCAAGAACACTGGAGTGGGTTGCCATTTCATTCTGCAATGCATGAAAGTGAAAAGTGAAAGTGAAGTCGCTCAGTCGTGTCTGACTCTTAGCGACCCCATGGACTGCAGCCTACCAGGCTCCTCCATCCATGGGATTTTCCAGACAAGAGTACTGGAGTGGGGTGCCATTGCCTTCTCCAAATATCATGCTAGTTTTACAAAATAGTTGTAATGCTATATGCTCTCATCACGGTACTCAGGGTATGAGAATTCACATTTTGCCATATCATTGAGAATGGTATCATTAAATTTTCTATTTAATTTGTAGATCTAATGAATGCATAACTGTAATTATATCTTATGTTGTTTCATTGGGGACTTCCTTGACCATCTCTGTGTTTCCCTGATGATCAATGAGGATGACTATCATTTGATATGCTTATAGGCCATTTGAAGTTCCTTTTTATTCAACGTGCTTGTAGAAATATTCTGAGTTTTCCAATGGATTTTCTTTTTCTCATTAACGTGTAAGAATTCATTATATATTACGGGACTTTTGTCAGTGATGTGTTGTGAATATTTTCCCATTCAGTGACTTGCTTTTCATGCATATTTTTATTTTCTTTATATTTTGATGAACAGAAAATTTTATTTTTAATGTGGTCAAATTCATTATATATTGCTTTACCAGTAGTGCTTTTCTGAGCCTTATTCCATTATTTTTTGCCAACCAGTAAGGCAAGTCCAACCAACATAGCCTTTTCTAAAGTTTACTCTATTAACTCTTAACTGCTAAATCTCTTACCCTTAGGCAACACTTCTAGAATTCTCCATAGGTATGATTTTACTTGCATCATTATCTAGCACAATTATCCAACTGATTACCTAAGACTCCACTCACTGCATCTTCTTGTAGTTCTAACCCTTCTGTTTACAGGTCTAAAATTACAGGTAGGGTCTATTCAAGATGATCCATGGCCAAACTGGCTGAAATACTTCCATAATATTAGTATTTACTCGGGTGCATGAAAAAATAGTATTTCTTTCTGCCAAACACTTGAAACTCAGTCCTTCCCTCTTGTTCTCCTAACAGGGGCAGTTCCAACTATTTCTGACCTTTAGACTTTTGTACTAAGAGTCCAGTCTTGGTTCTATGCTTCTGTTTCCTCTGCATTCGAGAAAACAGATTTTACATTCTCAGAGCCATTCTCTTCAAACTCCTCTTGCCTCACTTGCTTTGAGATGAATTTCAGGTTGGACAGTGGTAAAAACGGATACACTCCTTAAATTCATAGCATTTCAACCAAACTTTCCAAAGAAATTCTCATTACTTCTTTCTTCTTCATTATTTTTTCTCCCCTTCTATAATCTGGAGATGATGCAGGACTACAGATCTCAGAAGCAGTTTAGGGACACTTTGATGGTAGGTTATCTGAGACTTCTCTTTGGCATGTGAGAACATTTATCCCCCACTCCTCTATGGTATCTTCAACCAAACTCTTAAGGCACAGAAGGTCATATTTATCAATATATTTCTTTCTCTGTGTCATTTGAAATTTTAATCAAAACCATTAACATATTACTTCAGATAGAGTCAGTTGAAACTAAGTCTATAAGAGGTCATAAGCATCATGCTAAAAATAAACACATTTAATATAAACATAAAAATAACATATCCACTGATGTGAATAAAAAGTTGACACACTTTGTCTAAATACATAGCCAGCTCTTGAGTAACAAGTGATTTGAAACATTTTATAGTCAAAGAAGTTTTTATACAAATGACTTAAAATGTTAAGTCTTTTTTTGTAGCATAACTGTATCATCCAGTCAGAGTAACTTGAAATCTGTATCTTTCTTAGTGTCATCACTTTTTTGTTAGCCAGTTTTCCATCATTCTCCAAAAATGACATGGCTCTTTTATGACCCCATAACTTGTATATCTCTTGCCCCCAAGTCTCTTTGTAGTCCTTATTTACTACGTACTTGCATTTAAACTAACATATATATTATGGCTTCTATTACCCTCTCCCACTCACTAAGGAAGTGTTATACCTTATTGTTGATGTCACAGCCTTAAATTCATCATCTATTATAGCACATAGATCCTCTGGAGGAAGGCATGGAACTCCACTCCAATATTCCTCCCTGGAGAATCCCATGGACAAAGAAGACTGGTGGGCTACAGTCCATGGGTGGCAAAAGAGTCAGACAAGACAGAAGCAACTTAACACACATGTATGGCACCCCACTCCAGTACTCTTGCCTGGAAAATCCCATGGATGGAGGAGCTTTGTAGGCTGTAGTCCATGGGGTCGCTAAGAGTCAGACACGACTGAGCGACTTCACTTTCACTTTTCACCTTCATGCATTGGAGAAGGAAATGGCAACCCACTCCAGTGTTCTTGCCTGGAGAACCCCAGGGACAGGGGAGCCTGGTGGGCTTCTGTCTATGGGGTTGCACAGAGTCAGACACGACTGAAGCGACTTAGCAGCAGCAGCAGCAGCATATTATAGATATTATTAATTATAACAATTTGAAAACTGTAATATAATTAATCCCTCAATAAATATTTGATAAATGACAGTATCATATCTCCTCAATTTGAAGACCAGAATTAGGGAAACTGATACTAGGTTTTCAGTTCTGGGTTATGCAGCATAAGATGCAGCAGCTGAAAGTGTGTGAAACTGGAGAATATTGAGGAGTTTGCTTTAATTTTTGACTTTCAGGTCACAAGGAAAATAAGTATACTCAGGTTATTTTCAGCAAAGTGGTTTATTAGTAGATAAAGACAGAATGTAAGGAAGGAAACAAAGAAAGCATGTCAAGAGCCAAATAGTTCTCAAGGAGAATTAAAGCTATAGCCACTACTCTTTTGGATTCAACAGCATTGTAGTAGATCAGCAATAATTTTACTAGCTCAGCTGTGGCTCTGGTGACCCAACCCATTTGTCTAGTGGACACCTAGTGCTTACTACTCTAGTGACTTCCTGACCCAGCTCCTCTTACCTCTGATTTTTCTAAATTTGCTACTCTCTCGATACTTCCTTTGCTTCTACTCTGGGTTTTTCTCTAATCTGTTTCTGAATTATCTATGCTCTTTTTGTGTACCTACACTCTACATTTTTTGAGATCATAATATTTTACTGAACTTTTTCCTGATTGGTAGAACACTTTATACTAGGTCTTCTTGCACCTACCCTATAGTTGGTTCTCTTTGACTGCATTATAATTGCAAATTCAATCAGTTTTGGTCACTGTAGCAAGATCATGAAGCACTAAGTAGGCAAAATAAGGCATAATTTCTATATATATGATAATGAAATGTGGTTATATTAAATAATCTTATCTGGATATTATTGGGGGATGAAAGGTTTAGATTTCTGCAACTACTCTTAAAGGATTAGCAAAGATATATGTGAGAGAGAATGCTAATAGTTGTCAAATAAGGAGGTGATATGCAGTTGTTTTATTGTTAAGTCATGTCCAATTCTTTGTGACACCATGGACTGTAGCACTCCTGGCTTCCCTGTCCTTGACTATCTCCCGGGATTTGCTCAAACACATGTTCTCTGAGTCAGTGATGCCATCCAACCATTTCATCCTCTGTCACCCCCTTCTCCTCTTGCCCTCAATCTTTGCCAGCATCAGGGTCTTTTCCAGTGAGTCAGCTTTTTGCATAAGGTGGCCAAAATATTGGCACTTCAGCTTCAGAATCACTCCTTCCAATTAATATTCAGGTTGATTTCCCATAGGACTGACTAATTTGATCTCCTTGCCATCCAAGGGACCCTCAAGAGTTTTCTCCAACACCACAATTCAAAAGCATCAATTCTTCAGTGCTCAGCTTTCTTTATAGTCCAACTCTCATATCCATACATGACCACTGGAAAAACCATAGCTTTGACTATAAGGACCTTTGTCAGCAAAGTGATGTCCCTGCTTTTTAATATGCTGTCTAGGTTTGTCATGCTATTCTTCCAAAGGGGAAAATGTCTTTTAATTTTGTGGCTACAGTCACTGTCCACATTGATTTGGGAGCCCAATAAAATGAGCTCTGAAACTATGCCCACATTGTCCCTATTTGCCATTACACTGTTTCCAAATTTCCCTCATCTATTTGCTGGCCAGTGAAGGATTAAACACTCAGTGAAGACCAGCAGTGGGACAGCCAGGCATGTCATCCAGCTACACTGAGTGGCTGAAGGGCATGTCTCTGCTACTAAGGGCCTGACAAAAGATGGTCCATTAGAGAAAGGAAATGGCAAACCACTCCAGTATTTTTGCCTTGAGAACCCCATGAACAGTATGAAAATTCAAGAAAATGACACTGAAAGATGAACCCCCCAGCTTGGTAGGTGTACTACTGGAGTAGAGAGGAGAAATAGTTACAGAAACAATGAAGAGGCTGAGCCAAAGCAGAAACGATGTCCGTTTGTGGTTGCATCTGGTGGTAAAAGTAAAGTCTGATGCTGTAAAGAACAATATTGCAAAGGAACCTGGAATGTTAGGTCCATGACTCAAGGTAAATTAAAACTGGTCAAACAGGAGATGGCAAGAGTGAACACTGACATTTTAGGAATCAGTGAACTAAAATGGATGGGAATGAGCAACTTTAATTCAGATGATCATTATATCTACCACTGTGGGCAAGAATCCCTTAGAAAAAATGGAGTAGCCCTCATAGTCAACAAAAGACTCTGAAACGCAGTACTTGGGTGCAACCTCAAAAATGACAAGATGACCTTTTTCATTTCCAAGGCAACATCACAGTAATCCAAGTCTATGCGCCCAATCTTTAATGCTTAAGAAGCTGAAGTTGAATGATTCTATGAAGATCTACAAGACTTCCTAGAACTAACACACACACACAAAAAAGATGTCTTTTCATTATAGGGATTAGAATGCGAAAGTAGGACATCAAGAGATACCTGGAATAACAGCAAGTTTGGCCTTGGAGTACAAAAATGAAGCAGGAAAAGGCTGACAGAGTTTTGCCAAGAGAACACACTGGATCATAGTAAACACCCTCTTCCAGCAACGCAAGCGATGACTCCATACATACATGGACATCACCAGATGGTCAGTACTGAAATCAGATTGAATATATTCTTTGTAGCTGAAGATGGAGAGGCTCTATACAGACAGCAAAAATAAGACCTGGAGCTGACTGTAGCTCACCTCATCAGCTCCTTATTGCAAAATTCAGGCTCAAATTGAAGAAAGAAGAGAAAACCACTAGGCCATGCAGAGAGAGGGGTATTGTTTTTTACATTTTCCTGTATGTTTGAAATTTTGCATAATAAAGTTGAAAGAAAAATAGAGAAAGTTAAGAAAAAATGACTAAGCTGGATGCTTTTCATGCCAGTGTTTTATAAAGGTTGTACTCTATGTTTTAAGACATATATGGGAAGAAATTAAAAATGTAAAGTTATTGCTGTGGCTTTATCATGTCTTATATGACTTTGGATCATTCCATTATTTTCTGTAAATATTGAATATTTATTGTCTGTTCAGGATGTTGCCAGAATTAAGGCATTAATGTCTCCATAATTCTCGGAAATTTTTAGATCAGAAATGCTATGCAACTGAAATGTATTGTTATAATGGTAATTATCATTATTAACCTTCATGGTACCTATATTTGAAAGTGCTTGGTAACCATTTTTATTAGTCATTATTAACATCTTTTGTAGAATACACTTCAGATTGATTAATCACATTCCTGACCTGACTACTCAATTTATGTTCAGGATTTGCCAGTATGTTCAGTTACAATTTATTTTTATAAGACATCTGCTTGCTTTTTAAACCCAGAGATTTTCAAAAGTTGTCTCTGAGATCAAAGTACTTTCAAGTAATTCCATTTGTTCTCTACCAGATTTTTGAAGATAGAGTTATTATTTTTATGGTACGTTAGAGGTCATACAATTCAATTTGTGAAGAAAATTGCCAAATTATATTCATATTTTATTCATATCTTTCAAATCCACTGGCTTTTTTTGCTATCCTTAAAGTGGTGGACCTACTTTACTCATTTATTAAGTCCTTGATTATTGCTTTTATACAAAGTCAAAAAATAAAAGAGCATGTCTTTGGTGTAAGAGAGTTGGGTATGATATCTGAATCCACCATTACCTGACCATAGCTCTGTAAATCAGCCTTCTTAGTTTTCTTATCTATAAAAAAGAAAAAATCATTGCTTCATAATTTGCCTTAGTGATTTAAAGAATTGTTCATTATGAATTATTATTATAGTATCTGACAAATGATAAGTACTTAGTAATTAGTTCAAAACCAATTTACCATATTTCTATTTTTTTCATCCAAATTTGTGATAGGGTGATCTCTTTTTAAACAATAAATCTGAGAAAATAACTTTAATTAATTAATAATTACCATTTTCTTTAAAGGACATTACAGAAATCTATATAATCTTATGTGAATGTTATATTCTACCATTTCTGTAATCATTTCTTTGTAACAGATTTTAAACTATATGGAACTAAATACTACTGGCTACCCTCCTGAGCAGTCATCCTAGGAACTGTCCATTTTCCCAAGCACTGCTGCTGCTGCTGCTAAGTCACTTCAGTCATGTCCAACTCTGGGCGACCCCATAGACGCCAGCCTACCAGGCTCCCCCGTCCCTGGGATTCTCGAGGCAAGAACACTAGAGTGGGATGCCATTTCCTTCTCCAATTCCCCAGCGCTAGATACCTTGTAAAAGCTTTGCTTTGCCAAGTGTACAGAACTGCCATGATTTCTTTGCAAAACCTTATTTAGCCAGCAAAGTTTAACTCAAATGTCACCCTTTGGCAAAAGCTTTCCCTGATAATTTTTTTCTTCATTTTTGTCTCATAGCAACTTGACCCCATTCACACCTTGAATTTCTATACATGCATATCTCTTTCTTCCTTTCCCTCTCTATTCCTATGACTATGAGCTCCTCAAGGATAAGGTTATATTATACTGATTCATTTACCAAATGAAATAGCAGTCAATACATAACTTCTCCAGTATTTATTGAAAGGTACACTTCAGATAGCATCACTAGTCTCTTTTTTTTTTAATTTTATTTTATTTTTAAACTTTACAAATTGTATTAGTTTTGCCAAATATCACTAGTCTCTAATTGTCTCAAAATAACTATTTCATCCTCATGAGATGATGCTATTTTCTTTTCTATGTTACCTGGAATTTCTAACAATGATTCTATTGACCCAAATGTTTTAAAATGTTGCTGAAAGGTCTATTTTATTTCTTACTTTTTCCCAAGCACAAATTAGTTTGTCAGTTTAGTCAGATGTGACCTTAAAAGATGTAGACAAATTTTCTCTAAATTCATGATTCAAACGTAAGCTTTCTGATTCTCAAACTTTTTGAAACTCCCAAGGCCAAGGCTCTGAGAAAAGTGGAAATGAAAGAAAAACTCTAAAACAAAATTCTGTTTCCTAGATATTGTTGATGTTATCTAAAAATTGATGCTACCTAAAAAGACATATTCTATCAGACCTCTCCACCATGACCCATCCATCTTGGGTGGCCCCACACAGGCATGACTATACAGTGGAAGTGAGAAATAGATTTAAGGGACTAGATCTGATAGATAGAGTGCCTGATGAACTATGGATGGAGGTTTGTGACATTGTACAGGAGACAGGAATCAGGACCATTCTCAAGAAAAAAGAAATGCAAAAAAGCAAAATGGCTGTCTGAGGAGGCCTTACAAATACAGTGAAACGAAGGGAAGAGAAAAGCAAAGGAAAAAAGGAAAGATATACCCATTCGAATGCAGAGTTTCAAAGAATAGCAAGGAGAGATAAGAAAGCCTTCCTCAGTGATCAATGCAAAGAAATAGAGGAAAACAATAGAATGGGAAACACTAGAGATCTCTTCAAGAAAATTAGAGACTCCAAGGGAACACTTTATGCAAAAATGGGCTTGATAAAAGACAGAAATGGTAGGGACCTAACAGAAGAAGAAGATATTAAGAAGAGGTGGCAAGAATACACAGAAGAACTGTAAAAAAAAGATCTTCATGACCCAGATAATCACGATGGTGTGATCACTCACAGAGC
Source organism: Bos javanicus (assembly GCF_032452875.1). Taxonomy (NCBI): domain Eukaryota; kingdom Metazoa; phylum Chordata; class Mammalia; order Artiodactyla; family Bovidae; genus Bos; species Bos javanicus. The sequence goes on from NC_083870.1 coordinate 39,853,467, forward strand.
CAGACATCCTGGAATGTGAAGTCAAGTGGGCCTTAGGAAGCATCACTACGAACAAAGCTAGTGGAGGTGATGGAATTCCAGTTGAGCTATTTCAAATCTTGAAAGATGATGCTGTGAAAGTGCTGCACTCAATATGCCAGCAAATTTGGGAAACTCAGCAGTGGCCACAGGACTGGAAAAGGTCAGTTTTCATTCCAATCCCAAAGAAAGGCAATGCCAAAGAATGCTCAAACTACTGCACAATTGCACTCATCTCACATGCTAGTTAAGTGATGCTTAAAATTCTCCAAGCCAGGCTTCAGCAATACATGAACTGTGAACTTCCAGATGTTCAAGCTGGTTTTAAAAAAGGCAGAGAAACCAGAGCTCAAATTGCCAACATCCACTGGATCATGAAAAAAGCAAGAGAGTTCCAGAGAAACATCTATCTCTGCTTTATTGACTATGCCAAAGCCTTTGACTGTGTGGATCACAATAAACTGTGGAAAATTCTGAAAGAGATGGGAATACCAGACCACCTGACCTGCCTCTTGAGAAACCTGTATGCAAGTCAGGAAGCAACAGTTAGAACTGGACATGGAACAACAGACTGGTTCCAAATAGGAAAGGAGTATGTCAAGGCTGTATATTATCACCGTTCTTATTTAACTTCTATGCAGAGTACATCATGAGAAACGCTGGGCTGGAGGAAACACAAGCTGGAATAAAGATTGCCAGAAGAAATATCGATAACCTCAGATATGCAGATGAGACCATCCTTATGGCAGAAAGTGAAGAAGAACTAAAGAGCCTCTTGTTGAAAGTGAAAGAGGAGAGTGAAAAAGTTGGTTTAAAGCTCAACATTCAGAAAACTAAGATCATGGCATGTGGTCCCATCACTTCATGGCAAATAGATAGGGAAACAGTGGAAACAGTGTCAGACTTTATTTTTCTGGGCTCCAAAATCAATGCAGATGGTGACTGCAGCCATGAAAAAAAAGACGCTTACTCCTTGGAAGGAAAGTTATGACCAAAATAGATAGCATATTAAAAAAAAAAAAAGCAGAGTCATTACTTTGTTAACAAAGGTCCGTCTAGTCAAGGCTATGGTTTTTCCAGTGGTCATATATGGATGCGAGAGTTGGACTATAAAGAAAGCTGAGCGCCGAAGACTTGATGCTTTTGAACTGATGTTGGAGAAGACTCTTGAGAGTCCCTTGGACTACAAGGAGATCCAACCAGTCCATCCTAATGGAGATCAGTCCTGGGTGTTCACTGGAAGGACTGATGTTGAAGCTGAAACTCCAGTAATTTGGGCACCTGATGCGAAGAGCTCACTCATTGGAAACTACCCTGATGCTGGGAAAGATTGAGGGCAGGATGAGAAGGGGACGACAGAGGATGAGACGGTTGGATGGCATCACCAACTCAGTGTACATGGGTTTGTGTGGACTTTGGGAGTTGGTGATGGACGGGGAAGCCTGGTGTGCTGTGGTTCATGGGGTCACAAAGCATCGGACATGACTGAGCGACTGAACTGAACTGAAAAAAGCACAAATTGCAGGGCACCAAGCTAAGCATGGATATGGAAAGACTAAAGAACCCTAAATTAAATTAAAATTTTCTAATAACTAATGTCAAGAAAAAACAAAGTTCATATAATGTATTAGCAGAATAAATCCATAATGGCAAAATAAGTATAACTGAAGATGTTTCTATAAGTTAAATCAAAATTATTTTTGAATTGAATGTATTAAAAGATTTTATGAAAAAAGAAATTAAACCAAATATCCTAATTGTTATAGGAAAATAGGGAAAAGATAAGAGAGAATATTCTAAAGAACGTGACTCTTTTTCCACTTTCCTTTTTTCTTTGGATCATTACCATTTACCTCCCAACCATCTATCTTTATTCACATTCTGTCATTTTTCATATTGCTTCTTAAAATCCTAGTAACACATGTCCTATTTGCTTTACTTTGTTAGCTGTGAAGACAGGGGATAAAATCCTTTTAGAACTGTCCAGATCATTTTATTCAAAAAGGACCAATTACAGCAGTCATTTTCAATATACTAACTCAGTACATTTATTGATACTACAGTGTAACAAGAATATTTTGTAGATGCAAAGCTTTCCATTTCAGTTGAGAAAATTTAAGCATTATAAAATGAGTAGCTCAGTAACTTGCAGTGTTAATGAAGTCAAATTTTCAGGCTTGCTAATAAAGAACAGAGATTAAATTACTTGCCCCCATCAAAACATGAGTCAGGAGAAAGCCATTCAGATAATCTCAGATACAGTAAGTCTATAAACAGAATCCTTAAAAGAAAAATATGAATAATCTGACATAATATATCACTCAATTAAATTATGTTAATTTACGGTAATTAAGCAACATCCTATTTTAAAGCAGAATTGTAACAATTCTGGGCAATTTACTAATTTCTTTTTCCATTCTTCACCTAAGATTTTGTTGAAGAAAAGAAAAATCATATTGTTAAGACTCAAAATTGTCATCTTAATTCCATTTCTAATATGGTTTTGGGAAATACTTTCTTTGAGTAGTCTTAAATTCAAGTCAATTTGATTAATTGGTTAGATTATCATGTTCCAATCACTCTGCTAAATACCAAGGACAAAATGTTTAATAAGCCTTGCATCATTCAATGAGAATTTTGCAATCTCCTGGAGAGAAAAAATACACACTTAATTGAAATCAAATATGTTAAATGTTAGAGATACACAAAATGCCCTAGTTTAAACCTCATTATCTCTCATCTGGAAAACTGGTAGCATGTAATAATTGTTCCTTCTGCCTCTGATATCCTCCCACGCACCAGCTATTTAGTCTCTTTTGCACATGACTGCCAGAATAGTCTATATAAGACAAATCTGATTTTGTTAAGGCTTTGGAGGCTTTCTATTACAAGCAGAATGCAGCCTGAGCTCCGTAGCAGGATACTGGAGACTTCCCTAATATGGATGTGTTTTTCTCTATGTTCATCTGTGTCACCTATTACTGATTTTTTGCTGATAGATTAATTACAAGCATCATCTGTGGTATGTCTTTCTGGCTTCCTGTATCTGGCATGTCCTTTACATACTTTTCCTAACTCATTTTTACTCTTCCTTCATGATTCAGTCAGGGTTTATTTCTTCTAAGAAACCTTGCTAAACTAAGGATTCTTCCTTTGCCTTTTTATAATACACTATGCTAATCTCTATTTTACCACTTTCCATATTTTTGGTTATGTTACATGCATAAGTATAAAATCCTTGTGATGAAAATAATCCTTTTCCACCCCTTCTAGTGTATCCTCCTGCTTTGCAGACTTAAGTATATTTCTGGATTCAGATTAGATTCTGCCACACTTTAAACTGTATTTTAATGAAATTTAAAGGCAGATAAAGTAGAATCCAGGGCTTCCCTAGTGGCACAGTGGTAAAGAATCTGCCTGCCAAGCAGGAGAGGCACGTTCAGTTCCTGGGTCAGGAAGATTCTCTGGAGAAGGAAATGGCAACCCTCTCAAGTATTCTTGCTTGGGGAATCCCATGGACAGAGGAGCCTGGGAGGCTACAGTTCATGGGGCTGCAAAAGAGTTGGACATGACTGAGAGACTACACAACAACAAAAGTAGAAGCCATCTTAATGTCTTTCACTATTTTCTCCTGGCAAGCAAGAAGTTATGGTACAGCAGTGTTCTAGGGTCCAGTTTTTTATCTTTGCAAGTGTTGAAATATAGTTTTGGAAGAGGCAGGAACCAGACTTAAAATTCTTGTGTCCAGATACTGATTCCATGGAATTGAGATGCAGTTACGTGGGATTTCAGTGGCTTCCTGATCCCACATTCCTGATCTCAGAATCGTGTGTGTATGTGCTCAGTTGAGTGTGTTCAAACTCAAGTGTCCCAGGGCCAGCTCCCTATTCACCACATTTCTGATCTTAGGATAATGAACAGCTCCCTCTCAGATCAGTTCTGCACTTTATCAGGGATCATTTCAGGAGACCCAGCCTGGAGTCCAAACTTCCCACGACTTTTTAAGTGCCTGGCTCCCTATATTTAATTTCTCTTTTTGAATAGAATGCCTAGAGTTGTTTCTGTTTTCTATTCTACTCCTTGACAGAATTTTTATAACAAAAATGGCTGCAGACAACAACATATTCTCAAGAAAGGGAATCTTGGATCAGCTATCTGGCTACATTAAATTTAAAAGCAGTGAAAATGAGGGTATAACCCTCATTTGAAGAATGGATGGTGGTGGTCCAAAGAAAGCAGGTCAGTAACTTAAGTTATTTGAACATCTACTGATAAAACATCTATTGTTTCTTGAAGTGAAGACTGATACACTCTCCTAAAGGCAAAGATTCTCATCACCATCTTGTAGACACAACTCCTAGCACATAGCCTGACACATAGTTGCATGGCACATAAGTGTATGGAACTGAAATGAGTGATATATTCTGCCTAAATTATGATAGTATCTCCATGAATAAACTTATATTTGACTTTGATATTGAAGTATTTCAGTCATATTTCAGATAAAAGAGAGTGGGTTCACAGGAATAAAGGCTCTTAAAGACAAAGCATGCTTAAGAAGTAGCATGTAACTCAATAACTATATCAGCAGGCTTTTGACAGATACGGTGAGAGATCATACTAGACAAATTCTGAAGGAATTTTTCTGAAAAAATTCTTAAATACATAGTGTATCATACTAAATCCAGTGCCACTCTTAACAATTTTCATTATTTTTTCCCAGAGCTAACTTTTAGAATCTACTGTTATTTCCCATCCTATATTGAAAAAAACAAAACAAAAACTGTAATAACATTATTATACCTCTATTATCCATTCCAGAGCAGTGCTATTTTTCACCTGTTGTCATTTTATTTCAATAAATATAAACCAAAACACAATTGAAAACGATCCTTTTCTCCTAAAAGAAATCTTATTTATCAATCATTTGTAATTTATGTTTCTTAGAGATAAAATATCCATATCTATTTTTACCTTGTGTTTTTGAATTACTAAATCAGAAAGGATCACTTCTTTTTATAATTTGATCTTTTCTCAAATGTACTCTCAACATAACTATTTTAAAAGTCAGATAGGGAATTAATTTTCACACACCTACTTTCACCTGTGAATCATAACAACCAGCATTTCCATAGACTGGAATATTGATCTAAATTTAGATAAAATTATTTTTTTAATTAAGATGATTATTTAACAGAAAAGATCTAGAAATGAATATTCTTTTTTCTACAAACAAAAATGTTCTAAGTTCCCAGTTCTTCCACATGTAAAACACTAGATATAGTAGAAAATGGGACAAGTCTTCATCGTTACTGCATCAAACCAATACTACTCAGGAATCTATGATCTGGCATTCTTTAGATAATAAAATTTGCTCTTTAGTAACAGGACTTGTGAAATTTTAATGTGCACTCCCTTTGGAATTTATTTCATGCCATTTTCTCAGTCATTTATTCAATAAATATCTGTTGAGTGCCTACCATATGCTTGGAAATATCAGCAAATAAAACAAAGACCTTTGCCCTGGGGAGCCAACATTCTAATATGGGGAGACAAAAAATACACAATAAAATAAATTGTTACTAGTCCTAATAACCACTGTCTAGGATTAAGTGACAGATCTGTGAAAAGTGCCTTAGTTCTTAGAGTCCAACATATGATGTCTACTCAAGTTGTAAATACAATTGCCCCTGACTTTCTGTACTAGAAATTCAACATATAAATAATAGTCGCAGTAATAAGCAGAAATACAAAAAGGAGCAGGATGGCTCAGAACTAGCAGGAACTAGTAAACATTATATCTTATCAATAGCAGTCATCTTTATCAGACACTACATGCCAGGCACTATTTTATATGCATTTCATTCTTTAGCAAAACATTTTTATAAAAATAAATAAGCTCAATTATAGAATTTATAATATAGCCAATTTATAATGTAGCCAATTTATAGAAAAGGAAACAAAAACAGAGATGATTCCAATATTAAAGAGTTGTAGAAGCAGCTTGATGTGGCTAGAACCCATTCTTACAGGTAGTAGACTTAATTGTGACTAGAATGTACTAATATAGCTATATAAATAACAACTGTGCTAATTATAAAGAGACATTGGGCACTATGGAGGAATGAAAAAGGTGAAGTAACTGTTGCAGTGCACATCTAAATGCTCTTTTGAAGAGTGCAAGCCTTAAACAAAGAAATTAAAATTGTGTTCTCAAGACCATTCTAATGTAGATGGTGCCTCAGGCTAACCTGATGTGATGAGAATTATTTGACTCATCTAATTAACTCTCTATTCTAATTTACTTGTCCATCAAATTTCTGGTTATTATTTGGAGTTTCAAGTTTAACACCAAGAAAGAAAGCACTGACCATGTCAACGTGAGTTTTATGATGTACATATGGCATTTGTGCTTCCTTTGATATATGATAAGTTTGATTCTAGTTTTAGTCATCTGTCTCACAGTCTTCGCTAAAAACTGAGTATGTCATGAACTTTTTGACATTCATTGTTCTATGCTAAAAATCTTACATGCTCTAAATATTTTTTTGCCACAAATATTTATTGAATTTATCTCTAAATATTTAGTGTGTCATTTGTCAATGACATATCATTTCAATAGAATTTTTATTTTGAAAAGCAGTATCATATCTTTGTTAAAATTTGCATTTAGGATGATCACTTAAACTAATGTTTTCTCAAGAAAAAACTTTGCTTTATACCTTTTATATTAGTTTCCTGTGACTAATGTTACAAACTACCATATACTTGGTGACTTAAAAAGACAGACACATATTCTCTCACCATTCTAGGGACCAGAAGTCTAGAATCAGTATCACTGGGACAATCAAGGTGTCAGTGGGGTCATGCTCCCTCTGAGAGCTGTAGGGAAAAGTCCATTCCTTGCTTCTTTCAGTTTCTGGTAGTAGCCAGGATTCTGTTTCATTCTTTTGATGAAGACAATTCTTATGTCAGGATGAAGATCTTTGCTCTGTTCCAAAAGCATATATAGACTGTAAGTTTTTACAATGCTACTCTATAAATTATGATTCACATTTTATAATATTTGGAAAGAGTTTAGGGTGTTTTTAATTTTAATATGAATTTTGCTATTATCAGTGCCCATTTTAATAAAGTAAAATATTGTTAACTACTGCTCCCAGGTAATGACTAAGCAGGATAAGGGTACTAATGCTGGCCCTTTCCTGTCAAACAGGGAACTCTTCAATTAATTTGGCTTCTTGTTGGTCTGGCAAAACTTTTCTGGGCACTTGTTACAGGCCAAATTGCATTCCCCATAAATTCATATGTTGGAAGTCCTTGACCACAGTACTTTGAAACCTGACTGTATTTGGACATAGGGCCTTTGAAGAGATAGTTAAGGTAAAATTAGGTCATAAGTGTGGTCCCTAATCTAAAATGACTGGAATCTCTATAAGAAGACAATAGGACATAGGAACAGAGGGAAGATCATGTGAAGACACTAGAAGAAGACTGCCATATACAAGTCAAGGCCTCAGAAGAAACTAACCTACTGACACCTTGATCTTGAATTTCTAGCCTTCGGACCTATGAAGAAAGAAATTATGCTATTTAATCCAGTCAACCTCTAGTACTTTGTTAGTCATGTCTGACTCTTTGCAACCCCATGGACTGTAGCCCACCAGGCTCCTCTGTCCATGGAATTCTCCTGGCAAGAATACTAGACTGGGTAGCCATTCCCTTCTCCAGGGGATCCTCCTGATTCAGGGATCTAACCCAGGTCTTCCACACTGCAGGCAGATTCTTTACCTTGAGTCACCAGGGAAGCCCCAGTACTTTGTTATGGTAGCCTAAAAATCTAATATAAAACTAGTCTGCAGTTCAGTAATCTTCCTGATCCTTTCCCTTCTGTCTCCTCTTCCATAGGTGTAAGACCTGAATCATGGCCAGAAATATCCCAACAGCTTCTGTTCCCTCTCACTTTATTCTTCACAGATTTTTCCTCCAATATAACTTTTGCATATATAAGTCCATTTTGGTTCTGTTCTTCATTGAAACCAAACTAACACAATCTTCTAAATAAAAAAGAGTAAAACAGTATCACTAGTTCCTGTAATAGAAACATTAACTTTAATTCATCATTGTTCAAGTGTTCTTTTTCTTTAATTAAATTCTCATATTTACTTCTTCTAAATATTTATGACAAAAATTACTCTATAAATCTGATTAAAAATCCCTTTCAATGTATAAACTTATTTTTGAAACATTATTTCTTACAAAAGTCTAATGAAATTAAGAATGTATTTTTATCTATAAACTTACATTTATTGGCTTGTATTTTATGATAGCTCCCATGTCATTCATCATCTATAAAATAACTGAAAGAGATGACATTGAATAGCAATAAAAACCTACCTGTTCAAGAAGCAATTAAGTTGAACACATTCACTTTTTTTCCTACTCCAGGGGATCGTCCCAACCCAGGATTCAAACCTGTGTCTCCTGCATTGGCAGGCAGATTCTTTACCACCGCACCACCTGGGGGAAGTCCACAAAGGAAATATATACGTTTAGTCACTTCAGTTGTGTCGGACTCTTGGCATCCCCATGGATCGCAGCCTGCCAGGCTCTTCTGTCCACAGGATTTTCTCCACAAGAGTACTGGAATGGATGCCACGCCCTCCTCCAGGGTATCAACACATGGATCAAACCCACGTCTCCTGCGAGTTTCCCACATCTCAGATGAATTCTTTACCACTGAACCATATAGGAGGCATTAATTATCAGTAAACTGAGATATCATAGAAGACATTTTATCACTATAAATCTTTTCAATTCAGTTCAGTTCAGTTGCTCAGTTGTGTCCAACTCTTTGTGACCCCATGAATCACAGCACTCCAGGCCTCCCTGTCCATCACCAACTCCCGGAGTTCACTCAGACTCACATCCATCGAGTCAGTGATGCCATCCAGCCATGTTCTCTAAAATATTTTCAGTATAGTGTTACTAATGGAAAAATTCAGCCAGAAAGATAAGGTTTATGAATATACTATTTTAAAAATATTTATGCTAAGACAAATTGGTAACTATGAAAACTACCCCACCTTTTCAGCTATAGATATTTTTTACAATCATGTAATTTTATTCTTTGAATGAGATTATGACCTGGCTGGATGGTATCACCCATGCAGTAGACATGAACTTGGGCAAACTTGGGGAAATGGTGAGGGACAAGGAGGCCTGGTGTGCTGCAGTCCATAGGATTGCAAAGAGTTGGACATGACTGGGTAATTAGACAACAACAACTACATGACCCTATTAGTGTATTTTCAGATTTGTTACAAAAAGTGCCAAAGGGAAAACTTAATGTGGACATACTCATTTCACATTCACACTCAATTATTTCCCAAATGAGAACTTTCTCTCTGCCACCAAATATCCATGCTTACCTGCAACTGCAATGACCTTCTTTCCCACTAAGACCCCAAAGACAGATGCACCATTTTGTCTTTAGATGGTCTTTTCTCATTCATTCTGGGTCCTTCTCTTCCTAACTATGGGGAGAGAGTAAATTAGTCAAGAAGGCATGGTCATGTTCTCTCCCTCCACTTTTTATAAATAATGACTATGTAACAGCTGAGATCACTTATAGCACTGCACATGCTCGCCATGAGGTTTATGTGACAGCTGAGGTCACTTATAGCACCGCACATGTGCCTCACGAGATACTTTGTGCTGTAGGCATATATGAGCTCCACTCAAGAAAGCTGCAGCATTTTACTGCTGCCTCATGGCTGTGTCCATTGGGTCAGCCATGAGAAGAGAGAATAAACATGTCTGAAGTTCTTATGGCTCTTCAAGTCTCCTACCAGCCTCTTAGATCACACTTTGCCTATCCTGGGTTCAGTGAACAGTATGAACAATGATAAAATCTGTGTCACAAACAGGATCAGCAAGACACTCATTATTTTTTTTTTCAAATACTTCCTTTCTATTCTTCTCTACTGTCTCTTCTTTTAATATTTTAAAATGTTTAAATATCTTCCATTACAAATATTATCCTCTCAAATCCTTTTCAAAACCAACTATCTCCTCTCTTCACAAAATTGCAAAAGAGCACTACCTACCAGGGATAAGAAAAATTTTCTGTAAAAAGCTAGTGTGTAAATACTGTGAACATATAGTCTCTGTTTCAACTACTCTTCTTCTTTGTCATTTTAGGGTGAAGATTTAGAGACAATAGAAAATCAAATGAATGTGATTGTGTTCCAATGAAACTTTACTTATGGATGCTGATATTTAGATTTAATATAATTTTCACATTTCATACATAAGATACTCTTTTGGTTCCTTAAGCTTTAAATAAGTATCTTTTCTATGCACTGAATTTCTCAAGCCAAAACTCTAAGAGCTATTTCCTTCCTTTCTCATACAACTCTTCCCATTGGTCAATCAGGCAGTTTGTTTCAAGTATTCCTACAAAAGACTCTCTGAACCCATGTACACCTGTCCAAGCCATTATGTGCATCCTAACCCAAGTCCTTATTGTTTCTTACTTCCAACTGCTCTCTTGTCCCTATAATTCAATGTCCATTCAGCAATTAGATTGCTTTTTTAAAACATAAAAATGTTACATCATTCCCTGGCTTAAAACTCTCCAATAAATCCTCATTACATTTAGAATAAAATCAACATGCTTTGCACTGGCTGCTAAAACCACAAATGACCTGGTCCCTGACTTATTATAACTCATCTACCATCATTTCATTACTCTCTGCCACAATATTGGTTGTCTTTTCTATTCTTTCAATATGACAACTTGCTCCCACCCTAGAGTATTTCTGCTTGGTTTTCCCTCTCCCTTAAATTCTTTCTCCTGATATTCATATGACTAACTCCAGGTATCAGCTTAAAAATCATCTCTGCATTGGGATCTGTGCTAGCCAAAATCCGCCAATCTAATGTAGCTAACTCATACTGAATAGCACCTATGGCTACCAGATAAGGTTCTTGTTCACACATAAATTTTTCCCAGCACATAGACAAGTATCAGATTTGATTGTATAGTTTATCATCTAGACTAGGATAACTTGGGAGTATAAGGAACCATTACTAGTTATACTAAGATAAAGTAAAAAGTGAAAGTTGCTCAGCTGTGTCTGACTCTTTGTGACCCCATGGACTGTATAGTCCATGGAATTCTCCAGGCCAGAATACTGGAGTAGGTAGCCTTTCCCTTCTCCAGGGGATTTTCCCAACCCAGGGATCAAACCCAGGCCTCCTGCATTGCAGAAGGATTCTTTACCTGCTGAGCCACCAGGGAAGCCCAAGAATACTGGAATGGGTAGCCTATTCCTTCTCCAGCAAATCTTCCCGACTCAGGAATCAAACTGGGGTCTCCTGCACTGCAGGTGGATTCATAAAAAATTCTTTACCAGCTGAACTACCAGGGAACAGACATCAAACAATACAGTCCCAAACGAAGAAATATAATAATCACTCTACAAAGGCCTGACATAAAGTGGAGTGACAGCAAATGTTTTGAATGAATAATCTCTCCTGCCCATTTGCTTCAAGAAACTACACATTCTGATAAAAAGGAATTTAAATTATTCTGATCATAATATATAATGAAGTGTCATTTTATGGGAAATAAGCAGATTGTGTTTTCATTTGTTTATAAACACAATCCTTGTTATAATATTAGTTATGACACTAATGGAGAAGGCAATGGCAACCCACTCCAGTACTCTTGCCTGGAAAATCCCATGGATGGAGGAGCCTGGTGGACTACAGTCCATGGGGTCGCTAAGAGTCAGACATGACTGAACAACTTCACTTTCACTTTTCACTTTCATGCATTGGAGAAGGAAATGGCAACCCACTCCAGTGTTCTTGCCTGGAGAATCCCAGGGACAGGGGAGCCTGGTGGGCTGCTGTCTATGGGGTCACACAGAGTCGGACATGACTGCAGCAACTTAGCAGAAGCAATGACACTATAAAGAAAGAAAAAAAGATTAAAGAAATTCTTAACTACCAATTCTTTGTCTTATAAAAAATAGGCTTTGAAATTGAGATTTTGACATGCAGAAATTAACTTCATTACAAATAATATTAATAACATCATTTATGTCAGTTAAGAATGATATATAGAAGTTTGAAGTGTTTGAATTTAACATTTATTCTGCTAAACTTCCAATTATCAATTGATGTATTCAGTTCTCTTCTTTGATAAGCATTTTAAGTGGTTTTTAATATTTCAGTGGGGCTTCCCAGGTGGCTCAATGCCACCTGCCAATGCAGGAGACATGGGTTCATTCCCTGGGTCAGAAAGATCCCCCTGGAGAAGGAAATGGCAATTAACCCCAGTATTCTTATCTGGGAAATACAGTGGACAGAAGAGTCTGGCAGGCTACAGTCCATGGGGTCACAAAAGAGTCAGACACAACTAACAAAAAAACAACAGCAAATTTCAATAAAGCATTCATTGATCATAAAAATTTTTACACTCTTTGTTTGTGGTGATTTTCCTTTTGTCTTCCATCCTCTAGAGATATAGTTTATTTAAAAATTATATAAAAACTTTGGTTGAAAATTAATTTTACAAAATCATTAATACAACTGTGAAAAGCAAAAACTGAGAAAGAAACCCAGAGGGTTTGTTTTATTTTTCATGGTCTGTTTCTTGAATAGGCATGCTGCTGCTTCATTGTTAAATAGCTCAATTTTTCTGTGCCTCTCAGTCACATGTAGATTTATACATTTTTGCACTTTACATTTGTTTCACCCTGGTAGTTATTAAAATTTTAAAACTCAGGTGGTAATAGCCAAGCTCTATAATTCATGAGATGAAATTCTTTTCCCCTTTCCTACTAAAACTGCGATTTAAAAAAAAAATGCAGCATTTTCACAATTATTTTTCATTATTAACTTATAATTATAACCTAAAGTCATATTTATATAATATGGAGCAATATAGGATACATTTAAGAAAAATATTTAACTATTTCCAAAACAAACAAAAGTATCTTATTAATGCTAATCTAGTCCGAGCTCTTCACAAAGTGGAGCCTGAGCCATGTGGTTTTTTTGTCACTACTTTACTGGTGAGTCCCATCCCAGGAAACTAGAAGGAAGGACAAATGGAGTGAGACAGTGGGTAAGAAAGAGATGTATTACTTAGAGTCCCCTGTGACTGACTGTTTCCTCCTATGGGATCATCACACTAAAGCATCCTATAAACTAAATTGCAGTCCTCTTTGTTAAGAGGAAGAAAAAGAATAGATTTTACCCAGTAATTTCTAATTATATGCAGTTGTTCCCAAATCTTCCTAGTCAGAGGTTTGCCCCATGGATATTTAGTTCTTTGGAGGCTAACCACAGCAGTACCAATTGGGAAACCTTAGTGGAAGGTTATGGGCTCACAAGCAAAGTGACGTCCAACCTCAGATGTTAGGTTTTGGTGGAAGCATACGCTACCCCTGTCATCATAGCCACAATTGGAATGGGAGACAGGTAAAATCAAGAAGTGACTTGATTTTTTTTTGAACATTTTTAATGTATTCAATATTTTATCTTTAAAACCATATTTTGAAAATAATGAGTAACTAAAGGGACTTTACTTATCTGATATAGTATAATAAAACTATAAATTAAGACTACTATCAGCAACTATATGTCAATAAAATGGACGACTTGGAAGAAATGGATGAATTCTTAGAAAAGTATAACCTTTCAAAATTGAACCAGGAAGAAATAGAAAATCTTAACAGACACATCACAAGCATGGAAATTGAAACTATAATCAACAAACAAAAGCCCAGGACCAGAAGGATTCACAGGTGAACTCTATCAAAAATTTAGAGAAGAGCTAACACCTATCCTACTCAAACTCTTCCAGAAAATTGCAGAGGAAGGTAAACTGCCAAACTCATTCTATGAGGCCACTATCACCCTAATACCAAAACCTGACAAAGATGCCACCAAAAAAAGAAAACTACAGGCCAATATCACTGATGAACATAGATGCAAAAATCCTTAACAAAATTCTAGCAAACAGGATCCAACAACATATTAAAAAGATCATACATCATGACCAAGTGGGCTTTATCCCAGGAATGCAAGGATTCTTCAATATTCGCAAATCATTCAATATGATACACCACATTAACAAATTGAAAGATAAAATCCATATGATTATCTCAATAGATGCAGAGAAAGATCTTTGATAAAACTCAACATCCATTTATGATGACCCCTCCAGAAAGCAAGCATAGAAGGAACATACCTCAACATAATAAAAGCCATATATGATACACCCATAGCAAACATTATCCTCAATGGTGAAAAATTGAAAGCATTTCCCCCAAAATCAGGAACAAGACAAGGGTGCCCACTCTCACCACTACTATTCAACATAGTTTTGGAAGTTTTAGCCACAGCAATCAGAAAAGAAAAAGAAATAAAAGGAATCCATATTGGAAAAGAAGAAGTAAAACTCTCACAGTGTGTAGATGACATGATACTATACATAGGAAACCCTAAAGACACCACCAGAAAATTACTAGAGCTAATCAATGAATATAGTAAAAGTGCATGATATAAAATTAACACACAGAAATCCCTTGCATTCCTATAAACTAACAATGAGAAAACAGAAAGAGAAATTAAGGAAACAATTCCATTCACCATCTTGACAAAAATAATAAAGTACTTGGGAATAAATCTACCTAAAGAAACAAAAGACCTATAGACAGAAAACTTTAAAACACTGATGAAAGAAATCAAAGATTACACAAATAGATGGAGAAATATATCATGTTAATGGATCAGAAGAACCAATATAGTGAAAATGAGTATGCTACCCAAAGTAATCTATAGATTCAATGCAATCCCTATCAAGCAGCCAATGTTATTTTTCAAAGAGCTAGAACAAATAATTTCACAATTTATATGGAAATACAAAAAAACTTGAATAGCCAAAGCAATCTTGAGAAAGAAGAATAGAACTGGAGGAATCAACCTACCTGACTTCAGACTATACTACAAAGCTACAGTCATTAAGACAGTATGGTACTACCACAAAGACAGATATATAGATCAATGGAACAAAATAGAAATCCCAGAGATAAATCCATGCACCTATGGACACCTTATCTTTGACAAAGGAGGCAAGACTATACAATGGAGAAAAGACAATCTCTTTAACAAGTGGTGCTGGGAAAACTGGTCAACCACTTGAAAAAGAATGAAACTAGAACACTTTCTAACACCATACACAAAAATAAGCTCAAAATGGATTAAAGATCTAAATGTAAGACCAGAAACTATAAAACTCCTGGAGGAAAACATAGGCAAAACACTCTCTGACATAAATCACAGCAGGATCTGCTATGACTCACCTCCCAGAAAATTGAAATAAAAGCAAAATAAACAAATGGGACCTAATTAAACTTAAAAGCTTTGCACAACGAAGGAAACTATTAGCAAGGTGAAAAGACAGCCTTCAGAATGGGAGAAAATAATAGCAAATGAAGCAACTGACAAAGAATTAATCTCAAAAATATACAAGCAAATCCTGCAGCTCAATTCCAGAGAAACAAATGACTCAGTCAAAAATGGGCCAAAGAACTAAATAGACATTTCTCTAAAGAAGACATACAGATGGCTAACAAACACATGAAAAGATGCTCAACATCACTCATTATCAGAGAAATGCAAATCAAAACCACAATGAGGTACCATCTCATGCTGGTCAGAATGGCTGCTATCAAAAAATTTATAAACAATAAATGCTGGGGAGGGTGTGGAGAAAAAGGAACCCTCTTACACTGTTGGTAGGAATGCAAGCTAGTACAGCCGTTATGGAGAACAGTGTGGAGATTTCTTTAAAAAGCTGGAAATAGAACTGCCATATGACCCAGCAATCCCACTGCTGGGCATACACACAGAGGAAACCAGAAGTGAAAGACATGTGTACCCCAATGTTCATCGCGGCACTGTTTACAATAGCTAGGACATGGAAGCAACCTAGATGTCCATCGGCAGATGAACGGATAAGAAAGCTGTGGTACATATACACAATGGAATATTACTCAGCAATTAAAAAGAATGCATTTGAATCAGTTCTAATGAGGTGGATGAAACTGGAGCCTCTTATACAGAGTGAAGTAAGCCAGAAAGAAAAACATCAGTACATTATATTAACACATATATATGGAATTTAGAAAGATGGTAATGATGACCCTATATGCAAGATAGCAAAAGAGACACAGATATAAAGAACAGACTTTTGGACTCTGCTGGAGAAGGCGAGGGTGGGATGATTTGAAAGAAGATCATTGAAACATGTATATTACATGTTTGTGAAATAGATACATAATACATAATAGATACATAATACATAAACATGTATGTGAAATAGATCACCAGTCCAGGTTCAATGCATGAGATTGGGAGCTCAGGCCTGGTACACTGGGATGACCCTGAGGGATGGGATGGGAATGGAGGTGGGAGAGGAGTTCAGGATGGAGGACACATGTACTCCCATGGCTGATTCATATCAATGTATTGCAAAACCACTACAATATTGTAAAGCAATTAGCCTCCAATTAAAATAAGTACATTAATTTGAAAAAGAATATATTATTGACATGACACAGGAACTGAATAGAAAGTATTGAAAGAGAATTAAGTATCAGTTCAGTTCAGTTCAGTTGCTCAGTTGTGTCCTATTCTTTGTGGCCCCATGAATCATAGCAGGCCAGGCCTCCCTGTCCATCACCAACTCCCAGAGTTCACCCAAACTCATGTGCATCAAGTCAGTGATGCCATCCAGCCATTTCATCCTCTGTCATCCCTTCTACTCCTGCCCACAACCCCTCCCAGCATCAGAGTCTTTTCCAATGAGTCAACTCTTTGCATGAGGTGGCCAAAGTATTGTAGTTTCAGCTTCAACATCAGTCCTTCCAATGAACACCCAGGACTGATCTCCTTCAGGATGGACTGGTTGGATCTTGAAGTCCAAAGGACTCTCAAGAATCTTCTCCAGCACCACAGTTCAAAAGCATCAATTCTTCAGCACTCAGCTTTCTTCACAGTCCAACTCTCACATTCATACATGACCACTGGAAAAACCATAGCCTTGACTAGACGGACCTTTGTTGGCAAAGTAATGTCTCTGTTTTTCAATATGCTGTCTAGTTTGGTCATAACTTTCCTTCCAAAGAGTAAGTGTCTTTTCATTTCATGGCTGCAGTCACCATCTGCAGTGATTTTGGAGCCCAAATAAATACAGTCTGACACTGTTTCTACTCTTTCCCCATCTATTTGGCATGAAGTGATGGGACCAGATGCCATGATCTTCGTTTTCAGAATGTTGAGCTTTAAGCCAACTTTTTCACTCTCCTTATTTACTTTCATCAAGAGGCTTTTTAGTTCCTCTTCACTTTCTGGCATAAGGGTGGTGTCATCTGCATATCTGAGGTTATTGTATTTATGCCAGCAATCTTGATTCCAGCTTGTGCGTCTTCCAGCCCAGCATTTCTCATGATGTACTCTGCATAGAAGTTAAATAACCAGGGTAACAATATACAGCCTTGACGTACTCCTTTTCCTATTTGGAACTAGTCTGTTGTTCCGTGTCCAGTTCTAACTGTTGCTTCCTGACCTGCATACAGGTTTCTCAAGAGGCAGGTTAGGTGGTCTGGTATTCCCATCTCTTTCAGAATTTTCAAGTTTATTGTGATCCACACAGTCAAAGGCTTTGGAATAGTCCATAAACCAGAAATAGATGTTTTCTGGAACTCTCTTGCTTTTTTCCATGATCCAGCAGATTTTGACATATGATCTCTGGTTCCTCTGCCTTTTCTAAAACCAGCTTGAACATCTGGAAGTTCACAGTTCACATATTGCTGAAGCCTGGCTTGGAGAATTTTGAGCATTACATTACTAGCATGTGAGATGAGTGCTATTGTGCGGTCGTTTGAGCATTCTTTGGAATTGGCTTTCTTTGGGACTGGAATGAAAACGGACCTTTTCCAGTCCTGTGGCCACTGCTGAGTTTTCCAAGTTTCTATGAAGACCTACAAGACCTTTTAGAACTAACACCCCCAAAAGATGTCCTTTTCATTATTGGGAACTGGAACGCAAAAGTAGGAAGTCAAGAAACACCTGGAGTAACAGGCAAATTTGGCCTTGGAGTACGGAATGAAGCAGGGCAAAGTCTATAGAGTTTTGCCAAGAGAACGCACTGGTCATAGCAAACACCCTCTTCCAACAACACAAGAGAAGACTCTACACATGGACATCACCAGATGGTCAACACTGAAATCAGATGGATTATATTCTTTGCAGCCAAAGATGGAGAAGCTCTATACAGTCTGCAAAACCAAGACCAGGAGCTGACTGTGGCTCAGATCATGAACTCTCTATTGCCAAATTCAGACTTAAATTGAAGAAAGTAGGGAAAACCATTAGACCATTCAGGTATGACCTAAATCAAAACCCTTATGATTATACATTGGAAGTGAGAAATAGATTTAAGGGACTAGATCTCATAGACAGAGTGTCTGATGAACTATGGATGGAGGCTTGTGGCATTGTACAGAAGACAGGGGCCAAGACCATCCCCATGGAAAAGAAATGCAAAAATGCAAAATGGCTGTCTGAGGATGCCTTACAAATAGCTGTGAAAAGAAGAGAAGTGAAAAGCAAAGCAGAAAAGGAAAGATATTCCCATTTGAATGCAGAGTTCCAAAGAAGAGCAAGGAGAGATAAGAAAGCCTTCCTCAGTGATCAATGCAAATAAATAGAGGAAAACAACAGAATGGGAAAGACCAGAGATGTCTTCAAAAAACTAGAGACACCAAGGGAATATTTCATGCAAAGATGGGCTCAATAAAGGACAGAAATGGTATGGACCTAACAGAAGCAGAAGATATTAAGAAGAGGTGGCAAGAATACACAGAAGAACTGTACAAAAAAGAGCTTCATGACCCAGATAATCACAATGGTGTGATCACTCACCTAGAGCCAGACATCTTGGAATGTGAAGTCAAGTGGGCCTTGGAAAGCATCACTACGAACAAAGCTAGTGGAGGTGATGGAATTCCAGTTGAGCTATTCCAAATCCTGAAAGATGATGCTGTGAAAGTGGTTCACTCAATATGCCAACATATTTGGAAAACTCAGCAGTGGCCACAGGACTGGAAAAGGTCCGTTTTCATTCCAATCCCAAAGAAAGGCAATGCCAAAGAATGCTCAAACGACTGCACAATTGCACTCATCTCACACGCTAGTAGAGTGGTGCTTCAAATTTTCCAAGCCAGACTTCAGCAATACAGGAACCGTGAACTTCCAGATGTTCAAGCTGGTTTTAGAAAAGGCAGAGGAACCAGAGATCAAATTGCCAACATCCACTGGATCATGGAAAAAGCAAGAGAGTTCCAGAAAACATCTATTTCTGCTTTATGGACTATTCCAAAGCCTTTGACTGTGTGGATCACAATCAACTTTGGAAAATTGTAAAAGAGTGGGACTACCAGACCACCTGACCTGCCTCTTGAGAAACCTGTATGCAAGTCAGGAAGCAACAGTTAGAACTGGACATGGATCAACACACTGTTTCCAAAAGGAAAAGGAGTATATCAAGGCTGTATCAGAGAATTACTATTGCACCCCACTCCTGTACTCTTGCCTGGAGAATCCTATGGATGGAGGAGCCTGGTAGGCTGCAGTCCATGGGGTCGTGAAGAGTTGGACAGACTGAGCGACTTTACTTTCACTTTTCACTTTCATGCATTGGAGAAGGAAATGGCAACCCACTCCAGTGTTCTTGCCTGGAGAATCCCAGGGACGAGGGACCCTGGTGGGCTGCCGTCTATGGGGTCGCACAGAGTTGGACATGACTGAAGTGACTTAGCAGCAGCAGCGCAAAAGAGTACATCATTAGAAATGCTGGTCAGGATGAAGCACAAGCTTGAATCAAGGTTGCCAGGAGAAATATCAATAACCTCAGATATTCAGATGACACCAGCCTTATGGCAGAAAGTGAAGAAGAACTAAAAAGTCTCTTGATGAAAGTGAAAAAGGAGAGTGAAAAAGTTGACTTAATTAAAGCTCAGCACTCAGAAAACTAAGATCATGGCATCTGGTTCCATCAGTTTATGGCAAATAGATGGGGAAACAGTGGAAATAATGGCTTACTTTATTATTTTGGGCTCCAAAATCACTGCAAATGGTGACTGCAGCCATGAAATTAAAAGACGCTTACTCCTTGAAAGAAAAGTTATGACCAACCTATACAGCATTTTTAAAAGCAGAGACATTACTTTGTCAACAAAGGTCCGGCTAGTCAAGGCTATTTGTTTTTCCAGTAGTCATGTATGGACATGCGATTTGGACTAAAAAGAAAGCTGAGTTCTGAAGAATTGATGCTTTTGAACTGTGGTTTTGGAAAAGACTCTTGAGAGTCCCTTGGACTGCAAGAGATCCAACCAGTCCATCCCGAAGGAGATCAGTCCTGTGTGTTCATTGGAAGGACTGATGCTGATGCTGAAACTACAATACTTTGGCCACCTGATGCAAAGAACTGACTCGTTTGAAAAGACCCCAATACTGGGAAAGATTGAGGGCAGGAGGAGATGGGGACAACAGAAGATGAGATGGTTGGATGGCATCACCAACTCGATGGACATGAGTTTGGGTAAGCTCTGGGAGTTGGTGATGGACAGGAATGTCTTGTGTGCTGTGGTTCATGGAGTCACAAAGAGTTGGACATGACTGTGACTGAACTGAACTGAATTATAAAAGAGATCCCTGTTTGTGCTGAATATCTTGCATTTGTCCTTTGAAATCCAGTCTATGCATCTCTGTGCCACAGGAGACTTAACTTTAAAGACTATCAGCAAGCTTCCGTGCCTCTAGTTACTGGTTGTGTTCTACCAATGGATAGCATCACAGGATGTCAAAGAAATACAATGTGTCCTAAAGTGATTTGGTTACAGAACTCTATTTAAGCATGATCTTGTCCAGTTAATATTCCCTAAGTAATTTTAGTCTAGTCTAGCATTATCCACATAAAATGATTAAACTGGAACCAAACCCTGGTGGCTCTGATGGTACAGGATCTGCCTGCAGTGCAGGAGATCTGGGTTCAATTCCTTGGTCAGTAAGATTTCTTGGAGAAGGCAATGGCTACCCACTCCAGTATTCTTGCCTGAAGAATCCCATGAACACAGGAGCCTGGTGGGCTATAGTCCGTGGGGTCACAGAGTTGGACAGGACTGAACAACTAACACTTTCACTTTTACTTCAAACACCCATGTTAGGTTTCATCAGAGCAATAGAGCTACAGTGAATAACAGAAAATAAGAGCCTTATAGTTACCTGATTTTACATAGTTGGCAGAGAAGTCTATCAAATGCTGTTGCTTTTGCATCTGGTGACAGTCTTAAAGCTGCTAAAAGGCAGCTGAACTGGCAGCTAAAACAAACACCTAGGTGCCTGTGAAGTGAGGAAGAATAGGTCACACTGAAACCAATGAGAACAAAGTGACATTGGCATTTTATTTTCACCATCTTCAATTTTGATGATTCAGTGACTTACGTAAACTGATGTTCTAAGTGAGAGTGGTACATTTACCTAGTTCATGACCATTGGACTGGGTCATTTGTTAATTGGGGGGTAATTATATTATTAATATGTAAAAGTATATATAAGAACAAATAATAAACAATACAATTTTAGCTATAAATTTGTTCTGAAAACAAATAGCATTATTTGTAAACAGGTGGAAATTTCACAAATCTCACTAGGTAGAACTGACCTTTACTAAGCATAATAACAAAACTTCTTTAT
This sequence comes from Bos javanicus, assembly GCF_032452875.1. Taxonomy (NCBI): domain Eukaryota; kingdom Metazoa; phylum Chordata; class Mammalia; order Artiodactyla; family Bovidae; genus Bos; species Bos javanicus. The sequence goes on from NC_083870.1 coordinate 39,875,325, forward strand.
CCTTAATGAGATTTAAATAGCTGCCAATGTAAATCCTGTACTCAACCGCTAAAAATATTCACCTTCAAATCTAAGTAACAGATAAATCTGAACATTAGTATTCAGATCATTTTTCTTCAGAAATTAAGTGTGCAGTTAAATTAATATGGTTCTTACTAAGATAATGAAACTTAATTAAAATATATGTTATATTTTTTCAGGAAAAGAGAAACCTGTATGTACAACATTTATCTATAATTTAAAATGATTCCACAACACAACTGAATTTCATTGAAAACTTTTTTGTATGTAATTTCTGCTCATTATTTAAGACAAAATTATGATTTCTAGTTTAAATAAGCTCTGATATAACAGAATATTTCATATTTAAGATATTGTTCTTTGGGGAAAATAACTGATCACTAAATACTACATACCTGGTACTATGTCAGATATATTACCAAATTTTCCTATTTAAGTTTTTATCAATCTAATGAAATTTTGCTATTGCATTTAATATAAAAAGTTATATATGTTAGAAGTTAAACAACTTGGAAAATATTGTATAAATGGTGAGGATGGGTGAATATTATTTCATAAATATGAAATCAGATTTTTCTACCTCAAAGCCAATTGTCTTTACCACAGCAATTTGAGGAATGGGAAAAATAATTTAGGGATTAAAGGAAGGTCACATCATTAAAATATTAGCACAGCATTTCTATACCCTCTTTACAGATGTGTGACCAAATTTTTATGAGATATTACATTTATTTTTATTTATAAAGGTGTGATTAAGAAATTGTCAGAATAGTAGACAGAAAAGTTGAAGTAATGCAGTATGGAAAAATTACAATTTTTAGACATATTAGATTAGAATAAAGTATAGATGATATGTTCATTGAAAAAAAGGAAAATTCTTCCCTAGTAGGTAAAAGAAAACAATCACAATAGAAATCCATTCTACTCAATAGTGGCAATAAATAGATGAGCAAATAAATAGTACAGTTTCTTTCATAGGTTTTATAAAAATGTTTTACGTGAGACAAGTGGTCACATTATTATTATTATCAGAATGATTGTGATTATTAATTTGTTTGGTATAACTTTCTTTCATTTCTTCCAAACTTGTAACATCCAATAAATATACTGTAGGTATTCTGCTTCCATATGGAGTACTAAGCTAAGTCACTTCAGTCGTGTCCAACTCTGTGCTACCCCATAGACGGCAGCCCACCAGGCTCCCCCGTCCCTGGGATTCTCCAGGCAAAAACACTGGAGTGGGTTGCCATTTCCTTCTCCAGTGCATGAAAGTGAAAAGTGAAAGTGAAGTTGCTCAGCTGTGTTCGACTCTTAGCAACCCCATGGACTGCAGCCTACCAGGCTCCTCTATCCATGGGATTTTCCAGGCAAGAGTACTGGAGTGGGATGCCATTGCCTTCTCCAATATGGAGTGCTAAGTATCTAAAAAACAGATCCTTTGGAATGTAAACTAGACTCAGAGTGATTCTAAAATTAATCTGGAGAAACAAAATACCCAGAATAGCCAATATAATATTGAAGGACAAGAACAAATTTGGAGGACATATGCTACCCCGTTTCAATACTTACTATAAAGGTTCAGTGAGAAAGACAGTGTGGTATTGGTGAAAAAATAGACAAATGGATCAATGAAACAGAATAGAGAGTTCAGAAATAGACCCACATAAATACAGCCAACTGATCTTTGACAAAGCAGCAAAAGTAATACAATGAAACAAAAATAGTCTTTTCAACAAATAGCACTAGGACTACTGGACAGTCACATGCCAGAAAAAAAAAAAAAAAGAATATAGACAGAAACCTTAGAATCTTCACAAAAATTAACTCAAAATGGATCACACATTAATACTTTAATGAAAAATGTGAAACTATAAAATTCTTAAGTATATAACAGAAGAGAAAGCCTATTAATAGATAATCTTGAGTTTAGCAATAACATTTTAGGTAAAATACCAAAGGCATAATCCAAAACCAAACAATTGATAAGCTGGATTTTATTAATATTAAAAACTTCTGCTCCAACAAAGAAAATGTCAAGAGAATAAGAAGACAAGTTACAAGCTGGGAGAAAACATTTTCTAAAGACACATATGATAAAAGACTATTATTAAAAATATATGAAGAACTCTTAAAACTCAACAGTAAGTAAATGAACAATCCAATTTTAAAAGTGGGCCAAGGACCTTAACAGATACCTTACCAAAGAAGATATATATGCATGGCAAATAAGCATATGAAAAGATACTCCATATCATATGGCTTCAGAAATTTTCAAGTTAAAACAACGAGATATCACTCTACACTTACTAGAATGACCAAAATCTGGGACACTAACAACACATACTAACAAGAATATGGAGCAATAGCAAGTCTCATTCATTACTGTTTTGCTGCTGCTGCTGCTAAGCAACTTCAGTCGTGTCTGACTCTGTGTGACTCCATAGACAGCAGCCCACCAGGCTCCACTGTCCCTGGGATTCTCCAAGCAAGAACACTGGAGTGGGTTGCCATTTCCTTCTCCAATGCATGAAAGTGAAAATTGAAAGTGAATTTGCTCAGTCGTGTCAGACTCTTAGCGACCCCATGGACTGCAGCCCACCAGGCTCCTCAGCCCTTGGTATCCTCCAGGCAAGAGCACTGGAGTGGGTTGCCATTGTCCTCTCCCTCATTCATTATTAGTGAGAATGCAAAATGATAGAGCCACTTTGGAAGAGATTATTTGGTGCTTTCTTACAAAACTAGACAAAGTCTTTCCATATGATCTAGTAATTACACTCTTTGGTATTTACTCAAAGAAGTTGAAAACATATGTCCATATAAAACTACAATAGATGTTTATAGCAACTTTATTCATAATTGCCAAAACTTAAAGCAATCAAAATATCTTTCAGTAGGAGAATGGATAAATAAACAGAGGTACATGCAGACAATTAAATGTTATTCAGTACTAAAAGAAATGAGCTATCAATCCATGTAAAGACATGAAAGAACTTTAAATTTATACTATTAAGTGAAAGACTTCAATCTGAAAAGGCTATATGTTATACGATTCCTTGTATATGACACTATAGAAAATGTAAAACTGTGCAGACAATGAAAAGATCAGTGTTTGCTAGGGCCTGGTGGTGGTAGGAGGAGGTAGGGATGAATAAGCAGAGCACAGTGGACTTTTAGAGCAGTGAAAATATTCTGTATGATAACATGATGATCCCTGGGTCACGAAGATCCTCTGAGAAGGAAATGGCAACACACTCCAGTATTCTTGTCTTGGAAATCCCATGGACAGAGGAGCCTGGTGGGCTACAGTCCATGGGGTCAAAGAGCTGGACATGACTTAGTGACTAAACAGCAACAAAACGAAACAAAAAGTGAAATGAAACAAATATATACAAAATAAAATAATTCACCACATGGGCTTAAATAGAAGAGTTATATGAAAGAGGAAATAGTCAATAATTAATATGAAAAATAAATCAATAGAAATTATCCAATCTAAAGATGAGAGAAAAGAATACAAACCATCAGTATCTTTGAGAAAATATCAAAGTTCTAAAAAACACATCATTGGAGTCTCAAGAAGAAAAGAGAGAGGGTGGAGTAGAAACAAGTCTTCGAAGCTATAATGACAAAAACTTCCAAAATCTGTTGAGACATATACATTAATAGATTCTAAATCTCAGCAAACTTCAAATAGCATAAATATAGAGAAAATTATGTCAAGGTATCTTAGAGTCAAACTACTTAAACCATCGATATAAAGGAAACTTGAAAGAATTCATAGAAAGATTACCTATTACATAAAGAAAAAAATTAACAAGACTATAAAATTCTTGAAAGAGACCATAGAAGCAAAGAGGGGGAAATGATATCGGTAAATGATGAAATAATAATCTTTCAACCCAAAATTCTATATCAACTGAAAATATTATTTAAGAATGAAGATAAAATTTAAAAAATTTATAAAGAAGGAAAACTAAGAAATTTGTTGCTAACATAAGTGCACTATGGAAATGCTACAGGGTATTTTTTTTAGGATGATAGATAGTGATACCACAAGAAACCATTTATCTTCAGAAATGAATGAAGAGCATTAAGAATGACAACTATCTGTGGAAATATTTTTGAAAAACAATTTTTGTGTCCTAAATGTTTTAAAATTAAAAAAAAAAAGGTCACATCTAAAGTGAAAAATATCTTGTAGGTATAATATATATGACAACTTTATCATAAAGGATAGGGAGGAAAATGAACAGAACATTATGGTCACCAAGTTTCTACATTTCCCATAAAATAGCACCCCATTAACTCAAAATACTCAAAAGATAAGGATAAATATTTTAATCTCAGAGCATTTTGAGATAACAGGTAAAAAGATAATAGGTAAAACAAATTCCACAGTATATTTAAATAATTTAAATACAAAGATGATTGTTCAATATAAAAATCATTTTTGTAACATAAAGGGGCAAATTCATCAAGAAGACATAATATTCATAAATGTACTTTTGCCTAATGATGGAGCCTGTAAATACACAAATATTTGCTGTAGAAATTGATAGAACTGAAGTCAGAAACACAATTCCACAAATAAAACAGATGCTAGCATCTTGCTCACAGAAATTGATAGAATAACAATAATAAAAATAAGCAATAAAAAATCTCTATTATCCACACTTATTTGATATTTATAAAAGACTTCTTCCAAAAAATAAAGACCCTTACTTAAAACCATATACAGAAATTAACTCAAAATGGAGACATGCCATAAATGTAAGACCTAAAACTATAAATTTCTTAGAAGAAAACGTAGCACAAAAGCTCCCTAACATAGAATTTTGGCAATATCATCTTGGATGACACCAAGGCACAGACAATAAAAGAAAAAATAGGCAAATTGAATTTCATGAAAGTTTTTGAAAATGCCATCAACAGACACTATCAACAGAACAAACAGGCAGCTCAACAGAATGAGAGAAATTTGCAAATCATAGATCTGTTAAAGGATTAATATTCAGAATGTATAGGAAATTCCTAAAACTCAATAATAAACAATTCAACTCAAAAATGATCAAATGATTAGAACAGCCATTTCTAAAGATATTGAGATGGTCAACACATTCATGAAAAGAAGATTATCATCACTAATCATTAGAGAAATGTAAATCAAAACTACGATGAGATAATATTGCATACTCACTGGAATGGCTGCTATCAAGAAACCAGACAAACAGAAACAGAAAATAGCAAGCATTAGACAAGGTATAAAGAAATTGGAATACTGTGCACTGTTGGTGGGAATTTAAGAAGATATAGCCACTGTGAAAAGAGTATGGTGTTTCCTCAAAAAAAAAGAAATAGAATTAACATATGATTTGGCAATTTTACATCTGGGAACACCCTCAAAAGAGCTGAGACCAATATCTCAAAGAGATATTTGTAGGCCCATATTCATAACAGCATTATAAATAACAGTTAAAAGACAGAAGCAACCCAAGTGCCCATTAACAGATGAATGGATAAGCAAATATGGTATATACATACAATGGAATATTATCCAGCCTTAAAAAGCAAGGAAAGTCTGGCACATGTAACCACATGAATGAACACTGAAGACATTATGCTAAGTGAAATAAGCCAGTCATAAAAAGACAAATACTGTATGATTTCACTTACATGTGGTACTTAGAATAGTCAAAATCATACAGATAGAAAGTAGAATGGTGGTTGTCAGGGACTGGAGGGAGTGGGGATAGAGAGTTATTGGGTAATGAGTATAGAGTTTCAGTTTTGCAAAACGAGCTCTGAAGATAGACCATAATGATGGCTGTACAATAACATGACTACTTTATGTCACTGAACTATACATTTAAAAATGGTTAAGATAGTAAAGTTTACATTATGTGTATTTTACCACAATTTTAAAAAATTGGAAATAAGCATAATATGATACTTTTATAATTTTTAATTTTTTCCAAGTTTTTCTATTTCATTTAAGCTTTCAAAATGTTGGCATAAGGTTGTTTATAATAATGTTCTAATGTCTACAAAATAAAGTAGAAAATCATATAGTCCTATATCTATTAAAAAAAGATTCTTTTTCAAAAACACTCCCATCGAGAAAATTTTAAGTTTAAATTGTTCTGCTCTATCACACAGGGGCTTCCCTGGTGGCTCATATAATAAAAGAGTCTACCTGCAATGCAGGAAACCTGGGTACAATCCCTGTGTAGGGAAGATCCCACTGGAGAAGAAAAGGCAACCCACTCCAGTATTTTTGCCTGGAGAATCCCATGGACAGAAGAGCCTGGTGGACTACAGTTCATGGGGTCGCAAAGAGTCGGACAGGACTGAGCCACTTTCACTTTATCAAACATTCAAGGAATAAGTAATGCAAAATTTATACAAGATCTTTCTAAAAATAGAGGGTGAGGAAATACTTTCTGTCTTTTAAATCAGCATAATATGATACTAAAATCAGACCAAGTAGAGCAGTGAGGAAAGTAAAGAAACCCAAAATTTATACAGATTAAGAGAGGAAAAATTAAAACTGTTTATATTTGTAAATGATAATTATTGAATAGTAGGATGTCCCACTCCAGTGTTCTTGCCTGGAGAATGCCATGGACTGAGGAGCCTGGTGGGCTACAGTCCATGGGGTCGCAGAAGAGTCGGACACTACTGAGCGACTTCACTTTCACTTTTTGCTTTCATGCATTGGAGAAGGAAATGGCAACCCACTCAAGTGTTCTTGCCTAGAGAATCCCAGGGACGGGGGAGCCTGGTGGGCTGCTGTCTATGGGGTCACACAGAGTCGGACACGACTGAAGCAACTTGGCGGCAGTGGCAGGATGTCCTAAGGAATCAGCAAAACTATTATAAGACTAAGCAAATTTAGTGTGTGTATGTAATTTTTGTAACAGGTTGCAGGTTGCTTAATTTTTGATGGGTTGATAAATCAATGTAGAAAGAAAAGTTTTTCAATAAATGGCATTGGGACACTGGGTATCCATATTGAAAAATTACACCAATCCTTATTTCACCCACATATAAAAATTAAAGCAGAAATATCATAAATCTCAATAAAACACCTACAAGTAGAATATTTCTAAAATAAAACAGAAAAATGTCTTTGCAACTTGAGGTAGTGTTGGGGGAGGTCACCAAGAAGATGTGACCACTAGTGTGACCCAGGAGCTGGACCCAGGTAATTGAGGCCTTCCTACTCCCTCCTCTGGTCCTTGAAATGTGCATTCTGCTTATCATTCCTGCTCCAGGAAACTCTCCCCAAATTACAACTTTGAAATAATAATGTGGTGATGAGACTATTTGGGCTGTGTATGTGATTTAACCTGATTAAATCCTCTATATAATCTTTTAAGATTCTGGCCAGCTGGCTCAATCTACTCATCATGTGGCTGCCCTTGACAAGCCTCATAGTAAGTTCCCTTAGCTATTAAACCTGTCACTTACAAATCCAAAATGGTCCACCTTTTTCTTTGGTCTCTTCTTGCCCTCTGTGGATGAGGATCAGTTGTAGATTTCACCCTGGAAGCTCCCAAGGAGGTTGCAAACCCACAGGTAGGCAATGTTTTCTTAGGTAAAACACAAAAAGTACAAATCATAAAACATTAATAAGATTGATTTCATTAATTTAAAAAAATGTTTTAGGAATACAATTAAAAACTTTCAGAAATACAATTAAGAAAGTTAAAATGGAAGTCACTAGATGGGAGAAATATTCCCTAAACTTTTATCTGACAAAATATATGAAGCCCAGAATATATGAAGAGCTTAGGTTCAATAATACAAAGACAACTCAGTGAAAAATGGGATAATGGTTTGTAAAGAAATATAGAAATATTTATATAGAAAATATAAATATATATATTTATATAATATTATGTATTTATATAGTGTGTATTATATATTTATGTTATATATAATATATGTTATATACTTCATTAAATATACATTATAAAATATATTATAATATATATCTTTATATAAATAAAAAGAAATATAGAAAATATAGAAAAATATAAATGATTGTCCAATAAGAACATAAACACTCACTAAAGAATGAGGAATTTCAAATTTGGCAATTTTCCCTACCTCCCTTTTCAAATATATACACACACACACACATACAGACACGCACATACACCTATGCATTAGTGTTTCCTGACCATGTACATGTAGGCTACTTATTTTACACTTACCAGAATCACTAGATGTTTTTTTTTTTAAGACAACAATAACAAGTGTTGGTGAGGCTAAAGAGTAAATGGAACTGGCATTTCATCCCTTACTTCAATATATCTTGTTGCTGGAGGGAATTAAAAATTATATTACTGTCACAGGAAATTCATTGGCAACATTGCAAAAAGCTAGACATTGGTCATCCTTATACTCGTCGTTTCCATTCTAAGTATTTACCCAAGAAAAATGAAAACATGTCTACTTGTAAAGGAGTGTATATAACAAAGAATGGAATATTACTCAGTAATACCAAAAAAGCCCAGATTATATCTGCATGGATTCATAAAGCATAGATGAATCTAAACAATGCCGGTTGAAGGAATCCAACCCTGAAAGAGTACATATGATTTCAATCCTAGAAAATTCTAGAAAACACAATATAAATCTACAGTGACAGAAGGGAAATCAGTGGTTTCCTGGAACCAGGAGCAGAGGAAGGAATAGATGCAATGGGGCTTGGCAATGTTTTGAGTGTAATGTTCTGTATCTTGATTGAGGCAATGGTTTCTCAAATGTATGTAGCTGTAAAAACAGTCATTAAAATTTCACTTCAGTGGATACCTATTGTATGCAAATTGTATCACAGTAATGTTGATTAAATGTAAAAATGTGAAAGCATACTGTAAAACCTACAAGTTTGAGAACACATAGATTGAAGAATATAAATAAAAGTGCTTAGAAGTCACCCAGATAACTTAATGTCTTGATGAACTAAACAGAATGAAGCAGTACATGCATTCACTTGGTGAAGGAACTTAAAATGTCCTTGCTTGTCTGCTTACCACAAAGGTTTTATGATGAAACACTGATGCAGTAAACCAAGGGCCACCAAAATGCTCTGCTTTACTTTAAGGTTTTTTTTTTTTTTTCTTGTTAATTACAGGAAGTGGAAAGATATAATATAAGGTATAAGATTTGTGATTTTTTTAACAAAGAGAAATTAGCTGAAGATATAAAGAGCATAAACTATTAAGCAGGTTGCAACAGATTCCTTAGAAAATAATTTTTTTAAAGCATAAGATCTACCCTCTAAAAGGGATGCAGAAAAATACAAATGAATAAAAAAAAATTTTAAATCAAACTCTATACCATTAAAACACTTTATGTTGCAAGTATAGACAATATATTATAAAGTTATGCAAAATACCTATCTTTGAAATAATAGAATGCTACATTGGAAACCTTAAGAACTTTCCAAATGTATAACATCATATCCCAATAAGAAATTTTCTCGTTATTCATTTTTGCAAAAGGCACTTTTTCTGTCTTCATATCTATGTTCTTTTCTTTTCCATGTATCAACTATAACTGATATTTGAAAAAGTCTGCCCTATTGAACAAGCTCAACATTAAGAAGAAGACACTATTGTCTTCTTGCTCTGGAGGTTGGTGATCTATTTTTTTTGGTTCTAAAATCCTGCTACTTTCAAAGCCATTCAATTGTCAAAGAAATAATTCTTTGTTCCACTCAGGCATAGAGTATCTATGTCTGGTTGGGAATCATTGAAAAGATAACAAAAAAATTTTTCACAGGAAACATAGAAAATGATAGATTTTCTCTGATACAAAAGATATATAATTTAGCAAGAATTTAATTTTTGAAATGTTTCATATTAGTGCTGTTAAATACAATATACATAGTGAGGAGTTATATAGTTTTTGTTGAAATATAATTAAGAAGTATATTCGACAATTGTACTTTACATTTACATATATTGCATATCATGTTACAATAATATTTTAATTATGCTTTTATGATAGAATAACTAAGGAAAAACTGATATCTTTCATTAATTTATTTTTAACATTTATATACACATTGATAACAATGTCCTGGTTAACCAAGATTTTTATAGATAATCAGATTCATCATAGAGCAAATATTGTATTCCACAGAAAGAGGCTAACATGGACTACAAAGGTAATGAGATCAATTTGAGAGATGCAGAAAATTTAAACCATTTGAATCTCAGTGGTTCTCTTTTATAGTAGACATGCCTCTATTATAGTTCTGCTAAGCCCGAAAAGGAAGAAAGCACAGTGGTTGAGAGTACCAGATTTGATATCAGATGAATGCATCATTTGCTAGCTATGAGACCCTGAGAAAGCATTTTCACTTCTTCAAACCTCAGTTTCTTCATCTGTAGGATAGAAATAATTATAGGCACCCTATGGGACCTGCAAAGATTCAGTAGCATCATATAGGAAAGTGTTTGGCAAAGTGACTGCCATGTAGTAAATTCCCAATACATGATGACTTTAATTCAAAAATTAGTCTTTCTACAGAATTGAAAATTGGTTGTAATTCACACTTCTCTAAAATTTTGAACCTCAGTGTCAGAAGGAAGACCCTGGAGGAAGTGCTTTTACTAATGAATTAAGAAAAATTTGGTAGCATTGTATAACCTACTCAAGATAAATCAATGTTTTGAGAAAATATTTATACAATTCTATTTGAAAGAAGGAACCATTTATTCTTGAATAGTCTTCTGAACTTTTTAACTTTATTGAAATATTTAGGAACAAAATCAACTTCAGCTTATATCCTACTTCTAAATCTAGTTTCATGTTCAGAATGTCTTTCAATGAATTAATTATTAACCCAGTTGGTTCTATCAGATATTGTGATGAAAAAATGTGAGAAATGTATGTAGGCTATCTCTCTAAATGGAAGCATGTCATTTGTCTCTGCTTTATATAGTTTAGTGAATGAATAAGTTTCTTATTCTTTTCATTTCATTCTAGAAACTTTATATTCTTTTACTGGGCCTGCCTAAAGGTATCTTTTTACAAATCATATCATCATTTTCTAGAGACAAACCTATGCCACTAAAGAACAATGCCACCACTTCCTCTTTTTCATAAAAGCAAACAAAAATAGTAGAAATCAGTTTACTCTTCAAAAAGAAAGTTTAAATAAATTACATTATGTTTATATCACAGAATCCTATCTAGTCATTAAAAGAGATGATGTTATGTTTTAATATGTGAAAGTTGCTCAGTTGTGCCTGACTCTTTGTGACCTCAAGGACTATACAGTCCATGGAATTCTCCAGGCCAGAATACTAGAGTGGGTAGCCTTTCCCTTCTCCAGTGGATCTTCCCGATCCAGGGATGGAACCCAGCTCTTGCCACATTGCAGGAGGATTCTTTACCAGCTGAGCCACCAGGGAAGCCCAAAAAGGAGATGAAGTAGAATTATATTTACTGATATAGTTATAATCCCAAGCTAAACAGTTGGCTGAAATAGTATTATATAGCAGTATTAAATGTATATAGAAAGGTTGATTAGATGATTGACAGATTGATAAATGTAAAATACACCATTTTTCTCAGATTTTGTGAAAATGAATCCAGATAAAGTAAGATGTTCAAAGACAGAGTGGATACAATTATAGTCTTGGAAAAAGAAGAAACACAGATTCATAATTAGTGCAGTTTGTTTAGTGTTTTGTTTTACCTAGTACCATTTGAATGAATCCTTGAATAGACAGGGATTCAGTTCAGTTCAGTCACTCAGTCATGTCCGACTCTTTGCAACCCCATGAATTACAGCACGCCAGGCCTCCCTGTCCATCACCAACTCCCGGAGTTCACCCAAACTCATGTGCATCGAGTCGGTGATGCCATCCAGCCATCTCATCCTCTGTCGTCCCCTTCTCCTCCTGCCCCCAATCCCTCCCATCATCAGGGTCTTTTCCAATGAGTCAACTCTTCACATGAGGTGGCCAAAGTACTGGAGTTTCAGCTTTAGCATCATTCCTTCCAAAGAAATCCCAGGGCTGATCTCCTTTAGAATGGACTGGTTGGATCTCCTTGCAGTCCAAGGGACTCTCAAGAGTCTTCTCCAACACCACAGTTCAAAAGCATCAATTCTTTGGTGCTAAGCTGTCACATATGCCATAATAAGAAACACGTTATCATCAATTTTTTGAGCTGGCCCTCTAGCCTGAGAAATGAGCTCTAAACAGATCTGTGGGAGCTTGCCATCCAACTCTAGTGCTCTCCTCCATGCTAAATCTATTTTGCTTAAAAATATAAGCAATATTTTCTTTCAACAAGGGATACGTTTACATCCAAGCTTTGAGGCATATTTGGATTTGCTGACCTCCTTTTTATTATCATGATGACTTCAGATAGATTCTCCAAATGATTCGAGCATTCATCTGGTACAGATCTTAATGATTCTCTACATTCAGTGGGAGATTGCTTAAGCAAACTTTGTTCCTGAAACAAAATTCTTTACACTTTGAGAAATGTTTATAAATCTTTATCTTAACAACAAACCCACCAAGGTCCCTGGAAAACTATCAGAATTATTCTTCTCTGCATTGTGGGTAAATTGCTCCAAAGGTATTTTTACAGTAGGGTTGCACACCCTACTAGTTTTTTCATTGGTCAAAACCAAAGACTTGTCAGACTGATACTCAATTCTGAGCTCTGCTTCATATTTTCTTGTGTCTTCTTTCTCATGTGGGATTCTCAGGCATTTTCAAGCTTGCCTGTGTACAACAAAGGACTGAGAAGAAAACTATGATAAACTTCTCAACTGTTAGTCCCTTTTAACACTGATCTTCTCATTTTTCCTTTTCTTTTTTTTTTTTTTGCCACACTGCATCTCATGGAATCTTAGTTCCCTAGGGATCAAACCTGGGCTGTCAGCAGTGGAAGCATGAAGTCTTAATCTCTGGACCACCAGGGAATTCCCAGGTTATCTCACACAACCTAAGTAGGATATATACTTTATGGACTGAATTGTGTCTCATCCCAAATTCATGTGTTGAAGTCCTTAAGCTCTAAGACATAATCTGATGATATTTGGAGATAGTATATACAGAGCTGGTTTAATTACAATGAAGTCATTCAGGTAAGCCCTAATTCAATATGACTTATGTCCTTTTAAGAAGAGGAAATTAGATAGAAAAAAATGACGTGAAGACATAAACAGAATACAGATATGTGCAAGCCGTGGAGAGAGGCCTAAAATGATTTTTCCCTTATATTCCTCAGAGGGAACCAACCTCTGTCTGAAGTAAGTCAGACAGAGAAAGACAGATATCATATAATATTAGTTATATGTGGAATCTAAAAAGAAAATGATCTAAATGAACTTATATATAAAACAGAAGTAGACTCACAGACATAGAAAACAAGGTTACCAAAGGGGGAAGGAGGAGGGAGGGATAAATTGGGAATTTGGGATTAATAGATAACACCCAGCAGCATGTATAAAATAAACAACAAGGACCTAATGTATAGCACAGGGAACTATAGAACTACATTCAATATATCTTGTAAAAGAATATATATATATATATATATAAAGAATATACATGTATTTGTGTTTGTATAACGGAATCATTTTGCTGTACATCTGAAACATTGTAGATCAACTATACTTCAATAAAACAAAAGAAGGAACCAACCCTACCTTGACCTTGGACTTCTAGCCATTAGTATTATGAGATAACAAATTTCTGTTGCTTAACAAATAGACTCATAAAAAGGAGGTCAATTTGTAGTTATCAAAAGCAAGGTGGTGGCGGTTAGGGGAGGCGGAAATTGGATGAAGGCAATCAAAAGGTACAAACTTCCATTTATAAGATAAATAAGTACTAGGGACATAATGTACACCATGATAAATATAACTAACTCTGCTGTATGTTATATATAAAAGTTGTTGAGAGTAAATTCTAAGGATTCTCATTATGAGAAAAGAACATTTCTATTTCTTTAATTTTGTACCTATATGAGATGATGGATGTTCACTAATCTTATTGTGAAAATCACTTTGTGATACACATAAATACAAATCATTATGTTGTACACTTTAAAATCATACATTGCTGTATGTCAATTATATCTCAGTAAAACTGAGGGAAATGTATTCACCATAGGGTATCAGACTTACAAAGGAACTTAAAAGGACTGGACAAGTGCATGGGAAATGTTATAAGGAATATAGACATAGTGATGGAGTTTATGCCAAACTTTTTACTTGCTTATATTTTCCTTCTTGAAGTAATTAATAGCATTATTCAGTATGAGATGTTATAACATCCTGAATGCTGTGGGGGAAAAAAGTTATGTAGGCAAAAAAAGATGGACTAGAGTACAAATGAAATTCTCCCAAATCTGAGTCTATGTAAATGAATGCTAATGAAGAAAGTCTCTAGAATCTGAGATAAAAAATAAAATTGTCTTTCATACAAAAAAATAATTTTGTTACTTAAGCTGTTTAGCCTGTTGGAACTTGTTATGCAGTGCTGAAAAACTAATACACATATGTCTTTTTAGGACAGGAATGCCAGGGGTGTATTGAGATCTGAAAAAATATTTCTGCTTAATTTCTTGCATGTAGGTTTACTATGCTCTAGAAGTCTTTTGGTCTCTGGGTATTCCTTAGTGAAAAGCTCACTTCAACCATGGACATATCAATTAAGTGGCAAAGTCTTGTAAAATTTGGTTGACTGTTATTTTTTGCAATTTTTTCACTTCTAGACATCTTGTTTTTCCCTTGTTTTCCTTCATGAAAATTATTTGTGGTATAAGATCTATGTAGCTACTTAGCCTTTTTTGCTGTTCTCAATTGTGTTACAGGGATAAAATAATAGGATTAACAATTGAAGCAGGATTAACATTTGCAGTAGGTGTCAAAGAAGAAGTCTAGCTGATTGACTCAATACTTTGAAAATCAGTTTCAACAAGTGGTGAAGAAATTTAATTTAGCAGAGTCAGTGAGCTGTATGACTTAATGGAAAACAGTTTGGATTATAAATTTTGTAACCCTTGACAGCCTGTGAAGATGTTTCAGCATTTACATTGCTATGAGCTTTATAGGAGAATCTTCGATCATCTGGCTTATGTTGTGAGCACTGGATTTTGCTAGGTCCCAGAGGGCAATTATTTTGAATTTCCGTGTAAACAGATAATGACCAGAAGGTAACAACTTCCCCTCAGCAAATTTTTGAAGAGTCTTTGTCTTTATCTTGCTCACTGCTCCTCAGCTCACTAACTTGAGCTCGTGAATGTTCTAAAAGTCCTGCTCTATAGTGACGGCCAGATAAATAATTAATATTTGTATGGAGCCCTGGCAAGGTAGAGAAAGGCTCTGACTGATCACCAACCATTGAAGGGAAGAATGATTTGTCCTGGCCTCATTTGCACTACATTGATATCCTGGTTTCTAAAAGTTGAAATTGATTTTTAAAAATAAATTATCTCCAGATCAACACTGTGCAGACCCAAACAAAGTATTTTTGTGATTTAGAATCATTTGTCAGCTGCTAGTTTACATTCTCTGATTTAGAGGAAACAAGAGGTTCTGGGAAGGAAAGCACTTATGTCAAATGCTGGCTTTGCCACAGAAGATATATGTTTGGACAACTGTACCTGAATTCCGTCATGTGGTAAAAGAGAATCGTCTGTGCTATCTGTGTCTTAAATTACTCTGCTTTGGTACTGTGGTCTTTTGAGAAATAAATAATAATTCTGACTGAATGGTGACAAGGTAAATAATCTGGGGGAGCAAGTTCATCAGAGAACAGCTGAGCCTCTAGTTAGTAGAAGCAATAAAGAACCATGGTACCTACACCAACACCAACACTGCTAAAAGCGCTTTGTTTCTTTTGTAGGGCATATGTTTTGTTGTTTCCTTAATCTCTTGATTTTCTGAAAATCATAGTTAATGGTGGACTAATAATTTTATACAATGTTATCTTGCTTCCCAAGCCATGCAATTGGTTAGGGGATGGGCACAAGACCACACTGAAGTGAAGAGCCTATTCACTAGGATTCTAAAATTGGGAAATAAAGGATATTTCTCTTGAAGTAAATGCCCAGAGCTGTTAAAAGTTAAGTGCTAGCCTTTAGTCTAAAAAGGCTGAAGAGAGCACTATGAAGGAAAGGGAGAAGAATGAGAGAAATACATGAAGTACTGAGGCACATGCTAGAGAACAGATGGTGTTTGTCACCTCAGTGTCTACTGCAATAGAATAAAGTAGACAGGCAACACATATACATGCATGAACTATATAATTTAGACAATGTATTTACAACTTCAAGTGCACAACTTTTGGTATATATCAGCACAATCTCTTCCTCTGTCTTTCCCTTAAAAAAACTTCTCCCATGCAGAACCCATTCCATATGCTTTAGGCATTGTTGACACTGACCCTCCACTACCAGCCAAAAGGGAAAGCACATGACCCAGGTACTTAATCTGAATGAGAAGATTTCATACATCTGTCAAAAGTCATTTTGATTCAGGGATGGTTCCAGATTCAGGATTGTTTCAGGACATAAACTGAGCCATGCAGAATCAGGGTATTTACTGGGATTTGATATAGGGATAGAGAACCATACGGATACTGTTATAAAGCTACAAGAATTAATCTTTACCTACATGTAGATCTAGTTTGGAAATAAATTAATACAGTGTGAAGCTTGAAAGATAATTGATCACTCACCTAGAGCCAGACATCCTGGAATGTGAAGTCAAGTGGGCCTTAGAAAGCATCACTATGAACAAAGCTAGTGGAGGTGATGGAATTGCAGTTAAGCCATTTCAAATCCTGAAAGATGATGCTGTGAAAGTGCTGCACTCAATATACCAGCAAATTTGGAAAACTCAGCAGTGGCCACAGGACTGGAAAAGGTCAGTTTTCATTCCAATCCCAAAGAAAGGCAATGCCAAAAAATGCTCAAACTACTGCACAATTGCACTCATCTCATATGCTAGTAAAGTAATGCTCAAAATTCTCCAAGCCAGGCTTCAGCAATACGTGAACCGTGAACCTCCAGATTCAAGCTGGTTTTAGAAAAGGCAGAGGAACCAGAGATCAAATTGCCAACATCCACTGGATCATGGAAAAAGCAAGACAGTTCCAGAAAAACATCTATTTCTGCTTTATTGACTATGCCAAAGCCTTTGACTGTGTGGATCACATTAAACCGTGGAAAATTCTGAAAGAGATGGGAATACCAGTCCACCTGACCTTCCTCTTGAGAAACCTATATGCAGGTCAGGAAGCAACAGTTAGAACTGGACATGGAACACCAGACTGCTTCCAAATAGGAAAAGGAGTACGTCAAGGCTGTGTATTGTCACCCTGCTTATTTAACTTATATGCAGAGTACATCATGAGAAATTCTGGACTGGAAAAAACACAAGCTGGAATCAAGATTGCCGGCATAAATATCAAAACCTCAGACATGCAGATGACACGACTTTATGGCAGAAAGTGAAGAGGAACTAAAAGCCTCTTGAGGAAAGTGAAAGAGGAGAGTGAAAAAGTTGGCTTAAAGCTCAACATTCAGAAAACGAAGATCATGGCATCTAGTCCCATCACTTCATGGGAAATAGATGGGGAAACAGTGGAAACAGTGTCAGGCTTTATTTTGGGGGGCTCCAGAATCACTGCAGATGGTGATTGCAGCCATGAAATTAAAAGACACTTACTCCTTGGAAGGAGGGCAATGACCAACCTAGATAGCATATTGAAAAGCAGAGACATTACTTTGCCAAAAAAAGTCCATCTAGTCAAGGCTATGATTTTTCCTGTGGTCATGTATGGATGTGAGAGTTGGACTGTAAAAAAAGCTGAGCGCCAAAGAATTAATACTTTTGAACTGTGATGTTGGAGAAGACTCTTGAGATTCCCTTGGACTGCAAGGAGATCCAACCAGTCCATTCTAAAGGAGATCAGTCCTGGGTGTTCTTTGGAAGGAATGATGCTAAAGCTGAAACTCCAGTACTTTGGCCACCTCATGTGAAGAGTTGACTCATTGGAAAAGACTCTGATGCTAGGAGGGATTGGGGGCAGGAAGAGAAGGGGATGACAGAGGATGAGATGGTTGGATGGCATCACCGACTCGATGGACATGAGTTTGAGTGAACTCCAGGAGTTGGTGATGGACAGGGAGGCCTGGTGTGCTGTGATTCATGGGGTCACAAAGAGTTGGACATGACTGAGCAACTGAACTGAACTGAAGCTTGACAAAATAATGGAGAAAGAAACTTCTTCATTTAAATCTCTGAATGTAACTGTTTCTAAATTTGTATTTGTTATATAGCATGAATCAACAGGTTTTCTCTTAAATTAGTTTGAGTTGAGTCTCTATTGTATGCAATAAACACGATTTTATTATACAAAAATTATTTTAAGAAACATGGAAGAATCTATACAGGTGTTTGTTTGTTTTTTAATAATTGTTTGCCTTTGACCCTAAAAAGTCTCCAGATAGAATTTTCAAAGTATTCAGCATGCTGAAGTATGCTGTAAAATTTTTTATCCACTGCTATCAGGAGGAAAATACTGGTACAATGTATTTCAAACATTGACTCTGCCTTCTCACATTGCCACTCCAAATGACACGTCTATGTAAAAGAAATAAACTTGCAATGAAATTGAACTTTAGAGCAAATATTATCCCACTCTACCAAACAGATCCTTTTATAAAGAAATTATAAAGCCATCATGGTGAATTCAAAATGCCAACTTCTCTATGAAGAGTTATTAATTAACCTATGAGTCAAGAACATTCATTTGTTCAGTGTCTATTAATATCTGCCATGTATTATATGATACTCTGAAGATATAAAGGAGAAACACAAGTCCTGGACCCAGGGCACTTACAGTAAAATAAGAAAAGTATAAAAATAAAAGAACAATTGCAATACAGTATAATATAAACTATAATGGATGTCTACAGAGGCTGCTTCAGAGCAAAGTGTTTCACCATCATGCAGTGCAGTGTGCGTGTGTGTGTGTGTGTGTGTGTGAGAGAGAGAGAGAGAGAGAGACAAACAATGAGCCAGTCTTTCCATGTATCATTTTCTCCATAGTTGCAAATAGCTGTACATTTCCATAAATTTTATTCATTCTTGATCACAAAATGGTAGAATATTCCCTGCTAAGTTGCTTCAGTTGTGTCTGACACTTTGCAACCCTATGGACTGTAGCCCTCCAGGCTCTTTTATCCATGGGGATTCTCCAGGCAAGAATACTGGAGTGGGTTGCCATGCCCTTCTCCCAGAAACTACAAGTCCAAAAATAACCAGAGAACATATGTTCTAAACCTCGTTATTCACTAGGTTCTTTTTATTGTCTAAGTTAAAATTAATAGGCTGAGAGTCAATAGATTTGTTTTAGGATTTTAAATGTATTAGAACTAAGATTTAAATATTGAGTGATTATTTCTGTAGAAAGTTAGAGTCATAGTTACCATTATTACCAAATACTAAAAGATAGTCTTATTTTTAGAAGGAAAATTTTAAAATCCATAAAATCAACATTTTAAGAAAACAATTTTCAAGCACTGCTTTACTTTCAAGTAAGTAATAAAAAAGTATTAAACAATTCCCATGTACTTCCCAGGTGACAAAGTCGTAGAGAACTCATCTGCCAATGCAAGAAATGCAGGTTCAATAGCTGCATCAGAAAGATCCCCTGGAAAAGGAATGGCAACATACTCCAGTATTCTTGCCTGGAAATGTCATGGACAGAGGAGACTGGCAGGCTACAGTCCATGGGTTGCAAGAGTCGGACGTGACTTAGCAACTAAACAACAGTGGGAATTAAATAGCAATTAGCACATGATGAACAAAGGGTATTTGTTGAGACCTGAGCCCTACTGGAGAGCCTGTGGATTTCCTGAGTAGTGATGTGGCCTAATGTTCTGATTTCAGGGAAATCAGAGGAGCATTCCAAAGATTAGGACCATCTGACCACTGTGTCACAGGCAGTTTCTCCTTCTTTCAAGAAAGGTGAGAGTTCTTTTCATAAGCATGAATGATAGCAAGCATCAGTAAGTGGAGCCTGATGCTCCTTGGCCTCAGGCCAAGAAAAAAGAAATTGTCCCTCCAAGATGAAGTGGCAGGGAAATTTATACCTCAGAATGTGCCATCTATTTGATTTCTTCATCTAGCAATTCTGCTTTAGCAAATTATGATGTTGGAATATGTCCTCCTTGCTAATAGAGTATCAGTGTGCAGAATGTTTAAAACCTGTGAATATGCTGTCTGGGGTACATCTCACTGCACCTGTCAGAAAGCTCCATCTGTTTCATGCCACTGCAGGCAGTGACCAGTTCCTCTAAGCTCCCCACACACCAGTTTCTTCTTGCCTGCCTTACAGCATTTCTCCTTCCCTCACTCACCTAGTTAATTTCATGTGGCTCTGATGAGTCCTCCCCTGTTTTCATCTGACCATGAAGCTTCTCTACTTGCTATTCTAAAATTATCTTTTTAAAAATCCCATTCAATTCAGAATAGCCTCATTAAAGAATTTAAGACAATTTTCTAAAGGTATTTTACAGAAAGAAATAGGAAGGAATATGAATATTAGCTTTAACAGGCAATGCTTTTAATTCTCCTATTGCATGCTTCACTAGCACATAGAGCCCCCAAAAGCTATAAGCAAAAACATAAATTGTGTATATAACAAAATTCTAACATAAGATAGCATGAAAGCAGACACTAGCCTATCTCTCAGAAGCCATGTAAAGTGGTTGAACTGCCTATAAATATAATGCTAGAATTATAAGCATGAGCAGTTGTCATTGTCTAGAGATAAGAAGTACAGAGTTCTATTTTTTGGCTTTGCCTCCGACAGATCACACAGTCAATTAACCTCTGTGAAACATTACTTGGTACCTTTCTATTTCACAGTACTGTTTTGAACATTTGAATGGATATGTATTAGTAAAGCTTTGTTTATTAGGTGGCTACAATCTAAAAAATGGAGAATAGAAAATGTAACAATACATGCCCAGGTGTGATAATTGAATATACAGCATTGTTGGTAGCTTTTAAATGGTATTTTTTTATTGCAAAAACTCTTTTAGGTGTTGTGGTTATTTGGGTGGGGGCGGGGGTTGGTTATTTTCATTAGAGCAATTCCTTTAGAAATGACTGTATTCCTATTAACATCACATTAAATACTAGAAATGTTCCGTTGCATTTGAATAAATATAGCAGGAAAATAAATGTTTACCTCAAAAGAACAAGCACTGATTTACCCCTATATTTAAATACACCTATGATCCAACCAGTCTATTCTGAAGGAGATCAGCCCTGGGATTTCTTTGGAAGGAATGATGCTAAAGCTGAAACTCCAGTACTTTGGCCACCTCATGCGAAGAGTTGACTCACTCGAAAAGACTCTGATGCTGGGAGGGATTGGGGGCAGGAGGAGAAGGGGACGACAGAGGATGAGATGGCTGGATGGCATCGCTGACTCGATGGATGTGAGTCTGAATCAACTCCGGGAGTTGGTGAAGGACAGGGAGGCCTGGTGTGCTGCGATTCATGGGGTCGCAAAGAGTCGGACACGACTGAGCGACTGATCTGATCTGATCTGATTGATATAAATTACTTGGCAGGAAACATATGTTACATTAAAAACATGTTACATTTCTTACATGTGGAAATTTGAGCAGAGCTAACTTGAACCTTTCTTCTAGGTTAACTTTTATTCTTCAAAATTGTTAATGGTTTCTTTCAACATGTACATTCAAGGTTACTGGATACAAAAGTGAGACTTTAGTATTATAGTTTCTTCAACAGTAGAAGATGTAGGGGTTGGGGGAAATATGTTTATTTTAAAATACAAAACGTTAATTAAAGGTAGCCATAAAAGCTTTACTTAGAAATTTGCAGAACGGTTATTCAATGTTGCCATCTAGAGGACAAGCTTTAGAATAGCAGTGAAAGAGTAAGATTAAACGTATTCTTGTTATGATTAAATATTCAGTCTACAATACAGATGCAAAATTATCTACTTAGACTTTATAGGGCATCTGACTTTTAAAAATTATTCACATGAATACCTAGACTTCAACTAAAGTATGCACATCTAATAGTCACCCACTATAGATATTTATGCTCTAAATAACTGAGAAGACATGCTCAGCTGCTAAGTCAAGTCCAACTCTTTTCGACCCCATGGACTGTCATCCACCAGGCTCAGACTTTGTCCATGGGATTTCCTAGGCAAGAATACTGGAGTGGGTTAACATTTCCTTCTCCATTTAAGACATCAGTTCAGTTCAGTGCAGTTCAGTCGCTCAGTCGTATCCGACTCTTTGCGAGCCCATGAATCGCAGCATGCCAGGCCTCCCTGTCCATCACCAACTCCCGGAGTTCACCCAGACTCATGTCCATCGAGTCAGTGATGCCATCCAGCCATCTCATTCTCTGTCATCCCCTTCTCCTCCCGCCCCCAATCCCTCCCAGCATCAGGGTCTTTTCCAGTGAGTCAACTCTTCGCATGAGGTGGCCAAAGTACTAGAGTTTCAGCTTTAGCATTATTCCTTCCAAAGAACGCCCAGGACCGATCTCCTTTAGAATGGACTGATTGGATCTCCTTGCAGTCCAAGGGACTCTCAAGAGTCTTCTCCAACACCACAGTTCAAAAGCATCAATTCTTTGGCACTCAGCTTTCTTCACATTCCAACTCTCACATCCATACATGACCACTGGAAAAACCATAGCCTTGACTAGACGGACCTTTGTTGGCAAAGTAATGTCTCTGCTTTTCAATATGCTATCTAGGTTGGTCATAGCACTCCTTCCAAGGAGTAAGTGTCTTTTAATTTCATGGCTGAAATCACCATCTGCAGTGATTTTGGAGCCTCCCAAAATAAAGTCTGACACTGTTTCCACTGTTTCCCCATCTATTTCCCATGAAGTGATGGGACCAGATGCCATGATCTTAGTTTTCTGAATGTTGAGCTTTAAGCCAACTTTTTCACTCTCTCTTTCACTTTAATCAAGAGGCTTTTTCATATTAGCTGATTATTCAGAGAAGGCAATGGCACCCCACTCCAGTACTCTTGCCTGGAAAATCCCATGGACAGAGGAGCCTGGTGGGCTGCAGCCCATGGGGTTGCTAAGAGTCAGACATGACTGAGCGACTTCACTTTCACTTTTCACTTTCATGCATTGGAGAAGCAAATGGCAACCCACTCCAGTGTTCTTGCCTGGAAAATCCAGGAATGGGGGAGTGTGGTGGGCTGCCGTCTATGGGGCCGCACAGAGTCGAACATGACTGAAGCAACTTAGCAGCAGCAGCAGCAGCAGCTGGTTATTTTTGTGTCTATTAGGCACTATTCTAGGTGTTTAAGTTACAAAGATGACAAAAACATATATATCAAGTACACTCAAGAAGTCCACATTCTAGACGATGGAATCAATGAACAAATGGAAAATTCTAATAGTGTGATAAAGGTTGTAATAGAAGTGACCAGACTCTTATAGAAGAACATGAGCCAAACGTCACACTCCTTGGATAAGAAAGCATCACTGATGAACGTGTGATGGAAGTGACACCTGAGCTTAGTCTTTTATGGTAATAACTTTGAAACAATTTAGATTTTCCCCTTTTGCTTCTTTCTACTAAAATAAAGGGAAAAAACAAATACCCAAAAAAACAGCACAGTTATTACGTCTACTGGTGTGTACATAAAATGGAGCTTATGTTTGCTAAAATAAGCTATTTCACAGCTTATGTCGATATTTTCTTACCTCAAACTTCCTTTCAGTAGCCTTTAACAAATTTCCTATAGAGTTTTCTTCATGGAGCAATCCTGGGGAAAAATACGTTGTCACTTCTCCTGCTCATATTCTAGGTTTGGGCAATACGATCAAATTAAAGATACTGGGTTGATTGGCAGAAGATGTCTTTCTCAGCTGCTTCACAAACAGCAAAGGAAAATCCTCCTAAAATGCAGTATGGTGTCTATATCCGTCTCCATCATCAGCAAAATTTTGTCCTAATAAAAATTAGTACAAAATTCTCATTTCTATTACCCTGAAGTGAAAGTTGCTCAGTCGTGTCCAACTCTTTGCAACCCCATGGACTATACAATCCGTGAAATTCTCTAGGCCAGAATACTGGAGTGGGTAGCCTTTCCCTTCTCCAGGAGGTCTTCCCAACCCAGGGATTGAACCCAGGTCTCCCATGTTGCAGGCAGATTCTTTACCAGCTGAGCCACAAGGGAAGACCACTATTACCCTAGTTCCCACATAAATAACCTCTGGGACAGTTCCTATCTAACTTAAACGTATTACTATTGCTGTATTTATGTATATATGAGATGTATCTCTAAAGCAGTAAAATATTGTGGCATGTGAGCTGGTTATATGTGTTCTGCCTAAAAATTTTGCTATCCCTCCATTACCAAAGGAAGATTTTGATTTGCTCTTAACTATAATAATTTTTAAATAAAAATTACTATTATCATTACTGCTATTGGAAATAGAATTATTTCAGTCAGAGAAAATGAAAATAGAATCACTGATTGAAGAAACTATACAGGTACAGGTAGATAAGTATTTAAAATCACTATAGAAAACAAACAGCTCAAATCAAAACAATTTGCACTCAAATTTGAATTTGATAGAGAACAAAAAGAAAACAAGGTGATGAATTGTTATTTTATTTTTGTAGAATAAGAGGAAAAAATCCAAATCTAAATAAAATAGTTCATAATATTTCCTGATAAAATGTCATCCAGGTGTGTTAATTGGAGTACAAGAGTCAAGAGTTGGTTATTTTTTTCATGTTACTTACCAAACTTCTGTTCAAGTTGGAACAGTAATTATAGACTTAACTGTACATCAGCAAGCAATGTTTGTCTTGGGGCAGCACCTCCAAATGAGTGTGAATGGGGTGGCTTTTTTATCCCAGACTTTGCTTTTCTTCCATGTGA
This sequence comes from Bos javanicus, assembly GCF_032452875.1. NCBI lineage: Eukaryota > Metazoa > Chordata > Mammalia > Artiodactyla > Bovidae > Bos > Bos javanicus. Next base: position 39,900,318 of record NC_083870.1, read on the forward strand.
CTGGATTGTTCTTTCCAGAAACAGTCACTGTGGAGATAGGTTGCATTTCAGTTTTATACAATAGATTGTGTAAACAATTTAACCTTAAAAGTCAGTTCATACTGAACCAGAAATTTTAAAAAAATCTTAACAATAATATCTATCAGTTTTATAATGAGGAATCAAAGTTCTAAGATTGAACGGGTGATAGAATCTGATGGTTTAGAATGTTTTTAGTTCAGTAAAAATTTTAAAAGAGGAACTGATGAGGGGTTCCTTTATTTTTATGTTGCCAGCACAAGATGAAAGATAGACACATACATATAGACAGAAAGACCGATAGACCAACCATGACTTTATATAATAAAAAAAAAATATTGATACCAGAAGTCAAAGATATGCTATCTTAAATTAAGGTTATTATACAATATTAGATAAATTGATCTTCATTTAATACTCACTACATTCCTTTTATTTTCTATTAATTTCATCACAGATTGGCAAAAACTTTATTACCGATAGGTTCTGGTCTGTGTCAGACCCATAATTATTTCAACTCTAATTCTTCCCTGGTAAGAGTTTATTCAACATTTCTGCTTAAATGTCACTTGCGCTTATAACAGCTTCTATTTTTAATTCATGGAAGATGTTTAAGTTTTTTTAAATTACAGCTTAAATTTATTGTAACTATTTCCCATGTTTGCTATGCAGAAGATTTAGTTTAAGTATCAGTTGAAAGCTGAACTATCTAAATTTAAAATCCTCAAACTTCAGTTTATCCATTTGAAAAATGTTTCTCATTCAGTGAGAAACAAGATTATGCAGATATGGACATAGAGTAAAATAACAATTTCAAGATTATGATGTATCCTCAAGGAAGACAAATGACATATCCTCAAGATTACAGTTGAATAAGGAAGACAACAATATATCTTAGAGCTTTATATAGATGAATGTAATAACATTTAAGAAGCAGTTTGTGTGTGGGGGGATGTGTATATGCATGCACTCAGTCACTTAGTCATGTCCTCCTTTGTAACCCCCTGGACTGTAACCCGCTAGGCTCCTCTATCCATGGGATCCTGCCAAGAATACTGGAGTGGGTTGCCATTTCCTACTGACCCAGGGATCAAATCTGTGTCCCTTCTATCTTCTGCATTGGCAAGTGGGTTCTTTACCACTGTGCCACCTGGGAAGCTTTAAGAAACAGCTTGAATATTAATTCTGATTCAAAATTATATAATTAATATTGCACAAAACAAACATAACAATATGGACAACAACTTAAGACACTTGGAATAGTCTTACAAAGTTTTGTTACCAGTTAAAGCCAAAGCATAAACACCTTTCATGCTCCTTCCTTCTGCCTTTGTTTCTGCCTTGGATGCAGGAACAACGCTCCTTAGATTCCAAGGCCATCCCCTTCCTGCCCTATATTTACCATGCTTTTGAAGTGTCTTATGCACACAAAGTCACCACTTCTGCTCTTGGGCTTTCAGAGTTGCTGACAGCATTTCCTGATACTCACAAAGCTCCTGTTCCTACATTAGCTCACCAGAGCCCACAATGTTCTCAGTTAGTTGGGCCTCAAAATCCTGACTTCTACTTAGCCAAAGTCTTCAGAAATTCAACAAAGTGGCTTATTTCAATATTTATATATATTACATAGTTATTACATTCTGTGTAATTTAATACAATCACAATATATTATATTATATTGTACAATTACAATTGTAAATTTTATCATATTTACAATTAAATACATTAAATATATTGTATTAATGTATTAATTAAATACAATTAAATACATGGTATTTACAATGTAAATACAATTACATTATATTATACAAGGCATATTTGAGCTGTTTAAAAATAAAAATAAATAAATGTACCAGCCCCCTGGGTCAGGAAGATCCCCTGGAAAAGGAAATGGCAACCCACTCCAATATTTTTGCCTGTGAAATCCCATGGACAGAGGAGTCTGGCAGGTTACAGTCCATGGGTTGCAAAAAGAGTTGGATGTAACTTAGTGACTAAACAACAACAGTTAGTAGCATACCTCCTTAATTCAACAAGATTGAGCTGATTATAAGTTGATTTGAAGCACTTCCTTGGACCCAATTGCCCTCCTTTCAGAATGAATCCTTCTTAAGTACTAATCTGACTTCTTGTTCAAATAGTTGTTTTGTAGTTATACCTTGCACATCCTCCAGGATAGTAAGAGACTGGATAAACACAGCTTAGGCTACAGAAAAGAACCCTGATTATTTTAACAGAGTACAGTTATACCCATAACCAAGTGATTTTCCCAAAGAAAATCATTAATTCAGCAAATATTTACTTGTAAGTTTTATGTATGAAAATCATTGCGTGAGTCTTTATAATTCAGTGTTTCTTCATATATTAGCAAGTGAACAAATTACCATAAAGCTAAGAATTAATTGGAGACAACTGCATCTAAGCATTAGAGCCAGAGGGACCTCAGGGACTATGTAGTCTTTATTCTGCAGGTAAGAAAACTGAAACACTGAATGGTTTAATGATTCAGAGAGCTGCACCCTTATTGGGGATTAATGAAGTGTCCTGGGGGATTTCTTGTCTAGTCAACCCAAATTGAGAGCCAATGGAGTAATTTGGGGAATTTCTACATTAAACTAGAAAATCAATTGCCTATGGTATATTAGCTAGCATCTTGAGTAAAATATAATCCTTATGTTCAAGTGAGTTATCAAATCAATTTTGAACCCACACCAGACTCCTTGGCCTCTAAGCTGCTGCAGTCAGTACTATAATAGCATAACTTCTGTATTAGTCAGAATGCAAATGACCATTTGAAAATTACTCATCCTTAACGAAAATGGCAAAATGTTGAAAGTTATTCTATATGTTATACATGCACAGAATTTTATTGCAATTTTGTCTAACTGAAGCTTTAGGTAAGGCTATTTCTTCTTCATTTCTCTTGCAATAAGCTTCACACTAAATAAGACTCATATATCATTTTTAGGTCACCTTCTGGTACTTGGTATGTTGCTGGGTGACCATGGAGTCAAAGTTATGGCACCATTCAGAGAGGTGCTTCAGTGCCACGAACAGTAGCTTCTTCATTAATATACGGACAAATGCATATCATCAGGTGAGGGTGTTGTACAGAATATACTGGCATTGAGAAGTGAATTTGAATTAGATAATCCCCAGCTCACTTGCAGCTTTGTTATAAGTTTCTCAGAGAATGCTATAGCGTAAATCAATATTTTCAAGCCTAGAACGAATTTAAGCATGTATTCCTCATTAATGCTTCAATAAAATTTCTTTACTGATATATTGGATTGTTCTAGCACCTACATCTTTTATTTTATGCCATCATAATAAAAAATTTATATTATACCTATATAACCAATTATTTGCTATATATTTACACAGCATAAGTATACTCAATAGTAATGTAACTTTAAAGTATGTTTTAACACACACATACACACATCATATCCATACAGGGAGAACAAATTCTGATGAAGTCGGGTTAATAAATAAATGTGATAATGTTCGGGGAATAGAAATATCCCAGAGAATGTTTTCTTTACTCTAGGCTACACTGGCATAGAATGAAAAAGTCTCCGTTTCTTTGTAAAACAAAATCACTAGCTTTAAATAAAGACCATTCCACAATGATAAGTCAATCCCTTGAGTGCTCTCCCCAAAGTCAAGCCCTCATGGCTGAGGGATTGGTAGATTCCAAGTCAGCATCATGCAGAAGTGTAGTGATCTTTCATTCCACACACAAAAAACTTTCACCTGGTTTCCTAACTCCATGGTTTTCAGAAGTGAATGCTTGAGTCCCTTCTTTGTGTCTTAGCTGCAACCAGAATCATTATTTGCCCCTCAAATACAGCTTTTAGACTGATTGGAAAGATAGTAAGAAATACTCTAGATATTTTCATTGTGATAGCTAAGAACCAGTTGGCAAGTGCCCTTTTAAATTGCTTTTTGCTGTACAGAAAATTTTGAGATATTTCCTCTTAAAGAACATCTACAGAAAAAATGAAGTATCATATTTCAGTTTATGAAGCACAAAACAATCACTCAATAAATGTTAGTGAATTAACTAATTATCATGTACGTATTGTCAAGCTAGGCTCTCAGCAGAATAGAATGCCATTTAGGAGACATGGGCAAAAGAAAATAGAATTTATATTACAAAACAAAATAAGTACATTAAGTAGTGGTATTTGCTCAGTGAAAGAAAATAGATAAAGTAGTTTGAAAGATTGAACAGCATGAAGGATTTGATTTGTACTTTCCATAAAAGAGGACTATCACTAAAGAAGGAAATAAAGGTGAAAAAATAGAAGGGCTTTTTGATGGTCAGAGAACATCTTTAGGTAGATAATATGACACCATTAAAAGATTTTCAATGAAAATTTGAGATGTGATCAGAGTTTTGTTTTAGGATTCTCAGTGGTATGCAGAGAGGAGTAGACAAAAGAAAAATTAGAAATGCATTTTAGAAACCCTTGCAGCAATCCAGCTCTCCAGAAACTAGGGCCTAAACCAGAGACAGTGTAATCAGAAATGGGGATGAGCTGAAGACACCCAAAGTTTTTGGTTAATGACATTGTGAGAAATCAGTGAAAATTGAAAATTACATTATAATTCTGGCTAATTTAGAAAAAAAGAAGAAGAAACTCTGTGAAAAGCAATGTAAAATAGTTATTACAGTTGTAAACTCTGGAATAAAAAGATTTGAGTTTGAATTGCAGCTTTACTGCTGGTCAACTTTGTGATCTCATGGAACTTACATGAGATTTCTGTGCCTTAATTTCCCCATCTGTAAAAGAGGACTAATCAAGCACCTATTATAAAGGGATGGCATGAACACAAAATAAGACTACATATGCAAATAATATTACTTTTCACACAATAAGTATTAAACACTATTATTAGCAATGTTATAATGTTTCAAACAAATTAATCTAATTTTATATATGTTGACTTTGGAGTAACATATTAATATCAAATAAGCAATTAGAATTGTGGCATTGGACCTCTGGAGGGAAGCAGACAGGAGATGTAGAATAGTGTTATCTGAGCCTATAAACATTTGAATCTTAGAATTAACTAGAGAAAAATTATAGGAGTCTCACTTTCTAGTCTCTGAGGTCAAACTTGGACCCATTAAGTGAGTCTGTGGTACCTTGCAATGCATATAAATTTGGCTTTCACCAGGTCACAGTTGATTTGGTGTCTAACCCAAGCTTCATCAATCAGTTTTAAATTTTTTTTTTTTTTTGTCTGTGCTTTGTCTTCTTTGCTGCATGTGGGCTTTCTGTAGTTATGATGAGCAGGATCTGTGCTTTAGTTGTAGTGCACGTGCTTCTCATTGCAGTGGCTTCTTTTGTTATGGAGCATGACACTCTAGGCATGTGGGCTTCAGTAGTTGTGGCACATGGGCTCTGTGGTCGCCGCTTCCAGGCTTTAGAACACAGGGTCAATAGTTGTAGTGCACAGGCTTAATTGCTGCACAACATGTGGAATCTTTCCAGACCATGGATCAAACTTGTGTCTCTTGCATTGGCATGTGTATTCTTAACCACTGAACCACCAGGGAAGTCCCATCAATCAGAGTTTTAAAACAAAAATTTTAAATTGGTTTGAGATGGGAGAAATCTTTGAAAATTATTGTCAGCTGTATAGGAGTTCAACTAATGATAGAAAAGTATATAAATTTTCAAAAGTGGAAGAATATTGTAATCTGAGAGCTATAAATCTTTAAGCTTACTGTTGATCCTCAGGAAGTTTTACAAAATATATTTAAATAGAGTAATATTGAGTCTATAAACAAGGCGATCATTAGGAGCCTGTATGGGTTTACTAAGAAAAAATACCTTAAACATAATTAGAGACTTTTAGTGACACTGTCCAGGGAGTTTACAAAGATTTCATAAGTTTGAAGGTTTGAAACGATCCACTAGAACCTACAAGATGTAGTCATGTAAGACGTTAGTATAAAGGCAGGTAACAGCACAAAAAGAAAAAGATAGTGCAGATAAGCACCAGGGCTCCAAAAGAATCCCATGTGCAAGCTCCAAGTGACTCTTACTAACAAACGTCTCCAGAGTGATCCTTCAAGATGTGTACAGTGAATCTCGACCTCAGGAGATCTGAATTCATCAGGAGATAAAATTCTTATTAGAAACCTTTACGCCTCTCTGGTCACATAGCCAAGTGAGGTTGGCTAACTGGTTGTACCAAGGGAAAACAATCAGTAAACAAATTGATTCTAGAAGTTACCAAAATACAATAGTTTCAGATTTTTTTTTTTTATTTTTTGTTCTCTATTTATTTATTTAATGGATTTTTATAACTGTGCTCACTCCTGAAGTTTTGAGGCAAACACAGACATGCACTCACACACAACAAATTTCCAGCAAATAACTTCAATGGCATCAAAGAGAAAAATTAACAGGATTTTTTTTTTTTTTAAGTATTCTTGTATTATCTTTCCATCTACATAGGCTCTATAGACAAAGTAGTATTTGATTCAACTGGAATCCCATGGTATAGCCTTAGGATACTATTAATGTTTCTTCATAAAAAGAGAGGTCATCTCTAAAAAGACATAAACATAGACTCAAGGATTCCCTCTTCTGTGAAAACTTCCCTAACCACATTGCAACAACTAATCATTAGAACTTTCAGAATTACCAAGGATATCCTTTGGGGAGCATTTGTTTTAGTTTAACAATCCTTGACGTTTCATTTAAATTTCTAAGTCATTAAGATACTAATTCTTTTCTTGGTTTTACTGTTATTACTGGTAGAGAAATTGTAGGAAATAGTAAATGGTCATTTTTCCTATGTAGAGGATCCCCAAGACCACATCCTACTTCAGTGATTTACTAGGAAGTCTTACATGACTCAGCATATAGTTGTTTTCAGGCTTAACTCTTGTTGAAGTAAATGGATACAAAAAAAAAAAAAAATCAGCAAAAGGTAAAAAGCACACGTGACAAAGTCAAAAGGAACCCAGATACAAGCGTCCAAGAGTCCCTTCCCAGTGGAGTCATGCAGATCTTAATTCCCTCAGCATCAAGCTGTGACAGTACACGTACAGAACCATCTATCAGACAAATTCTTGAGAGACTCTGTGCCCAAGGTTTCATCAAAGACTGGTCACATGGACACAGGCAACCTCTGCCAAAATTCCAGACTCCCAGAAGTAAAACAGGCGCTCTGCATAAACCACACTGCTTGCATAAAAAAAACAGGCACAGAGAGCCACTCTTTTGTTAGGCAGGGAATGGTGGGAACAGAAATCCAAGCTTCCAAATACCAGCCAAGGGACAACTCTGCAAACAGTCCTTTCTAAGTAGCCTCAGGCCTGCTGTGCTAACTATTTTCTACACATACCCTTAGAAATGGGATGGCACAACTTTTGTGTCTAAAGCTGGAATCCTAAAGAAAACCTCAAGCTTTGAGGGGGGAAGGATATAGATTCATGGAAGAGTATTAAACTAGATTTTCTTTAAGGAAGAAGGGATGACAGTATTGAATGAAAAAGGAACAACAGCCTCATCCTGATGTGTCTTCTCTGAGATGGAGAAAAACATGAGAACCACCTTTTAGCAAGTGGGAATGTCAAATGTTCATCTCTAAAGTTTCAGATTTTAAGTCTCAATGCCCCATTGAAGGAGGAAACAGAAGAGGCTCCATCTTGAAAGCAGGACTCCACCTTGGGCCAGACCATGGAATTTGAGCTATATGCCCAGTATCTATGGAAACGACATACCAAACTGGAAAACCAGACACCCCCTCCCCCTCCATGGAAGAGCCCCAGGGTTCATACCTAAACTCTCAGATGGCTAAAAAAATACCCTAATTATCTGTGTAACAGAATAGAATAATAAATTCTATTATGCTAATTGGGGTGTGACCAGAGGCCTATTGATAATTGTCCATTGTTAACTACCTAGGCTTACGACATACGAGTCATGGGTTAACTTTGATTGTATCTTTCTTTTCCTTTGTTCAGACTAGTTTCAGAGAATTTGGGGAGGTGGGTTTGAGCAGTTAGGGTATATACACTTAGAGTATATAAGGTTTTCACAAAAACTGGTCAGGGTCCTTGGCTAAGAAGAGACTCTGCCTTGGGCCCATCGGTGTAATAAACTGCACTCCACTATCTGCATTGTCCTTCTGAATGAGTTTGTTTCCAGGAATGCGTGGCTACAACATTTGGTGCCTTGGCCGGGAAACTCCTCACTTTGAGGAGACAAGTCCCATTGGGGACTACTCCGAGGACTTGTGACTTGAATCTTCTACAGGGGGGAAGGCGCCTTGCCCTTCTGGAAGGATTCTGCTTTTCAACACCTGGACCTTTCACGTTAGCAGGTAGTAGATGGCAGCAGGGGATCTGAGCGCTCAGGTGAGGAGTAACCCACCCGTCAGGGTGGAAGAGGGGACCTGGTCACCCCCCTGGGAGGGACTAGAAGGGGCACAGACCCACAGGAACCTGGAATAGGCAGGTGACAGCAATTGCTTGGTATACAGATTGACGAGCGTGTTAGGGCTTAGGAAGGAAATTCCTGAAGGTCATTTAGGAAGTGGTGTCCATGCAGTCTTGGGGAAAATTATTACCAAGCAACCACCAGGGGATTTTTAGGAGAAGTAACTTGGTCCTTGTGTGTTCATATTCTGCCTTCCACAAGGAGGTGTCCCATCTGCTGTGAAATTCTTGACCCCCTCGGAATTATCAGGCTAGAAGGAGGAGGATACATAAGTGAGTATGAACTGACTTTTCTGGAAATGGCCTGGGACATGGGATATTTAACCCATCTATGTTTTCATCCAGATCTGATCAAGCCCACCAAGGCAGAACAGACTTTAAAACTTAAGGGAGAAACAGTCATGGACCACGTGGTGTTCTGGTTCCACCCTGTTGACTGGCAGGTGAAGACATACTGATCCCCCTTCTCCCTCTGGCATCTGGCAGGTAAGGCTCTTCTCACCCCAGTAGGGAGGAGGCAGAATGGCAATTTAAGTATTTCACTGAGTGGAAATATCAGAAGTACATAGGGTACTGAGAACTTCGTAGACAGAATGAAAAGGAAAAGTAGAAAAGGTCTGAGAAGGTAAGCAAGATGGAGAGGAAGTGAATCTAAGGCAACTGTATTAGAGTGCATGATTAAAAATTTAAAGAAGGAATTTAGAGGAGACTATAGGGAGAAATATCGATAACCTCAGATATGCAGATGACACCACCCTTATGGCAGAAAGTGAAGAGGAACTAAAAAGCCTCTTGATGAAAGTGAAAGAGGAGAGTGAAAAAGTTGGCTTAAAGCTCAACATTCAGAAAACGAAGATCATGGCATCCGGCCCCATCACTTCATGGGAAATAGATGGGGAAACAGTGGAAACAGTGTCAGACTTTATTTTTTTGGGCTCCAAAACCACTGCAGATGGTGACTGCAGCCATGAAATTAAAAGACGCTTACTCTTTGGAAGGAAAGTTATGACCAACCTAGATAGCATATTCAAAAGCAGAGACATTACTTTGCCAACAAAGGTCCATCTAGTCAAGACTATGGTTTTTCCTGTGGTCATGTATGGATGTGAGAGTTGGACTGTGAAGAAGGTTGAGCACCAAAGAATTGATGCTTTTGAACTGTGGTGTTGGAGAAGACTCTTGAGAGTCCCTTGGACTGCAAGGAGATCCAACCAGTGCATTCTGAAGAAGATCAGCCTTGGGATTTCTTTGGAAGGAATGATGCTAAAGCTGAAACTCCAGTACTTTGGCCACCTCATGCAAAGAGTTGACTCATTGGAAAAGACTCTGATGCTGGGAGGGATTGGGGGCGGGAGGAGAAGGGGACGACAGAGGATGAGATGGCTGGATGGCATAACTGAGCGGACTCCGGGAGTAGATGGTGGACAGGGAGGCCTGGCGTGCTGCGATTCATGGGGTTGCAAAGAGTCAGACACGACTGAGCGACTGAACTGAACTGATGGCATGAAGATGACACCTAACTACCTCCACATACTCTCTGAGGTCAACTGGCCCTTATGGGAGTAAGATGGCCACCAGAGAATACCATGAACTTAAAAATAGTGGAAGCAGTCTATACACTAGTCACAGGAGAGCCAGGACACCTGGATCAATATCCATATATTGACTCAGGGCTAGGGTTAGCTCAAGACCCTCCTACTTGGACAAGGTTCTGTATCCAGAAGGAAAGGGGATTAATATTTATTAATGTATAATTATAATTTAATTGATGTATAATGTATAATTATAATTTAATTAATATTAATTCATTAATATTTATTAATGGCACAAAAATTGATGATAAAAAAGGAAATTCTACAGGATTTGGACGGGGATGACCTGACCCCTCCCCTGTACTGGATAATTATGCCCCTGCCTCCCAGTGCTCCACCAGGTCCGGAGGCCACCTTAATGCCCAATCCAGGGCCAGGTGAAGTTCCTGTAGCAGCCGCTGCTCTTTCACCAGCTCTCCCGGAGATAGTAGAGCCGCTGTTTTGGCAGTCTCCGATCCCAGCAACGGAGACCTCTGGTCAACACCCCCAGAATTCCACCTCAGCCGAACCTCCTAGATTGTATCCACCTCTCCTGATGAGTACTGATGGGAAGGGGGAAGAAAACACAGGAATTAGACAAAGGCTGCGCTCCACCAAGGAACAGGGGCAAAGAACCCCACTACAGATGCCCCTCAGAAAGCTACAATAGCCTCCAGTTCAGGACGCATGGGGCACTGCCATCTGCCCCCTGTAGCCTATTATTACCAGCCATTTTCCTCTGCCAAGTCGCTTCAGTCATGTCCAACTCTGTGCGACCCCATGGACTGCATCCTACCAGGCTTCTCCGTCCATGGGATTCTCCAGGCAAGAACACTGGAGTGGGTTGCCATTTCCTCCTCCAATGCATGAAAGTGGAAAGTGAAAAGTCGCTCAGTCGTGTCTGACTCTTAGCGACCCCATGGACTGCATCCTACCAGGCTTCTCCATCAATGGGATTTTCCGGGCAACAGTACTGGAGTGGGGTCCCATTGCCTACTGGCAGAGACACACTCCATTGTACTCGAGGGAGCCACAAGCCATGATTAGGCTAATGGAGACTATTTTTCAAACCCACCGCCCTACATGGGATGACATAATCCAACTACGAGTCTCCCTTATCAGCACTGAGGAAAGACACAGGATCCTAACTGAGAGCTAAAAATGGTTAAGAGAAATGGCACCTGAGAATACAGCAAACCTGCAGCGGTGGGCAGAGCTAGCCACCCCTGATTAGAGGCCCAACTGGGACTGTAACAAAGAGGAAGGGAGGGGCCACCTGGAGAGATATCCAGTGGCTATTTTACAAAGTCTCAAGAGGGGGGCCTGAAAACCTCTGAGTATGGCAAAACCCTCAGAAGTGATTCAAAGGGAAAGCGAATCGCCCTCTGAGTTCTATGAAAGACTGTTTGAGGCCTGTAAACTTTATACACCAGTAGATTCAGAGGCTGCTGGATCTTAGATGGTGATAAATTGAGCCTTTGTGTCTCAAGCCCCAGAAAATGTCAGATGGGGGGACACCTAGTGACTCATGAATTTTTATACACCCCTGAATGTCCAGTACCTTTGTGGGGAAGAGACTTGCTGTCTAAATTGGGGGCACAAGTGACCTTTTCCCCCCATGGAAGACCCACTCTTTGAGTTGGCTCAACCACCTATTTACTTTTCCTCTTGGTAACCCCTCAAGATGAATGGAGGTTGCATGGTCTCCCGGAAGGGAAACTGGAGGGACTAAACAGTCAAGAGAGAGTTAACTCAACAATTCCCTGAGGTCTGGGTGGAAGACAACCCCCACCTGGGCTTGCAAAACAAGTCCCACTGGTAATAGAACTCAAACCCAGTACAATTACATCAGCACCCGCCTTGGGTCTGACAGACTTGCTAAGCCGTTTACTCTTTATGTGACTAAAAAGGACAAGGTGGCTATGGGAGTGTTGTCCCAGACTATGGGGACACAGGACAGACCCGTGGCTTATCTCCTGAAACTGCTGGATAACGTTACCACTGGACAATGTTGCCACTGGGTGGCTGGGATGCTTATGGGCAGATGCTGCAGTTGCCTTACTGGTCCAGGAGAAAGCTGACTTTGGGCCAAGTTTGATCGTAAAAGTCCCACAAGAGGTCAACACTCTCCCAAGGTGGGACCCTTATAAATGTCTGTCAACATCCCGGATTACTCAATACCAGGGACTGTTATGTGAGAACCCCCATGTTACTATTGAGCCTTGTCAGGCCCTGAATCCGGCTACTCTCCTTCCTGTGGGAGAAGGTGGGCCCTCACATGATTGCAAGGAAATATGCCAGCAGACCTGACTTAGAGACCAGCCAATCCCGGACCCAGATTTGCTCCTGTACACCAATGGCACCAGCCTGGTGAAGCAAGAACAACGACTGTCAGGATATGCAGTAGTCATGGAAGAAACCATCGTTGAGGCTAGTTCTCTGCCATCACACTGGTCCGCTCAACGAGCCAAACTATATGCTCTAATCCAGGACCTCCAGCTGTCAAAAGGTAAGAAGACAAACATTTACACAGACTCCAGGTATGCTTTTGCCACACTATATGTACACAGGGCTCTGTATAAGGAGAGAGGCCTTTGACAGCTAGAGAAAAAAGATATTAAAAATAAGGAAGAAATTAAGACCCTATTAGATGTTTCCTTGGAACCAGAAAGGGTTGCAGTCGTACCCTGCCGAGGACATCAAAAAGAAGATACCCCTCAGGTTCAGGGAACACACTGGCAGATAAGACCACTAAACAAGCAGCTGAGGGCTTGGGGGTGACAAGTAAAGCCCCTATTAAAGCTCTTGTATTGGTAGAGCTGCCTGAGGTAACGCTGGACTCTCCAAAATACACTGAAGCCCAAAACCAACTAGCCAAAGTGGAAGGGGCCATCAAGACTGAAAAGGGATGGTAAGAATTGCCAAGTGGCAAATTATTGGTACCAGAGGAGCTGCCACCCACTCTGGTAAGCCAAACACACCAAGCAACCTACCTAGGCCATGATAAACTGGAAGAGCTAATTTGAAAATATTTCTTGGTTCCCTGCCTCTCTTCCCTATGTGGGACAAAATCTCAGAACTGCACTGCCTGTTCACAGGTCAATGCTGCCTCTCGGCAAAGACAGAAACCTCCGGGGATTCAGCTAAAAAGCACGTTGCCCTTTGAACACCTGGAAGTGGACGTCACTGAAATGAAACCTCACCAACACTACCATTACCTGCTGGTCATGGTATGTACATTTTTGGGATGGGTAGAAGCTTTTCCTACGTGGAACTAAAAGAGCATCAAAAGTAGCCTGGTGCCTACTTAGGGAGATAGCTCCCAGATTTGGATTTCCTACCAGCATTGGATTGGACAATGGCCCAGCTTTCATAGCTGATTTAGTATAACAAGTAAGCAAAATTTTAAACATCAAGAGGAAATTACATACAGTATATAGGCCCCAGAGTTGTGAAACAGTGGAAGGAACCAACCTGACACTTACAGAGACACTCTCCAAGTGGATCCTAGAGACTGACTCCTCGTGGGTGGACTTGTTTCCGATGGCTCTGCTCAGACTCAGGATGACCCCACAATCCCATGGCTATTCTCCATACGAAATTGTGTATGGAAGGCCCCTTCCCATAGTAAAACAGGTGTCAACAAATTTGCCTCAGGTAAGGGGAGATGAGATTTCACAGCAGATGAAACAACTGAGTAAGGTAGTAAATCAGGTAACTAAGTTTGTACAAGAAAAGATGCTGTTCCCCCTTGGGGAACAGATTCACAAATTTGCACCCGGGGATCAGGTGTGGGTCAAGGACTAGAAACACTATTCTTTGGCCCCACATTGGAAGGGCCCATATACTGTTGTTCCAACCACCCCTTTAACAGTAGTTAAAGTTGCAGGTGTCACTTCCTGGATCCACCACATGAGGATGAAGAGAAGATACCACACAGACCCAGAAAACGCTGAGTGGACTGTGCAGAGGGACCCCACTGACCATTGAGAGACTAAGGTCATCCTTAAGAAGAAGAAGGAAAAGAAGATCCCGGACGAGCCCCTTCAGGATGAAGCCACATAATTAACTCCTGCTGCCTGACCTCATCAACGTGATTTTGAATTTAACTTCCATTTCAACTCAATGTTTTCATCTCATGGGCACATTCCTATGCGGACTTCCACAACACCTCCAACTGCTGGGTATGTGGGGCTATGCCTCTGTCTGTGATGGATGGACTTCCTTGGTGGGTGTCATTGCTCTGCCAAGGAGATTTTAAACCACTCTTTTCTGGGACGACAAAAAGAGACTTTCCTTTCTCTTGTCAGTCATAATCGCTTCCTGCTTTCTTGGTGTAAGCCAGACCTACAGTCAATAGACTCAGGTCATGGGGTTACATTTGACGTAAATACCAGTTTCATAGTAGTAACAAAAGCCTATGCTGCTGCTTCTGCTAAGTCGCTTCAGTCCTGTTCGACTCTGTGCGACCCCATAGACGGCAGCCCACCAGGCTCCCCGACCCTGGGATTCTCCAGGCAAGAACACTGGAATGGGTTGCCATTTCCTTCTCCAATGCATGAAAGTGAAAAGTGAAAGTGAAGTTGCTCAGTAAGTGTCTGACTCTTTGTGACCCCATGGACTGCAGCCTACCAGGCTCCTCTCTGACCAACAAGGGGGACAGGCCTCTAGGTATGTTGAACAATTCTACCAAGTCTGGGATGAATATTTCTGGATGACCCCCAAAAAGGGTCAATTAATTACTCCCACCGCTCTATGCTGGGAACCAAAAAAAGCAAAGGGTAGGGTTTGGTGACCTACATTAGACCCAAAAGAACTAAAATATATGGGGTACCTATCCCCCTAAATGAACATTCGAGGTCACATACCACTCCAACAAGTCCATCCATTGGCCAGGCTCTGATTGGAAATATAACCCTGGAATCCACTGTATGGCGCCCAACAGAACCCAATGGCTTTGTGGGCCTAACCTTTGGCCTTGGTTACCAATCGTCTGTGTAGGCCACTGCACACTGGGATTCACTTTTTCCCATGGCAGCATAAAGCCTAACCTACAAGCCCTGGTAAATCTACCTTATTTACATGCTAGGTGGACAGGGTCTGTGTTTCAATGGTATGAGTATAGTGCTGCCTTATTCGTATCTTCTATAGGGACAACAGATATTATGATTAAAGTAGAGGCCTTGACTAATTTCACAAAACAGGCCCTCCTAGATGGTGCTAAAGTCATCCAAGCCTTAAATGAAAACAAATCCAAATGAGAAAAGTGGTAATTCAAAATCAAATGGCTTTGGACATGCTCACAGCTGCTCAAGGTGGGACCTGTGCTATAATTAAGGCTGAATGTTGTGTATATATTCCTGATATATCTGTCAATGTATCAGCTGCCTTAGATGACATGAAAAAACAGGTAAAAACAATGTCAAATGAAAACATTACATTCCTTTCTGGACTTCAGTCCTACCTTGAGTGAAGGGTGATTGGCAGAAAACTATATTTATCATTATTCAGTTCAGTTCAGTTCAGTTCAGTTGCTCAGTCGTGTCTGACTCTTTGCGACCCCATGAATCACAGAACACCAGGCCTCCCTGTCCATCACCAACTCCCGGAGTTCACTCAGACTCATGTCCATCAAGTCGGTGATGCCATCCAGCTATCTCATCCTCTGTTGTCCCCTTCTCCTCCTGCCTCCAATCCCTCCCAGCATCAGGGTCTTTTCCAGTGAGTCAACTCTTTGCATGAGGTGGCCAAAGTATTGGAGCTTCAGCTTCAGCATCAGTCCTTCCAATGAATATTCAGGACCGATTTCCTTTAGGATGGACTGGTTGGATCTCCTTGCAGTCCAAGGGACTCTTAAGAGTCTTCTCCAACACCACAGTTCAAAAGCATCAATTCTTCAGTGCTTAGCTTTCTTCACAGTCCAACTCTCACATCCATACATGACCACTGGAAAAACCATAGCCTTGACTAGATGGACCTTTGTTGGTAAAGTAATGTCTCTGCTTTTGAATATGCTATCTAGGTTGGTCATAACTTTCCTTCCAAGGGTTACAGTTGCCTTAACAGTTCTGCTTTGTGGACCCTGCATTTTACAATGTATTATGAACTTTGTAACCCAAAGGTTGGTGTCATTCTCCCAAACTGGTGGTCAGAGAGCCAGGGTGCAATATATCCCTATGAGAGATGCTCATACTATGAGTTAAGAGCATCAGGAGCGGGGAATGAAGGAGGAAACAGAACAAGCTCCATCTTGAAAGTAGGACTCCAACTTGGGCTGGACTGTGGACTTTGAGCTATATGCTCAGTATCTATGGAAACGACATACCAATTGGAAAACCAGACACCCCGTCCCCCTCCATGGAAGAGCCCAGGCCTCATACCTAAACTCTCAGACGGCTAAAAGAATACCCTAATTATCTGTGTAACCAAATAGAATCATAAATTCTATTATGGTAATTGGGGTATGACCAGAGGCCTATTGATAACTGTCCACTGTTAAATACCTAGGCTCCAGATCAGATCAGATCAGTCGCTCAGTCGTGTCTGACTCTTTGCGACTGCATGAATCGCAGCACGCCAGGCCTCCCTGTCCATCACCAACTCCAAAATCACTACAGATGGTGACTGCAGCCATGAAATTAAAAGACACTTACTCCTTGGAAGGAAAGTTATGACCAACCTAGATAGCATATTGAAAAGCAAAGACATTACTTTGCCAACAAAGTTTCATCTAGTCAAGGCTATGGTTTTTCCTGTGGTCATGTATGGATGTGAGAGTTGGACTGTGAAGGCTGAGAGCCGAAGAATTGATGCTTTTGAACTGTGGTGTTGGAGAAGACTCTTGAGTCCCTTGGACTGCAAGGAGATCCAACCAGTCCATTCTGAAGGAGATCAGCCCTGGGATTTCTTTGGAGGGAATGATGCTAAAGCTGAAACTCCAGTACTTTGGCCACCTCATGGGAAGAGTTGACTCATTGGAAAAGACTCTGATGCTGGGAGGGATTGGGGGCAGGAAGAGAAGGGGACGACAGAGGATGAGATGGCTGGATGGCATCACTGACTCGATGGACGTGAGTCTGAGTAAACTCCGGGAGTTGGTGATGGACAGGGAGGCCTGGCGTGCGGCATCGAATTATGAATCACAGATTTAAGGCATATGAATCACGGATTAACTTTGATTGTATCTTTCTTTTCCTTCGTTCAGACTAGTTTCAGAGCACTTGGAGAGGTGGGTTTGAGCATGTACACTTAGGGTATATAAGGTTTTCACAAAAACTGGTCAGGGCCCTTGGCTAAGAGGAGACTCTGCCTTGGGCCTGCTGCTGCTGCTGCTGCTAATTCGCTTCAGTAGTGTCTGACTCTGTGCAACCCCATAGATGGCAGCCCACCAGGCTCCCCCGTCCCTGGGATTCTCCAGGCAAGAACACTGGAGTGGGTTGCCATTTTCTTCTCCAATGCATGAAAGTGAAAAGTGAAAGTGAAATCGCTCAGTCGTGTCCGACTCCTAGCGACCCCATGGACTGCAGCCCACCAGGGCCCTCCGTCCAGGGATTTTCCAGCCAAGAGTACTGGCGTGGGTTGCCATTGCCTCATCCCCTGCCTTGGGCCTACCGGTGTAATAAACCGCATTCCACTATCTGCGTTGTGAGTGAGTTTGTTTTCCAGATTGCGTGGCTACAACACCATCACAAGTAAGAATTAAAGCCAGATATCCAGGCATCTACAAAGAT
This sequence comes from Bos javanicus, assembly GCF_032452875.1. Taxonomy (NCBI): domain Eukaryota; kingdom Metazoa; phylum Chordata; class Mammalia; order Artiodactyla; family Bovidae; genus Bos; species Bos javanicus. The sequence continues at coordinate 39,918,104 of NC_083870.1, forward strand.
AAGACTAGAGTTTTCCAGTCATCTGCAAATCAACTCTGTCCTACACACAGATAACAGAAGTTCATATATGTGAACTATTCTAATTTCAATGAGAAATTTTATCTTGTATTATATGAACTGTTTTAAGAAAAATAGAAAAATAGATGACTGTATGATTAGGTTGATTTGTAGTTGGAGAAAGAACTTACTGACATAATTAAATGCCAGTTTTAATTTATATTTTCTTTAACGTAAAGTACATGGATCATATTTTTATATGTTTAAGTCACATTTATGTCTCTTCTTTGTGAAGTCTGTATAGCTTTTGCAGGGCTACATGAACTGTAACAGGCAGGAGAATAAAGGGGTAATTTATCCAGGCAGTGAGAAAAGCCCAGAAGAAGGCAATGTTTGTATGATGCAAAAAGTAACAAATTGGTCGATATTTTAATAGCATTAAGGGGGTAAAAGAAGTAGTAGTGAGAAGTGAGGCTGGAGGGGATGATAAGAATCTTATAATTGTAAACCACAAATTGGCACTTGCCATGGGTGCTTGCCATATACTCTACAAGGATTAAATAATGTTCTGCTGCACTGCTGATCTCCAACACCGCCCCCCCCCAATGAAGGAGTTCATGGTGAAGAGCAGAAATGAGGTACTCTGTGCTCCCAGAAAGCTGGCAGAACAGTTCTTCAGATAGATATTCTCAAGAGCTGACTGTATGAACCCAATTCTTGTATCTCCTCATACCTAGAAAAGTATTAAAACATTAAAATCCTTCATGGTGATGACTGTTTCTTATGACTAGCAGAAGCTTCCCAAGACTAGCAGAAACTTTCTAAAAAGTAAATTTGCTTGACTGCATGTACTCCCCCTTTACCAGAATCACATGTATACTGTCCTTCCCCCCTACCTCTTTGGAACAGTTTGTCAGAGCTATTTGAGGTATTATCTCCCAGGGTTCAGTCCTCATATTGCCCCAAATAAAACTTAACTCACAACTCTCACGTTGTGCATTATAGTTGGCATGTTATTAACTTGGACCTTAGATTTATTCTAGATCTTTAAGTATCAGAAACACCTGATGTTCTTTTAAAGCAGTGTCTCAGGATGCTCCCTTTAGGATTTTAATTCTACAGGATTAATGTGGGAACCACATGCCTAGGACAAATAGTGATCTATCTGAAATCAATCTAAAAATCAATTCAATGGAACATAATACCAGTGTTTGAGGTTTTTTGTTTGCTTGCTTTTAATTAAACACAAAAATAGAAGAGTAAAGAACAGGGATTGAGAATAGAAGGGAAGATACTGAAGGAGAAGAAAGCAGAGAGATAAAACTTAAAAAGAGAGAATATAAAAATGCATTGCAGATTACAACTTAGACTTCCTAAATATGTTTATACATACACCGAGTATGTATTTGCATGTGCTGGTGTTCCAGGAGGTGACGGGAAAATGCAAAATGTAATTTTTGCTCTAAGCCATGGTCAGAAAGTTTGAAAATCACTGCCTTAGGCTAGGTGGTACTGTTGAAGGATTTTAAGCAGATGAATGGCATGATCAGATTGAATTTTAGATTTATCCCTTTAAAACCTACAGGGAAGAAAGCTTCCTTTTCAACAAATTGTATGCAGGCAAGATCTGAAAACCTCATTTGAATATATCTAAAGCAAAATCCTTTTATTTGATATGCAAATGAATGTGCATATTTTTAAAATAGAAAAATAGCAAGTTATCAGAAGGATCTTTCTTTATGGAACATTTCATTTATTAATTTACATAAATATGTATCTAGTATCGACATTATTTTCAGCACTTTTGTAAATGCTGAAAACAGTAGTAAATGAAACCAAGTCCTTGCCCTTGTTAGGCTTGTAGTCTAGTCAGAAGTGACACACAGCAGTAAACTCTGGCAGATTTTGTTTCCCAAAGATGACAGCGACAACACTTCTCATCTTGTATTCTCTTCAAACAACATCATTTTAATACTTCTCCCATCAATTAGTGCATCTATGCTCATTTCTCTTGAAAATGGGCATGCTTTTATACTTACCTGGGTCAATTAAGTGTGCTGGAAAATTCTTTCTTGAGGTTTTTAATACAATGGAAACAATCAGACTGAAGCAGCTATGCTGTGAGGAAGCTCAAACTAGCCACACTGAGAGTTCATGTGAAGAGGTCATGAGACAACATGGAAGAAAACAGGATACCTAGCCAGCCCCTAGATACACCCCACTCTTTCAGCTGCATCCACTCTGCTCTGTAATTGCATGGGACAACCACAGTCAGGATGACTCAGCAGATTCCTTTCCGAAACCCTGATGGATCAACACCATAAGAGGTAATAAAATAAAAATACTTGTATTGAGCTTCTAAGTTTTGGGGTGATTTGTTAGGCAGCAATCGATAAAGGGAACACTGACAAAAAATAAATATAGTTAGTCAAATGGTGATTAATTGCTAAGAAAGATAAATAAGTGTAGCGCATAGAAGGATAGGAAATAAGGGGGAGAAAAGTAGCAGGCTACACAAGCTGGTCACAAAAGGCCTTACTGATAAAGTGATAAAGAGGGAAGAAAGCGGAGGAACAGCTCTGCAGGGATGTGGGGAAGAAGAACTGCAGAGACAGAAAACAGAAGACAGCAGGTGTCAAGACTAAAGTACGGAATGCTTGGTGTGGGCAAGGAACCCTAGAGCAGATGACTGACAGAGTGGGGAGATGAGATCATAGAGAAGGGAAAGGAAGGGGAAGGGAGAGAAGAAACCTAAATAATGAGGAGTGCTGTAGGTTGTTTTAAGAATTTTTATTTTCACCCTGGATGAGATGGGAAGGTTTAAAATGGTTTTGAAAAGAGATGTGATTTTTCTTAAAGGATCTTTCTGGCTTCTGTGTGGAGATTAGAAGGAGTGTAGACGAAGCTACAAATTAAAAATAAGAAGTTTAATTCTCTCTGTTGAAAATAGAGCCCCCATCCATTTTCTTAGAGAACTTGTAAATTCTTTCACTGTCTCTTTGAAATGTACGCAAATCTTTTCAAAATCTAAATAAGTCTCCCGCCAGCTTTACAACCTAGGAATGTCTTTCTCAAGGGCCTGAGAGCCATTTCTTTGAAATGTAATCATTAAAAATGATAGCACCCCTATCTCCCAGGTTCTGCAGAAGAGCACAAGCCTAACTTCTGCCGGTTCCTTGCTCCAAGTTGTAAAACAGCCTTTTGCCATAAAGATATGAGAAGGTTTTACATCTGCTTTGGATAAAGCCAATTAGCTAACACAAAAGGTCACTCCTTATACAAAACGAATTTAGAATGAACTGTGTGTGACAAATTACGCTGGCAGGTGCTCTTACTTGAGAATTAGTTATTTATCTTGAAAACATGTATGTAATTGGTTGTATCTGCTTCATTGTATAAAAGGGAGAGATTTCTTCTGTCTTTGCAACCTCCTAGTGGATTGCCTGTGATGTACATCAAGCTCTGGTTTAATGCTTATTCAGTAATAAAATTGTTTCTTTTCTACCTTTGTGAAGAGATTTCTAGGCAGGAAGAATATTTTGTTTTTAATATATCCTCCCAAAAGGGCAAGGGCAGAAACAAAGAAAATAGTTAAGAAATCGATGTGATACTCCAGCAGATAAGTATTGGAGGCTGGCAGCACCTGTAGCAGTAGGGACTGAAATGTGAGTCCCTTCTAAACCATTCTAAACCTTCCCATCTCATCCAGGGTGAAAATAAAAATTCTTAAAAAAAAAAAAAATCTATAGCACTCATTATTTAGGTTTCTTTTCTCCCTTCCCATCCTTTCCCTTCTCTATGATCTCATCTCTCCACTCTGTCAGTCATCTGCTCTAAGTTTCCTTGCCATACCAAGCAATCTGTATTTCAGTTTAACGTGCTGTCTTCTGTTTTCTGTCTCTGCAGTTCTTCTTTCCCATATCTCTGCAGAGCTGTTCCTCCGCTTTCTTCCCTCTTTATCACTTTATCAGTAAGGCCTTTTGTGACCAGCTTGGGTAGCCTGCTACTTTTCTCCCCCTTATTTCCTATCCTTCTATGCACTACACTTATTTATTTTTCTTAGCAATTAACCACCATTTGACTAACTATGTTTATTTTTTTGTCAGTGTTCCCTTTTCGTGATGGTGGGAGCTTGGTATTTTTTGCAACTAACAATAGGTGGCCAAAGTTATTCTTTATCTAGTTCTTTGTTATCTGCCAGGTATGAACTTAGAATCTAGTGGAAATTAAAATAAATAATACTGATACTATTTATCACATCTCAAGCTGCATGGCTTTTCATTCTTCTAGCTTCTCAATCAGTGTGCAAGATGCGAGTCAATTTATTCAATTTTATGTGGATTTTTGGAGTATTTTTGTTGTAGCCACATGTTCCAGGAAACAAATTCACTCAGAAGGACAATGTAGATAGTGGAGTGCAGTTTATTACACTGGTGGGTCCAAGGCAGAGTCTCCTCTTAGCCAAGGACCCTGACCAGTTTTTGTGAAAACCGTATATATACTAAGTGATGTGCCTAAACTTACCTCCCCAGATTCCCTGAATTAGTCTGAACAAAAGAAAATAAAGATATAATCAAAGTTAACCTGTGATTCATATTCCTGAAGCCTAGGTAGTTAACAGTGGACAATTATCAATAGGCCTGTGGTCATACCCCAATAAGCATAATAGAATTTATGATTCTATTCAGTTACACAGATAATTAGGGTATTATTTTAGGTGGAGAGTCTAGGTATGGGCCCCGGGGCTCTTCCATCTTGGCGGGGGGTGGGGGGGAGGGTGGGGGGGTGGCGGTCTGGTTTTCCAGTTGGTATGTTGTTTCCATAGATACTGGGCATATAGCTCAAAGTTCACCATCCGGCCCAAGATGGAGTCCTGTTTTCAAGATGGAGCCTGTTCTGTCTGTTTCCTCCTTCATTTTCTTTTACAGGTTATCAACTCAAAGAAAAATTTCAGTATGAACAGCAAAGTCAATACTAAAATATATGAAACCATATACATATGACAATAAAAATGACAATAATATTTAAAAAATGAAATAAGATCTAAAAGTCACTTTATTAAAATTTGCGTTCCTGCTATTTATATAGTATTTTTGGTAATATTTCTTCTTGATGTAGAGAGAGAGGTGAAAGAGAAAAGAGGAGAAACCAAAATATCCAGCATTTTTCCCAAGGTAGGAAAAAACAGGAATAATTTGTAGTTTCCAATTTAAGTCTCAAACTTTCTATCTAATATTTCAGAGATGAGTCATAGGGAGGATATGTGTACTAAAATTTTAAAGGGGTAAGGGGAATTTGTGCCCATTATTTGGAATTCAGAAGAGTCTGGGTTTTATCTAAAAGTAAAATCCCATTAAAATGAATACTAATAAGAATATTAAGTGAGCCTCATTGAAACTAGTTGCTATCCAAGAAATACTTGAGCATTTTATTTAGCATAATGATCATTCCAGAGTTTCTGTGAACACGCTTTTGATTGGTGACAATCCAAAAAACTGAATTTTTTTCAAACAAGGCAGTTTAATATTCTCAGAACAGGGAGATGAAAATATCCAAGTTTTCTTCACTGACTTCTGCACCAACACTGGGATCAGTTCTTGGCAGGTTGAATTGTGCCAGACATAAGGGAGTGATTTTTTTAATCTTCCTAGCTAGTTTTTATTTTATTAGCATAAAACATTAAGAAATATGAACTCTAAAGAAAAGTGAAAGTAAACATTTGTATAAGTGTGTGAGTGCGTTATCCTTGCCCAGTCCTGTCAGACCCGTGGCAACCCCATGAACTGCAGACTTCCAGGATTCTCTACCCATGGAATTCTCCAGGCAAGAATACTGGAATGGGCTGCCATTTTCTCCTCCAGGAGATCTACCTGATCAGGGATCAAACCCGCATCTCCTTGGTCCCTTATACTGGCAGTGGATTCTTTAACACTGAGCTGCCTGGGAATCCCAAACATCTACCTAGCTAAACCCAAATAGTAAATAATTCAAAAATGCCATTTTAACCTAGGAAAATCTCCCAGTGAGGAAATGGGTTTGAATTCCTAAATTATGTAGAAGCGCTGTCTATGTTAGTTGAATCCACTCAACAATTGTTCAACTTCTTGGCTTTATGTTGATAGAGCTAAAATAAGTCCTTCAGTAAGGGCAACACTTTGGAGTAGAAAGAAATCGGTATTTGAAATTAGAATAATTAGGTCCTTGGTTTCTAGACATGTAAACATAGGCAAGTGAGGTAACATTAAACTGAGTCTCTCTTCCTGTTCAAACTTGAAATAATGATAACACTTCCTACAGTGTAACACTGTTAGTAAGTCATATGAGAAGGTGCAATCATAAGAACCTTGAAAATAGTAACCTATTTTTAAAATTAAGGCATATTAATATTTCAATTATCGAAATCGATTTTAAAGTATCAAGTAAGATTATAAATGTACAAATAAATTTCTACTTCTTTTTATTTTGCCTTTAGGGGTGTCACAATAATTTATAAAATCATTTAAAATGTTGCAGTAACTCAAGTAACGAAAACACTCATTCTTTTTAGAAAAAAGAACCAGGTAAATGAAGGTCAGTGTTGATAGGAATAAAGCATAAATTATTAACAACAGATAGCTAATGCCTACACCCTAGTTTATGATAAACTCATGTGGAAAAATTAATAAGTAATATATTATAAACTTAGCACTTAGTGATCATGAATGTATTATCATCTTGTCATGCCCTTGCTTAAAGAGACTGACAAAGTAAACTGCCTTAGGAGGAGGGATGTATTGAAGAAGGTAGAAGCCATATTCACACTCTTCACCTCATTCATTTATTCGATAAAATATTTATTGAGTTCCTCTTTGTGGCGAGACAAGAGGAAACCCTGATAAAATGCTTTATGTCTGAAAAGAATGAAAAATGGGAAAAATGCGGAAGATGCAGTTACATGTATGCATTCATTCAGTAAAAATTGATTGAATTTGGGACCATTCCAGTCAAAAGATACACAGCAATAAATAAGCATTATACTTGCCATTTCAGAATTTACAAAGTGATCATTAAACAAATATTTACAGTAAATAAAGATGATTGTTGTGACTAAGAAAAGCAGAATAATATGGGAACATAAACCTAAACTTAGTCAGCGAAGTCAAAGACAAGAACTGAAGTGTGATTCACCTGAAGTGTGATTCGGTAAGGTGGGAGGGAAGATTGTCCTCTAAAGAGAACACATGTGCAAATTTTGAAGGAAGGCCTCCCCTTCCTCCTCCCAACTGAGACTAAGAAAGTTTTTTCATTAAATGTCACCCTAGTACCTTGCACTTCTATAACACTCTACATATTTGCAATTATTTATTTCAGTGCCTATGTTATCAATCATTTTGTAATTTCCGCAAGGGGAGGGAAAGTGCTTCATTTATCACTGTATCCCACCTCTTAGGACAGAGGTGGTTATTTAAAGGAGCTTGATAAATAAAGACTAAATAAAAATTAGTTAATGAAAGAAGTTTAGTGAAGCTAGATGTGAGAACAATAAAAGTAGTTTGGGGAGAAATGATATTGGAAATATGGCCAAAGGCCAGATCTTTATTCTAATTTATGGGAAAGCCATTGGACTATTTTATGAAGAGCACTAAGCTGATTACAGTTGTGGGTTTTGGAAGATTACTCTGGCTAGAGAATAAAGAAAAGTTTGGAGAAAATCTCACCATTAGAAAAAGATACCAGTTAGGAGATTTGTAATACTTCTTGTGATTGATAATGGTGACCTGGTTTAAGTTGTAATGGTAAATATGATGAGTAGTGAGTAAACGCTGGAAATATTTAGAAAGCTTAAATAAAAAGGCCAAAGATATGGATACCCTTACTTCAATTCTGCCTTTGTCAGTCTATTTATATCACAAAAATAAACTGAATATCTAATACAAACACAATTTTGAAGACATAAACTCACAGACATACTAATAAATTATTATAATTGCATAATATAAATGCTATAACAGAATAAGTACCAAAAAAATAAAAACAGAAGCATAAGGAAACTAACATTTATTCAGCAAATATTGATTGATATCCATCATGTACCAAGTACCATATCTAAACCTGACTTCAAGAAATTTATAGTAACATGAGAAACTCAGATTGGAATAGTAGTTAAAAGGTTAAAAACAGCTAGCATTTACTGAGTTCCTCAGAGGGTAAAGAGTCTGCCTGCAATGCAGGAGACTTGGGTTCGATCCCTGGGTCAGGAAGATCCCCTGGAGAAGGAAATGGCAACGCACTCCAGTACTCTTGTCTGGAAAATCCCATGGACAGAGAAGCCTGGTAGACTACAGTCCGTGGGATCGCAAAGAGTCGGACATGACTGAGCTACTTCACTTCACTACTCAGTCACAAGGTTGAATACATCTCTTGCTTTATCTTGTTTATCCCTCCTGACAAACCCATGATAACAATGATTATTCTTACTGTCTCCTTTGTTGGTTTATCTTCTTCTCCACTATTGTTTAAGATCAAATGTACTAGGACTCAGTCTTTGGTCCTCTTCTCTTGTCCATCTATACTTATACCCAAGGTGACCTTATTCTTTCCAGTGATTTAAATAATTCTATGTGCTGTGACTCCCACATGTATAATTGCTACTCAGACCTCTTGCCCAAATTTCAAACTTTTGTATCAGCTACCTACTGGGTATCTTCTCATATGGCCAAAAGAAAGTGATAATACTGTCCCAAACCTGCTTCATTATCAAGCTTTCCCTTTTCAGTGGATGGTAGTGTCCCCTTAAAGTGACTTTGGGTCATCTTTGATCCCTCTCTTAATATTGTATTTTATATCAAATCTTGTCAGGGATTCCTATAGTTGAGTCTTCAAAAGATATTCAGAATCTTACTGTTTTTCACCTCCTGCATGCTTCAGCCTTGATCTGAGCCACTATTATTTCTTACCTTAAAAACATTTAATAGCTTCCTAGTTGGAATCTTAACCTTCATCTACCATTTCTTCCTTCCTTTTATAGTCCATTCACATCAGAAAAACACTGTAGCTTCACTTCCTTCAGAAAAAAGCCACAGTCTTCTGAATGGCTTATGTACAGGATCAAATAGTGTCTTCTGAAAGTGTTTGTCTATTTATAACCACAGAATGTGATCTTACTTGGAAAACATCTTTGCAGATAAAATCAAGTTAAGGTAAAGTCACAGTGTGTTAGAGTGGACTCTAATCCAGTGATTTGTATCATAAGAAGAAGGAAACTTGGACACAAAAACACACATGAAGAACACCATGTAACTATGGAGGCAGAGACTAGAGTGATATAGTGATACACCAAAGAATGTCAAGGATAAAGACTGTTGGCAACCATCAGAAGCTAGGAAGAGGCAGAGGATTCTTCCCTACATCCTCGAAAGAAAGCACGATGCTGCTGACACATTCGTTTTGCAATTCTAGTCATCAGAACTGTGAGAGATTAAATTTTGTGTTGTTTTAAGCTTTAAATTTTGTGTTGTGTTGTTTAAATTACTTGATCAGAGGTAATTTGTGATGGTAACTGTGGGTACTAATACAACTTAGAAGGCCCTGTGTGATCTTCACTCCCCATCCTCCAACCTTATCTCTCACTGCTTTTCCTCTTGCTTGCTCTATTCTAGTCACCCAGGCTCCCTACTTACTTCTAATACAGAATAGGCATCATGGCACCATAGGTCAATTGCACTGCCTGACACATTCTCCTGGAATGCTTTTCTATTAAGTGCCTGGAGAGATAACTCCCTTATCTCTTTCAAGCCACTGACAAGCCAGAAGGGTTTTGATGAAGCTTATTTCATCACCTTGTTTTATTTATTTTTGAAAGTTATTTTATTGAAATATAGTTGATTTACAATGTAGTACTATATTCTGCTATATAGCAAAGTGATTCAGATATACGTATATCTATCTATCTATCTATATACATATATATATATATATATATATATATATATATATATATATATATATGAAGGAAATGGCAACCCACTCCAGTATTCTTGCCTGAAGAATTCCATGGACAGAGGAGCTTGGTGGGCTACAGTTCATGGGTCACAAAGAGTTAGACACTATTGAACAACTACTAAACACACACATATCAAGTCAAGTCACTCTCTCAGTCGTGTCCGACTCTTTGCGACCCCGTGGACTGTAGCCCACCAGGTTCCTCCGTCCATGGGATTATCCAGGCAAGAATACTGGAGTGGGTTGCCATTTACATGTGTGTGGTAGTTATATATATATGGCTTCCCGGTGGCTCAGACAGGAAAGAATCTGCCTGCAATGCAGGAGACCCAGATTCAATCCCTGGGTTGGGAAGATCCCCTGGAAAAAGGAATGACTACCCACTCCAGTATTGTTGTCTAGAGAATTCTATAGACACAGGAGCCTGGCAGGCTACAGTCCTTTGAGTCACAAAGAGTTGGACATGACCGAGCAACTAACACTTTCACTGTTTTCATGTGTGTGTGTGTGTGTATACACACACACAATATACATTCTTTTTCATATTGTTTTCCATTATGGTTTATCACTGGATTTGAATATAGTTTCCTGTGCTGTATAGTAGGACTTTGTTGGTTCTCTATTCTATATATAATAGTTTGCATCTGCTAATCCCAAAGTCCTAATCTATTCCTACCCCACAATTGCCTTGGCAACCACAAATCTGTTCTCTATGTCTGTGAATCTGTCTCTGTTTCGTAGATAAGTTCATTTGTATCATATTTTAGATTACATATATCAGTGATATTATATTGTTTTTATATTTCTGTGTCTGATTTACTTCACTTAGTATGATAATCTCTAGGTCCATCCATGTTGCTGCAAATGACATTATTTCATTCTTCTTTATGGCTAAGTAGTAGCTCATAGTATATATGTACAATATCTTCTTTATCTATTCATCTGTTGATAGACATTTAGGTTGTCTGCATATCTGGACTATTGTGAATAGTGCTTCCAAGAACATAGTATATATCTTTTTTAATTATACTCTTGTATGGATATATGCCCAGGCTTCCCAGGTGGCTCAGTGCTTAAAGAATCTGCCTGCAATACAGGAGACACAGGAGACACAGGTTCCATTCCTGGGTTGGGAAGATCCATTGGAGAAGAGCATGGCAACTCACTCCAGTATTCTTGCCTGGAGAATTCCATGGATTGAGCAACTTGGTGGGCTACAGTCCATAGGGTTGCAAAGAGTCAGACATAACTGAAGTGACTAAGCATGTACACAAGCACGCATGGATATATGCCCAGGAATGAGATTGCTGGATCATATGGCAACCCTCTTTTTAGCTTTTTTGAGGATCCTCCATACTGCTTTCCATAGTGACGGCACCAATTTACATTCCCACCAGTAGTGTAAGAAGGTTCCTTTTCCTCCACATCCTCTCCAGTATTTGTCATTTGTAGACTTTTTAATGATGGCTATTCTGACCAGTTGATCAACTTATTTTATTTTATCCAGTGTGTTTTTATTTTATTTTAATTGGGGTATAATTGGTTTACAATATTGTGTTAGTATCTGCTGTATAACATGTCCAACTCTTTGCAACCCCATGGGATTTACAGTCCATGGAATTCTGCAGGCCAGAATACTGGAATGGGTAGCCATTTCATTCTCCAGGGGATCTTCCCAACTCAGGGATTGAACCCAGGGCTCCAACATTGCAGGTGGATTATTTACCAGCTGAGCCAAGAGGGAAGCCCAAGAATACTGGACGGGGTAGCCTATCTGTTCTCCAGTGAATCTTCCTGACCCAGGAATCAAACCGGTGTCTCCTACTTTGCAGGTGGATTCTTTACCAACTGAACTACGACATGTGAAATGTTGGACTGGATGAATCACAAGCTGAAATCAAGATTGCCAGGAGAAATATAAACAACCCCAGATATGCAGATGATACCACTCTATTGGCAGAAAGCAAAGAAAAATTAAAGAGCCTCTTGATGAAGGTGAAAGAGGAGAGTGAAAAAAGCTGGCCTAAAATGTAACATTCAAAAAACAGAGATCATGGCATTCGGTCCCAACACTTCATGACAAATAGATGGGGGAAAAATGGAAACAGTGACAGATTTTATACTCTTGAGCTCCAAAATCACTGCAGATGGTGACCACAGCCACAAAATTAGAAGATGCTTGCTCCTTGGAAGAAAAGCTATGACCAACATACCAGAGTATTGAAAAACAGAGACCTCACTTTGCTGACAAAGGCCTGGTTTTCTAGTAGTTGTGTACAGATGTGATGTGAGAGTTGGACCATAAAGAAGGCTGAGTGCCAAAGAATTGATTCTTTCAAATTGTGGTGCTGGCGAAGACTCTTGAGAGTTCCTTGGACAGCAAGGAGATCAAACCAGTCAATCCTAAAGGAAATCAACCCTAAGATTTTATTGGAAGGACTGATACTAGCGCTGAAGCTCCAATACTTTGGCCACCTGATGCAAAGAACCAACTCACTGGAAAAGACCCTGATGCAGGAAAGACTGAGGGCAGGAGGAGGAGGAGTTGCAGATGATGAAATGGTTAGATAGCATCACAGATGCAGTGGATGTGAATTTGAGGAAACTCCAGGAGATAGTGAAGGACAGAGAAGCTGGCTATCCTGTAGTCCATGGGGTCACAAAGAGTCAAACATGACTTAGCCACTGGACAGCAATACTTTCTCCAGTAGTTCACATTTTGTATTATAATTGTTGAATACCCATGCCGTAAATCCTTTTCAACTAACTAATCTCCTAATGAGTAGTGTATGCATGCTCAGTTGCTTCAGTTATGTCTGACACTTTGTGACCCTATGGAGTATAGCCTGCCAGGCTCCTCTGTCCATGGGCTTCTCTAGGCAAGAATACATGCCCTTCTTCAGGGGATCTCCCGGGTTTAGGGATAGAACACACATCTCCTGTATCTTCTGCATTGCAGGTGGATTCTTTACTGCTGAGCCACCAGGGAAGCCCTCTAATGAGTAAACATTATTCTAAATGCTACATTCTTAGTACAACAATGGACTAAAACCCTAAATCCATTAACTACTTAAAAAATAAATCTTCCCCATTTTTGACAAGATTATGGAAGTTTATTAGCAACTTTTTTGTTTTATCATCTCCAGTCTAATTATAAAACCACTAAGAAAGAAGCAATGAAACATGGAACAGTGCAGAATACAATATTCCACTGGGAAAAATAAGGTATAGTCTTCTGATAGAAGAGATAAAGATATTGAAGAAATGATCAAATATTGAACAAAGAAATGACTAAAATATATCAAATAGATGTATTTGTTTAAATAAGAAAACTAGTGAAAGCATATAGAGCAGTCCCCCTTATCCATGATTTTCTTGCTTTCAGTTTCCCTCAGTCAATCAGTTTGAAAATATTAAATTAAAAATTCCAGAAATAAGCAATGCATAAGTTTTATTTATTTATTTTTTTTGGCCGTGTTTTTATTTATTTATTTTTTAAGTTTTTTCTTGTTATTTCTTTTTTTGCATAAGTTTTAAATTGCACCATCCAGCTCTATTCAGCCCAGGATGTGAATCATCCCTTTGTCAAGGGTTTCCTGCCCATTAGTCACTTAGTAGCTATCTTAGTTATTATATCAACTGTCAAGTTACAAAAGTGCTTATGTCCAAGTAACTCTTATTTTAATAATGGTACCAAAGCACAGGATTAATGATGCTGGCAATTCACATATGCCAAAGAAAAGACATAAAGTTCTTCTTTTAAGTAAAAAGAAGAAAATTCTTAATTTAAGTTTGCTAAGATCTACAATAAGAATAAATTTTCTATTTGTGAAATTGTGAAAAAGTAAAAACGAAATTGGTACTAGTTTTGCTGTGGTACCTCAAACTGAAAAAATTGTGGTCAGTGCACAAGTGTTTGGTTAAGGTGATAAAGGCATTAAACTTGTACAATAAGATATTTTGAGAGAGAGAGAGACCACATAGTTTTATTAGCATATATTGTTATAATTTTTCTATTTTATTGTTATTGTTTTTAATTTCTTACTGTGCCTTAGACTTTGCCATAGGTATGTATGCATGCATAGGAAAAAGCATGCATATATAGGGTTTGGTACTATCTGTCTCTGATTTCAGATATCTACTGTGGGTCTTGGAAACTATCCCCCATGGATAAAGAGGCACTACTGTAACAATATAATTTAAAAGTGGGAATTGGAGTAACAGTCTTAAAAAAAACGTCTAGGAAACGGAATAGCAGCAAAAATCACTACAGAGAAGCAATTTAAAATAAAAACTTGTAGTTTGCCTAACTCAGATCCACTTTATCCTTTAATTAATTACATGCTCCTCAAAATGATAAAATAATGATCTCAGAGTACCCAAATAATTGAGTGCTCTTGAATTACATGGAATAAGAAGATTACATTTTTTATTCTTTTACCCTCTTCTGAAATTGGTGTAATGCTTGTAAAAAGATATTCACTTGACAGTTCTAAACATGTAAGCCCTCCATTAACCCAGAAAGCAAGTATGGAATGCAAAGGAGATTCCAACAGTTTCACATCATCTGTGTGCATGCTAAATGCAGTTCCTTTTGGACCACTTGTGAAGTGAGAGGTTCATTCAGTTCAGAGACCATTCAGCCCTTTTTCCATTGCTAGTATATTCAGGGAGGAAGCTAATTAACCATAAATATGTTAAATTATTTCAGCTCAGAGAGACTCTCCAGAGATGTGTTCCTTAGTATAATGGTGAATTTATTTCAGGTGTGATGTTGGCTGAGGAATATTAACTTGCTTCTCCCAAGTTAATAAAACAAATTGACTATTTATCAGTCCAATATTCTTATTTAACCTTAAATGACATATCTCTATTTCCATGGTAGATGACTTCATTTTTCTATAATCTATGCATGACCTAAACATATGGTATAGGAAAAAGAGGCACTCTAACCTGAAAGCTGTTGTTCAAATAACTGTCTATTTTAAAAAATTACAAATGTAAAAGTTTTACACTTAACATCCATGAACTACTACGGAAACTTGACAAATGCAATACATATTTGACAATGATATCAAAGAAGATATCATATATTTTTATAAGTCTTATTTTAAAAATATTTAATATAAAAAGATAATTTTGAAAAGATAAGCACCAAATCTATTATACATTAATATTTCCCAGCACAATGTTCCCAGATTTTAAAACATGTCCTTGAAACACAGTTCACACTGCTATTAGTAAGGCACAGACTGTGGGAAAGTTCATAAAACTTGGGGATGGAGATTCACAAATAAGAAAATTACTCCATGGTATCAACTGCCATTTGTAATTTCAATCCATGCCAGTTTTACAAAATTTATGACCCACAGAAATTAAAATTAGGAAAAAAATTTCCTTCAGGGTATAATGGTATTAAGAAAAGTTATACAAGATTTAAAAATCAAAAGAGAGTATAGCATGCCCTTTCAACATTGTATGAGGGATTAATTATTTAAGAAAGTTTATCTGTGTTGACTTTTATTTTTAGACTCTTCATTAAAACATAACCATTCAGAGTTACAGGTCAACTTGTGGATCTATGGCTGATAGGAAAAAAAATCCCAAGGATTATGCTTTTATTGCCATTAGCAAATAAAGTAGTTAAACTTTTAATCATATTTTAACTCTATTTTTCTTCAAAATGTCCACAGATTGACAGCTTCTCAATATGATTTTGTTCTACTCTTTGATCTTAGTTGTTACATTATGAATTAATAATTTAAATAAAACTGTTGACATGTGTCTTTTTATAGGAATCATATTTTAACTCCTTGAAAAATTTATTGTGGAAATTAAATAGAACTTTCAGAATAAAGAGACTTGAGTTCTACCTTTTCCCAATCACCTTCCTAGTTGCATGATCCTGAGCAAGCTGCTTAATTTCTGAATCTCACTTTACTTCTCATCTTAAAGAATATAATATAAACCAAAATAATGCACAAAGCACAGAATTTAACACAAGTAGAAAATAAACTATAGCAAATTATCAATATTTTGATACTTCAAATTTTATACCTTATATCAGAACTTCTAAACTTTGAAGAACTGTATATCATCTTCACAGTTTGTCACATTTAATTTCTTTACAATTATATATTTTAAGTATAATAATTATTTTAGAAGGTTAATCTTTATATTACTACCATAAATTGAAACTAATCTCAAAAAATAATCAGATCAAGATCAATAAGGACATAGAAGACTTGAGGAACACCAATAGAACAATTGGACCTAGCACATGTACAGAACACTATCCATAGCAGAGTGCATGTTTCCCTCAAGTGCACATAATACCTTCTCCAGGATAAAACATATTGTAGGCCACAAAACCAGTTTTAATAAACGATAAAGGACTAAAATTTCACTAAGTATGTTTTCAATCACAATGGAATAAAATTAGAAATAAACAGCAGAATAAAAAGTGGGAAATCCACATATGTGGAACTTAAACAACACACTTTTAACAGAGATTAATTTAATTTGTTAATAAAATAAAATTAATTTAAATAATTTAAATAAAATTAAAATTAAAAATAATTTAAGACAGTTGAAAATGAAAAACAAAACCATACCAAAACTCATGGGACGCAGAGAAAGCAGTGCTAAGAGGAAAATTTATAACTGTTAATGCTTATATTAAAAAGGGAGAGCAATCTTGAATCAAAAACTTAACCCTACTTCTTAAAGAAGAAGATAAAGAAAAACAAAGTAAATTGAAAGCTAACTGAAGGAAGTAAATGGTAAAGATTAGAGCAGAGATAAAATATAGAATGGGAAATGATAGATCAGTAAAGTCAAGAGTCAATTCTTTGAAATGATCAACAAAATAGACAAATCTTTAGCTAGATTAAGGTATGAAAAAGGAAGCTGAAGTAATATCATAAATGAGCAAGAGTACATTACTATTGATCTGAAAGAAATAAAAAGGAGTATTTGAGAGTATTTATGAACAATTGTATGCCAATAAATTGCACAACCTAGATGAAATGGATCCATTCCTAGAAACACAATCTACCAAGACTAAATCATGAAGGAAAAGAAAATATGATCAGAGCTATAAAGAAATTGAATCAGTAATCAAAACCTTCCAATAACGAGAAGCTGAGGACCAGAGCTTCACTGATAGATTCTTCCAAATATCTAAAAATTACCACCAAAGTTGGAGGTCTCACATTTTCCAGTTTCAGAATTTACCACAAACCTACAGTAATAAAGAAGTGTAATACTGGCCTTAAGACAGACATATATACCAATGGAGTAGAATAGGGAGCCCGGAAATACAACCCTCACAGACATGATCAAGTGATTTTCAACAACATATCTAAAACCATTCAAAGTGGAAAAGGCAGTCTTTTCAAATCAAGTTTGAAAAAAAATGGATTTCCATTTGCAAACATGAAATTGGACTCTTACGTTACACTGCATATAAAAATTCAACTCAAAATGGATCAGAGGCCTAAATATAGACCTAAAACTATAAAACTCTCATAAAAAAACATAGGACAGAAGCTTTGTGCCAGTGGATTTGGCAATGGTTTCTTTGATATGACACTAAAAGCACAGGTAACAAAGGAAAAAACAGATAAACTGGGCTACATCAGAATTAAAAATTTCTGCACATAGCAGCAGTAGCACACAAAAGTACATAATCAACAGGACGAAAGGACAATCGACAGAGTAGGAGAAAAGATTTGCAAATCATATATCTATTAAGGGGTTAATATTGAGAATATATAAAACACTCTCAAAACTCAACAACAAAACACAAATAGCGTGATTCAAAAATGAGCAAAGGTCTTGAATAAACATTTCTCCAAAGATACACAAATGGTCAACAAGTGTACAAAAAAGATGTTCAACATCCCTAATTATTGGGAAATTGTTAATCAAAACCACATTGAGATATCACTCCACATCCATTGCTGCTGCTGCTGCTAAGTTGCTTCAGTCGTGTCCAACTCTGTGCAACCCCATAGATGGCAGCCCACCAGGCTTCCCGTCCCTGGGACTCTCCAGACAAGAACACTGGAGTGGGTTGCCATTTCCTTCTCCAATGCATGAAAGTGAAAAGTGAAAGTGAAGTCGATCAGTCCTGTCCGACTCTAGTGACCCCATGGACTGCAGCCTACCAGGCTCCTCCGTTCATGGGATTTTCTAGGCAAAAGTACTGGAGTGGGGTGCCAGGGCCTTTTCCACCACATCCATTAGGTTGGCCATTATCCAAAAACCTGAAAAATAACAAATGTTGGCAAAATTTGGAATTGCAGAACTTGGAGCCCTTATATACTGCTGATTGGGATGTAAAATGATACAACTGCAATGGAAGACAGTCTGATAATTTCTCAAAAACTTAAAAAAAAATAAAATTATCATGTGATCTAACAATTCCAGTCTGATTATGTACCTTAAAGAAATGAAAGCAGGAACTTAATTCAAAACTTCACTTAATATGCTCATAGCCTCTTCTACCACACGTTAGTTAAAGAAAAATATTTTATGATGAATACCAAAAGTCAGTACAAACTTGGTTATTACTGGTAAAGATTAACTATGTATCATATATATGAAATAGGCAGTTCAGTTCAGGCCAGTTCAGTTGCACAATTGTGTCCGACTCTTTGTGACCCCATGGACTGCAGCACACCAGGCTTCCCTGCCCATTACCAACTCCTGGAGTTTACTCAAACTCATGTCCATTGAGTTGGTGATGCCATCCAACCATTTCATCCTCTATCATCCCCTTATCCTCCCGCCTTCAATCTTTCCCAACCTCAGGGTCTTTTCAAATGAGTCAGTTCTTTGCATCAGGTGGCCAAAGTACTGGAGTTTCAGATTACCATCAGTCCTTCCAATGAATAATCAGGATTGATTTCCTTTAGGATTGACTGCTTGGATGTCCTTGCAGTCCAAGGGACTCTCAAGAGTCTTATCTAACACCACAGTTCAAAAGCATCAATTCTTTGGTGCTCAGCTTTCTTTATAGTCCAACTCTCACATCCATACATGACCACTGGAAAAACCATAGCTTTGACTAGATGGACCTTTGTTGGCGAAGTAATGTCTCTGCTTCTTAATATGCTGTCTAGGTTGGTCATAACTCTTCTTCCAAGGAGCAAGCAAGGAGCAACAAGCAGTACCAAAATCTAAAATCCATACAATAATTTTTAGACTATATAAAATGCCTTTACTTATAAAGTGATTGCATTGTTAATGGGCATTATATTAAAACATACAGCTTGAGTAGAGGTTTTGAGTCAGATAAATGTGAGCACAAATCCAAGTTCTGCTATGTCTCATTCAGTGCAAGCAACTTAACATGGCTTCAGTTTCCTGGCTTATAAGCAAGGGGAATGGTCTCTACCTTCAATAAGCTATTTATTTGTTCTTGTATACATTCATTCATTTAATCATTCAACACATTTTTTGATTGGTTGCAGTATGCTAAGCCTCATTCCTGACATAGGACTATAGGAATGCTGTCATGGACTTTGAAATGAGACCATGAGGAAATTACCTAACAAAGAAATTTGTAATGTATAAGGTACTAATCACTGCCCGAAAAAAAAAAGAAAAAAACCCAGAAATTTTAAAAAGTGCTTGGGGTATTGTACTATTTCAGATCACAACAAACTGGAAAATTCTTCAAGAGATGGGAATACCAGACTATCTGACTTGCCTCCTGAGAAATCCTAATGCAGGTCAAGAAGAACAGTTAGAACTGGATATGGAACAAAAGATTGGTTCCAAATCGAGAAAGGAATACGTCAAGGCTGTATATTGTCACCCTGCTTATTTAACTTCTATGCAGAGTACATCATGAGAAATGCTGGACTGGATGAAGCACAAGCTGGAATCAAGATTGCCAGGAGAAATATCAATAACCTCAGATATGCAGATGACACCACACTTATGATAAAAAGCAAAGAAGAACTAAAGAACCTCTTGATGAAAGTGAAAAATTTGGCTTAAAATTCAACATTCAGAAAATTAAGATCATGGCATCTGGTCCCATGAGTTCATGGCAAATACATAGGGAAACACTGGAAACAGGGACAGACTTTATTGTCTTGGGTTCAAAATCACTGCAGATGGTGACTGCAGACATGAAATTAAAAGATGCTGGCTCCTTGGAAGAAAAGCTATGACCAACCTAGACAGTGTATTTAAAAGCAGAGACATTACTTTGCCAGAGAGGTCCATCTTGTCAAAGCTATGGTTTTTCCAGTAGTCATGTATGGATGTGAGAGTTGGACTAAAAAGAAAGCTGAGCATTGAAGAATTGATGCTTTTGAACTGTGGTGTTGGAGAAGACTCTTGAGAGTCTCTTGGACTGCAAGGAGCTCCAACCAGTCCATCCTAAAGAAAATCAGTCCTGAATATTCATTGGAAGGACTGACGCTAAACTGAAACTCCAGTACTTTGGCCACCTGATGCAAAGAACTGACTCATCTGAAAAAACCCTGATGCTGGGAAAGATTGAATGCAGGAGGAGAAAAGGATGACAGAGGATGAGATGGTTGGATGGCATCGCCGACTCAATGGATATGAATTTGTGTAAGTTCCAGGAGTTGGTGATGGACAGGGAAACCTGGCGTGCTGCAGTCCATGGGGTAGCAATGAGTCGGACATGACTGAGTGACTGAACTGAACTGAACTGAACTGACTATTTGAGATAATGTCAGAAAAGCATGCCTGAAAGGGTGAGAGAAACCTAAAGCTAATTAGATTTACCCTTGTGAAACCATCTAAGGAAAAGTATTCTAAACTCAAATGTACATGTGTAAAACAACCTAAGATTAATCCAGGAATATTGCAGGTGTGTGAACAGCGAGCAATAAGAAGGCAAGAGGTGACAGACAAGCTGGAGACAGATGATTTGGAGATATGAAAAACATGAAAATAATTTTTAATATAATTCTGCATGAAACTGGAAACCATTAGAGAGTTGTAAGCAGAAAAGTGATGAAGACTTCAGTTGTAACAACACCCTGGTGGTAGGTGGAGAACTCACTACAGCAGTGGCAAGGTTAGAAATAGGGGAACCAGTTGGAGGTATTGCTCTAATCCAGAGGATGGTGATTTCTACAAGTCTGGGGTTAAAAAAGGCCATAAAGAGTAGGAAGATTATGGATATATGTCAGAAGAGGAATTAACTGATGCATTGGATGTGAATTGTGAAAGAGAGGAATTAAGAATGACTATAAGGCTGTGGTGTTGGAGAAGACTCTTGAGAGTCCCTTAGACTGCAAGGAGATCCAGCCAGTCCTTTCTAAAGGAGATCAGTCCTGGGTGTTCTTTGGAAGGAATGATGCTAAAGCCAGTACTTTGGCCACCTCGTGTGAAGAGTTGACTCATTGGAAAGAATTCTGATGCTGGGAGGGATTAGGGGTAGGAGGAAAAGGGGACGGCAGAGGATGAGATGGCTGGATGGCATCACCAACTCGATGGACGTGAGTTTGAGTGAACTCCGGGAGATGGTGATGGACAGTGAGGCCTGGCGTGCTGCAGTTCATAGGGTCACAAAGAGTCGGACACGACTGAGTGACTGAACTGAACTGAACTGAACCGATTAGGCTTATGCTCTGTTGAAGGCTGAATTAACAGCTTCTCAAATCTCTGAATATTACTTTGTGTGCCAAAAGAGATTTTGCAGATGAGATTATGTTAATGATTTTGAGATGGGGAGATTATTCATGATTAGTTGGGCAGGGCCAATTAATCAGAAAGATTCTTTTAGGAGGAATTCAAGGGGAGTCAGTGTGAGGAAGAAGACCATGTAATTATAGAAGCAGAAAGTGAAAATGCTAGGTAATGCAGGGCCAAAATCCAAGGAATAAAGAAAAGCTTTAGAAGCTGGAAAAAGTAAGGAAATGGTTAACCCCTAGATTTTCCAGGAGAAAAAAGAAAGAACAAAACAACAACAGCAACAAAAAAACCCAGCAACACAGAAGAGACCTAACTCTACCATCGTTTTGAGTTTAGATCAGTAAGACTTATTTCATTCTTTTAATGTCAAGAACAGTAAGCAAATAAATGTGTGCTTCTTTAAGCCAGGAAATTTGTAGTAATTTGATCATAGCAGCAATAAGAAACTACAGTGTAGTCTAAGCAACTAAAAGTTTAGAGGGGATGGAAGAAGATAGGAAAGAGTGGGTTTAGACCTGCATTTGGAAAATCAAGTAGTCTATTTTTGAACATGTTAAATTTGAGACGACTTTTAGATATCAAAGTGGAGATGTCAAGTAAGATGTTAAATATAGCTACAGTATAGGATAATGCTCCTTACTGGATAAATAAATTTGGAAGTAGTTAGCATATATGTTTTGTATTGAATCCTTGGGTCTGAGAAAAATCACCTAGGCTATGAGTATAGTTGGAAAAAATGTATCAAAATGCCAAAACCAGAGATTCTTTAAAGCTTAGAGACAGAAAACAGGATAATTCAGAAAACAGCAGCTAAAGACGTGGAACAAAAGGCTAGTGTTCCAAAAACCAGGTGAGGAAAATATTTTAAGGAAAAGTGAATAATTATCTGGGTCAAATACTGCTGATAGACTAAAGAAAGGGCTGAAAATTGACCACTGAATTTAGCAACGTGGTGCTCACAGATAAATTTGATAAGAACCAAAGCTGTGTATTTTTAATTAAAGCTGTTCTGGTGAAGGTAAGGAGCAAAGACAAATTGGTCTGGGCTCAGGAGAAAACAGGACAGAGAAAATGGAGGCATCAGTTAGAATACAGTATTGTTGAATGTACAAACAGGAATGGAATCAAGATCACAAGTCAAGGAATGTAACTTAGGTAAGAACATGGGAAGTTCATATGTTGTGAGAATTAGTGAGCTTATACAAGTGGAATGCCCATATATTTGCAAAAACTAGTTGCTTGGTGAAATGTATTATTATTAATATTATAATCTTATTAACATATCTAGTAACCTGTGAAAACCCGAAAGAGTGGGATTGGGTAGGAGGGAGATTCAAAAAAGGAGGGGATATAGGTATACCTATGGCTGATTCATGTTGATATATGACATAAACCAATACAATATTGTAAAGCAATTATCCTCCAATTAAATATAAATAAATTTAAATTGAAAAAGTAATCCTTCCCATAACAATGAGTTGCATCAGTGCTGTGTCTATTTTATAAATAGACACCAATTTAAGTTAAATGGATGTCCTAGGTACACTACACAAACTCACTTTCCAGTATACTTTACAGTGTGGGCAGAGTGGCATAATGGAAAAATTGTTTGTCATGAAATACAGAAAACTTGGATTTGAGAAACATTTTTGTTAATTACTAGTAATATGGCTTTAATAACTCAATTATGACTTCAGTTCTTCATGTATAAAATAGCGCTAATGATATCTCTCCTACACAACATTGCTAAGGAGATCCTAACATGAAAAATTTTTGTAACTGCTTGACAGTTATAAAAAGATATCATAAAACTGGGACAAATTTCTTTCTCAGAGAACCATCCTTAGAGGAAATGAGCCTGGAGTTTGACTTTTATTAAAGACTGAAACCTGCAAACAGATAGAGAAAGTGATTCAAATATAAGAGACATCATGAAAGCAATTATTTGACATTCTAAAGAAAACTGTATCTATGGATGAGACAAAAGGAAAAGTAACATAGAAAGGCATAAAAGCCAAACCTAGGTTTTTATTTTTAATATTTGAGAAATGCAGAGATGGAAGAGGAGACAGCAATTGTGACAGAAATGTCATTCCTGAAATATTAGTGTTACATATGCTATAGTAATATAGGTGAAAGAAACCAAGGGCCATATAAGATGATAATAAATTAAAAGACGATGGGGTACATTATAGAAGTTCAGTCAGCTATCAATCACATTGAAATTATTTAAATTGTCACTAGAAAATGCTGTTTCTTTCAGTGTATTAATTAGTATTCTTCCTTTGGTGATCTCACTTCCTAGTACTTTAAATATTCCCAAAAGACAGAAAAACATGAGACACAGCAGGCCTCTCCTCAGCCCCCAACCTCAAAACACAAACATTATACAACAGGAAGGCATGGATCTTCTAAAAGTCTGTATCAGAATTGTTGCTAATGGTACCAACCACAGGGTTACTGTGAGGATCAAAAGGTGAGATCTATGTGACATGGGCTGGCATACTAAGTTCTATAGTAAGTTCTATAGTGAGTTCTATAGTAAGAACTCAATAAAAGTAGACTATGACTATTATTATCAAGATACATTGTTTTCTTGAAATAGGTTTTTACTTCTCTCAAAAATAATAATCATTTTGGGCTTAGACATGTTTTATTAATATGAGAAAGTAATTTGATGCCTGTTTATTTCATCATTATATTTTGGGGTTGAACATATTTTTTAATTTCCCTCACTTCCACAAGTAAAAGTTTCATGTATGTCCTGCTTGTGGTAATATGCTGTTAAAGCTATGATGATTGCATTGTGTCAATAGTATTCTATAATATTGAGAGTGTTGTATGTACCATCTGACATGAATATATATCATTAACAAATATTATTCTAAACCTTGGAGACTTAGATGCAAAAGTGCAGTCATCTTTAAAAGAGTTTTAACTGTTCTGATAGCTTATATTAATTATTTCCCCAGGTACTTAAATTAATTTATTTGTGGTAACTACTATGAAATTTTTTTCTTAATGTGTTAAATATCTCAGTTGTGTTTCTCAGTGCATTATAAATAAGTGAAAATTTTTCTTCTAGAAATGACCCTAGAAAGTGATTGAGAAATTCCTATCAGAAGAGAAAAAAAGCATAAAACTGATCACAATTACTAAAAACAAATTTAAGGATGCTGAAAAGGACTAAAGTCAGACAACAACTTGAGAAGTGTTTACTAGAAAAAGAAATTCCTTATCCACTGGATAAAAAAATGAGTCCAGTGACATTCTTGCACAGAGGTGTTTCCACCTCATCAGTTTGGTTGGTGAAATCACCTTTTTATCTGCTTCAGGGAGGGGACTTGTATCAGAGTGGCTAGAAGAGCAAGTAGAAATTCAGAGGGAATTTAAAATTAGAAAAGAACTAGATGTTAAATTCTTCAAATATTATTGGCTGGCAGCTGAACTAAGAGTGTGCAAGAGATCCCAGAGAGCTCAGGGAAACTGAAAGCCTGCGTGGAGTGTGAACTTTGCAAATGATCCTCAACTCACACAGAACTGGGGTGGTAGAAATGAAAAACTTTCTGACTGGAGGTACCTGAGCATAATTTCTGTTGGAATCATTGACTAATCTATAAACTATACAGACACCAGGAGACCACAAGGAAATCAAGCTTAAAGAAATTGAGCAGAGACATCAGTACTCACATACCATGATGAACACATATTTCACAATGTGAGTGCAGTTACAAACAGAATGGTATTCAGAGAAACAGAGTCCAGAATGACTATAATGTATTATCTATTGTGCATAATTATCAACCATGCTTTTTACTGCCTACACAAAGAAACAGAAAATTGTGAACAGTAATCAAGAGTTTAAAAATAGCCAATAGAAACTGACTTCAAGTGGGTTCAGATGTGGGTTTCCTAGGTGGCCATAGTGGTATAGAACATGCCTACCAATACAGCAGACCTGGGTTCAATCCCTGGATTGGGAAGATCTCCTGGAGGAGGGCATGGCAACCCACTCCAGTATGTTGCCTGTATAATCCCCATGGACAGAGGAGCCTGGTGGGCCACAGTCCACAGGGTTGCAGAGTTGAAAATGACTGAAGCAACTTAGCATGCACACACGTGGCTTCAGATGTGAGATTTAGAGACTTTGAAGGAATAATTCCTTTATTCAAGGAATTAAAAGAATACATATTCAAATAATCAAATTACTAAACTATTTCAAATAATTAAATATGTTAAGAATGATTGAAATGATCAAATCAATAAGGACTCTTAGTGGAATAATAAGGAATCTTATTGAACAATAAGTCAGTAGTCATGTATGGATGTGAGAGTTGGACTGCGAAGAAAGCTGAGCACCGAAGAATTGATGCTTTTGAACTGGGGTATTGGAGAAGACTCTTGAGAGTCCCTTGGACTGCAAGGAGATCCAATCAGTCCATTCTAAAGGAGATCAGTCCTGGGTGTTCTTTGGAAGGAATGATGCTTAAGCTGAAACTCCAGTACTTTGGCCACCTGATGTGAAGAACTGACTTGTTTGAAAAGACCCTGATACTGGCAAAGATTGAGGGCAGGAGGAGAAGGGGATGACAGAGGATGAGATGGCTGGATGGCATCACCGACTGGATGGACGTGAGTTTGAGTGAACTCCGGGAGTTGGTGTTGGACAGGGAGGCTTGGCGTGCTGCAGTTTATGGGGTCGCAAAGAGTTGGACACAACTGAGTGACTGAACTGAACTGAATTGAATGAAAGTTCTAGGACTGAAAAAGGTAATTGTGAAAATTAAAACTTCTCTGTTCAACAGCAGATTTGTGATGTCAGAAGAATTAGTGAACTTGAAGATAAAGTCTTCAAATCCAAAGAGAGGAGAAAAATACTTTGAAAAAAGTATTTGGTCCAAAACAGATATTTGGAGGTATGTATGACAATAGCAAGTATTACAAAATGTGTATAATTGGAGTTCCAGCAGAAAAAGAGAAATATAGAGGATCAGAAAAATGTTTGAAGTAATGGGGACCCCAAACTCAAAATTTGACCAGGAATATTAACTTACAGATCCAACAGCCTCAATGAAACTTCAGTTAGTATAAGTGAAAAGGGAACCACACCTGGATGCATCAAGGTCTAACAGCTGAAAGCTAACGAAGATCAGTCTTGAAAATTGGATCACATACATCATAATGATACACATTAATGGCTTATTTCTCATCAGATACAATGGAGGCAAAAGGACACTGAAATAAAACATTCAGAATGCTGAGGGGAAAAGATATACCAATTAAGAATTTAATATATAGTGAAATTCTCTTTTATAAATGAATGTGAAATAAAGGTATTTCTAATTAGTAAAAATTGAGATAATGCTAACACAAGTACACTGCAAAAAGTACTTATAGAAGTCCATCAGATTGAAAGAGAATGCCACTAGATTGTAATTCAAGTCAATGGAAGGAATGAAGAACAGTAGAAATATTATAAGACAATATTAGAAATACTATAATGTACATAAATAGAATACAAATAAAATATTTTGGTGTATATTATTCATCTATAAATTTCTTTACAAACATTTATTACTGAAGTAAAAACTGTAACATCCTGAGTATATAGCATAAACATGTAATGTATATGACAAAAATAGAACAAAGGAGGATATGGTACAAAGTTTTTATATTTTATGAAAAGCAAGTTAGTAAAATTTGAAGTGCCTTTGACAAACACTAAAATAATATTGCAAAAAAATTGAATGTGGTGTTCATTATGTGACTGTATACATTAGTCAAAACTCAACTAGTTGTACATTTAAAAATAGATTTTTTGTATGTAAATTATTTCAATGAAGCTGACTTTCAAAAAAGTAATTGGGAGATTGGGATTGACATATATACACTATTTATACTATGCATAAAATAAACAAGTAATGAAAACCTTTTGTATAGCACAGGGAACTCTAATCAGTGCTCTGTGGTGATCTAAATGGAAAGCAAATCCAAAAAAAAGAGGGTATATATGTACACATATAGCTGATTCCCTTTGTTATAGAGCAGAAACTAACATGTCTTGCAAAGCACCTATACTCTAATAAAATTTTTTAAAAAGAGGGAGAAAAAAGAGGACCAAAAAAGAGATTTCCCAGAGTTTTCTACAAACCAGGATGTCTTTTTTAAATAAAAACAATCATAGGAGCAACTCGAAATTGCCTGAAGTTTGGGAAAATTTAGAAAGTTGTGAATGTTAAATGTTTTCAGAACAGTAAAAAAATGTTTTCTCTCCATACTGAACTGCATATTAAAAAATAGGAAGTTAAAGAAAGAAAGAGCATTAAAAAAAAAACTAATGGGTGAAATTTGGGAATCCAATCTAGGCAAATAAAATATATCTCTAATTCATCTAATATCAGAATGTCCTGAATGTTCTCTTTTTTACTGAACACATAATTTATATGAAATACTATGGCAAAAGATTGTAAAAAAGCATCAAGGAGAATGACAATGTTAACGCTTTGACCTCTGTGATAGCACTGAAGATTTTAATCTGAAACTACAGCTTTCACATATAAATCTGAATTTAGCAACAGTTCAAATTAAATAATTTAGGAAATGCAATGTTTTTTAAAGCAGCATTTCCCAAACGCAGAACCCATGGCTTTGTTACAGTGAATCACCAAATGGTAAAAATGTCAGGCTCTTTCCATGAGTGCATCTTTCCTCAACCTGGTAAGGTATTCCTAGCACAGACTTTTTTCAGAGACATTTTATTGTTTTTCTACTTTTCATCAGGGTTGGGTTGCCATGGCAATAAAGTAGGCTATCTTGCTGGATTTCACCTTTGCTGTCTTGCTTCATATGGTTCTCTCTCCTCAGAGCAAACATGGTGGATGCTGCACACATACAGATGTCTGATTTTGTATTTCCTTCTTGAGTGTGCTTGGCAGCTACTCTCCTGAGACAGCTGAAGCAGCACTTCACAAACTGGCATTCATCCTTCTCTCTAATGGCTACCATCATATGTCTCACTTGTTTTGTGATCTCTCTTTTAAAAAGGACACAGCTTCTCTTGAAAGATTTCTTTTTCCCATCGAAAACAGAAGACTTTTAACATTTCAATTAACTTGGTTGTCAGATCAGTATGCCCTTGTTTAATACATGGTCTGTTTAAAAGTACCCATCATTAAGTTGTAAAAGAAAAAAAAATCAAAAGAGCATATAGGTTTATCACAAATACACGTAGAGTGTTATTTAGTGTATAAACACATTAACTTTCAGTCTCTTTCTATTTATTGGGTTAGCCAAGAAGCTCAGTCAGGTTTTTCTGTAATATCATATGGGTAAACCTGAATGAACTTTTTGGCCAACCCAATATTTGTAGCAATTAACAAAATTTTCAACCATCTAAATGTCAAAGTGATTCCTGACAAAGGATGCATTAGTTTTTGAAGTGGAGTTTCCTCCCTGACAATTTTTCCCTTATTTTCTATCTATTTCTGATTTCTCAAGTTCAGCTCTACCATGTTTATTTGTATTTGATAGCCAGTGGTGCCCAGTAGAATTTACTCATCAGGTGTTTTTTGTTTTGGAATTCTATTTAAGTAAAATTTATTAATCCTATAACTTATAGTTCAAAATATGATCTTATATATCATTCATAATATATATTTAAGGAAAATTTGAAAGATAAAAGTTTGCAAATGTTTTTAAAGATTTCAGAGTTCTATTTCTGATTCTCTGTAATTATGTGACTATTGTCAACCCTATAGGCTTTCTAGGTAGCTCAGCTGATAAAGAATCCGCCTGCAGTGCTGGAGACCTGGGTTCGATCTGGGGTTGGAAAGATCTCCTGGAGAAGAGCATGGCAAACTGCTCCAGTATTCTTGTCTGGAGAATTCCATGGACAGAGGAGCCTCATGGGCTACAGTTCATGGGTCTCAAAGAGTCGGACGTGACTAAGTGACTAAGCACAGCATTGTCAGTCCTGTCTAGATAATGATATCTACTATATCATTATTACAGATCTCAGATTTTAAATATTTTACTGTTCTAAAATTGATTTCTTATTTTGGTAGCCATTTTCCCTATCCAGGTACATAGAATGTTTTCCCCATGTTTTTAGATAATCAACATTGTATATTATTGGACTATAAGACTTTTACTGGCCTATATGATTTCCTTATCCTCCTTTGTCTATTTCCTTTGCAGAAGCCCGCTACTCACTTATGTTTCTGAGTGTCTCTCCCTTATGACACCCATTCCCAACTCCAAGAAGTCTATGATGCAAGTTGGTCAAAAATACCATCTACCTGGCCCCTAGTGATCGCTTCATGGATGAGCATATTATCACTTCAGAGCTAGGAAATTCTTAAAGAAAAGATCTCTTCCTGCATGGGAATGTAGATATGAAGTAGTTAGCAGCTATCTTGCTCATAATATGACATGTCTCTCTATGGAATAAAGCTAAATAGAGATAAGTTGAGCCAAAAGAGAAAGATATGAAGACAACTTTACGCATATCTGAAACTAGCTGCATACATAAATATTTCATTTATATGTCCTAATATAAGCCATTATTCTAAGTTTGGCTCAAACATCACTTCTGCAGAGGCCTTATCTGCCTACAGTAACTAAAATAGCATCTTTAAGAACCTATCAGTTACTCATTCACTTCATACTTTCATAATAAGCATAACAAACTGAATTATCTTATTTACTTCACTGTTTATAGTCTCTTCCCCATAAGAATATAAGCTCCGCTATGGCACAACAAAGACCTGGAGCTGACTGTGGCTCCAATAATGAATGCCTTATTGCAAAATTCAGGCTTAAATTGACTAAAGTAGGGAAAACCACTAGACCATTCAGGTATGACCTAAGTCAAATCTCATATGATTATACAGTGGAAGTGATGAAAAGATTCAAAGGATTCGACTTGGTAGACAAAGTGCTTGGAGAACTATGGATGAAGATTAATAATATTGTACAGTAGGTGGTGACTAAAACCATTCCAAAGCAGAGGAAATGCAAGAAGTCAAAATTGTCTGAGGAGGCCTTACAAATAGCTGAGATTTAGAAAAGGCAGAAGAACCAGAGATCAAACTGCCAACATCTGTTGGATCATAGAAAAAGTAAGGGAATTTCAGAAAAACATCTACTTCTGCTTCATTGGCTATACTAAAGCCTTTGACTGTGTGGATCACAACAAACTGTGGAAAATTCTTAAAGAGATGGGAATACTGGACCACCTTACCTACCTCATAAGAAACCTGTATGCAGGTCAAGAAGGTACAGTTAGAATGAGACATGGAGCAATAAACTGGTTCAAAATTGGGAAAGGAGTATGTCAAGGTTCTATACTGTCACTCTGCTTGTTTAACTTATATGTAGAGTATATCAAATGGAATGCTAAGCTGGATGGATCACAAACTGGAATCAAGGTTACAGGAAGAAGTATCAACAGACTCAGATATGCAGATAAGCAAATAGCAAATGCTTTCTAATGGCAGAAAACAAAGAACTAAAGAGACTCTTGATGAAGGTGAAAGAGGAGAGGGGAAAAGCTTGCTTAAATCTCAACATTCAAAAAACTAAGATCATGGCATCCAGTCCCATAACTTCATGGCAAATAGATGGGGAAAAAGTGGAAACCATGACAGATTTTGTTTTCTTGGACTCCAAAATCACTGTGGACAGTGACTGCAGCCATGAAATTAAAAGACACTTGCTCTTTGGAAGCAAAGTTATGACAAAGCTAGACATCATATTAAAAAGAAGAGACATCTCTTTGCCAATAAAGATCCATATATTCAAAGCTATGGTTTATCCAGTAGTCATGTTTGGATGGGAGAGTTGGACCATAAAGAAGGCTGAGTGCTGAAGAATTGATGCTTTTGGATGGTGGTGCTGGAGAAGACTCCAGAGAGTCCCTTGGATAGTAAGGAGATCAAACCAGTCAATCCTAAGGAAAACCAATGCTGAATATTCTTAGGAAGGATTGATGCTGAAGCTGAAGCTCCAATACTTCTGCCACCTTGTGTGAAGAGCCAACTCACTAGAAAAGACCTTGGTGCTGGGAAAGACTGGGGGTGGGAGGAGAAAGGGGCAACAGAAAAGGACATGGTTTGATGGCATTACTGAGTCAATGGATGGGAATTTGAGCAAATTCTGGGAGATAGTGAAGGACAGGGAAGCCTGATGTGCTGCAGTCTATAGTGTCGCAAAGTGTCTGGCACACCTTAGAGACTGAACTACAACAACAATGGCAGACTCATTATCTTGTTCACTGTAATAATTCTAAAGCCTAGCACCATGCCTAGTTTTTAATAAATGTTTGTTGAATACATGAATAAATGAATTAACTAATGAATTAAGCTAGTTTGAGTTTCTGTCAATAGAAACTGAAAGAACCTAATACATACTTTATATTTCCAGATTATGAAAATAACATGAAAATCTAGATATTAATGATTATTTTTTCTTAACTTTTGTTATAACATCTTCACATTTTCATAGCATCTGTCTTATTTTAGGCACTCGAATGGGTTCTCAAAATAGACCACTAACAGGATTTCTTGCTCCTTAGTCTAATCTTTTGTTTCAGTTTTCACACTGTCACCAGAGTGATCTTTGTGTGTGTGTGCACACTCAGTTGCTCAATCGTGTCTGACTCTTTATGGCCTCCAGCACTGTAGCTCACTAGGCTCCTCTGTCCATGGGATTTCCCAGACAAGAATACTGAGTGGGTTGCCATTTCTTTCTCCAGGGGATATTCCTGATCCAGGGATCAAACCTGCGTCTTCTGCATTGTCAGGCAAGTTCTTTACCACTGAGTCACATGGGATCTTTAGGAGAAAATTACTTTGTTAAGTGCATATCCTGAGTATCAGAATACCTCTAATGTTGAGGTGCTTTAAACAAGACCACCTCTCTGCTAGCTTCCACAAATCCATAGGAAAAATTTAAGGGATGCAAGAGCTCCATGTCTTCTAAATAGAATCTTCCCTTCTTCAAATTCCACATGCCCTTTGGCAAGAGTGAACAAGAGACCATAGAACTTTATGATCTTTGCAAGACTCACCTCTTTTCAACCAATTCTCACAAACTTATCTTCACCATTTTTGAAAGCATCATTTCATTTTGTAATTTATCTGTTTCAAGACAAGCATCACATGACATCTAGAACACTTAATTCAGTCTTTATTCTCTGGATTCTAAACAACATGATGTCTACATATGGGCAGAGGGGCAACTGTCCTCTCCCAACTCCACCCTCAATATTCTTTAAATCAATTTCCTGTTTTATTTTTTTTTCTTAGCTTCTGTATATTTTATACATTCTCTTTCCCTTTAATGAGGATTGAATATTAAGTTCCCTTTCATCTCTTCTCAATTTCTGTAATCCTGCCACTAGCTTTCCTATAACAGTTAAAAGCACCAGTCTGAGGCTGGGCCAACCATGGTATATCATTATCTTTTCCATAAGAAATGGCTATGTGTGGTATTCAGTGTAATGATTTTCCAAAGATGCCCGTTTCCTAATTCTGGAAATTGGGAATATGTTATGTTATATGACAGAGGGGAATTAAGGTAGCAAGTTCCAGGAGCTGGTGATAGAGAGGGAGGCCTGGCATGCTGCAGTCCATGGGGTTGCAAAGAGTCAGACATGACTGAGTGACTGAACTGAATATTCATTGCAGCACTATTTACAAAGAAACCTAAATGTCCATCAACAGAAGCGTGGACAAAGAAGATGTAGTACATATATGAAAAAATGATTCTTAATCACAAGAATCTTTTCTAATATAACTCAGATAAAAGAGAGATAAGTGCTGCTTTCATGGTATAAGGCCAGAATCATAAGAAATAAAGCAAATGTTACTTTAATCATAGGAATATGATTTTTCAGGGAAACAGAATTATATATTTGGGAAGGAATTACATCTATGCTTGATTAGATATTTATGAGTTTTGATGGACCAGAATCAAAGTAGCTTTGATAGTAAATCAAATAACTTGTCTTTCTTGTATCTCCACAACTCTCTTCATCCATGTCATCATAGCTTATAACTTGTGCACTCACATGCAAGCACACACACCCACAAAAACATCTTCCTGGATAACCCAGTGGACTGAAATAATCCTTATCTCTTCATTGGGAAAATATGAAAATACATTAAGGTATTTTTTTACAAGGGTTTTCAGTATATAAGAGAGGAGAAAGTGTTAAAAAGAAATAGTTGTAGAGGGAGTGATAGACTAGGGAAGGTTCATAACAGACCCTCTATTGTCATGAGGCTTACACTAGCTACACATTTATACCTTTTGCCTTTTGATAAAGTAGGAAGCTATCAGGGATATAACATCTCAATCCTCCAAATTCCAAATTTCTTTAATATATAACAAATCTTCAAAACTATCAGGAGCATATTAAATTAAAAAAAAAGAGTTTAAAAACAATGGTAAATCAATATTGTGAGGAATATTCATGTGATTATGCAACAGATCTCCAGAACTTTTCATCTTACAAAAGGGAAACTTTATACCCACTAAACGATTCTCATTTCCTCCTCCCTGAGTCCTTTACAAACAACATTCTACTTTATGTTTCAATAAGTTCGGCTATTTTAGATATCTCATACTTAAAAATACATGATCTCACTTAAACAAGGACTCCAAAAATAATCAAACTTAGAGAAGCAAAGAATAGAATGGTGGTTGCTGAGGCAGAAGAGGGCTGAGAGTTGTGGGGAATGCTGGTCAGAAAGTACAAGTTTTAGTTACACAAATTGAATAAGTTCTGGAAATCTAATCTGCAAAAGTGTGACTGTAATTAATGATACTGTATTGTATAAATGAAATTTGCTAAGAGGGTGAATCTTAAGTCTTCCCATCACATGCACACAAAGAATGAAACAGGTAATTGCCTGAGGTAATTAAAAAGCAGAGACATTACTTTGTCAACAAACGTCCGTCTAGTCAAGGCTATGGTTTTTCCAGTGGTCATGTATGGATGTGAGAGTTGGACTATAAAGAAAGCTGAGCACCAAAGAATTGATGCTTTTGAACTGTGGTCTTGGAGAAGACTCTTGAGAGTCCCTTGGACTGCAAGGAGATCCAACCAGTCCATCCTAAACGAGATCAGTCCTGGCTGTTTATTGGAAGGACTGATGTTGTAGCTTAAACTCCAATACTTTGGCCACCTGATGCGAAGAGCTGACTCATTTGAAAAGACCCTGATGCTGGGAGGGATTGAGGGCAGGAGGAGAAGGGGAAGACAGAGGATGAGATGGTTGGATGGCATCACTGACTCAATGGACATGGGTTTGGGTAGACTCTGGAAGTTGGTAATGGATAGAGAGGCCTGGCATGCTGTGATTCATGGGGTCGGAAAGAGTCAGACACTACTGAGCGACTGAACTGAACTGAACTGAATGGATGTATTAATAACCTTGCTTGTGATGATTATCTCACAGTGTATACACGAATCAAATCATCAAGTTGTATTTTTTGTGTGCATGAGTGCAGTGCATGCTAAGTCACTTCAGTCCTGTCCAACTCTTTGCAAATCTATGGATCATAGCCCACCAGGGATTCTGTCAATGGTATTCTCCAGGTGAGAATACTGGAGTACTGGTTGCCATGACTGCCTTCTCCGGATCTTCCTGACCCAGGGGTCAAACCTGCACTTCTTACATTATAAATGGCAGGCTAGTTCTTTACCACTAGTGCCACTAATTTTGTTTTTAACTGTTGATTATGCCTTAATAAAACTGAAACGAAAATGAGAAAGAATTGAAAGAGAGACCAGAGCTCTCCTTCTCTCCATCATGTGGATACAACCATCTCCAAGCCAAAAAGAGAGATTTCACCAGGGAGCTGAATCAATTGGCACATTAATCTTGGATTTTCAGTTTCCAGAACCATGAAAAATACATGTCTGCTATTAAATAAATAAATAAGTTAATACACTATTTAAAAACTCAGCAGAGATAGAGGGCTTCACAGGTGGCTCAGTGGAAAAGAAACTGCCTGCCAATGCAGGAGACATGGGTTCAATCCCTGGGTCAGGAAGATCCCCTGGAGAAGAAGGAGCAATGATAGAAGGAGAAGCCCTCTACTCCTTATAAAGTGAGTATCAGTAGTACCACTATCGCTAGAATGGAGGGCTTCAGGGAGTATCCTGATATAAATGACTGGACGTCAAGGGATGATGTGTACCTAAACTACTTGTCAGGGAGCAGCTAGAGAGACCCTCATTTCAATGGGTTTTACAATTGTCTCCACTCTATCCACAAAGAATATTTATAGATAAATTCTAAGTTAAGAAAAGAAAGCGAATGAACACCCAGGGACATTGGTTTACATCTTTAACTACCCTAAAGTCTATAAGCTTTTTCCTGGAGGAAAAAAAAAAAGGACTTCTGTAATGCTTATGCAATGCTGCTTTTAAATAAATTTAAAATAAAAACTTTGAATTAGTCTGTATGGGATGCCATAACAAAATATCATAGGCTGGGTGATTCAAACAACAAAAATTTATTTCT
The DNA here is from genome assembly GCF_032452875.1 of Bos javanicus. NCBI lineage: Eukaryota > Metazoa > Chordata > Mammalia > Artiodactyla > Bovidae > Bos > Bos javanicus. The sequence continues at coordinate 39,954,304 of NC_083870.1, forward strand.
TACTGTTCTGGAGGCTGGAAGTGAAATATCATGGTGATATGAGTGTTGGTTTCCAGTAATATTTTATTTCCTTGACTTGTTGCAAGCTTCCTTTTCACTGTGTCTTCACATGACCTTTCCACTGTGCATTCACACTCTTGGTGTCTTTTACTCTTCTTACAAGAACACGAGTTCTATTGAATTAGAACCCCATCCTTATGACCTGATTTAATTCTGAATGCATCTTTAAAGATTCTATTTCAAAATACAGTTGTATTGGGGATTAGGACTTCAAATATGAATTTAGGGAAGAATAATTCACTCTATAACAAGCTCAATTAAAACATAAGTTAAAAAATTTAGTTGAAAGTTTTTTAAGTTGAAAGCTTAAAAACTACCTTTAATATGAAGCTAAAAAATACCCCTAAATGTCAGCTTTAGATTGACATTTAACAGATGTCTTTAAATGCCAAATATTTTCTTGTTCACTAATTTTGGGCTGTTATGAGTGAAGCAATGTGCTAGCCACTTTTGGTTAAATCTTGGAAACAAATTTAGAAAACTAAATTTATGAAGAAGATTTTAAAAAACTGAAATGGTTCACAGGCAGGTGCAGGTGATATGAATTAGCAAATGTAAAGCAGAGACTAGGACCATTATGTGTGAAAATGCCTGAAAGAAAAGGGAAGATTTTGAAGTTTAGGAAAAGGCAAGTTTAATACCTTTTTCTGATGAACAGGCAAGGACAACTTTGTTGAGTTGGTTATTTTCTTTTAACATCAATTGAGACATTATGATAAATTCTTATTTATACATATGTCATAGTGGGTGACAATCAAGAAAGCCTTATGAAGAATCATAAATTATTGGTGTCCCCATCTGCAAAACTCATAAGCAATAATCCTGTGAGTAGTGGCACTGAAAAATTTTTATATATCTCTTTCTACTAAATTAGACCTAAATTATGTTGATTTGTGTTAATCAACAGACTCATATAATACTATTGACACAAGATAATATTGATTACATAAATTTCATGTTAATGTCTGTAGACTGAATTTTGCCCACTAGAATGTAAAAGCCAAGAGAACAAGAATATTTGTCTGTTTTAATTTTATTGTAGTTGCTGTATCCAAGCACTTAAATCAGCATCTAACACATTTAAGGTGCTTAGTGCATATTTGTTGAGTGGAATATTTATTTAATTTATAGATAAGTACTATTGGTAATAATTTTATTATGTTGTAAATATCATCCCAAAAGAAATTGGTAGAACATCAAGTAATGATCTAACAGTGACATGGCCTGTGTCAATGAAAGAAAAAGAAATATAAGGAGAGAAGGAAAAGACAAAAGATAAAACTAAGAAAAAAAATGGAAAAAATCAGTAGCATCAAATAACAAGATGGAGACTTCTTTGTAAAAAGCAGTATATTGTGTGTGGGAGATAAGGTAAGGTGTTAGGAAAGCAGCCTGATGTTGCAACAGATATCTCCCCAAGATAGCTCTTTTGTCTTGTTTTAGTTATTAGTTCCTATCTTGGAAAATTTTGTAAGACTTTTCTCTGCCTTGAGACAAGTAGAAAAACGACATGATTCAGATATAGCCATATTCCTGGAGCTTAATATCTAGAAGGAAAGTAGTGAGAGAAGTGTCATTGAAGAAGTGAGGGGAAAGCCAATTTTTTTGATAGGATTTAATCAAATAATCCTATCAATGCAAATCAACATTCACTCATCTATTCATTCATTCAGTTCAGTCGCTCAGTCATGTCCGACTCTTTGCAACCCCATGAACCACAACAAGCCAGGCCTCCCGATCCATCACCACCTCCCAGAGTTTACCCAAATGCAAGTCCATTGAGTCCGTGATGCCAACTATCTCATCCTCTGTTGTCCCCTTCTCCTCCTGCCTTCAATCTTTCCCAACATCAGGGTCTTTTCAAATGAGTCAGCTCTTTGCATCAGGTGGCCAAAATACTGGAGTTTCAGCTTTAACATCAGTCCTTCCAATGAACACCCAGGACCGATTTCCATTAGGATGGAGTGGTTGGATCTCCTTGCAGTCCAAGGGACTCTTCAAGCTACCAATGGTATTCTTCACAGAGCTAGAACAAATAATTTCACAATTTGTATGGAAATACAAAAAACCTCGAATAGCCAAAGCGATCTTGAGAAAGAAGAATGGAACTGGAGGAATCAACCTGCCTGACTTCAGACTCTATTACAAAGCCACAGTTATCAAGACAGTATGGTACTGGCACAAAGACAGAAATATTGATCAATGGAACAAAATACAAAGTCCAGAGATAAATCCATGCACATATGGACACCTTATCTTTTACAAAGGAGGCAAGAATATACAATGGATTAAAGACAATCTCTTTAACAAGTGGTGCTGGGAAAACTGGTCAACCACTTGTAAAAGAATGAAACTAGAACACTTTCTAACACCTTACACAAAAATAAACTCAAAATGGATTAAAGATCTAAATGTAAGACCAGAAACTATAAAACTCCTAGAGGAGAACATAGGCAAAACACTCTCCGACATACATCACAGCAGGATCCTCTCTGACCCACCTCCCAGAATATTGGAAATAAAAGCAAAAATAAACGAATGGGACCTAATTAACCTTAAAAGCTTCTGCACATCAAAGGAAACTATTAGCAAGGTGAAAAGACAGCCTTCAGAATGGGAGAAAATAATAGCAAATGAAGCAACGGACAAACAACTAATCTCAAAAATATACAAGCAACTCCTACAGCTCAACTCCAGAAAAATAAATGACCCAATCAAAAAATGGACCAAAGAACTAAATAGACATTTCTCCAAAGGAGACATACAGATGGCTAACAAACACATGAAAAGATGCTCAACATCACTCATTATCAGATAAATGCAAATCAAAACCACTATGAGGTACCATTTCACGCCAGTCAGAATGGCTGCAATCCAAAAGTCTACAAGCAATAAATGCTGGAGAGGGTGTGGAGAAAAGGGAACTCTCTTACACTGTTGGTGGGAATGCAAACTAATACAGCCACTATGGAGAACAGTGTGGAGATTCCTTAAAAAACTGGAAATAGAACTGCCTTATGATCCAGCAATCCCACTGCTGGGCATACACACTGAGGAAACCAGAAGGGAAAGAGACACATGTACCCCAACGTTCATTGCAGCACTGTTTATAATAGCCAGGACATGGAAGCAACCTAGATGCCCATCAGCAGATGAATGGATAAGAAAGCTATGGTACGTATACACAATGGAGTATTACTCAGCCATTAAAAAGAATACATTTGAATCAGTTCTAATGAGATGGATAAAACTGGAACCTATTATACAGAGTGAAGTAAGCCAGAAAGAAAAACACCAATACAGTATACTAACACATATATATGGAATTTAGAAAGATGGTAACAATAACCCTGTATTTTGCTGTAATTTGCTGTAACGAGACAGCAAAAGAGACACTGATGTATAGATCAGTCTTATGGACTCTGTGGGAGAGGGAGAGGGTGAGGAGATTTGGGAGAATAGCATTGAAACATGTATAATATCATGTATGAAACGAGTCACCAGTCCAGGTTTGATGCACGGTACTGGATGCTTGGGGCTGGTGCACTGGGACGACCCAGAGGGAGGGTAGGGGAGGGAGGAGGGAGGAGGGAGGAGGGTTCAGGATGGGGAACACGGGTATACCTGTGGCGGATTCATTTCGATATTTGGCAAAACTAATACAATATTGTAAAGTTTAAAAATAAAATAAAATTAAAAAAAAAAAAAGAGTCTCCTCCAACATCACAGTTCAAAAGCATCAATTCTTCGGCGCTCAGCCCTCTTTATAGTCCAACTCTTATATCTGTACATGACTACTGGGAAAACCATAGCCTTGACTAGACGGACCTTTGTTGACGAAGTAATGTCTCTGCTTTTGAATATGCTATCTAGGTTGGTCATAACTTTCCTTCTAAGGAGTAAGCATTATTTTTTTTTTAATTTCATGGCTGCAATCACCATCTGCAGTGATTTTGGAGCCCCCCAAAATAAAGTCTGCCACTGTTTTGACTGTTTCCCCATCTATTTCCCATGAAGTGATGGGACCAGATGCCATGGTCTTAGTTTTCTGAATGTTGAGCTTTAAGCCAACTTTTTCACTCTCCTCTTTCACTTTCATCAAGAGGCTCTTTAGTTCTTCTTCACTTTCTGCCATAAGGGTGGTGTTATCTGCATATCTGAGGTTATTGATATTTCTCCTGGCAATCTTGATTCCAGCTTGTGCTTCTTCTAGCCCAGCGTTTCTCATGATGTACTCTGCATAGAAGTTAAATAAGCAGGATGACAATATACAGCCTTGAGGTACCTCTTTTCCTATTTGGAACCAGTCTGTTGTTCCACGTCCAGTTCTAACTGTTGTTTCCTGACCTGCATACAGGTTTCTCAAGAGGCAGGACAGGTGGTCTGATATTCCCATCTCTTTCAGGATTTTCCACAGTTTATTGTGATCCACACAATCAAAGGCTTTGGCATAGTCAATAAAGCATAAATAGATGTTTTTCTGGAACTCTCTTGCTTTTTCAATGATCCAACAGATGTTGGCAATTTGATCTCTGGTTCCTCTGCCTTTTCTAAAACCATCTTGAACATCTGGAAGTTCACAGTTCACGAATTGCTGAAGCCTGGTTTGGAGAATTTTGAGCATTACTTTACTAGCATGTGCACATTAATAATTTTAAATTACAGATACATGCTGCTATTTTATATTTTATTACCCAAGGCAATAGACATTTATCCTTTATTAATATCATAATTACTATTAATAATCAAATTATGCACATTGAAGATAAACTGCAGAATCAATGAGTATCTAGCAAGCCTGTTTTCTCCATGGTTTATCTTGCACCCTGCACTATGTCTCATAATGCTATCATCCTGCTCAGCTGCCTGCTTGAACTACTAGACAATTCCATGATGCAATAGTCATGTCTATTTTGTCCCCACTGTAAAACCTGTCATGGAAAAGTGATCATCACAAATTGCATTCTTAATAACTATATTGGGTTTCCCAGGTGGGCTAGTGGTAAAGAACCCGTCTGCCAATGTGGGAGACTTAAGAGATGCCAGTTCCATCCTGGAGTTGGGAAAATACCTGGAGGAGAGCATGAAAATCCATTCTAGTATTCTTGCCTGGAGAGTCCCATGGACAGAAGAGCCTGGTGGACTACAGTTCATAGGGTTGCAAAGATTCAGACATGACTGAAGTGACTTAGTACTCACACATATAATACCTATGTGATCAAGGAATTGACTGACCATTTTGAGAGTTCTGCTTAATGCTAATGCTAATGCTAATGCTGTGAATTGACTGTGAATGGTCAAAAGAATCATACCTTTTATTGGGGTATCAGTGAGTCACAAAGAATCAATTGTGTGGCTTAAAGAATCAAAAGAAAATGTAAGAATATTAGAATATGAACATAGATTATATTATCTCTACAGACAACAAACACGGAGTTGCTGTCAGGTTATTAGGACTGCCATTGCATTCATGAGTAGCATTCTGCTCTTATGCAGCTAAGATGAAAGTTTTACTCCTTTGTATCTTTAAAGAATTCACGATTTACTGAGATCATATGAGTGTGCCTTTGGTCCCTATGACTTGAAAGATTAACAATTAAGATTAACAAATATCAAGTGTTTTATTTAGTTTAGTGAGAAAATGAAAGTTGCTCAGTCATGTCCAACTGTTTGTGACCCCATGGACTATAGAGTCCATGGAATTCTCCAGGCCAGAAGCAGTTCCCTACTCCAGGGCATCTTCCCGATTCAGATATCAAACCCAGGTCTCCTTCATGGCAGGCAAATATTTACCAGCTGAGCCATCAGGGAAGCTCTAGTTTCTTTTATTGTTATATATTTTATTTGATGTCATTTTAAGCTGTGTGTGTCTGCTCAAGACTTAGATAGTTTTGTCATATAAATACAGTATTTACCTTGAAATTTCTTCACTGTAATAAAACAGTTCTTGTATTCTTACTGGCAAGCTAAGTGTTTGATACACTTGTAACTAATTATAGAACAGTACTCCTAGTAAGACATGGTAAGATATTAGAAATTCTTTTATTTAAATAACATGATAGATTTCTAAAGGTGGACTTCAGATATTAAAAAAGTTTTTAAAATGCCATTAAACATCATATTTATGCTTTGGGATTGCCCAATGGATGAGCTATTTTACTACAAAATGATTTTGATACTCCAGTAATTCACTCTTCACCCACTCCTTGGAGCAGATGCTTCCTTAATTCACAATACAGTAAACAATGCAACAGAGAAGGTCTTGAGTAATTTCGGTCTATGCTGTTTTTTCAGACTGACTTTTAATTGTTAGTGGCTAACATTTATTGATTAAATTTATCGGTATGAAAGCATATATCCTTAATATATAATAACACATTTCAATATAAAAATAACAGGATATAGTTTTTTTTTACTAGTTAGTATGTATAGTATTGATACATACTTATTTAATCTTCACATGTTCTATAAGGGGTTGTTATTGGCTCCATTTTACAGTCATTTTAATAAATACTTTGAGAAAAATGTCATACCTTCAGCTATTGGTAAACTGGGAATTCAAATGCATCTGATTCTAAAGCCTTGTTATTAATCACTATTATATACTACCCACCTTAAAGCTTTTAAAATACTTCAGGGTTCATAAAAAGAACATTTCTGTATTAAATCCCTTTAAAAAATATTTACATTTGGGATTATTCTATGTTAATTTTTATTCAAGCAGTGATTACCTACATGATTGAAACTGTTTAGAATTTTTTAGTTTCTAACTAACTTTTCCCTAATATAATAGATTCAGTTTCTTATTCTTCAGAGCACTAGCTCTTCAAGAATTTTCTCAAAATGTCCTGGAATCTAGAAGTTTGGTAAAACTTTTGATAATATACCACTTCCTAAATATTCACAATGTACATGGTTTTAAAAATCAAAGGATCCTATAGTAAGAAAATATTTAATTTTATTTATCTCAGCCTTCCAACTTTGTTTTTGTAGAAATTTATTGAATTTCTTGATGTTGTTATGTAATATTTTCTTAGATGTAATAACAAATGTGTGTTTTTTCTTTAATTTTTTTTTCTAATTTTATTTTATTTTTAAACTTTACATAATTGTATTAGTTTTGCCAAATATCAAAATGAATCCGCCACAGGTATACATGTGTTCCCCATCCTGAACCCTCCTCCCTCCTCCCTCCCCATACCATCCCTCTGGGTCGTCCCAGTGCACCAGCCCCAAGCATCCAGCATCATGCATCGAACCTGGACTGGCAACTCGTTTCCTACATGATATTTTACATGTTTCATTGCCATTCTCCCAAATCTTCCCACCCTCTCCCTCTCCCACAGAGTCCATAAGACTGTTCTATACATCAGTGTCTCTTTTGCTGTCTCGTACACAGGGTTATTGTTACCATCTTTCTAAATTCCATATATATGCGTTAGTATACTGTATTTATGTTTTTCCTTCTGGCTTACTTCACTCTGTATAATAGGCTCCAGTTTCATCCACCTCATTAGAACTGATTCAAATGTATTCTTTTTAATGGCTGAGTAAATGTGTGTTAAATTTGTTTATTTAAGGGTGAACAGGAAGGGGAAGAAAGCCTAGGACTGAGTGACTTCACTTTCACTTTTCACTTTCATGCAGAGAAGGAAATAGCAACCCACTCCAGTGTTCTTGCCTGGAGAGTCCCAGGGACAGGGGAGCCTGGTGGGCTGCTGTCTATGGGGTCACACAGAGTCGGACACGACTGAAGCGACTTAGCAGCAGCAGCAGCAGTTACCCATGTAAAATGTAACTTTCTAAAAATGCATAGCTACTTATTTTCAAATGGCAATATATGTAACTTTTCTATTAAGACTTCATGTGATGAATGATGTATGGATATAAAATAGTTATTACTTCTCTTTTAAAATTATATTTTTTCCTCCTTATCTGAAATGACATGAATGTGAGGTGACCACGTGAGTTAAATTACCAAAGGCATTACATACCATAAGTGGAATCGAGTGTTATTAAACAAATCCATAAGGATATTTTGCTCTGCACTCTCTTACCAGCTCCAATCTCTCTCTCTATTGCTTCTCTTCTGCCCTTTCCCAAATCAATTCATTTCTATGCAAATGCTTGCCTCTCTGTATGGAGGCTATGTGATAAGAAACCAGACTTTTTCTATAGACAGGCTGCTTATTGAGTAATTCATCCATCATTTACTCAAACAGAAAATCTATGACTACCATCATTTATTCATTCACAATGGTATTTTCCCACCTGAGGCAAGGACACTATTTTAATTTTGCTTTAGAGCTAGTGGGCACATCTCTGCTCTATTATGGTGAGCAGCACTGCTTTGCATGTAATGTTCCAGGGGCAATATTCCATCAAAGATTTCTAATTTTTTTTTTTTTCCCACAGAATGCCATTCTTCTTTCACGTTCTCTGATTTTTGCCCAATCTCAGCCACCTTTTATGGAAAAGGCAATGGCACTCCACTCCAGTACTCTTACCTGGAAAATCCCATGGACGGAGGAGCCTGGTAGGCTGCAGTCCATGGGGTCGAAAAGAGTCGGACACGACTGAGCAACTTCACTTTCACTTTTCACTTTCATGCATTGAAGAAGGAAATGGCAACCCACTCCAGTGTTCTTGCCTGGAGAATCCCAGGGATGGGGGAGCCTGGTGGGCTGCTGTCTATGGGGTCGCACAGAGTCGGACATGACTGAAGCGACTTAGCAGCAGCAGCAGCCACCTTTTTGAAGATGTGGCTTCCTTGGCTGCTGCTTTAACACATTTTTTATTCTCTTAATCTATATCAGACCTCTTAAGTTCACTTTCGTTTTGTCGTTTTCCTGAAACAGATGATAAATACCTTGACCACAGTTGCTACTTCTAACATGTGATTTCAACACTACAGTATTCTCAGCCCATAATAGATATCCATTAAAGATTTGCTGAATTGGAATTATTGAGGTTATTAAGAGAGATATATTACAGTGGGAGAAGGATTACCTCAGTGAGAGGAAAGAGCCAAAGTAAAATAGTGAAAATCTGTTAAATTCATGAAGTTATATTATCTCATAAATGTATGACTTCAAAGAATGTGAGAGTTTCTGGTTGTACATTCTATTAGGAGCCTGTGTAAGACTCTTGCGATCCTATGGACTGCATGCAGCCTGCCAGACTCTTTTGTCCATGGAATTCTCCAGGCAAGGATACCTGGAGTGGGTTGTCATGCCCTCCTCCAAGGGATCTTCCTGACCCAGGGATCAGACCCATGTCTCCTACATTGGCAGGTGGGTTCTTTGCCATCTGTGCCACCTATATTAGGAGTCTGGAAAGTTTCTAAGTAGGAGGAGCAGATGAAACATTAAACTATATTTGTATTTCAATCACACAGTTCAATCACACAATTCTATGCCTTACAAAATACATATATAAAATAAAATATAATATGAAGCCCCATATTAGGAGCCTAGAAAGTTTCTAAATAGAAGGTACAGATGAAATATTAAAATGTATTATATTTCAATCACACAGTTCTATGCCTTATAAGAAATAGCCTTCTTTGTTTTGTTTTAAATCTCAGATTCCAGTAACTAATTCCAGTAATTAATGCTGCTTTCAAATCACTTATTTTTAAAATGGTCACAACCTAATTCTTTAAACATCTGAAACAATGTGTCAGGCAGTTTTATTATGTGGTTAATGGCATATTTTAAAAATAGCAATTTAAACATCTTTTCTGTGTATCCTAAAGCTATGTCTAAAGAGACAAATGAATTACAAATCTAGTTAAGTAAGTAGTTATTATTGCTTATTTCTTCTATACATATTAAGCTAGGCATTGGGTATTAAAAAGTAAACATAGAAATATGGTCCCTTCTTTCTGGAGATTATAATTCTGTACTGAATATATGTAATAAATGATCCCCCATTCCAGAACAAAGATTGCTGATCCCCTGGTTGGCAACTAAGACACCAAATAAATAAATAAATATTAAAAAATAAAAATAAATGATCAGTCAAGGAAGAAGGCAAAAAAAGGAATATATAAATAGAAAAATGAACAAGAAATAATAATAACCAGTCAATAATATGATTACAAACTATAACAAATCTGATGAAAGGAGAGTGAAGTGCTAAAAGATTAAATAGGGGGAAACTGTTTTGGATTTTTTTTTCCTAAGAGACATATCTTAAGAGGTGCCATTTAAGCTAGACTTAAAAGATAAGAAAGAACCATTTTATGAGTGAAGGAACATTCCAAACTGAAGGGAGAAAAGAATCATGTTAAAGAGAACCTAAATCAGGTAAGGATTTTTAGTATATAAAGCAAAGGGGAATAAGGAACAGAATAAGGCTAGAGAAACTGACAGAAACCAAAATTTCATGAGGATAATAGGCTAGGATAAGTACAATAGGAGCCATTAAAAACTCCTAAGCAGGGAAGGAATGATGTTAGTTTAAGTTTTAAAAAGATAACTAGTTGCTGTGTGGAGAGTATTAGAAAGAAACAAGTATAGAAATACTTCATTTTCTTGAACGCTTTCTCCATATGGAGAGAGTTCCCAGTGACAGGCATAAGGACTTATACTTCAGATTCAGCATCCGTAAATCAAATTTCAGACAAGAGCCAATTAACCCCTTCCAGTTCCGCCTCTGCTGTAGCACCCAGTTGATACCTCTATCAATGTCATATGATGGGCAATAGTAGAGTAGAACTCTTGTTTCCCTAAAGTTTATTCTTTCTTGATTTTTGTAATATCAACTTTACTCAATTATCTATTCTTTATCATCTGAGTACCCTTTGCTGACACCTTAAATATTGCTGTTTGTCCACCTCAACCCACTTTTGCCATGTTCATTCTCAATGTCTGTTTTTCTCTGAGTCTATGCATCTACTTTCATGGCTTTAAATTTTCTTATATTTATTCATTAAAATGTTGCCAAGTACCGGGAACTAATCTAGGCACTATGGATATAATTAACTAAGTATTCGTTTAAATCTATCTGTCCATGTACCTATCTCTCATCTATCTACCTATCTGTCTAATCTTTTCATCTATTGCTGCTTTTCAAATCTAAATCTCTAGCCCAAAACTCTCTCATAAGAGGTCTGCCCACTGGGTTTCAGGCTCAGATATCCAACTTTTTGTTAAGTTTGCCTAAACATCACATAGATACTGCTTAACTCAAAATACCCAAACAAACATTTTCTTGTCTCTTACATTTGCTCTTCTTTAACATTTTCCATCTCAGCAGTTGGTACAGCCAACTATTTAGACCCCAAGAAGACATTTTTCTTTCCTCCCTCTCTTTTAGTCTTCAATCAGTCTCCAATATTTTAAATCCAAATTAATTTTGAAGTTAGTTCAAGCCTCCATCATCTATCGCTGCTCTATTGCTATAATTTCCAGAATTGTCTCTTGGATTCCAGTTTCTTTTCCTTTAATCAGACTTCTACATCACTACCAGAGGACTCTATCTAAAAGGCAAATCTGACTACTCTGTTCCTCCTCTTAAAACTATTATCTCATCATAATAATGAAGTAACTTAGCATGACATAGGTTATCTGACCACCACCTCACCCTCCTCTCTACCTCTAGTCTTATTTCTTGCCAACTGCCCTCAGGCATTTTATGTTCAACATTTTCTCTTAACGTTGCCTGATCTTTGGGTTTTTTGCTTTCCATCAGCCGTTCTCTATCTGAAGAACAATTTAACATTCTTTAAGGCAGATTCTTCCAAGAACATTTTTTTGAAACTGAGTTTGGATTAGATGCTTCTCCTTTGTGCATCTATTTATGTATCCATTCATTTGTTCACTTACAACATCCTTTACTTACTCTTCTGTCTGCTTGTACTTGACACATGCCCATATGGTATTTTTCTTGATAGGACTTGTGGGGATGAGAGGGAAGACATCACGTCTTATTTATATTCCACTTCCTAGCACTAATTTAGTGTCTTATACAACATATGTTTATTTAGTGAGTGAATAATTTACATCTTCTCTTTCACACTTAAATAGTTCAAATATCCATACATACTTTATTATAATGATAATGATATATTTGAATTGCACCTTTAAATTTATGAAATACTTTTACATTTATCCTGTTTGATCCAAATCACTCTATACAGAGCATTGATAGGTTTTGATATTCTCATTTTTAATCACAGGGAAAGTTGACGTTCAGAGAGATTTATTCAAGGTCATACAGCTACTGATGGAACTATCACTCTGAACATAAATTCTTCCAACAGACCACACAGCCTACTTACTGGAGTGGGGACACCTCCTCCTTGATTCCCTTTTTCTGAAATGTGCTAGACACATTACCTCACCCAGGAGAGACTAACCTGGTAAACGCAGACAATTCTGTTCAAGTGAACCTGACCTTTCCCCCTTGATCTCCAAACCTGTATTTCTAGCTACCTGCTTAATATCTCTCTCCTTAGATGTGCCATATTACTTCAAAAGCAACATGTCTAAATTAAAATATATCTTTGCTCTGCTCCCACACTCTGGCTCCCACCCAAATTAGTTTGTCCTTCATATTTCATGATTTCTGTCAATGCTATTTTTTTGTTTGTTTGTTTAAATACACTTTATTTATTTTATTTTATTTTTAAACTTTATATGATTGTATTAGTTTTGCCAAATATCAAAATGAATACATCACAGGTATACATGTGCTCCCCATCCTGAACCCTCCTCCCTCCTCCCTCCCCATACCATCCCTCTGGGTCGTCCCAGTGCACCAGCCCCAAGCATCCAGTATCGTGTATCGAACCTGGACTGGCATCTCGTTTCATACATGATTTGTCTTCAGGATTTGGAAATTAATATTATAGCTGTATCTAGCTATTCATCTCTTGAAAATAAGCCTCTTTACTGATAAATTGTCATTATTTATTGAAAATCTGCCAGACTATCATTCATCCCTTCAGGGCCTTACTGAACAGAGACATTTTAGAGAATTAAATATGGCATACTGAAAATAGTACTCTCCCCCTGGCATAATTAGATTTAGGCATAAAAATATCTGAGTGACAACCTAAACTGATAAAAGGTGAAAATCTCTAACAATGAAGAGATTATTTTCATTATTTCAATGACTTCTCAAGTGAAAACTATGCTACTTTTATCTTTCATCTTGCTCTTATTTCAGTTTATTTTCTTTATAATGACGAGGACAATAATGCCATCTGCTTTATTTCTATTTATTCCTATTTTTCCTCCATGCCTGTCAGTTTTTTAGCTAAATTAATGGAACCAAGGCAAAAGAGATTCCCTTCTGGATTTACCAAGTTTTGTAGTGGTGAGATCCGTTCTTATGTAATTATTAAAATATCTTTCAAAATCCAGACAGTGTAAACTAAGTTCAAAATATAAATCAAGTAACCTACTCAGTGTGTGCATGCTGAATTGCTTCAGTTCATGTCCGACTCTTTGTGACCCTGTAGACCATAGCTCACCAGACTCCTCTGTCAGTGGGATTTCCCAGGCAGGAAAACAGTAGTGAGTTGCCACGCCCTCCTCCAAGGGATCTTCCCAAACGAGGGAGGAACCCGTGTCTCTTCTGTCTCCAGCATCAGCATACAGGTTCTTTACCACTAGCACCACCTGGGAAACCCAACCTAGTCAGGCACACCTAAAATATATTGTGTAAGTAAAGGCATAAACTATATTAATCAAATTGTTTTTTTTTTAATTTTATTTTATTTTTAAACTTTACAATATTGTATTGGTTTTGCCAAATATCGAAATGAATTTTTATTTGGTCTTTCAATTAGATTTTAGAAATAAAATATGAAAATTATCCTAGTGGCTAAAATCGAAAAGAGAAAGCCGAAGATCCTAGGGCAGGGTTTCTAATGACCTTGGTTGGATAGACATTGTAACGTAGCATAAAGATACCAGTTGATGAAAAAACTTGTTGCCCCAATTATTGGGAGGGCTGTCATTGACAGGCTTTAGCCATCAGTCCCTTCAGAGATTTCCTCAGCGGCATGGTGGCCTACATCCAGTGCTTCCTAGGAAACTGACTGTCAATTTAACTGATCAATAACAGGAGGGCCTGGCTCCTAACAGAACTGAAAGGCCATTCTTATTCCTGAGTGATTACTCCAATATGATTCTGATCACCTGAAGCTTTGTTGGTTCTGCATCACAGCTCATCTTCTCCTTCCCAATCATGTATTCTCACTTTCCTTTTCGTAGGTATTGCTGCCTAGCAAATAGCCTGCCTGCTAAACTGTTGGTTTCCTCCATCCCAACTCAACTTGGAACACAGGCTCCAAGGAATTTGTAAGTCTTCTCAGTTTAAACATGCACTTTAAATTTTGTAAGTATAAGTGAGTTTTCCTGTTTCACATATACTTACACATTTATTTCCTAGGTTGCCTTTGTATCAAAAAATATAAGTACCATTGTTCTAGTGTATTGAAGTTCATCCAGTTACTAAGAAAAGATGAAATGTGACTCATTTTAGCCTTTGAATTAATTCTAACAAATTTTGCACAATGACTAATGCACACATATCACCCATTCAATATCTCTCACATTATGAATGGGCAAAAATGAAAATAAATCAATGAATGCTTAAAAGGCAAAAAGAACCCTGCTAGGGTAAAAAGAAAAATGATAAACCTTGAAAAAACAGATGACTATTTTTTTGTGACCAGGAGACTCTTTCAGGCCATCATTTTTATTTTTATAATTTTTTAAAAGGATAGATGAAAAAATGCCAAGGTAATGATACCCTCTGAAAAAAAAAAATTAAAGGATTGTGATGCACTTTTGAAATTGTGTGTGTGAGCTCTTGCCTAGAGCCCTGCTGAATCTTTTTTCAAATTCATAAAGAAAGTCTCTCAGGATATTTCACAGTGTGAGTATACACAGCCTCCTTTCCCTGACAGGTCATTATTGAATATCGTGCTGGGTTTGAGTACAGGGCTGGTGAGTGGCTTCTCTCCCTGCTTCTTCTGTAAATGTATGAGGGGTTCAAGCTTTGGAATCTTAAATGTCCATGAGAGCTCAAAAGGTACCTGGTGATTGATTTGCACTACAGGCAGAGCTGACACAAGAATTGCAGTTGAGTTCAGCAGGATTGCAATCAGAGTCCTTGGCAAAAGTCACAGTGTATGAGTTAGACCATCATGTGGCTATGACCACCTGCTGCAGTTTTTTATGACTCATTACTGGGTAAGGCTTTTGTGTCTCCCTTTTTAAATTTTGTAATTAAAAGCAATTTCTTCAAAAGGAAAAGTTTAACAGCAAAAGAACATATCAACCAAGTTCTGACTAAAGAATGGAAACCAACATTGGGTAAGTGAAACTGTACGGAGGCGTATGCTGTATGTCTAATTAGTTCACAGCCTTCTAAGTTGAGATACATCATAGGAGGGATTTTGTTTAGACCAAAGCTTCTTCCTTTCAATAATGGTATACTTTCGATCACTAAAATTTTAAAATCCTAGAAAATGTTACACCACACACACATAGTTCACTTTATATAGTTAAGAAATCTCTGGGGAAAATAGGTTTTAAATTCACATTGTTTCAACATTTCCTTCCTATTATTCTCATTGTAAGAAAAATTAAGAATACAAAAAATATAAACAAGTGAATGAAAATCACTTAGAACTTTACTACACAAGAAAGTATAACCCAGACTATTGAAAATGTACTAGTAGACCCTGAGGTAGCCTGCTGCTGCTGCTGCCAAGTCGCTTCAGTCATGTCTGACTCTGTGCGACCCCATGGACTGCAGCCCACCAGGCTTCTCCGTCCCTGGGATTCTCCAGGCAAGAACACTGGAGTGGGTTGCCATTTCCTTCTCCAATGCATGAAAGTGGAAAGTGAAAGAAGTCGCTCAGTCGTGTCTGACTCTTAGCGACCCCATGGACTGCAGCCTACCAGGCTCCTCCATCCATGGGATTTTCCAGGCAACAGTACTGGAGTGGGGTGCCATTGTCTTCTCCCTGAGGTAGCCTAAATCCATTAACAATATTGTAAAAGGTAAAGGAAATTTTGAATTGTTAAAAGTCAACAAAAATTTAGGTTGAGTAAATTGAAAGTAAATCAACCACATTTTTTCAGAGTTACCTCACATTATTTTGTAAATTGTTTTATTGTTGTTGTTTAGTTACTAAGTCACGTCTGCCTTTTGTGACCCCCTAGAATGTAGCCCACCAGTTTCCTCAGTCCTTGGGATTTTCCAGGCACGAATACTGAAGTAAGTTGCCATTTCCTTCTCCAGGGAATCTTTGCAACCCAGGGATTGAACCTGTGTCTCCTTCACTAGAAGGTCAATTCTTTACCACTGAGCTACCAAGGAATCACTTTGTTTATTTAATAGCAGCAAACATAGGTAGGTAAATAAAATTGCCTCAGAGAAATGATTTAAACTGAAACCAAAGCTAATCATAACCAGATAATATAAATTATTCTAAGGGCTCTGGTACAAACATTCAAATTCAAAATCAAACTCTATTGACATTTCAGTCATATTTGAAGTTTATTAAAATCTTTATAGAGCTTAGCTACATTTACCAGTAATATTTATTGCCAACTTTTGGTCCTTAATATTGGTCTGGAGAGGGGAGAATATGAGAACTCCCTGCCCAAAGCTAAGTCTTGAAAAATTATATTCAAACCTTCTATCTCTGATAGTTGTGTGTTTGGTTCCTAATATTGAATGTAGTTTTGTGGAATTTTTTTTAATTTTAGTTTTGCCTTTTACCCTCATGGGTGGTTTTTATTTATACAAATGAATATCCTGAAGTTTAATTGTTAAAAAGTCAACTACTTAAATTTATAATTGTAAAACTTAGTTCATTTTTATGTTTTTAAGTTTAAAGTTTTCTTTAAGTTTATTTTAAAGTCCACTTTATTTACTTTATTCTACTTAAAAGACTAGAAAATTCTCAAATTATTTTAAAGTGCTTTTAATAATTCCTAGCCCCATTTAAGCTTAGTTATAAACATTTTAGTATTTTAAACCACAGTTAAATTTTTTAAACTTATTTTCTTATATTTTCATTTTCTTGCTACAATTTCCCAACAATGCTTTTTATAAAGCTAATAAAGTATAAAGTAAATTAGAATTCTCTTAAATATTATTTTTAAAAAACTAGTCATGTTTCAACAGCAACCAAAAAAGTATAAGCCTAAAATGACTGGTTCATTAGACATCTTAGTATGAAAATAAAGGGTTTTAAAATGAAAGAACATAGTTGACCCTCTGTGATTCTAGTTTCCAATTCTCAACACTAAAGGGACCAATAGCAAATATGCACCTAATTTTTACTAAAGAATATCAATACTATGAGTTTTAGCTCTTAAATGTTTTCTTATTTCAAGTCTTTCTGGAATTGAAGAAAATGCTTTGCCTCCTTTCCTACTATTATTCCTCAAATTTCAAAGGTTAACTTTTCAGACCTACTGTGTTTAGATATCAACATTTTATCCATGTCCCTGGATTCATCAAAATCTATGGCTCCCACCTGGCTTGAACTCTTGCTTGAATTTTGTATTTTTTTATATCTGGAGGGCCAGCATGAAGATCTTGGCCTGTGAGGTCACAGGTTGTTGTTGTTCTCTTGCTCAGTCACGTCCCACTCTTTGCGACCCCTTGAACTGCAGCATGCCAGGCTTCCCTGGCCTTCATCATTTCCTGGAGCTTGCTCAAACTCATGTCCACTGAGTCAGTGATACCACCCAACCATCTCATCCTCTGTCATCTCCTTCTCTTCCTGCCTTTAATCTTTCCCAGCATCAGTGTCTTGGAGTAAGCAAAATAAACTGGATAGCAGAGTCAGATCTATTCCTGGGCCCAGCCCAAATTGAAGAAATGAATGAAGACCCATCAGAATTTTGCCAAGTACGGGGACTGCAGAGACCATCCCTGGGTGGCAAAGGCTGGCTCTTGGCTTTTTTCTCCCCTTAGTCAACGACTCCAGGGACAGGTTACTGTTCAAGTCTGACAAAGGGGAAGAAAACCAGCAACATACCTCTGGAGATAAGTGAATATATTTGCTCCCCACGAGCAAATTTTTTCAATTTGAATGGAAGGAAGCTGTGTTATTTCATACACTTCTTGAGAGTACACAACTCTTGGGATAGTAAAATGATATTTGGCTCAATTTGAGATATTTCTTTGTTTTCTACTAGGATGAATGTACAATGTGTTTCCTCAGAAACCAGTATTTCTCATTTCCCTGACCCTGATGCTATAGGAAACAACAAAAGATGACTGTCAGGATAGCCTTGCCTAAAACAGTTCATACTGATTTTCTATGTTTGAAAAGACTACAGATTCAACACAGGTAACTTCTAGGAGGCAGGTGGACTCAAAGAGGAAAATAATGTTTTTTAATTAGGTTTGAGATTCTCAGACTTTGGGTTGACTAATTTCTGGGAACTTTTTGACCTTGAATCGTGATAAATTATCATGAGGATTAGATTGATGCAACAGCACCAGCAGATAACATAAAACCAGGGTCACAGCTTTTGGAAAGCCTCTTATTAATGGCTTCTTCTTCTTATCATCATCTTCTAAAATAGCATCTCACTTGCATATTAACAAAGAAATAGTCCTTACAAATATGCTTCCCCCCATTTTTCTTGAAACATGTGTGTCTTTTAGTATATCTTTCATTCATCTATTTTTGATAGGGTACAGATAAATATTCTCTTTTCTCAGAAACAAACAAATAGCCCAGGCTTAATGATAAATAGCAATTGACAATCCATTTCTGGGTAAAAGAGACTCCATGGAGTTGGAACTAATTTGAAAAATATACATCCCTTTTAACAAAGGACCCACCATACAGCTCTAGACAGCTCATGTTGGAATACAAACTCAGCATTGTCAAAGATTTGGATCTTTATGTAAAATTGCCCCATTTTAAATCAATAGTTCAAACTTTTGAAGAACTATATTCAGGATAAACTAAACACATCAGTAAGATTTAGTGAAACTATTTGCTATTGAGTATCTTTTGATTCAATGTTCTACCACCTTTCTAACATGCATTATCTTAATGCCAGGAGGGCCTACTTGCCTGAGTTTTTCAAATTTTGTAGTAGTCATTTCCCTATGGGCTTCCCCGATGGTTCAGCAGGTAAAGAATCCACCTGTAATGCAAGAAACACAGCAGATGTGGGTTCAATCCCTGGATTGGGAAGATCCCCTGGAGATGGCAAGCACTCCAGCATTCTTGCCTGAAAAATCCCATGAACAGAGGGACCTGGTGACTTACAGTCCAATTGGTCACAAAGAGTCAGACATAATTGAGTGACTAAGCACACACATGCATTTTTCTATGTTGGCATTTCAGTTTCCATGCTTTTTCTGCTAAAACTCAAACTTTCTCTCAGCTAGTGTATTATAAGCTAATATAAACAATCTTATACCTCATTATCAATAATTGGAAAGTTCTTCCTTCATTCTCTGATTGACTAATTTTAATTTCCCTTCCTTCAGTGTCAAATGTCACCTCCTCTGTAAAGGGTGTCTAAATCAACATTAAGAAATGTCCTTCTCCCCACACTCAGATACTCTATGTATCACCTCAAACATAGCATATTTCCATGACACTAATAGGCCCTGATCAGCATCCTAGTCCAAGGAGGAATAAAACCATGTGGAGCAGACCTGAGCTCAACCTCATCTTGGAACCAAACCAGTTTCAACTCAGGCACAACGAGACTACTCCAACAAACCTGGAGAAAGTTGACTAAGGAAAATTATTTTACATTACTGGGTAATTTGCTATGTAACAGAATTACGGCAGTAACTAAATAGTATACCTTATCATAATGGTTAACTGATCTTTTGACAGCATTGTGCTTCTAGATATGGGAACTATAAAAGAAAAGTCTAATTTTCAGAGAAGACCAAAAATGAGGCTAAAGATAGTTTCCTCTTAATAATTTGACTTGAAACTACTCTGAGAAGAAATACCTGCTGATTTTGATTAAACATATAAATAATCCTTCAAGTCCATGAGGACTTATTGCTCTGAAAGAAGTGTTTGCAATTAAAGAAAATCTGACAATCATTACTCACTTTCCAGACTGAGCAAACACCTTTAAAAGTATGTAATTTCATTCATTCAATACACATTTTTGACCCCCATAAAAACACTAAATATAAAATGAAATAAAGAGATTCAGAACTATTGTGTTTTGGGGTATGAAGGAAGTCATGAATTCAGTTAAAAAATGTTCATGACTAGATGTTGAATGTGCTTTGGCTATATGAATTGAGAGCACAGAATGTGACTGGATATCTTTAGTAGTCAAGTAGCTGATGAAAGCAAGCATTGGATATCATCCTCCAGGAAGAATCTACAAAGGAGAGGAAGATAAACCTGAGGATAAAACTCTGGATAACATTAATATTTAAACGTAGGGCAAAGGAAAGTGAATGCATAAACAGGAATGAGGACTGCCAGAGAAATAAAAGGAAATTATGGAATAATTAATGTCACGAAAACCAAAGAAGGAAAGAATTTCAATTAGGAATAGTCAACAGTGTCAAATATTTAAGAGAGCATGGCTATAACAAGGTCAAACTTTCACTGATTTGGAATTAGGAATTCATAAATGGTTTCATTATCAAAATTTCAGAAGAAAGAAAGTTAACAAGTGATATTACAGTGGGTTGAAAATTGAATGGATTGTTTAATAGAAAAACTTCCACTGGAGGTGGCTTTTCTGTAAGTCTGACTATGAATGGGACTGGGATTAAAATGCATGCATCTGACTCCTGCTGTACCCTCATTTATTTATAAATATTCTATTAAGTTACCTTTAATGTCTTGATACATACTTACAATTTTTGTTTCTATATTTTTTAAAAAGAATTTTTATATAGTTAATAGTAAGGAGGGCAATACCAAAGAGTGTTCAAACTACCACGCAATTGCACTCATTTCACATGCTAACAAGGTACTGCTCAAAATTCTTTAAGCTAGGCTTTAACAGCACGTGAACTGAGAAATTCCAGATGTACAAGCTGGATTTAGAAAATGCAGAGGTCTGAGAGATCAAATTGCCAATATCAGTTGGATCATAGAGAAAGCAAGGGAATTCCAAGAAACATCCACTTCTGCTTCATTGACTGCATTAGCCTTTGACTGTGTGGTTCACAACAAACTGTGGAAAATTCTTAAACAAATGGGAATAACACACCTCCTTATCTGCCTCCTGAGAAACCTGTATGCAGGTCCAGAAGTAACAGTTAGAATCAGACATGGAACAACAGACTGGTTCAAAATTGGGAAAGGAATACTTCAAGGCTGTATATTGTCAATCTGCTTTGCCAACTTATATGCAGAGTACATCATGTGAAATGCCAGGCTGGATGAATTATAAGCTGGAATCAAGATTGGTGAGAGAAATATCAATAACCACAGATACACAGATGACATCACCCTAATGGCATAAAATTAAGAGGAACTAAAGAGACTCTTGATGAAGGTGATACACGAGTGCAAAAACTGGCTTAAAACTCAACATTCAAAAAAACTAATATCATGGCATCCAGTTCCATCTCTTCATGGCAAATAAATGGGGAAACAATGGGAACAGTGACAGACTTTATTTTGGGGGGCTCCAAAATCACCACGGACAATGACTGCAGCCATGAAATTAAAAGATGCTTGCTCCTTGGAAGAAAAGCTATGACCAACCTAGACAGCATGTTAAAAGGCAGAGACATCACTTTGCTGACAAAAGTTCATACAGTCAAAGCTATGATTTTTCCAGTAGTCATGTATGAATGTGAGTGTTGGGCCATAAAGAGGGCTGTGTGACAAAGAATTGATGCTTCAAACTGCAGTGCTAGAGAAGACTTTTGAGAAGCCTTGGACTACAATGAGATCAAACCAGTCAATCCTAAAGGAAATGAACCCTGAATAGTCCTTGGAAGGACATGTGCTGAAGCTCAGGCTCCAATACTTTGGCCACTTGATGTGAAGAGCTGACTGGAAAAGACCCTGATGCTGCAAAAGAGTGAGGACAGGAGGAGAAGGGGATGACAGAGGGTGAGATGGTTGGATGACATCATTGACTCAATGGACTTGAATTTGAATAAACTCCAGGAGATAGTGAAGGACAGGGAAATTTGGCTTGTTGCAATCCATGGGGTCGCAAAGATCAGACAGGACTGAGCAACTGAACACAATAATCCATTTCCCAGTACCATTTGTTAAAGAGGCTATCCTTTCTCCATGTGTATTTTCAGTACTCTTATCAAAGGTCTGTCAATCATGTATGCATGGATTAATTTCTGGACTGTCTATTCTGTTTCATTGGTCTGTATGTCTTTCTCTATGCTAATGCCCTACTATTTCAGTTTATATAGCTTGAAATCAGGAAATGTGATGTTTCCAGCTTTGCTCTTCTGTTTAAGATTTTCTTTGCTATTCAGAATCTTTGTGGTTCCATATGAAGTTTAGGATTTTTTTTCTATTTCTGTTAAAAAAAAATACCATTGGGATTTTAATAGGGAGTGAATTAAATCTGAACCACTGAATAGTATGGACATTTCAACAATATTGTTTTATATTCCATGAACACAAGATCTCATTCCATTTTTGTATCTTCTTTAATGTCTTTCATCAGTGTTTTGTACTTTTCAAGTCTTTATTGATACTTCCTTAAGTTCATCCCTAAGCATTTTACTCTTTTTGGTGGTATTGTTAATGACACTGCTTTCCTAGTTTCCTTTGCAGAGGTTTCATTTTTATCTGTGATATACTACTGATTTTTGTATGTTGATTTTGTATCCTGCAACTTGACTGGATTTATTAGTTCTAACCTTTTCTGTGTGTGTGCGCAGTTTTTAGGTTTTTCTACATAACAGAGCATCTCATTTGCAAACAGGGACAATTTTACTCCTTCCTTTACAACTTACGTTCATTTTGTTTCTTTTTCTGTCTAGGACTTCTATGCTGAATAGAAGTGTCAAGAGTGGTCATCTGATCCTAGAGAAAAAGTTTTCAGATTTTCACCATTGTTTATAATATTAGCTGTAAGTTTTTCATATATGAACTTTATTAATAGAGCTTTTTAAAAGCATACTTAGAATACTTAGAAAAAAGAGAAAATTTGAAATTCTCCTAAATAACCCTCTGACTATTAGTCATTAACAACCTGCACACATTTTAACCCCAAAATAGACTCAATCATTGAAAGACAATCTATTTTGTCTTATTCAAACCCAAAGACAAAAGCAAGATTTTAAAACACAGATAAGAGGCACCAGTCCCAATTTAACTAAAAATGGAAATGAAAACTGTGCTCTGCAAAAGGTCTTATATTACAAAGTTACTAACAGGTACAAATACGAAAGTAAGCAGTTTTCTGGCATCATTCATTTCAGTTTAAAACTATATTAGTTAAATATTCCTTACAAAATCTTTTAAGTAGAATTTTATTTTTATAAGCATTGATGACTGTGTCCATTTTCTATTGCTTTATAAACAAATTACTGCAAACTTAGCCACTTAAAAATATTCTTTTATTATCTTACATTTTCTGTGGGTCAGGAGTCAGCACTCAACTGAGTCCTCTGTTCAAGGTCTTATGAAGCTACAATCCAGGTGTACACAGGGGCTGCATTCTCATCAGACTGAAAGTCTGTTTTCAATATATTTACAAGGATTGAATCATATTATTTTTGATTAGTTATGGTTTTTAGGAATTTATAAGAATCTTCCATAAACTTTAAATATTACAATTATTATTATTATTAAGAGAGAGAAACAACAAAAGCGTCATATTCAAAATCACTTAATTATTTGTATGTCTTTGTTTCTTTATTTCATCATCTTATTCTTTAGTCATTAAAGTTTTATCACCACTTTATATTCTCAGTCTAATTTCCTACTCTACTTTGAAGTTATTCAAGTGATATAATTTCTATTACTTCTTGGGAAACTATTTGGCACTGTGAACCTCATGCATAGGAATTTTTCTCCTTATTCTGCCTGGTTTTCCCTTTGCTCTGTTTCATTTCATTACATCTCTGCACCTTCCTGCAATACCATATTGCAGGCTTTTATCTAATTTTCAATGCACTGTCATCTGCTCCTCTTTTTTTAGTTCTACTGCTTATCAAGCAGTTCTTTCCCATTGAATCACTTTGCTTTGGCATCTATGTGCCAGGTGTATGGTACTAACTTGCAATGCTGCCAGATGAATCTTGTTTAATTTCCTTTTTAACCTTGCTTTAAATTTGTAGAAGAGCACATGTTCAAAATGCATTGAACAGCAGGAGTAAAACACCTTTTTTTGTGGAGAAAAATAGAAAGCACATATAGAGCCTATTTTATTGATACATAAATATACTGTTGCTCTTCTACAGGTGGTTGTCTGCAGGTGATTACCAAGAGGAAAGCACTAGAAGGTAATGGAAATTAATGCACTCAGCACAGAAGGAAACATTTAGCCTTTTAGATATACTTTAGGAAGAATCTCTTCATGGATGGGCTTGTAAAATGTGATTCTGAACAGCAAAGCAAAAGCTAGCATCACGGTATTGAGACAATATCCCACTTGATGCATCCAAATGCTGAAATCTAAGAGTTCAGTTCAGTTCAGTTGTTCAGTTGTGTCGGACTCTTTGAGGCCCCATGGACTGCAGCATGCCAGGCTTCCCCATCCATCACCAACCCCCAGAGCGTGCTCAAATTCATGTCCATTGAGTCAGTGATGCTATCCAACCACCTCATCCTCTGTCATCCTCTTCTCCTCCTGCCTTCAATCTTTCCAGGCATCAGGGTCTTTTCCAATGAGTTGGCTCTTCCCATCAGGTGGCCAAAGTATTGAAGTTTCAGCTTCAGCCTCAGTCCTTCCAATGAATATTCAGGACTGATTTCCTTTAGGATGGACTCGTTTGATCTCCTTGCAGTCAAAGGGACTCTCAAGAGTCTTCTCCAACACCACAATTCAAAAGCATCAATTCTTTAGCGTTCAGCTCTCTTTATAGTCCAACTCTCACATCCATACATGACTACTGGAAAAACCATAGCTTTGACTAGATGGACCTTTGTTGGTAAATTAATGTCTCTGCTTTTTAATATGCTGTCTAGGTTGGTCATAGCTTTTCTTCCAAGGAGCAAGCATCTTATAATTTCATGACTGAAGTCACCATTTGCAGTAATTTTGGAGCCCAAGAAAATAAAGTCTCTCACTGTTTCCATTGTTTCCCCATCTATTTGCCATGAAGTGATGGGATCATATGCCATGATCTTCATTTTTTGAATGCTGAGTTTTAATAGGCATCTAACAGACATAACTCTAACAGACATTTAACAGAAATCTAACAGACATAATTCTAACTCTTAAAAATCACAAAACTCCTTTTATAAATTTCCAAACACAGGAAATATACTCTGGGAGAATGAGAAATTTTTCTCTGGGTGAATTTTTCTCATCTGAAATGTATTTTATATAGTATTAGCCTTAGAAAAATGCCTTTATGCATACCCATTTGAATAGGTTAAACATTTAACAATACATAGCTATCTGGTAAAAATTCTTTTTTGTTTAAACCTGAATATTTTTAAAGTTGAAAATAATAACAAGAACTAAATAATACCTTCTTTTTTGTAAAGGCAAGAGTTTAAATATAATGCCTGGTGCCAAAAATCAGGTAAAGAGGTCAAAATAGAAAAAAATATGTATATAGTGTGCATGTTTTCTCTAGTGCCTGTTAATAATATCAAGGATATTATCATCAATTTGGTTAGGAATATGTTATAGTAAATTGAAATCTAATAGATTTCCATCCAAGAAAGTAAATGCTCTCTGTCATGACTTTGGCTAATTTCTCCAGATCTGTTTAAATACTTTCTGTGACTCAGATTCCCTTACTTTACAAGGGTGTTTCTTATAGTGTTAGGTTGTTCTATTTTTATCTTATAAATGTTTTCTTTTTATAGAGAATAAGCTTTCTTCCTTAAAAGATTCATTGACCCTAATTTCAGCTTAGAACTATTAGTTATATATCTATTTCTTACACATTCAGTTCAGTTCAGTCACTCAGTCATGTCTGACTCTTTGCCACCCCATGAATTGCAGCACGCCAGGCCTCCCTGTCCATCACCAACTCCCGGAGTTTACTCAAACTCATGTCCATCGAGTTGGTGATACCATCCAGCCATCTCATCCTCTGTCATCCCCTTCTCCTTCTGCCCCCAATCCCTCCCAGCATCAGGGTCTTTTCCAGTGAGTCAACTCTTTGCATGAGGTGGCCAAAGTATTGGAGTTTCAGCTTTAGCACCAGTCCTTCCAATGAACACCCAGGACTGATCTCCTTTAGGATTGACTGGTTGGACCTCTTTGCAGTCCAAGAGACTCTCAAGAGTCTTCACCACCACCACAGTCAAAAGCATCAATTCTTCTGTGTTCAGCTTTCTTCACAGTCCAACTCTCACATCCATATATGACCACTGGAAAAACAATAGCCTTGACTACATGGACCATTGTTGGCAAAGTAATGTCTCTGTTTTTTAATATGCTATCTAGGTTGGTCCTAACTTTCCTTCCAAGGAGTAAGTGTCTTTTAATTTCATGGCTTACCATTCTACAAATGTTTAAAAATTATTTTAACAAAAGAAATGTTCAAGTTAAATGTCTAAAATTTTCTCCAGTAATTTCTAATATGCTCTTCTGTATACAATCTGGCTGGACAGTACCCTGATTATATGAGTAGAGCTTAAAATCATGCACAGCTGCATAAGCTAAGATTACATAGACATTCTTTTCTGTTTTCATCTGTGAACTAAAACCTTGTTTTACTTTCTGATATAAAGCTCTCAAGATAGTCTTTTGATTATGGAATTTATATTTGACATTTTTGTAACCTTTGTGCTGAGTTTATTTAATTATTAGTTGTATAATTACTAGTGCCAAGTACTGCCCTAGGTGCTGGGGATGTATTGCTGAACATAGACACTCTGATCACAATAACCATAATAGCCCTAGAAACAGTTAGACATTAATAAAAAAAATCACAACAATAGATGTATAAGAGATAAATACTCAACTGAGAAAATCTAGTTTATTGCATACATTTCTAGTTACTTTTCTTGTTAGATTTGTTCCATACATCCACTTTGAGGATGTTTTTGAATCTGCATTATTTTATCCAATACGTTAGTTTTCCTCTTAGCTTTGTGTCATCTGAAATGTTAATAAGCATATGCATTCCCATCTATCTTTAGGCAAATCACTTACTCATCTTTAGTTAAGTAAAGATAATCACTTTATTTGAAAAATAAAGTCAGTTTGAGAATTAGTTTTCATATCTAGTTAAACTAAGATAATCACATTGTCCCAGCTTTCAACACAAGTCTATGATGAGGATCAGATGGGATATTTTACCTGAAAGCTCTTTGTCAAGTATAAAATGCTATATAATGTCAGGCATTATTATTATTCATCTGAATTAATACACCAAAACCCAAAGATTTACACAATTAAAGCCTGCATTTTTTGTCTAATCAGTTGAAACGTACCCAGTAGTGTTTGTATTTGGTCCAGGTTTCTCCATTTTGCTTTTAAAGGTACTGTGGCAGAAAGTTAAGTGGCTTGCTGAAATCAAGGTATAAAATGTATATATTTCCCTGAATTTTCTATTTCATTGATTTATCATTCATTCAGTTTCTTGGTTAATCAAAACCAATACACATCATTTTGGACCTCTTCTTTCACAGTCTTCTCAGCAGTATCACACTTATCAAAGAATCAATGGGAAAAATGCCTGCGAGCTTTTAACTTACTCCTTTCTGTTTTCAATTTTGTGTACTTTAATGTTTTTAAATTTTTTATGCAAATAGGTGAGCACAGAACACGTTTCTTCTTTTTAGACTCTTAAATTTTGTTTTCAATTTCAGAGATAATTTCTTTTTATCTTCACTTAATAGTGACTGCAGGTGAATTTTTCTTAGAGAGCAAGAGGTATGGTATCACACTGAGAAGATATGAGGATTAAACACAGCTTTTAAATAAACTTTTTTCTGTCTAGTTTTTTCTCCTGGAAAAGGTAAGTTACATAAGGTGATTTTATCAATTTTTAATAAACATTTATTTCTGATTTATCCTATAGCACCTGCAATAACAATTAACTCAAAAAATTAACATTCTTTGCTAATTAACATTCTTTGCTAATGATCATCCCTTGGAGAGCAACAAATACAAAAGAAACTAACATGTATTTTGACAAATGTCAAAGTTCTGTTGTCATTGTCTCACTCAAAACTAAAACTATAGCATTAACTAGAATTTGTGCTCTTTTAGCTGTGAAAGTGAAAGTGTTAGCTGCTTAATCATGTCTGACTCTTTGCCACCCATGGATTATAGCCTTCCGGGCTCCTCTGTCCATGGAATTCTCCAGGGAAGAATTCTGGAATGGGTTGCTATTCCCTTCTCCAGGAGCAAACAAGTGTCTCCTACACTGGCAGGTGAGTTCTATACTGTCTGAAACACCAGGGAAGCTCTTTTAGTTGGAGAGTATTACATTACTCTAGATAAGTAAATAAACCAGTCAAAACTTTGTAAACTAACAACAAATTCCAAATTCCATATTTTATGTAGATTGACATGTGGTGCATCTTTATTGTAGTGTGGCTTGTATGTGTATACACACAATTATATTTAATGCTTCACATGTAATTTTACCACTAGTTTAAAAATTCATTCACTCATTCACCTCCTACAATGGCCTACAATGCTCCACATACTATTTTAGGCATTTAGGAATATAGCATAAAACAAACTAGAAAGCAAATAAATGAAACTCCCTGCCCTGATGGAGCTTACATTCCATCAGAGAGACACAGATAATCATAAATTAACAAAATTAATTACAAAAATATATATATTCAAAAGTGATCAATTCTGTAAAGAAAAAAAGAGCAGGTTGAGGAGGTAGAGAGTGTGTGAAGTGGGAAGAAGCGGGTTGTAATTTTAGTTGTGACAGGATAAAGGAAGATCACCACTGACCTCATTAAGAAAGTGACATTTGAGCAAAACCTTAAAGAAAGTGAGGCAGTTAGCAACATAGATGATAGGAAGCAGCTAGAGCAGAGGCCCTAAGGCAGGGGCATCTTTCACTTGAGGAGAGAGACTAGTATGACTAGAGTACAGTGGGAGTGGGGAGCAGTAGAGGTGGGGTTAGAGACTTGCCTGGGGAGCAAAGTCACAGAAGTCCTTTTAGAACATTGCAAGAACTTGGCTTTTACTCTGAGGGGTATGAGGAATCATTAAGGAATAGTTGTAAACAAAGGATAGATTCATTTTCTGGAGAAGGAAATTGCAACCCACTCCAGTACTCTTACCTAGAAAATTCTGTGGATAGAGGAGCCTGGTAGGCTACAGTCCATGGGATTGCAAAGAGTTGGATACGACTAAGCAACTTCACTGACTAGATTCATTTTTATTTCTACTGCAAAGGATTACTCTCCTTGAAAACAAATCTAGGTGGATAAAGGTAGATATAGGAGCACAATATTACAACCCATTGCAATAATTCTAAAGATAGAGGGTGGTGACTTACAGTAGGATAAAACAGTAGAGAGGAGGGTCAGAAGTAACCATGGTCCAAGTGTTTTAAAATAATTCAAATACAGTAAAAAGTAAAAATAGTAGGATCAGATCAGATCAGATCAGTCGCTCAGTCCTGTCTGACTCTTTGTGACCCCATGAATCGCAGCACGCCAGGCCTCCCTGTCTATCACCAACTCCGGAGTTCACTGAGACTCACGTCCATCGAGTCAGTGATGCCATCCAGCCATCTCATCCTCTGTCATCCCCTTCTCCTCTTGCCCCCAATCCTCCTAGCATCAGAGTCTTTTCCAATGAGTCAACTCTTTGCATGAGGTGGCCAAAGTACTGGAGTTTCAGCTTTAGCATCATTCCTTCCAAAGAAATCCCAGGGCTGATCTCCTTTAGAATGGACTGGTTGGATCTCCTGGCAGTCCAAGGGACTCTCAAGAGTCTTCTCCAACACCACAGTTCAAAAGCATCAATTCTTCGGCGCTCAGCCTTCTTCACAGTCCAACTCCAACATCCATACATGACCACAGGAAAAACCATAGTCTTGACTAGAAGGATCTTTGTTGGCAAAGTGATGTCTCTGCTTTTGAATATGCTATCTAGGTTGGTCATAACTTTCCTTCCAATGAGTAAGCGTCTTTTAATGTCATGGCTGCACTGATTTTGCACTGATTTTGGAGCCCAAAAAAATAAAGTCTGACACTGTTTCCACTATTTCCCCATCTATTTCCCATGAAGTGGTGGGACCGGATGCCATGATCTTCATTTTCTGAATGTTGAGCTTTAAGCCAACTTTTTCACTCTCCACTTTCACCTTCATCAAGAGGCTTTTTCGTTCCTCTTTACTTTCTGCCATAAGGGTGGTGTCATCTGCATATCTGAGGTTATTGATATTTCTCCCGGCAATCTTGATTCCAACATGTGTTTGTTCTAGTCCAGCGTTTCTCATGATGTACTCTGCATATAAATTAAATAAACAGGGTGACAATATACAGCCTTGATGTACTCCTTTTCCTATTTGGAACCAGTCTGTTCTTCCATATCCAGTTCTAACTGTTGCTTCCTGACCTGCATACAAATTTCTCAAGAGGCAGATCAGGTGGTCTGGTATTCCCATTTCTTTCAGAATTTTCCACAGTTTATTGTGATCCACACAGTCAAAGGCTTTGGCATAGTCAATAAAGCAGAAATAGATGTTTTTCTGGAACTCTCTTGCTTTCTCCATGATCCAGTGGATGTTGGCAATTTGATCCTCTGCCTTTTCTAAAACCAGCTTGAATATCTGAAGTTCACAGTTCACATATTGCTGAAGCCTGGCTTGGAGAATTTTGAGCGTTACTTTACTAGCATGTGAGATGAGTGCAATTGTGCGGTAGTTTGAGCATTCTTTGGCATTGCCTTTCTTTGGGACTGGAATGAAAACTGACCTTTTCCAGTCCTGTGGCCACTGCTGAGTTTTCCAAATTTGCTGGCATATTGAGTGAATCTGACAGAATGTGGTCCACTGGAGAAGGGAATGCAAACCACTTTAGTATTCTTGCCTTGAGAACCCCATGAACAGTATGAAAAGGCAAAATGATAGGATAATGAAAGAGGAACTCCCCAGGTCAGTAGGTGCTTAATATGCTACTGCAGATCAGTGGAGAAATAACTCCAGAAAAAATGAAGGGATGGAGCCAAAGCAAAAAGAATACCCAGCTGTGGATGTGACTGGTGACAGAAGCAAGGTCTGATGCTGCAAAGAGCAATATTGCATAGGAACCTGGAATGTCAGGTCCATGAATCAAGGCAAATTGGAAGTGGTCAAACAAGAGATGGCAAGAGTGAATGTCAACATTCTAGGAATCAGCGAACTGAAATGGACTGGAATGGGTGAATTTAACTCAGATGACCATTATATCTACTACTGCAGGCAGGAATCCCTCAGAAGAAATGGAGTGGCCATCATGGTCAACCAAAGAGTCCGAAATGCAGTACTTGGATGCAATCTCAAAAACAACAGAATGATCTCTGTTCGTTTCCAAGACAAACCATTCAATATCACAGTAATCCAAGTCTATGCCCCAAACAGTAATGCTAAAGAAGCTGAAGTTGAACGGTTCTATACAAGACCTTTTAGAACTAAAACCCAAAAAAGATGTCCTTTTCATTATAGGGGACTGGAATGTAAAAGTAGGAAGTCAAGGAACACCTTGGAGTAACAGGCAAATTTGGCCTTGGAATATGGAATGAAGCAGGGTAAAGACTAATAGAGTTTTGCCAAGAAAATGCACTGGTCATAACAAACACCCTCTTCCAACAACACAAGAGAATACTCTACACACGGACATCACTAGATGGTCAATACCGAAATCAGATTGATTATATTCTTTGCAGCCAAAGATGGAGAAGCTCTATACAGTCAGCAAAAACAACACCAGGAGCTGACTGTAGCTCAGATCATGAATTCCTTCTTGTCAAATTCAGACTTAAATTGAAGAAAATAGGGAAAACCACTAGACCATTCAGGTATGACCTAAATCAAATCCCTTATGATTATACAGTGGAAGTGAGGAATAGATTTAAGGGCCTAGATCTGATAGATAGAGTGCCTGATGAACTATGGAATGAGGTTCGTGACCTTGTACAGGAGACAGGAATCAAGACCATCCCCATGGAAAAGAAATGCAAAAAAGCAAAATGGCTGTCCGGGGAGGCCTTACAAATAGCTGTGAAAAGAAGAGAAGTGAAAAGCAAAGGAGAAAAGGAAAGTATAAGCATCTGAATGCAAAGTTCCAAAGAATAGTAAGAAGAGATAAGAAAGCCTTCTTCAGCAATCAATGCAAAGAAATAGAGGAAAACAACAGAATGGGAAAGACTAGAGATCTCTTCAAGAAAATCAGAGATACCAAAGGAACATTTCATGCAAAGATGGGCTTGATAAAGGACAGAAATGGTATGGACCTAACAGAAGCAGAAGATATTAAGAAGAAATGGCAAGAATACACAGAAGAACTATACAGAAAAGATCTTCATGACCCAGATAATCACGATGGTGTGATCACTGACCTAGAGCCAGACATCCTGGAATGTGAAGTCAAGTGGTCCTTAGAAAGCATCACTACAAACAAAGCTAATGGAGGTGATAGAATTCCAGTTGAGCTCTTCCAAATCCTGGAAAATAGTAGTATAATGAACCTCGTATATCCATAACTGATAAAAAAGAATTATCAACATTTAGTCATATTTTCTTTATCTCTATCAATTTCTTCCTTGCAAACTATTTTAGAGCAATTCCTAAAATCTCGTAATTCCACCCCCACCAACTGATTTAATATGAATTCCCAAAGCTACAGAGTTATCAGGACTAGCAAAAGTGATGATATTCCTTCAGTTCAGTTCAGTCGCTCAGTCATGTCCGACTCTTTGCAAACCCATGAATCGCAGCACGCCAGGCCTCCCTGTCCATCACCAACTCCCAGAGTTCACCCAGACTCACGTCCATCGAGTCAGTGATGCCATCCAGCCATCTCATCCTCTGTCGTCCCCTTCTCCTCCTGCCCCCAATCCTTCCCAGCATCAGAGTCGTTTCCAATGAGTCAACTCTTCGCATGAGGTGGCCAAAGTACTGGAGTTTCAGCTTTAGCATCATTCCTTCCAAAGAAACCCCAGGGCTGATCTCTTTCAGAATGGACTGGTTGGACTTCCTTGCAGTCCAAGGGACTCTCAAGAGTCTTCTCCAACACCACAGTTCAAAAGCATCAATTCTTCGGCGCTCAGCCTTCTTCACAGTCCAACTCTCACATCCATACATGACCACAGGAAAAACCATAGCCTTGACTAGACGGACCTTTGTTGGCAAAGTGATGTCTCTGCTTTTGAATATGCTATCTAGGTTGGTCATAACTTTGCTTCCAAGGAGTAAGCGTCTTTTAATTTCATGGCTGCAGTCACCATCTGCACTGATTTTGGAGCCCAAAAAAATAAAGTCT
This sequence comes from Bos javanicus, assembly GCF_032452875.1. Taxonomy (NCBI): domain Eukaryota; kingdom Metazoa; phylum Chordata; class Mammalia; order Artiodactyla; family Bovidae; genus Bos; species Bos javanicus. The sequence goes on from NC_083870.1 coordinate 39,987,917, forward strand.
GACACTGTTTCCACTGTTTCCCCATCTATTTCCCATGAAGTGATGGGACCAGATGCCATGATCTTCATTTTCTGAATGTTGAGCTGTAAGCCAGCTTTTTCACTCTCCACTTTCACTTTCATCAAGAGGCCTTTTAGTTCTTCAGTTTCTGCCATAAGGGTGGTGTCATCTGCATATCTGAGGTTACTGATATTTCTTCCAGCAATCTAGAATCCAGCTTGTGCTTCTTACAGTCCAGCGTTTCTCATGATGTACTCTGCATATAAGTTAAATAAGCAGGGTGACTATAGACAGCCTTGACGTACTCCTTTTCCTATATGGAACCAGTCCTTGTTCCATGTCCAGTTCTAACTGTTGCTTCCTGACCTGCATACAGATTTCTCAAGAGGCAGGTCAGGTGGTCTGGTATTCCCATCTTTTTCACAATTTCCCACAGTTTATTGTGATCCACACAGTCAAAGGCTTTGGCATAGTCAATAAAGCATAAATAGATGTTTTTCTGGAACTCTCTTGCTTTTTCCATGATCCATTGGATGTTGGCAATTTGATCTCTGGTTCCTCTGCCTTTTCTAAAACCAGCTTGAACATCTGAAGTTCATGGTTCACATATTGCTGAAGCCTGGCTTGAAGAATTTTGAGCGTTACTCTACTAGCGTGTGAGATGAGTGCAATTGTGTGGTAGTTTGAGCATTCTTTGGCATCGCCTTTCTTTGGGATTGGAATGAAAACTGACCTTTTCCAGTCATGTGGCCACTGCTGTGTTTTCCAAATTTGCTGGCATATTGAGTACAGCACTTTCACAGCAACATCTTTCAGGATTTGAAATAGCTCAACTGGAATTCCATCACTTCCACTAGCTTTGTTCGTAGTGATGTGTCCTAAGGACCACTTGACTTCACATTCCAAGATGTCTGGCTCTAGGTGAGTGATCACACCATTGTGATTATCTGGGTCGTGAAGATCTTTTCTGTACAGTTCTTCTGTGTATTCTTGCCACCTCTTCTTGATATCTTCTGCTTCTGTTAGGTCCATACCATTTCTGTCCTTTATCGAGCCCATCTTTGCATGAAATATTCCCTTGGTATCTCTAATTTTCTTTAAGAGATCTCTAGTCTTTCCCATTCTGTTTTTTCCCTCTATTTCTTTGCATTGATCGCTGAGGAAGGCTTTCTTATCTCTTCTTGCTCTTCTTTGGAACTCTTCATTCAGATTCCTATATCTTTCCTTTTCTCCTTTGCTTTTCACTTCTCTTCTTTCCTCTAATATCATAATCAGATTTCTAAAATCAAGCTTATTCAGTTGTTTTAAAATAGATTTATATAGTTGCTCTCTTGAAATCAAGATCTAAATAAGTTTCTTACATGGCTTTTTGTTTTATTGTGTCTCTTAGATCTCATTATTGTAGAGTAGATGCCACAACTTACTTTAAGTGAGTCTCTAGTAGGAAGCTAATATTTGGATCATACTTTTAAAAAATGTATTCTGCATATTTCCACCTTTTAATTGGACAGTTTAATCCATTTAAAATAATTAGACATAAGGAAGAATTTCTGCCTTGTTTTTCTCTGTTTTGTATGTGTTTTGTCATTGTTTTACATTTCTTCCATTAAGTGCCTTTTTTGTGTTTATTTGATTCTTTGTAGTATACAATTTTTATTCTGTTTCCTTTTCTTTTTGTTAGTTATGTTCTTATTAGTTTCCCTGGGGACTACAATTAATCTTTTAAACAAAGAAACGGTTAATGAATGGAAAAGTTAAAGGTTAAGAGAGATTTTTAACTGTAGGCTTTATTTTAGGTCAAATTATACATTCACATAATTCAAACAGCTAAACAATTCCAAAGCTTTCACATAAATGCAATTGTCCCCTGTATATATATCACCCCTCCATTTATCAACATTCAGAAACCTTAGAATCAATTATTTTAGCTGATTTTTTTTTTTTTTTTTTGGCTTGCTCTTGACTTGTGTTTGCATTTGCCTCCTTTGTCTACCTTGGGTTATCTCTCTCCACTGTTTTCCTTATTCCTTTTTTCTTTCCTTTTATCTCTGCTCCCATGTCTCTTTAATCTTACTATTTTCCTTTTTAAAAACAAACTAAGCCCAAGGTAGAACTTCCCGGGTAGCTCAGTTGGTAGAGAATCTTCCTGCAATGCAGGAAACCCCAGTTCCATTCCTGGGTCAGGAAGATCTGCTGGAGAGCAGATAGGCTACCCACTCCAGTATTCTCAGGCTTCCCTTGTGGCTCATCTGGTAATGAATTCTCCTGCAATGTGGAAGACCTGGGTTTGATCCCTGGGTTGGGAAGATTACTTAGAGAAGGAGGACGGCTATCCACTCCTGTATTCTGGCCTAGAGAACTCCATAGACTTTAGTCCATGGGGTCACAAAGAGTTGGACACGACTGAGAGACTTTTACTTCACTTTACTTCACTCCCTTACTTTCTTTTCCTTCTCCATTTCCTTTTCATCTTCTTCATTCTTCTTCTTTCTATGTCCTAGCTCTCTGCTCTTTCTCTCTCTCAGATATGGCCAAATAAAGTATAAAAACATTATATATGTTGCACTTCTTTAAAAAAAAGATTTTCAGGTGGGATTCTTATATTTGAGTCAAGTTAGCCAAACAATTATAGTTTTCTTTCTAAGGAGGAAAAACTGGGTTTTTTGAATATCACATTAATGTTATTTGGTTTTCTTCACCATCAGTATTATTTAATAGAAATAATAAATAAATGATACAAATAGAATATATTTCTAATTAGCTTAAAGACTTCTGAGAATAAGAGACCTATTTTACTTAATAAGTGTTTCCTTAAGGTCAACTACTCTGCCTTATTCATCTATTACTGCAGTAGCTAATTTTGTAACTGGTTGGTATCAGCTACTCAAACTTTTATATAACTGTTTTCATAATCTTTCTAGTGAGTGTGAGCAGAGCACAGTGCTAGCACACTGACAAACTCTGGATGTGTTAATTTAAACAATTAAAACATTATTTTTCTTTGCATTTGACTATCTTCTATGTCTAAATTTTATCTTCAAAATAAATTTATATTTTAAAAAACACCACCATTAAGCTATATGATATGTTGTTCTTGTGCTCCATTGCATACTTGATAGGGCAGTCACATTTACTTAGTAAAATATGTGATAGATCCTTATGCTACACTCAAGGGCTAGAAAAAGTGGTTATAAAATAGTGTGATAAGTGCTACAAGAAACAAAGAAAGCCACTAAATTTTCTGGTGAAGTCTTCAGTAGTTTCAGAGAAGTGGTGACTTTGAGTCTAAAAGTGTGAGTGGTGAGAGTCATTTCAATGAGTCCTGATACTCAACACAATCCTTATAACAAACAGTTCTAAGATAAAGTCGTAAGTTTTAGTGAAACAAGTAATATATTAAAAAATACTCCCTACTTTATTTGAGTGTATGGTGTAAAGAATACAAATAGCAGGAAACATGCCATCTAGAGACGAGAACAATTTGAACAATTTAAACAGTTCAAACTGAGCCCACTCAATCTGGGAACATTTAATTCAGAATCTTCACATAATTTCCTTTTCTTTAAACCATTATTAAGAAATACCTGCCAGCTTATCACATGTGAATTTTAAGCCTCAGTGGCATTCGGTTTGACACAGGGATATCACTTCTGGGATTATATTAATTTAAGCAGTAGTACCTGTTAGTGAGCATATGATTGCCCACAATGCAGAAGGATTTATTCTTATTATCGATTTGTTGGCAAATATATTGGATGAAAATCCCCTGATATTGCTGGTAGCTCTGCAATCCAAATTTTATTAGATTTGTGAGCCATTTTCCTCTGTGTTTAAACTTGTGATATCTTTCTATAAATAGAAAAAACTCAGTTGTTAACTATAAATGAACATCTACTATTATTCAGGTGTACCCTAGGCTTGTGTCTTTGATGATCAGTTATAACAGCTGTTTTGACGCCTTTTTAATTTTGTTTTGTCTTTTCCAAACTAGTCAATAGATAAAGTATAAAGTGATTACAACTTATCTAAGTAGAGATAATCCCTTGACTTCCTGAAGATCAAAAGAGTTACATAGCAGGCTTCGTTATTTTTAGGCAAATTATAAAATTTTCTTTTCAAGATACATTGGTGCCTTTGAAAACAAGGTGACTGGATAAAAATTTACTGTATATTTAATTTAAAACAAGAGCCAATATATGTATCTGCATGCTAAGTTGCTATGAAATATATATATATATATATATATATTTAATATGCCATAGTATATTTAGGCTAATTTTACCTCCAGAAGAGTCAAATCCTCATAAAATTTGTTTTAGCAAATCCTGTAATATATATTTTTATAGCCCACTGCTAATGTGTAGCATCTGATATTTCACCCTTGGTGGTAGAATTTTTATTCAAAATCAATGGCCCAAAGTTGTCAAAACTTAAAGCTTCTAGCATTTACAATTTGGTGATCATGGTATTAGAAATAGAATTTACTTAACCTTTGAGGTGTCCTTGGACATATAGATTAAATCCACAGAAATGTCAATCCTTGGACCTCAGAGAAAATACTGTATTTCAGGGTGAACCAATAACTTCAAAAAGAAAAGAAAACATATCAGAGCACAATAGCAATGGTTGCATCTTAGTCTTTTAAAGAGGAAAATTATATACATACATATATTTTACATTAGTTTCTAATAACATGTTTTAACAGCTAATGGTGGTGGTAGCAACTTTTCCTCCAGTCTAGATTTATTTTTCTATTTCACTACTTTTCCCTTTAGGCATCAGAAGACAGAAACTTGAGAATAGGAGGAGTATTTAGCATAGAATGTGACTCCAGTGGTCATTGAGAAAGTAGAAACTTGAATATTTGAGGCCATGGACTCAAAATAAGCACACAAAAATAGAAGACAAGAAATGAGATGTAGCCGTAACTGTACACTTGTGTGTATTTCTAAACATACAGCAGCATTTCAAATATTTAAAACAGTATATATGCAATCCATTTTCCCCTGGTTGTATTTAAGCTAACATAAAGCACTGATTTAGATACTTGTCCCAGTTCTACCACCATATGCCTATGTGAGTCTTGCCAAGTAATTCAACCTCTCTGACTCTCAGGTTACTCAGGTTCAATTCAACTTGGTGAATATGAATTGCTTCCATTTTAGGTGTCAGTCCTTCTGTTCAACACTGAGAGCCCAAAGATGAAAATTCCTTCTACTTGAGTTACTGCAATTCCAAATGCCAATCTTAAACCACTCAATAATTTATTTATTGATTATCCACATTGCTCCAAAGTGATCTCTTTATATTATAAATCTTCTCAAAGTTTTTTAAATGTTTCGGTAACACCATGTCGCTTTCACAAAAACACTTTCAGTTCCCTAGAAATGTATACCATTTTTATGGTGGATCTTTCTTTGCTTCTCTGTACCCATTTTAAAATTCCTTCTCACTAAATCTCACCAATAATAATCACCTTCTGCTCAGAAATACTTCTTCTATTTTCTGTTTTGTTCTTTTTGTAGTATGTGTACTTCTTTCGACCTAAACCAGCATCTTTGATCTCTTCTGCTTATTTCTAACTTCTGTTAATCCTCTGTACTTCAGTACTTAAGTCTCTCTTCCTTCAGACAAAAGCCTCCTCTGATCCCACTGATATATTGTGGAATTTATCATGTGATATCTTAAATCTATTTATGAATCTGCACATAAACTACACTAAAGATTCCAGAGTATTGATTGAATGTGAATTATTGAATCAGATTGTCTAGTTTCAAATTCAACAATCATAGTACTGTGTAATATTAGACAAGTTGTTTAACCTCCTCCATCTTCAATTGTTTTTTGTGTCAAATGGGAATTGATTATTAGTACCTAGCTCTTGGAAATGTTATGAGGGTTAGAAAACAAACCTAAAACTAAGTACAGAAAAAATTAAAATCAAATCAAGACATGTAAAATGTTACACCCAGAGTCTTCTTCAACATCCACAGTTCAAAAGCATCAACTCTTTGGCACTCAGCTTTCTTTATAGTCCAACTCTCACATCCATACATGACTGCCGGAAAAACCATAGCCTTGACTAGATGGACCTTTGTTGGCAAAGTAATGTCTGTGCTTTTTAACATGCTGTCAATGTTGGTCATAATTTTCCTTCCAAGCTGTAAGCGTCTTTTCATTTCATGGCTGCAGTCACCATCTGCAGTGATTTGGGAGCCCCCCAAAATAAAGTCTTCCACTTCTCCCCATCTATTTGCCATGAAGTGATGGGGCCAGATGCCATGATCTTAGTTTTCTGAATGTTGAGCTTTAAGCCAACTTTTTCACTCTCCTCTTTCACTTTTATCAAGAGGCTCTTTAGTTCTTCTTCACTTTCTGCCATAAGGGTGGTGTCATCTGCATACCTGAGGTAATTGATATTTCTCCTGACAATCTTGATTCAGCTTGTGCTTCTTCCAGCCCATCATTTCTCATGATGTACTCTGCATATAAGTTAAGTAAGCAGGGTGACAATATACAGCCTTGACGAACTCCTTTTCTTATTTGGAACCAGTCTGTTTTCCATGTCCAGTTCTAACTGTTGCTTCCTGACCTGCATATAGGTTCCTCAAGAGGCAGGTCAGGTGGTCTGGTATTTGGGAAAACTCTTTCAGAATTTTCCACAGTTTATTGTGATCCATGCAGTCAAAGGCTTTGGCATAGTCAATAAAGCAGAAATAGATGTTTTTCTGGCCTAGAGAATTCCATGGACTACAGTCCATGGGCTTGTAAAGAGTCAGACACAACTGAGAGACTTTCACTTCACTTATAATACACCAGGCTCTGGAATTTTCTTTATACAGTCTTTCTTTTGTGTGTGTGTGTGTGTTTTATTTTTTATTTTATTTTATTTTTTAACTTTACAATATTGTATTGGTTTTGCCATATATCAAAATGAATCTGCCACAGGTATTCAGGTATTCCCCATCCTGAACCCTCCTCCCTCCTCCCTCCCCATACCATCCCTCTGGGTCGTCCCAGTGCACCAGCCCCAAGCATCCAGTATTGTGCATCGAACCTGGACTGGCGACTTGTTTCATATATGATATTATACATGTTTCAATGCCATTCTCCCAAATTATCCCACCCTCTCCCTCTCCCACAGAGTCCAAAAGACTATTCTATACAACAGTGTCTCTTTTGCTGTCTAGTATACAGGGTTATTGTTACCATCTTTCTAAATTCCATATATATGCGTTAGTATACTGTATTGATGTTTTTCTTTCTGGCTTACTTCACTCTGTATAATAGGCTCCAGTTTCATCCACCTCATTAGAACTGATTCAAATGTATTCTTTTTAATGGCTGAGTAATACTCCATTGTGTATATGTACCACGGAACCTAGATGTCCATCAGCACATGAATGGATAAGAAAGCTGTGGTACATATACAGTCTTTCTTAAAGTATGTTTTCCCTTTATACTATTCTCAGACAAAACCAGAACTAGAAATGATAACTTGAAAGCATCAGATTTTCCCATTTCTTATTATTTCAAAATCAAACAAATTTTCATCATGGGAAAATAGATAATCTTATTTATTTTCTTGATATAGAAGACATTTCTACAAAGGTAGACCTGTAAATCCATTTTATTTTTGTTATCTATGTCATTGTTGGTTTTACTAGGAAAGAAGGTTTAATTACTTAAAAATGTTTTCTTTCATTTGCATGTCACATAATAATAGTATTAACTGGCATTCTATAGTCTCCAAAGGGTTAAGAAGCCCACTTTTAATTCACCATAACTCTAGATTAGTTGTAGTAGAGCTGTAGTCTATTGTAGGAAACAGGTAGGTAATTCATTAAAAGCTAATTTACTATAGAAAGCAACAAATGAATTGTCAAAATAACTACCTAGCATTTTTTCCTATTTGGTTAATTTGTGACTATCTTGGCCCTCTCAACTCCTGAATTTTATTATCTCGTTAGCCACAGAAGATACAAAAGTTATTAGAAATTACCTCTTAGATATTAAAAGTTCTGATAATATTTTCTAACTACACTCAGTGTTTTGAGAAAGTTTATCTTTCCAATTATTTGTGTCCTTCTTTTTGTTTTTTTCAAGAAAAAAACAAAACATAGTTTTTCTTTCCACAGAGGGGGAACATTTCTCATTAAGAATAATCCTAAACATATTGTACTTTATATTAGCAGATTTTAATATAAAGTTGTTTGGAATTAGATATTTTTACCAGGGATTTCAAGAAAAAAATAAAGAGTGCAAATCTTCCTAAAGCATCAGTTTATCAAGAGTAATCTATAAGATTTATTTTATATTAAAATTGGATATATTAGAAAATTCTTTATATGAAATTTTTTTCATAAAATATAAGGAAAGGTATTTTGTGTTTGTATACTAATTATCTATTGGTATAAAGTGAATTACTCAAAACTTGAAGCTTAAATGGACAAACATATGTTACCTCACAGTTTCTGAGGGTCAAAATTCTGGGTAGTTCTGGCTCAAGTTTCTCACTGGCTGTAGTCAAGCTGTTGGCCAAGATTGTCATCATTTAGGGCTTAAGGATCTGCTTCAAAGTTCACTCACACAGATGTTGACAAGAGGTTTCAGTCATCCACCACATAGCCCTGTAGTGTGATGAGAGACATGTTGGCATGAGGGGGAGGTGCCCAAGAAGGAAGTCAGTGTGTCTTATAATGTGTTTCTAAAGTGATATTCATTCTCTTCTGAAGTATTCCATTTCTTACACACACCAACCTTGGTAAAGTGTGAGTGAGAAATAAACAAGGAGATTGGATGGTGTGAGTGAGAACCAAACAAGGAGATTGGATGCCACAGCCTTACTTGGTGACTTGAGCATCCTCTGCTACCATATGGAAGGACTAAAAGAAGTCTGAGAAGCACTGAACTATGAAATTTTATTTCTATAGAGTCTTAAGGCATATAAAAAACCTGTATTTGTAAATAATTTCACAATTTTTTCAAAGATTACATATTTATATATATATAATATATAAGAATATATTATACATATTAGTGTAGTGTTTATTATTCTTAAGAGGTAAAATTTACTTACTAGAGAATATATATATATATATGTGTATATATATATATATACACACACACACACACACACACACACACACATTCTCATTCCAACATTCAAGTAAGTAAATTTTACCTCTAAAGAAGTAAAGACTACACTAATCTGGAGGATGAAATCATTTTGCTGTTTTAACCCCAGCTCAACTCCAACTTTAATAAAGCCACATGAGTATATCCATTTGCCACTGGAGCAGAACAACCAACCAACTGATCTCAAACAACCTACAAAATCATAAGAAATAATAAATACTTGCTATTAGAAGTCAGTAAGTTTTTTTGGAGTGTTTTTATCACAGCAATACATAACTGAAACAGATATTGGTAATATGTAAAAGCAGGGTGCTGGCATTAACAAACATAAAGTATGTGGCACTGGCTTTGGGACTAAGCAGCAAAGGCCTGGCTAGAAGAGTAGCGAAAAACTGCTGTTGGTAACTCAACAACAGTGAACCTAACTTAAGTCCTTATAGAAAATTAATGACAATAGTAAACATCCAAGGCCATGGGCCTAGGAGTCACTGTCTGCAGTGCAGCTGATCAGCCACCCAGGAATCATTGTTAGCTGTGAAGTGAAGTACAGGAGGTGGTGACCAAAACCATCCTTAAGAAAAAGAAATGCAAGAGAGCAAAGTGGTTGTCTGAGAAGGCCTTATAAACAGTTGAGAAAAGAAGAGAAGTGAAAGGCAAAGGGGAAAGGGAAAGATATATGCAACTTAATGCAGAGCTCCAGGAAGAGCAAGGGAGATAAGAAAGCCTTATTAAGTGAACAATGCAAAGAAATAGAGGAAAACAGTAGATTGGGTAAGACTAGAAATCTCTTTAAGAAAATTGGAGATACCAAGGGAACTTTTCATGAAAAGATAGGCACAATAAAGGACAAAAACAGCAAGGGCCTAACAGAAGCAGAAGATATTAAGAAAAAGTGGCGAGAATATACAGAAGAACTGTACAAAAAAGTTCTTAATGACCCAGATAATCACAATGGTGTGATCACTCACCTAGAGTCAGACATCCTGGAGTGTGTAGTCAATAGTGCCTTAGGAAGTATTACTAAGAATAAAGCTAGTGAAGGTGAAGGAATTCCAGTTGAGCTATTTCAAATCCCAAAAGATGATGCTGTGAAAGTGCTACACTCATTATGCCAGCAAATTTTGTAAACTCAGCAGTGGGCACAGGACTGGAAAAGTTCAATTTTCATTCCAGTCCCAAGAAGGCTAAGCCAAAGAATGCTCAAATTACCATACAACTGCACTCATTTCTCATGCTAGCAAGATTATGCTCAAAATCCTTCAAGCTAGGCTTCAGCACTATGTGAACTGAGAACTTCCTAGTATACAAGCTGGATTTAGAAAAGGCAGAGGAAGCAGAGATCAAATTGCCAACATACTCTGGACCAGAGAAAAAGCAAGGGAATTCCAAAAACATCTACTTCTGCTTCATTGACTACACTAAAGCCTTTGACAGCATGGATTACAACCAACTGTGGAATATTACCTGCCTCCTGAGAATCCAGTATGCAGGACAAGAAGCAACACTCAGAACTGCACATGGAACAATAGACTGGTTCCAAATTGGGAAAGGAGTACATCAGGACTGTATATTGTCACCCTGTTTATTTAACATCTAGGCAGAGAACATCATGCAAAATTCTGGGCTGGATGAATCACAAGCTGGAATCAAGATTGCTAGGAGAAATATCAATAACTTCAGATATGCAGATGCTACCACTTTAATGGCAGGAAGTGAAGGGGCACTAAAGAGCCTCTTTATGAGTGTGAAAGAGGAGAGTGAAAAAGCTGTCTTAAAATTCAACATTGCTGTCCATGGGGTCGCGGAGAGTTGGACATGACTGGGTGACTGAATTTAATTGAACAGATCATTTAATAAGAATGTATAAATATTTATAACATTATCGAACCACATACTTTATTTTTCTGAATACTCCAGTGTCAAAAAAGAACTGTTGATTAAATATCTTCAATCAAAATTAAAGAACAAATTAATTTAAAAAAAAAAATTCAACATTCAAAAAACTAAGATCATGGTATCCAGTCCTATCACTTCATGACAAATAGATGGGAAAAATGTGGAAACTGTCAGATTTCATTTTCTTGGGCTCCAAAATCAATGCAGACAGTGACTGCAGCCACAAAATTAAAAGACAGTTACTTTTAGAGCTCCTTAGGGTCGCACAGAGTCTGACATGACTGAAGCGGCTTAGCATCAGCAGCAGCAGGGTTTCCCTTATGGTTCAGCGGGTAAAGAATTCACCTGCAATATGGGAGACCTGGGTTCAATCCCTGGGTTGGGAAGATCCCCTAGAGAAGGGAAAGACTACCCACTCCAGGATTCTGGCCTAGAGAATTCCAAGGGGAGATTGCAAAGAGTTGGACATGACTGAGCGATATTTATTTTGCTCCTTAGAAGAATAGCTATGACAAACCTAGTTCAGTTCAATTCAGTCGCTCAGTCATGTCCAACACTTTGTGACCCCATGAACTGAAGCACCCATAATTTCATGGGAAATTGATGGGGAAACAGTGGAAACAGTGTCAGACTTTATTTTTTGGGGTTCCAAAATCACTGCAGATGGTGATTGCAGACATGAAATTAAAAGACACTTACTCCTTGGAAAGAAAGTTATGACCAACCTAGATAGCATATTGAAAAGCAGAGATATTATTTTGCCAACAAAGGCCCGTCTAGCCAAGGCTATGGTTTTCCAGTGGTCATGTATGGATGTGAGAGTTGGACTGTGAAGAAAGCTGAGCACCGAAGAATTGATGCTTTTGAACTATGGTGCTGGAGAAGACTCTTGCGAGTCTCTTGACTGCCAGGAGATCAACCAGTCCATCCTAAAGGAGACCAGTCCTGGGTGTTCATTGGAAGGACTGATGCTAAGCCTGAAACTCCAATACTTTGGCCACCTCATGCAAAGCGTTGACTCATTGGAAAAGACCCTAATGCTGGGAGGGACTGGGGGCAGGAGGAGAAGGGGACGACAGAGGATGAGATGGCTGGATGGCATCACCGACTCAATGCACATGAATTTGGGTGAACTCTGGGAATTGGTGATGGACAGGGAGGCCTGTTGTGCTGCAATTCATGGGGTCACAAAGAGTCAGACCTGAATGAGTGACTGAACTGAACTGAACTCATGGGACTGGATGTCATGATCTTCATTTTTTGAATATTGAGTTTTAAGCCAGCCTTTTCAAACTTTCCTCTTTCACTTTCATCAAGAGGCTCTTTACTTCCTCTTTGCTTTCTGCCAAAAGAGTGGTGCCATCTGCATATCTGAAGTTATTGATATTTCTCCCAGCAATCTTGATTTCAGCTTGTACTTCATCCAGTCTGGCATTTCACATGATGTTCTGCATAGAAGTTAAATAAGCAGGGTGACAATATACAGCCTAAACATTCTCCTTTCCCAATTTGGAACCAGTCTGCTGTTTCATGTCTGGTTCTAACTGTTGCTTCCTGATTTGCATACAGATTTCTGAGGAGGCAGGTAATGTGGTCTGGTATTTCCATCTCTTTAAGAATTTTCCACAGTTTGTTGTGATGCACAGGTACAAAAGTTTGGCATAGTCGAAGTAGAAGTAGATTTTTTTTTACAATTCTCTATGACAAACCTAGGCTTTGTATTAAAAAACAGAGACATAAATAAAATAAAATAAAATAAAAAACAGAGACATTACTTTGCTAACAAAGATCCATACAGTCAAAGCTATGGTTTTTCCAGTAGTCATGTATGGATGTGAGAGCTGAACCATAAAGAAGGCTGAGTCCTGAAATGCTGGTTTTGAACTCTGCTACTGGAGAAGCCTCTTGAGAGTTTCTTGGACAGGAAGGAGTTCAAAGCATTCAATCCTAAAGGAAATCAACCCTGACTGTTCATTGGAAGACTGGTGCTGATGCTGAAGCTTCAATACTCTAGCCACCTGATGCAAAGAGCTGGCTCATTGGAAAAGACCCTGATGCTGGGAAAGATTGAGGGCAAAAGGAGAAGGGAGTGCCAGAGGCTGAAATGGTTGGATGGCATCACTGACTCAATGGACATGAGTTTCGGCAAACTCAGTTAGATAATGAAGAACAGGAAGCCTGGCGTCATGCAGTTCATGAGATCACAAAGAGTCGGACATGACTTAGCAACTTAACAACATCATATAACAATAGTGACCGTGGTAACTTCTAAGATAAAACATCTTCCTAATGACCTTGCAATTCCAGCTTAGGAGATTTTCAGACAGGATGTTGAAAGTGCCAATTGGCTTCTACACATGGACTCTACACATGGACATCACCAGATGGTCAACACTGAAATCAGATTGATTATATTCTTTGCAGCCAGATGAAGAAGCTCTATACAGTCAACAAAAACAAGACCAGGAGCTGACTGTGGCTCAGATCATGAACTCCTTATTGCCAAATTCAGACTGAAATTGAAGAAAGTAGGGAAAACCACTAGACCATTCAGGTATGACCTAAATCAAATCCCTTATGATTATACAGTGGAAGTGAGAAATAGATTTAAGGGACTAGATCTGATAGATAGAGTGCCTGATGAACTATGCACAAAGGTTCATGACATTGTACAGGAGACAGGGATCAAGACCATCCTCATGGAAAAGAAATGCAAAAAAGCAAAGTGGCTGTCTGAGGAGGCCTTACAAATAGCTGTGAAAAGAACAGAAGTGAAAAGCAAGGAGAAAAGGAAAGATATAAGCATCTGAATGCAGAGTTCCAAAGAATAGCAAGAAGAGATAAGAAAGCCTTCCTCAGAGATCAACGCAAAAAATAGAGGAAAACAACAGAATGGGAAAGACTAGAGATTTGTTCAACAAAATTAGAGATACCAAGGGAACATTTCATTCAAAGATGGGCATGATAAAGGACAGAAATGGTATAGACCTAACAGAAGCAGAAGATATTAAGAAGAGGTGGCAGAAATACACAGAAGAACTGTACAAGAAAGATCTTCACGACCCAGATAATCACGATGGTGTGATCACTGACCTAGAGCCAGACATCCTGGAATGTGAAGTCAAGTGGGCCTTAGAAAGCATCACTACGAACAAAGCTAGTGGAGGTGGGCTTTTTTTGGGCTCCAAAATCACTGCAGATGGTGACTGCAGCTATGAAATTAAAAGACGCTTGGAAGAAATTAAAAGACTCCTTGGAAGAAAAGTTATGACCAACCTAGATAGCATATTGAAAAGCAAAGATGTTACTTTGCCAACAAAGGTCCGTCTAGTCAAGGCTATGGTTTTTCCAGTGGTCATGTATGGATGTGAGAGTTGGACTGTAAAGAAAGCTGAGTGCTAAAGAATTGATGCTTTTGAACTGTGATGTTGGACAAGATTCTTGAGATTCCCTTGGACTGCAAGGATATCCAACCAGTCCATTCTGAAGGAGATCAGCCCTGGGATTTCTTTGGAAGGACTGATGCTAGAGCTGAAACTCCAGTACTTTGGCCACCTCAGGCAAAGAGTTGACTCATTGGAAAAGACTCAGATGCTAGGAGGGATTGGGGGCAGGAGGAGAAGGGGGCGACAGAGGATGAGATGGCTGGATGGCATCACTGACTTGATGGACATGAGTCTGAGTGAACTTTGGGAGTTGGTGATGGACAGGGAGGCCTGGCATGCTGTGATTCATGGGGTTGCAAAGAGTCGGACACTACTGAGTGACTGAACTGAAGTGAACAGAAGATGGACTTCCCTGGTAGCTCAGCTAGTAAAGAATCTGCCAACAATGCAGGAGAGCCTGGTTCAATACCTGGGTTTGGAAGATCCCCTGAAAAGGGGGCAGGCTACCCACTCTAGTATTTTTGGCTTCCCTGGTGGCTCAGATGGTAAAGAATTCACCTGCAATGCAGGAAACCTGGGTTTGATACCTGGCTTGGGACAATACCAAGCATGATCATGGCAACCCCCTCAATATTCTTCTGGAGAATTCCCATGGTCAGAGGAGCCTGGTGGACTGCAGTCCATGGGGTCGCAAAGAGTCGGACTTGACTGAGCAACTAAGCACAGCACAATGCATTTGCCTAAGATATGGTTTTATAGGAAAGAGATGAATGAAAGAAGAAACTGGTTTCAAGCAGAGCTTAATGAAATGATTTCTAACAGAAAACTGGCTGAGTTAGAATATAAAATTGATTTTCATGCCCTGCTTCTCCAGTGGATAAAAAGTTTTCAATTAATAAATGACCAGAAGTGAAAATGAAATCCAGGGTACTAATAGTAAAATGTGGCTTCAAAGTAAAGATCAAATCAAGGCTATGACTGTAAGACCCTTTGCTAGAACCTAAGAAATACTGAGTGTGTCTCTTCTCAGACCTTCTTAGCCAGACCAAAGGCTCCCAAGAATTTTAAGAATGTTTTTTCAGTGCACACCAACCCATATTTCAAAGTAGAAAGAGATCTGTCTTGAAAAATATGTCCCTGAGTCTTTTGTTTAATGGAATGTACTTTAATTACTATGTAGACAGTCCTCAAATTTTTCACATAAATATTTAGTATACAGAACATATCAGCTTAGACTAAAAGGAACAGAAACAGTTCAATAATTTGGGCTATCAACTTTCTACAGCAGGAAACTAGCTGAGAAACATACTAAGCTTCAAGCAAAGGTAATTGTTTATTAAGGGAGGCGGGCAGAGGTAGCCATTTCCAAACAGAAGAAGTGGGCCTAGTCCAGAAACTTTCCCTGCCCCTGGAGCAGGGAAACTTGTGGCATGTACCTAACTGGATTCCAGAATTTCTATGTGTTTCTACTTCCTGTGTCTACCATGACTTGTCTTCTTTATATCTCACCATTTTATGAAGGTGTATAGAGGGATGGCTGGTAATTTACCTTTCCAGTTTATAGGTCTCTGCCCCCAACAACTGAACCCAAGTAATTGTACCTAAGGGATCACACTGAGCATTATTTAGATGTGGGCTCTTGAACTTCCCTTGTGGCTCAGATGGTAAAAAATCTTCCTGCAATGCAGGAGACCTGAATTTAGTCCCTGAGTCAGGAAAACCTCATGGAGAAGGAAATAGCTACTTACTCCAGTATTCTTGCCTGGAAAATCCTATGGACAGAGAAACCTGCTGGGCTACAGTCCATGGGGTCACAGAGTTGGACTTGATTGAGTAGCAGCAGCAGCGGCAGCATATCCTGGAACTTCAGGATTAGGTCTGATGACATAATGGGATAAGATGTTTGAGCCTTAGGAAAAGTTTGAATTTATTTTGCATGTGAGAGGAACAGATCATCAGGGATCAGAGAAATTGTGGTAAAATGTTAAGTGAGCCTCAGCTTCCAAATGTTCCAGCCCTTGTGTGGTCCCCTCCCACGTTGAACCTAGGCTTGGTTCTATGACTTGCTTTGTTTAATGGGACATTTGCAAATGTGATGCAAGCAGAGGATTGATAAGCATTTGTGTATTGTTGCTTGTCCTTTCGGAATGTTCCTACTAGGAATTTAGTCACTCAGCTACAAAGGCAGTACAGAGCAGACTGATGAATCATTAGAGATCACATGGAGATAAGCCCTAAAGGATGAGAAACCAACTTGGACCTTCCAGCCCAGATATACACTGGCTAAACGCAGCCACATGAATTATATCAGGAGCACATGGAGCTCCTGTGCTCCTGATGGAGCAGTAAAACTACCCAGATGAGTCCAGGCAACACACAGGTGGTCAGAAATGATTAATTTGTGTTTAGTCTTAAGATTTTGGAGTGGCTTATAACTGCACAATAGATAACTGAAACAGAAAGAATCTTAAAATGGAAGTCTTGTTATTTTCCAATTTATTACTCTAAACTACTAATAATTAAAGAAGAAAAACAGAACTTTCCTGGTGATCCAGTGGTTAAGAATCTGCCTTGCAGTGTAGGGGACATAGGTTTGATCCCTAGTTGGGGAACAGAGATCCCACATGTCACACGGCAACTAATCTTGGGGGCCATAGCTACTGAGCTCGTATATTTCAAGGAAGGATCCTGCATGACACAGCAAAGACATCACACGCCACAATTACGACCTGATGCAGCAAAATAAAAGAATTAAATAAATAAGAACTTTTTTTAAAAAAGAAGTAAAATTAGGCAAGTTCTTTTTGATTTTTCTGCTAAGGTCTAAGAGAGTACAACTGTAATTCCTAAAGCTCTAAGCAGAATTTTTCTACATAAAGAAATTAATTGATAAATGGAATATTTGACATGCAATTTTTTTTGTTAGATTCGCAACTGAATTTAAACCTATTTATATTATATAAGTGATCATCACAATACTAACAGTTGTGAGACAATGCTAGTTAATTAACAAAATGTGTTGGGAATCCTACCAAAAAACCAGTGCCTGACTAATAACTTTAATCATTTTCAGTTTAAATTGTATCAACTTATGAAATCTCATTAGAAATGTATTATAATTTTTTGTTTAAAAATTCTAAGTGTAACATAACAATGTTGAAAATGATACTAAAAAGCCAAAACAATTGCATGTTTTAGAATTTATATCAATTTCACTTGAAGGATATTAAAAATATTAAAAGCTATTTACTTTGATCTTATATTATCAGATGGACACTTGATTTTATATAAATTCAGTTTTAACAAAAGAGTTATTTGAACTGTTCTAGTTTATTGGTCGGAGAAGGCAATACTCTTGCCTGGAAAATCCCACAGACAAAGGAGCCTGGTAGGCTGCAGTCCATGGGGTCGCTGAGGGTCGGACACAACTGAGCGACTTTGCTTTCACTTTTCACTTTCATGCATTGGAGAAGGAAATGGCAACCCACTCCAGTGTTCCTGCCTGGAGAATCCCAGGGACGGGGGAGCCTGGTGGGCTGCCGTCTGTGGGGTCGCACAGAGTGGGACACGACTGAAGCGACTTAGCAGCAGCAGCAGTTTATTGGTCAGTCTAGCTGAATAATACATTCCAGAAAAATATAAGACTCTGTCAGAAAAACATATCAGTTCAGTAAAAAAAAATCCTTGGAAAATTTCATTTCAAAAATCTATAAAATAATGTGACCATCCAAATAGGTGATTCAGAGAATGTCTGGTATACATTCTGAAGTGTAAAACTCTATGGTTTCTGATAAAAACTTGCTTAAACAAAAACACATTCAGGATTTTACATTTTTAAAGTTAGTCTTTATAAAAACAAGCATTTTAAATTATTAATAAAATATTATGGTGGCTGCCATTGATATAAACACTTGAGTTGCCTATTGTTACTTTTCAAAAATTTTAGTTGACCTTAAATTTACTTTTAATTACAAATATTTTTTTAATAATACGTAAATAAAAATCATGAGACAGTTAAACAAGAACGGAATTTCTTACAAAATCTGAATCTGGACAATCTGAATCTGAAAAAAACATATCAGTGGATAAGCTGAATATCTATCTGAATACTTTAAATTTGTGATATATACAGATGTCTGAATTCTTATCTCTAAATTGAGAATAACATTATCTTGTCTGTAATTACTTATGCTATGCTAGTTAATGTGAAAGGAGAAATGAAAGAGCTTTGTATAACACAAAAGTTCATTATTCTTCAAAATTAAAATATTATTACCATTATATATGATGAAACTCCTTAGTGACTATTTCAGAAATGTGACTTTTTTGAATATTTTATAGGCCTCTTATCTATCTCTGAATACCTAAAAGTAGTAAGCAAATCATTTTCTCTCATGTGGCAGTTTGCCTTATTTTTAGAAAAGAGGGAGGCAATATTCAATGGAAAAAGAAGAATCAGACCTGTTGATGTCAAAGACCTCTGATGCATTAATCCTGGGGAAGTTTATAACACTTTTGAAACTTCATTTCACGTACATAAGAAAGGAACGCGGAAGTCATAAATATAAAGCATATCCAGCACCTGCTACAGAGTAGGTACTCACTCAACAGTTGTAAACACTTGTTCATTTGCCCTTCTGCATGAGATTTTTGAGGTTCAATTTCACTATAGTTGTCTTTAATTGTATTTTGAGGTTAAAAGATGTGTGTAGCTTATTCAGGTAGAGATGTTAGCCTCAAGAAAGTATCATTGTAGATTTCTTTAAATATTTTAATATATTTGCAGATCATCAATTCAACCCCCAGCAGTTCTTCAGGACTCAACAAATTTCCTCTTAGCCTTCCCTAATGCCTAAGGTTATGTTAAGTATCTTTTTTAATATTCTCATATAATCTTCATATAATTCTGGGTTTATTCTTCTAAGAACCCTTTTTATGCTGCACTGTAATTGAGTCATCCTGCAGTATTGTGGTCCTGGAACCAATCCCCGGCAGATATCAAAATACAAGGGTGCTCATTTCATGCTCAGTTGCTCAGTCATATCCGACTCTTTGCTCTGCTAAGGACTGTAGCCCGCGAGGCTCCTCTGCCTGTGTGATTTTCCCAGACAAGGGTGCTCAAGTCCCTTATATAAAATGGCATATTATTTAAGTATAACATATGTACATTATCTGTATGCTTCAAATCATCTCTAGACTACTTATAATACCTAATACAATGCAAATTTTATGTAAATAGTTGTAAATATATTGTAAATACTATGCAAATAGTGGCCAGTTTGTGGCAAGTTCAAGTTTTGCTTTTTGGAACTTTCTGAAATTCGTTTCAAGTATTTTTGATTTGCAATTGGCTGAATTCACAGATGCAATCCACAAGGATATGGAGAGCAAACTGTACTTTTTTCTTTCCCTATTCCTCTTTAACTGTAAACTCATACATTTTATGCATCACTGTACTCTAGTGTCTAGAAAAGAGAAATACATGTTTGTTAAATGCATGCACTGGTTAAAATATTTTATCAGGGTTGTTTGCATCTCTGTGTGAAGTCCAACATCCCTTCTATTTGCAACCAGTTGCAGTCTGTGCAAGGTAAACTTATTCAACCTCATTCTTTCCTACCTGAGGTGGTTAGGGCTTCTTCGGACTAATTTTAGACAACCTTCGTTTGAATTTTGATACAACAATCACTAGCTGTGTAAATTTGGGGGAGGTACCTAACTTGTTTGTGTGTTACTTTCCTCCTATGTAAAAAGACTATAAATAGTATAATGACTAGTCATAGGCTTCTGTAAAAATTAAATGGGTTATGGGAGAATGGATACATGTATATGTATGACTGAGTCCCTTCGTTGTTTACCTGAAACTATCACAAACATTGTTAATTAGCTATACCCCAATACAAAGTAAAAAGTTAAAAAAAATGAGTTACATCAATAAATGAGCTAGTACACTTAGGATGCTGCCTGGTCCTAAATAAGTTGGCTATATCTATTCCCACATGCTCTTTCAATGTCACTGATCTTACTCTAAGTTAAATGTAAGTGGGACCATTTTAAAATAAATGACTTAGTTTTATTTATAAATCATTTAATCCTAAAGTAATGACAATGGATATATTTTGGCAAGAGATTCAATGTTTTAAGCTTTTCTTATGCATATATGTATGTGTCTATGTATCTGTATATATGTACATGTATGTACTTTTTACTCAAGGATGTAGGAAATAGTATGTATGCTTTCATGCTACGTTTCTTCAGTCATGTCCAACTCTTTGAGATCCTATGGGCTGTAGCCCTCCAGCCTCCTCTGTCCATGGGATTCTCCAGTCAAGAATACTGAAGATGCCCTCTTCCAGGGGATCTTCCTGACCCAGGAATCAAACCCACGTTTCATTTTGTCTCCTGCATTGGCAGGCAGATTCTTTACCACTAGCAGCACCTGGGAAGCCCTATGTAGGCATGTTGAAAACTAGTATTTCATAGTTGCAAGGCAATAGTCATAGAAGTCCTCTAAGAAACTGATTTAAAACATAGTTTTGTTTTAAATAGTTTTGTTACTATGCTTTCTATTTTTTCTATTTTTAAATAACACCTTCTGTACATGCAAAGTAAACTGGATAACTGAAGCCAGTATCTATACATTCTAGATTTTTAAAAATTCTTTGGTTTGAGTTCTCTAGATCTGCTTTCCCATGCAGTAGCCACAAGGCACATGCAACTATTTGAAAAGTTAAAATAAGATGTGGCTGGTATGAGTTGAGATGTGCTGTAAGAGTAAGGTAAATAGAATTTTAAAGACAATAATAAAAAAAAGTAAAGTATATTGCTAATAAGTTTTATAATGATTAGATATGAAAACATTTCAATATATTATGTTAAACAGGTATATTAAAATTAATTTTATTTTTTATATGTTTGTTAACATGACTACTACTAACATTTGGAAATATGTATATAGTTCTTATTATAATTCTATTGGATATCACTGATCTGGCTGGAGTAAATGAAAATAGTTAATTTTTTAATTTTGTTGGTTGAGAGAGAAAACTCTTTAGTTATCCATTTTACCTTGTGAGTATAAATACAATATGAAATACTGTATTTCTTTCTAAATCTAATGTTTGACCAAAAAAATTAAATAATTATGTTTTTAAGCTGTACTAAGTCTAAAAGGGAGAAGGCAATGGCAACCCACTCCAGTACTCTTGCCTGGAAAATCCCATGGACGGAGGAGCCTGGTAGGCTGCAGTCCATGGGGTCCCTAAGAGTCGGCACGACTGAGCAATTTCACTTTCACTTTTCACTTTCATGCATTGGAGAAGGAAATGGCAACCCACTCCAGTGTTCTTGCCTGGAGAATCCCATGGACAGAGGAGCCTAGTGGCCTGTCATCTATGGGGTCACACAGAGTCGGACACGACTGAAGCGACTTAGCAGCAGCAGCAGCAGCAGCAGCTGCAAGTCTAAAGGAGAAAGCTGTCCAACCAAGATATTTTTATATTTATACTGTCCAGCCTAGTAGACATTTCTCAGAGTTTTACTCTGAATTTTCCCCCTAATTTCTAGCCCAAGCTGATATCAGTAAATAGTTCAGTTCAGTTACAGTCATTCACTTGTGTTGGACTCTTTGCAACTCCATGGACTGCAGTACATATATATAAAATGAAGGGAAAGGAAAAGCTCTTCCTTACATAAGAATTACAGCTAACAAATGTAGAAGAGTTAGAAAAATTACAACTGGTAAATCTTTATAATGAGAATTTATTCAGGCAAGAATGAATCATTAGTGAATACTAAAAATGATTGGGTAAAATTTTACCGAGATCAAAGATATTTAAATTGTTATAAATGCGGCAAAATATTTCCACCTTATGAAGGGAAAACTAGTAATTTTACAATGGAGAATCCCAGCAAAATATCACCTTACCCAAGTGATTGAACCTAATATCATCAGTAATGCAAGGGATCAATATGTTGTATGATGTAAAAAAAAAAAAAAAAAAAAAAAACCACACACACACAATCACCTCTTTGCCAAAATGCAAAAATTGAATTTAATCATGAGAAAATATCAGCTAACCCCAAATTAGAAACACTACAAAAGAACTGGCTTGTACTCTTCAAAATCTTAGAAGTCAGCAAAGACAAGAGAAGGCTGAGGAACTATCGAAAAAACCCAAGAGACATCTCAACTATATGCAGTATATGATCCTGGAGTAGATCCTGAATAGGGAAAAAACCTTAACGTTTCTTTTTTTTGGCTATTAAAGTGTGCTATTGAGATAACTGTTGAAATGTGAAGTCTGTGAACTTGTTGATAGTATTGTATCAGTGTTGATTTTCAGATTTTAATGAACTGTGATTACATACAATGGTATATGTGATCAGGAAATACTGAAGCATGCAAGAATAATGGCCAAAATGGCAATTTCCTCTCAATTGGTTCAGATGAAAAAAACATACATATCATCAGATCAGATCAGATCAGTCGCTCAGTCATGTCCGACTCTGCAACCCCATGAATCGCAGCACACCAGGCCTCCCTGTCCATCACCAACTCCCGGAGTTCACTGAGACTCACGTCCATCGAGTCGGTGATGCCAACCAGCCATCTCCAATGAGTCAACTCTTCACATGAGACACACTGTTGAAATTTTCACATTGTTCATGGGTGAATTTTTTGTTCTATTTCTGCTTAAGCGCTACTGCAGCGCTTACTACTTCTTACACGTAAATCGAATCCAAGGTAAGCCTGGAAAACTGAATTTGCTTTTGATTAGCCCATCAGTTCAAAGGCCAAGGTAAATAGTGAGCGCTATCCTCACTTAGTCAAACATCCACAGCTTCGAACATCCTTGATTCCATCGAATTTGCAACCACCATAAACCGGCCTCTCCGTTTATAACAAGAATGTCCAGAACTGATTCTAAGTTAAATAATACAAAAAACAATATCCAAAAGAGTTTTGAAGAAATAATAAAAGCAGTGTCTGAAGACCATTTCTGACCTTCACTAGCCTTGTGATAATAAACAAATCATTTTAAATTCAAACATTAAATACATAAGTGGAAACAGATTTAATACTTTGATTCATTGGCAAATGCAATTTGAAGAGTCTTAAACTTTTGAAAAATACAGTGGTTTAATTCTAATTTATATTTTTAAGGCTCTAACTATATTAAATGATAAATTCCCAAGAGATTTTATAAAAGGACTTTTCCTGAGCTTTGCTATTCAAAAAATGACTAATTATCAAACTACATTATGTTAGTGACACAAATAGAATTTTGTAATATGCTGTACATATAAAATTTAATAGAAAAAATGCAGATGGCTTACAGTTTTATTCTGGAAGTATAGATATTCCCAGTGACCTATTTACTAAATAAAACTCTTTTACTGTGATATTCTCTATATTACATAGAATACTATAAACATACAGAAAATGTCCTTCATTTCTAATTCATTTGAATCACCGTTTCCTCAACTTTATTCAACAGGGAAAAACAAAATTCAAATCTCTTTAGTAATAATGTTATTCCTTAATAGAAATAAAACTAGTTTTGACATTTTTAGCCCATCAAGGACAAGAACAAATGAATGTTACAGAATTAAAAGAGATTGCCAATTCTGTATTGCTTCTCCCTAAAAGTAGAACAAAGTAATTAGGTTTCATTTTCAAAGGGAGGAATTTCTTATTGTCAGAGATTTTTAAATTACTAAAATTTTTAAAGAACAATGAAAAGGCAGAGAAATACTGCACAAATGAGGGAACAAACTAGAAACACAGAAGTCCAAATACATGAAGAGGAAATAGGCAAACTACCTTAAAAAGAGATAAAAAACCTTGAAAACAGAATGGAGAAAATGCAAGAATCAATTAAAAAAGACCTAGAAGAATTAAGGAATAAATATGCAAAGACAAACAACATAATTACTGAAGTTAAAAATACTCTAGAAATAATCAATAGCAGAATATATGAAGCAGAAGAACAAATCAGTGAGCTGGAAGATACGATGGTGGAAATAACTTCTAAAGAGCAGAATAAAGTAAAAAGAATGAAAAGAACTGATGATAGTCTCAGAGACTTCTGGGACAATATCAAACGCACCAACATTCGAATTATAGGGGTCCCCATATGTAAAATAGATAGCCAATGGGAATTTGCTGTATGTCTCAGGAAACTCTAACTGGGGCTCTGTATCAATCTAGAGGAGTGGGATGGGGAGGGAATGGGAGGGAGGTTCACAAGGGAGGGGATATACGTATATCTATGCTGATTCATGTTGAGGTTTGACAGAAAACAGCAAAATTCTGTAAAGCAATTATCCTTCAATTAAAAAATTTAAAAAGAATGTCTCATAAATAGCTTTTTCACTTGGCATAATTCTGTGTAAGTTTAACTAGGCTATCACCTGTATCAACAGATTATTCCTTCTTGTTGGTGAGTAATATTCCATAGTATGGATATATAACAATTCATTTAACTATTTACTAGTTGGAAAATCTGGGTTTTTTCTTGTTTTTGGCCATTAGGAGTAAAATTGATATAAACATTTGCGTACAGCTTTTGTGTGAACATGTCAATTCTCTAGGATAATGCCTAGGAGTGCTATTGCTGGATTATATGGTAGCTGCATTTTTTTGTTTTATAATAAACTAACAAGAAAACTTTCTCAAGAATGGTGGTACTATTTTATGTTCTCATCAGCAATACATGACTAATCCAGTTTTTCTGTATCATCACCAGCATTCGGTGCTGTCACTATTTTTTATTTTTGCCATTTTGTAGACATGTGGACATATCTACTTGTGCTTTTACTATGCATTTCCATAATGGATAAATGATGTTGAACTCTCCATGTGCTTATTTGCCCTCTGTGTAACCTCTTTTGTGAAATTTCTCTTCATGCCTTTTGACCATTTTTCAATTGGAGGGTTTTTTTTTTTTTCTTTTTGTACTCTTGACTTTTATGTGTATTTAGTCTACATAATAGTCATTGGATATGTAGTTTGTAAATATTTTCTCTCATTCTGTAGTTCCTTTTCTATTCTCTTAAGACCTTAACAAGGTCTTTCCAGAGCAAAACTCTGATTAAAATGAAGCCCAATTTATCAAATTTTGTTTTCACAAAATGCGTTTTTGATATTATGTTTAAAGTCTCTATGTCTAACCCTGAGCCTGAAAACATGTTCCTGATACTTTTCTAAAATTTTATAGTTTTTTGTTTAGGTCTTTGATACATCTTGAGACATCTTTCTTTGTTTTCTTCCTCCCTTCCTTCCCTTTCCTGACTTCCCTTTCTTTCTTCCCCTCTTCTTTCCTACCTACCTTTTCGACCTACATTCCTTTCTCTCTTTCTTCCTTCCTTGCTTTTCTTTCTTTCCTTCTTTCTCCCTTCTTTCCTTCCTTTCTTTTTCTTTCTTTCATCTGTGGTTTTTTTATTGCTTTAGCACCATTTGTAGAAACGTTTCTCTTTCCTTCATTCAATACCTTTGCACTTTTGTCCAAAATCATTTGTGCATATTTGTGTGGTATATTTCTAAATTCTCTATTTTGTTATACTGAATTGATACTAGATGAGTTTATCTTTCCATCAGTACATAGAATCTTGATTAATGTACTACACAGTAAGTCTTAAAGCCATATAGTTTTAAAGAGTACTATTTTATTCTTTATCAAGAAAGTTTAACAATTCTAGTTCCTTGGCTTTTCTATATAAATTTTTGAATCATGTCAATTATAGCTACAAAATGTATTGCTGGAGTTTTAATAGATATTGAATTGAACCCGTTTATCAATTTGGAGGGACTGATATGCTTATTATCTTCAGTCTTGCAACTTTTGAATGGTTTTTACATTTATTTAGATTTTTTTCTATTTATCTTATTAGCATTGTATAGCTTTCACCATATATGTTCTAAACATTTATGCAAGTTAAAAAACTGTAAATAGTATTGTATTCTTAAATTTGTTGACCAATTATTCATTATTAGTTGTTGTTGTTCAGTCATAAGTCATGTCTGACTGTTTGTGACCCCATGAACTGCATCATGCCAGGCTTCTCTGTCCTTCACTGTTTCCTGGAGTTTACTCAAACTCATGTCCATTGAGTCAGTGACGCCTTCCAGCCATCACTGTTAGTAGATAGAAATATAACTGATTTTTGTATGTTTATCTTAATTTTGGTGGCCTTGCTGAATTCATTATTTATAGAAGCTGTTTTGATAGATGCCTTGGAATCTCCTATGTAAATAAACATAGTCATCTGCAAATAAGAACAATTTTATTTCTTCCTTTATGATCTATAATGCCTTTTCTTCTCTTGCTTTATTGAAATGGCAACAACCTTTAGCACCACATTGGATGAGAGTAGTGAGAGTGGGCATCCTTGCCTTGTTTCTGATTTTAAGTGTAAAATTTTCTGTCTTTCACCATTCAGCATATTAGTTGTGAACTGTCATTAAATCAAGTTGAAGACTTTTCCTTTTATTCATATTTTCTAAAATATTTTTTATCATGAGTGTGTTTTGAGTTTTATCAACTGGCTTTTCTGCACTGATTTATATGTCCATTTGATTTTTCTTCTTTAGCCCCTTTATTATGTTGTATTACAGCGCTTGATTTTTAAATGTTGAGCCAGCCTTGCAACCTTGAAATAAATCCCGCTTTGCCATCCCAACCTCTCTAGCTATCTTTTTGCCCTCTTCATCCCACATGGCTATATTTAAAACAGATAACCAACAAGGATCTACTGTATAGCATGTGGAACTCTGTTCAATGTTATGTGGCAGCCTGGATGGGAGGGGAGATTGGGGAAAATGAATACATCTTTATGATGTATATGTATGGTTGAGTTCCTTCACTGTTCACCTGAAACTAACACAGTATTGTGAATCAGCTATACTTCAATAGAAAATAGAAATTTAAATGAAAAGAAAAAGAACAAATAGTCAAGTAAAAGCACATTACCTCTAAAAAAAATCCCATTGGTCACCATAGTTTAAGACTTCGATATATTACTAAACACTATTTGCTAATACACTATTAAGAGTTTTTACATATATACTTATGAGAAATACAGGTTTGTGGTTCTATTTTTTGTATTCTTTTTGTTTGATTTTGATAGGGTAATATGATGTCCAAAAAATGAATTGGGAACTATTCACTTTTGGGGGGAAGAGATTGTGTAGAAACAATGTTAGTTTTTCTTTAAATATTTGTTAGCTTTTTTTTTTTTCTTTAGGTTCTACATATAAGCAATGTAAAATGATGTTCGTCTTTCTGTGTTTGACTTCACGCAGAATGACAATCTCTAGGTCCGTCTATTTCACTGCAAATGGTGTTTTGTTCTTCTTTATGGTTGAGTACTATATGTGGAATCCAAAAAAGGGTACAAATAAACTTCTGTACAAAACAGAAGTAGAGTCACAAATGAATAAAACAAACTTATGGTTGCCAGGGGATAAGGGAATGGGAGGAATAAACTGGAAATTTGAGGACTGACATATACACACTACTATATATAAAATAGATAACTAGTAAGGACCTACTGTATAGCACAGGGAACTCAATACTCCATAATGTATATATAATTTCATATATAAATTATATATGAAAAAAATCTAAAAAAAAAATACAGTGGATATATGCATACGTATTACTGACTCACTTTGCTGTATACCTGAAAGTAATACAATATTGTAAGTCCACTATACTACAATAAAAATTTTTGTATACACAAGATATGTTTATTTTCTATTATTTTATGCATAGATTTTTATCCATCCATACTTTTAGTTAATTTACTTTTTAAAATAAAAATGCTATTCCTTAGCTTACATATATATATATATAATTATATATTTTATGTAATATAGAAAATTATGAGATTGACCAAATGTTATCTCCCTAGATATATACTTCCCTACACACTTTAGTAGTTTTTATATTAGGATATACTTAACTTGATTCTAGACACTTACTCCTTGAAAGGAAAGTTATGACCAACCTAGATAGCATATTAAAAAGCAGAGACATTACTTTGCCAACAAAGGTCCATCTAGTCAAGGCTATGGTTTTTCCAGTGGTCATGTATGGATGTGAGAGTTGGACTGTGAAGAAAGCTGAGCGCCAAAGAATTGATGCTTTTGAACTGTGGTGTTGGAGAAGATTCTTGAGAGTCCCGTGGACTATAAGAAGATCCAACCAGTCCATCCTAAAGGAAATCAGTCCTGGGTGTTCATTAGAAGGACTGATGTTGAAGCTGAAACTCCAATACTTTGGCCACCTCATACAAAAAGTTGACTCACTGGAAAAGACCCTGATGCTGGGAGAGACTGGGGGCAGGAGGAGAAGGGGAAGACAGATGATGAGATGGCTGGATAGCATCACCAACTCGATGCTCATGAGTTTGGGTAAACTCCAGGAGTTGGTGATGGACAGGGAGGCCTGGTGTGCTGCGATTCATGGGGTCACAAAGAGTCAGACACGACTGAGCAACTGAACTGAACTGAACTTGATTCTTAGCTTAGTGCCTGTCAAGATTTAAAATTGTGCTGACAATGATTTTGTGCATTTGGACAAAACACTCATATTTGCTTTATGGACTCCTTAGAGCAATCCTAAATGAGGTAAAAATGAATGAAAGCTGAGGTATCTTAATATTATGCAGTTTGCTGAGGCTCCTTCATTTTAAATTACTTGCTTGTTAGTGGTAGAGCTAGATCAAGATTTTAATTCTAGAATCCTGTTCAATATTCCTGATGTCAGTAAGATTATAAGCAGAAATTATCCATACGTTTTGGCTTGGAGTTCATTTATTTGGCCCCTGCTTTGTTTGTTTGGCATCATGTTGGTTAATAATGTGTTGGTGCATTGTTGCACACTTGATAAAAGAGTAATTATTCTGCTATATGTATATGCTGCTATTTGGTAGAGTATGATAAAAATGTCAGTTAGTTGAAGTGGTTTGACTGTATAGTTCTCAGGGTTCTATAGTTTTACTGATTTTGCTGTTTTCTTGTTCTATCAATTAGAGAAAAGTACTGAAATGTCTTGGAGGAGGAAATGACAACCCACTCCAGTATTCTTGTCAGGAAAGTCCTGTGGACAGAGGACCCGGGAGGGCTACAATCCAGGGGGTTTCAAAGAGTCAGACATGACTGAGCACACCCACCCACCCACTGAAATGTCTATAATTGTGCATTTGTATGTTTTTCCTTTTAGGTCATTTATTTATTTATGCTTCATGTATTTAAAATTTCTATTACTGGTTTCAGGTTATGTAGTCTAATGAATTGATAGTTCAGTTATTGTAATGTCTCCCTTTATCATTGGTAACATTCCTGATATTAATATACCAACTCCAACTTTCTTATGACTACTGTTCCATCATATATTATTTTCTATCTTTTTATTCTTAACCTGTTTTCATCTTTACATTTAAAATTGGTTTCCTGTAAGTAGCATGTAGTTGGTTTTTACTTTTTCAAATGTCAGAGCAGAAATGAATGAGACAATACTAAAAATCAATAAAACTAAAAACTGTTTCTTTTAGAAGATAAACAAAATTGACAAACCATTAGTCAGACTCATCAAGAAAAAAAGGGGGAAGATTCAAATCAATAGAATTGGAAATGAAAAAGGAAAAGAAGGAGAAGTACAACAGACACTGGAGAAATGTAATTAAGAGACTACAATGAGCAACTATATGCCAAAAAAGGTGGACAACTGGAAGAAATGGACAAATTCTTAGAAAAGTACAACATTCCAAGACAGAACCAGAAAGAAATAGAAAATGTGAAGATCAATCCCAAGCATGGAAATTAAAACTATGATCAAAAATCTTCCAACAATTAAGTCTAGGGCCAGATGGCTTCACAGGCAAATTCTACCAAACATTTAGAGGAGAGTAACATGGTAAACAAAAGAGTCCGAAATGCAGTACTTGGATGCAATCTTAAAAAAGACGGAATGATCTCTGTTCGTTTCCAAGGCAAACCATTCAATATCATAGTAATCCAAGTCTATGCCCCAACCAGTAATGCTGAAGAAGCTGAAGTTGAACAGTTCTATGAAAACCTACAAGACCTTTTAGAACTAATACCCAAAAAAGATGTCCTTTTCATTATAGGGGACTGGAATGCAAAAGTAGGAAGTCAAGGAACACCTGGAGTAACAGGCAAATTTGGCCTTGGAATATGGAATGAAGCAGGGCAAAGACTAATAGAGTTTTGCCAAGAAAATGCACTGGTCATAGCAAACACCCTCTTCCAACAACACAAGAGAAGACTCTACACACAAACATCACCAGATAGTCAACACCAAAATCACATTGATTATATTCTTTGCAGCCAAAGATGGAGAAGCTCTATACAGTCAACAAAAACAAGACCAGGAGCTGACTGTGGCTCAGATCATGAACTCCTTATTGCCAAATTCAGACTGAAATTGAAGAAAGTAGGGAAAACCACTAGACCATTCAGGTATGACCTAAATCAAATCCCTTATGATTATACAGTGGAAGTGAGAAATAGATTTAAGGGCCTAGATTTGATAGATAGAGTGCCTGATGAACTATGGACTGAGGTCCATGACATTGTACAGGAGACAGGGATCAAGACCATCCCCATGGGAAAGAAATGCAAAAATGTCTGTCTGGGGAAGCCTTAAAAATAGCTGTGAAAAGAATAGAAGTGAAAAGCAAAGGAGAAAAGGAAAGATAGCATCTGAATGCAGAGTTCCAAAGAATAGCAAGAAGAGATAAGAAGGCCTTCCTCAGAGATCAGTGCAAAGAAATAGAGGAAAACAACAGAATGGGAAAGACTAGAGATCTGTTCAAGAAAATTAGAGATACCAAGGGAACATTTCATGCAAAGATGGGCTCAATAAAGGACAGAAATGGTATGGACGTAACAGAAGCAGAAGATATCAAAAAGAGGTGGCAAAAACACACAGAAGAACTGTACAGAAAAGATCTTCACGACCCAGATAATCACGATGGTGTGATCACTGACCTAGAGCCAGACATCCTGGAATGTGAAGTCAAGTGGGCCTTAGAAAGCATCACTACAAACAAAGCTAGTGGAGGTGATGGAATTCCAGTTGAGCTATTTCAAATCCTGAAAGATGATGCTGTGAAAGTGCTGTGCTCAATATGCCAGCAAATTTGGAAAACTCAGCAGTGGCCACAGGACTGGAAAAGTCAGTTTTCATTCCAAACCCAAAGAAAGGCAATGCCAAAGAATGCTCAAACTACCGCACAATTGCACTCATCTCACATGCTAGTAAAGTAATGGTCAAAATTCTCCAAGCCAGGCTTCAGCAATATGTGAACCGTGAACTTCCTGATGTTCAAGCTGGTTTTAGAAAAGGCAGAGGAACCAGAGATCAAATTGCCAACATCCTCTCTTGCTTTTTCCATGGATCATGGAAAAAGCATGGAAAAAGCAAGAGAGTTCCAGAAAAACATCTATTTCTGCTTTATTGACTATGCCAAAGCCTTTGACTGTGTGGATCACAATAAACTGTGGAAAATTCTGAAAGAGATGGGAATACCAGACCACTTGACCTGCCTCTTGAGAAATCTGTATGCAGGTCAGGAAGCAACAGTTAGAACTGGACATGGAACAACAGACTGGTTCCAAATAGGATAAGGAGTACATCAAGGCTGTATATTGTCACCCTGTTTATTTAACTTATATGCAGAGTACATCATGAGAAACACTGGACTGGAAGAAACACAAGCTGGAATCAAGATTGCCGGGAGAAATATCAATAACCTCAGATATGCAGATGACACCACCCTTATGGCAGAAAGTGAAGAGGAACTCAAAAGCCTCTTGATGAAAGTGAAAGTGGAGAGTGAAAAAGCTGGCTTAAAGCTCAACATTCAGATCATGGCATCTGGTCCCATCACTTCATGGGAAATAGATGGGGAAACAGTGGAAACAGTGTCAGACTTTATTTTCTGGGCTCTAAAATCACTGCAGATGGTGACTATAGCAATGAAATTAAAAGACGCTTACTCCTTGGAAGCAAAGTTATGACCAACCTAGATAGCATATTCAAAAGAAGAGACATTACTCTGCCAACAAAGGTCCATCTAGTCAAGGCTATGGTTTTTCCTGTGGTCATGTATGGATGTGAGAGTTGGACTGTGAAGAAGGCTGAGCACCGAAGAATTGATGCTTTTGAACTGTGGTGTTGGAGAAGACTCTTGAGAGTCCCTTGGACTGCAAGGAGATCCAACCAGTCCATCCTGAAGGAGATCAGCCCTGAGATTTCTTGGAAGGACTGATGCTAAAGCTGAAACTCCAGTACTTTGGCCACCTCATGTGAAGAGTTGACTCACTGGAAAAGACTCTGATGCTGGGAGGGATTGGGGGCAGGAGGAGAAGGGGATGACAGAGGATGAGATGGCTGGATGGCATCACTGACTCGTTGGATGTGAGTCTGGGTAAACTCTGGGAGTTGGTGATGGACAGGGAGGCCTGGTGTGCTGCGATTCATGGGGTTTCAAAGAGTCAGACACGACTGAGCGACTGAACTGAACTGAAGTGAACATCTGTCATGGTTGAACTATTTCAAAAAATTGCAGACTGAAAACTCCCAAATTCATTCTACAAGGTGACTATCACCCTAAGTCATTTTTTTTAATTTTATTTTATATTTAAACTTTACATAATTGTACTAATTTTGCCAAACATCAAAATGAATCCATCACAGGTATACATGTGCTCCCCCTCCTGAACCCTCCTCCCTCCTCCCTCCCCATACCATCCCTCTGTGTCGTCCCAGTGCACTAG
This sequence comes from Bos javanicus, assembly GCF_032452875.1. NCBI lineage: Eukaryota > Metazoa > Chordata > Mammalia > Artiodactyla > Bovidae > Bos > Bos javanicus. The sequence goes on from NC_083870.1 coordinate 40,021,148, forward strand.
CCCCAAGCATCCAGTATCGTGCATTGAACCTGGACTGGCATCTCGTTTCATACATGATATTTTACATGTTTCAATGCCATTCTCCCAAATCTTCCCACCCTCTCCCTCTCCCACAGAGTCCATAAGACTGTTCCTACATCAGCGTCACTTTTGCTGTCTCTTACACAGGGTTATTGTTATCATCTTTCTAAATTCCATATATATGCGTTAGTATACTGTATTGGTGTTTTTCCTTCTGGCTTACTTCACTCTGTATAATAGGCTCCAGTTTCATCCACCTCATTAGAACTGATTCAAATGTATTCTTTTTAATGGCTGAGTAATACTCCATTGTGTATATGTACCACTGCTTTCTTATCCATTCATCTGCTGATGGACATCTAGGTTGCTTCCATGTCCTGGCTATTATAAACAGTGCTGCGATGAACATTGGGGTACACGTGTCTCTTTCCCTTCTGGTTTCCTCAGTGTGTATGCCCAGCAGTGGGATTGCTGGATCATAAGGCAGTTTCAGTTTTTTAAGGAATCTCCACACTGTTCTCCATAGTGGCTGTACTAGTTTGCATTCCCACAAACAGTGTAAGAGGGTTCCCTTTCCTCCATACCCTCTCTAGCATTTATTATTTGTAGACTTTTGGATCGCAGTCATTATGACTGGTGTGAAATGGTACCTCATAGTGGTCTTGATTTGCATTTCTCTGATAATGAGTGATGTTGAGCATCTTTTCATGTGTTTTTTAGCCATCTGTATGTCTTCTTTGGAGAAATGTGTATTTAGTTCTTTGGCCCATTTTTTTGATTGGGTCATTTATTTTTCTGGAGTTGAGCTGTAGGAGTTGCTTGTATATTTTTGAGATTAGTTGTTTGTCCGTTGCTTCATTTGCTATTATTTTCTCCCATTCTGAAGGCTGTCTTTTCACCTTGCTGATAGTTTCCTTTGATGTGCGGAAGCTTTTAAGGTTAATTAGGTCCCATTTGTTTATTTTTGCTTTTATTTCCGATATTCTGGGAGGTGGGTCATAGAGGATCCTGCTGTGATGTATGTCAGAGAGTGTTTTGCCTATGTTCTCCTCTAGGAGTTTTATAGTTTCTGGTCTTACGTTGAGATCTGTAATCCATTTTGAGTTTATTTTTGTGTATGGTGTTAGAAAGTGTTCTAGTTTCATTCTTTTACAAGTGATTGACCAGTTTTCCCAGCACCACTTGTTAAAGAGATTGTCTTTAATCCATTGTATATTCTTGCCTCCTTTGTCAAAGATAAGGTGTCCATATGTGCATGGATTTATCTCTGGGCTTTCTATTTTGTTCTATTGATCTATATTTCTGTCTTTGTGCCAGTACCATACTGTCTTGACAACTGTGGCTTTGTAGTAGAGCCTGAAGTGAGGTAGGTTGATTCCTCCAGTTCCATTCTTCTTTCTCAAGATCGCTTTGGCTATTCGAGGTTTTTTGTATTTCCATACAAATTGTGAAATTATTTGTTCTAGCTCTGTGAAGAATACTGTTGGTAGCTTGATAGGGATTGCATTGAATCTATAGATTGCTTTGGGTAGTATACTCATTTTCACTATATTGATTCTTCCAATCCATGAACATGGTATATTTCTCCATCTATTAGTGTCCTCTTTGATTTCTTTCACCAGTGTTTTATAGTTTTCTATATATAGGTCTTTAGTTTCTTTAGGTAGATATATTCCTAAGTATTTTATTCTTTCCATTGCAATGGTGAATGGAATTGTTTCCTTAATTTCTCTTTCTGTTTTCTCATTATTAGTGTATAGGAATGCAAGGGATTTCTGTGTGTTGATTTTATATCCTGAAACTTTACTATAGTCATTGATTAGTTCTAGTAATTTTTGGTGGAGTCTTTAGGGTTTTCTATGTAGAGGATCATGTCATCTGCAAATAATGAGAGTTTTACTTCTTCTTTTCCAATTTGGATTCCTTTTATTTCTTTTTCTGCTCTGATTGCTGTGGCCAAAACTTCCAAAACTATGTTGAATAGTAATGGTGAAAGTGGGCACCCTTGTCTTGTTCCTGACTTTAGAGGAAATGCTTTCAATTTTTCACCATTGAGGATAATGTTTGCTGTGGGTTTGTCATATATAGCTTTTATTATGTTGAGGTATGTTCCTTATATTCCTGCTTTCTGGAGAGTTTTTATCATAAATGGATGTTGAATTTTGTCAAAGGCTTTCTCTGCATCTATTGAGATAATCATATGTTTTTTATTTTTCAATTTGTTAATGTGGTGTATTACATTGATTGATTTGCGGATATTGAAGAATCCTTGCATCCCTGGGATAAAGCCCACTTGGTCATGGTGTATGATCTTTTTAATGTGTTGTTGGATTCTGGTTGCTAAAATAGAGAGATCACAACAGATAACACAGAAATACAAAGGATCATAAGAGACTACTATCAACAATTATATGCCAATAAAATGGACAACGTGGAAGAAATGGACAAATTCTTAGAAAAATACAACTTTCCAAAACTCAACCAGGACGAAATAGAAAATCTTAACAGACCCATCACAAGCACGGAAATTGAAACTGTAATCAAAAATCTTCCAGCAAACAAAAACCCAGGTCCAGATGGCTTCACAGCTGAATTCTACCAAAAATTTAGAGAAGAGCTAACACCTATCCTGCTCAAACTCTTCCAGAAAATTGCAGAGGAAGGTAAACTTCCAAACTCATTCTATGAGGCCACCATCACCCTAATACCAAAACCTGACAAAGATCCCACAAAAAAAGAAAACCACAGGCCAATATCATTGATGAACATAGATGCAAAAATCCTAATTCATTTTTAACTGGAGGATAATCAGTTTACAATGTTGTGTTGGTTTCTGCTGTACTACAATGTGAACGTTATAAGTATACATATATCCTTTCCCTCTTCAGTCTCCCTCCTGTCCTCCCCTCCTATCTCTCTAAGTCATCATAGAGCACCAGTTGAGCTCCGTGTGTTACATAGCAGTTTCTCAACTATTTTATACATGGTAGTATATATCTGTCAGTGCTACTCTCTCAATTTGTCCCATCCTCTCCTTCTTCCACTGTGTCCACAAGTCCATTCTCTATTTCTGCATCTCTATTCCTGCCCTGAAAACAGGTTCATCAGTATCATTTTTCTAGGTTCCATATATATGTGTTAATAAACATCTTTTTTTTTTTTTCTCTTTCTGATTTGTTCACATTGTATGACAATCTAGATAGAGTTTTCCAGTGAAATCATCTGGCCCTGGAGATTTTTTTAGGGAATTTTATAATTATAAGTTCAATTTCCTTAATAGCTATCAGGCTATTGAAATCATCTATTTCATATTTGGTGAGTTGTAAATTGTGTTTTTCAAAAACAAGTCTATGTTGCCTAAGTTGTCAAACAGAGTTGTTTATGGTGCTGTTCAGTCGCTAAGTCATAGCTGACTCTCTGTGACTCCAAGGACTGCAACACGTCAGGCTCCCCTGTCCTTCACTACCTCCCAGATTTTGCTCAAACTCAGGTCCATTGACTTGGTGATGCTATTTAATAATCTCAGAAGTGCCACCCCCTCCTCCCTGTGCTTTCAGTCTTTCCCAGCATCAGGGTCTTTTCCAATGAGTCTTCTCATCACATCAAGTGGCCGAAGTATTGGAGCTTCAACTTCAGCATCAGTTCATGTAATAAATATTCAAGTTTGATTTCCTTTAAGATTGACTGCTTTAATGTCCTTGCTGTCTAAGGAACTCTCAAGAGTCTTCACCAACACCACAATTCAAAATCATCAATTCTTCAGGCTCAACCTTCTTTATGGTCTGTCACATTCGTACATGACTACTGGCTAAACCATAGCTTTGACTATATGGATCTATGCCATGAAGTGATAAAACTGGATGCCACAATCTTAGTTTTTGAATGGTGAGTTTAAGCCAGCTTTTTCACTCTCCTTTCACCTCATCAAGACTCTCTTTAGTTCCTCTTCACTATCTGCCTTTAGAGTGGCACAGTTTACAGTTCTCCCTTTCCTATCCTTTGGTTGTCTGCAGGATCTGTTTCATTCATCATTCCTGATATTAGTAATTTGTGTCTTTTGTTTCATTGTCAGCATTGTTTTAATTTCTTGATTTTATTGATATTTTCATAAACTAGCTCTTTAGTTAATTTATTTTCTCTAATGACTGGCTTCTTTTATATTTATTACTTTCTGCCTTTTGCTAGCTTTCAGTTTATTTAGCTCTTCTTTTTTTCTAGATTCTTGCAGTGGACATTTACATTATTGAATTGAGAACTTTACCTCTCAGCACTCAGTTTTGTCCCATAATTTTTGATGAATTTTATTTTTATTTTCATTCAGTTCAATGTATTTTTTAAATTTTCCTTGAGACTTTCATTTTAATCATGAATTATTAAATGTGTTTTGTTCTCAAATAATTGTACATTTCTCTGTTATCTCTCTGTTATTCTAGTTTGATTCCATTGAGTTCAGAGAATACACTCTATAATTTCAATATTTTTAAATTTGTTGAGGTTTATTTTGTGGATGAGGATATGATCAACTTTCCACAGACACTTACAAAGAATGTATATTTTGTTGTTGTTTGGGTGCTCTACAAATGTTCATTTGAATGGGTTGTGTGGTGGCGGTATTTATTTTTACTATAGTCTTTCTGATATTCTATTTATTCTATTGGTCCAGTCTACAAATATAGTCATAATTTGTCTATTTCTCCTTCAGTTATCAGTTTTTGCTTCACATACTTTTTCAGATCTGTTGCTTGATGCATACACCCTTAAAATTACAGGTCTTCTTGTTTGACATTCTTATTACATAATGATCTTCTCTGTCTCTAGAAACTTACCTTGCTCTTATGTTTACTTTATTCGATATAAATATAACCACTCCTGCTTTCCTTTAATTAAATGTTTGCATAAAAATGTCTTTATCTATTTTTTAAAGCACCCTGTAAATTTGAAATGATTTTCTTATATACAAAATAGAGTGCTTTTAAATCTATACTGTCGGTCTATGCTCTCCCTAGTCATCACTCACCACCCCAAACCCCAGCAACCTCTGATCTATTGATCAGTCTATTATATTATTTTTTCTATTTTTGTATACATTTGGAAACTTTTTTAATTTAAATTAAAGCAATAAAGAGGAAAAATATAATATCTACATTGAAGACATATTTTGTTTATCAGAGCCTGTACACTTGATGAATAATAAGTAAATAAAATCACATAAAATAAAATATCTATATGCTCAAAATATTTCTTTTGGTATTTTAAGGTTAAACTTTATAAATTGTGGGGGGGAGGGTGGCTATTTTGAGATCATTAAGCCTATATGATAAACCTGGAACTTAAAAATATGAAATATCAGCAATGAGAACAAACTCTGCTTTTATATAAAAAATTATCTAGTTCCTTAGTTTAGTTCAGTCGCTCAGTTGTGTCCGACTCTTTGAGACCCCATGAATCACAGCACGCCAGGCCTCCCTGTCCATCACCAACTCATGTCCATCGAGTCGGTGATGCCATCCAGCCATCTCATCCTCTGTCGTCCCCTTCTCCTCCTGCCCCCAATCCCTCCCAGCATCAGGGTCTTTTCCAATGAGTCAACTCTTTGCATTAGTTGACCAAAGTATTAGAGTTTCAGCTTCAGCATCAGTCCTTCCAATAAACACCTAGGATTGATCTCCTTTAGGATGGACTGGTTGGACTTCCTTGCAGTCCAAGGGACTCTCAAGAGTCTTCTCCAACACCACAGTTCAAAAGCATCAATTCTTCAGCACTTAGCTTTCTTCACAGTCCAACTCTCACATCCATACATGACCACTGGAAAAACCATAGCCTTGACTAGATGGACTTTTGTTGGCAAAGTAATGTCTCTGCTTTTCAATATGCTATCTAGTTTGGTCATAACTTTCCTTCCAAGGAGTAAGCGTCTTTTAATTTCATGGCTGCAGTCACCATCTGCAGTGATTTTGGAGCCCCAAAAAATAAAGTCTGACACTGTTTCCACTGTTTCCCCATCTATTTCCCATGAAGTGATGGGACCGGATGCCATGATCTTAGTTTTCTGAATGTTGAGCCTTAAGCCAACTTTTTCACTCTCCTCTTTCACTTTCATCAAGAGGCTTTTGAGTTCCTCTTCACTTTCTGCCATAAGGGTGGTGTCATCTGCATATCTGAGGTTACTGATATTTCTCCCGGCAATCTTGATTCCAGGTTGTGCTTCTTCCAGCACAGCATTTCTCATGATGTACTCTGCATAGAAGTTAAATAAGCAGAGTGACAATAGACACCCTTAACGTACTCCTTTTCCTATTTGGAACCAGTCTGTTGTTCCATGCCCACTTCTAACTGTTGCTTCCTGACCTGCATATAGGTTTCTCAAGAGGCAGGTCAGGTGCTCTGGTATTCCCATCTCTTTCAGAATTTTCCACAATTTGTTGTGATCCACACAGTCAAAACTTTGGTATAATCAAGAAAGCAGAAGTAGATGTTTTTCTGGAACTCTCTTGCTTTTTTGATGATCCAGCAGATGTTGGCAATTTGATCTCTGGTTCCTCTGTCTTTTCTAAAACCAGCTTGAACATCTGGAAACTCGCAGTTCAATTTAACTTACACTGCCATAATTTTTAAGGGTGGGGAATGTCAGTATGACAACACAGTTAAGATATATTTAATACAAAATGAAATTGTCTGCTTTTAGTTTCTTCTCTTATTAAAGTTTCATATTAATGGCCTGTCATCCTAAGATATATACTTAAAAATGACACACTAAATGTTTGAACTTTGGATAAACTCACATTATAGGACATTTTATTATTTATTTATAGTTTTTCCTGCCCTTCCAAAGCAACAAACTTCCTTCAGGGATATTTAGGGATTTTGAAAGAGTTATATGTTAGACACTAGAACCTGATCAATCATGTAATTTAAAGCTCTCGTTTTACAGATAAAATCATTTAGTTCCCATAGAGGATGTGTATGTGATTATCTGCATGACATCCTCTCCCTCAGATTTTCTGGGGACTACATTTCACCTGTTTCATCCACATGATTTCTATTTTGATCTTCTTCATTTATTTTCAGTTTACCCCTGACCACAGTTGATTGTTCTAGAAGTTGGTATCTTTACAAAGATTGTTAGAGTTTGAAAAGCAGAGACATTACTTTGCCAACAAAGGTCCGTCTAGTCAAGGCTATGGTTTTTCCTGTGGTCATGTATGGATGTGAGAGTTGGACTGTGAAGAAGACTGAGCACCGAAGAATTGATGCTTTTGAACTGTGGTATTGGAGAAGACTCTTGAGAGTCCCTGGGACTGCAAGGAGATTCAACCAGTCCATTCTGAAGGAGATCAGCCCTGGGATTTCTTTGGAAGGAATGATGCTAAAGCTGAAACTCCAGTACTTTGGCCACCTCATGTGAAGAGTTGACTCATTGGAAAAGGCTCTGATGCTAGGAGGGATTGGGGGCAGGAGGAGAAGGGGACGACAGAGGATGAGATGGCTGGATGGCATCACTGACTCGATGGATGTGAGTCTGAGTGAACTCCGGGAGTTGGTGATGGACAGGGAGGCCTGGTGTGCTGCGATTCATGGGGTCGCAAAGAGTTGGACGTGACTGAGCGACTGAACTGAACTGAACTGAACTGAAGTTATAAAATTGTTAGCAGCTATGCCTTCTTTCATTTAGGAAAAAACTCATTGGCAACAAAAGAAAAAGCTAAAACTGATGGGGAGAAACAGAGATGAGAGACCACTCAGGACTCAAGTCTCAAACCCCTGAACCTCTGCCCAATCCTTGTTTATTCAAATAAATACCCCAACATCCTCCAAATAAATTTATTCTTTTCCTTTGGCTAATTTATTAATAAGTAAATGTCACTGCAACATAAAGAACCCCAATTAACAGTGCTTTGAAGATTAAACAACTTATCCAAAGCTTAAAAACCAGTTCAAATTTGCTTTGGAACCCAATATTCTCTCAGCCTAGTAGTAGGAACTAATGAATTCTTGTTGGAATCAGACTACAATATATCATGTATTTTTTAATTTGTTACACATTTCATATATATTTATGACCATTACGTTGCACTGTCTTTAGTAGAAGTTTGCCTCAAGTAATAAAATATGCTATATGCTATATTTGTGAAGTGAACTGAAAGTCATTCAGTCATGTCTGACACTTTGCTACCCCATGGAATACAGTCCATGGAATTCTTCAGGCCAGAACACGGAGTGCGTAGCCCTTCACTTCTCCAGGGGATCTTCTCAACCCAAGAATTAAACCCAGGTCTCCCTCATTGCAAACAGATTCTTCACCAGCTGAGCCACAAGGGAAGCCCAAGAATACTGGAGTGGGTAGCTTTTCCCTTCTCCGGTGGATCTTCCCAACCCAGGAATCAAACCAGGGTTTCCTGCATTGCAGACAGATTCTTTACTAACTGAGCTATCAGGGAAGCTATATTTTTAACTTCTAACAAAATTGGGCATTTCTTACAGTGGAAATAACAGTATGTCTCAGATATGCTTTAAAATACTATAGCACAAAAAATGGGGGGCAGCAATATATTAAAAAAAAAACAACAATGACTGTTAAAGCAGAGACATGACTAAATGAACTTCATTATACAATTTGCTCTTTTTTGTGCATGCTGGAAAAATTTCATTTTATAAAATCATAAGAAAAAGTATACTATAATTATAAGTTCTCATTAAATACTGGCAATCTCTAGCCCCAACCCTTAGTTCCCACCCCCCACACACTCATAGCTCAATTTGGGGAAAAAATAGGAGGAAATGAGAATAATCAAGAAAGGTAGGGGTCATACTTGCTAACTCTGGTACATCTGCTTTCTGAATTATAAGTGATAGAAAAAATTTTAAAGTTCAAATCTCTGAATAACTAATTCCAAATTCTATCCACTTTTCTCATGTCTTTCACCATTTGACAATTTCACCATTTGGCAATTTCTATGGCATATTTTTATTGCATTTTATTTGTTTCACTTTTTGACTCACACTTTTATGGGCATAGAAAATGAAAACATTTTGTTTGTAAAAATGGGATTATCACTTTTACTTTGGTATCTTTTAAGTTTACAGGTTTTCTCAGCTTCTTTGTTGTTGCTAAATTTAAACGAAAATAGGGAAGTTTTCATATTGTATTCACTGGGGGAAAATATGTACAAATGCATATACAGTATATTTTCTTTGTTCGTCAGTGTTTTCTTTTACTTTTTAAAAAATGGAAATAAAACCCCAAATGCTAATTGTAGGTTTCAATCTAGGATATAATAATTTAAAGATCCACCATTCAGGTCATCTGACTGAATAGCAGACTATATTGATTTTATTTATTCCTATATTATTTTTTATTCTGTGTACATGTTAAGTAAATATGTATTGCTTTTATAATCAGAAAAAATATATAAAAATTTAAGATTTCTGCAGTGTATTCTAATCTGGGTAGCAAGATCATTTTTGTTAGGATAGAAAATAATCTAAACAGAGCTGAGATGAAATGAATTCATTATAGAAAGCACAGAAATTCATCTTTCTTCAAGAAGAGAGAAGGCAAAATTCAAAGGAAGCCCATAAGAATGACCACGTAAGGCCAATTAAAGAATTCCTCAAATGTCCATGATAAAAGAAACTAATAACTTTATATAAAAAGACCTTTCTTTACAAAACTCTCTAAAAATTACATTAGTATGCATACACACGTGTATAAGTATGTATATACATAAATCTATAATGAGGAAATTATTTTTTATGTATCTGTATAACACAAGAATAATGAAAGATGTGCAAGGCTATTTGTTACTTAGGATAGGAACAAGATGAGAAGGTAAATAAAAGTAAAGAGTTGGTTGAAAAGGGAAGGACAGAAATAGAGAAAAGAAATAAGAACAAAATAAGCAGTTTTTATAAAACAACATTTGTATGACTCCATTTATGCAAATTTACACATTTGTGTATACGTTGAGAGAATCTTGCTAAAGAATGATCACTCGTCTTTAACAGTGGTGTTGTTTGTGGAACTTCACTGATTTTTATTGTCTTTTGTTCTGTTTTTAAAGTTAGTATTTCACATGTATATAATAAAAATTACATTATTTTCCTTTTCTAAAAACAAAGCACATTGAGTCTGAAGTCAGAATATCTGGGTCCTTATCCCAGTTCATTGTGTGTATTAGACAAACTGGCATATGAGGTTGACTACTGAATCTAACTTTTAGAGTTTTCTCTTCGGTTCAGTTCAGTCGCTCAGTTGTGTCCAACTCTTTGCAACCCCATGAATCACAGAACACCAGGCCTCCCTGTCCATCACCAATTCCCAGAGTTCACTCAAACTCAAGTCCATCGAGTCGGTGATGCCATCCAGCCATCTCATCCTCTGTCGTCCCCTTCGCCTCCCACCCCCAATTCCTCCCAGCATCAGGGTCTTTTCCAATGAGTCAACTCTTTGCATAAGGTGGCCAAAGTATTAGAGTTTCAGCTTCAGCATCAGTCTTTTCAATGAACACCCAGGACTGAACTCCTTTAGAATGGACTGGTAGTACCTCCTTGCAGTCCAAGGGACTCTCAAGAGTCTTCAACACCGCAGTTCAAAAGCATCAATTCTTCGGCACTCAGCTTTCTTCACAGTCCAACTCTCACATCTATACATGACCACTGGAACAACCATAGCCTTGACTAGATGGACATTTGTTGGCAAAGTAATGTCTCTGCTTTTCAATATGCTATCTAGTTTGGTCATAACTTTCCTTCCAAGGAGTAAGTGTCTTTTAATTTCATGGCTGCAGTCACCATCTGCAGTGATTTTCGAGCCCCAAACAATAAAGGCTGACACTGTTTCCACTGTTTCCCCATCTATTTCCCATGAAGTGATGGGACCAGATGCCATGATCTTCGTTTTCTGAATGTTGAACTTTAAGCCAACTTTTTCACTCTCTTCTTTCACTTTCCTCAAGAGGCTTTTGAGTTCCTCTTCACTTTCTGCCATAAGGGTGGTATCATCTGCATATCTGGGGTTATTGATACTTCTCCCGGCAGTCTTGATTCCAGGTTGTGCTCCTTCCAGCCCAGTGTTTCTCATGATGTACTCTGCATAGAAGTTAAATAAACAGGGTGACAATATATAGCCTTGACGAACTCCTTTTCCTATTTGGAACCAGTCTGTTGTTCCATGTCCACTTCTAACTGTTGCTTCCTGACCTGCATATAGGTTTCTCAAGAGGCAGGTCAGGTGCTCTGGTATTCCCATCTCTTTCAGAATTTTCCACAGTTTATTGTGATCCACACAGTCAAAGGCTTTGGCATAGTCAATAAAGCAGAGATAGATGTTTCTCTGGAACTCTCTTGCTTTTTCGATGATCCAGCAGATGTTGGCAATTTGATCTCTAGTTCCTCTGTCTTTTCTAAAACCAGCTTGAACATCTGGAAGTTCACAGTTCACGTACTGCTGAAGCCTGGCTTGGAGAATTTTCAGCATTACTTTACTAGCATGTGAGATGAGTGCAGTTGTTCGGTAATTTAAGAAATAGTAAATGGTATCACCAACATAGGGTCAGTGAGAAAACTGAATGATATAATTCACATATATATATCAGTACTGCATGCTGAAAGTAATCAGTAAATGTTAACTATTATCATTATTTTAAGATGGAAAAGAATGTTTGTTAAGTGAGAAAAGCCCAGTAGAGGTGAGTGCATGTGGTGATGTGCTAATATGTGTCAGGCATTAAGGTAGAGGTTAGTTAGTTATTCAGAGTGGTCTTCATGATTGTATTAATTTTCTGTTGCTGCATAATAAATTACCCAACCATGGGCTTAACACATTGCCCATTCTGTTCACCACAGTTAGGTATGTGAAGAGTTCAAAACAGTGAGGTTGGGCTCTCTGCTCAGCATTTCAAATCAAAGCCAAAATTAAGGTTTTAGTCAACCATCATATTCACCTGGAGCTCAGGGTTCTCTTCTAAGCTTATGTGGCTGTGGCCGGATTCAATTTCTAGCAGTAGTGGGACAGAGGTCCCTGTTTCCTTGCTGGATCAGCAAATGACCCCTCTAAACTCCTAGAGGGTTCTCACATTCTTTGCACACAGCTCCTTTCATCTTCAAACCCAGCAATAGAGAACCTTCCTAACATCAAAATCTTTCTTCAGGAAGAACTCAGTTCCTCTTAAAGGCTCACTTGATAGATCAGATGTCAGATAAATTTGCTTTTGTGCCATAAGGGCTTCCCAGGTGATGCTAGTGGTAAAGAATCCATCTGCCAATGCAGGAGACTTAAAAGATGTGGGTTCGATCCCTGGGTCTGAAAGATCCCCTGAAAGAGGAAATGGCAACCCGTTTCAGTATTCTTGCATGGAGAATCCCATGGACAGAGAAGCCTAGCAGGATATAGTCCAGGGGGTCGCACAGAGTTGGACAGGACTGAAGTGACATATAAGATAACCTAATCATGAAAGTAACTATCCCATCATATCTACGAAATCCATGTTCAGAGAAAGATGAGGTTGGGGGGCTGTGTTAGAATTTTACCTAACACAAGGATGTTTCATTATCTTAGACTATTTTATTTATTTCAAAGTCAGATATTCAGATTGTCTATTCTAGTAAATTTTTTGGTGGGATCTACACCATTTTAGTAAGGTTTGGTTTGGGTTTTATTAGCTTAATGATAGTCTTTTGAGAGTACACTTGTTACATTGATTATGTCAGTTTACTTATGAGAGATATGTGGGAGAAAAGGTAGTTCCTTCTATCTAAGCTTAATTGTATGCCTTATATATTGGATTACATTATCATCATTTAAGACTACATAATGTGGTGCTCAAGTTCCAACAATAATCTCAAGAAACAGCAATTTTCCATATTTCAATATAATTTTACTTCTATATGTTTTTCCTTCTCTTTCTCACTTCTTCCACAAAAAAAGATGCAGGTGAAGAGGGGCAATTTTTAAAGATAAATATATATTAACAATGACAAATATAAGCCTAGTATATAGAAGTGAAAGTAACATGCCACACAGGGCCTAAAAATAAAATAATTTTACCCTCTGAAATTTAAATACTGTATAATCAGAGCAGATACATGTTCTTATAAAATAAACTAAGATAGGAACATCATTTTTCCCTTCATTATTTGAAACTCTTTAAACATTTTAACATCTCAAATCTGGATCATCTTACAATTGATGGATACATTTAAAGTAAATTATGTCTTTTCAGAAAAAAAAAAAAAAAGCAGTTAATATATTGATTAAAAGCCTTACAATAAATAGAGAAAATACTAAATAACTCCTAGCCAGCAAGACTAAAGTATTAACATAACTAAAGAAAAAAGTGCCATGTAACAAACTCTCTGCCTCACTTTATTTGTACCTTTCTGTTCTCAGCTCAATGGAGAACTATGAATGTGGCACTCAGCCAGCTATTCCCAGGAGGCAGACATGCCTCAATCTGAGAAGTTTAAATTGGTTAAATTATCATTCTGAAAATAACATTGTCACCAGTAAGAATACTGAATAAGAAGACAATGTTTGTCCAAGACTAAAGTCAGACCTAAAATATGATGACTTTTCCAAGTAAATGGCCCTCAGCAAGTCCCCCTGGTGACCACAGCCCAAATATTCTAACTCCTCAAACTTTGACATATTTCTTATATGTTCTATGTTACATATTCATTACAGAAAATGATACCGAAAAAAAAAAAAAGGAAAAGAAAAAAAGAAAATGATACCGAACATCCAAAAATTTTAATCAGTTAGGTAAAGCCAGGTTTCAGGCTTTGTCTAGCAATAGCATCCCAAAGTCATGTTTAATAAATATTTACTACAGGTTCATTATGATGAAAAAAGTAATTATATATCAAAATCCATAATGTATGAAAATTCACTCATTTATTGAACAAATATTTGTTGAGAGACCTATTATGGGTTAAGTGTCTCAAAAACTGAGGAAGCAAGAGTGAACAAATCAGTAATCTGCTGCCATGAAATTGATAGTCTAGTGAGGGAGAAGACAACACACGAGTCTAAATCTGCCATGTCAGGACGCTGGGAGTAAAGAGGAAGGAGCAGTGAACAGTCAAGGAAGGGGCCCTCTGATAAAATGACATTAATAGAGGAATCTCTTCCTGGAGTGATTTATGTTGTTTGGTCTTATTTTTTTTTCTTCCTCCTCTTTCTACTTCTTATTTCCAAGTAAGTGAAAATGAGAAAATTCAGAGGATTGACTTATTGCAAACTAACTTCAGAGGCTATACCTAAAGACTGGCATCCTGTCTATGCATGCTAGCAAGACCAAATCAAGTATTAAATCCAGAGACAAACACACAATCTATTTATCTATGGCAAACAGGTTCACTCAAAGTTTGAGATGTAATTATTCCTTAAGAATGTAAAATTTGCTGAGTTTAAAGCTGTTGTGCTATTCTTTCTAAAACTGTACTTTTAAACAACTTCTATCTCTTGGTAACTTCAGGCAGAAAGGTTGTTTTTAACATTATTCCTTTCTCTTTAAACTTGTGAAGGTGACTGTTTGCCTTTAGCAAACGTTTATTCTTATTAGTCTTTCCAGCCTGCTTAATGAGCATCACCTCTCACCGTCTGGCTTCTGTAGCTCAAATACTTTATTCTGAAAGTGCTGCTTTCATGTGAAAAATGATATTCTGTAGCTGTAACTATAACTATAGAAATGATATGTACAGTGAAAATAAGTCTAAATGAGTATTTTTCACAGAGAATGTAAGACTGCATAATGGTATTTTACTCTGTTTTTATTTCAACTTTGTGCATATGAGATGTACTTTGGTAGTAAGCTCTATTACACTGCCTTCTTTTCAAAATAACAATTCAGAAATTTTAATTTTTCTCTTTTGTAGAAATAATGTAATTACTAACTTTATGGAAAAAAGTTGATTGTCACACCCTAATAATGACATTAATGAAATTGATTATTTTCTTAACAAGTTAAAAAGAGATGAAAGTCAAACATAGAAGTATTATGGCCTGAAATATATCTATCTGCTTGCTTTTGTACCCTAGGTGCATCCGATTAAATTGGTATGTATAAATTCAAATTCAGCTGTTAGAGACTAGGAACTTCACAAACCAAGATGGAAAAAAAAAAAAAAAGCCTGGGAAAATTATAGCCAATAGGCAACACAAATTGTGGATGTTACTCTAAGAGTTTATCTAGATCTAAGCTCCTTAAGGTAGTATGAAGTATTTTCAAAACATTTTAAATATTTTAAAAGGTCACCCCCAAAAAGAGAAAGCATAGGTATAGCTTCATATTTGAAACAGCAGTGCCACCTTGTGACAAGCTACTTCACTATAATTCTGTTCCTTGTTTCCTTATTCCTAACCAATTCTGTTTACTTATGCCATATAAGAGAAAAATAATGCACTTTGATTTCCTTCAGTCAGCTCAGTTGCTCAGTCGTGCCTGACTCTCTGTCACCCCATGGACTTCAGCATGCCAGGCCTCCCTGTCCATCACCAACTCCCGGAGTTTACTCAAATTCATGTCCTTTGAGTTGGTGATGACATCCAACCATCTCATCCTCTGTCCTCCCCTTCTCCTCCCACATTCAATCTTTCCCAGTATCAGGGTCTTTTCAAATGAGTCAGTTCTTTGCATCAGGTGGCCAATTATTGGAGTTTCAGCTTCAGTATCAGTCCTTCCAATGAACACTCAGGATTGACCTTTCGGATGGACTGGTTTGATCTCCTTGCAGTCCAAGGGACTCTCAAGAATTTTCTCCAACACCACAGTTCAAAAGCATAAATTCTTTGTCACTCAGCTTTCTTTATAGTCCAACACACACCTTCATACATGACTACTGGAAAAACTATAGCTTTGACAAGATGAACCTTAGTTGGCAAAGTAATATCTCTGCTATTTAATATGCTGCTTAGGTTGGTCATAACTTTTATTCCAAAGAGCAAGCATTTTTAAATTTCATGGCTGCAGTCATCTACTGCAGTGATTTTGGAACCCCCCAAAATAAGGTTTGTCACTGTTTCCATTGTTTCCCCATCTATTTGCCATGAAGTGATGGGACCAGATGTCATGATCTTTGTTTTTTGAATGTTGAGTTTTAAACCAACATTTTCACTCTCCTCTTTTACTTTCATCAAGAGGCTCTTTAGTTCTTCTTCACTTTCTGCCATAAAGGTGGTCTCATCTGCATATCTGAGGTTATTGATATTTCTCCCAGAAATCTTGATTCCAGCTTGTGTTTCAACCAGTCCAGCATTTCTCATGATGTACTCTGCATATAAGTTAAATAAGCAGAGTGACAATATACAGCCTTGATGTACTCCTTTCCCGATTTGAAACCAGTCTGTTGTTCCATGCCCGGTTCTAACTGTTGCTTCTTGACCTGCCTACAGATTTCTCAGGCGGCAGGTCAAGTGTTCTGGTATTCCCATCTCTTTCAGAATTTTCCACAGTTTATTGTGATTCACACAGTCAAAGGCTTTGGCATAGTCAATAAAGCAGAAATAGATGTTTTTCTGGAACTCTCTTGCTTTTTTGATGATCCAGCGGATGTTGGCAATTTGATCTCTGTTTCCTTCACCTTTTCTAAATCCAGCTTGAACATCTAGAAGTTCGTAGTTCATGTAATGTTGAAGCCTGGCTTGGAGAATTTTGAGCATTACCTTGCTAGCATGTGAGATGAGTGCAATGATGTGGTAGTTTAACATTCTTTGATATTGACTTTCTTTGGGATTGGAATGAAAACTGACCTTTTCCAGTCCTGTGGCCACTGCTGAGGTTTCAAATTTGCTGGCATACTGAGTGCAGCACATCACAGCATCGTCTTTTAGGATGTGAAGTAGCTCAACTGGAATTCCATCACCTCCACTAGCTTTGTTTGTAGTGATGCTTCCTAAGGCCCACTTCACTTCCCATTCCAGGATGTCTGGCTCTAGGTGAGTGATCACATCATCATGGTTATCTGGGTCATGAAGATCTTTTTTATACAGTTCTGTGTATTCTTGCCACCTTTTCTTCATATCTTCTGCCTCTTTTAGGTTCATACCATTTCTGTCCTTTATTGTGCCCATCTTTGCATGAAAATTTCGCTTGGTATCTCTAATTTTCTTGAAGAGAGCTCTAATGTTTCCCATTCTATTTTTTCCCTCTATTTCTTTGCATTGAGCACTGAGGAACACTTTCTTATCTCTCCTTGCTATTCTTTGGAACTCTACATTCGAATGGGTATATCTTTCCTTTTCTCCTTTACCTTTCACTTCTCTTCTTTTCATAGCTGTTTGTAAGGCCTCCTCAGACAACCATTTAGCCTTTTTGAAAATTCCTTAGGACACTATAAAGTCATTTATTTAAGGAAAGTGTCAATTTTCCTTTATAAGTAATCATCAGACTAACAGTCATTAACAGTTTCAAGCAGTCCTATATTAAAACATTTTTCTAGGTTAATTTTTAAAATTTAAAGTAAAAAGATGAAAAGGATCAATAGAATGAAATTCCTTTTGTGCTGGAGGCCTACACTAACAGACACTTTCAGTTCAGTTCAGTTCAGTCGCTCAGTCGTGTCTGACTCTTTGAGACCCCATGAATCACAGCATGCCAGGCCTCCCTGTCCATCACAAACTCCCGGAGTTCACTCAGACTCAAGTCCATCGAGTCAGTGATGCCATCCAGCCATCTCATCCTCTGTCATCCCCTTCTCCTCCTGCCCTCAATCCCTCCCAGTATCAGAGTCTTCTCCAATGAGTCAACTCTTCTCATGAGGTGGCCAAAGTACTGGAGTTTCAGCTTCAGCATCATTCCCTCCAAAGAAATCCCAGGGCTGATCTCCTTCAGAATGGACTGGTAGGATCTCCTTGCAGTCCAAGGGACTCTCAAGAGTCTTCTCCAACACCACAGTTCAAAAGCATCAATTCTTCAGCGCTCAGCCTTCTTCACAGTCCAACTTTCACATCCATACATGACCACAGGAAAAACCATAGCCTTGACTAGACGGACCTTTGTTGGCAAAGTAATGTCTCTTCTTCTGAATATGCTATCTAGGTTGGTCATAACTTTCCTTCCAAAGAGTAAGCATCAGAAACTTTTTAATGTTTCCAATGTTTTTTTTTTTTTTCCCTCCCCATGAAATTGCTATATTTAAAGGGAGATTTTTTAATCTACTGAATAATTAAATTATTATATAACATGAACTATGCTCCTAATTGTGCTTAGTTGCTCATTTGTATCTGACTCTTAGAAACATGATGGAGAATAACCTGCCAGGCTCCTCTGTCCATGGGATTCTCCAGGCAAAAATACTTGAGGGGGTTGCCATTCCTTTCTCCAGGGGATCTTCCTGAACCCAGGGGTTGAATCTGGTCTCCTGGATTGCAGGCAGATTCTTCACCATATGACCCATGAGGTAAGCCCAACATGATTCATATGGGTCTACAAACTACAATGAGGTTTAGTGCATATGGCTTAATCTAAACCAACCATTTGTATTGAAGGTCTTCTGACAATAAAAGGGACAGCAAGTACATTTATCTTCCTGGTGTGCAAGTTAGAGTTAATAGCAAGAAAAATTGCCCATTTCTCTGCCCTAAAATCCAACTTCATTACCCTGCTATTGTGGGGCTAGGCTAGACTACTCTGGAGCTGGACTAATCTTAACTTTGGAACACTGAAATATCAATAACCTCAGATATGCAGATGATACCACCCTTATGGCAGAAAGTGAAGAGGAACTAAAAAGCCTCTTGATGAAAGTAAAAGTGGAGAGTGAAAAAGTTGGCTTAAAGCTCAACATTCAGAAAAAGAAGATCATGGCATCTGGTCCAGTCACTTCATGGGCAATAGATGGAGAAACAGTGGAAACAGTGTTAGACTTTATTTTTCTGGGCTCCAAAATCACTGCAGATGGTGACTGCAGCCATGAAATTAAAAGACGCTTATTCCTTGGAAGGAAAGTTATGAGCAACCTAGATAGCATATTCAAAAGAAGAGACATTACTCTGCCAACAAAGGTTCATCTAGTCAAGGCTATGGTTGTTCCAGTGGTCATGTATGGATGTGAGAGCTGGACTGTGAAGAAGGCTGAGCGCTGAAGAATTCAAGCCTTTGAACTGTGGTGTTGGAGAAGACTCTTGAGAGTCCCTTGGACTGCAAAGAGATCCAACCAGTCCATTCTGAAGGAGATCAGCCCTGGGATTTCTTTGGAAGGAATGATGCTAAAGCTGAAGCTCCAGTACTTTGGCCACCTCATGCAAAGAGTTGGCTCATTGGAAAAGACTCTGATGCTGGGAGGGATTGGGGGCAGGAGGATAAGGGGATGACAGAGGATGAGATGGCTGGATGGCATCACTGACTCGATGGACATGAGTCTGTGTGAACTCCGGGAGATGGTGGTGGACAGGGAGGCCTGGTGTGCTTTGATTCATGGGGTCGCAAAGAGTCGGACACGACTGAGCGACTGAACTGAACTGAACTGAAGGAGAAACAAAAAGGAAGCAATATAATGAAAACTACTACTAGTTCTTATCTTCCTACCCCAGTCAAAAGTATTGTAATTTAATCTTTTTTTACAATATCTAATTTGGTAACAAAAAAAGCAAATCAGTAAAAGGATAGGAAAATTGGTCAAAAACATTTTTTCTTTAAATTCTAAGCTCTTTGAACACTGAACATTTTCTTGTTCTCTGTGATCCTGTAAGGCTTAGCAATGATAAATAGCCATTCAATTATTTTTTTAAATTCTTTCATCAATACTCTTAATCCTAATATATTTCAAAATTCTTGGAGTCATTTTATGGACTGGCAAATTAAATTTAGCATTAATCTGAAAGATAACTATGTCTTTTATAATTGGAGGAAAATAGCTTTACATGTTGTATTGTTTTTTACCATATAACAAGACTCAGTCATAATTATGTATTTATCCCCTCCCTCATGAGTCTCCTTCCTCTCCCCCAGATAACTGGGTCTTATCCACTAAATAATTATTTTACAGCAAATAGATATGTTTTAGACATTCAGTAGTTTTGTAATTCATATTCAATTATAATTTTAAAATAATCTAAGAGGATATTTCCCCCCTAAAGACTGCTATAAATATGACATCATCTCTGAATCCACTGATATTTTAATACAGAAAATTAAAGAGAAGTGTGTTTTTCCCTTAGGCTAATCTACTGAAAAGGTGCAGACTTTTTGCCCATATTGAAAGACACTTATTCTTGCATAGAAGTTAAATTTGTTCTCTTCCCTTGATTTTTTGGGTTCTCTCCACATGTCATTGCTACCTTACAAAAAAAGTGTTTTATTTGAATACTTTAACCTTACCATTTCTCTCTGTAATTTGTATATATATTCAGTATACATATATTATATTTATATAAATATAAATACACGCACAGATTCACATGCTTTCCCACCACATTCTCAGTTTTAGAGCTTACTTACTAGTCATTATTTAACAACATATTTACTATGTTACTTAGAAAGTAGCTTTCATTTTCTGGCAGAGGTTGAAACAAGTTTATGAATCACTACTTTTAATTATAAAAGGTGTTTAATATGCTGTCATGGATCTAAAATATAATTTCATTAACATATTCTAAAAGTTAAGCTGGTTGTTGGTGATGAATATTTACCTTTTTTAGCTGGTTAAAATTGTGTTGACATGCAGAGGTAACAGAAGATAAGATCTCTTTGGATTCCATTTCATAACAGGATCACTTTAGGTGACAAAGCAGATGGTCAGCAATGTGTAAACAGAGCACTGATTTAACCAGATAGATTCGAGCATTGGTATAACTCAGATGTATTTGAGACTCACTCTCATCATTTAACTCTGCCTATATCAATTCCTCCTATTCCCTGATTCATAATAATACTTTTCATAGAAAAGTAACTAATAATTAAAGTTTATTTATGCTATGATCATTACTACATAGTATTTTATATACCAATGTTATTAGCATTATAAATATGCTCAGAATTATTCATTTTAATTTCATTTACTTATCCAATCTTACATTGGATATGTTAATTTGACTCAATCATAGGTAATATATATGACACCATATTCTTTTATGTAACTGGCCATGCAAAAAAAAATATTCAAGAGTAAAGAATACAGTTGTATTGTTTTTGTTCAGTTTTTTCTCTTTCTGTTGCTACATTTGGTATGATTTTTACGCTAAAAAAAATATTAGGATTACATGTGACACATCTGATTGCTCATGGTTAAATTTTGAAATAGAAATGTAAAATCTTTGTTAATTTTGAAGTGCTAAGTAAATATTTCTCCAATTCTTCCTTTAAAACACATTAAAAATAAGCTGTAGTTTTATTTTAACCTTAATTTTTAAAATTTTATACATTGTCCATTCACATTTGAAGTTTTATATTGACAGAAATAGAACTAGATATTAAATAAATATATTTTCTGTTATAAATGAAAACAAATTTTAAAAAACTGACAAATTATGGGGAAATCTACATTGAAATGATTTTGAAGAGCCCTAATTTTTTATCCTTCATACTCATTCTTCATCTCTCTCCAGTTTGTATCTCTATATATTTCTTGCTTATGGCTCATAATTGTCTTTTATGGTCAAGAGGAAAAGTGGTTCATCAACGTTCAAATTTCCAGGGGAAATTTTTTCTGTTTTTCTTACAAGCTATGTAGTGAGGAATTTCTTTTTGAATCTTTCTCATTTCTACTTAATCTAGCCTAAGGGAAAAACACAATTACTCTTTAATTGTTTGTGTTAAAATACCAGTGGATTTAGAGAAGGGGTTATATTTTAGCAGTCTTTAGGGAAGAAATATCCTCTTAAATTATTTTAAAATTACAATTAGACATGAATTACAAAGCAGCTGAACATCTGAAAAATATCTATTTGCTGTAAAAGAATTATTTAGAGGAAAAGTCCCAGTTATCCTCTGGGTTAATGCTAAATTTCATACTACGGGCTTCCCTCATAGCTCAGGCGGTAAAGAATCTGCCTGCAATGCAGGAGACCCAGGTTTGATTTCTGGGTTGGGAAGATCCCCTGGAGAAGGAAATGGCAACCCACTCCAGTATTCTTGCCTGGAGAATCCCCATGAACATAGGAGCCTGGCTGGCTACAGTCCATGGGGTCACAAGAGTCAGACATGATTTAGTGACTACAACACCACCAGGGTAATAAAAGGACGCCAAGAATTTTGAAATATATTAGGATTAAGAGAATTGATGAAACAATTTTAAAATTAATCTAATGAATATTTATTATTGTTAAGCCTCCATGGGATCATAGAGAACAATATGTTTGATTTCTAAGGAGTTTGATATTTTAAAAAGTTTTTTGACCAATTTTCCTATCCTTTATTCTTATTGACTTCTTTTTCTGATTACCAAATTAGATAATGTAGACAAAGATTAAATCACTATACTGTTGACTGGTGTGAGGAAGACAAGAACTAGCCACAGTCTTCACTGTACTGAAATCATCTAAAATTCAATAGACAATATTGAGAACTCTAATTGACCACTCTACCCTTTAATAAAAATATCTTTCTGTGAAATAAATTCAACCCTGAAAACTTAACTCTCTTTTTAATTCAGTTCTACTTGTAACAAATAGCTACAATTTATTTTCTTTCTGTGTGTGTTCAGTTTATTTGAATATATCAAATGTTCAATCTATATTAGCCATCTGGTTTAGTTTCTAAGTTGCATCTGACTCTTTTAAGATCACATGGACTGCAGCCTTCCAGGCTCCACTGTCCATGGGAATTCTCAGGCAAGAATAGATTGGGTTGCCATTTCCTTCTCCAGGGGATCATCCTAACACAGGGATTGAACCCAAGTCTTCTGCATTGCAGAGAGTCTTCTGCATTGCAGGCAGATTCTTTACTGCTGAGCCACCAGGGAAGCCCATATTAGCCATCTATATCTAGGCAAACCACTTCCATCTACACTAACCACTAATGTGTCCAGGTAATAGCAAACAAGAAATTTTGAAAGTCATTGTTGTTGTTGTTCAGTCACCCAGTCATGTCCGACTCTTTGTGACCCCAGGGACTGCAGCAAGCCAAGCCTCCTTGTCACTCACCATCTTCCAGAGTTTGCCCAAGTTCAGGTTCACTGCATCAGTGATACCATCCAGCCGTCTCATCTGCTGATGCCCTCTTTTCCTTCTGCCCTCGATGTTTCCCAGCATCAAGGACTTTTCCAATGAGTTGGCTGTAATAGATGGCCAAAATACTTGAACTTCAGCATCAGTCCTACCAGTGAATATTCAGGGTTTATTTCCTTCAAGATTGACTGGTTTGATTTTGCTGTCTGAGGGACTTTCAGGAGTCTTCTCCAGCACCACAGTTCAAAGACATCAGTTCTTTGGTGTTCTGCTTTCTTTACGGCCCAGCTCTCACAACTGTATGTGACCACTGGGCAGACCATAACCTCGACTATATGGACCTTTGTCTGCAGAGTAATGTCTCTGCTTTTCAACACATTGTCTGGGTTTGCCATTGCTTTCCTGTGAAGAAGCAATCGTCTTCTGATTTCATGGCTGCAGTCACCATCTGCAGTGATTTTGGAGTCCAAGAAGAGGAAATCTGTCACTACTTCCACCTTTTCTCCTTCTATATGCCATGCAGTAATGAAGCCAGGTGCCAAGCTGGCTCTTTCACTTTCCTCCTTCACCCTCGTCAAGAGGCTCTTTAGTTCCTCTCCACTTTCTGCCATGAATGGTATCATCTGCATGTCTGAAGTTGTTGATGTTTCTCCCACCTATCTTGATTCCAGCTTGTAACTCATCCAGCCCAGCATTTCTCATGATGTGCTCAGTGTATAGGTTAAACAAACAGAATGACAGCAGACAGCCTTGTCATACTCCTTTCTCGTTCTTGAACCACTAAGTTGCTCTATACAGAGTTCTAACTGTTGCTTCTTGACCCCCATATAGATTTCTCAGGAGACAGCTAAGAAGGTTTGGTATTTCCATCTGTTTAAGAGCTTTCCACAGTTTGTCATGATCCACACAGTCAAAGGCTTTAGCATAGTTGATGAAACAAAGAGATGTTTTTCTGAAATTCCCTTGCTTTCTCTATAATCCAGTGAATGCTGGCAATTTGATCTCTAGTTCCTCTTTTCTAAACCCAGTTTGAACATCTGGAAGTTCTTGGTTCACATAATTCTGAAGCCTAGCATGCTGGATTTTAAGCATGACCTTACTAGCATGGGAGATGAGTGCAACTGTCTGATGGTTAGCACATTCTTTGATACTACCCTTCTTGGGAATTGGGATGAACATTGATCTTTTCCGATCCTGTAGCCACTGGCGGGTCTTCCAGATTTGCTGACATAATGAATGAAAAACCTTGATGGTATCCCAAATCCTTTAGGGATTTGAATAGTTCTGCTGGAATTTCATTGCATCCACTAGTTTTATTAACAGCAGTGCTTCTTAATGCTCACTTAACTTCACACTCCTGAATGTCTGGCTCTGGGTAACTATACACCATCGTAGTAATCTGGTTCATTAAGATATTTTTTATACAGTTTTTCTGGGTATTCTTTCCATCTCTTCTTGATCTCATCAGCATCTCCTATATCTCTACCATTTTTATCCTTTACTGTGTCCAACTTTGGGCAGAATGCTCCCTTGACATGTCCAATTTTCCTGAAGAAATCTCTAGTCTTTCCCCTTTTGTTGTTTTCTTCTATTATTAAACACTGTTTACTGAAGAAGGCCTTCTTGTCTCTTCTAGCTATTCTTTGAAACTCTACGTTTAACTGGATGTACTTTTCCCTCTCTCCCTTGCTTTTTGCTTCTCTTTGTTCTTCTGCTATTCGTAAAGCCTCCTCAGATGGCCACTTTGACTTCTTGCTTTTCTTTTTCTTTGGGATGGTTTTGTTCACTATCTCCTTTACAACATTATGGACATGTGTCCATAGTTCTTCAGGCACACTGTTATCTAGATCTGGTCCCCTGAGTCTGTTTGCTGTCTCTACCGTGAATTCACAAGGGATTTGATTCAAGTCAGACCTGGCCAGCTTAGTGTTTTTCCTGGTTTTCTTTAGTTTAAGCCTGAATTTTGCTATGAGAAGCTGATGATCTGAGTCACAGTCAGCTCCAGGTCTTGTTTTTGCTGACTGCATACAGCTTCTCCATCTTTGGCTACAAAGAATGTAATTAGTTTGATTTCTGTATTGACCATTTGGTGATGTTCACATGTAAAGTCATCTTTTGCGTTGCTGAAAAAGAGTATTTGCTATGACTAGTAAATTCTCTTGGCAGAAAATTTGAAAGTCATATTTATTGTAATTGGATGTATTCATGGCACAGCAGCAAATCTCTTAAAGTTGTTATAAACCATGCAGAACCATTTCCTTGTGATAGTTTGTTGAACATTTAAAGGAAAATCAGAGAACCTAAGCTATCTATTTCAATTCAGCTGGCAATTCTGCAAAGCTTAAGATCTAAAAGCCACAACATTGTAAAACAACTGTATTCCAATAAAAATTAATTTTAAAAAATCTAAATGCTAGAGTACCATCAAAAATTTTCACAATTAAATTAAAATATATAAAAATTACCTTGCCTTCAAACACTAATCTCCTTGTAAACATACATTTCTTTTACAATATTATGTACACTGTATAATGACCACATTATGTATATTTTATTCAAAATGCTTTTATATTCTGATTAAATTTAAGCCTTAGATTTATAAACATGGTTATTTGAAATTGTTTATCCTCCCCACATGATTCTCAGAGAGGAGGTTTCCAGTTGCACCATTCTAAGGATACTACAGGCTTCCCTGGTGGCTCAGAGGTTAAAGCATCTGCCTGGAATGAGGGAGACCCGAGTTTGATCCCTGGGTTGGGAAGATCCCCTGGAGAAGGAAATGGCAACCCACTCCAGTACTGTTGCCTGGAGAATCCCATGGAGGGAGGAGCCTGGTAGGCTACAGTCCATGGGGTTGCAAAGAGTTGGACATGACTGAGCGACTTCACTTTAAGGATACTACAAAGGTCATCAATGGCAAGGTAACCAGTTGTCTATCCAACACTTCTGCCCCTGTATGTTTCCTGTGACTCTTTTTCCTATTTTAGTTCTTTTGTTTTTATTACACCAAGACCTAGTTCTCCATACTGATTTCTCATCCTTCTTAAAATTTCTTATTCCAAACTTTCACTGTTTCCATTCCCATCTTTTCCATTGCTATTTTATTCTTTTTCTTACCTTCATTTCATCTCTTTTCACTTTATAAATATAAGAACTCCACATGAGGCCTCAACTACCATTTGAGGAAGACTTCACAACATATAGCAAATATTTTTCTAATAAAGCCTGAATCTGTATGTTCAGTTGTGCACTGAACAAAACTACCTAGAACCTCATGTGTTCAAATCTGAATTATCATCTTTATCCCATTTCATTCATCTCCAATTCTTTATTCTTTTTCTTTTTTCAACTCTTCTCCAGTTCTCCATTCATATTCACCATGTTCTCTGTTTTAGTGATAGCACCACCTATCTTCTAAAGTAAATAAGAAATTTTAGAGACTATTCTTAAATCATTCTTCTTCACCATCTGTATTATCTTAATCAGGAAACATTCTTAATTCTACTTCCTGAACACTAAAAGGACTATTTTCTTAATTTCTATATTCACAATACTGCCTGTATTCAGTTTCTCCCCCTATCTTTCACTAGCAACATCCTGACTAGTTTCCCAACCTCATCAAAATTATCTTCCTCACTAAAAACACACTTTCTTCTCTTTTCTTTTTCACAATAGTACCTTGTTATAGATATAGTAAATACATAGAAAACATAATAGACTCTCCAGAACCAACACTAATAAAGTGATATTCTCTTCTTCTTGCTCATATATTACCAAACATTTAACAGTGAGCATTTGCCTAATCAGATGTCATGTAATTGGTGACAGAAACACAAACACTAGTTTCTCTGGGAGCATGTCTAATTTCTAATGCTGTGGCCTATAATTCTTCTATATCTATCCTTCACTTTCATACTGTAAGCATTCCACTCTTTTTCATCTTACAAACATCACTATCAGAGTAACACTTGCCTCATAAAATGAGCTCAAAAGTATTCCTTCTTCTTTTATTTTTTTGGAAAGAGTTTGAGAAAGACATACTTCTTTTAGTGTTTAGTGGAGTTCACTAGTTAAGTCATCTGATCCTGAGCTTAGATTTTCTATTTATTTTTTATCCAGTCTTGATAGATTGTATGTTTCTAGAAATGTATTACTTTCTTTTAGGTTATCTAATTTCTTGGCATATAATTGTTCATAGCAGTCTTTTGTTATCCTTTTTATGTTATGGTATCAGTTGTAAACTCTTCTTTTATTTCTGCTTTTATTTGTATTCTCTCCTTTTTCTTAGTTATTTTAGATAAAAGCTTGTGAATTTTGTTTATCTTTTCAAAAACCCAGCTTTGTTTCATTGATCTTTTTATTCTTTTTCTAGTCTATATGTCATTTATTTTTGTTCTAATCTTTATTATTTTATTCCTTCTTCCTACTTTGAGTTGAGTTTTTCCTCCTTTTCCAGTTCCTTGAGGCATGAGGCTAAATTGTTTATTTGCTATATTTATTCTTTCTTAATGTAGGCAATTATTACTATACTTTTCCCTGATAATTGCTTTTGCTGTATCCTGTGTTTTAGTATGTTATATGCCATTCTCATTGAGGTAACATTGGTTTATATATAAAGTTTCATATGCATAACATTATATTTCTACATACATATATATACCCTCCAATATGGTCACCACTGAAAATTGATTTTCCATCCATCAACATACAGTTGGTCCCACTTACGCATTTCACACTCCACCCTAACTCTCTCTGTATTTACATGATTGTTGTTGATTTCTTTGTTCATATATTTTCTTTTTCAATTCATGAGCACAGAATATCTTTCCATGTATTTGTGTCTTTTTCGATTTATTTCAACAATGTCTTTAGTTTTCAGTGTTTAAGTTTTTCATTTCCTTGGTTAAATTGATTCCTAGACATTTTTGTTGTGGTTGTAAATGGGATTGTCTCTAGATTTCTCTTTCTACTATCTCATTTTCATCATATATAAATACAACAGATTGTGTATATTATTTTTTATCCTGCCACTTTACTGTATTCATTTATCATTTAGAATACTTTTTGGTAAAGTCCTTAGGGTTTTCTACATATTAAATCATTTCATCTGCAAATAGTGACAATTTTGCTTCTTTCTTTTCAGCTTGCATGTCTTTTATTTCTTTTTCTTGCTTAATCACTTTGATTAGGATTTCCAATACTATGTTGAATAGCAGTGGTGATAGCGGGCATCCTTGTCTTGTTTCTAATCTTAGAGGGGTAGTATTCTGTTTTTCACCATTGACTGTGATGCTAACTCTGGGTTACTCATACATGTCCTTTATTATTTTGAAGTATCCCTCCTATACCCACATTATTAAGTGTTTTTTTAATATCAGAAATAGGTTTTGAATCTGTCAAATGTTTTATACATATATACTTTTTATCTGACCATATTATTTTCATCCTTCATTTTGTCAATGTGGTGTAACTATATTTGCATCCTTGGAATGAATCCCAGTTGACCATGGAGTTTGATTCTTTTAATGTATTGTCAAATTCATTTTACTAATATTTTGTTGAAAATTTTTACATCCATTTTCAACAGAGATATTGGCCTGTAGTTTTCTCTTTTTTATATTGTCTGGGTATTGTTGGCCTTGCAAAACAAGTTAGGAGGTATTTCCTTCTCTTAATTTTTGCAATGGTTTGAGAAAAATAAGCATTTGATCTTCTTTGAGTATTTGGTAGAATTCAATTCTGAAGTCATCTGGCCCCAGAATTTTGTTTTGGGGCAGCTTTTTGATTATTATTTCAATCTCTGAACTAGTGATTGGTCTATTCAGAGTCTCTTGTGGCTTGGTGTGACTTAATTTGTCACTCAGTTGTGCCTGGCTCTTTGCAACCCCTTGGACTGTAGCCTGTCAGGCCCCTCTGCCCATAGAATTCTCCAGGAAACAATGCTAAAGTGACTAGCTATTCCCTTCTCCAGGGAATCTTCCTGAACTAGGGATCAAACTTGAGTCTCCTGCATGGTTGGCAGATTTTTCATCACTGAGCCTCTATTTCTTCCCACTTCAGTCTTGGAAGATTGTATGGTTCTAAGAATTTGTCCACTTCTTCTAGGTTGTCTATTTGCTGATTTTATTTATCAGAGCCTTCTCTCTTTTTTTCTTATTGAGTCTAGCTAACAGTGTTTTGGGTTTGTTTATCTTCAAAGAACCAGGTCTTCACTTCTTTGATTTCTATTTTTTTAGTCTCAATATCAACTACTTATTATTTGATCTTTGTTACTTCCTTCCTTCTATTAACTCTGGGCTTCATTGTTCTTTTTTTTCTAGTTCCTTTAGGTGTAGGGTTAGATTGTTTATTTGAGATTTTTCTTACTTCTTGAAGAAGGCCTGCATTCGTATAAAACTTCCCTCTAAATACTACTTTTTCTGTATTCCATTAATTTTGGTATGTCATATTTTCATTTGTCTTCAGGCAATTTCCGATTTCCCCCTTGATTTTATTTTCATCAGTCCAAAGTTTATTCATTATCATGTTCAGTATCCACATATTTATGATTTTTCTAGTTTTCTTCTTATAGTTAATTTCTAATTTCATTCCATTTTCAGAGGAAATGATGTTTATATGATTTCAGTTTTGTTAAATTTATTGAGACTTGTTTTGTGTCCCAACATATAGTCTGTCCTTGAGAAAGTTCCATGTGAACTCCAGAAAATGTGTACTCTGCTGAATTTGAATGGAATGTTCTGTACAAATCTATCAAATCCATCTAGTCTAATGTTTCATTTAAAGCTGTTTTCTTGTTAAGCTCTGTCTGGATGATCTGTTCAATGATGTAAGTAGGGTGTTAAAGTCCTCTACTATCATTGTATTACCATCAGTTTCTCTCTTAGGTCTGTTAATACTTTTCTTATATATTTGTACTTCTGTCTTAGGTACATATATTAATTATTGTTATATATCTCTTGGTGAATCATCCCCTTTGTTTTTTTATACTGTCCATATTGTCTCTTATTACCTTTTTTTGATTAGAAGTATATTTTGTCTGATTTGAGTATAGCTACACTAACTTTCTTTCAGCTGCTATTTGTTTGGAATATTATCTTCCATCCCTTCACTTTTAGCCTATGTTTGTCTTTAGTGATAAATTGTGTCTCATAGAGGCAGCATATGTTGGGTTGTGTTTTTCAATCTATCCAGCTACTTTGGGTCTTTTGATTTCCAAATATGATCCATTTACCTTTAAGGTGATTTTTGACAGGTGAGGCCTTACTGCTGTCATTTTTTCTTTTGTATTATGGTTGCTCTATATCACCATTGTTTCTTTTTTATTGTAGAGGGGATAAAAAATTAACAGATTTTTAAGACAATTTAGCCTAAGATGGAGAAGCTCTCTACCATCATGAAAACAAGACTGGGAGCTGACTGGGAAAGACTAGAGCTCTCTTCAAGAAAATTAGAGATACCAAGGGAATATATCATGCAAAGATGGGCTCAATAAAAGACAGAAATGGTATGGACCTAACAGAAGCAGAAGATATTAAGAAGAGGTGGCAAGAACATACAGAAGAACTGTACATAAAAGATCTCCATGACCCAGATAATCACAATGGTGTGATCACTCACCTAGAGCCAGACATCCTGGAATGTAAAGTCAAGTGGGTCTTAGAAAGCATCACTATGAACAAAGCTAGTGGAGGTGATGCAATTCCAATTGAGCTATTCCAAATCCTGAAATACGATGCTGTGAAAGTGCTGCACTCAATATGACCGCAAATTAGGAAAACTCAGCAGTGGCCACAGGACTGGAAAAGGTCAGTTTTCATTCCAATCCCAAAGAAAGGCAATGCCAAAGAGTGTTAAAATACCACATCATTGCACTTATTTCACATGCTAGCAAAGTAATGCTCAAAATTCTCCAAGCCAGGCTTCAACAGTGTGTGAACTGAAAACTTCCAGATGTTCAAGCTGGATTTAGAAAAGGCAGAGGAACCAGAGATCAAATTGCAGATGTCCATTGGATCATTGAAAAA
The DNA here is from genome assembly GCF_032452875.1 of Bos javanicus. Classification (NCBI taxonomy): domain Eukaryota; kingdom Metazoa; phylum Chordata; class Mammalia; order Artiodactyla; family Bovidae; genus Bos; species Bos javanicus. The sequence continues at coordinate 40,052,294 of NC_083870.1, forward strand.
GCAAGAGAGTTCCAGAAAAAAAACATCTATTTCTGCTTTATTGACTAAACGAAAGCCTTTGATGTGTAGATTACAACAAACTGTGGAAAACTCTTGAAGAGATGGGAATACTAGACCACCTTACCCACCTCCTGAGAAATCTGTATGCAAGTCAAGAAGCAACAGCTGAAACTCGACATGGAACAACACACTGGTTCCAAATTGGGAAAGGAGTACATCAAGGCTGTATATTGTCACCCTGCTTATTTAACTTTTATGAAGAGTACATCATGCAAAATGCTGGGCTGGATGAAGCACAAGAATCAAGATTGCCAGGAGAAACATCAATAACCTCAGATATACAGATGACACCACCGTTATGGCAGACAGTGAAGAAGAACTAAAGAGCCTTTTGACGAAAGTGAAAGTGGAGAGTAAAAAAGTTGGCTTAAATCTCAACATTCAAAAAATGAAGATCATGGCATCTGGTCCCATCACTTCATGGCAAATAGATGGGAAACAATGGAAACATGACAGACTTTATTTTTGGGGGCTCCAAAATCACTGCAGATGGTGACTTCAGTCATGAAATTAAAAGATACTTGCTCCTTGGAAGAAAAGTTATGACCAACCTAGACAGTATATTAAAAATCAGAGACATTACTTTGCCAGCAAAGGTCTGTCTAGTCAAAGTTGTGGTTTTTCTAGTAGTCATGTATGGCTATGAGAGTTGGACCATAAAGAAAGTTGAGTGCCAAAGAATTGATGCTTTGAACTGTAGTGTTGGAGAAGACTCTTGAGAGTCCCTTGGACTGCAAGGAGATCAAACAAGTCAATCCTAAAGGAAATCAATCCTTAATATTCATTGGAAGGACTGATGTTGAAGCTGAAAATCCACTATTTGGCCACCTGATGTGAAGAACTGACTCATTTGAAAAGCCCCTGATGCTGGGAAAGCTTGAAGGCAGGAGAAGGGGACAAGAGAGGATGAGATGGTTGGATGGCATCACTGACTCAATGGACATGAGTTTGAGTAAACTCTGGGAGTTTGTGATAGATAGGGAAGCCTGGAATACTGCAGTCCATGGGGTCACAGAATATAGGACACGACTGAGCTACTGAACTAAACTGAACTCATCATGCATTAAATAATTCTGATCATCAGTTCCCCAGTATATACACACAAATATCTTTATGCAACATAAATTGAGACTGTGTGGACTTCACTTGTGTACTGACGATAGTAAAGATTATCTCTTACAATAAAGATTAACACTTAATTAAAAACTAGATTTCTAGTCAAATCACTATACTTTTACATACTAACACCTGACTGAGTTACCAAAGCTGAACAAAACTTAATTTTTCCAGGTTTTCCCTTTGACTTCTTGAAGATTCTCCACAGAAGCACTGCCTAGGAGCTTCCTCTCATGTCTTGCAGTATTTTTTTTTTTTAAGCTTTTTACTTTATATTGGAATTTAGCCAATTAACAAAGTTGTGATAGTTTCAGATGGACAGTGAAAGGATAGTCAATGATCATTGACCATATATGTGTCCATATCCATACATATCTGATATGTAGATATATGAGATATATAGATATATATACACACACACATAACAATTTAAGATGAGCAAGGAACCTGAATAAATATTTTTCAAAAAAAAACATACAAATGATGCATACGTATGTGATAGTTGTTCATATTTCATCCTCAGGGAAATGCCAAACAAAAGCATAATGAGATATCACATCAGACCCTTCATAATGTCTGCTATCAAAAAACAAGAAATAGCAAATATTCACAAGGATGTGGAGAAAAGGAAACCCTGTACATTGCTGTTAAAAATGTAAATTGGTATAGCCATTATGGAAAACAGTATGAAGTTCCTCAAAAAATTAAAAATAGAATTACCATATGATCTGGGCTTCCCCAGTGGCTCAGACAGTAAAGAATCTGCCTGCAATGCAGGAGACCTGGGTTCAGTCCCTGGGTTGGGAAGATGCCCTGGAGGAGGGCCTGGCAACCCACTTCAGTATTCTTGCCTGGAGAATCCCCATGGACAGAGGAGCCTGGAGGGCTACAGTCCATGATGCCACAAACAGTTGGACATGACTGAGAAACTAAGCACACACATATGATCTAGGTATCCTGCTGTGTATATATCTGAAAGAAATAAAGTCAGTATCTTGAATTGATGTCTACACTTTTATGTTCATTGCAGCATACTTACTATAGCCAAGATATAGAAATAACTTAAGTGTCCCTCATGGATGAATTGATAAGAAAAGATGATATATCTATATATAATGAACTACTATTCAGCAATAAATAATGAAATTGGGCCATTTGTGATAACATGAATGAAACTGGAGGACGTTATACTAATTGAAATAAACCATACAAACAGAAACCAAACTGTGTGATCTCGCCTGTATGTGGAATCTTTTTTTTTGTTTTTTAAGGTGGAACTCATAGAAGCTAAGAGAATATGGTTCCCGGGATCTAGCTGGTGGTGGGGGTGGGGCAAATGAGAAGGTGTTGGTATACTTTTCCGATTATAAGATGAATAAATTCTGGGGCTGTAATGTATAGCATGGTGGCTATGGTTAATAATACTGTATTGTATATTTAAAATTTGCTAAAAAGAAAAAAGTAAATCAAGAGTTTTACCACACTCAAGAAAAAATGAACTATATTAGGTGACAGAGGTATTAATTTACTTAAATGGTGTAATTATTTAATTGTTTAAGGATCAACACAATTCTACTCTATTCACGTACCAAATACTTCGTTACTGCTGGCTCAGTTTGAGAGTGGTGATTTAATTTAAGACACAGTGGGGTTTCAAAGCTTTAGTTTACATGATCCTGGTTAGGTCCTCAAAATATGGGCCGGATATCATCTAGGGTTTTATTGCCCTTTGAGAGCTACCTAAGACTTTATAAATTACCCATGCTCACTCACTTTGGAATCCTAAAGTTTTCTGCTGTCAAGATTTCTGTTGATGTATGGTAGGGAGAGAATGAGTTTATGTCCTCATGGTCATCTTATAAAGCTTTACTGGCTTCTAACTCTTTTCCATCTTCAATCCCTGATTTTATATCTTTTCCTGGGGAAAAAAAAATCCCATTAATTCTAGTAAAGCCCTAGAAAACCATGTTTATCCTCTTGAGGTCTTGTCTCAGAATCTCACTCTTTCTGCCAATGGTTTTCATATCTTATTAAAGACGAAGATTTTCATCTATGTGATATATCAGATGCCAGATACTAAAATAATATATTCTCACTTTCTAATAATTGTCTGCAACAGTTAGAACTGGACATGGAACAACAAACTGGTTCCAAATAGGAAAAGGAGTACGTCAAGGCTGTATATTCTCACCCTGCTTATTTTACTTATATGCAGAGTACATCATGAGAAATGCTGGGCGGGAGGAAGCACAAGCTGGAATCAAGATTTCTGGGAGAAATATAGATAACCTCAGATATGCAGATGACACCACCCTTATGGCAGAAAGTAAAGAAGAACTAAAGAGCCTCTTGATGAAAGTGAAAGAGGAGAGTGAAAAAGTTGTCCTAAAGCTCAACATTCAGAAAACTAAGATCATGGCATCCAGTCCATCACTTCAATGGAAATAGATGGGGAAACAGTGGAAACAGTGTCAGACTTTATTTTTCTGGGCTCCAAAATTACTGTAGATGGTGATCGCAGCCATGAAATTAAAAGACACTTACTCCTTGGAAGCCAAGTTATGACCAACCTAGAAAAGTAGAGACATTACTTTGTCAGCAAAGGTCCATCTAGTCAAGGCTATGGTTTTTCCAGTGGTCATGTATGGATGTGAGAGTTGGACTATAAAGAAAGCTGAATGCCGAAGAATTGATGCTTTTGAACTGTGGTGTTGAAGAAGACTCTTGAGAGTCCCTTGGACTGCAAGAAGATCCAACCAGTCCATCCTAAAGGAGATCAGTCCTGGGCGTTCACTGGTGGGACTGATGTTTAAGCTGAAACTCCAATACTTTGGCTACCTCATGCGAAGCACTGACTCATTTGAGAAGACCCTGATGCTGGGAAAGATTGAGGGCAGGAGGAGAAGGGGATGACAGAGGATGAGATGGCTGGATGGCATCACCGACTCAATGGACATGGGTTTGGGTGAACTCTGGGAGTTGGTGATGGGACACGAAGGCCTGGCGTGCTGCAGTTCATGGGGTCGCAAAGAATCAGACACGACTGAGTGACTGAATTGAACTGAACTCAACTTCTACAATTTAGGAATTTATTTCTTAGCTTAAAGTGGCTCCATGGATGGCAGTCCCTTTCAAGTATCTTAAATATCATCTTGTCCAGTATCCTGAGACATGTAGAGGAAAATATCTTTCCCAGGATCATACTGATAGTATCAGAGCCATCGTTCAACTAGAGCCTCTGATTTCTCATGCTGGCATTCTTTCCATCACTCCATGCTGCATTAATATTCCAAACAAATGCAATCATTATTTAGGTAAACTATTAAAAGAATTTTTGCATTTATTCAAATGGTAAATACTCAAATTACTTAACAAGAAGATCTTAAATTTATATTTTACTTTGACTATAGAAATTGATAGTAACCACTCATGGAGCAGATATTCTTTGTGACTTTACATTAGAAAAGCAATTATGTATGCTTGTAATTTACTGCTCTTTCAAAGCGTAGTTCAAAATGCCACAGTAATACAATTAGTAAATTAATCAGTGTTGTAAAGTCAACTTTTATTTATAGTATTTGAATTTTTAATTCAGATTATAGGCAAATTTAATTTTATAAAACAAAGCACTTGGAAATGTTTAAGTAGAAACTCCATGGAAGCAATTAAATTGCTTGTATCTACTCAATTTATGCAAATGCATTATTCACTTACTCTTTCTAGTCAATATAAGGTTTATTGGATAATAACTATAATTTATTGCCTATTCAATGTGTCAGGCACTGTGCCCTATTTATATACATGCTGTTTCTGTAACTTCCCTGTGAGTTAGGTGCTAGGTGTTATTTATCACCAGTGCCTAGGAACACAAAGGTGCATGCAGAAAGGTTATGTAAATTGCCCACAGACACACAACAAAGTAGCAGTTATTGAATTCAGACCCAAATCTGTCTCACCTAAAACCTTTCACACTTTTAGGGATGTGAAAATTGATTCTTTATTCACAGTGATCAATATTTTTTTACTTTCTATATCTATTTCTATGTAGATTATTTTTCAGAGGTTGAATGTTAGTATCAAATGAAGAACTACATTTTTTCAATTACTCATCACATAATTCATTAAACCCTATTTTGTGTCAGCATGTTTGGTGCTAAAGACTTAAGGTATGCTTAGATGTAAATAAGTACTTGAATAATTAAGAAGATTTTTCCTCCTAACATTTTATGAGCTTTTGTCAAATTACATATTTATTAAAATAGATAAAACATGTATTTTATTAAAATATTTATAAATATATTACATATATTTATAAAATAGACGAATGTTTATTTTATTAAATACTTATTTATTAAGATAGATTAAATACTACTAATGCAGTAATAAATTTTGAAAACATTTTCCTAAATGCCCAAGATATTCCCCCTTCCCCCATTAGAATCCTTGCCAGTGCCTCATTTAAACTTTTTCCTCCAAAATCTCTGGAATAGAGTGCAGCCTTTCCTGACCTGTAAATGGGCTCACTTTCCCAATATATTGAACACATTTTCTTAGCTTTGTTAACTGTCCCTAACATACTGGTTCATACTTGCACAGTATTCATCTTTAAGCAACAAAATCTAGGACAGGGATAATAGGAAGATTCACCTTAATTGGCAATATGTCAGTATTTTTCTAGGTAACAAGCAATGATTGAACTTGATGGCAATAAGAACACAAACGTACCTGACCTAGCAGCACATAAAGCATTCAGATAGCACAGATGATTTAACTCTGTGACCAGCCAATACTCTCAACATAAATCTTTTTTTTCTCAAACTAAACCCATAATTTTTAAAGTTTAAAACATGTATTAAAATACAGATTTGACTTTAATAATCTAACAAGGATGAATTAAATGATACAAACCCATTCCAAAATGTAATATGACTACAATTAATTTGGTGAAAGATAGAAGATACAGAACAACAGCACCTTCTCGGACATACTTTTTTTTTAATATAAATTTATTTATTTTAATTGGAGGCATCCATTTATGATAAAAAAAAAACTCTCCAGAAAGCAGGAATAGAAGGAATATACCTCAACATAATAAAAGCTATATATGATAATATCGGACATACTTTAATTTGCACCTAAACTAGATTTCAGAGTAATCCTAGGCTTGCAGAATGGTCTAAGTCGTACACGAATATCTCCATATTGGCTTGTGCACCTACTTCTACTTCAAATACAAGATGATGTAAGATATTATCTGAGACATGTGAGAGAGAGAGAATACAAAATCCTTATAAAGATGATTCTAAGTGTCCTGAACTTTTACTCTCCTGAGTATATGTCAGTCATTTCTGAAGGTTGGGAAAGATTAGAGCCGAACATACAAAAGGAGAAATTCAAGATAGTGAACCTGATTTTTCCCATAGTCCAAAGGAAATAAAAAACATGGAACTGATAAACCCTAACACAGAATTTCTGCCTGGACACAGCTCATTCCTAAAGATTAAGCCCATCAAGTCTACTTTTTCTAGGAGTGCCTGTTCTTCAAAGTGCCATAGTGCAAATCTCTAACACTCATTATCCAACTCTGTCTGCCATGTTGGTCAAGCTGTACAATGTGTTTTCTCACGTAGACCAAAGCAGAACTGCCTAGGTTTTAACCTGAGATGGATCAGGCAAATTACATATGTGTTCGTGGCTTCAGGAACAGAAAATAGAAAAAAAAAAAAGAAGGAGAAAACTTGTATTTATATTTTCAAAAAGAAAAACATTGAATTGAAAGTGAAAGTGAAGTTGCTCAGACGTGTCCAACTCTTTGGAAACCCCATGGACTGTAGCCTGCCAGGCTTCTCCGTACATGGGATTTTCCAGGCAAGAGTACTGGAGTGGGCTGCCATTGCCTTCTCCAGGGGATCTTCCCGACCCAGGGATTGAACCTGGGTCTCCCACATTGCAGGTACATGCTTTACCCTCTGAGCCACCAAGGAAGCCACAGTGAATTATCATAATACAAAACTCAGAACTTTGTTAGAATTCCTCACATTAGAAGAAAAATTAGTATTTTTTCTGTTTCTTTTTAAAAACTATTATTAAAAAGGATTGTTAGTTATAAATGGTTTCAGTAATTAGTGACTACTAAGTTTGAATCTAGCACTGATTTTGGCTTGGCACTCTAATTCAAGTGACCATTAATGTTTAGAAATGCATGTGAAGTAAAAAGTAAGATTTATTTTTTTCTAGGAAAAAAGTTTCAGTCTATCTTGTCTCTCTCCTTCTCTGTGTTGTATACATTGTATTGATTTCCAAATTTACCACTATAATACATCCCTCTCATATGCACATTTTCTGTTTCCCATCTTCCCAATATGGTTTCATTAACAAAACCCAAATTTACTGTTATTAATATTATGTCTATGTAAACATTTTTCATTCTGAGCCAAGTACTATGACAACATTCCATTACCTTTCTTAGACAAGAGTTTTTACTTTTCCAAAAGTTATTTTTAATTTATTTTATCTGCCTGTTATTCTTCAAACACCTATCTTCTTTCTGGTTTTAATTCATTTCTGTGGCATTCTTCAAATACCTGATTATGTCTTCCAAAACTTCTAACAGTTCTCTAAAATGCTTATCAATCAATGCTTTTCAAGTTATTCACAAGGTCAAACACTTTAATTTTATTTTATTTTTCTAAAAATACTTTCCTCACAAAAATCCCACTAATGAACTTATATCATATTTTCTGGACTCTGCTTGAGCCCTACACTCTTGGAAATTTCTTGTTATTATATTAAGAATTCCCTTAGTCTCTCTTCTATATTGGATTCTCTCTATTTCAAAAAACTTATTTTCCTCTTTCTGGGTTTAACTCCTCATTTCTATGAAAAAAAAAAAGCATATGGCATTTAGATATTTTTAGATTTTTTTACATAATACAAATATCAATGAAAGTAGAAGTGTTAGTCACTCAGTCGTGTCCAACTCTTTGTGACCCATGGACTATAGCCCGCCAGGCTCCTCTGTTCCTGGAATTCTCCAGGCAAGAATACTGAAGTGGGTTGCCATTTCCTTACTCAGGGGATCTTCTGACCCAGGGATCAAACCTGTGTGTCCTGTATTGCAGGCAGATTCTTTACTGTCTGAGCCACCAGGAAAGCCCAAATATCTATTCTTTCCCACAAAACAGGTGATGGTATGGATAGCCACAAAATTCTAAGTTGTAAATCATTTTCCTAAGGATTTGAAAGAGATTTTTCTACTGTGTTCAAGCTTTCAGAGTTATTGTTAATCAGTTCAGTTCATTCACTCAGTCATGTCCGACTCTTTGCGACCCCATGAATCACAGCACGCCAGGCCTCCCTGTCCATCACCAACTCCCGGAGTTCGCCCAAACCCATGTCCATTGAGTCGGTGATGCCATCCAACCATCTTATCCTCTGTCGTCCCCTTCTCCTCCTGCCTCCAATCCCTCCCAGCATCAGAGTCTTTTCCAATGAGTCAACTCTTCTCATGAGGTGGCCAAAGTACTGGAGTTTCAGCTTTAGCATCAGTCCTTCCAAAGAACACCCAGGGCTGATCTCCTTTAGAATGGACTGGTTGAATCTCCTTGCAGTCCAAGGGACTCTCAAGAGTCTTCTCCAACACCACAGTTCAAAAGCATCAATTCTTTGGCGCTCAGCTTTCTTCACAGTCCAACTCTCACATCCATACATGACCACAGGAAAAACCATAGCCTTGACTAGATGGACCTTTGTTGGCAAAGTAACGTCTCTGCTTTTGAATATGCTATCTAGGTTGATCATAACTTTCCTTCCAAGGAGTAAGCATTTTTTAATTTCATGGCTGCAGTCACCATCTGCATAGATAAGTCCAAATTCCACTCTACTGAAATTTTTATGCTAGACATTATAGTTTATTATTTGGGCTGGAAATCTCAGTTTTATTAGAGATGAAGGGGATTATTCCCTATAGCTTTTGCTCTTATTACTTCTCATTTCATTAAGGAGGGGCTTGGAGTAGAAATAACTTTATTCTGTGATCTTCAAATGTAAGATAATGAAAAAATTTTAAAGAACTTATACTGCTATAACTAAAACTTCTATGATTTGAAGAAGTTTCCTAAAACAAATTGCTTCAAACTCATGGTTTTCATGTTCTTTGAAAGAATCCATTTTAAAAAATTTAGAATTAACAAAGACCCTATATAAACTTAGAAAATATGCAAAAAGTTTTTGAAAACCAAGTTGTCAAATTTTGTGATACTTGTTTTGGATTTTGAAAGTATATAATTGACACTGGTAAACATAACAGTTAATAAAGGGAAAAAAAACCCTAAGATTCATTGTCAGATATTTTAAATCAGTAGCTACAGTGTTAAATTATATGTGTAGCAATAAGGAACTTAATTAATTTCAAGGACACACTGAAAATATTGTATTCTACTATATGGTTCTTCTTTTTTCCATATTTTAATTAGCCTTTTATACTTTGAATTAACAAGAGAATCAGATGCAAAACTTTCTGAGGGTATAGAGAATTAACAGTTCTACTAAATGAGAGGTCTTCCAGAGCAAAAGCCATACCTTATCTCTTTACCCCTCATAATTATCATCCTACCTTGCTGGTGGTAGTTAAGTATTCAAGTGGGTATGCACTGTACTTATGCCAGTAATGTGATGAAAATATTTAAACAATATATTTTATTGACACATTTTCCAATTAATTAGTATATATCAATTAAAATATTGGCACTTTCTTCATAAGCACCATCTCATTTATTTCTAAGAAATCTAAAGATTCTTTTAAATGAATTAAAAGACAACAAGTTATTCTCTATTAAAAGGGGAATAGCAAACCTTCAGCAAAATAACAATTGGCAATAAAAAGATATATCTCAGTCAAATTAAATTATAGAGAGTATTAACATTCATAGAATATAAGTTCCTAAGATAAATGGTGCAGAATTCCTAAAGTAACATCTGATTCTTATAAAATGTACTATCAGGAAACAGAGGTTCCATTTTATATTTCATTGCATCTGTACCAAGCAATTACCTTTAACAAAATCCCAACATCCCTCTTCAATTTCAATATGACATTTTATTCTCAGGTTAATAGATATTAATAATATGTACAATCATAGAATATAACTATATCAAGACACTAAATATATAGAAGGTAATTCTTTGGCTTCTATTCCATTAGGACACCATCCCAGGCCCCAAATCTGACCAGATATAAGATCTTTAGAGTCATTCAGTCTCCTACAACACCACAGATTATCCGAGCAAGCCTCTCAGTGACAGTGTTGTACCTGAATATTCTTCCAGACTTATTTCATCTTTTACAGGATTTCACAGCAATAAAACGCTGGAAACTAATAGGTTCTATCATACAAAGCAGTGTCACTGTGAAAGACTTTGGGTTCAGATAAGAACAGTTACTAAATGCTAATAATAATCATAGTACTGAAGTAAAGCATATTTCAAAATATAAGCATTGATGCATCTAAATTGTACTGCTAACCTTGTAAATACATAAGGGTAACTAAGTGAAGGAACAAGTCAATTCTCAGTAGAATTATCCATATGTAGGCAGGGTAGGGGGCTTGGAGCAGTGTTAGGTGCCAGAGTAAGTCCAAAGTGACAATTCCAGACAGTAAAATAAGGAGACAAAGAATAGATGGGATGGTTGAAATAATTCTTCTGCGGCTGCTGGCTGCTGCTAAGTCACTTCAGTGGTGTCTGACTCTGTACGACCCCATAGATGGCAGCCCACCAGGCTCCCCTGGCCCTGGGATTCTCCAGGCTAGAACACTGGAGTGGGTTGCCATTTCCTTCTCTAATGCATGAAGGTGAAAAGTGAAAGTGAAGTCACTCAGTCGTGAGTGACTCCTAGTGACCCCATGGACTGCAGCCTAGCAGTCTACTCTGTCCATGGGATTTTCCAGGCAAGAGTACTGGAGTGGATTGCCATTGCCTTCTCCTATATAATTTCTAACACTGAATAATGGAACCATTGAGAATACTAAAGTGTTTCTGCTTGGCTACAGGGTATGTTCCATTCTATTTTGCTGTTAAATTTCTATGATCTCAATCTGCAGTATATATTCGTTGTTCTAAGAATAAGAGAAGATTATGGACTTGTATCTTGGAATTCAGCCTATAAATTTAATGTCCATAAAAATCCATGAGTCCAGTATACCCAATCAGAAATGTCTTGTGGTAGGATATGCAACATTATCAGAAGCTGTAATATAGATAAAAGTCAACCATAAAAAAGAACTGAGAGAGATAAGGCCTCTCTCTTTCCCCTAAAATTAGGAAATATTGAAAAAATAACGCAGTGTGTTCAAAACTTACTTTCCACCCAACTGGCAACCTCAGAGAAAAAATTAAGCATCTCTTTCCCAAGAGGTTAAGCCAAAGACTCAAGACTGAACCCTCGATTGGTCTGATTTGGTTGTAAACCCAGCCAGCTGATATGTGCCTTACAGCATGGATGAAACATGATCTCTCTGCGTGTCATTAACAGGAAAGCTATGTACTGTTATCAATAAAGGAAGAGATGCTTTACAGGGATAAACAATAAATATTCATCACATGCACATGTTGAAATCTCCTAATCATGTGGATAATATCTTAGAAGATATTTTCATTAAAAGTTATTGCTAATTGTAATAATTAATTATGAAGGAAACCATATAATCTGAGAATTATGGTAGTGGAAAGTGTGCATGTACATGTATGTTGTCCTATACATTGCTAATTTAGTATACCATATTTGTCCTGAAATATCCAGGATGAAATCTGAGTTTGGTGTTTGCTTATACTTGCCTTTAAATATTTTTTATTTGGGTTAATATTTTAAATTCTGTAGTTTTTCAATGTTTAGAAATATACACCCATGTCTTTTGTCATATGACTTTGCAATGCCTTCTAATAAAGCACATAAAGTATAGTTTCTCACTCAGTTGGTAATACTTCTTACTCAAAGCCACTAACACAACTCTTGGGTTTATACATACATTTTCCTTTAACCAATGGAATATTTTCAGACTGAAGCAAGCAAAGGCTTTACGTGTTCTTTCATGATTAGACTTGGTCCCTGTATTTCTGCTTTGCACCATGAAAATAACATACGTTGAGTAACCACTGATTGAAGAAAATGGATCAGACATCACTTCAACTCACAGCCTGAAGTCAAGCCCTACAAGTAAACTGTAGCATAATTCACAGCTGTCAAGTAACCTGCAAGAAAAATCAGCATTTGTTGTTCTAAATTCCTGAGACTTTGAGGTCCATGATTATGCAGCATTTTCGCAGCTAAAAGAATAAATATGCAATGTTTATACTGCTTGTGAGTTACATTTCACTAATTTTCAGCATAATATATCATAAAATCATACTGTTAAAACTAGTAAGAAATTTTGACATATTACAGATTATTTCATAATATTCTTTAAAACAATTTAACTTTTATTAAACATCCCAAAACATTTCTCAAATAAGGCATTGAAATTAAACATAAAAATACAGCATTTTAAGATTTCTTCCTATACTTAAATTTAAAAGCAACATATTATGCTCCTATGGATCTTTTCAAGATATGCTGGACAAGGAGGGAGAATGTGAGGACAGGCAATCCAGCCCCCCAAAATCCCACTGTAACTCCAAGAGAGAAGCCTCATTATGATATTTTTACACATTGATATTCCACATAAGATTGCAATTTTAAGAGTGGCAGGGAAAGGAGATAAGTTAAAAAAACAAATTTGTAACTTTTGACCACATAGTCATCTTCCCAAGAAAATTACAAATTTCCTCTTTACACCTAAGAGTAATTTGCTGCCAAGTCGCTTTAGTCGTGTCCGACTCTGTGCGACCCCATGGACTGCAGCCTACCAGGCTTCTCCATCCATGGGATTCTCCAGGCAAGAACACTGGAATGGGTTGCCATTTCCTTCTCCAAAGAGTAATTTATGTATACATAAATTAAACCTACATATAAATAGCTAAAAAATAAATATTATGCTAAATTACACATTATAAAGGAAATATCCTTTTTCTCTTCAGCCCAAGTAATCACATTATAAAAAGTGTCTTTCCTATCACCCTTTAACCATGCCATTACCAGAATATGTTCCATGTTAGATAGATAGATAAAAGTCACTCCATTGTGTCTATCTCTTTGCAACCCCATGGACTATACAGTCCATGGAATTCTCTAGGCCAGAATTCTGGAGTGGGTAGCCTTTGGATCTTCCCAACCCAGGGATCAAACACAGGTCTCCCACATTGCAGGCAGATTCTTTACCAGCTGAGCCACAATGGAAGCCCATTACCAGAATATGTCCCATGTTAGATAGATAGAATATGTCCCATGTTAAATGTTGTCAACTTAAAAGATCCAAGTTTCATGTAAAGGGTACTCTTAAAAGAGGAGATGAGATATTCTATAATTTTACACTTATAAGAGTTTACACCTGTGGAATATTACTGCTAAATAGAAAATAAACATAGTCCCATGCAACTTTTCAGCAGATGTGTAAGTAGAAATTATTAGTACAGATTCTGTCACTCAGAAAATTCTTTAGTCTTAAGTGGAAAATCATAGAATAGGCAGTAACTGATATTCAGTGATTGGAAGACTGCTCAGAGTCTACTTACATGTCTTTCCCAATATGATATTATTACCAGTACAGTCACACCTCTGAGTTAACACATTATTTCCAGGAAATTTTAAAACAACTATTAAAATAATTCAATTAATATAAATGATAGTAAGCCATTAACATCTATAAAATTTTTGAGGCAATAAAAGGGATAAATTTGAACCTCTTTGAAGACTCATTTCATCTTGTCTTTTGGTAGGTCACTGAGATTGACTCCACGGGTCTGAGTGAGCTCAGTGGAAGAACAGGTAATACCAGAGGCTGAATTCATAAGCCATCTTTTCTAAGAAAGCCAGTTTTTTGTTGTTCCCTCCTCATATTTGTGTCATTTGTGGGAATGGCAGTCTCTGTCTACTGAAGCACTTTCAGTGGGCACCCAGTCCACATGTGCTAGCTAAAGCACCATTCTCTGTGGAATAATGAAAGCTCTGAGGCATTATATCTGTTTGTAACATTTCCCAGTAAACCCTCTTTTACACTTACTATAATGAAGTTGTGGGTTTCCCAGGTGGCACTAATAGTAAAGAAACTGCCTGCCAGTGCAGGAGACATGAGACATGGGTTCGATCCCTGGATTGGGAAGGTCCTCTGGAGGAGGGTACGGCAACCCACTTTACTGTTCTTGCCTAGAGAATCCCATAGACAGAGGAGCCTGGTAGACTACAGTCCACAGGGTTGTAAAGAGTTGGACATGACTGAAATGACTTAGCACACATGAAGGAAAAATGAAATTATATCTCCTTTGAATGACAGATATGTTACTTTTTGAGATCAGTTAACAAAAAGGAAAAAAAGAGTTTTAATGGAAGAACTTAGGAGAGTAAAATTGTAAAATCATGGGATGCTATTCTTGTAATATCACCCTGATCAAATACTGCATATGGGTTAGGAAGGTTCTGACGGAGAAGGCAATGGCACCCCACTCCAGTACTCTTGCCTGGAAAATCCCATGGACGGAGGAGCCTGGTAGGCTGCAGTCCATGGGTTCTCGAAGAGTTGGACACGACTGAGCAACTTCACTTTGACTTTTCACTTTCATGCACTGGAGAAGGAAATGGCAACCCACTCCAGTATTCTTGCCTGGAGAATCCCAGGGATGGGGGAGCCTGGTGGGCTGCCATCTATGGGGTCGCACAGAGTCAGACATGACTGAAGCAGCTTAGCAGCAGCAGCAGCAGCAGGAAGGTTCCAAAAGGGAGAGAAAAGCAAAGACAATCATGGGCCATGGATAGGAATTCCAGGGATTCCAAAGCATATGAACTATTAGAGCTCTGAATATTTATTAAAATGTCACTAGCAAGGAATAGTCAAAATATATAGAAAGAAATGGTAATTGAGGGTCTTTATTTTTTCATGTTCTTTTTCTTCTTTAAAATTATTGATTTTAACACAAAATACTTATTACCCTCCTAAAACACCAAGGACCACGAAAGAGATATTTTTCCTTACTCATTTTTTTTTCTTTTTTTAAAGAATAAGTACATTTACAGAATTTTCCACAGTTTATTGTGATCCACACAGTCAAGGGCTTTGGCATAGTCAATAAAGCAGAAATAGATATTTTTCTGGAACTCTCTTGCTTTTTCCATGATCCAGTGGATGCTGGCAATTTGATCTCTGGTTCCTCTTCCTTTTCTAAAACCAGCTTGAACATCTGAAAGTTCACGGTTCATGTATTGCTGAAGCCTGGCTTGGAGAATTTTGAGCATTACTTTACTAGCGTGTGAGATGAGTGCAATTGTGTGGTAGTTTGAGCATTCTTTGGCATTGCCTTTCTTTTGAATTTGAATGAAAACTGACCTTTTCCAGTCCTGTGGCCACTGCTGAGTTTTCCACATTTGCTGGCATATTGAGTGCAGCACTTTCACAGCATCATCTTTCAGGATTTGAAAGAGCTCCACTGGAATTCCATCACCTCCACTAGCTTTGTTCATAGTGATGCTTCCTAAGGCCCACTTGACTTCACATTCCAGGATGTCTGGCTCTAGGTGAGTGATCACACCATCCTGGTTATCTTGGTTGTGAAGATCTTTTTTTGTATAGTTCTTCTGTGTATTCCTGCCACCTCTTCTTAATATCTTCTGCTTAGGCCGGAAGCAACAGTTAGAACTGGACATGGAACAACAGACTGGTTCCAAAGGAAAAGGAGTATGTCAAGGCTGTATATTGTCACCCTGCTTATTTAACTTATATGTAGAGTACATCATGAGAAATGCTGGGCTAGAAAAAGCACAGGCTAGAATCAAGATTGCCAGGAGAAATATCAATAACCTCAGATATGCAGATGACACCACCCTTATGGCAGAAAATTAAGAGGAACTAAAAAGCCTCTTGATGAAAGTGAAAGTGGAGAGTGAAAAAGTTGGCTTAAAGCTCAACATTCAGAAAACGAAGATCATGGCATCTGGTCCCATCACTTCATGGGAAATAGATGGGGAAACAGTGGAAACAGTGTCAGACTTTATTTTTTGGGGCTCCAAAATCACTGCAGATGGTGACTGCAGCCATGAAATTAAAAGACGCTTACTCCTTGGAAGGAAAGTTATTACCAACCTAGATAGCATATTCAAAAGCAGAGACATTATTTTTCCAACAAAGGTCCATCTAGTCAAGGCTATGGTTGTTCCAGTGGTCATGTATGGATGTGAGAGTTGGACTGTGAAGAAAGCTGAGTGCCCAAGAACTGATGCTTTTGAACTGTGGTGTTGGAGAAGACTCTTGAGAGTCCCTTGGACTGCAAGGAGATCCAACCAGTCCATTCTAGAGATCAGCCTTGGGATTTCTTTGGAATGAATGATGCTAAAGCTGAAACTCCAGTAGTTTGGCCACCTCATGCGAAGAGTTGACTCATTGGAAAAGACTCTGAATGGGGAGGGATTGGGGGCAGGAGGAGAAGGGGACGACAGAGGATGAGATGGCTGGATGGCATCACTGACTCGATGGATGTGAGTCTGAGTGAACTCCGCGAGTTGGTTTTGGACAGGAAGGTCTGGTGTGCTGCAATTCATGAGGTCGCAAAGAGTCGGACACGACTGAGCGACTGAACTGAACTGAACTGAACATTTACAGAATGCTTTGACTTCTCTGCCACTTCACTCACTAAAGGAGTGGATAGTGTTTTTGATTAATTTGGAAGGAAATATTGGACACATGTAGCCTAGCTGCTTCTCTTTCTCTTGGCAGTGATTTATATGTTGATAAAGATACTCTGCATTTTTCTTCTGGAGAAGCTCTGCCTGTCCAAGGGAAGCCCTGATCCAGTTCAGGCTGTTGAGTATAAATGTCTATCTAATTCTTTGGTTCACTATTAAGACTACCAATTGCCCTCTCATAAAAACTATCTGAGGTCCAGGGAACTCTTCAGGCAGGAATACTAGAGTGGGTATAGCCACCATTTCCTTCTCCACCGTATCTTTCCGACCCCAGTATCAAACCCCAGTCTCACACATTGCAGGTAGATTCTTTATTGCCTAGTCATCAGGGAAGCCCTCTCTTACATTACAGCTTTTAAATAAAATAATATTTTGATTTCTATCTTCCTTACACTTCTGTTTGCTTTTTCAGTAAATTTCACCCTAGGACCTGAGAAAATGTACTATTTATTGGACACCTTTAAGCCTGCACACTAAAAACATTCCCATATAGTAACTCTAAAGTTAAACCTCTATAAAATAAAGTTATATTTTACAGAAAATAGTCTCTATATCAGAAAAAATCTAGTTAAATATTAGTCCTTTTTATTTTTCTTCTACTTTTTGGCTGTTTTTTTGACCAAAAAAAAAAATAGATACAAATTTTTTCATTGATTTGGTAATTTTAGAATAAAAGGCAGAAAATACTTTATACCAAATAAGGCCCTTCCTCCTCAAATGAAAAAATTTAAAGTTTATTCTCACTGAAGCAGAATTTTGCTGGATGTAAGTCTTTATTTTAATTTTTTTAATGTGTTCATGCTCATTATGATACAGGAAAACATTTTATAGCTGAAGTTTCTTCTACAAAGCCAGTAATATTATTATAACCATTAACTTCTGGGAGATTGAGGGTTAGGGTTAGGGTTTAAAGTGTTTAAAAATTTATAGTGTTATTGGAATTGAGGTGTTATTGGAATGACAGTTATCAAGGGATAGTTCTATTATTTCCATCCCCACTGATATAAAAATAGTAAGCAGAATGTTGGCTGTCATTTAAAATCAGTTATTTCAGCACATGACAATATAAGCCTGGAATGAGGACTGATAAATATATGTTTATGCAAACTGAAATGATTCACAGATTTGTAGACTTATGTGCTAGTGAACTACAGTAGAATTCAGTTTATTTAAACTACACAGATGGGGTCAGGTAGGAGGAGAGAAGTAAACCATAAATGCAAACTAAAACTAAATGAATGAATTCTGTATTACTATCAGTATAAGAAATGATAGTTTCTAGAATTTCCCTCATGGTAACATATGATTATTTTTCATAGTGATAGACTATATAGTTAGAAATGCCATTGCTGGTATCAATATATCAAATCTAATAGGGAAGCTTTGACAGGAAATGTATTTGTATGTAGTTAGTCTCTTTCTACTCATTCAAACTATTTCCTACTAGTATCCCATGGATCTCCCTCTTTAGCTTCACTATTTTGAAAATAAAAATTAATAGATGATGCTAAGTTTTATGTGAGGAGATAGGGCAAGTAGTTTAGAGAAAGGGGAGGAGTGGAAATCAAAGAAATACTTCAGCTTTCTAAGTGAGTGGTGAAACACAGCAGTACCAAAAGCCTTGCTGAAGACAAAAATTGAAGGTCACATTTTGGATATGTCAGGTATGAGATGTCTGTGAAATACGGAAGTAGAGATGTGAAGCATCTGTTGTAACATGAAGTTGAGTCCCAAGAAAAGATCTGGTTTGCAGATATACGCCTCCATGCTAAAGTGTGTGTTTTAAACCCAAGGAAACAATTGCAGTCACTTAGGGAGAGGATACAGAAAGAAGAAAATTCAATCCAAATGAGATTTTAGGTCAAACAGAAGCCAAGTCAATAAAACAAAATCTGAAAAAGAGTAATTAGTGAGAGAAGGAAAACAAAGAATAGAATCACAGAGACCAAAGGAAGAGAGGATGTGAGACTGTCTGTCCATATTGAGTAGCGTTGTGAAATAGAAAAAGATGAGGACAGTGAACTACTTTGAATGAATAACATAAATATTTTTTATTATGTTGACGAGCAGATTAAATGAAGTGACGATGGAAACTGAAGAGTAAGGAGATGAAAAATGACTAGTGTTGAGGATGTTGAGATTGTGTGATGAAAATTCCAAAGTTCGACTAGAAAGAGAAAAATTGAGGTTATGAATTTTTTTTAGTTGAAAGATTCTAATATGATATACGTAATCTGAGGGGACTATTATGTCAATAAAAGAAAGACTGTTAAATCAGAAGAGAAAGATAATCTAAGCAGTAAAGTCCTCAAAAAGGTAAAAATGGAGGGAGCGGACTTTGGTAAAAAGCACTTTGTTCATTATGACAGGAGGAAAGAAGAGAAAGATAGGGTCAAGTATAGGTAGATTTGTGAGTAAAAAGAGGAGAGAATTTCCAAGTTATGGCTTCTATTTTCTTATTCAACTATGAAAATAAAACACCTGAGAGTTATAAGATGACCTAGCCAAGAGCCTTAATAAATCCCACATTGAGAGTCAAGTGAAGAAGAATAAACAGCTAAAGGATCAGGGGAAAAAAAAAAAAAAAAACTGAGTATAGGGAGTCAAGAGAGCCCTATGAAAACATCCATCCATATTAGGGATTAAGAGATGGAACAAAAGTCATACAACATCATCATGCTAAAGCTATTGGAAAGAGAAAGAAAGAAATGAATACAGAGAAAGTAGAAGATTCCTGTGAGCTCAAGATAATTAAGAATTATATACTACATAATTTAATTTTCTTTTATTTTTGAATTTATTAACTATGAAAGGGCCTTTTATATTGTAAAAAATATGCAAATATTATGACTTTGTATGCAAACTATCATTAAATTAGCTACCCTTAACTAATTGTTAGAAATACCCTATGTAAGAAATATAAACCTGGATTAAAGATATGTAGCTGGGCAAGTGGTATTAACTGTAACAAACAAATTTTTCATCATGCTTTTCTGAGTTCTTAAAAATTCCTTTGACAAATAGCTTAAAGAGAATCTTCTAAAATGTAACAAAATGTTGATTGTAATTACAATTATTAAGTATATGTGTTTTTATGCTTTTTTGAGTTTTACAGTTTGAATACTTTTTATAGCTTTTACCAAAAATTAATGAATTATGAGAAGTTATATATTACATACAAAGAAGAAACAAAACACATTTTATTTCTCTGGGTGTATGTATTTAATTCAGTTCAAATTTTATAATTTAGAATCAGCATGAATTGCAATAAATGGATCTTCAGCAGAGTTACTAATAGAAAAATGAGCTTTGCCATCACTGGAAACACTGATTTGAATCCCTGTACAACTGTTACCACTTTTATCTCCAGAAATAACATCACAATATGTACCAGCAGGAAGACCAGTCTGCAAAGTTGCAGATAGTGTACTGTAAAAATAAAAGTTAAGATTTAATATGAATTTAACACAATTAAAAGCAAGAATACAGACTCTCTAAAATAGTGTAACTGTGTGCTATAGAACTTTAAGCAGTCAAGGTCTCAATGAAAATAAAATTCAAACATAAAGATTTCTGCAGTGGTTGGTTTTCTCAGGGTCAACAAAATTCTTATAGAAGATATAGAAATTTCCTAGTCAATAGTAAATATTATACAAAAAAATAAAGTTGAAGAGTATCAGTGAAGATTTGAATGACCTGCTTCACTTAGAGAAAATAATTTTAAATTACTTTAAATGTATCCTCATCTGAACTTAAGAAAATACTGATTATTTTCAAAAACTTAAATTTGGTTATTTCCTCAAAAATCTCCTTTTTTCAAGAGGTTAAAATAAATTTGGGCTGGAGATAAAAATAATCTTGCATTTCTATAAAGAAGTATATAATTTTAAAATATAATGCTGTCTCATAAATATGTTTCTTCCCTCTCCCTGATAGCTCAATTGATAAAGAATCTGCCCACAGTGCAGAAGATGTGGGAGACACAGGTTTGAGGCCTGGGTCAGGAAGGTCGCCTGGACAAGAAAATGGCAATCCACTCTGGTATTCTTGCCTGTAAAATCTCATGGACAGAGAAGGTTGGCATGCTACCATCCATAGGGTTGCAGAGTCAGACAGGACCTAGCACGCATACACATATGACAAAAGACAGGGAAAAAAAGGACTAGTAATGGATTCTTGGGGAAGACAAGTATATACTTTTTTATTTGTTATTATTATTTTTTGCCAGTAAAATATCATTTGGGCAAAGAGTGAGCTAAACATGGGTGGAATCTAGTTTGGACTAACATTACAAGTGCTTGCAAAGATGCCTTCTGAGCTATAATTCCGTATGTGAGGGAAACAGTATAATGGAGGCAAAGAATATAAGTTTCACAAATGAAAAGCCAGTAACGAGATGTCTCAGAACTAAAAGTAATAAGTCCCCTGAGGTGAATCAATGACCATAATATACATATTCATTATAAATATATATATGCTTTAAAAAGTATTATTTGTCACAGAGAGATGGGAATGTGCAAAACAAGACTAAAGAACTACGTACTAAAGTAGGTGAAAAAAAGAGAGGAAAAAAGACATTTCAGATCTGAGGCAGTATTTTTCCATTATTGATTTAAAAAGTTTTATAAGACATTTTTCTATGGATTTCGTGACCTTTTATATTAACGACTTTGTATATTTTGGGGGCTTCTCTGGTGGCTCAGAAAGTAAAGAATCTGCCTGCAGTGCAGGAAACCTGGGTCCAACCCCTGGGTCAGGAAGATCTCCTAGAGGAGGAAATGGCTACCCACTCCAGTATTCTTGCCTGGAGAATTAAATGGACAGAGGAGCCTGGTGGGCTACAGTCCATGGGGTCACAAAGAGTTAGACATGACTGAGTGACTAACATGTGTATATTTTATGTGAGGTGTATATGTAAGCAGTACACATGCATCACATCTGTCCATGATGTGAAGAGTGCACAAAAAATGACTCCACTTAGAAAAGAAAACCATTATAAACAGAGGAGATAAAAGAAAATCAGTCATCATCATTTTTATTCTGACCCTTTTCTAATCGTTATGTTTTCTTAATCTGCCATCTAAAGAATTTTTCAGATGTGAAAAAAGTAAATGAGCAGGAAAAGAATAAACCAAGAACATATTAGCATAAAATATTATTTCTAATTGATCTACTTACCTGTCATCATTGTTAAAGACAATGAATCCTTTTTTTCCTCTTCCAAAAGCTACTTGGTTGCTGCCATTGTCCCACCAGTTTGTAAAAGGTTGACCATCAACTACATTACGGAACATAACCATGTTCCTAAAAACAAAAGAGCATGTGAAATGCTGTTGATACTTCAACAATTTAAAACAAAACAATGGACTTCCCTGGTGGCTCAGTAGTGGAGTATCTGCCTACCAAAGCAGGAGAAATGGGTCTGATCCCTGATCCAGGAAGATCCCACATGCCACGGAGCAACTAAGCCCATGTGCCACAAATGTTGGACCTGTGTTCTAGACCTTGGGAACTGCAACCACTGAGCCTGCAAATCCCCTAAAGCCCATGCTCCACAACAAGAAAAGCCACCTCAGCGAGAAACTCCCACACCACCACAAAGAGGAGCCCGGCCCACTACAAGGAGAGAAAAGCCTGCACAGCAACAAAGACCCAGCTCAGTCAAAAACCAGTAAATAAATAAAGGCATTTTAAAAATGCTAAGAAAGTTTATTATCAGAGAATGTGTCCAAATAAGGTTTCCTACCTTATTTGACGCCATCGATGTTCACAGACCCAGTCATTGCCACAAGTAGTATCTGGATTAATAGTAACTTCTTTAATTACTCCATTTTTATTTGGTGGCCCCATCCAATCATTAACATCCTCAATTAGTAAAAAAAAAATAATAATAATAATCAATTTTAAAAGCTCACATTTTTAACATTACATGTGTCCTTATTTAGGACATCAAACCCAATCTGTCCTATTTGTGTTTTTGTAGTGGCTTCACTTAGAATTCAACTTGTTCAGGATTTTTACTAAGTATATCTTCTCCCTAACTTCTCATTCCCTAGTGCCATATTTCAAACAAGAGTATGATTTTTTTAGTCTCTCATTGTTTTCCAAGGAATTGTAATCACTTCTTAATATCACTATAGGCAGTGTGATGTTATTGAAATGGCAAGGACTTTAGTGTTATAAAATGCAGGACTAAAAGATAGGTTCCATTACTACTAGCTCAAAGACTTAGTTAATATACATAACTTCTATGCCTCATTTTCCTCTTCTGTAAAATGATGATATTATAAGTTACTATAAAAATTAAATAAGGTATGTAAAAATCTTTATACATGATAATTGCTAATAAATGACTGTTTCGTTCATCTTTTTTCAATAAAAGTTCTAATCAAAATATCAAAATACTCTTCACTAAATTGACCAAATTTTATTACTGTGCTTTTCTAATTGGTACTTTCAAGGTAATCATAGGAAAAAATAGATTATGTCTAGGAAGGTTATCAATATCTGTCTTAAATCATATGGTATGATAAATGATGGACAAGCTAAGAGTTGTTAGCATGCAGAAGTCATGGAGAAGACTTTATGGGAAAGGGGGAAATGAACATATGCCATAACTCCTGCCATCAGAAATAAGACTAATTAGTGGAAATTATAAGAAATTGATTCAATATAAAGGGAAATATCCTAAATATTTAGGATATCTAAGGCTATCTAAGAACAGAATGAGTTGTTGTACAAAGTAGTAGTGGACTTCTCAATTTGTAAAGAACCTACTAGAAACTAGAGGAATATCTATCTGGTTCAGAGTGAAGAGAATTTTCTACGTCAGGTATGAAGTTGCTGTATGATGCTGCATTTGAAACTTCCCACTAACTTTCCAAATAACTTAAGTTCTTATTTCTCAGTTTCTTTTAAAAATATTTACTCAGATTAATGTCTTTACCATACTGCTCAAATTTTTCTGATTTTTAACATTTTCAGAATAGTTAGCAAATTTCTCTTTAATGTATTTTCCTTCCTGCTATACTTTCCCTACTGAACTTCGGCTCAACTAGATAATGCCTTTGCATTCCACAAAACTTTCTTTAAAAAAGTATTTAACAAATACTTATATTGCTTATACCATGAGCAGGTACTGTTTTAAATTTCCTTGAAGTGTTAATTTGTAATCCTCATATCAACTGTATGAAGCAGGTACTTACAAGTACACATTTTATTCATTGTATCCTTATTTTTAAGTGGTATTTTTTAAAGTGGGTGGGCAAGAGGGTATACTTCTCATACTTTGAAATAGCTTACATACTCTTTATCAACAGAGATCATTCATTTTAATTTTTTATTTTTTTATATCTAAAGTCTGCTTTTATTTATTTATTACATTAAAATGGACTTATTGGTCCACATAACTGAAAAGTATAGGGAATAGAGTTACATTTTGGATAAATGGATGCCATTAGGTTACTTATTTTCTTCCCATTCATCATCTCTTCTTTCTTCTGGTTGGCTTTATTTATATATTTTTTTGTGGTCTTTGTTTTATTTTTTTAATATAAATTTATTTATTTTAATTGGAGGTTAATTACTTTACAATATTGTACTGGTTTTGCCATACATCAACCTGAATCCACCACAGGTATACACGTGTTCCCCATCCTGAACCTCCCATCCTCCTCCCTCCCTGTACCATCCCTCTGGGTCATCCCAGTGCACCAGCCCCAAGTATCCTGTATCATGCATCAAACCTGGACTGGCGATTCATTTCATATATGATACTATACATGATTCAATGCCATTCTCCCAAATCATCCCACCCTCTCCCTCTCCCACAGAGTCCAAAAGACTGTTCTATACATCTCTGTCTCTTTTGCTGTCTTGCTTACAGGGTTATCATTACCATCTTTCTAAATTCCATTTTAATTTTTTTAAATATCCACTGCATTGTTACAAGAACCCTGTGTCAGGTTTTCACTTAATAAATATTTGATAAAATAAATAGTGAATGTTATAGCAATATGTGAAATTATAACAAAATTAACTTCTTTTTCTTGAGAAGAAGATATTTTGTACAACACCAAAACTTACTTTTCCATTCACAAAATGTCTTGTCCAACGGTAGCTTGACATTACTCGTGTAAATCCATAGGGATGAGCGAGCATAAATCCGACTCCCATTTTGTACAGTCTAAAAGGCACAAAATTATCTTATTATTAAAGAAAATAATATTTTTAACATCATTAAAATGGTAGGTTTAAAAATGGGGAACTTTGTTTCTTACCTAGCATCCCAGAATGTAAGAATAGATGCTCCCCCAGCTCCATGCCCTCGCTGATTGTCATGGTTATCAACAAAGACAAGTGCCCTGTTAGAAGGCATGAAACCCCAGCCTTCTCCCCAGTTCCTATTAAAAAAAGAAAATCTTAAGAATATATATATGTATTCTTTTACAATAACTTTAGAATAATCAAAATGTGCATTTCTTTCAGTATTGCACTCTTCAATGAAATTCTCTCTCTAGTTAAATGATTATTCTGTAGGGTTTTAAAATTTTTTAATTTTTAAAATTAATTTATTTTAATTGTAGAATAAACTGAGCTTTTGAAAATTACAAACTATATATATATATATATTATCTACAAATACATTCCATGCATGTATATATGTAGAAATTACTTCAATTACATTCATGTTATAAGAATTTTGCTATAAAATTTATATTAGAAGTTTTAGTGTATTATAATTTAGATAGACTTCAGAAGGGCCAACATACATACCATTTTATACAGAATTGCAAATTAGATTAAGTTTCAACAGTATATTGTTATAAACATTTTAATATTTGAAATTAACTAATATATGTAAAGTCTATAGAATGGCCACATTGTAGGAACTTCATAAATTATAGAATCACTTTAGTAAGAACCTGGCTTTCACAAATTATGTGCAAACATTAATTAAATCTAGTACAGTCATATAATGTATAAATTACAATCTCTAGATTGGTGTTGAGTCCCTAAAAAGCTTCCTTGTGATTGATATTCTAAATAATAAAGATGATCACTTGGAATGTGGGGATATACAGCACTTGTTATTAGTAAATGAATCCTTGAAATTTGTCTAAATAAGAAGGCATTATGAAGAAAACTCATGTTGAGGTATCATCACAAAAAAATCTGTGAAATAATTCAAAGGATAAAGCATATTTTATTTACTTTAAGTAAGCCATCTTCTCTCCACTCCACTTGCGAATAACTGTTCCTAGTTTTGCACCATATTTAAATTCTGTCACACGGCCATTTCCAAAGTACTCACTGCTTGTAATTGCCTCACCACCCAGATCAATTACCTTGTAGAAATGAAGAAGAAAACAACAATTTAAATAAGAATTTAACTAAGTTAAACTTATATAAAAAATAGCTTTATACTATTTTATATTATATGAAATACCCCAAATGGTTTTCCTTATATCAAGATTCTCATTTTTCTTTGCTAGACTACATCTATCCAACAATAGTAAAAGTAACATGACAAAGTAACTTGTCCTGTGAGAATGCTGACCTAATTTAGACTTGCACATAAATGATAAGACTAGTTCATACTTGTATAGCACTTAATATCCAGCTGGTAATATTTCTTGCTACTTGATAAATATTACCTCTTCAAATCTCCAAAGAAAACAAAGATATAACCATTATCATTATTCCTTTCGATAACTTCTGAAAAAATTGTTGCACAGAGAGGTTAATGAATCAGCCTAACCAAACACACCTAATGGTGATCTAGCCAAAATTTAGAGTCAGATATCCTGTCTTAAGACAACTATATTATTATCTGTCTTCTATCACAGCCTCTGGGGAAATTATACATGACATGGAGATTTTTGCAGCCTAAATAAATTTTTGTCATTTGGATAACAAACCTCTTGATATAGAGTTAGATGTACTGTCTTCTGAATAAAAGGAGGTTAAGGAACATTCTTCTATGTAAATGATTCAGCCATTAAGCTAAAGAAACTGCATTTTAAATAAAATCTGTCACTTATTTTCTGATGAATTATTGATGAGGAATTATTTTCTAAGAATAATAAATGGTCATATTTTATATGGATACACGTGTATATTGACATACCTCCTGGTAAATGAAAGGTTTACTTCCTGAAGGAAACCACTTTGTGTTTAGATTATGCAGTTTATCCAAAACTGCCTTTATGTCTCCAGGCCACATGTGCTTAGAAGCATCAATTCGGAACCCTGCTACACCAATGTCAATGAGATGGTTTAGATAGTTAGCAATCGTGGAGCGCACGTAATCTTTCTCCAGTGCAAGATCAAGAAGACTAACGAGACGACAATCCCGGACCTATGGAGAAAAAAATTTTGTGATTGACACATAAAACATCACCTTCACTTGAGAATCCATTCAATTATTCATTCATTTATTCACTAACAGATATTTCAATAGTGATTTCTTTGCACCAGTCTCTGGAGATATTGACATTCTAGTACTGACATACCTTTGAAATATTTTTCATTGTAAAAATGAAAAAAATGGAGAAAAAGTAGATGAGTTTTTTCATTTTGAAAAATTAAATTGGGGAAAATTATTTGAATGTTGATATGAGATTCTGAAGTCAGACTTGGAATGCTGTTTTCCTAAACACTCTAAACTAACATTTAAAATGGAGATCAGTGAGCTACATATGGATAATAAAAGGTGTAGATAGATATTTTGCTAATTACCTGATAAGCATCATTATAGCTCTCAATATCTCCACTTCCAGTTTTACATTTTCCATCATTAAAATCCCAGCCAGAGTATGGGACTGCTGGAAAATCCTCACTTCCAGGGTTGAAATAACTTCCACAAGTACTGCCTGTTCCCGCACTCACACCACTTCCAGTCATATGATTAATTACAGCATCCACATAAATACGGACCTGAAAGGCAAAATTTCCATTTCAGTTTGACTTACAGAGAGATAGAAATTTATAGTATTATTAATTAGATTGTACAGCACATTGATAACATTCCAAAATACTTCTTTGTTATTTTATAACTTATCTTACAAGAAAACAGTCAAGTGTGAAAAGAAATCATTGTGAATTGAAGCCCTATAAGCATTCTAGGCACTTGGAAGATGCTTATACATATAATAAATTAAGAGAACCCCAAACTAATAGAACTGTGAAAAAATACAAAGAGACTTTTTTTTTTGGAGTATCTGGAATCAGTTGAGGCAAGAGAGATTATTAGTTTTTGAAGTTTCCATAGGTCATCCTAAGAAACAAGAAGCCAGACTCTACTATCTATTTAGGATCAGAAGAATAAAGGTAGGTATTGTCTCTCATCTCCTTCATGGATCACAGCCATGTTGTGGCAAAAAGGGTCTTGTGTAACTCAGTGAAGCTATGAGTGATGTCATGAAGGGCCACCCAAGATGGATGGGTCATAGTGAGAAGTTCCAACAAAATGTGGCCCACTGGAGGAGGGAACGGAAAACCACTCCAGTGTTCTTGCTGCAAGAACTCCATGAACAACACAAAGAGGCAAAAAGATGTAGCACCGGAATATGAGGACCCCAGGTCAGAAGTGTCCAATATGCCACTGGGAAGAGTGGAGGGCAATTACTAATTGCTCCAAAAGAATGCAGCAGCTGTGCCAAAGTGGAATGATGCTCAGTTGTGGATGTGTCTGGTGGTGAAAGTAAGGTCTGATGCTGTAAAGCACAATATTGCATAGGAACCTGGAAAGTTAGATCAATGAATCAAGGTAAACTGGACGTGGTCAAGCAGGAGATAGCAAGAGTAAACATCAACATCTAAGGCATCAGTGAATTAAAATGGATGGGAATGTGCAAATTTAATTCAGATGACCATTACATCTACTACTGTGGGCAGGAATCCCTAGCGCTCATAGTCAAGAAAAGAGTCTGAAATGCATGACTTGGATGCAATCTGAAAAACAACAGAATAATCTCAGTTTGTTTCCAAGGCAAAAAATTCAACATCACAGTAATCTAGTCTATGGCTCAGCCACTGAAGCCGAAGGACCTAAACTTGACAGGTTCTACAAAGACCTACAAGACCTTCTAGAACTAACACCAAAAAATGATATCATTTTCATATGGGATTAAAATGCAAAGGTAGGAAGTCAAGAGATATCCTGAGTACCAGGCAAGATGGCTATAGATTCTTTGTAGCTGAAGATGGAAAAGCTCCATATAGCCAGCAAAAACAAGACCTGGAGCTGACTGTGGCTGACATGAGGTCCTTATTGCAAAATTCATGCTTAAATTAACAAAAGTAGGAAAAACTACTTGGCCATTCAGGTATGACCTAAATCAAATTCCTTATGATTATACAGTAGAGGTAATGAATAGATTCAAGGAATTAGATCTGATAGACAGAATGCCTGAAGAACTATGGACAGAGGTTTGTATCATTGTTTAGGAGGCAGTGACCAAAACCATCCCAAAGGGGAAAAACAAAAAAAACCAAAAAGATGCAAGAAGGCAGCGTAGCTGTCTGAGCAGACTTTAGAAATAGTTGAGGAAAGAAAAGAAGCAAAAAGCAAGGGAGAAAGGGAAAGATATATCCAACTGAATGCTGAGTTCCAGAGAACAGCAAGGAGATTAGAAGGCCTTCTAAAATGAACAATGCAAAAAAGGAGAGGAAAACAGTACTCTTCAAGAAAACTGGAGATACCAAGCAAACAGTTCATGCAAAGATGGGCTTGACAAAGGACAGAAATGGTAAGGATTTAACAGAGGCAGAAGAGATTAAGAAGAGGAGGCAAGAATACACAGAAAAACTATATATATATATATATATAAAAAGGTCTTAATGACCCAGATAACCAGGATGGTGTGGTCACTCACCTAGAGCCAGACATCCCTGAGTGTGAAATCAAGTGGGCTTTCAGAAGTATTACTACAAAGAAAGCTAGTGGAGGTGTTGGAATTGCAGTTGATTTATTTAAAATCCTAAAAGATGATGCTATTAAAGTGCTGCACTCAATGTGTCAGCAAATTTTGAAAACTCAGCAGTGGACACAAGACTGGAAAAGGTCAAGTTTCATCCCAACCCTAAAGAAGAGCAGTGCCAAAGAATGTTAAAGCTACAGTACAATTGCTCTCATTTTACATGCTAACAAGGTTATGTTCAAATCCTTCAAGCTAGGCTTCAGCAGTATGTGAACCAAGAACTTCCAGATGTAAAACCTGGATTTTAGAAAAGGCAGAGAAACCAGAGATAAAATTGCCAACTCTCATTAGATCACAGAGAAAGCAAGGAAATTTCAGAAAAACATCTGCTTCATCGACTATGCCAAAGCCTTTGACTGTGTGGATCATAACAAACTATGGAAAATGCTTAGAGAGATGGGACTAACAGACCACCTAACCTGTCTTCTGAGAAAACTAAGTGCGGGTCAAGAAGCAACAGTTAGAATCTTACATGGAACCAATGAATGGTTCAAAATGGGGAAAGGAGTAAGACAAGGCTGTATATGGTCACTCTGTTTATTCAACGTCTATGCAGATTATATCATGCGAAATACTGGGCTGGATGAGTCAAAAGCTGTATTCAAGGATCCCTAGAGAAATATCAATAACCTCAGATATGCAGATGATACCACTCTAATGGCAGAAAGTGAAAAGGAACTAAAGAACCTGTTGATGAAAGTGAAAGAGGAGCGTGAAAAAGCTGGCTTAAATCTCAACATTCAAAAAACTAAGATCATGGTATCTGGTCTCATCACTTCATTTCAAATAGTAGGGAAAAAGTAGAAGCAGTGACAGATTTTATTTTCTTGGGCTCCAAAATCACTGTGGATGGTGACTACAACAATGAAATTAAAAGATGCTTCTTTGATGAATGATTGGTTCTGAGGTCCCTGCAACACTTCAGAAATATTAGTGTGGCTGCTTTAAAAAAAAGAAAGAAAGAAACTGTGTATCTGGTCACTTATTCCTCTAAAATTATCTCATTGCCTGGGATTCAATCTTCCCTCAATATACTTGTTCTAGAACATTACATACACAGCAAATGTAAACAGATTTGAAGGAGGACCAGGAAAGACAGTTAATATTAAAGAAAAATGTATGTTTTGGCTTCA
Source organism: Bos javanicus (assembly GCF_032452875.1). Classification (NCBI taxonomy): domain Eukaryota; kingdom Metazoa; phylum Chordata; class Mammalia; order Artiodactyla; family Bovidae; genus Bos; species Bos javanicus. Next base: position 40,083,409 of record NC_083870.1, read on the forward strand.
CATTTAACTTTTTTTAAGTTTCATGAATGGATAAAACAAACAAATAAATTTTGTATATAGGATCTGTAAAACTATCTTGTCTATTTAAGTTTCTTGCTCATACCCCATGCAAATTAGAACTCAGTGTGGTACATGGCCATATTCAAACACCTAAGAGTCATGCAACTGACGCTTTAGTTTGAAGCATCTAATCCTTTCTTTCAAAGTAGACACAACCATACTGCATTCTTACTGAGGATTTTGTCCATCAATATGTTGCCATGAATTATCTCTACCACCTTTCCTCTCAAGAATCAAAACCAGCTTGATTTGGGAATCTTCTCTTTTCCAAATGAAATAGAGATGCAATACTTAACTTTCCTTGGTGTTTGTAGATATTGCCTTGTGCATTCCATTGTAAAAGAGATGGTGACACCTGTCAGTAAGGCATCAATGACCAAAAAAAATGCTTGGAAGGAAAGCTGTGACAAATCTAGACAGTGTATTAAAAAGCAAAGACATCACTTTGCTGACAAAAGTCAGTATAGTCAAAGTTATGTTTTTTTTTCAGTAGTCATGTATGGATGTGAGAGTTGGACCATAAAGAAGGCTGAGTGCCAAAGCACTGATGCTTTCAATCTGTGGTGCTGGAAAAGATTCTTGACGGTCCCTTGGACTGCACGGAGATCAAAGCAGTCAATCCTAAAGGAAATCAACCCTGAATATTCACTGGAAGGACTGATGCTGAAGCTGAAGCTCCAATACTTTGGTCATGTGATACGAAGAGCCGACTCACTGGAAAAGACCGCGATGTGGGGAAGATTGAAGGCAAAAGAAGAGGACAGAAGAGGATGAGATGGTGAGATAGCACCACTGACTCAGTGGACATGAACTTGAGCAAATTACAGGAGATAGTGAAGGACAAAGAAGCATGGTGTGCTGCAGTTCTTGGGGTCACAAACAATCAGACAAAACTTAGTGACTGAACAACAACAATTGCCTCTCATTATGCTCTTCATCAAAGAGAAAATAATTACAGACGATCATAGTACTTGCGGGAAGGAATATCCAAGAATTATGGGTGGCCATACAATTCACATAGAAGAAACAGCAAATGTTGTAAGTGGAACTTCTAATTGCTAACTGGAAAAGTGTTCCCCCAAAATGTGTACAACCATAAAGGTTGAAAGTTGATGTTCTGCTTTATAAAATAAAACTTAAACTTACATTAGTTGAAGTCTGTGGCCTTAAACTTTTAATTACATCTTCTTTAGTGGATAAATGGTACATATAAAAATAGTTATAATTAAACATAAGGTAACAATTACATTTTAATTTATAGCTAAAGCATGAGGTAACTTTTATATGCATGAAAATTGTTCTTCTTAAAAGGAACAAGAGACAAGAGAGATAAATTATTTTTCTGTATCATGTGTTTAAAGGAAACTTTAAGTCACTTACACCAACGTTGTTACATCTAGTCACCATGTCTTTGAACTCATTTTCATTTCCTGATCTTGTACATAACTTGTAACTAACTGGTTGGTATCTTTCCCACCAAGGTCGTGAAGGGTCAGTAATCACAGCATTTTCACTGGGTGGGGAGACCTACAAATAAAACAATGTTAATAAGTATCAATTTATGACTCACTTTATACCACTGAATAGTCTATAAACTAATCAATAGTCTAAAATTATTTCTGAATCTTTGGTAACTGCATTTCTTTACAATTGTTTGAAAATATTAACATTGCATTGGAAATATCCTGCTGAAAAAAATTATCTTGGAAATAAAACGTAAAGTCACCGACAATTTCAAATTTTTTTCTTCCTCAGAAAACTGTTTTACTTAGAGTACTTTAATTGTGAAGTAAAATGTTGTCCCAGCTTTCAGACACAGGGGATACTACCACTTATTCTCAGCACAGCAATTTCTGCAACTTATACAATGAACAATACTCACCTGAACCCCTCCAAATCCTTTAGGGGCTAAGTATCGCTCACATTCAAGAGCAATATCGACCCAGCGCCACTCAAACAGATGAACAATGGAGGTCCGTCCAGATTTGACGTGTGGGTCATACTGAGCCCAGCAGAACCCAATTGCTGAAAGCAACAGAAAAAACTTCATTTTGCTTTGAAGTTGTCAGTGTTCTTTCCAGCAACTATTTATATTCCTATAAGAAGTATATATTACAAAATAAATGTTAAATGAGCAAACACTTGAGCACAAACTGTTTATTCATAATCTGAAAAGAAATATTGATAATAATTTAAACAGATGAAGAACATCCATAAAATCTCCCAAGAATACCATCTAAATGAGCTTTAATAACAATGCTTTCCTTATCGTGGGAATATTAACCTTTTAAACATCTGGTATTAAATATTTATAAAGTGTGTAATCATGTATTATTTAAGTAGGATTAGATCTTATATCTAAAGTCCTTCACTAACAGAAGGAAAATAACAATTAGAGTCACCTGAACTCACAGTCAAAATATTTCCCTAACTATCTATTGCAAACATTTGCAGGGTTTCAATTTCAAAATGAACAAAATATTCAGTTCAGTTTTGGTTTTACCCCCAACCAAAATTTTTGATTATTGAAGTTTCTGCATTAAGAAATTAAGTTTCAATATGACATTTTATTGTGAGGTTAATAATAGATATTAATTATACATACAGTCATAGAATATCAGATATATCAAGAGATTAAATAAAGAGAAGTTAATTCTATGGCTTCTTTTCCATTAGGACATCATCACAGGACTCAAGTTTGACCAAGTATAAGATCTTTAGGCTTATTCACTCCAGGAGTGCACACAGAGCATCTGAGCAAACCCCTTAGTGAAAGTATTGTATCAAAACATCTATTCTGATGTTCTGGATTTTTTTCAAAACTATAGGTTTCACCATCAAAAGCAGTGTCACTGTCAAAAACTTTGGATTCAGATAAGGTAAGTAATTAAATGCTAATGATCACAGTACTGAGGTAAAGCATATTTCACAATATAAGCATTGATGCATTTACCTTCTGTTTCTAATCTGAAAAAATACATTAGGGTAACCAAGTGAGGCAACAAGTCAATTCTCAGTAGACTTATTTATATGTCGATTGAGCAGGGGGTTTTGAACAGCATTAGGGGTCAAAGTGAGCCTGGAGTGATGATTCTAGATAATCAAAAAAAAGAAACAAAGAATAGATCTGATGATTGAAATAATTCTAATAGCTCTCTAATTTCTAACAGGAAATGATAAAAATCATTGGGAATTCTAAAGTGTTTCTGCTTGGCTACAGGGGATGTTCCATTCTATTTTAATGTTAAGATTCTATGATCTTAATCTGCAGTAATACAGTTGTTTGTTGTTCTGAGAATAAGAGGAGACAGCGGAATTTTATTTCGGAATTCAGGAAAATTTAACATCCATAAAATCCATATACCCAACATTTCCAGTCAGAAATATTTTGTGGTCAGATTAACATGATCAGAAACTGTAATAATAACATTCTACTAATTAAAAAAAAAAAAAGAACTGAGAGCCAACACTTCTCTCTTTCCCAAGAAATTAGGAAATCCTGAAGAAAGGACTCATGAAAAAAATAAAGGCAAAACTTGATCAAATGATTAAGGGTAAGGAGTAATTCTGAATAATATAAATGCCTCTATCTCTAAGATGGATTGTAGTTAAGTTCCCATAGATTGACTGGTAAAGTCTAGAGAAAGAAACTATGCATGTAAAGTGAAATTCTTTCTAATATAAATAAATTAAAAGGTGATGATTATTGGATACTTAGGCAATAAAGTGTTGCAGGAAAGAGATTCCTAGTAGACTAAACAAGACTGGCACTAAAAAGCTCTATTTTGGCTTTGGTGTGGAAGCGTGGTTTCAACAGCATAGTCTTTTAACAAGGAAACAGCATCAGCAGGAAAGGGGCTGGTGGTCTATATTAGTTAAGAGGTAGTTCCACATGGTACCTTAACAGGCATCAAGGAAGCCATAATGCAAACAAGGAAAATGGCAGGTTGCCACATAGTTCAGAAGAAAACAATTATGCTTGAGATTGTATCACATCTTCCAGGTAGAGAATCTGGGAGGCTTTGAGGGCAAGCTGTCAGTGCCACAGTAAATAGATAGAGCTTGAGACATAGCATGAAACATGTGAATCTTTGGACACATCTTCACTGAGACCAGAGTGTTGATATGAATACCTAACTGAGCAAACAAAGATATTGGTTAAAGAATCCATTTTTATTCAGCAAATTTGCACTGTCAGGGAAAATAACAAATGAATTAATTTTGAGTCTAGGATATAGTGAAAAATTAAGATCACATGGAGTAGAACACCCTTAAAATGAGGGGTTATATGTATGCCAGCAAAGTGATATGACAAGTGAGTCCAGAAAAGAGAATTTTGGAGAGATACTGTAGAGCAAAAAGAAGCATAAGAAATAACAGGAATGCTTTGGATTTGAAGTGATTTAAAAAATCAAGTAAAATATGTTAGTTTTGTGACTAGGAAGTAAGGGATACAGATAGCTTTGGACTAGAATTAAAAACTCAAAAAACCTCAAGACATTTTTTGTCTCTATCTCTTGGCTCTGCATTTCTATGTCTTTCTTGGCTTAATTCTCAGGCAGGCTTTTGCCGCACAGTGGCAAAACTGTTCAAATGCAAAGTTTACTTCCCACCAGTCTGGCAAACTCAGGGAAAAAAATAAGCACCTCTTTCTCAACAGTTTAAGCCAAAGACTCAAGACTGATTCTTAATTGGTTTCTGACTTGGTTTATAAACCCATCCCTGAACAGAATATTGTGACAAGGAAATGGATTGTCTTGATTGTCCTATCCTAGATCATATGCCCACCACTACAGGTGAGAAATAAGGCTAACTATGCATTAACAGACAGGGCTTCCCTGGTGGCTCAGACAATAAAGAATCTGCCTGTGATTCAGGAGACCTGGCTTTGATTCCTGGGTCGAGAAGATCCCCTGGAGAAGGGAATGGCAACCCACTCCAGGATTCTTGCCTGGAGAATTCCATGGACAGAGGAGTCTGGTGGGCTACAGTCTACGGGGTCGCAAAGAGTCAGACACGACTGAGTGACTAACACTTTCACTTTCATGCCTTAACAGAATGGGTGAAATATGGTCTCTGTGTGATTACAGGAAAGCTATGTGCTGTTACCAATAAAGGAGGAGAAGATGCTTGACAGGGATAAATATTCATCACATTTCACATGTTGAAATCTTCTGGTTCATGTGTATAATATCCTAGAAGATATTATCACTAAAAGTCATTGCTAACTATGGAAGCTATATAATCAGAATTATGGTAATGGAAAGTATCATGCACATGTAAGTATGCTAATACATTGGTGATTTAGTATACAATATTTGTCATGAAGTGTCTATGATAAAAGCTGAGTTTGGTTTTTATTTGATATTTCATATATATACTTTCCTTTGTTATTTTTGTCCTATATTATTATTACAAATTCTGAAGGTATTTTCCATATGACTTTGAGATTCTTCCTATTAAAGTATATAGAGTATATTTTCTTACGCAAATGACATTATCCTCAAAGCCACTAAATATAGCTCTTAGGCTGATCCACATGTCTTCCTTTAATCAATGGAATATTTTCACACTGAAGCAAGCAAAGGCTTTATGTGTCCTTTCCTGATTAGACTTGGTCCCTGTATTTCTGCCTTGAACCATAAAAAGAATATACCTTGTGTAGCCACTGATTGAAGAAAATGGATCAGATGTGACTTTAATTGACAGCCTGAAGTCAAGTCCAGGTAAACTGCAGCATGAAGCAGAGATATCTCAACCTGCAGACCTCAGAGCAAGAAATATAAGCATTTGTTGTTTTAACTGCCTGAGATTTTGAGTTTATTGATTATGCAGCATTATTAAAACTGAAAACTATTCAACTTTTTATACTATTTGTGAGTTACATTCTACTTATTTTCAACATTATACATTGCTGTATAAAAATAGTGCTATAAAAAATAGTAAGAAGATTTTGACATATTACAGATTATTTCATAATACAGACTTCCCAGGTGGAGCTAGTGGTAAAGAATCCACATGCAAATGCTGATATGCAAGAGACAAGGGTTAGATCCCTGGGTCTGGAAGATCCCCTGGAGTAGGAAATGGCAACTGTGCCAATATTCTTGTTTGAGAAATCCCATGGACAGATGAGCCTGGCAGACTCCATGGAGCTGCAAAGACCTAGACATGACTGAGCACACATACATTTCATAAATGACTTTACAAAAATTTAACTGTTAAACCTCTCAAAAATGGCCTTCCCTTGTGGCTCAGTTCATAAAGAATCTGTCTGCAATGAGGGAGACCTGGGTTCAATCCCTGGATTGGGAAGATCCCCTGGAGAAGGGAACAGCTACCCACTCCAGTATTCTGGCCTGAAGAATTCCATGGACTATGCAGTCCATGGGGTCCCAAACAGTCAGACACAACTGAGTCACTTTCACTTTGGGCTTCCCTAGTAGCTCAGAAAATCCCTGGAATTTCCCGCCCTGGAAAATCCCATGGGCAGAGGAGCCTGGTAGGCTGCAGTCCACGGGGTCGCTAAGAGTCGGACACGACTGAGCAACTTCACTTTCACTTTCCACTTTCATGCATTGGAGAAGGAAATGGCAACCCACTCCAGTGTTCTTGCCTGGAGAATCCCAGGGACGGGGGAGCCTGGTGGGCTACCGTCTATGGGGTCGCACATAGTCGGACATGACTGAAGTGACTTAGCAGTAGCAGTAGCTCAGAGGGTAAAGCATCTGCTTGCATGCAGGAGACCCAGGTTTATCCCTGTGCCGGGAAGATCCCCTGTAGAGGGAAATGGCAATCCACTCCAGTATTCTTGCCTGGAGAATTTCATGGACTGAGGAGCCTGGCAGGCTACAGTCCATGGGGTTGCAGAGAGTTGGACATGACTGAGTGACTAACACACACCCTCTCCAAAAAAATTTCCCATGTAAAGTATTGAAATTAAACATCAAAATATAATATTTTAAAGGGTTCTTCCTGTGCTTAAGTTTAAAAGCAACATATCATGCTCCTATAGGTGTTTTCAAGCTGCCAAGGACAAGGAGGGAGAATGTGAGGACAGGCAATCCAGCCCCTAAACATCCCTTTGCAACTCCATACAGAGTAGCCTCATTACTATATTTTTCTTTTGGTATTTCACATAATGTTTTAATTTTAAAAAGGGCAGAGTGAGGAGATTCTCCTGATAAATTAAAAAACAAATTTGTAGCCTACTTGACTACAAAATCATCTTAAACAGAAAATAACAAATTTTCCCCTTACTCCTAAAGGTAATTTGTTTATATATACACTAATTAAATCCACATGTAAATAGCTAAAAATAACAAAATAACTATGCTAATGATTCATCAGTTCAGTTCAGTTCAGTTGCTTAGTCGTGTCCGACTCTTTGCAACCCCATGAATCGCAGCACGCCAGGCCTCCCTGTCCATCACCATCTACTGGAGTTCACTCAAACTCACGTCCATCGAGTCATTGATGCCATCCAGCCATCTCATCTTCTGTCATTCCCTTTTCCTCCTACCCCCAATCCCTCCCAGCATGAGAGACTTTTCCAATGAGTCAACTCTTCACATGAGGTGGCCAAAGTATTAGAGTTTCAGCTGTAGCATTATTCCTTCCAAAGAACACCCAGGGCTGATCTCCTTTAGAGTGAACTGGTTGGATCTCCTTGCAGTCCAAGGGACTCTTAAGAGTCTCCAACACCACAGTTCAAAGTATCAATTCTTCAGCACTCAACCTTCTTCACAGTCCAACTCTCACATCCATACATGACCACAGGAAAAACCATAGCCTTGACTAGATGGACCCTTTGTTGGCAAAGCAATGTCTCTGCTTTTGAATATGCTATCCAGGTTGGTCATAACTTTCCTTCCAAGGAGTAAGCGTCTTTTAATTTCATGGCTGCAGTCACCATCTGCAGTGATTTTGGAGCCCCCAGAAATAAAGTCTGACACTGTTTCCAATGTTTCCCCATCTATTTCCCATGAAGTGATGGGACCAGAAGCCGTGATCTTCATTTTTTGAAGGTTGAGCTTTAAGCCAACTTTTCCACTCTCCTCTTTCACTTTCATCAAGAGGCTTTTTAGTTCCTCTTCACTTTCTGCCATAAGGGTGGTGTCATCTGCATATCTGAGGTTATTGATATTTCTCCTGGCAATCTTGATTCCAGCTTGTGCTTCATCCAGCCCAGCGTTTCTCATGATGTATTCTGCATAGAAGTTAAATAAGCAGGGTGACAATAGACACCCTTGACGTACTCCTTTTCCTATTTGGAACCAGTCTGTTGTTCCACGTCCAGTTCTAACTGTTGCTTTCTGACTTGCATACAGGTTTCTCAAGAGGCAGGTCAGGTAGTCTGGTATTCCCATCTCTTTCAGAGTTTTCCACAGTTTATTGTCACCCACACAGTCAAAGGCTTTGGCATAGTCAATAAAGCAGAAATAGATGTTTTTCTGGAACTCTCTTGCTTTTTCCATGATCCAATGATTCATCACAGAGGAAATTTTCCTTTCCTGATTAGTCTAAATAACCACATTATAAAAAGTAGGCATTTTCCCTATCACCCCTTTAACCAAGCTTTTACTAGAATATGTGCCACGTTAAACCTTGTTAATATAAAAGATTCTAGCTACGTGTGAAGGGTACTCTTGAGAGAGGAAGTGAGATATTCTATCATTTGCATTCATAAGTCTCCATCTGTGGAATATATGTGTTACTGCTACATAGAAAATAAAAATACTTCCAAGCAACTTTTCAGCTGATGTGTAAGTAGAAATGATTATTACAGGTTTTGTCAGTCAGAGCATTCTTAATCTTAAGTGAAAAATGGTAGAGTAGGCAGAAACTGATATTTAGTGGTTGGAAGACTGCTCAGAGTCCACTTACATATCTTCCCCATTATGATATTACTACCAGTGCAGTCATACCTCTGAGTTAAGATCATTTCCAGGAGACTCTTAAAATAATCATTAAAATTTAATTCAGTTGACATAAATATTATTAAGCCTTTAAAACTACGGTTTTTCCAGTAGTCATGTATGGATGTGCGTGTTGGACTATAAAGAAAGCTGAGCACCAAAGAATTGATGCTTTTGAACTGTGGTGTTGGAGCAGACTCTTGAGAGTCCCTTGGACAGCAAGGAGATCAAACCAGTCAATCCTAACGGAGATCATTCCTGAATATTCATTGGCAGGACTGATGCTGAAGCTGAAACTCCAAAACTTTGGCCACCTGATGCAAAGAACTGACTCATTGGAAAAGCCCCTAATGCTGGGTAAGATTGAAGGCAGGAGGAGAAGGGGATGACAGAGAATGAGATGGTTGGATGGCATCACCGACTTGATGGACAGTTTGAGCAAGCTCCGGGAGTTGGTGATGGACAGGGAAGCCTGGCATGCTGCAGTTCATGGGGTTGCAAAGAGTCGGACATGACTGAGCTACTGAACCTAACTAATTCTTGTGAGTTCTGCATGACCAAATGTTGCATAAGGGTAGGAAGGTTTCAAAAGGGAGATAAAATCAAAGACAATCGTGGGCCATAGATAAGAATTCCAGGAATTCCAAAGCAAATTAAGTATTAGAGAGAACTCTGAATATTTATTAAAATGTCAGTAGTAAAGAATAGAGAAAATGTATAGAAAGAAACCATAACTGAAGTTCTTTTTTATTCATATTCTTTATTAAAATTATTTATTTTGACATAAAATGATTATTACATCTTTAAAACACAAAGAACCATGAAGGAGATTTATTTTTCCTTATTCAATTATTTTTTATTTTTTAAGGAATAGCTATCTTTACAGAATGCTCTGGCTTCTTTCTGCCACTTCACTCACTAGAGGAGTGGGTAGTCTTTTGATTAGTTTGGAAGGAAATATTGGACACATATAGCCTAGTTCCTTCTCTCTCTTGGCATTGATTTTTATTTTTTTTAAATTTTTCTTCATTTTCTTTTTTAACTTTACAATATTGTATTAGTTTTGCCATATATCAAAATGAATCTGCCACAGGTATACATGTGTTCCCCATCCTGAACCCTGCTCCCTTCTCCCTCCCCATACCATCCCTCTGGGTCATCCCAGTGCACCAGCTCCAAGCATCCAGTATCGTGCATCGAACCTGGACTGGCGACTCATTTCATATATGATAGTATACATGTTTCAATGCCATTCTCCCAAATCATCCCACCCTCTCCCTCTCCCACACAGTCCAAAAGACTGATCTATACATCAGTGTCTCTTCTGCTGTCTCGTATACAGGGTTATTGTTACCATCTTTTTAAATTCCATATATATGCGTTAGTATACTGTATTGGTGTTTTTCTTTCTGGCTTACTTCACTCTGTATAATAGGCTCCAGTTTCATCCACCTCATTAGAACTGATTCAAATGTATTCTTTTTAATGGCTGAGTAATACTCCATTGTGTGTATGTACCACAGCTTTCTTTATCCATTCATCTGCTGATAGACATCTAGGTTGCTTCCATGTCCTGGCTATTACAAACAGTGCTGTGATGAACATTGGGGTACATGTGTCTCTTTCCCTTCTGGTTTCCTCAGTGTGTATGCCCAGCAGTGGGATTGCTGGATCATAAGGCAGTTCTATTTCCAGTTTTTTAAGGAATCTCCACACTGTTCTCCATAGTGGCTGTACTAGTTTGCATTCCCACCAACAGTGTAAGAGGGTTCCCTTTTCTCCACACCCTCTCCAGCATTTATTGCTTGTAGACTTTTGGATCATAGCCATTCTGACTGGTGTGAAATGGTACCTCATAGTAGTTTTGATTTGCATTTCTCTGATAATGAGTGATGTTGAGCATCTTTTCATGTGTTTGTTAGCCATCTGTATGTCTTTGGAGAAATGTCTATTTAGTTCTTTGGCCCATTTTTTGAATGGGTCATTTATTTTTCTGGAATTGAGCTGTGGGAGTTGCTTGTATATTTTTGAGATTAGTTGTTTGTCAGTTGCTTCATTTTCTATTATTTTCTCCCATTCTGAAGGCTGTCTTTTCACCTTGCTTATAGTTTCCTTTGTTGTGCAGAAGCCTTTTAAGTTTAATTAGGTCCCATTCGTTTATTTTTGCTTTTATTTCCAATATTCTGGGAGGTGGGTCATAGAGGATCCTGCTGTGATGTATGTCAGAGAGTGTTTTGCCTATGTTCTCCTCTAGGAGTTTTATAGTTTCTGGTCTTACGTTGAGATCTGTAATCCATTTTGAGTTTATTTTTGTGTATGGTGTTAGAAAGTGTTCTAGTTTCATTCTTTTACAAGTGATTGACCGGTTTTCCCAGCACCACTTGTTAAAGAGATTGTCTTTAATCCATTGTATATTCTTGCCTCCTTTGTCAAAGATAAGGTGTCCATATGTGCATGGATTTATCTCTGGCCTTTGTATTTTATTCCATTGACCTCTATTTCTGTCTTTGTGCCAGTACCATACTGTCTTGATAACTGTGGCTTTGTAGTAGAGCCTGAAGTCAGGCAGGTTGATTCCTCCAGTTCCATTTTTCTTTCTCAAGATTGCTTTGGCTATTTGAGGTTTTTTGTATTTCCATACAAATTGTGAAATTATTTGTTCTAGCTCTGTGAAGGATACCGTTGGTATCTTGATAGGGATTGCATTGAATCTATAAATTGCTTTGGGTAGTATACTCATTTTCACTATATTGATTCTTCCAATCCATGAACATGGTATATTTCTCCATCTATTAGTGTCCTCTTTGATTTCTTTCACCAGTGTTTTATAGTTTTCTATATATAGGTCTTTAGTTTCTTTAGGTAGATATATTCCTAAGTATTTTATTCTTTTTGTTGCAATGGTGAATGGAATTGTTTCCTTAATTTCTCTTTCTATTTTCTCATTATTAGTGTATAGGAATGCAAGGGATTTCTGTGTGTTGATTTTATATCCTGCAACTTTACTATACGCATTGATTAGCTCTAGTAATTTTCTGGTGGAGTCTTTAGGGTTTTCTAAGTAGAGGATCATGTCATCTGCAAACAATGAGAGTTTTACTTCTTCTTTTCCAATTTGGATTCCTTTTATTTCTTTTTCTGCTCTGATTGCTGTGGCCAAAACTTCCAAAGCTACGTTGAATAGTAGTGGTGAAAGTGGGCACCCTTGTCTTGTTCCTGACTTTAGAGGAAATGCTTTCAATTTTTCATCATTGAGGATAATGTTTGCTGTGGATTTGTCATATATAGCTTCTATTATGTTGAGGTATGTTCCTTATATTCCTGCTTTCTGGAGAGTTTTTATCATAAATGGATGTTGAATTTTGTCAAAGGCTTTCTCTACATCTATTGAGATAATCATATGATTTTTATTTTTCAATTTGTTAATGTGGTGCATTACATTGATTGATTTGTGGATATTGAAGAATCCTTGCATCCCTGGGATAAAGCCCACTTGGTCATGGTGTATGATCTTTTTAATGTGTTTTTGGATTCTGATTGCTAGAATTTTGTTAAGGATTTTTGCATCTATGTTCATCAGTGATATTGGCCTGTAGTTTTCTTTTTTTGTGGGATCTTTGTCAGGTTTTGGTATTAGGGTGATGGTGGCCTCATAGAATGAGTTTGGAAGTTTACCTTCCTCTGCAGTTTTCTGGAAGAGTTTGAGTAGCATAGGTGTTAGGTCTTCTCTAAATTTTTGGTAGAATTCAGCTGCGAAGCCGTCTGGACCTGGGCTTTTGTTTGCTGGAAGATTTCTGATTACAGTTTCAATTTCCGTGCTTGTGATGGGTCTGTTAAGATTTTCTATTTCTTCCTGGTCCAGTTTTGGAAAGTTGTACTTTTCTAAGAATTTGTCCATTTCTTCCACGTTGTCCATTTTATTGGCATATAGTTTCTGATAGTAGTCTCTTATGATCCTTTGTATGTCTGTGTTGTCTGTTGGGATCTCTCCATTTTCATTTCTAACTTTATTGATTTGATTTTTCTCCCTTTGTTTCTTGATGAGTCTGGCTAATGGTTTGTCAATTTTATTTATCCTTTCAAAGAACCAGCTTTTGGCTTTGTTGATTTTTGCTATGGTCTCTTTTTTTTTTTTTTTTGCATTTATTTCTGCCCTAATCAAACACAAAGAACAAATATTAAAAGCAGCAAGGAAAAAACAACAAATAACACACAAGGGAATTCCCATAAGGATAACAGCTGATCTTTCAATAGAAACTCTTCAAGCCAGGAGGGAATGGCAAGACATACTTAAAGTGATGAAAGAAAATAACCTAAAGCCCAGATTATTGTACCCAGCAAGGATCTCATTCAAATATGAAGGAGAAATAAAAAGCTTTACAGACAAGCAAAAGCTGAGAGAATTCAGCACCACCAAACCAGCTCTCCAACAAATACTAAAGGATAGTCTCTAGACAGGAAACACAAAAAGGGTGTATAAATTCGAACCCAAAACAATAGATTAAATGGCAATGGGATCATACTTATCAATAATTACCTTAAACATAAATGGGTTGAATGCCCCAACCAAAAGACAAAGACTTGGTGAATGGATATAAAAACAAGACCCCTACATATGTTGTCTACAAGAGACCCACCTCAAAACAGGGGACACATACAGACTGAAAGTGAAGGGCTGGAAAAAGATTTTCCATGCAAATAGAGACCAAAAGAAAGCAGGAGTAGCAATACTCATATCAAATAAAATAGACTTTAAAACAAAGGCTGTGAAGAGACAAAGAAGGTCACTACATAATGATCAAAGGATCAATCCAAGAAGAAGATATAACAATTATAAACCTATATGCACCCAACATAGGAGCACTGCAATATGTAAGACAAATGCTAACAAGTATGAAAAGAGAAATTAACTATAACACAATAATAGTGGGAGACTTTAATACCCCACTCACACCTATGGATAGATCAGCTAAACAGAAAATTAACATGGAAACACAAACTTTAAATGATACAATAGACCAGTTAGACCTAATTGATATCTATAGGACATTTCATCCCAAAACAATGAATTTCACCTTTTTTTCAAGCGCACACAGAACCCTCTCCAGGATAGATCACATCCTGGGCCATAAATCTAGCCTTGGTAAATTCAAAAAATTGAAATCATTCCAAGCATCTTTTCTCATCACATGCAGTAAGATTAGATCTCAAATACAGGAGAAAAACTATTAGAAATTCCAACATATGGAGGCTGAACAACACGCTGCTGAATAACCAACAAATCACAGAAGAAATAAAAAAAGAAATCAAAATTTGCATAGAAACGAATGAAAATGAAAACACAACCCAAAACCTGTGGGACACTGTAAAAGCAGTCCTAAGGGGAAAGTTCATAGCAATATAGGCATACCTCAAGAAACAAGAAAAAAGTCAAATAAATAACCTAACTCTACACCTAAAGCAACTAGAAAAGGAAGAAATGAAGAACCCCAGGGTTAGTAGAAGGCAATGATTTTTGTATGTTGATAAAGATATTCTTCTGAAGTCACTCTGCCTTTCCAGGGGCCCTGCTCCAGTTCAGCCTGTTGAGTATAAATGTCTATTTAATTCTTAAGTTCACTTTTAAGACTGTCATTTGCCCACTAATAAAAACTATAGAGTGAAGTAAGTCAGAAAGAAAAACACCAATACAGTATATTAACGCATATATATGGAATTTAGAAAGATGGTAACGATGAACCTATATGCAAGACAGCAAAAGAGATACAGATGTAAAGAACAGACTGTTGGACTCTGTGGGAAGGTGAGGGTGGGATGATTTGAGAGAATAGCATTGAAACATGTATATTATCATATGTGAAATAGATCACCAGTCCAGTTTTGATGCATGAGGCAGGGTGCTCAGGGCTGGTGCACTGGGATGACCCTGAGGGATGGGATGGGGAGGGAGGTGGGAGGAGGGGTTCAGGATGCGGAACACATGTACACCCATGGCTGATTCATGTGAATGTATGGCAAAAAACACCACAATATTGTAAAGTAATTAGCCTCCAATTAAAATAAAAGATAAATTAAAAAAAAAAAAAAAAACAACCACTGTCTTCTGTCCATGAAATTCTTCAGGCAAGAATACTGGAGTGGGTAGCCCTTTCCTTCTCCAGAGGATTGTCCCAACTCAGGGTCTCCTGCATTGCAGGTAGATTCTTTACTGTCTAATCACCAGGGAAGCTCTCTCTTATATTATTAGCTTTTAAATAAAGGCAATGCTTTGGTTTCTATCTTCCTTACACTTTTCTTTGGTTTTTCAATAAATTTCACCCCAGAAACTGGGAGCATTTGGTAAATTTAAAACTAAACCTCTATGAAATGAAACTATATTTACCAAAATATGCTTTTCTCAGAAAAATTTCTATTTAAATATTAGTCATTTTTATTTTCCTTCCCTTTGTTGGCTGTTTTTTTTTTTTTTAAACAAAAAATGGATATCAATTTCTTCATTGATTTGGTAACTTTAGAATATATATAAGGCAGAAAATACCCTGTAACAAATAATGCTTTTCCTTCTCAAATGAAAAAAAAAATTAATATATTTTCAGTTAAGGAGAATTTTGTTGGATAAAATTTATTAATACTCATTATGATATAGGAAAACATTTTATAATTGAGCTCTCTTCTACAAAACCAGGAATATTCCTAAAACCATTAGTTTCTGGCAGATTGAGGGGCTTTTCAAAATTTTATATTAAGCTTGAAGTGTCCCTTGCTGCTGCTGCTGCTGCTGCTGCTAAGTCGCTTCAGTCGTGTCCGACTCTGTGCGACCCCACAGATGGCAGCCCACCAGGCTGCCCCATCCCTGGGATTCTCCAGGCAAGAACACTGGAGTGGGTTGCCATTTCCTTCTCCAATGCATAAAAGTGAAAAATGAGAGTGAAGTCACTCAGTCGTGTCCGACTGTTCGTGATGCCATGGACTGCAGCCTACCAGGCTCCTCCGTCCATGGGATTTTCCAGGCAAGAGAAGTGTCCCTTGACTGACAGTTAAATCAAGGGATAGTCCTATTATTTCCATCCCCAGTGATATAAAAATAGTAAGTAGGAAGTAGGATGTCATTCAAAATCAAATATTTTAACACATGACAATAGAAATGTGTAGTGAGGACTGACAAATACAGATTTACACAAACTTGAAAGGTTCATATATTAGCAGACCTATTTGCTAGTGGACTACAGTATAATTTAATTTCATTTAAACTGCACAGCTGGGGGCTGGTAGGAGGAGTATGAAAACCATAAAAGTAATGTAAACTAAAACTTAATAAACTAATTCTGATTATATCAATTAAGGACTGATAGTTCCTAGAATTTCCCCATGGTAACATATAATTATCTTGCATAGGTAGAGATATTCCATATATTTGGAAATGCTATTGTTGGTATTAATACATCAAACCTAATCGGAAAGACTTGAGGGGAAATGTATTAGTCTCTTTCTACTTATCCAAAATATTTTCCAGTAGTATCTTATAAATCTCCCTCTACAGCCTCAGTAATCAACTGATCTATTTATCACCACACAGTCTCTTTCATTCCTTTGTGCCTCTTTCACACCTTTCTTCTTGGAATACTCCTTCCTCTTTTATCCTCCTTTTAAAACCCCCTTATCTAATTATCAACACCTTCCTTCTCCACAAAGCTTTCTCAGACCATCTCAGAACATGCATCATTTCCCTCCTTTGAAGTCAAACAGCCTATTTGTTGTTGTTCAGTCCTAACTCTTTACGGCCTTAAGGACTGCAGCACTCCAGGCTCCCCTGTCCTTCACTATCTCCCAGAGTTGACTCAAATTCATAGCCACTGAGTCAGTGATGCCATCTAACCATCTATCCTCTGCCAGCCCCTTCTTCTTTTGCCTTCAATCTTTTCAAGCATCAGGGTCTTTTGCAATGAGTTGGCTCTTCACATCTGGTGGCCAAATTATCAGAGCTTCAGCTTCAGCGTTAGTCCTACCAATGAATATTCAAGGTTGATTTCCTTTAGGATTGACTGGCTTGATCTCCTTGCTGTCCAAGGGACTCTAAAGAACCTTCTCCAGCACCACATTTTGAAAGCATCAATTCTTCAGGACTCAGCCTTCTTTATGATCCAACTTTCAAATCCATATTGGAAAACCCAAGCTTTGACTATACAGAGCTTTGTCAGCAAAGTGGCGTCTCTGCTTTTTAATACAATGTCTAGATTTGACAGCTTTCCTTCCAAGGAGCAAGCATCTTTAATCTCAGGGCAGCAGACATGGTCAGCAGTAATTTTTGGAGCCCAAGGAAAAAATCTATCACTGCCTTAACTTTTGACTTTTTCCTCTTCTATTCATCAGGAAGTGATTAGACCAGATGCTGTGATCTTAGTTTTTTTTAATTTAAACCAATTTTTCACTCTTCTCACTCACCCTCATCAAGAGGCTCTTTAGTTCTTCTTTACTTTCTGCCACTAGAATGGTATCATCTACATATCTGAGGTTGTTGATATTTCTCTCAGCAATCTTGATTCTAGCTTCTGATTCATCCACCTGGCATTTCCCATGGTGTGGAACCATGAGCTCGATGGACATGAGTTTGAGTAAGCTCCAGGAGTAGGTGATGGGCAGGGAAGCCTGGTGTGCTGCAGTCCATGGGGTCACAAAGAGCTGAACAAGACTGAATGACTGAACTGAACTCTGCATAGAAGATAAATAAACAGGTGACAATATACAGCCTTGTCATACTCTTTTCCTAGTTTTTAACCATTTAGTTGTTCCATGTTTCATTCTAACTATTGCTTCTTGACTCACACACAGGTTTCTCAGAAGACATGTAAGGTGGTCTGGTATTCCTGTCTCTTTAAGAATTTTCCAGTTGGTTGTGATCAACACAGTCAAAGGTTTACTGTAGTCAATGAAGCAGAAGTTTTCCTAGAATTCCATTGCTTTTTCTATGATCCAAAAAATGTCGGCAATTTGATCTCGGGTTCCTCTGCCTATTCTAAATCAAGCCTGTACTTCTGTAAGTTCTCAGTTCACATACTGCTGAAGCCTACCTTGAAGGATTTTAGCATAACCTTTCAAGCATATGATGTGAGTGCAATTGTATGATAATTTGAACATGCTTTAGCTTTGCATCTGGGATTGGAATGAAAACTGACTTTTTCCAGTACTGTAGCCACTACTGGGTTTTCCAAATTTGCTGACATATTGAATGCAGGACTTTTTAACAGCATTATCTTTGAGGATTTTAAATAGCTCAGCTGGAATTATATCCCCTCCACTAGCTTTGTTCATAGTAACACTTCCCAAGGCCCACTTAACTTCACTCTCTAGGATGTCTGACTCTAGACTGACCACACCATCTTGCTTATCTGAGTCACTATTCTACCTAAAAACAAATTATGTGAGTGGCTCAATAAAATGGTTTTGTATAATTCATCTGTGTATTCTTGTCACCTCTTCTTAATCTCTTCTGCTTCTGTTAGGTCCTTACCATTTTTGCCCTTTAACATTCCCATACTTGCATGAAATCCTCCCTTGATAACTCCAGTTTTCTTGAAGAGATATCTAGTTTTTCACATTCTATTGTTTTCCTCTATTTGTTTGCATTGTTTATTTGAAGAAGGCCTTCTTATCTCTCCTTGCTATTCTCTGGAACTCTGCATTCAGTTGATCTTTCCCTTTCTCCCTTGCCTTTCACTTCTCTTCTTTCCTTAGCTATTTGTAAAGCCTTCTCAGACAACCATTTTGCCTTCTTGCAATTTTTTTTTTTTTTTTAAGGATGGCTTTGGTCATTGCCTCCTGTGCAACATTATGAACCATCATCTATAGTTCTTCAGGCACTCTGTCTAGCAGATCTAATCCCTTGAATCTGTTCATCACCTACACTGTATAATCACAACAAATTTGAGTTAAGTCTGGTTTTTCCTGACTTAGAGGAAAGCTTCTCCATCTTTGGATGCAAAGAATGCAATCAATCTGATTTTGGTATTGACCATTTGTTGACATTCATATCATCTCTGGGGTTGTTGGAAAGGGTTGTTTGGTATGACCACAGTATTCTCTTGACAAAACTGTTAGCTTTTGCCCAGTTTTATTTTGTACTCCAAGGCCAAACTTGCCTGTTATTCCAGGTATCTCTTGACTTCCTACTTTTGCATTCTAATCCCCTATGTTGAAAAGGACATCTTTTAGTTTTGGTGTTAGTTCTAAAAGGGCTGGTATGTCTTTGTAGAACCAGTCAACTTGAGCTTCTTCAACATTAGTAATTGGGGTATAAATTTGGATTACTGTGATGTTGAATTGTTTGCCTTGGAAATGAAACGAGATCATTCTCTCATTTTTGAGGTTGCACCCAAGCACTACATTTCAGACTCTTTTGTTGCCTCTGAGGGCTACTCCATTGCTTCTAAGAGATTATTGCCCACAGTAGTAGATATAATGGCCATATAAATTAAATTCTTCTATTCCTGTCCATTTCAGTTCATTGATTCCTGATGTTGATGTTGAATCATGCCATCTCCTTCTTGACCACATCCAATTTCCCTGGTTCATCAATCTAACATTCCAGGTTCCTATGCAATATTGTTCTTTATAGCATTGGATTTACTTTCACTGTCAGACACATCCACAAAGAATGCCATTTCTGCTTTGTCTCAGCCACTTCATTCTTTCTGGAGCAATTAGTAATTGCCCTCCACTCTTCCCCAGTAGCATGTTGGACACCTTCCAAGCTGGGAGCCTCATCTTCCTGTTTTGTATCTTTTGCCTCTCCATACCGTTCATGGGGTTCTCCAGCCAAGAATACTGGAATGGTTTGCCATTCCCTCTGCCAGTGGACCAGGTTTTATCAGAATTCTTCACTATGACTCATCCATCTTGGGGGGCCCTGCATGGCATGGTTCATAGCTTCACTGAGTTATGCAAGTCTCTCACCATGACAAGATTGTGTATGTTCTATGGAGCAGCAAACAACACATTATCTATATTTTATTGTGCAATGTTAAGTATTTCCCTCTATTTTTATAAATGTATGATGCAGTTCTATTTTGTTCTCCCAACTACCCTGGTACATAAACATGGATAACAAGTTTTGAAGTACCTAAAGAGTTCTATGCACTTAATAAATATACATTGGATTGATTGATATGCACTTGCATTAAAACATACAGTTTACTTAATCTTTACTTGTGGCCCTACAGCACATGTAAGAAAATATACACAGCTAAGTCTGACATTTCTGATAGTGGCATTCCTACAAATCCTATGATCTAGAACTGAATTATAAATACTAAAATTAAGACATAGATTTTCTGTCAATGAACATTTAGCTAATGACACAGACTGACTCTGGCAAGATTTCAAATTAGAGGTGCATTTTACTTTCTGCTCCAATTCCAGTGCTTTGTGATTTTCTTATTTGAGTTAGATTTTAGGAGAGTTCACATTGATTGACGTCAGCATTAAGAATAAATAACACAGCTTCTTAGCCATTAAAAATAATGAAATGATGCCACTTGCAGCAATATGGATGAACCTAGAGAGTGGCATGGGTTTTCCTGGTGGCTCAGTGGTAAAGAATCTGCCTGTAATGCAGGAGCTGCAGGAGATGTGGGTTTGATCCCTGGATTGGGAAGGTCCCCCTGAAGGAGTGCATGGCAACCCACTCTAGTATTCTTGCCTGGAGAATCCCAGGGACAGAAAAGCCTGGTGGGCTACAGTTTACAAGGTCACAAGGAGTCAGACATGACTGAAGCGACTTAGTATGCACACACACAGAGAGTGTCATACTGAGTGAAGTAAGTCAGACAGAGAAGGAGAAATATTGTGACATACCATATATGTGGAATCTAAAATGAGATGATACAAGTGAATTTAAAAACACTCACAGACTTCAAGAATGAACTTGTAGTTGCTGGGGGAAAAAATGGGGGAAGAGATAATTAGGGAGTTTGGGATGGACATACAGACACTGCTATATTTAAAATGGATAATCAACAAAGACCTACTGTATAACACATGAACTCTGCTCAATATTATGTGGCAGCCTAGATGGCAGAGAGTTCGGGGAGAATGGATACATGTATATGTATGACTGAGTCCCTTTGCTGTTCACCTGAAACTATCACAACATTGTTTATTAATCAGCTATACCTTATTTTTAAAAAGAATAAAAACCACATATTTAGTGAGAAGTTGAAGAAATATGCATTTATCCAGGAATAATGGTTAGTATATTATATCAGTTCAGTTCAGTTCAGTTCACTCAGTTGTCCAACTCTTTGTGACCCCATGGACTGCAGCATGCCAGGCTTCACTGCCTATCACAAACTCCCAGAGCTTGCTCAGCTCTGTTTGAGCTCTGCTTCAAACTCATGTCCATCAAGACGGTGATGCCATCCAACCATCTCATACTCTGTCATCCCCTTCTCCTCCTGCCTTCAATCTTTCCCAGCATCAGGGTTTTTTCTAAGGAGTCAGTTTTTCGCATCAGGTGGCCAAAGTATTGGAGCTTCAGCTTCAGTATATTATACAATTTCTCATTTAATATACCAGGTTAAAAAAGTAGATATTAATTTTATTAAAATTAAACTGAGGTGAGGAAACTGAGGTTCAAAGAAGTGTTTCCAAAATGTCCATTAATTGAATTGATGAAAATATAAGCATTTCATGACAAAAAAAAAAGTCTTTTAAAAATATCCCTCTCAAATGGGTTGTATTTTGCAATTACAGAGAAATAATAAATATTAGCTTTCATTCTAGTGTAAATGGTGCTTTTTGTACCTAAACTCTTCCAACACACTAAAAACAAATTATGTGAGTGGCTCTTAGCCATACTTCACTTTTTCCCCAGAGTTCATGTTCAAGGACAAAAAGAGCAAACAGGCTGCATATTTGCCCATCTGTTCAATTTCTTGTGAAAGACCTTTGAAGGTTTCTGTTTTTTAAAAATATATCACTTTCCCTTCTGTTTTTTTAAAGTATTATTTTTATTGGCACTCAAATAATTTCTTCTAAAACTTTATAATTTTCTGCAACAAACTGTAAGCTGCATTTGATAAATCTAGATTTGTTTTCTCTTTATCTTTAGATTTTTAAAAAGAGGCTTGCAAAGGGAAACAAAAGAAGAGAAAGATTAAATCAATTAAACCAGCCCTAAATAAAGGCCCTGAATTTTTTCCAGTTACTTTCAAATTGGAAGGAAGGAATTTGTTTTGATACAGTCATAAGAACAAAAGGCAAATGTTCTAAAAAATTTGGTTTAAATAAAGATTTTTCTATTTTTGCAAAAACCTTATGACTTATTGCTTGATACCACAGAATGTATAATCTCTTTGGTTTCTTGAACATAAATGTCTTTAGGAAGCCTTTATCATATACTGGTCCAGCATCTAGATGCACTGTATTTGAGTTTCATTCTTTTGCATGTGAAAAGTGAAAGAGTTAGTTGCACAGTCATTTCCATCTCTTTGCGACTCCATGGACTATATAGCTTGCCAGGGTCCTCTGTCCATGGAATTCTCCAGGCAAGAATACTGGAGTGGGTTGCCATTCCCTTTTCCAAAGGGTCTTCCTGACCCAAGGATCGAACTCGGGTATCCCACATTGCAGTCAGAGTCTTTACTATCTGAGCCACCATTTAAGTCTTGAAAGTCATTTCAAATTTGTTTTTTTCAGTGCTGTAAGACAGGGGTCCATTTTCATCCTTTTGCCTGTAGAAAATAATTTTTTTCAGCATCATTTATTGAAGTGACTATCCTTTCCATACTGACTGGTGTTGGCACCCTTGTCAAAGATTGTTTGACCATATATGTGAGGGTTTATATCTAAGCTCTGTTCCACTGGCCTATGTGCCTTATTTTTGTGCCAATATTGTATTATTTTGATTACTATAGTTTTGAAATTTAGTCTGAAATAAGGAAGAGTGATGCTTCAGATTTTTTTTTGTCTTTCTCAAGATTTCCTCAGATATTCAAGGTATATGGTGATATCATATGAATTTTAAGATTGCTTTTTATTTATATGAAAAAATGCCATTGCAATTTTGACAGGGATTGCATTGAATCTGTAGATCATTTTTGGTGATATGTACATTTTAATAGTGTTAATCCTTCCAACCCAAAACCAGGATATCTTTCTACTTGTTTATGTCTTCTTCAGTGTCTTTCCTCAATGTTTTACAGTTTTCAGCCAACAGATCTTTCACTCCCTTGACTAATTATTTTTAAGTATTTTATTATTTTTGGTGCTGTTGAAAACAGGATTGCTTTCTTAATTTCTCTGATGGCTTGTTGTTATTATAATGATTTTTTTCATGTTGATCTTGTATCCTGCAAATTTACTGAATTTGTTAATTCTAAGAGGTATCTTTCTGGAGTATTTAAGAATTTCCATATATAATATCTTATCATCTACAAACATAGACAATTTTACTTCTTCCTTTCCAATTTGAATGCCTTTTACATCTCTATCTTGCCTAATGTGTTCCTATACTGCTTTGAATAGAAGTGGAGAGAATGGACATCCTTGTGAGGTTCCTGATTTTAAAGAAAAAACTCTCAGACTTTCACATTTGAGTATGATGTTATCTGTGGGCTTGTCATGTATGATTTTTATTATGTTGAGCTTGTTGTTTAGTTGTCGTGTTCAACTCTTTCATGATCCTGGACTGTAGCCCGCCAGGCACTTCTGTCCATGAGCATTGTCAGCAAAACTTTGGAGTGGGTTGCCATTTCCTTCTGGAAAGGATACTATTGATTGAACCCTCATCTCCAGCATTGGTAGGTGGATTCTTTACCAAAGAGCCATCAAGGAAGCCCTATGTTGAGTTACATTCCTTCTGTGCTTCATTTGTTGAGAGGATATTGAATTTTGTCAAATACACACATATCTCATTCCTTGCTGTTTTGCAAATATTGCACTTCTTAAAAATTGAAGGTCTATGAGCCAATTTATAAGTATCAATTTTTCAACACCATGTGCTCATTTTGTGTCTCTCTGATACATTTTGGCAATTCTCACAATATTTCAAACTTTTTCATTATATTTATTATAATGATCTGTGATCAGTGATCTTTGATTATATTACTTCAAAAAGATTATGATTCACTGATGGCTCAGATGAGAGCCTCTTTTAGCAATAAAGTATTAATATTTTTTAATTAAGGTAAGTACACTTTTAAAGGTCTAATTCTATTGCATACCTAACAGACTACAGTATAAAGATAACTTTTATATGTACAGGGAAACCAAAGAATTTGTATGAATTGCTTTAAGATATTCTCATCATTATGGTGATCTGGTACTAAGCTTATAATATTTTTATTGAGATCCTATGACATTTATGACCTGAGAAATCAGGGTAATTGGGAATTAATTAAATTTGGGAAAAATCAGAAAGAGGTTGAGAGGTGCATGCCTATTCCAAGGCCTTATCCTTAAGAAGTTTCTACTTTTCAAAAATTGACATATTTTTCTTTCCTCTTTTATTATCTCAATTTATTTTACAAACAGTTACCCTTATAGCTCAGTTGGTAAAGAATCTGCCTGAAATGCAGGAGACCCTGGTTCGATCCCGAGGTTGGGAAGATCCCTTGGAGAAGACAAAGACTCCAGTATTCTGGCCTAGAGAATTCCATGGACTGTATAGAAGTCCAAAGATTTGGACACGACTGAGGGATTTTCACTTTCACAGAATACTAGTCATAGCATTTAAGTCAAACTACAAACTTCCAGGCTTAAAACCACTAAATTTTTAAAACATTTTGTATAATTTCTCAACCCCTTATGATAACCTATAGAACTATACATTACCTAGTATGAACCCAGCTCTCCAGCCTCAGTTTTGCTCTTTCCTTGCCAATACCACACCTTCAGTCATGCTGGCTTTTCTTCATTTTCTCAAATATGACATGTTATTTTTCGCTTTGGAGACATTTTTGAATGTTTGCCCCTACTTTTTTTCAGATGCTCTTAACCCAGGTTTTAGCTCAGCTGGCTCCTGTTCTTTATGAAGTGAAGTGAAGTGAAAGTCACTCAGTCGTATCCAACTCTTTGTGACCCATAGACTGTACACTCCAGGGAATTCTTTAGGCCAGAATACTGGAGTCTGTATAGTCCATTGAATTCTCCAGGCCAGAATACTGGAGTGGGTAGCCTTTCCCTTCTCCAGGGGATCTACCCAACCCAGAGATTGAACCCAGGTCTCCTGCATTGCAGGCAAATTCTTCACCAGCTGAGCCACAAGGGAAGTCCTGTTCTTTATAAGCGGCCCCATAACTCAGTGACTGGCATCACCAGTCATTCAGTTCTGCAAACCAGAAATCTGGTTTCATCCATTGAAGCCCTGTTCTTTTATGTCACTCAGGTCCAATTCAGCATCACATTCTTAATTTACCATCTAAATATTTCTTGACTTTTCTTTTCTCTCCACTGCTACTATCTAGCCATCCTTTTCTTAAATGACTAAACTCTCTTATTTTACTAATATTATTATATACAAAACACCACAGACTCACAATTTAAAGTCAGACTTTATTGTTTATAACAAATGCATTGCAGGATGGATGCAAGGAAACTAATCACAAGCCAGGGCCTGGGAACAATTCATAGCAGTTTTGTAACATATAAGAATCACCTGCTTTCTTTTATATAAAATTCTATCCAGAGGACCCTTTCAAGAGAGGAGTCAGTAACCATGATAATAAGGTCTATACCCACCCGGGGAAGGGAAAGGAAGATGAACATTATGAACTTAAGGTTGCAAACTTCAAAAAGGATATTTGAAAGGCATTCTGTTATTGGATAACAGTATTTGACAGCAAGGATATTTGTCTAGAGTTTAAAGATCTTGTCCAGGAAAATAAAACATGAAGGATATCTACTGAAATTGTTACTATTAGAATACCTGACTAACAGAACTTCCTATTCTTTTGATTATGGAGGGGTTCATTGCAATATCAGCATCTACTTTAGCCCTTTCTCTAATCATTGTATTCTCTATATGCAGCCAGAGTGATGTTTTCAAATTAGAAAACCACTACCAGCACCATCACCTTTCCAAAATTGAGCAGTGGATTACCACTTACCTTAGGATAAAAGGCCAAAATTCTTTACAGGATGGTTATACCTGTCTGCATCTGAAGCCTCATCTCCCAGACTCTCCTCTTTATATTTTCCTCTAGCCATACTAATCTTTAGTTACTCAAACTCACCCAGCTCCTTCACCCATCTAGGAAATTCTGTCTCTTCTACTTGGAATGTTCTTTTCTCATCTCTTTCCCTAACTAACTCAAATTTATCATTCAAATCTCAGTTCAAAGGCCACTTCTACAAAGATATTTATCCAGGATTAGGTCAAATTCCCCTCGTATTTTCATGACTTTCTATACTTTCCTTCTTACCACTCACCATAATACTATGAGATAGTATTCTATTTTGGTCTTTATTGAATCTTGAGTCTCAGAACAGAGTCTGGTACATATTGTTTAAGAACTCAATCTGAAAGTGAATCTGTGCAATTCTTTGCGATCCCATGGACTACACAGTCCATGGAATTCTCCAGGCCAGAATACTAGAGTGGGTATTCTGGCCCTTCCCTTCTCCAGTGGATCTTTCCAACCCAGGGATTGAACCGGGGTCTCCTGCATTGCAGGTGGATTCTTTACCAACTGAGCGATCAAGGAATCCAGTAAATCAGTTGAGGAAGTAAAGCAGTACAAATAGGATACAAGTTGTTTTGAAACACAGGTAAGAAAAATGAAGAGCATACAAGAAAGGAAGTGCAAGGAATTAAGAAATATTTTGAATAAAAATTAGTAGATTTAAGGTTTATGTGGGGGAAAAGGGCAAGTTAAGAGAAAGGGAAAAAATGAAGGAAATATCACAGGTCTCTAAGTAAGTGGTGAAACAGAGCAGCAGGGAGTATGAAAGGTTTGCTGAAGACAAAAATTGAAGGTCACATTTTGGACATGCCACATATGAGATGTCTGTGAAATACTGAAGTAGAGATGTGAAGCATTTGTTGTGAACGTGAAGGTGAAGAAGAGCTCTGGTTGGCAGATTCAGGTCTCTATGCCAAAGCATGTGTTTTAAATCCATGGAAATGATTGCAATCACTTAGAGAGAGGTTAGAGAGACAGAGAATTAAATCCAACTGAGTTCTTAGGTGAAACAGAAGCTAATCCAAAAAAAAAAAAAAACTGAAAAAGAGCAATCAGCAAAGGAAAAGGAAAATAAGGAAAGAGTAGAATCATAGAGACCAAAGGAAGAGAGGAAGTGAGAGTGTCTCTCCATATTGAATAGTGTAGTGAAACAGAGCAAGATGAGGATAAAGGAGTACATGGTATTAGTAACAAAAATATTTTTGATTATGTTGACAACAGCAGATTAAATGAAGTAATGATGGAAACTGGAGTAAGGGGATGAAAAATGACTGGTGTTGAGGACGTTGAGACTGTGTCATGAAAACTTAGGAGTTTGACAAGGGAAGAGAAAAATTGAGAGTCATGGATTTTATTTAGCTGAGAGAGGGGACTAAAAAAGAAAGATTGTTAAGTCAGAAGAAAAGGGATAATCTAAGAAATAAAGTCCTCAAAAAGGTGAAAATGGAGGGCATGGACTTCGGTAAAATGAAGTGCTCTATGCTCATTATGATAGGATGAAAGAAGAATATGAAAGGGGCAAATGTAGATACAAGATTTATGGGTGAAAAGAGAGTTTCCAAGATATGGCTTCTATTTTCTGATTCAATCATGAAAATAAAACAACTGAGAGTTATAAGAAACCCTAGATGAGAGACTTAACAAATTCCAAATTTACAGTCAAAGTGAAGGAGAATAGATAGCTAAAAGATCAGGAAGAAAATCTGAGTATAGGGTGCCATGAAAGCCCTACCTAAACATACATCCACATTAGGGGTTAAGAGATGGAACAAACGCCATACAACATCATCATGTTAAAGCTATTAACATGAAAGGGAAAGAAAAAGAAGAAAGAATATAAAGTAGGAGAAGATACCTGTGAGCTCAAGAGAATTAAGAACTATAGACTACATAATTTATTTTATTTTTTTAATTTCTTAACCATGAAAGGGTCTTTATATTGTGAAAAATACCCAAGTGTTATACTTGTATGACTGTATGGGAATCATCATTAAATAAGCTATGCTGTGCTGCTGTTAGAAACATTTTATGTAATAAATACAGATGTGGATTAAAGATACATAGCTGGGCAAATGGTGTTAATGGCAACAAACATATTTTTCAACATGCCTTTCTGAGTTCTTAGAAATTATTTTGAGAAATAATGAGAATCTTCTAAAATGAAACAAAATGTTGATTGTACTTATAATTATCATTTTTTATGCTTTTCTGAGTTGTTCAAGTTGATTATTATAGCTTTTACCAAAATTAATGAATCATGAAAAGTTACATATTACATATATAATAAAAGAAACTTTATTTCTCTGGGCATATATATACATATATTTAATTTAAATTTTATAATTTAGATTCAGTATGAATTGCAATAAATGGATCCTCAGCAGAGTTACTAATTGAAAAATAAGCATTACCATCACAAGAAACATTGATTTCAATTCCTGTACAATTGTCACCAATTTTATCTCCAGAAATAACATCACAATATGTACCAGGAGGAAGACCAGTTTGCAAAGTTGCAGATAACGCCCTGTAAAAATGAAATTTAAGATTTAACTTGAATTCTCCACAAGTAAAATCAAGATTAGAGACTGTCTCTAAAATAGTTTAACTGTGTGCTATAGAACTCTAAGCAGTCAATTTCGCAATTAAAATAAAATTCAAACACAAAGACCTCTTCAGTGGATGTAAATAGTTTTATCAGAGCCAACAAAATTCTTATAGAGGACTTCAGAGTTTCTTAGTCAATAATAAATTTTATAGAAAAAAAAAAAGTTTGAAGAGTATCAGTGAAGATTTGAGTGACTTATGTCCCTTAGAGAAAATTATTACCTTTGGTAAACACAAATATTTTTAATTTGCCTTTGTCTGAACTTAAGAATATACTTATTACTTTCAAGAATTTAAATTTGATTATTTCTTCAAAAATTTTTTAAGAAGTTAAAATAAATTGAGGTTGCAGATAAAAATAATCTCACATTTCTATGAAGAAGTATACAGTTTCAAAATATAAAGATGTCTCATAAACTTGTTTCTCCCATCTACAAAAGACAGACATACAAAAGACAGACATCAAAGGACTAGCAATGAATTCTTGGGGAAGATAAGTATATACTTTATTTATTTTTTTGTCAGTGAAATATATGTCGGCCTAGAGTGGGCTAAGAAGAATGGAAGCTGGCCTTGGATTAAGACATTGCAACTGCCTGCAAAGAGGTCTTCTGAGCTATAGTTCTATAAGGGAAACAGTATGCTGGAGGTAGAGAATTATAAGTATCATAAATGAAAATCAGTATGAGATGTCTCAGACAAAAACTCAAAAATCTCCTGAGGTGATTAAATGACCTATATATGTATTATATGTATTCATTATATATATGCTTTAAAAAGTATTTGTCACAAAGAGACAGGAAAGTGAAAAAGAAGACCAAAAAAACCAGATAGTAGAGTAGGTGAAAAAAAGTTATAGAAAAAGATATTTCAGACTAGAGGGAACATTTTCCCATTATTGATTTAAAATCCCTAGAAGACATTCTTCTAGAAATTTCACAAAGTTTTTATTAACTATGCTGTGTACTTTATATGAGGGGCATATACATGTGCATCATATCTACCAAAGATATGCAAGAGTGCACAAAAAATAACTCCATTTAGAAAAGAAAGTACATATAAACAGAGCTCAAAAGAATAAGAGTCATCATCATCATTTTTCTTCTGGCCTTTTCTGATCATTATGTTTTCTTAATCTGCCATCTAAAGAATTTTTCAGAGATGAAAAAAGCAAATGAGCAGGAAAAGAATAAACCAAGAATATTAGCATAAAATATCATTTTTAACTGATATTTACTTACCAGTCATCATTGTTGAAAACAATGAATCCTTTGTTTCCTCTTCCAAAAGCTACTTGGTTACTACCATTATCCCACCAGTTTGTAAAAGGTTGTCCATCAACCACATTACGGAATATAACCATGTTCCTAAAAAAAAAAGAGCATGTGAAATAATGATGACTGCTTCAATAGTTTAAAACAAAATGTTAAGAAAGTTTATTATTAGAGGATATGTCTAAATAAGTATTCCTACCTTATTTGACGCCATCGATGTTCACAGACCCAGCCATTGCCACAAGTAGTATCCGGATTAATAGTAACTTCTTTAATTACTCCATTATTATTTGGTGGCCCGACCCAATCATTAACATCCTCAATTAGCAAAAAAAAAAAAATCAATTTTAAAAGCTCAATTTTTTTTTAATTGGAGGAAAACTGCTTTACAATGTTGTGTTGGCTTCCGCTGCTTAAAAATATGAATCAGCCACAAGTATACACATGCCTCCTCCCTCCTGAATGCCCTACCCTCCAATACCACCCTTCCACATTGTCACAGAGCAGTAGGTTGAGCTCCCTTAATAATACAGCAACTTCCCACTAGCTATCTATTTTACATATGGTGATGTATGTTTCAATGTTACTCTCAATTTTCCATCCCTCCTTCCCCTGCAGTGTCCACAAGTCTCTTCTCTATGTCTAAGTCTCTTCCTACCCTGCAAATAGGTTCAAACATACCATTTTTCTAGATTCCACATATATGCATTAATATATCTATTTTTCTCTGACTTACTTCACTGTATATAACAGGCTCTAGGTTCATCCATCTCAGTTTAACTCACTCAAATTCATTCCTTTTTATGTCTGAGCAATATTCTATTGGGTATATGTACCACAACTTTATCCATTCATCTGTCACTGGACATCTAGGTTGCTTCCATGTCCTGTCTATTGTAAATAGGGTTGCTATGAACATTGGGGTACATGTGTATTTTTTAATAATGGTTTTCTCAGGGTATATGCCCAGTAGTGGGATTGCTGGGTCATATGATAATTTTATTCCTAATTTTTAAAGAAATCTCTATACTGTTCTCCATAGTTACTGTATCAATTTACATTCCTACCAACAGTGCAAGCAGGTTCCCTTTTCTCCACATCCTCTCCTGCATTCAATTATAGATCTTTTGGTGATGGCCATTCTGACTGATGTGAGGTGATACCTCATTGTAGTTTTGATTTGCATTTCTTTAATAATAAGTGATGTTGAGCATCTTTTCATGTGTTTACTGGCCATCTGTATGTGTTCTCTAGAGAAATGTCTGTTTAGGTCTTATGTCCCCCCCATCTTTTTTTATTGAGTTATTTGTTCTGATATTGAGCTTCATGAGCTGCTTATGTATTTTAGGGATTAATCCTCTGTCAGTTGCTTCATTTGCTATTATTTTCTCCCATTCTGATAGCTGTCTTTTCATCTTGCTTATAGTTTCCTTTGCTGTGCAAAAGCTTTTAAGTTTGATTAGGTGCCATTTTTTAATTTTTGTTTTTATTTCCATTACTCTAGGAGGTGGGTCAAAGAGGATCTTGCTGTGATTTATGTCAGTGTTCTGCCTATGTTTTCCTCCAAGAGTTTTATAGTTTCTGGCCTTACATTTAGGTCTTTAATCCATTTTGGGTTTATTTTTGAATGGTGTTAGGAAGTGGTCTAATTTCGTTCTTTTACATGTAGTTATCCAGTTTTCCCAGCACCATTTATTGATAAAAGCTTACATTTTTAACATTACATGTGTCCTTATTTTTACCATCTGAGCCACTCATTTAGTACACCGAACCCAATCTGTCCTATTTGTGTCTTTGTAGTGTCTTCATTTACTATCCAACTTGCTCAGTATTTTTACTGAATTTCTCTTATCCCTAACTTTTCATTCTCTAGTGCCGTATTTCAAACAAGGGAATGATTTTTTTTAACCCTCTCATTATCTTTCCAAGGAATTACAATGACTTTTCAATATCACTATTGGAAGTGAGTATAATGTCATTGAAATGGCAAGGACTTTATTGTTAGAAAAAGCAAGATTTAAATTCTTATTCTTAGGTTCTATTACTAAGAATAAGTAACAGGTTCTGTTACTACTAACAAGGAAAACTTAGTTAATACACATAACTTCTGTGCCTCACTTTCCTCTTCTATAAAATGAAGATATGACTTAGTTTCTATAAAAATTGAAAAAGATATGTAAAAATGCTTTACAGATGATAATTGCTAAATACATATTATTTTATTTCATTCTCCTTTTTTCAATAAATATATTAATCAAAATATAACAATATCCTTTACTAAATTGACCAAATTTCTGACTGGTACTTTCAAAGATAATCTAATAGGAAAAGACAGATTATGTCAAGGAAGGTTATCAATATCTGTCTTAAATCATATGGTATGATGAATGACGGATAAAACTAAGAGTTGTTAGCATGCAGAAGTCTTGAAAAAGCCTTGCCAATGTTATGGAGAAAGGAAAATGAACATATGCCATGACTCCTGACATGAGAAATAAAAAAAAGACTAATTGTACTGGAAATTATAAGTTGGGTCAATATAAAGGAACACCTAAATATTAAGGCTGTTAAGAATAGAATGAGTTGCTGTAAAAAGTAGTAGTGGACTTCTAAACTTGAAAAGGACCTACTAGAAATTAGAGAAATATCTATCTGAAGATAGATATTCCCCTTGAGGTATGAAGTTGCTGTATGATGCTACATTTGAAATCTCCAGTTTGAAAAGTAAACTTCACTAAATTTCCAAATACCTTAATATACATTTTACTCACTGTATCCTTATTTTTAAGGGGTATTTTTTTTTGTAGGCCGGTTGGCTGAGAGTGTATATTTGTTATACTTTGAAACAACCTACATACTCTGTCAACAGAGATCATTCATTTTTGATTTTTAAATATCCACTGCATTGTTAAAAGAGCACTATATCAGATTTACACTTAATAAATATTTGATAAACTAGTGAATGTAATACCATCATGAGAAATTAAACCAAAATTAATTATTTTTGTTTGAGAAAAAGATATTTTGGACAGCACCAAAACTCACTTTTCCATCCTCAAAATGTCTTGGCCAATGGTAGCTTGACATTACTCGTGTAAATCCATAGGGATGAGCGAGCATAAATCCAACTCCCATTTTGTACAGTCTAAAAGGCATAAAATTATAACATTATAGAAGAAAATAATATTTTTAACATCATTAAAATGTAGGTTTAAAAATGGAGAACTTTGTTTCTTACCTAGCATCCCAGAATGTAAGAATAGATGCTCCCCCAGCTCCATGCCCTCGCTGATTGTCATGGTTATCAACAAAGACAAGTGCCCTGTCAGAAGGCATGAAACCCCAGCCTTCTCCCCAGTTCCTATTAAAAAACAAATCTTAAAAACACATATATGCATTCTTTTACAATGACTTTAGAATAACCTAAATGTGTATTCCTTTCACTATAGCACCCTGTAATGAAATGCTCTAATTAAACAATTATTCTCAAGGCTTTTAAAATATAATATATATAGATATATTGGGTTGCATTTGGTTTTTGCCATTAGATGGCTCTAGTAGTGCTTAGTTATCTTTCAACTGAAACAACTTAGTTAGATTGTGTTGTGACAGCTGTCATAGCAGTATGCATTTAAAAAAAAAAATATCAAAATTGGTGAGTTTTTGTTAGCCATTTTAATATTAATGATGCAGAGAAAAAGCATTTTTGGCATACCATGCTTCATTACAGTCATGTCCGACTCTTAGAGGCCCCATGGACTATACAGACCAGGGAATTCTCTAGGCCAGAATACTGGAGTGGGTAGCCTTTCCCTTCTCCAGGGGATCTTCCCAACACAGTGATAGAACCCAGGTCTCCCACATTGCAGGCAGATTCTTAACCAGCTGAGTCACAAGGGAAGCCCAAGAATACTGGAGTGGGTAGCCTATCCCTTCTCCAGCAGATCTTCCCAATCCAGAAATCGAATTGGGGTCCCCTGCATTGCAGGTGGATTCTTTACCAACTGAGCTATCAGGGAAGCCCACTATTTCAAGAAACATTTAAATGCAACTGAAATGCAAAAGGAGAAGGCAGTGGCACCCCACTCCAGTACTCGTGCCTGAAAAATCCCATGGGCAGAGGAGCCTGGTGGGCTGCAGTCCATGGGGTCGCTAAGAGTGGGACATGACTGAGCGACTTCACTTTGACTTTTCACTTTCATGCATTGGAGAAGGAAATGGCAACCCATTCCAGTGTTCTTGCCTGGAGAATCCCAGGGACAGAGGAGCCTGGTGGGCTGCCATCTCTGGGGTCACACAGAGTCGAACACAACTAAAGTGATGCAGCAGCAGCAGAAATGCAAAAAACGATTTGAGCAGGTTATGGAGAAGGCACTTTTACTGATTGAATGTGTCAAAAGTGCAAATTTTTGTGAAGTTTTACAAAGTTTCTTTTTTTTTTTTTCAAGATTTAATGTACATTTATTCTTAACATGTGGAACATATAAAGATTTTATACTGAATAAATGATATTCATTAAGCCAGAGGAAAAGGAGGAATTTATATCGTTTTTTTTTTTTTTTTAAACTACATTATCTTCATGTTTGAGATTCCACACTAGATGATGTTCCATGGTCTAGTAGACCAGATGAAGTTTATAGTAATCAAATTGAGACACTTTTGAGAGCAATCAATGTTATACCACACATGTGATAGCCAACACATTCAAAATACCCAAATCAGGAAGTGAAAATCATTTGTACCAGCGTGGTTAGGTTAATCGCTTTGATATTTGGGTTCCACATCGTTAAGTGGGGAAAAAAACTTCTTGATTATATTTCTGCATGCAGTTCTCTAATTAGACATAAATAAAAAATTCCATTTTAAAAACAAAACTGCCAGAAAGAAAAACACCAATACAGTATACTAACGCATATATACGGAATTTAGAAAGATGGTAACGACAACCCTGTATGCAAGACAGCAAAAGAGACACAGACGTATAGAACAGTCTTTTGGACTCTGTGGGAGAGGGAGAGGGGGATGATTTGGGAGAATGGCATTAAAACATGTATAATATCATATAAGAAATGAATCGCAAGTCCAGGTTCGATGCAGGATACAAGAAGCTTAGGGCTGGTGCACTGGGATGACCCAGAGGGATGGTATGGAGAGGGAGGTGGGAGGGGGGTTCAGGATGGGGAACACATGTACACCCATGGTGGATGCATGTTGATGTATGGCAAAACCAATAGAATATTGTAAAGTAAAAAAAAAATAAAATAATAATAATAAAATAAAATTTAATTAAAAAAAAATAAATAAAAACAAAATTGCAACAAAGAATGAAAAGTAGATACTGTATAATAGATAAAATTATGAAGTTGCCTGGCAGAAGATAGTGGAACTAAATGGTGAATATGTTGTTCAATAAAATTCTTGGTAAAAATGAAAAATGTGTCTTTTTTGATACTTAAAAACTGAAAGAACCTTAATTTTATCTAGGAATATATTCCATGCATGTATATATGTAGGAATTACTTAAATTACATTCATGTTACAGATATAAGATTTTTGTTATAAAAGATATTTTAAAATTTTCAGTATATTATAATTTAGATGGGCTTTAGAAGGACCAACATCCACTATCATACTATACAGAATGAGAAACTGGGTTTAAATAAGCCTTCAATATTATATTGTTATAATGTTAATATTTGAAATCAATTAGTTGATTAATATATGTAATTCTATAGCATGGCTTCATTGTAGGAAGCCATTCATAAATTATAGAATCATTTTAACAATAACCTGGGCTTGAAAATTATATGCAAACATTAGTCAAATCTAGTAGAGTCATGTTGAAATCTCTAGATCAAAATCACAGATTAAAATCTCTAGATTATGCTTTGGATCTCAAAAAGCACCTCTTTGTGATTGACATTCTAAATAATGATGATGATTCCTTAGCAGTTAGGGAAGTATAACACTTGTTATTAATAAATGAATCCTTGAAAGTTGTCTAAATAAAATGTATTAAGAAGAAAACTCATGCTGGGGTAATATCACAAATAAATCTGTGAAATAATTCAAAGGATAAATCATATTTCATTTACTTTAAGTAAGCCATCTTCTCTCCACTCCACTTGCGTAGAACTGTGCCTAGTTTCACACCATACTTAAATTCTGTCACATGGCCATTTCCAAAGTAATCACTGCTTGTAATTGTCTCACCACCCAGATCAATTACCTCATAGAAATGAAGAAAAAAATATCATTTAAGAAAGAATTTTAACTAATAAGTTAAAATTATATAGAAAATAGCTTTATCTATTTTTATGAAATGCCCCAAATAGTTTTCCTTATATCAAAATTCTTATTTTTCTTTGCTAAAATATATACTACAATATTAAAAGGAGCATGACAAAGTAACCTGTTGTCCTGTAAGAATGCTGTCCAAATTAGTCTTAATCATAAATGATAAAAGTAGCTCATATTTATATAGCACTTAATGCCTGGCTGACAATCTTTCTCAGTGTTTGATAAATATTACCTCTTTAATTCTCCAAATAATATAAAGATATAACCATTATCATTATTCTTTTTGATAAATTTTGAAAAAATTGCTCCTCAGGTTGATCAATTTACTATACATCTAAATAGTGCTCTAGCCAAGATTTAAAGTCAGATAACCTGTCTTAAGACAATTACTATATTATTATCTGTCTTCTATAATGACTTCTGGGGACATTATATGACATAGAGATTTTTGCAACCTATATAAATTATCAGAACTTGCATAAAAAACCTCTTATGATAAACATACAGTCTGAATAAAAGGAGGTTAAGGAACACTCTTCTATATAAATGATTCATCCATTAATCTACAGAAACTGTGTTTTTAATGAAATCTGCCATTTATTTTCTGATAAATTATTGATGAATACTGATGAATTATACTCTGATGAATAATAAATGGTATTATTTTATATGGACACGATCCATAGAGTTGCAAAGAGTCAGATAAGACTGAAGTGACTTAGCATACACATGTATTGACATACCTCCTGGTAAATGAAAGGTCTACTTCCTTCAGGGAACCAGCTTGTGTTTAGATTATGCAGTTTATCCAAAACTGCCTTTATGTCTCCAGGCCACATGTGCTTAGAAGCATCAATTCGGAACCCTGCTACACCAATGTCAATGAGTCGGTTTAGATATTCAGCAACTGTGGAGCGCACGTAATCTTTCGCCAATGCAAGATCAAGAAGACCAACCAGACGACAATCTCTGACCTACAGAAGTAAAACTTTGTGATTGATCCTTGGAACATCACCTCCACCTGAGAATCCATTTAATTATTTTCATTTATTCATTAATATTCATAGATATTTCTATAGTGCCTTCTTTGCACTGGTCTCTTAAGTTACTGACATCCTACTATGGACATACCTTAGAAATATTTTTCATTATAAAAATAGAGAATGTAGAAAATGCAGTGGATGACATTTTTCATTGTGAAAAATTAGATTTCAGAAAATGTTTTAAATATTGATTTGAAATTATTATTTTTAACAGTCAGACTTGGAATCTTGTTTTTCTAAACAATCTAAACTAACATTTAAAATGGAGATCAGTAAACTACATGTGGATAATAAAAAGCATAGATAGCTCATTTTTTCTAAGTACCTGATAAGCA
The DNA here is from genome assembly GCF_032452875.1 of Bos javanicus. NCBI lineage: Eukaryota > Metazoa > Chordata > Mammalia > Artiodactyla > Bovidae > Bos > Bos javanicus. The sequence continues at coordinate 40,121,123 of NC_083870.1, forward strand.
ACATCATAGCTTTTAATTTCTCCATTTCCAGTATTACATTTTTCATCATTAAAATCCCATCCAGAGTATGGGACTGCTGGGAAATCCCTAGTTCCAGGGTTGAAGTAACTTCCACAAGTACTGCTCGTTCCCGCACTCACACCACTTCCAGTCATATGATTAATTACAGCATCCACATAAATGCGAACCTGAAAGAAAAATTTCTATTTCAGTTTGGCTTACAGAGGTAGAAATTTATATTATTATTTAGAGTTTATAGCACATTGATGACACTCCAAAATATTTGTTATTTTATAACTTACCATCTTAGAAAAGCAACAGTCAAGTGTAAAAGAAAGCATTGTGAATTGAAGCCCTACATGCATTCCAGCCACTTGGTCAAATGGCTCAAGCAGTAAAAAACCTGCCTGCAATGCAGGAGATGCAGGAGACATGAGATCGATCCCTGGGTCAGAGAAGATCCCCTGGAGAAGGAAATGGTAACCCACTCCAGTATTCTTGCCTGGAAAATTCCATGGACCAAGGAGACTGGCGGGCTATAGTCCATAGGCTTGCAACGGGTCAGACATGACCGCGTAAGCGCTGAGTATGATAAATTAAATGAACCCCAAACTATGAAAAAAATGCAAAGACACTATTATTGGCAGGAGATCAGAATCAGTTGAGGAAGGAGAGATTATTGATTTTTGAAATTACATGGGTCATCCTAAAAAACAGAAGCCAGCCTCTAGTATCTATTTAGGATCAGAAGAAATAAAATTAGGTATTGTCTCTCATTATCCTCCTTATCAAAGAGAAAATAATTACATATCATCATAAAACCTGTGGGAAGGAAGACCTGGGATTATGGGTGGAGAAACAAGTCACATGAACCTATCAGTAAATATTATAAGTAGAATTTCCTATTCAAAACTGGAAAAGTATTTCCGAGGAATGTGTACAGAAAAAGGGGTTAAAACTTGCTATTTTGCTTTAAGCTTGTGGCCTTAAACTTTTCCTTCATCTTCTTTAGTGGACAAATGGCATATATACAAATAATTAAAAAAGCTGAATATTAGGTAACAACTAAATTTTATATTTTTAAAATATAAAATTAAAAAAATATAAAATTTATTTGTAGCTAAAGTATGAAGTAAAATTTCAAAATATATGAAAATTATTCTGCTTAAAAGGAACAAGAGGCAAGAGAGATAAATTATTTTTCTATATAATATGTTTAAAGAAAACTTTAATTCACTTACACCAACATTGTTACATCTAGTCACCATGTCTTTGAATTCACTTTCATTTCCTGATCTTGTACATAACTTGTAGCTAACTGGTTGGTATCTTTCCCACCAAGGTCTTGAAGGGTCAGTAATCACAGCATTTTCACTGGGTGGGGAGATCTACAAATAAAACAAGCTTAATAAGCATCAAATTATGGCTTACTTTATATCACTGAATATTTTAGAAACTAATCAATAGTCTAAAATTACTTCTGAATCTTTGTATTTGCAGCTACATTTCTTTGCAACTATTGAATATCCTGGTGAAAAAAATTATCTTAGAAATAAAACAAAGTCACCAACAATTTCAATTTTTTTTTTCCCTCAGAAAACTGTTTTACTTAGAGTACTTTAATTGTGAGGTAAAATGTTGTCCCAGCTTTCAGACACAGAGGATACTACCACTTACTCTCAGCACAGCAAAGTCTGCAACTTATACAATGAACAATACTCACCTGAACCCCTCCAAATCCTTTGGGGGCTAAGTATCGCTCACATTCAAGAGCAATATCGACCCAGCGCCACTCAAACAGATGGACAATAGATGTCCGTCCAGTTTTGGTGTGTGGGGCATACTGAGCCCAGCAGAACACAATGACTGAAAGCAACAGAAAGAACTTCATTTTGCATTGAAGTTGTCAGTGTTCTTTCCAGCAACTATCTGTATTCCTGTAAGAAGAATATTTTACAAAGTAAATGTTAACATGAATAAACACTTGGACCACAGACTCTTTATTCATAATCTGAACAGAACTATTAATAATAACATTAAACGGATGAAGAACATCCATAAAATCTCATAGGAATACCACCTAAATCAGCGGTCACCAACATTTTTGGTACCAGGGTCTTGTTTCATGGAAGACAATTTTTCCATGGCTACCAGGGGTGGGGGATGGTACAGGTGGTAATTCGAGTGTTGGGAGCAATGGGGAGTGGCAGATGAAGCCTTGTTGGCTCATAAGCTGTACACACCTCTTGCTATGAGACCCAGTTCTTAATAGGTCATGGACTGGTACTGGTACTGGTCCATGGCTGGGAGTTTGGAGAGTCGTGATCTAAATGACCTTTTATAACAATGTTTTCCTTATTGAGAGAATATTAAAATATATATAAAGTTCATAATCATGCATTACTTAGCTAGGATTAGACCTTATTTCTGAAGTCCTCTATTAATAGAAGGAAAAAACAATTGGAGTCAACTGAATTCACAGTCAAAATATTTCAAATATTCGTAACATTTCAGTTTCAAAAAATAAAACAAAACAAAAACAGACTATTCAATTCCATTCTGGTTTTACCCTCAACCAAAATTTGTAATCATTTAACTTTCTGCACCAAGATTTAAGAAACCACTTGGAAGATGAATGACCGTGAATTGAGGAAACAGAGTTTCCTTCCTCCCCTCTTCATCAAATCCTGTGCTTAATGCATTGGCTGTAGCAGTAGAGTGTGGCTTTTTTCCCCCTCTTATTTCTTATAACCGAGTATCTCTTATATATGATAAAACACTGTTAATAAATTCACATCCATTTTCCTTCTTAATATACATGAAATTCTACTAGACAGAATATAGTACTGGTGGAAAAAAGTTAATCTAGTCATTCAACAAGCATTAACTAAGTGTCTGTTTTTTTGCTAAGAACATGGATAATATTCAGGATACAATGATGAACAAGACAGACAAGATACTGCTCTCGAGCAACTTACATTATAGTGGAAAAGAAAGAAAATACATGAGTAGATAATAGTAAAACAATGTAAGATGACAATAAGAACTAGTATTAAATAACAGTGTAATAAAATAGAAAATGACTTCACCATCAGTGTATTTTAGACTGAATAGTCAGGGAAGGTACCTTTGACAAAGTGATTTTCAGGTAGAATTTGAAAGATTAGAAGAAGGCAGTTATTTTAAGATCAGAAAAAGAGTAATCTAGTTAGAAGAAAGTGCAATAGTAAAAGCCCAAAGTAGGAAAAAGCTAAGAATACTCAAATGACACTAAAAAGATAAAATAAAATAAATAAAAGTCAGTGCAACTAAAGCAGGTGGCAAAGCGGAGAGGAAAACAAGATGAGGTCAAGAGAAATAGGCCAGATCATGTAGGGCCCTATGGAATATAATGAAAGAGAAGGCCACTGAGGGTCAAATAAAGGGACCTAAAAGATTCTGATTAGCTTTTAAAAATAATTAGTGCTCTGCTGTGAAGAAAGTAGCTTATAGGAAGACAAGAATAGAGGCAAACAGATCAGTAGGCTTTTTCAGTGGTCTAGGAAAGAAGTAAATGGTTTGGACTGGGGCAGTGACAGAACACATTTCACAGGTAAAAAGGCAATAGGTTTACAGATAGATTAGAGCTCAAGAATAAGGGAAAGAGAAAAACTAAAGAAGTGGGTATTTGGTGACACCATTTACTAAGATGAGGAAAAATGAAGTACTAGCTTCGTGGAGGAAATACCAAGAGCACTCTATGAATCCTAATGCTCTGCTTCAGTCCTTTCTCCAACCCACTTTGTGAATAATCTCTATATTCAAATTTTTAAAAAAATTATAATTTAGTTCAAGCTGCTGTAACAAGAATACCATAGACTGGATGGCTTATAATTAAATGTTTATTTCTCACATTCGTGGAGTCTGGGGAACCCAAGATCAAAATATCAGAAATCCAGTGTCTGGTGAAAGCTCCCTTCCATGATCACAGATGGACATTTTCTTCTTGTATCCTCACATGGTGTAGACCATTGAGAATTTTACACTTTTTTGCTTCTTACAAGGACACTAATTCTATCAGGGGAGCTTCACTCTCATGACTTTACCTTAACATAATTACTTCCCAAAGGTGTCATTGCCTAATATCATCCCACTGAGAGGTAGCGTATCAACATCTGAATTTTGTGGTGGAGTGAAACACAAACACGGTCCCTAACACCCATCCATTGCAAAACTAAAATTCTTTTATATTTTACAAGCAACTTTATTCCTTCATGACTTTCAAGTATTTTCAAGTTCCCTTCTATCACCCTTGAATACCTAGTACCTATTCTTCCTTTCAGATGCATAAAGCATCTTTATGAAGTTTATCTTGATAGTAAGGTAGGACTATTCTCTATGATAGTTTTTGAACTTATATGATATTAATAAGTGATATTTGATTAATTCTGTAAAAAGTAAATATTTATATGGCCATGATTCTGGAACAAATTTTCTTAAGGGTAGACTTCATAGTTAATGGTCCTTGCAAAACAAATAGCATAATCAATAAATGTTTGCAACATACAGACTCTAAAATTCAGGTATTGTGTAAGACACTGGTGTAGCTTGGGTCATGTCCACATTGATTTTTTTTAAAACAAATGAACATTATGTCAGAAATTGTATAATATAGTCTACTCTAATCATTGCAGAAACTTTGCACACATAAAGGAACTAAGGCTTAGAGAGACTGAACAAATTGTTCAGGCTCACATAATAAGTTACAAAGTTGAAATTTGATAATTGTCCTAGCACAGGTCAACATTCTATGTACTACAACAAAGTTTCTCATAGAATTTTTGAGTTGTAATGTCCAATATGGTAGCCACAAGGAACACTTCACTATTAAACCCTTGAAATACGATCCCCCTCAGTCAGTCTATCCCATCAGGAAGCTTTCATAAGCCTCTAACCTTCTCCAACAGAGGGCACACAGACTGAAAATCAAAATCACAGAAAACTAACCAATCTAGTCGCAAGGACCACAGCCTTGTCTAACTCAATGAAACTATGAGCCATGCTGTGTAGGGCCACCCAAGACAGACAGGTCATGGTGGAGAGTTCTGACAAATGTGGTCCCCGGGAGAAGGGAATGGCAAGCCACTTCAATATTCTTGCCTTGAGAACCCTGTGAACAGTATGAAAGTGCAAAAAGATAGGACACTGAAAGACGAACTCCCCAGGTAGGTAGGTACTCAATATGCCACTGGAGATCAGCGGAGATATAACTCCAGAAAGAATGAAGAGACAGAGCCAAAGCGAAAACAACATGCAGTTGTGGGTGTGACTGGTGATGGAAGTAAAGTCCGATGCTATAAACAGCAATACTGCCTAGGAACCTGGAATGTTAGGTCCACGAATCAAGGCAAATTGGAAGTGATCTATCAGGAGATGGTAAGAATGAACATCAACATTTTAGGAATCAGCAAACTAAAATGGACTGGAATGGGTGAATTTAACTCAGATAACCATTATGTCTACTACTGTGGGCAAGAATCCCTTAGAAGAAATGGAGCAGCCCTCATAGCCAACAAAAGAGTCCAAAATGCAGTACTTGATGCGGTCTCAAAAACGACAGAATGATCTCTGTTCTTTTCCAAGGCACACCATTCAATATCACAGTAATCCAAGTCTATGCCCTGACCAGTAATGATGAAAAGCTGAATTTGAAAGGTTCTATGAAGACTTACAAGACCTTCTAAAATTAACACCCCAAAAAAGATGTCCTTTTCATTATAGGGGACTGGAATGCAAAAATAGCAAGTCAAGAAACACCCAGAGTAACAGGAAAATTTGGCCTTGGAGTAAAGAATGTAGCTGGGCAAAGGCTAATAGAGTTTTGCCAAGAGAACACACTGGTCATAGCAAACACCCTCTTCCAACAACACAAGAGAAGACTCTACACATGGACATCACCAAATGGTCAACATGGAAATCAGATTGATTATACTCTTTGCAGCCAAAGATGGAGAAGCTCTATACAGTCAGCAAAAACAAGACCAGGAGCTGACTGTGGCTCAGATCATGAATTCCTTCTTGCCAAATTCAGACTTAAATTGAAGAAAGTAGGGAAACAGTGGAAGTCAGAAATAGATTTAAGGGACTAGATCTGATAGACAGAGTGCCTGATGAACTGTGGACAAAGGTTCATGACATTGTACGGCAGACAGGGAGCAAGACCATCCCCAAGAAAAGGAAATGCAAAAAAGCAAAGTGGCTGTCTGAGGAGGCCTTACAAACAGCTGTGAAAAGAGAAGTGAAAAGCAAAGAAGAAGAGGAAAGATATATCCATTTGAATGCAGGGTTCCAAAGAATAGCAAGGAGAGATAAGAAGCCTTCTTCAGCAATCATTGTAAAGGAATAGAGGAAAACAATAGAAAGGCAAAGACCAGAGATCTTTTCAAGAATATTAGAGATACCAAGGGAACATTTAGAGAAGGCAATAGCAACCCACTCCAGTACTTTTGCCTGGAAAGTCCCATGGACAGAGGAGCCTGGTAGGCTGCAGTCCATGGGGTTGCTAGGAGTCGGACATGACTGAGCGACTTCATTTTCTCTTTTCACTTTCATGCATTGGAGAAGGAAATGGAAACCCACTCCAGTGTTCTTGCCTGGAGAACCCCAGGGACAGGGGAGCCTGGTAGGCTGCCATCTATGGGGTCGCATAGAGTTGGACACGACTGAAGCGACTTAGCAGCAGCAGCAAGGGAACATTTCATGCAAAGATGGGCTTGATAAAGGACAGAAATGGCATGGACCTAACAGAAGCAGAAGATACTAAAAGGTGGCAAGAATACAAGAACTGTATAAAATAGGTCTTCATGACTCAGATAATCACGATGGTGTGATCACTGACCTAGAGCCAGACATCCTGGAATGTGAAGTCAAGTGGGCCTTAGGAAGCATCAGTGCAAACAAAGCTACTGGAGGTGACAGAATTCCAGTTGAGCTATTTCAAATCCTGAAAGATAATGCTGTTAAAGTGCTGCACTCAATATGCCAGCAAATTTGGAAAACTCAGCAGTAGCCACAGGACTGGAAAAGGTTAGTTTTCATTCCAATCCCTAAGAAAGACAATGCCAAAGAATGCTCAAACTACCACACAATTGCACTCATCTCACACGCTAGCAAAATAATGCTCAAATTTTCCAAGCCTGGCTTCAGCAATACATGAACCGTGAACTTTCAGATGTTCAAGCTGGTTTTAGAAAAGGCAGAGGAACCAGAGATCAAATTGCCAACATCCACTGGATCAGTGAGAAAGCAAGATAGTTCCAGAAAAACATCCATTTCTGCTTTATTGACTATGGCAAAGCCTTTCATTGTGTGACTCAAAACAAACTGTGGAAAATTCTGAAAGAGATGGGAATACCAGACCACCTGACCTGCCTCTTGAGAAATCTGTATGCAGGTCAGGTTAGAACTGGACATGGAACAACATACTGGTTTCAAATAGGAAAAGGAGTAGGTCAAGGCTGTATATTGTCACCCTGCTTCTTTAACTTCAATGCAGAGTACATCATGAGAAATGCTGTACTGGAAGAAGCACAATCTGGAATCAAGATTGCTCAGAGAAGTATCAATAACCTCAGGTATGCAGATGACACCACCCTTATGGCAGAAAGTGAAGAACAACTAAAGAGCCTCTTGATAAAGGTGAAAGAGGAGAGTGAAAAAGTTGGTTTAAAGCTCAACATTCAGAAAACAATGAATATGGCACTTGGTCCCATCCCTTCATGGCAAATAGATGGGTAAACAGTGGAAACAGTGGCTGACGTTATTTTTTGGGGCTCCAAAAACACTGCAGATGGTGACTGAGGCCATGAAATTAAAGGACACTTACTCCTTGGAAGCAAAGTTATGATCAACTTAGACAGCATATTAAAAAGCAGAGACATTACTTTGCCAACAAATCTCCATTAGTCAAAGCTATGGTTTTTCCAGTAGTCATGTATGGATGTGAGAGTTGGACTACAAAGAAAGTTGAGCACCGAAGAATTGATGCTTTTGAACTATGGTGTTGGAGAAGACTCTTGAGAGTCCCTTGGACTGCAAGGAGATCCAACCAGTCCATCCTAAGGTAATCAGCCCTGAATGTTCATTGGAAGGACTGATGCCGAAGCTGAAACTCCAACACTTTGGCCACCTGATGCAAGGAACTGACTCATTTGATAAGACCCTGATGCTGGGAAAGATTGAAGGCAAGAGGAGAAGGGGACAACAGAGGATGAGGGGGTTGGACGGCATCAGCAACTCAATGGACATGAGTTTGAGTAAACTCCAGGAGTTGGTGATGGATAGGGAGGCCTGGTGTGCTGCAGTCCATGGGGTTGCAAAGAATCGGACATGACTGAGTGACTGAACTGAAACAGAAACATGTTATATATGGAAAATATACTTCAGATTTTGAAGAGTTAGTATGAAAAAGAATGTAAAAAATTTATTTGTATGATGAGATACTTTGTGATACACTGGGCTGTGCTGTGCTTAGTCACTCAGTTGCGCCTGACTCTTTGCGACCTCATGGACTATAGCCCGCCAGGCTCCTCTGTCCATGGGGATTCTCCAGGCAAGAATATTGGAGTGGGTTGCCATGCCTTCCTCCAGAGGATCTTCCTAACCCGGGGATCATACCAGGTCTCCCCTATTACAGGAGGATTCTTTACCATCTGAGCAACCAGGGAAGCCCAATTAGGCTAGATAAAATTTTATTATTAACATTAAATCCCCTAGTTTCTTTTTATCTCTTTTAATATGGCTACTAAAACTTTTACATTACATATGTGGTTTTCATTATATTTCTATTGGACAGCACTGTTGTAGCACCTTTATCATATTAAGCCTGAGAAAGGACAAGTCCATGCACAAATACAAATAACAATAATAAAGTGAAATACATAATCATTATTTTAAGAGACATGTGAGTAAGTGTTCTGGGATTCCATTTATAGGAAAATCCCTTGTGACTGACAGGAATAGAGGAATGTAAAATTGCCTTGCCTTATCATACTGTTCATGGGGTTCTTAACACAAGAGCTGAAGTGGTTTGCCCAAAGAATTGATGCTTTTGAACTGTGTTGTTGTAGAAGGCTCTTGAAGTCCCTTGGGTTGCAAGGAGATCAAACCACTCAATCCTGAAAGAAGTCAGTTGTGAATATTCATTGGAAGGACTGATACTGAAGCTGAAACTCTAATACTTGGCCACTTGATGCAAAAAACTGACTCATTGGAAAAGACCCTGATGCTAGGCAAGATTGAAGGCGGTAGGAGAAGGGGATGACAGAGGATGAGATGGTTGGATGACAAAACCGACTTAATGGACATGAGTTTGAGCAAGCTCCAGGAGCTGGTGGAAGGGGAGGCCTGGTGTGCTGCAGTCCATGGGGTCACAAAGAATCAGACACAACTGAGTGACTGAACTGAACTGACTGAAAACTGCCCTGAAGAATCAGTTTTATTTTAATGAAAAGAGATAAAGTGAAATGGTTTTTAAATAAGAAAAAAATGTGTATCAATTGTAGGAATTGAGCAAGGAGAATAGCAAGTCCCTTGGACTGCAAGGAGATCCAACCAGTCCATTCTAAAGGAGATCAGCCCTGGGTGTTCTTTGGAAGGAATGATGCTAAAGCTGAAACTCCAGTACTTTGGCCACCTCATGCAAAGAGGTGACTCATTGGAAAAGACTCTGATGCTGGGAGGGATTGGGGGGCAGGAGGAAAAGGGGATGACAGAGGATGAGATGGATGGATAGCATCACTGACTCGATGGACGTGAGTTTGAGTGAACTGTGGGAGATGGTGATGGACAGGGAGGCCTGGGGTGCTGAGATTCATGGGGTTGCAAAGAGTCGGACATGACTGAGCGACTGAACTGAACTGAATATAGTTTTATAGAACACTGAATTAGAAGTGTTGGAGCAATAGGACTTAGTAAAATTATATTGAGAGTCTTGCAAAGTCAGGGAGAAGTAAGCAGACTTTCCTGAAAATTATGAGAAGCTACAGAAGGTTTTGCTTGTTTTTAAAATGGAATGTAACATGATTAGAGTTTCTGGAGTATAGCAGATGGATTGGATTGGCAGGCAAAGAGAACTGGCAGGCAAATATAGAAACTTATGCAGTAGTAAAACAGACTAGTGATGAAAAACCTGAACTAGGATTTCAGTAGTAAAATAAAAATTGGAGACTATGTACCAATAAGTGCCACCCAATGAATGACATTTGCCAGTATCCATATTTTTGTGGAATCTCTTCCTACATAGATTATGGAGTTGGTTTATAACTTGTTTTGTCCAGAGGGATATCAGCAAACAAGATACAGACACAGTCAGAAGTTTGATTGTCATCTGTACATCTCTTGAAAATCTGAGAACCATTGTGGTGCGATAACTGGGATAGAAGACCATGTGGAGAGATTTAAGTGGCCTGAGCCTTTCCAATCATGTGAGCTGACCTACCAGCTAACTGTAGTTGAACAATTGTTCCATAGCTAAATCAATAGAAGAACTACTTAGTCGACAAAGAGATATCTGAGACATAGTAAGTTATTATTGTTATTCAGCAATAATGAAATGATATAAAGGGGAGAGAGACAATAGATTTGTGTGTGTTAGTTGCTCAGTCATGTTGACTCTTTGACACCATGGACTATAGCCTGCTAGGCTCTTCTGATCATAGAATTTTCCAGGCAAAATACTGGAGTGGGTTGGCATCTCCTTCTCTGGGGGATCTTCTAACCCAGGGATCAAACCTGGGTCTCCCACATTGCAGGGAGATTCTTTACTGTCGGGGCCACCAGGGAAGCCCAACAATACATTTGGTGGAGATAATTCTACAAAAATGGTAGCTAATCAAATGTAGGGGAATAGAGAAAAGGAAGAATCAAAGAGAACTCTATGATTTAAAGGTTAGTGACTCTATGATTTAAAAGTTAGTGAGTAGAACAATGACAATACTATTATTATTCATAGTGTAATCTAGAGGCAGACTTGGTTTAGGGACCCTGAAGAGTGATTATGGGATATATTGAGTTTACTGTATTAAAAAACACTAGATATGGAGAAAGAAGAGAGATTTGGCAGTTTTCAACAAAGAAATGATAGTTTCAGAAATGACGCACAAAATATTTAACAACTGATTTAGCACAGACGCCAACCAATCAAAACAAATGCCATTATAAGCAACTAGCATGTATAGGCCAATGCACTCTGGTGGGATTATCAGACCTGGAGAGCTAGACTCTTGAAAGTTGACAAGATACCAATACGGATGTTGAATCCAGTGTTATAGCTTTGCAGTCTATATGACGGGTCAGCTAGGAGGGAACATATAAAGTTGCCTTCAAAGTAGGGAGAGGAGTTTAATTACCAAATAAATGTTTTCAATAACAAGAAAGGAAGGAAAATTTGCAAAGAGGACAAGAAACTAATTGAATATAGATGAATATTAGAAACAGAATAGCAAAGACTGAGTAGAGAGTGGATGACATAGCACTGATGGTGATAAAGAGTTGAGAGAGAAAAAGAGCATCATTTGAACTTCACACTTGACTCAAGGTTTCAAATATTAAAATGTAATGGTTAAGAATGAGACTTTAGGAGTTACACAAAATATAGTTTAAATCCTGACCTTGATGTTTATCAGCTGTGTGACCCTAAAATTTATCTATAAACTAGAAAAAAGCAACATGTACTGCATAGAGCTGTTATGATGATTAAACTGATCAATACATGTAAAGTTGTTATACCAGTGCATGGATACAGTAAAAGCTCAATGTATCAATATTTCATTGCTGTAATGTTATTATTATATTGTTATTTTTACTTCTGATGCTATTCAACTGCTAGAAACTCATGCTCTCATCCTACTTTCACTTTTCATCTTAAATATTGTCTTTCCATTCCACTCTTCCCAAATTCTCAAGTATTTCCTACATCTCAGAGTATTTTCATATCCCCCCAGAGGAACAGATGGTGATAAGAAGAAACTAGGAATGTTTTTCACTTGTAATTTTTCCCCATTTTCTTTTCTTTTTCTTTCTTTCCAGCTCTCTCTTTTTAAACCTCTTTAGAGGTTCTGGCAGACTACAAATTAGTTTTGTGAAAACTTCTCATCATTGCCTCATCAGTTATCTCTGAACTGTCCTTTAAACAACAAGCGTTTTTCACAAAGCATATAAAAATATTATTAGAATAAAGGATAACCTGCAGACACAATTTGGGGGATTTTATTAGTATTAGAGCATAGGTGGAGATATGAAAACATATAATAACTTTTACCAAGGATCAGCCATTGTCATATGTTTTCTCATGTAATCTTAATTTTCATCTAAGTTAAAGAGTTATAAACTTCAGAGCAGAGACATTAAAACAGATATTTATATCTTGAAAAGTAAATACTGCAAATTCTTGACATCTTTGGCATTAATAATAAAACAGAAAAATAAGAACTTGAAGTAGTTTTTATATCTACTTCTATTGTTATTATAGTCTACTTGCTATTATAGTCTTTCTAAAGTGGTTCTACTCAGAGAAGCTATTCACAGTAATACTAGTATCAGTGCTCTGTTGCCCACACCTCATATTTTCTGGGTTGTTCTAAAAAGTGGAAATTTATTTTTATTTTAAAACTCTAATAGTTACTATAATTTACCAAATGACATGTCTTAGGAATTCCTAAAAAACATTAAATAGGATCTTTGATAATATTTTAACAAAGCAATATTCTTTAGGGAGCATTTATATTTGAAGTTTCAATAAAACATACCTAATGTTAAGAAGAAAAAAAGTTCTGTTTACTTAGACTTATCTACAAGGTTTATTCTCAGGATAAGTCACATGTAAACATTAGAGAAATGAAGGTAAAGACAATCAAATTTACATACCACACTTATAAAATGAGAGAAACATTTTGAGCCACGGCCCAGATGCATTTCAACACAGAGTACATTTTGTGCTGCTGGATACTGAAACTTGAGTTGTCAACAAGTTTAAAATAGATTGTGAACTCTGAACGTATCAAAGCATATGACAGAAATCACTCATTTTGAGAAAAAAATGGAAGAACTATATGACACTCAAAACCATTTTAATAACTTACCACATCAACTTCCCTAAGTCAGTGGTCTCCCAAATCCATAGTTCAGTCTTTCCAATTATAAAACAACAAAATCACACAGTTCTGGTTTAGTTTTCTTTTCAGTTAGGAAAAAAAAAATCTGAATTCAGGATTTTATAGATTTCCTATACTCTTCTTTTCAAGAGGTGCTCTTACAATCCTGCTCAAAGTCTCCAAATCTAATTTGTACAAAAAGTATACTCTGAGCTCCACATGACACCAGATTTGGCCACTCTCCCTCCTGCTTCCTGAGCAAACTGTTGACTTCCCTCCCCCAGCTCAGTTTGCTCCCCTGCCTCCTCTTCTAATGACACCACGCCTTTTCAGTTGCTTACTTTCTATTTGTTTTCCTTTCTCATTCTCAATATCCTCTCCCAATCTCAATCAGTCTTTTTTTCCCCTGATCCATTTATATAAATCTATGGTGGGGTACTTTTTGTTAAAATAACCTTAAAGACACAGATTAGAGTATAATTGTGTCAAATTAGTTAAGTGTAAGTAGACTATAAACAAAATCTCTAAACTGGAAATCTAATTTTGAATCCAAGCTTTGCCATTTACTATGTGAAGCTTAGAGAAAACATTAAAATCTGTAGATTGCATTTAGGTCTTCATCTGAAAAATGAGAATACTAGTACTGTTGATAAATATGATAAAATTTCAAAAAATTACAACTACCGATGTGCATCAAGTATTACTATGTGCCTTTTCCATGTATTATCACTTTGACTCCTCACAGATATATAAATTCAGGATAGAATTATGATTATACTCAGTCTTTAAAGAAGAAACCTGAGAAACTAAGAAATGGAATAATGCAGTTTGTCCATGATTATATTTTAGTAAATGTTGACACTGAAATTAAAAACCAAGTGATCTATTAATAACACTGCAGTGAGTTTTTATCACAATTCAGTCTTTTTAATCTCCCTCACTGGGTGGTTCTAAAAAATCAAACAAAAAATTATATGTGACAATATCTTAAAATATGGAAATTTCTGTTTAGTTAATATTAATATGTTCAGAAGATTATAGAAATAGTAAGAGTTATTCCAAAATTTCCTATTTTTTCTTTCATTCTAAATAAAAATTAATACTTCTGTTAGTTTTTATTTCTGGTATTATACGTTGCTTATAAATATTCAGTGCTCCTCCCTGCAGGTGAAATATACACCCCTGTCCTATTGAATTCAGGTGTGCTCATGTGATTTGCTTTGGCAATGAAATGCAAACAGAAGTAACGTTTTACTTTGAGGCTTCTATGATTATAAAACGTGTCAAGATGATTTTCTGTGACAGATTATAAAGTGACTAATATGAAGAATCCCCTTGTTAATCTGAGATGAACATGAGAGAAAAACTTTGTTACTGTAAGGCACTGAGAATTTTTAGTTGTTACTACAGCATAACCTATTCTCTCCTGAGTGATACAACCACTGCTGCTGCTGCTGCTGCTAAGTCGCTTCAGTCCTGTCCGACTCTGTGCGACCCCATAGATGGCAGCCCACCAGGCTCCCCTGTCCCTGGGATTCTCCAGGCAAGAACACTGGAGTGGGTTGCCATTTCCTCCTCCAATGCATGAAAGTGAAAAGTGAAAGTTAAGTCGCTCAGTCATGTCTGACTCGTAGCGACCCCGTGGACTGCAGCCTACCAGGCTCCTCCGTCCATGGGATTTTCCAGGCTAGAGTATTGGAGTGGGGTGCCATTGCCTTCTCCCAATACAACCACTAAATTCCCTTAAGATCTTTGATTTATAAAATATTCTTAAATGACATTTTCTTTCTCTTGGAATATAAGAAGTCAAGGGAAGGATAAACCATAAGATCAGAGAATGTTAACAATGAGAGAGATTATTGGAAAAAACTAGTCCAGTGGTTTCTAGATTTTCAGTAATAACCAAAATTTCAAATATATATATATATTTAATATAAAATCATGAAATTATAGATTTATAAAAAATCTGCCATTAATACATTGTTCTTGTCCTACTTTTGGTCATTTTAAAACACTTATCTAATCATTTTATTGATGTAGAAAATAAGAACTAAGAGCAAGACAAGCAGCATTAACACTAGATAAATAACCACTCTAAAAAGGAGCAAAACTGACATGATATCAGCATAATGGTGGTATGAATTGTTCCTTTTTTTCCTCTCCCATTTGACTTATAACTAATTGGACATCCATAACCAAACAAAAGTCCTCTGAATTTTTTATACAGGACACTTAGAAGATTTCTACCCTCCTATAGGTAGATAGGGCCTCAAAGAGGGCTACAGATCCAAGGGAATGGATGAGTCTGCCCCACTCTCATTTGCTCCAATTGGGAGAAGTATAACCTGGAGAACGCACAATTGGGTGGACCCTCACTAGAGACAGAATTTGCGGAGGTCCAGCCAGCTTGATGAGGGAACCCAGCATGCCACTGGAGCAGGACTGAGACATGGTTGTAGGTAGAGGAGAAGGAAGAACTTGCTGAGGCAGCTCTCCTTTCCAAGGTAACCCTTAAATGACACTGGGCTTTTGGCAGTGGAAGTAGCTACCTCTGTGTTAGAGGAGGAGGAGAAAAACAAAAGTGGTGAGTGACAAATTGACCACATGCAAGGTCCCGTTTTTCCCTAGTAGATCTGGAGTTCTGTGGAGTGACTTCTATGATGGGAAGGAGGGGAGGAAAGGAAAAGGGGCAGATAAGATAAAGGCATTGAAGGAACCTATTTCCTACTATCTGCTTCAGGATCCTTGAATTCCCTAACTCTAGGATTCCCCTATCAAGCATTGGCACCCTCAAAATCTCAGTTGCTAAACCTAAGCAAGCCTACCCCCATTTTGATGCCAACTCTTTTTAAAGTCCCAAGCACAGTCCCAAGAGCCAGCAAAACTTGAGCTACAGTGCCTCCTTCTGGAAAACAAAGAAAGCTTTCTAATTGTCAGCCTACTGAGCTGTAACAGCCCAAGTAAGCAATTCTTAGCCGAGAAATTATTTGCTGCTTCAACTGTGAAAGCAGAGGCACATATGTCAAACATGAAAAATCAAGGAAATATGGTATCACAAGGAGAAAATAATAATTCTCCAGGAACTGAACTCAAAGGCATAGAATACTGAGATCTGATAAAGAATTCAAAGTAGCTATTACGAAGAAATTCAATAAGCTATAAGAAAACTCAGAAAGGAAAGTCAATGAATTCCGGAACAAAATTAATGACTAGAAGGAATTGTTTACCAAATAAGCTGAATTTTTAGGAACCAAACAGAAATTCTGAAGCTGAATAAACCCATAAATAAAATAAAGAAGTCATTAGACAGCAAAGGTAACAGAACAGATTAGATGAAAGAAAGAATAAGTGACTGCGAAGATAAGAATTTAGAAATGATCCAGTTAGAAGAACTATGATCATTTTTTAAATAAAGAAACACTATGAACCCTAAGAATTTAATCAGAGAAGCAAATATAAGAATAATTGGTATACCAGATGGAGGAGAAAGGTAAAAGGGGGCAGGGAATTTATTTGAAAAATAATAGCTGAGAACTTTTCAAACTTGGGGAAGGAATTAGACATACACATTCATGAAGCTAATAGAACAGCCTATTATCTCAATATCAAAATCTTTCCAATACACATTCAATGAAAACTGTTAAAAAAAAATCAATGATAAAGAAAGAATCCTAAATTTAGCCAGAGAAAAAAGGAACATGATCTACAAAGGAACTCTGTTAGACTATCAGTGGATTTCTCACAAGAAACTCTACAGGCCAGGAAGGAATGACATGATACATTAAATATGTTGAAAGATTAAAAATTGCCACTAGAATACTTTATCAGGCAAAGTTATCCTTCAGATATAACGAAGAAATAAATTACCAACTCAATGGACCTGAGTTTGAGTAAGCTCCGGAAGTTGGTGATGGACAGGGAAGCCTTGTGTGCTGCAGTCCATGGGGTCACAAAAAATTGGATACAAGTGAGTGACTGACACTGTTTCCACTGTTTCCCCATCTATTTCCCATGAAGTGATGGGACCGGATGCCATGATCTTCATTTTCTGAACGTTGAGCTTTAAGCCAACTTTTTCAGTCTCCACTTTCACTTTCACCAAGAGGCTTTTTAGTTCCTCTTCACTTTCTGCCATAAGGGTGGTATCATCTACACATCTGAGGTTATTGATATTTCTCCCGGCAATCTTGATTCCAGCTTGTGCTTCTTCCAGCCCAGCATTTCTCGTGATGTACTCTGCATAGAAGTTAAATAAGCAGGGTGACAATATACAGCCTTGACGTACTCCTTTTCCTATTTGGAACCAGTCACTGTAGATGGTGACTGCAGCCATGAAATTAAAAGATGCTTACTCCTTGGAAGGAAAGTTATGACCAACCTAGATAGCATATTGAAAGGCCGAGACATTACTTTGCCAACAAAGGTCCGTCTAGTCAAGGCTATGGTTTTTCCAGTGGTCATGTATGGATGTGAGAGTTGGACTGTGAAGAAAGCTGAGCGTCAAAGAATTGATGCTTTTGAAATGTGGTGTTGGAGAAGAAATGTGGTGTTGGAGAAGACTCTTGAGAGTCCCTTGGACTGCAAGGAGATTCAACCAGTCCATTCTGAAGGAGATCAGCCCTGGGATTTCTTTGGAAGGAATGATGCTGAAGCTGAAACTCCAGTACTTTGGCCACCTCATGCGAAGAGTTGATTCACTGGCAAAGACTCTGATGCTGAGAGGGATTGGGGGCAGGAGGAGGAGGGGACGACAGAGGATGAGATGGATGGATGGCATCACTGACTTGATGGACGTGAGTCTGAGTGAACTCCAGGAGTTGGTGATGGACAGGGAGGCCTGGCGTGCTGCGATTCATGGGGTCACAAAGAGTCGGACACGACTGAGCGACTGAACTGAACTGAACTGAAAGGCTTTCCTATACAAACAAAAGCTGAAGTCACTAGACCTGACTTACAAGAAATGCTAAAAAAGCTCTTCAAGCTGAGATGGAAAGATGCAACTAGTGACACAAAGACATCTGAAAATATGCAATACTTCAGTAAAGATGAAAAATAAAAGATCACATTTATAAAACTATATTATACAGGTGTGTTAACCATTCAATTATAGTATAAAGGTGGAATGAAAAAGCATTAAAAATAACTCTAGCTAGTATAATTTGGTAATGAATACACAGAAAAAAATTAGAAAATTGTGATATCAAAAATATAAAAGGAGTAAACTGATGGAATATTTATATATGAGAAAAGAAAAGTTCCTATCAGGATTAAAAAAAAAGATTGTTTTATTCCCATGAGATGATTTATGTAAGCTTCAGGATAACCAAAAAGCAAAAATCTACAATAGACACAAAATATAAAAAGAGGGACTGAGAAAATCACTAGGGAAAGCCACCAATTTACAAAGGTAGGTAAAAACAGAGGGAAAAGAAAAAAACAGAGATGAAATATAAGCAGACAGCAAATAATAAGATAACTGTAGTAAGTCCTTTCATATCAATAACCACTCTAACTGTAAAGATATTGAATTCATGGATCAAAAGGCAGAGTGGGCTGGGGAAAACAAGCCCTAACTGTATGCTGCCTATAGGAGACTTATTTCATGTCTAAAGACATACATAGGCTCAAAGTGAAGGGACAGAAGAAAATATTCCAAGTAAGTTACCCATATTTATATAAGACAAAATAGACTTAGAGACAAAAACAGGAACAAGCGACAAAGAAGGTTATAATATAATGACAAAGAGTTCAATACTTCAAGAAGATGTAACAACTGTAAATATACATGAAACCAACAACAGAGCACTAAAATATATTAAGCAAATGGAAAATGACAACAGTACAATCATAGGGTACTTTAAGATGCTACTGTAAGCAATGGAGAGGTCATACAGACAGAAAATCAAAAGGAAAACAATGGATTGAACCAAACTTTAGAACAAATGGACCAAACAGACATTTATAAAACATTCCACCCAATAGTAGCAGAATACATTCCTCTCAGGTGAACACAGAATCTCCAGGATAGATCATATGATAGGATGTAAAACAAACTTTAGCAAATTTAAGAAGACTGAAATCATACCAACTGTCTTGTATGACCAGAATGGTATGAAGTTGAAATCTACAAGAGAAAAGCTGTAAAGTCTACAAATATGTGGAAGCTGAACAAAACATTTCTGAATAACCAATGAGCAGAAGAAGAAATCAAAAGGAAAATTAAAAATTATCTTGGGAGAAGAACAAGAGGGCAGAAGAGTAGGTGGACCTAGAGTACATCTCTCTCCAAGGATACATCAGGAATACACCCTCAGACACAGAAGTGCATGGAGAACACCAGCTGAGAGTGGACAGTAGTACCTGAGCAGAGGAAAATAATATACAGAACCATCCAAAACTCTGTAGGACGAAGGAACTAGGGGGAAAAACAGGAGTGTTAGTAGCACTGGACCTGCCCTCGGCGGATGGGGGAACTAAAGCAAGGGTCTGATCCCCACATCAGGGCAACTGTCTGAGTTAGAGGAGAAACATTTATGGCTGAGAGTGAAACAGCTGATCTGTAGCAGCCTAAATGGAATGACAATCAGATAGTCCTTGCCAGTCATACATACTACAAACAAGAATTAGGGGCCCCTGGAAGGTGCAGTGGCTGGGAGTTGGAGTTTGGGGAATGTGGAGCAATCCCAGGGTGAGAGCTGCTGTTGACTGAGGAGAGACAGATCGAGGGATGGGAGAGAGGAGATCATGGTGGGATATGCCTGTGGAAGAAAGCCAGGCAGCCATGAAAGCAAGGCGATACTGCTGAGTCATCCATAGGGAGTGGAGCCATCACCATAGCCTCTCTCTCTCCACATGCCAGCATCAGCAGCTGGACAACAGAGAAGCTAGCCCATCAAACACCTGAGGCACTGAACTACAAGGTAGGACCCCACCCAGGGTGCTCCTTTAAGTGACTGATGTGCCGAACTACAGAGTAGGATCCCACCCAGGGAGCCCCTTTAAGGGCCTGATGTGCTGATCCACAGAGTAGGAACCCAGTCAGGTGGGCCCCCTCTATGTGCCTGATGCTCCAAACAACAGAGAAGGACCCCAGGCAAGGGAGTCCTCTAAGTACCTGAACAGGCGGAGCTATGGAGAAAGACTGGCCAAAGAGGCCTTCTGATCGCCAGCTACAAGGGGCTCAGAAAAAGACTCTGACAGGGCCATAACTCCTGCAGTAGAGGCAGTCCGTGTTCCTGCACACTTGGTGCTGCTAGGTCCCTGCAACCCAAGCAGCTGTGCCACCTTCACACTCAACTCTTATTGGGGCATAGGTGTCATAGGCAAAAAAAGAGTCTTGCGTCTATGCATGAAGGGTTGCTTCAGTCATGTCCGACTCTTTGCCACCCTATGGACTGTGGCCTACCAGGCTTCTGTCAGGGAGGGGGATTCTCCAGGCAAAAACACTGGAGCATATTGGCCAATACTGGTTGTCATACCCTTCTAGACCAGTATATTTCCTGCTGCCCTAGCCACCAACTCCCCTGAGTACCTGGTGATGCCAGAACCCCTGCAACCCAAGCAGCTGTACCACCTCCACATCTGGCCCTCACAGGGGCAAACCCAAGTCCTCCAGGGCAGCCTCAGGAGCAAACCCCAGTGGACAACCCACATGCAGAGATGGAAATAAAACCATAATTGAAACCCAGGGGCAGTGTGGCTAAGGAATAAGACACAAAACCTTCGCACCAGCTGTACAAACTGCAGATTAAATCCACACGATCAACTAGGCAGACTCTGTGTCTATGGAATATATAAAAGCTCATTGAGAGTGCCCACAAAAGAAAATGCACTAGTTCTGATAGCTGTGGACATTGGAAGAAAGATCACATAGGTGTAAGGCCAGATTAGAATCTGAGCTGACAGCAGTGACTCAAGAAAAACATTTATTATTCTTATGTTTTGATTTGCTTGATAGATTCTTTTGTATTTTTTTCTCCCCCCACCCCATGTTATAGTTGTTGATTTTATTGGCATTATGAAATCTAATTAAGCTTTTGAGCTTTTTCTTTTCTCGATCACATTTTTTTTTAAATTGTTGTTATAAAACTGCCTCTGTGTTGGGGTTTTGTAGTTCTGTGTTTTCCTTATTTCTTTCTCTTTTTAAATTATTTAAACCTATTATTATTTTTTCTACATTTATTCCTTTGTTTGCTTTTCCTACTGTTTTTGCCCCTTGCAATTAATCTTTAATGTATGTAAATCTTCATCTATCTCTATTTAGCTTTGCATATCTGTTCTTTCTTTCCTTTCCTCTCAACATTGTTAGTTTTATTCCACTGCTTTATTCCCCAATTGGCACCTTGCTGTAGTTTTGTTTTCCAGTTTGTGTTTTAGTTAGTTTTGTTCTGGTAGGTATAATTTTTGGTTTCCTTTGTTCACCGGGTTGATCTATTGTACTTTATTTTTGTTGGACAGTTTTGATTTTGCTTATGGGTGTATATGTATATGTGAATATGCAGTCACACTTTTTGTTGTTATAAACCTTGGTGTCTACATTGGGCTTTTGCAGTTCTGTGGAGTTTTCCTTCCCCCTCCCCTTTTTTCTTTCTTCTTCCATTTTTTTTCTTTTCTCTTTTTTATATTTTTAATTTTTTAAAAAAACCTATTATATTTTTTGGTACATTTATTACTTCGTTTGCCTTTCCTACTGTTCTTTTCCCCTTACAGTTAATCTTTAATATATATCAATCTTCTTCATCTACCTCTATTTAACTTTGCATATCTGTTCTTTCTTTCTTTCCTCTCTTCTCAATGTATTTGTTAGTTTTGTTTTGATTGCTTTATTCCTCACTTGGCACCTTGTTTAGTTTTGTTTTCCATTTTTGTGCTTTGTGCCTTAGTTAATTTTGTTCTTAAGTAGTAAATACAATTTTTGATTTAATTTGTTCGCCAGGTCAATCTGCTATACTTTATTTTTGGTGGACTGTATTCACTTTGCTCAAGGGTGTATATGTGTATCTTCCATTATTTTAATTATTATTTCCCTGATTTTGTAACTGCCATTTGTCTGGGGTTCATCTTTGGTTTCTCATTGTTGGATATTTGTTTTAATCTCACTTAATGCCATAAAAAATCATTTGTGGAATTTTTGTTCCTGACCAAGATCAAGCCCTGAGCCTTTGGAGTGGGAACACTGACTCCAAGACCCAAGACTGCCAGAGAACTAACCCTAGGGAGTACCAAATAGTGAGAACTCACACAAAGGAAACCACTTGAATACAAGACCTGGTCACCCAACCACCAGTAGCACCCTGTGAAGGATGCCTCATCTAAACAACAAACAAAACAAAAATACAAACACAATCATTAGCAGACAGGATTGCCACCTCACTCAGGCATGGTCATCAGAGGAAAAACAAACAAACAAACAAAAACTCCACACAAATGTCACCCTATAGGGAGCTTACACAAACCACTGGGACAACCTTAGGCATGCAAAAAGCAAAAGGAAGAAAGAATTTAACCTTGAAGCCTGTGAAAAGGGGACTTCAAACAATAGGTTAAAAAAATAATGAAAAGGCAGAGAAATACTACATAAATGAAGGCACAAACTAGAAATACAGAAGTCCAAATAAATGAAGAGTAAATAGGCAAACTGCCTGAAAAATAATTCAAAATAATGATAGTTAATATGATCAAAAACCTTGAAAACAAAATGGAGAAAATGCAAGAATCAAGTAACAAAGACCTAGAAGAATTAAAGAATAAATATACAGAATCAAACAAAACAATTACTGAAATTAAAAATACTCCATAAGGAATCAATAGCAGAATATCTGAAGCAGAAGAACGAATCAGTGAAGATAAAATGGTGGAAATAATTGCTAAAGAGCAGACTAAAGTAAAAAGAATGAAAAGAGCTGAGGACAGTGTCAGAGATCTCTGGGACCATATGAAATACACCAATATTCAAATTACAGGGGTGTCAGAAGAAGAGAAAAAGAAAGGTTATGAGACAATTTTTGATGAGATTATAGTTTAAAATTTCCCCAACATGGAAAAGGAAATAGTCAATCAAGTCCAAGAGGCACAAAGTGTCCCTTACAGGATAAACCCAAGGAGAAACATGCCAAGACACATACTAATGAAATTAACAAAGACTAAACACAAAGAATATTAAAAGCAGCAAGGAAGAAGCAACAAGTAACGTACAAGGAAAATTCATATGCTTAACAGCTAATTTTCAGCAGAAACTCTACAGGCCAGAAGAGAATGGGATGATATATTTAAAATATTGAAAGGGAAAAAAAATCTATAACCAAGATTATTGTACCCAGCAAGGATCTTATTCAAAATTGATGGAGAAATAAGAAGCTTTTCAGACAAGCAAAAGTAAAGAGAAATCAGTACCACCAAACCAGCTTTACAAAAAATGTAAAAGGGACTTATATAGCTAACAAATACAAGTGAAGAAAAAAGATCTACATAATGAATCCCAAACAATTAAGAAAATGGCAATAGGAACATATATATCAATAATTACTATGAATATAAATGGATTAAATGCTCCAACCAAAAGACACAGACTGGCTGAATGGATACAAAAACAAGACCCATATTTATGCTGTCTACAAGAAACCCACTTCAGACCTAAAGACACATATAGACTGAAAGTGAGAGGATGGAAAAATATTTTCTATGAAAATGGGAAGCAAAAGAAAGCTGGAGTAGCAATCCTCCTATTAGAGAAAATAGACCTTAAAATAAAGAATATTACAAGAAATAAGGAAAGATACTGCATAATGATCAAGGGATCAATCCAAGAGGAAAACATAACAATTGTAAATATCTATGCAACCAACAGAGGAGTACCTCAATACATAACAGACATAAAAGGAGAAACTGACAGTAACAGAATAAAGTAGGAGACTTTAACACCCCACTCACACCAATGGACAGATCATCAAAACAGAAAATTAATAAGGAAACACAAGTCTAAAATGATACATTAGATGAGATGGATCTCATTGATATTTTCAGGACATTCCATTCAAATGCAGAAGAATACATCTTCTCAGGTGTACATGGAACGTTCTCCAGGACAGACCACATCTTAGGTCACAAATCAAACCTCAGTAAATTTAAGAAAACTGAAATTATATCAAGCATCTTCTCTGATAAGAATGCTATGAGACTAGACACCAATTACAAGAAAAAAACTGCAAAAAACAGAAAGACATGGAGACTAAACAACACATTTCTAAATAATCAACAGGTTACTGAAGAAGTCAAAAGAGAAATCAGAAAATTTCTAGAAACAAATGACAATGAAAACACGGCAACTAAAAACCTATGGGATGCAGCAAAAGCAGTTTTAATAGGGAAGTGTATAGCAATACAATCCTACCTCAAGAAATAAGAAAAACATCAAACAGACAACCTAACTTCACGCCTAAAACAACTAGAAAAGGAAGAGCAACAATACTCCAAAATTATTAGAAGGAAAGAAATCATAAAGATTGGAGCAGAAATAAATGAAAAAGAAATGAAAGACACAATAGCAAAGATTAATAAAACTAAAAGCTGGTTCTTTGAGAAGATAAACAAAATTGACAAACCTTTAGCCAGACTCATCAAGAAAAAAAGAAGAATCAAATCAACAAAATTAGAAATGAAAAAAGGAGAGGTTACAATGACAATGCAGAAATACAATGGACAACTATATGACAATAAATATTATGAACAACTATATGGCAATAAAATGGATAACCTGGAAGAAATGGACAGATTTTTAGAAAAGTTCAATCTTCTAAGAGTGAACCAAGAAGAAATAGAAATTATGAACAACCCAATTACAAGCACTGAAATTGAAGCTGTGATCAAAAATCTCCCCCAAAAAACCAAAAGCCCAGGCAGATAGCTTCACAGGAGAATTCTATCAAACATTTAGAGAAAAGTTAATGCCTATCCTTCTAAAACTCTTTGAAAAAATTGCAGAGGAAGGAACACTTCTAAACTCATTCTACGAAGGCACCATCACCCTGATACCAAAAACAAACAGAGACAACACAAAAAAAGAAAACTACATGCCAATATCATTGATGAACGTAGATGCAAAAATCCTCAACAAAATTTTAGCAAATAGAATTCAGCAACACATCAAAAAGCTCATACACCATGATCAAGTTGGGTTTATTCCAAGAATGCAAGAATTCTTCAATTAATGCAAATTAATCAATGTGATACACCATATTAACAAACTGAAAGATAAAACCATATGATCATCTCAATAGATGCAGAAAAATCTTTTGACAAAATTCAGCACCCATTTGTGATTAAAACCTTCAAAAAATGGGCATGGAAGGAACCTACCTCAACATAGTAAAGGTCATTTATGATAAGCCCACAGCAAACATTATTCTCAATGGTGAAAACCTGAAAGCATTCCCCCTAAAATCAGGAACAAAACAAGGGTGTCCACTCTCACCACTATTATTCAACACAGTTCTGGAAGTCCTAGCTGTATCAATCATGGAAGGAAAAGAAATAAAAGGAATTCAGATCAGAAAGGAAGAAGTAAATCTCTCACTGTTTGCAGATGACATGATACTGTAAATAGAAAACACTAAAGATAGTATTAGAAAATTACTAGAGCTAATCAGTGAATTTAACAAGGTTGAAGGATACAAAGTCAATACTGAGAAATCACTTGCATTATCACTAATAATGAAAAAACAGAAACAGAAAGTAAGGAATCAATCCCACTCAACATTGCAACAAAAAGAATTAAATATCTAGGAGTAAACTTACCTAAGGAGACAAAAGAACTGTACACAGAAAATTATAAGACACTAGTGAAAGAAATCAAAGATGACATAAACAGATGGAGAGATATTCCATGTTCCTGGGTAGGAAGAATCAATATTGTGAAAATGAGTACACTAGCAAATGCAATCTACAGATGCAAGGCAATCCCTATCAAATTACCAATGGCATTTTTTACAGAAGTAGAACAAAAAATCTCACAATTCATATTCAAACACAAAAGACCCTGAATAGCCAAAGCAGTCCTGAGAAAGAAGAATGGAGCCAGAGGAATCAACTTTCCTGACTTCAGATTATACTACAAAGCTATGGTCATCAAGACAGTATGGTACTGGCACAAAAACAGAATATAGACCAATGGAACAAGATAGAAAGTCCAAAAATAAACCCATGCACCTAGGGGTACCTTATTTTTGACAAAGGAGTCAAGAATATACAATGGGGAAAAGACAGCCTCTTCAATAAATGGTGCTGGAAAACCAGACAGCTACATGTAAAAGACCTTTTAGAACTAACACCCAAAAAAGATGTCCTTTTCATTATAGGGAACTGGAATGCAAAAGTAGCAAGTCAAGAAACACCTGGAGTAACAGGCAAAGTTGCCTTGGAATACGGAATGAAGCAGGGCAAAGACTAATAGAGTTTTGCCAAGAAAATGCACTGGTCATAGCAAACACCCTCTTCCAACAACACAAGAGAAGACTCTAGCATCGACATCACCAGATGATCAACACCAAAATCAGATTGATTATATTCTTTGCAGCCAAAGATGGAGAAGCTCTATACAGTCAACAAAAACAAGACCAGGAGCTGACTGTGGCTCAGATCATGAACTCCTTATTACCAAATTCAGACTTAAATTGAAGAAAGTAGGAAAACCATTAGACCATTCAGGTATGACCTAAATCAAATCCCTTATGATTTACTGTGGAAGAGAGAAATAGATTTAAGGGCCCAGATCTGATAGATAGACTGCCTGATGAACTATGGAATGAGATTCGTGACATTGTATAGGAGACAGGGATCAAGACCATCCCCATGGAAAAGAAATGCAAAGAAGCAAAATGGCTATCTTGGGAGGCCTTACAAATAGCTGTGAAAAGAAGAGAAGTGAAAAGCAAAGGAGAAAAGGAAAGATATAAGCATCTGAATGCAGAGTTCCAAAGAATAGCAAGAAGAGATAAGAAAGCCTTCCTCAGCAATCAATGCAAAGAAATAGAGGAAAACAAAAGAATGGGAAAGACTAGAGATCTCTTCAAGAAAATCAGAGATACCAAGGGAACATTTCACGCAAAGATGGGCTCGATAAAGGACATAAATGGTATGGACCTAACAGAAGCAGAAGATATTAAGAAGAGGTGGCAAGAATACACAGAAGAACTATACAAAAATGATCTTCATGGCCCAGATAATCACGATGGTGTGATCACTCACCTAGAGCCAGACATCCTGGAATGCGAAGTCAAGAGGGCCTTAGAAAGCATCACTACGAACAAAGCCAGTAGAGGTGATGGAATTCCAGTTGAGTTATTTCAAATCCTGAAAGATGATGCTGTGAAAGTGCTGCAGTCAATATGCAAGCAAATTTGGAAAACTCAGCAGTGGCCACAGGACTGGAAAAGGTCAGTTTTCATTCCAATCCCAAAGAAAGGCAATGCCAAAGAATGCTCAGACTACCACACAATTGCACTCATCTCACATGCTAGTAAAGTAATGCTGAAAATTCTCCAAGCCAGGCTTCAGTAATACGTGAACCGTGAACTTCCTGATGTTCAAGCTGGTTTTAGAAAAGGCAGAGGAACCAGAGACCAAATTGCTAACATCTGCTGGATCATGGAAAAAGCAAGAGCATTCCAGGAAAACATCTATTTCTGCATTATTGACTATGCCAAAGCCTTTGACTGTGTGGATCACAATAAACTGTGGAAAATTCTGAAAGAGATGGGAATACCAGACCACCTGACCTAGCTCTTGAGAAATCTGTATGCAGGTCAGGAAGCAACAGTTAGAACTGGACATGGAACAACAGACTGGTTCCAAATAGAAAAAGGAGTACGTCAAGGCTGTATATTGTCACCTGCTTCTTTAACTTATATGCAGAGTACATCATGAGAAACGCTGGACTGGAAGAAACACAAGCTGGAATCAAGATTTCTGGGAGAAATATCAGTAACCTCAGATATGCAGATGACACTACCCTTATGGCAGAAAGTGAAGAGGAACTAAAAAGCCTCTGGAGGGAGGAGGCAGAAGGGTTCAGGATGGGGAACACATGTATATCTGTGGTGGATTCATTTCGATACTTGGCAAAAGCAATACAGTACTGTAAAGTTTAAAAAATAAAATTAAATTAAAAAAAAAAAGAAAGTGAAAGTGGAGAGTGAAAAAATTGGCTTAAAGCTCAGCATTCAGAAAATCAAGACCATGGCATCCGGTCCCATCACTTCATGGGAAATAGATGGGGAAACAGTGGAAACAGTGTCAGACTTTATTTTTTTGGGCTCCAAAATCACTGCAGATGATGACTGCAGCCATGAAATTAAAAGACGCTTATTCCTTGGAAGGAAAGTACTGTCCAAATAGATAGCATATTGAAAAGCAGAGACATTACTTTGCCAACAAAGGTCTGTCTAGTCAAGGCTATGGTTTTTCCTGTGGTCATGTATGGATGTGAGAGTTGGACTGTGAAGAAAGCTGAGTGCCGAAGAATTGATGCTTTTGAACTGTGCTGTTGGAGAAGACTCTTGAGAGTCCCTTGGACCTCAAGGAGATCCAACCAGTCCCTTCTGAAGGAGATCAGCCCTGGGATTTCTTTGGAAGGAATGATGCTAAAGCTGAAACTCCAGTACTTTGGCCACCTCATGCAAAGAGTTGACTCATTGGAAAAGACTCTGATGCTGGGAAGTTTTGGGGGCAGGAGGAGGAGGGGACGACAGAGGATGAGATGGCTGGATGGCATCACTGACTCGATTGACATGAGTTTGAGTGAACTCCAGGACTTGGTGATGGACAGGGAGGCCTGGTGTGCTGCGATTCATGGGATCGCAAAGAGTCGGACACGACTGAGCGACTGAACTGAACTGAACACGTTAAAGAATGAAATTAGAACACTTCCTAACACCACACACAAAGATAAACTCAAAATGGATTAAAGACCTAAATGTAATACCAGAAAGTACAAAACTCCAGAGGAAAATATATGCAGAACACTCAATGAATAAATCAAAGCAAGATGTTCTATGACCCACCTCCTAGAGTAATGGAAATAAAAACAAAAGTAAACAGGTGGGACCTGATTAAACCTAAAAGCTTTTTCATAGCAAAAGAAACTATAACCAAGGTGAATAGACTACATACCCTCAGAATGGCAGAAAATAATAGCAAATTAAACAATTAACAATGGATCAATTTCCAAAATATATAAGCAGTTCACACAACTCAATGCCAGAAAAACAAACAACTCAATCAAAAAGTGGGAAAAAAACTTAGAGAGACATTTCTCCAAAGAAGACATACCAGTGGCTAACAAACACATGAAAAGATGCTCAACATTACTCATTATTAGAGAAAGGCAAATTAAAACTACAATGAGATATCACCTCACACCAGTAAGAATGGTCATCATCAAAAAGTCTATAAACAATGAATGCTGGAGAGGATGGGGAGAAAAGGGAATGCTCTTTCACTGTTGGTGGGAATGTAAATTGATACAGCCACTATGGAAAACAGTATGGAGAGTCCTTTAAAAAAAAGTAGGAATAAAACCACCATAGACCCAGCAATCCCACTCCTAGGCACATACCCTGAGGAAACCAAACTGAAAAAGACACATGTATCCCATTGTTCACTGCAGCACTACTTACAATAGCTAGAACATGGAAGCAACATAGATGTCCATTGACAGATAAATGGACAAAGAAATTG
This sequence comes from Bos javanicus, assembly GCF_032452875.1. NCBI lineage: Eukaryota > Metazoa > Chordata > Mammalia > Artiodactyla > Bovidae > Bos > Bos javanicus. Next base: position 40,150,984 of record NC_083870.1, read on the forward strand.
TGGTACATATACACAATGGAATAATACTTAGCCATAAAAATGAACACATATGAGTCAGTTCTGATGAGGTGGATGAACCCAGAACCTATTATACAGAGTGAGTCAAAAAAAAGAAAGACAAATATATTCTAATGCATATATATGGAATCTAGAAAAACGGTAGTGAAGAATTTATTTCCAGGGCAGCAATGAAGAAACAGACATAGAGTTTAGGCTTATGGACATAGGGAGAGGGGAGGAAAGGGGAAATATATGGAAAAAGTAACATGGAAACCTGCATTCAGTTCAGCTGAGTTCACTCAGTCGTGTCTGACTCTTTGTGACCCCATGAATTGCAGCAAGCCAGTCTATCACCAACTCCCGGAGTTCACTCAGACTCACGTCCATCGAGTTGGTGATGCTATCCAGCCATCTCATCCTCTGTCGTCCCCTTCTGCTCCTGCCCTCAAACCTTCCCAGCATCAGAGTCTTTTCCAATGAGTCAACTCTTTGCACAAGGTGGCCAAAGTACTGGAGTTTCAGCTTTAGCACCAGTCCTTACAAAGAACACCCAGACCAATCTCCTTCAGAATGGACTGGTTGGATCTCCTTGAGGTCCAAGGGACTCTCAAGAGTCTTCTCCAACATCACAGTTCAAAAGGATAAATTCTTCGGTGCTCAACTTTCTTCACAGTCCAACTCTCACATCCATACATGACCACTGGAAAAACCAAAGTCTTGACTAGATGAACCTTGGTTGGCAAAGTAATGTCTGCTTTTTAATATGCTCTTTAGGTTGGTCATAATTTTCCTTCCAAGGAGTAAGCGTCTTTTAATTTCATGGCTGCAGTCACCATCTGCAGTGATTTTGGAGCCCCCCAAAAATACAGTCTGACACTGTTTCCATTGTTTCCCCATCTATTTCCCATGAAGTGATGGGACCAGATGCCTTGATCTTAGTTTTCTGAATGTTGAGCTTTAAGCCAACTTTTTCACTCTCCTCTTTCATTTTCATCAAAAGACTCTTTAGTGCTTCACTTTCTGCCATATAGGTGGTCTCATCTGCATATCTGAGGTTATTGATATTTCTCCCAGAAATCTTGATTCCAGCTTGTGTTTCTTCCAGTCCAGCGTTTCTCATGATGTACTCTGCATTGAAGTTAAAGAAGCAGGGTGACAATATATAGACTTGACATACTCCTTTTCCTATTTGGAATCAGTCTGTTGTTCCATGTCCAGTTCTAACTGTTGCTTCCTGACCTGCATACAGATTTCTCAAGAGGCATGTCAGGTGGTCTGGTATTCCCATCTCTTTCAGAATTTTCCACATTTTTTGATGACCCACACAGTCAAAGGCTTTGGCATAGTCAATAATGCAGAAATAGATGTTTTCCTGGAATGCTCTTGTTTTTTCCATGATCCAGTGGATGTTGGCAATTGGATCTCTGGTTCCTCTGCCTTTTCTAAAACCAGCTTGAACATCAGGAAGTTCACAGTTCACGTATTACTGAAGCCTGGCTTGGAGAATTTTCAGCATTACTTTACTAGCATGTGAGATGAGTGCAATTGTGTGGTAGTCTGAGCATTCTTTGGCATTGCCTTTCTTTGGGATTGGAATGAAAACTGACCTTTTCCAGTCCTGTGGCCACTGCTGAGTTTTCCAAATTTGCTTGCATATTGACTGCAGCACTTTCACAGCATCATCTTTCAGGATTTGGAATAGCTCAACTGGAATTCCATCACCTCTACTGGCTTTGTTCGTAGTGATGCTTTCTAAGGCCCACTTGACTTCACATTTCAGGATGTTGGCTCTAGGTGAGTGATCACATTATTGTGATTATCTGGGTTGTGAAGATCATTTTTGTACATTTCTTCTGTGTATTCTTGCCACCTCTTCTTAATATCTTCTGCTTCTGTTAGGTCCATACCATTTATGTCCTTTATCGAGCCCATCTTTGCGTGAAATGTTCCCTTGGTATCTCTGATTTTCTTGAAGAGATCTCTAGTCTTTCCCATTCTTTTGTTTTCCTCTATTTCTTTGCATTGATTGCTGAGGAAGGCTTTCTTATCTCTTCTTGCTATTCTTTGGAACTCTGCATTCAGATGCTTATATCTTTCCTTTTCTCCTTTGCTTTTCGCTTCTCTTCTTTTCACAGCTATTTGTAAGGCCTCCCCAGACAGCCATTTTGCTTTTTTGCATTTTTTTATTACCATACATAAAATAGACAGCCAATGGGAATCTGCTGTGTTGCTCAGGAAACTCAAACAGGAGCTTTGTATCAATCTAGAGGGGTGGGCTGGGGTGGCAGATAGGAGGGAGGTTCAAAAGGGAGGGGATATATGTATACCTATGGCTGATTCATGTTGAGCTTTGACAGAAAACACAAAATTGTGTAAATCAATAAAAAAAAAAAAGTAAAGTAAAAAAAAAAAAATCTGGAACGAAAATGGAAATACAACATATCAAAATGCATGGTATAAAGCAAAAACAATTTTGAGAGATGTGTTCATTGTGTTAAATGTAGATATTAAGAAAGTAGAAAAATTACAAAAAAGTCTTATTTTATATCTCAAGGACCTAGAAAAAAAGAGCAAAGTAAGCTCAACGTTAGCATAAGGAAGAAAGTAGTAAGGATTAGAGGGAAAAAATATGAATAGAGATCAGCAAAATAAAAAGGTTCAACAAAATTAAGCTGCTTCTTCATAAAGATTTTTAAAAATTACAAATCTTTAGCTGGATTGCTGCTGCTGCTGCTAAGTCACTTCAGTCGTGTCTGACTCTGTGTGACCCCATAGACGGCAGCCCACCAGGCTCCGCCATCCTGGGATTCTCCAGGCAAGAACACTGGAGTGGGTTGCCATTTCCTTCTCCAATGCATGAAAGTGAAAAGGGAAAGTGAAGTCACTCAGTCGTGTCCGATTCTTCACGACCCCATGGACAGCAGCCTACCAGGCTCCTCCATCCATGGGATTTTCCAGTTAAGAGTACTGGAGTGGGTTGCCATTGCCTTAGCTGGGCTAACTATGAAGAAAAGAGAAATAAAACTAGAAAGAAACGAAGAAGATGATAATACTGAAGAAATACAGAAAGTCATAAGAAATTATTAAAAACAATTAGATGCTAATGAATTAAATCATGTAGAAGAAGTAGAAACATTTCTAGAAACACACAACCTATTAAGACTGAATCATGAAAGTTATTAAATAAATTAGCAAGTAAAGAAAGTGAATCAGTAATCAAAGCCCTTCCAAAACCCAAACCCCAGGACCAGACAATTTCACTGGCAAATTCTACTGAACATTTTCAGAAGAATTAACACCATCCCTTCTTGAAACTCTTCCAGAAAATTGAGAAGAAATACCTCCAACTTATCCCATGAGGCCCATGTTATCCTGATATGAAAGTCACCTAAGAACACCACAAGAAAAGAAAACTATAGGACAGTATCTCTGGTGTATATAGATGTAAAAATTCTCAACAAAATATTAGCAAATTCAACTAAAGAATACATTAAAATGCGTATACATCATGACCAAGTAAGATTTATCCCTGGGATGCAAGAATGGTTCAACATATATAATAAATGTAACTTTTTAAGAAAATTAAAGACAAATATCTCAATCATCTCACTGGATATAGAAGAATCATTTTACAAAACACAACATCCTTTCACGATAAAAATACTACACAGATTGGGCATAGAAGGAACATACCTCAACAAAATAAAGGCCATATACAAGAAATACACACCTAACATTATATTCAAAGGAAAAAAGTTGAAACCTTTTCATCTAAGATCAGTAACAAAACAAAGAGGTCCTCTTTTATCACTCTTATTTAATACAGCAGAAGTTCTAACTGGAGCAATTTGGTGAGACAAAGAAACAAAAGGCATTCACATCCAAAAAGAAGAAGTAAAACTGTAGTTATTTCCAGATAATATGGGTTTGTACATTGAAAATCTCAAAGACTCAGCCAAAGAAAGTATTGTAACTAGTCAGCAATTTCAGTAAAGTTGCAAGATACAAAATTAACATACAGAAATCAATTATATTTCTATACATTGATTTAATCATGTAACATCTAAAAAAATAAAGAAATCTATCTCATTCAAAATAACAAAATATTTAGGAATAATTTTAACCAAGAAAGTGAAACATTGGTACAACAAAAATCATGAGTTTGCAAAAGAAACTGAAGAAGACACAAACACATGAAAAAATACCCTGTGTTCATGGGTTGGAAGAATTAATGTTACTAAAATACCCATACTACCCAAATCCACCTATAGATTCAACACAATTCCCATCAAATGTCAATGACTTTCTCTATAGAAACAGAAGAAAACAATCTTAAAATCTGTATGGATCCCCCCAAAACCCTAAATAACAAAAACAGTACTAAGGAAAAAGAACAAAACTGAAAGTATCACATTTCCTTATTTTAAATTATGCTTTAAATCTATAGTAATAAAAACAAAAAAAAAAACAGTAGGGAATGGCACAAAAATAGACTAGTGGAGCAGATCAGAAAGCCCCAAATTAAAACCTCTAAATATACAGTCAACTGTATAGGAGAACAAAGAACACCCAAGGGGAAAGGATAGTCTCTGCAACATTTGGTATTGGCAAACTGGATAAACACACAGAGAACAATAAAATTATATCTCTATGTTGCAACCCATGGGAGCTCAATAAAGATTTATGGAACTTTTGAAAAGATTACAATAGATATTTCTATCACACTTCACAATTCTCTTTGTAGTCAACTTGTCTACCAGACCTGGCCCCTTGGTAACCATTCACCAGGTTATCCAATTCACTAGCTGTTCTATAGTTTTAATTTTATACTATTATATAAAAATGTAGCCACATAGTATGTGATTTTTTTTTCTAACTTTACAATACTGTATTGGTTTTGCCATACATCAAAATGAATCCGCCACAGGTATACATGTGTTCCCAATCCTGAACCCTCCTCCCTCCCCATACCATCCCCCTGGGTCATCCCAGTGCACCAGCCCCAAGCATCCAGTATCGTGCATCAAACCTGGACTGGCGACTCATTTCATGTATGATAGTATACATGTTTCAATGCCATTCTCCCAAATCATCCCACCCTCTCCCTCTCCCACAGAGTCCAAAAGACTGTTCTATACATCTCTTTTGCTCTCTTGCATACAGGGTTATCGTTACCATCTTTCTAAATTCCATATACATGCATTAGTATACTGTATTGGTGTTTTTCTTTCTGGCTTACTTCATTCTGTATAATAGGCTCCAGTTTCATCCACCTCATTAGAACTGATTCAAATGTATTCTTTTTAATGGCTGAGTAATACTCCATTGTGTGTATGTACCACTGCTTTCTTATCCATTCATCTGCTGATGGACATCTAGGTTGCTTCCATGTCCTGGCTATTATAAACAGTGCTGCGATGAACACTGGGGTACACGTGTCTCTTTCCCTTCTGGTTTCCTCAGTGTGTATGCCCAGCAGTGGGATTGCTGGATCATAAGGCAGTTCTATTTCCAGTTTTTTAAGGAATCTCCACACTGTTCTCCATAGTGGCTGTACTAGTTTGCATTCCCACCAACAGTGTAAGAGGGTTCCCTTTTCTCCACACCCTCTCCAGCATGTATTGCTTGTAGACTTTTGGATCTCAGCCATTCTGACTGGTGTGAAATGGTACCTCATAGTGGTTTTGATTTGCATTTCTCTGATAATGAGTGATGTTGAGCATCTTTTCATGTGTTTGTTAGTCATCTGTATGTCTTCTTTGGAGAAATGTCTATTTAGTTCTTTGGCCCATTTTTTGATTGGGTCATTTATTTTTCTGGAATCGAGCTATAGGAGTTGCTTGTATATTTTTGAGATTAGTTGTTTGTCAGTTGCTTCATTTGCTATTATTTTCTCCCATTCTGAAGGCTGTCTTTTCACCTTGCTTATAATTTCCTTTGTTTTGCAGAAGCTTTTAAGTTTAATTAGGTCCCATTTGTTTATTTTTGCTTTTATTTCTAATATTCTGGGAGGTGGGTCATAGAGGATCCTGCTGTGATGTATGTCATAGAGTGTTTTGCCTATAGTATGTGTTTTTCTGAGTCTGGTTTATTTTACCAAATATGATACACTTGAGATAAATCCATACAATTCCATGATCAGTTGTCACTGTTTTATGTAGAGGTACAAAAATAACTGAAAAACTTTTGGGTTGTTTCCAATTTGGAGGATGATGAATAAAGCAGGATATTTATTTATAGGCAGGTTTTTTTTAATTTCTGTAAACACATACATAAAAATTTACCATTAATTTTTTAAGCATAGTTCATTGGTATTAAATTCAATTGGTATTAATAAATTGGTATTGGTATTTAATACCAAATAAGTTGATATTAAATTGTACAACCATTGCCACCACTGATTTACATAACTCTTTTTATCTTGTAAAACTGAAATTCTGTACCAATTCAGCTCCCCATTCCTCCATCCTTGTGTCCAACTCTTTGTGACCCCATGGACTGCAGCATGTCAGGCTCCTCAGTCCTTCACTATCTCCTGTAGTTTGCTCAGATTCATGTCCAGTGAGTTGGTAATGCTATCTAACCATCTCATACTCTGAAGTCACCTTCTCCTTTAGTCTACAGTCTTTCCCAGCATCAGAGTACTTTTCAATGAGTCAGCTCTTTGCATAAAGTAGCCAAAGTATTGGGACTTCAGCTTCAGCAATAGTCCTTCCAATAAGTACTCAGGGGTGATTTCCTTTAGGATTGACTGGTTTGATCTCCTTGCAGTCCAAGGGACTCTTACGAGTCTTCTCCAACACCACAATTAAAAAGCATAAATTCTTCAGCTCTCAGCCTTCTTTATGGACTAATTTCACATCTGGACATGATTACTGGAAAAACTACAGTTATGACTATACGGACTCTTGTCGGCAAAGTGATGCCTCTGCTTTTCTATACTCTATGTTTGTCATAGCTTTCCTTCCAAGGAACAAGTGACTTTTTATTTAATAGCTGCAGTCATGGTCCACAGTGATTTTGGAAACCAAAAATATAAAATCTGTCACTACTTCCACTTTTTCCCCTTCTACTTCCCATGAACTGATGTGGCCAGATGCCATTTTCTTATTATTATTTTTTTTAACTATTGAGTTTCAAGCCAGCTTTTTCACTCTCCACTTTTACCTTCATCAAGAAGGTCTTTAGTTCATCTTCACTGTCTACCATTAGAATGATATCATCTGCATATCTGAGGTTGTTGCCATTTCTCCTGGCAGTCTTGATCCCAGCTTGTGATTCATCCAGCCCAGCATTTTGCATGATTTACTGTGCACACAAGTTAAATAAGCATGGTGACGTTATACAGTCTTGTCATAATTCTTTCCTAATTTTGAACCAGTCAGCTTTTCCATGTTGGGTTCTGTTTCTTCTTGACCTGCATACAGATTTTTCAGGAAACAGGTAAGGTGGTCTGCTACTCCCATCTCTTGAAGAATTTTCCAATTTGTTGCGATCCACACAGTCAAAGGCTTTAGGGTAGCCAATGAAGCAGAAATAGATATTTTTCTGTTAACTCCCTTGCTTTCTCCATGATCCAAAGAATGTTGGCAATTTGCTCTCTGGTTCCTCTACCTCTTAACACCCTGCCTTGTTCATCTGGAAGTTCTTGGTTCACGTGCTGCCAAAGCCTAGCTTGAAGGATTTTGAGCATAACGGTGCTGAGGTTGCGGCTGGTGGTTTACTTGCTAAATTATGTCTGACTCTTGTGACCCAAGAGTGTGACCTTGGAGGCTCCTCTGCCCATGGGATTTTCAAGGCAAGAATACTGCAATAGACTCCCATTTTCTTTTCCAGGTGATTTTCTTGACCTAGGGATTGAACCCATATCTCCTGCATTGCAGGCAGATTCTTTACTATTAAGTCACCAAGGAAGTCTATAACCTTGGTATAATGGGAAAGCATGTGAAATGAGCACAATTGTATGGTAGTTTGAACATTCTTTGGCATTTCCCTTCTTAGGGACTGGAATAAAAACTGCCCGTTTCCAGTCCTGTGACTACAGCTGAGTTTTCAAAATTTGCTGGCATATTGAGTTCCAAAGAATTGATGCTTTCAAACTGTGGTGCTGGAGAAGACTCTTGTGAGTCCCTTGGACTGCAAGGAGATCCAACCTGTCCATCCTAAAGGAGACCAGTCTTGGGTGTTCATTGAAAGGACTGATGCTGAGGTTGAAACTCCAGTACTTTGGCCACCTCATGTGAAGAGTTGACTCATTGGAAAAGACCCTGATGCTGGGAGAGATTGGGGGCAGGAGGAGGAGGGGACGACAGAGGATGAGAAGCTGGATGGCATCACCGACTCAATGCACATGAGTTTGGGTGAACTCCGGGAGTTGGTGATGGACAGGGAGGCCTAGTGTGCTGCGATTCATGGGGTTGCAAAGAGTTGGACACAACTGAGTGAATGAACTGAACTGAACTGAGTGCAGTACTTTAACAGCATCATCTTTTAGGATTTGAAATAGTTCAGCTGGAGTTTTGTTACCTTCATGATCTTTGTTTTTAGTAATGATTCTTAAGGTCCACATGACTTCACATTCCAGGATGTCTAGGTGAGTGACCACACCATTGTGGTTTTCCAGATCATTAAGACTTTTTTTTTGGTATAGTTCTTCTGTGTATTTTTGCCATCTCTTGTTAATCACGTCTGCTTCAATTAGGTCCTTACAATTTCTGTCCTTTATTGTGCCCATCCTTGTATGAAATGTTCCCTTGATATGTCCAATTTTCTTGAAGAAATCTCAGGTATTTTCTATTCTATTGTTTTCCTCTATTTCTTTGTACTGTTCATTTAAGAAGGCCTTCTTATATCTCTTTGCTATTCTGTAGAACTTTGCATTCAGTTGGCTACAGCTTTCCCTTTCTCCCTTCCATTTCATTTCTCTTCTTTCCTCAGCTATTTGTAAAGTATCCTCAGACAACCAGTTCACCTTCTTGCATTTGTTTTTCTTTAGGACAGTTTTTATCACTTCCTCCTATACAATGTTACCATCTTCTGACCTTAGCTCATCAGACACTGTCGGTCAGATCTAATTCCTTGAATCTATGTATCACCTCCACTTCATAATCATAAAGGATATGAATCAGATCATTCCTGAATGGCCTAGTGGTTTCCCCTACTTTCTTCAATTTAAGTCTGAATTTTGCAAGAAAGAGCTCTTGATCTGAGCCACAGTCAGCACATATCTTGTTTTTGTTGACTGTATACAGCTTCTCCACCTTTGGCTGCAAAGAATATGGTCAATCTGATTCCAGTATTGACCTTCTGGTGATATCCATTTGTAGAGTTGTCTCTTGTGTTGTTGGGAGAGGGTGCCTGCTATGACCAGTGTGTTCTCTTGACAAAACTCTGTTAGCCTTTGCCCTACTTCATTTTGTACTCCTAAGCCAAACTTGCTTGTTACTCCAGGTATCTATTGACTACCTACTTTTGTATCCCAGTCCCCTATGATAAAAAGGAAATGATTTTTTAGTGTTAGTTCTAGAACATGTTGTAAGTCTTCACAGAATCAGTCAACTCCAGCTTCTTCAGCATCAGTGGTTGGGCATAGACTTGGATTACTGTGATACTGAATGGTGTATCTTGAAAACAAACTGAGATCATTCTGTCATTTTTGAGATTGCACCCAAGTACTGCATTTTGGACTCTTTTGTTGACTATGAGCACTAATCCATTTCTTCTAAGGGATTCTTGCCCACAATAGTAAATATAATGGTCATCCAAATTAAATTCGCCCATTCCCATCCATTTTAGTTCACTGATAAGATGTCAGTGTTCAATCTTGCCATCTCCTGCTTATGTGCTCTCTCACTCAGCCGTAACCAAGTCTTTGCTACCCCATGGACTGTAGCCCGGCAGGCCCCTCTGTCCATGGAACTTTCCAGGCAAGGATGCTGGAGTGGGTTTCCATTTCCTGCTCCAGGATATCTTTCCAACCCAGGGATTGAATCTGGGTCTCCTACATCTCCTGCATTGGCAAGCAGATTCTTTACTGCTGTGCCACCAAGGAAGCCCAGAATACTTGGATGGGTTGCCATTTCCTTTGCCACGGGATCTTCCTGACTCAGGGATTGAACCTGAATCTCCTGGTTGGCAGGCAGGTTCTTTACCACTGAACAACCTGGCAAGCCCATCTCCTGCTTGACCTTGTCCCAATTTACCTTGATTCATAGACCTAATACTTCAGATTTCTATGCAATATTGTTCTTTACAGCACTGGAGTTCACTTTCACTGACAGGCACATCCACAACTAAATGTCATTTCTGCGTTGGCCGAGCTGCTTCATTCTTGGTGAAACTTTTGGTAATTGGCCTTTGTTCTTCCCCAGTAGCACACTGGACAACTTCCAATCTGGGGGGTTCATTTTCTGGCATTATAATTTTGTGCCCTTTCATACTGTCCATGGGGTTCTCCGGGCAAGAATACTGGAGTGGTTTGTCATTTCCTCCCCCAGAGAACCACATTTTGTCAGAACTCTTCACTATGACCTGTCCATCTTGGATGGCCCTGCATGACATAGCTCATAGCTTCAGTGAGTTACACAAGTCCCTTCACCACCACAAGGCTGTAATCCACGAATTGTCTAGTAGTCTCCTCCTTTTCTGGGGTTTAAAGTGAGATGATTATTTCATCTCTTCCAAATCTATCTTATGTTTGTCGCTGTTGAATAGCAGCTTCTCCTCTCCAAGAAGCCTCTCCATAAAGTCTCTCTAAATGGTAGCTTCAAGGTCACAGGTCTGTCACAGCAGTTCCTGACTCCAAATGTATATGCTCTCATTAAATTGTCATTGAGGCTTTCATCTCTGTGTTTCCTTTGGGCTGGGAACCTTGCCTTCTTTATCCTTCTGTTGTTAATGCATTTCAGCACTGAGGATGGAATTTTGGCCCCTACTACGATATGTGAAGATGACAGCACTTCAACAAATATCCAGGAAGCTTCTTGTTCTGAGTGTGGAAACATAACTCCACCTCACTGACAACCACAAGATAGAGAAGCAACTTCAGGGAAGAGAGGTGAGGCCCAGAACCTGTCTAACTGCTCTTTGGATATTAATCTGTTATTAGATACATGACTAGCAAATATTTTCTCCCATTCTGTGGGTGGATTTTTTTCTCTATAGATAGTGGTTTGTTTTTTTTTTTGTTTTTTTGACATTCAAGTTTTAAATATTATCATGAAATCCAATTTGACTGGTTTTTGTTACTTGTGTTGTTGGTGGCATATCTAAGAAATCATTGCCAGATAAAGCATGACTTGTGAAGTCTTTATCCCATATTTTCCTCTAAGGTTTCATTGTTTTAGCTCTTAAATTTATATCTTTGATCCATTTTGAGATAATTTTTGTATATAGTGTTAGCTAAGTGACCAAGTTTATTCTTTTACATGTGACTATTCAGTTTTTTCAGCACCATTTGTTAAAAAGACTCTTTAACAGGTCTTAGAAACCTAGTCAAAAAACATTTCACCATACGTATAACACATTCATTCATTTCTGGGCTATTTCATTGGTTTATATGTTTGTTTTTATGACATTATCACATTTTAGGTTTGTAGTAGGTTTTGACATCAGGAAGTGTGAGTATTACAGCTTTGTTCTTCAAAAGACTGTTTTGGCCATTTGGGGTCCCTTAAAATTCCATATAGATTTTAGAATGAATTTTCTTATTGCTAAAAAAAAAAAAAAAAAAAAAAAATTGGGGATTTTGATAAGAACTGCATTGAGTCTGTAGATCTCTTTCCATAGAATTTATATTTCAACACCATTAGATCTTCCAATCCATAAATATGGGATTTGTTTCCATTTATTTATTTCTATCAGCAATGTTTTATAGTTATTACTGTACAAGTCTTTCATCTTCTTCATTAATTCCTAAGCATTTTATTCACTTTCATGCTATTTTTTAAATTTATTTATTTTAATTGAAGGCTAATTACTTTACAATATTGTAGTGGTTTTGCCATACATTGACATGAATTAGCCATGGATGTACATGTGTTCCCCCTCCTGAAACCCCACCCACCTCCCTCCCCATCCCATCCCTCTGGGTCATCTCAGTGCACCAGTGCACCTTGAGCACCCTGTCTCATGCATTGAACTTGGACTGGCAATCTGTTTCACATATGATAATATACATGTTTCAATGCTATTCTTTCAAATCATCTCACCCTTGCCTTCTCCCAGAGTCCAAAAGACTGTTCTATACATCTGTGTCTCTTTTGCTGTCTCGCATATAGGGTTATCATTATCATCTTTTTAAATTCCATATATATGCATTAGTATACTGTATTGGTGTTTTTCCTTCTGGCTTACTTCACTCTGTATAATAGGCTCCAGTTTCATCCACCTCATTAGAACTGATTCAAGTGTATTCTTTTTAATGGCTGAGTAATACTCCATTGTGTATATGTACCACGGCTTTCTTATCCATTCATCTGCTGATAGACATCTAGGTTGCTTCCATGTCCTAGCTGTTATAAACAGTGCTACAGTGAACATTGGGGTACACGTCTCTTTCAATTCTGGTTTCCTCGGTGTGTATGCCCAGCAGTGGGATTGCTGGGTCATATGGCAGTTCTATTTCCAGTTTTTTTAAGGAATCTCCACACTGTTCTCCATAGTGGCTGTACTAGTTTGCATCCCACCAACAGTGTAAGAGGGTTCCCTTTTCTCCACACCCTCTCCAGCATGTACTGCTTGTAGACTTTTGGGTAGCAGCCATTCTGACCTGCGTGAGATGGTACCTCATTGTGGTTTTGATTTGCATTTCTCTGATAATGAGTGATGTTGAGCATCTTTTCATGTGTTTGTTAGCCATCTGTATGTCTTCTCTGGACAAGTGTCTGTTTAGTTCTTTGGCCCATTTTTTGATTGGGCCGTTTATTTTTCTGGAATTGAGCTGCAGGAGTTGCTTGTATATTTTTGAGATTAATTCTTTGTCAGTTGCTTCATTTGCTATTATTTTCTCCCATTCTGAAGGCTGTCTTTTCACCTTGCTTATAGTTTCCTTCGTTGTGCAAAAGCTTTTAAGTTTAATTAGGTCCCATTTGTTTATTTTTGCTTTTATTTCCACTACTCTGGGAGGTGGGTCATAGAGGATCCTGCTGTGGTTTATGTCAGAGAGTGTTTTGCCTATGTTTTCTTCTAGGAGTTTTATAGTTTCTGGTCTTACTTTCATGCTATTGTAAACTGAATTGTTTCCATGTACAGATTGATCAGTCCTTTTCATATTGTTCATTATTCATGTATAGAAATGCAACTGATTTTTGTATGTTGATTTTGTGTGTGTGGGGGGGGGATCTTCAGGGTTTTCTAAATAAGATCGTATCTACAATTCAATAGAAAAAAAAAAAACAATTTCAAAATAGGCAAAGAGGCAAAGGACTGGAACCGATTTTTTTTTTTCAAATAAGACATACAATGTGCAACAGGTACATGAAAAGACGTTCAACATAACCAATCAACAGAAAAATGCAAACCAAAATCACGAGATCACCCACCTTACACCTGTTTGTATGACTATCATCAAAAAGGAAAGAGATAATAAATGCCAGCAAGAATGTGAACAAAAGAGAAGGCTTATACTCTGCAGGTGGAAATGTAAACTGGTAGTCACTATGAAGAACAGCATGAGAATTCCTCAAAAAATTAAAATCTATCTACTATATGATCCACTAATTCCGCTTTTTAGTATATATTCAAAGTAAAACAAAAAACAAAAAAACATTATTTAGAAGAGTTATCTGTACTACTATGTTCATTGCAAGAGAACCTACAGGGCCATCAACAAATCAATGGATCAAGAAAACATGATATACGTATATATGTATGCACACACACACATGAATACATACACTTATGCATAATATTTCACTGTGTGTGAATGAGCTTGGAGGCATTAAAGAAACCAGACAGAAGACAACCAAATACTGCATGGTATCATTTCTATTTAAAAAAAAAAAAGTTAAGCTCATATCCAGAGAGTAGGAAAGTGGCTGCCAGGGGCTGGGTGGTGGGAAGTAGAGCAAGGTTGGTAAAGGTTACAGACTTTGTTATAAAATGAATAAGGACTAAGGACATGATGTATAATGACTATAGTTGGTAACAATGTAATCTATAATTAAAATTTGCTAAGAGAGTAGTTGGAGAAGGAAATGGCAACCCACTCCAGTGTTCTTGCCTGGAGAATCCCAGGGATGGGGGAGCCTGGTGGGCTGCTGTCTCTGGGGTTGCACAGAGTCAGACACGACTGAAGCGACTTAGCAGCAGCAGCAGCAAAAGAGTAGTACTTAAATGTTCTCATTAAAATAGAAAATGAAACAAAAATATGTGGTATGATGGATGTGTGAAATAAATCAATGTGGATATTCTTTTCCAGTGTATACATATGTTAAATCACTGTGTTGTATACTTTTAGAATTTTATATGTCAACTATATCTCCCTAAAGCTGAAAAAAAAAAAAAAAGATCATCTGTGAACAGACATAATTTACTTCTTCCTTTTCACTTTGAATCCTTTTTATTCTTTTCTTGCCAGATTGCTCTGGGTACAACTTTCAGCACTACGTTGAACAAAAGTGGCAACAGTGGGCTTCCTTGACTTGTTTTGGTTCTTAGTGGAAATGCTTTCAAAGTCTATTGCCATGGAGTATGATGCTATGAGTTTTTCATTTAAGAATATTATTATACTGAGGTAGTTTCCTCTGTTCCCAGTTCGTTGAATGCTTTTATCATGAAAGTATACTGAATTATGTCAAATTATTTTCTGTCAATTAAGATGATAGTGTAGTTTTTGTCCTTCATTCTGTTAGGTTTGATAGACTTTCAATGCTGAACCATTCTTATATTCCAGTATAGATCCCTTATGGTCATGATGTAAAATCTTTTTAATATGCTCCTTTTAAGGAGTTTTGCATCAGTGTTGAACCAAAGGGATATTGGCCTGCAGTCTTCTTTATTTGAAGTGTCTTTCTCTTTATTTGATATTAGGGTAATATTGGTCTCATGGAATCAATCAGGAACCTTTCCTTCCTCTTCAATTTCTGTGAAAAGTTTAAGAAAAATCAGTTTGAATTATTCCTTAAATGCTTGCCAGAAATCAATAGTGAAGCCATAAGGTTCAAGGCTTATCTTTGTTGGGAGATTTGTGATCACTGATTCAATCTCTGTCCTAGTTACAGGTCTATTCAGAATTTCTATTTCTTTGCAGTTTAGTCTTTAGTAAGTTTGTGTTTCTAGGAATTTGTCCATTTTATCTAGTTATATATTTCATTAGTGGAGAATTATTACAGTACTTTTACAGTCCTTTTTATTTCTATAGAATCTGTAATGTAGAATGTCTCCAATTTCATTTCAGATTTTAGTGATTTTTTTTTCCTTTATCACTATAGGTATAGGTTTGTCAATTTTGTTTTTGAGCAATCAACTTTTGGTTCTATTGATTTTCCCGATTTTTTAAATTCCTTATTTCACTTTCTCCACTCTAATTTTTATTATGTTCCTACGTTGGGTTTAGTTTGTTCTTCTTTTTCTAGTCCTTTAAAGTTATAAAGCTAACTCATTGATTTGAAATCTTTGTTTTTTAATGTTAGTGATTCTAACTATAAAATCTCCTCTAAGCACTACTTTTGATACATCCCATAGTTTTGGTCAAAGCAACCAGTCAATCTTAAAGGAAATCAACCCTTGAATATTCATTGGAAGGACTAATGCTGAAGCTGAAGCTCCAGTAATTTTGCTCCCTCATGAGAAGAGCTGATTCACTGGAAAAGATTTTGATTCTGGGAAAGATTGAGGGCAAGAGAAGAAGGGGATGACAGAGGATGAAATGGTTGGACGGCATCACTGACTCAATGGACATGAGTTTGCACAAATTCCAGGAGATAACAAAGAACAGTGAAGCCTGTTGTGCTGCAGTTCATAGGGTCACAAAGAGTTGGACACAGCTTAGCGATGAACAATAGTTTTGGCATGTTGCGTTTCTGTTTTTGTTTCTAAGTACTTCCTAATTTCCCATGTAATTTCTTTGACCCACTAGTTGTTCAACAGTGTACTGTTTAATTTCAACAATAGTGTGGATTTTCCAGTTTTCCTCCTTTATTTATTTCTAACATTATCCCATTGTGGTTGGAGAAGATACTTTATACATCTTTTTACAAATCTATTGAAACTTAATCTGTGGCCAGACATATGGTCTATTCTGGAAAATGTTCCATGGACACTTGAGATAAACATGTATGCTATTGTTGGCTATGGTGTTCTGTATATGGCTGTTAGGCAGGGAGTTACTTAGTCATTTATTTCCTTACTTCTGTTTAACTGAACTACACTTATCATTACCAGAGCCCAGGAGTTTCCAACTATTATTGTAGAATTATCTATTATTCTCTTCCAACTGTCAGTTTTTGATTCATATATTTTGACAATCTGTCAGTAGGCATGTAAATAATTATTATATCATTTTTCTCTATTGAAATTTGTATTAATGTTTTTGTTTCTTCCAACTTTTTAGACTTTGTCTATTTTGTATATGTCTATTTTAATACAGCCACACCTGAACTTTTTTGCTTATTATTTGCATGGAGTATTATTTTCAAAATTTCAAACTATTTGGCCTTTGGATCTGAAGTGACTGTTGTAGTTAGAGTACACAGTGGATTCCAGTGTTTAAATCCATTTTCTCAATCTTGGTGTTTTGCTGGGAGAGTTTAATTCATTTATACTTTAAAGAGACTATTATTTTGCTTGCTTACTATATGCCTCATAGTTGTTGTTTTAAGGTGGGGGGCAGCTCATTAATTCCTTTAGTGACTTTTCAGTTTAGGTCAGTCGCTCAGTTGTGTCCAACTCTTTGTGACTGCATGGACTGCAGCACACTAGGCTTCCCTGTCCATCACCAACTCCTGGAGTTTGCTCAAACTCATGTCCATTGAGTGGGTGATGCCACCCAACTATCTCATCCTTTGCTATCCCCTTCTCCTCCAACCTTCAATCTTTTCCAGCATCAGGGTCTTTACATCCAGAGAAGGCAATGGCAACCCAGTCCCGTACTCTTGCCTGGAAAATCCCATGGATGGAGGAGCCTGGTAGGCTGCAGTATACGCGGTCGATAGGAGTCGGACACGACTGAGTGACTTCACTTTCACTTTTCACTTTCATGCATTGGAGAAGGAAATGGCAACCCACTCCAGTATTCTTGCCTGGAGAATCCCAGGGACGGGGAAGCCTGGTGGGCTGCCATCTATGGGGTCGCACAGAGTCAGACACAACTGAAGTGACTTAGCAGCAGCAGCAGTTCTTTACATCAAGAGGCCTAAGAATTGGAGTTTCACCTTCAGCATCAGTCCTTCCAATGAACACCCAGGACTGACTTCCTTTAGGATTGACTGGTTGGATCTCCATGCTGTCCAAGGGACTCTCAAGATCTTCTCCAACACCACAGTTCAAACACATCAATTGTTCGGTGCTCAGCTTTCTTTATAGTCCAACTTTCACATCCATACATGACTCCTGAAAAAACCATAGCTTTGACTAGACAGATCTTCGTTGGAAAACTAATGTCTCTATTTTTTAATTTGCTGTCTAGATTAGTCATAACATTTCTTCCAAGGAGCAAGCGTCTTTTAATCTCATGGCTGCAGTCATCATCTGCGGTGATTTTGCAGCCCCCCAAAATAAAGTCTCTCACTGTTTCCATCGTTTCTCCATTTGCCATGAAGTGATGGGACCTGATGCCACGATCTTAGTTTTCTGAATGCTGAGTTTTAAGCCAACTTTTTCACTCTCCTATTTCACTTTCACCAAGAGGTTCCTTAGTTCTTCACTTTCTTGCCATAAGGGTGGTGTCATCTGCATATCTGAGGTTATTGATATTTCTTCCAGCAATCTTGATTCCAGCTTGTGCTTCATCCAGTCCAGCATTACTCATGATGTACTCCGGATATAAGTTAAATGAGCAGGGTGACAATATACAGCCTTGACATACTCCTTTCCCGATTTGGAACCTGTCTGTTGTTCAATGTCCAGTTCTAACTGTTGCTTCTTGACCTGCATACAGATTTCTCAGGAGGCAGGTCAGGTGGTCTGGTATTCCAATCTCTGGAAGAACATTCCACAGTTTATTGTGATCCACACAATCAAAGGCTTTTGCATAGTCAATAAAGCAGAAGTAGATGCTTTTCTGGAACTTTATTGCTTTTTTGATGATCCAACAGATGTTGGCAATTTGATCTAGGTTCCTCTGCCTTTTCTAAATCTAGCTTGATCATCTTGAAATTCACCATTGACGTACTGTTGAAGCCTGACTTGGAGAATTTTGAGCATTACTTTGCTAGCATGAGATGAGTGCAATTGTGCAGTAGTTTGAGCATTCTTTGGCATTGCCTTTCTCTGGGATTGGAATGAAAACTGACCTTTTCCAGTTTTGGCCACTGCTGAGTTTTCCAAATTTGGTGACATATTGAGTGCAGCACTTCCGCAGCATCATCTTTTGGGATATGAAACAGCTCAACTGGAATCCATTACCTCCACTAGCTTTGTTTCTAGTGATGCTTCCTAAGGCCCACTTGACTTCACATTCCAGGATGTCTGGCTCTAGGTGAGTGAAAAAACCATCTTGGTTATCTGGGTCATAAAGATCATTTTTGTATACTTCTTCCATGTATTCTTGTCAACTCTTCTTAGTATCTTCTGCTTCTGTTAGGTCCGTACCATTTCTGTCCTTTATTGTGCCCATATTTGCATGAAGAGTTCCCTTAGTATCTCTAATTTTCTTGAAGAGATCTCTAGTCTTTCCCATTCTATTGTCTTTCTCTATTTCTTTGCATTGATCACTGAGGAAGGCTTTCTTATCTCTCCTTGCTATTCTTTGGAACTCTGCATTCAAATGGGTGTATCTTTCCTTTTCACTTCTCTTCTTTTCACAGCTATTTGTAAGGCCTCCTCAGATAGCCTTTTGCTTTTTTGTATTTATTTTTCTTGAGGATGGTCTTGATCCCTGTATCCTGTACAATATCACAAACCTCCACCCATAGTTCTTCAGGCTCTCTGTCTATCAGATCTAATTCCTTGAATCTATTTGTCACTTCCACTGTATAATTTTAAGCAATTTGATTTAGGTCATACCTGAATAGTCTAGCAGTTTTCCCTACTGTCCTCAATTTAAGTCTGAATTTGGTAATAATGAGTTCATGATCTGAGGCACTGTCAACTGCTAGTCTTGTTTTTGCTGACTGTATAGAGCGTCTGCATGCTGCTGCTGCTGCTGCTAAGTCGTTTCAGTCGTGTCCGGCTCTGTGCGACCCCATAGACGGCAACCCACCAAGCTCCCCCGTCCCTGGGATTCTCCAGGCAAGAACACTGGAGTGGGTTGCTGTTTCCTTCTCCAATGCTGCAAATAATATAACCAATCTGATTTCACTATTGACCACTTGGTGATGTCCATGTGTAGAGTCTTCTCTTGTGTGGTTGGAAGAGGGTGTTTGCTATGACCAGTGCATTCTCTTCGAAGAACTCTATTAGCCTTTGCCCTGCTTCATTCTGTACTCCAAGACCAAATTTGCCTGTTAATCCAGGGAATTCTTGACTTCCTGCTTTTGCATCCACTCCCCTGTAATGAAGGGGACATCTTTTTTGGGTGTTAGTTCTAAAAGCTCTTGTAGGTCTTCATAGAAACATTCAACTTCAGCTTCTTCAGCATTACTTGTCGGGACATAGACTTGGATTACTGTGATATTTAATGGTTTGCCTTGGAAATGAACAGAAATCCTTTTGTATTTTTTGAGACTGCATCCAAGTACTGCATTTGGACTCTTGCTAACTATGGCTACTCCATTTCTTTTAAGGGATTCTTGCTGACAGTAGTAGATATAATGGTCATCTGAGTTAAGTTCACCCATTCCAGTCCATTTTAGTTTGCTGATTCCTAAAATGCCAATGTTCACTCTTGCCATCTCCTGATTGATCACTTCCAATTTGCCTTGATTCATGGACCTAACATTCCAGGTTCCTATGCAATATTGCTCTTTATAGCATCAGACTTTACTTCCATCACCAGCCACATCAACAACTGGGTGTTGTTTTTGCTTTGGCTCCATCTCTTCATTCCTTCTGGAGTTATATCTCCACTGATCTCCAGTAGCATATTGGGCACCTACTGTCCTGGGGAGTTCATCTTTCAGTGTCCTTGCTTTTTGCCTTTTCATACTGTTCATAGGGTTCTCAAGGCAAGAGTACTGAAGTGGTATGCCATTCCCTTCTCCAGTGGACCACGTTTTATCAGAACTCTCCACCATGTCCCATCCATCTTGGGTGGCCCTGAATGGCATGGCTCATAGTTTTATTTAGACAAGGCTGTGGTCCATGTGATCAGACTGGTTATTTTTCTGTGATGTGTCTCCTCAGGAGATACTCAAAGACTGTTCTGTCTCAGTCTCTGTGTTCTGGTGCACACAAAGCATGTTTGATCCCTCTGAGCATCTTTGGCAGGTATGGGGTTAGAGTCTAAATGTGATTTCACCCCTCCTACCATCTTGCTGGGGTTTCCCCTTTGCCCTTGGATGTGGGGTATCTCTTCAAATTCGCTCAGTGCCACACTGCCACCACTCCAGCACCACAGTGTCTTTTACGTTGACATTTTTTGGTAGTAAAAGGTTTAAATACTTCTTCATTTTTTTATGTGTGTATTCTATAGCTCTTTTCCTTGTGGTTACCATGGAGTTTACACTTAACATACTAGTTATAAATTCTAATTCATTTTATACTAGCTTAGCTTCAATAACATACAAAAAATGTCTTTACACTTCTGTTTCCAGTCTTCAGTCATTGAGGTTCCCTGAATTAAATCTTTATACACTGTGTGCCCCTAAACATAAACAACTATTTTAAATTCATTAGTCCCTTAAATGAAGTAGAAAACAACATGTAGATTTACAGACCACAATTACAATAAAACAAACGTATTGACTAAACATTGTCTATTCAATGTATTAGTCTATTAAATCCTGTAGATAACAAATGTAGTAACTGAACACTTTTACAATATTAGCTTTTAAAATTGTTCCTATATTTCTCTTTATTATGCTCTGCATTTCTCCATATGACTTTAGTTATGATCTAGTGTCCTTTCATTTGACCCTTGCAAGATTTTCATGAGCATTTCTTGCAAGGAAGGTCTAGTGGTAAACTCTCTGAGCTTTATGTAGGAATGTCAATATCTCCTTCACTTTTGAAGAGAAAAAAACAAACAAAATGGTCTTGCCAGACAGGAAATTCCTAGTTGAATTTTTCTTCTTTTAGCACTTTATATCAGCCCACTTCTTTTGGCCTCCCAAGTTCCTGATGGAAAATCTTCTGATAATTTTTGAGAATCCCTTTTATGTGGGTATTCACTTCTCTGTCTTATGCAATTTTATTATGTCTTGATATGGACTTTTGAGTCAGTTTTACTTGGAATTCACTGAACTTCTTGGATATTTATATTCATAACTTTCATCAGATTTGTTTTCAGCTATTACTTCCTCAATTATTCTCTTTCTGTCTCTCCTGTGATTCAGTGTGCCTGCTGGCCTGCTTGATGGCTTTCCACAGGACACTTAGCCTATGTTCATTTTTCTTCAATCTTTGGATTGTTCCTCAAATTTGATAATTTTCATTGTCCTATATTTTTTGTCTGGTGTACACTGATTCTTTCTTCTGCATACTCAAATCTCCTGGGCATTCCTCTAGTGAATTCTCTGTTTCAGTTATTGTACTTTTCAGCTCCAAAAATATTTGATTTTTAGGTTTCCTATCTATTGATATTGCCATTTATTCATAAATTGCTTTGCTTTTACTTCCTCCACATCTTCTGTTAGTCTCTTGGGCATCTTTAGAACAGTTATTTTACTCTCTGCTTAGTATATCTACCATCAGATCTTCTTCAGGAACAGTTTCCATACATTATTTTCCTTTGAATCACTCAAATTTTCCTGTTCCTTTGTATGCCTTGTAAATTTTTCTTTTGTTGAAAACTAGTCACTTGATTTTACATTATGTTAACTCTGGAGTTCAGATTCTCCCCCTTCTACAGTTTGCTCATTGGTTATTGTTTTTGGTTTTTAAATTATTGCATGCTGTATCTGTGTTAAGGATCAACCTGAATTGTAAAATCAAAGTCTTCTCATATTTTTTACCCTTTCCCTGGGTTTAGTGGTCAATTTCTAATCTTCCCCATATGTGCAGTTTTTTGGACTGTCCTAGTCTTTAAGCATGTCTGACTCTCCAAAGTGGGAAAACTAAAGAGGAAAGGAAAAAGGGGGACCTGGCTTATTATTCCCCTGTAAGTCACTTCACTGGGGGTGGTAGAGATAGGATATATGGCTTACAAACGTGGGAGGTATAACAGCCATGACTGCCAATCTCTGCACCTCTGTGATCAAAAGTGGCATAAACAATTATGGCATAGATCCCTCAATATTTAAGAGTTCAGTGTTCTCTTTGCCCACCTTGACTCCTATCAGCAAGGTGCTCCAGGATACATATATGGATGCCTGCCACATGGTTGGGGTTGGGAAACTGGTTGCTATTACTATGCTAAGAGCTGAAACTGGCCTAAATTAACTACAATTTACTGTCCAAGGCTTCATCTGGAAGTTGCAAGCCCTAGACTCCAGAATTCCAAAATAGTGACTCTGGTGCAACTATATTAGGTGTTAGGTTGGACTCCTGATACTTCCTACTCCATCATCTTCCCAGAAAACTCTTAGGTATAGATTTTTGTGTGAACATAGTTTTCGTTGTTCTTAGATAAATACTCAGAAGTGTGGTGGATAGGTCACATGTTAACATTACTACAAACTTCCTCAAACTGTTTTGTAAAACAGGTTGTACCATTTTGTAATTTCACTAGCAATGTATGAAAGCTGTAGTTGCTCCACATTCTTGACTAATCTTAGTACTATCAGAGTGTATTTTAAGCCACTCTAATAGGTGTGTGATGCCATCTTATTGTGGTTGTATTTTGTATTTGTCTAAATAGATCAAATTGCCAACATCCGTTGGATCATCAAAAAAGTAAGAGTTCCAGAAAAACATCTATTCCTGCTTTATTGACTATGCCAAAGCCTTTGACTGTGTGGATCACAATAAACTGTGGAAAATTCTGAAAGAGATGGGAATACCAGACCACCTGACCTGCCTCTTGAGAAACATGTATGCAGGTCGGGTAGCAACAGTTAGAACTGGACATGGAACAACAGACTGGTTCCAAATAGGAAAAGGAGTACATCAAGGCTGTATATTGTCACTATGCTTATTTAACTTATATGCAGAGTACATCATGAGAAACGCTGGGCTGGAAGAAGCACAAGCTGGAATCAAGATTGCCAGGAGAAATATCAACAACTTCAGGTATGCAGATGACACCACCCTTCTGGCAGAAAGAGGAACTAAAGAGCCTCTTGATGAAGGTGAAAGAAGAGAGTGAAAAAGTTGGCTTAAAGCTCAACATTCAGAAAACTAAGATCATGGCATCTGGTCCCATCACTTCATGACAAATAGATGAGAAACAGTGGCAGACTTTATTTTGGAAGGTTCCAAAATCACTGCAGATGGTGACTGCAGCCATGAAATTTAAGGACGCTTACTCCTTGGAAAAAAAGTTATGACCAAACTAAACAGCATGTGAAAAGCAGAGACATTACTTTGTCAACAAAGGTCCATCTAGTCAAGGCTATGGTTTTTCCAGTAGTCATGTATGGATATGAGTGTTGGACTATAAGAAAGCTGAGGGCCGAAGAATTGATGCTTTTGAACTGTGGTGTTGGAAAAGACTTTTGAGAGTCTCTTGGATTGCAAGGAGATCCAACCAGTCCATCCTAAAGGAGATCAGTCCTGGGTGTTCACTGGAAGGACTGATGTTGAAGCTGAAACTCCAGTAGTTTGGCCACTTGATGCAAAAAGCTGACTCATTGGAAAAGACCCTGATGCTGGGTAAGACTGAGGGCAGAAGGGGACGACGGAGGATGAGATCGTTGGACGGCATCACCAACTCAATGGACATGAGTTTGGGTAAACTCCAGGAGCTGGTGATGGTCAAGGAGGCCTAGTGTGCTGCAGTTCATGGGGTTGCAGAGTTGGACACGACTGAACTGAATGGATGATGATGTGAAGCATCATTTCATGTGCTTATTTGTCATCTGTAAATCTTTGGTATTTACAAATTTATTGTTCATTTTTATTTTTACAGTTATTTATATATATCCTGGATATTCTTTTGTCAAATATATGCTCCCCAAAGACTGTCCCCAGTGTGTGACTGCCTCTTTATTTTTCATAGCATCTTCTGAATAAGATTTTTATTGGATGACATCTAATTTATCTTTATTTTCAATGGAGAAAACTTTTGGTGTTGTATACAGGAATTCCTTGTGTAAGCAATGTCACACAGGTATTTTTTCCTGTAACTTTTGGTCTGTATTTCAAATTTTGTGTGAGAGAAATTTTTTAAAGGTTTCCCTTTTGTGTGTGTGTGTGGGGGGGTATAGGTGTCCAATTATTCCAACATCTTATATTTAAATAGCAATCCTCTCCACTGAACTGTCTTCTCATTTTTGTCAAAAATTAATGTGCCATACACGTGTGGGTCTACTTGTGGACTTTTCTATTTCAGTGATCTATGCATCTATCCTTCTGCCAAATACACTGCTATTCTAGGTTGATAATAAACCTTAGAAGTATGTAACAAGTCATATAATTGTTTTGTTTTTTTTAATTGTGCTGGACATTCTGGTTGCTGTTTTTCCAAAGAGCTCTGAAAGTCAGTTTAGCAATATCAACAAATTATCCTGCTACAATTTTCAATTTGAAATGAATCTATTTGAGGTGACATCACAATAATCATGACTCTTTCAGGTCATGTATACAGTATAGTTCTCTGTTTACTTAGGTCTTTATTTTTTATCAAAATTTGGGGAAGGGCCTTTGGCATAAGTGTCTAGTACACATTTTGGTAGACTTAGATACTCAAGCTGGTTTTAGAAAAGGCAGAGGAATCAGAAACCAAAGAGCCAACAACCACTGGATCATCGAAAAAGCAAGAAAGCTCCAGAAAAACATCTATTTCTGATCACTGACTATGCCAAAGCCTTTGACTGTGTGGATCACAATAAACTGTGGAAAATCCTGAAAGAGATGGGAATACCAGACCACCTGACCTGCCTCTTGAGAAACCTATATGCAGGTCAGAAAGCAAGTTAGAACTGGACATGGAACAACAGACTGGTTCCAAATAGGAAAAGGAGTACCTCAAGGCTGTATATTGTCACCCTGCTTATTTAACTTATATGCAGAGTACATCATGAGAAATGCTGGGCTGGAAGAAGCACAAGCTGGAATCAAGATTGCAGGGAGAAATATCAATAACCTCAGATATGCAGATGACACCACCCTTATGGCAGAAAGTGAAGAGGAACTCAAAAGCCTCTTGACAAAGGTGAAAGAGGAGAGTGAAAAAGTTGGCTTAAAACTCAACATTCAGAAAATGAAGATCATGGCTCTGGTCCCATCACTGCATGGGAAATAGATGGGGAAACAGTGTCAGACTTTAATTTTGGGGGCTCCAAAATCACTGCAGGTTGTGATTGCAGCCATGAAATTAAAAGACGCTTACTCCTTGGAAGAAAAGTTATGACCAACCTAAATAGCATATTGAAAAACAGAGACATTACTTTGCCAACAAAGGTCCGTCTAGTCAAGGCTATGGTTTTTCCAGTGGTCATGTATGGATGTGAGAGTTGGACTGTGAAGAAAGCTGAGCGCCCAAGAATTGATGCTTTTGAATTGTGGTGTTGGAGAAGACTCTTCAGAGTCCTTTGGACTGCAAGGAGATCCAATCAGTCCCTTCTGAAGGAGATCAGCCCTGGGATTTCTTTGGAAGGAATGATGCTAAAGCTGAAACTCCCAGTACTTTGGCCACCTCATGCGAAGAGTTGACTCATTGGAAAAGACCCTGATGCTGGGAGGGATTGGGGGCAGGAGGAGAAGGGGACTATAGAGGATGAGATGGCTGGATGGCATCACTGACTCGATGGACCTGAACTCCGGAGTTGGTGATGGACAGGGAGGCCTGGGGTGCTGCGATTCATGGGGTCGCAAAGAGTCGGACACGACTGAGCGACTGAACTGAACTGAACTGATACCTAATTATTTCAATTCTGGTACTACTGCAAATGTTAATTGTAGAAAAAATTTTCAAGATTTAGTAGTTCATTGCTAGTTTATTTACTGACTTCTACATATTTACTTTTAATCTTACAATCTTGTTTAACTCAATTGTTGGAGTCTTTAAATCTTTGGGATTTTCTACATGAACAATCATATCACCTCTGTATAGGAATAGTTTTATTTCTTAATTTCCAATTTGTATACTTTTCTGTTTCTCATTTTATGAACTGGCTGTCAGTGAGATGTTGAATAGTAGTGAGTGGGGCCTTCCTTGACTTGTTTCGCCTTACTTTTGGGAAAAACATTTAGCCTTTAGGACTTCTCTGTGGCTCAGACGGCAAAGCATCTGCCTACAATGCAAGAGAACCAGGTTCGATCCCTGGGTCACGAAGATCCTCTGGAGAAGGAAATTGCAACCCACTCTAGTACATCTGCCTGGAAAGTCCCATGGATGGAGGAGCCTGTTAGACTACAGTTCATGGGGTCACAAAGAATGGGACACGACTGAGTGACTTCACTTTGAAGAACAACTGGGAGACTTTGTGGACACTTTTCAGCTTAAGGAAGCTCTTTTCCATTCCCAGTTTACTGAGTTTTTACCAAGAATGGATATTTAGCTTTGTCAAATGCTTTTCTTTCATTTATTAAGATGATCATACGCGTTTTCTTCTTTAGTCTGTCAACAGGATAATTTACATTTATTGATCTCAAAAGGTTCGATAGACTGCCTTTCCCAATATAAAGTTCTCTTGGTCATGATTTAAATCCTTTTTATATATGGCTTCATTCAAATTGCTAATATTTTGTTGCAGATTTTTGCATCTATACTTACAAGAAATAGAAAGTTTTCTTTTATGACCAAGGTAATGCATGCATCTCAACATGAATTTGGAAGTGTTTTGTTGTACAGTATTGTTGGTTTCTTCATTTAATGTTTTGCAGAATTCACAAGTGAAGCCCTTCAGGCCTCCAGGGAAACTTTTAACTACAAAGTAAATTTATTAGGTACAGAGTTATTCAGAGTTGAGAAGTAGGTTACCTGCTTCTCAAATTAATTTAATACTTTCAGGAAGTTAGCTCATTTCATCAAAGTTGTCATATTTATGGAAATAAATTTACTAAAAATACTCCAGTATCATTTTCTTACAACCTGAGAGGGAAGAGGGGTTTTCCTTTGCCTTCAGGCTAGAACTTTTTCAATTGATCTTCTCAGGAACTAGTTCTGTTTCCAATATTTTCAACTCTTTTCTGTCTACAAGTTCACTGATTTATAATTATTTTCATTATTTCCTTGTTCTGCATTCTGTTTATTCTTTTTCAGTTCCTTATGGTAGAAGGTTAAATCTGTTATTTTTCTTCTTTTCTAATATGCCAAATTCTCTCCTTTTAGCTGGAGTTCCCTAATTCTGATGTAGTATTTTCATTTTCATTCAAGTATTTCCTAATTTCTCTTAAAAAGTCTATCTTGATCCATACATATAACATGGAAATGCATTACTTAGTATCTATAAACTTGAATTTTTTTCAGATATTTGTTACCAATATCTGATTTTGTTCAGCTAAGATCAGAGAATTGCATGATTTAAGATTCTTAGTTTGCTAATAAGAATAATTATCTTCTAAATTCTACTGCTGGTTAGTTCACTGGGTTGTGCAGGAAGAAAAACCTTACTCTTAAAACATAAGAACAGATACACAAATAGTCCAAAAGAGACAAGATTATACTGTGGTATTAAAATTTCATAAGGATGATTAGGAAAAAAAAAAGTCTAAAAATTCATGGCGGTAAAAGGACAAAAAATGGCTAAGAAACACTGGATTAGAGCTGTTTCACTATTTTATTTTTCATTTAAGAGGTGATATATTTGTCATACAGAAAAGTGTGAAAAAGTGTAACAGATCCCATATCCCAAGACCCAAATTTAATAATGTTAACATTTAGAAAAATATACAAATATCTTTTTTAAAGAAAAATCCAATATATATATAGAGAACAACCCAAATTTCAATCTTTCCCCTCCATATTTTTCTTCAACAGAAAGATATTAAATGTTTTCATAAATAATATATAACATTTTATGTATATTAAGCTCTGAAAAGATTCATGATAAAGAAATTAATCAACTGTTCATATGTTCTTCTGGAATTCTTAAATTTTCAAAGATCTTGGTATATAAGTACTAGAGAAATGGTATATTGATGCCATACCATAATGTAAAAAAAAAATGTCCTATGTAGTAAAATACCCTTTTACTGATTTCTGATATACATATAAATATACACATATATTTTATTTATTTATTTTTTAATTTTTTTAAACTTTACATAATTGTATTAGTTTTGCCAAATATCAAAATGAGTCTGCCACAGGTATACATGTGTTCCCCATCCTGAACCCTCCTCCCTCCCCATATTTTAAAATATCATCCCTTTAAATCTTTGTATATTAAATCATAATTAATTAATTGATCTCCCAGTTCTTCCCCATGGTAATAAAGCTTAAGCTCAGTGGGTACAGAATCTCTCTTTCCTTGTACTTTTTCAGTATTTGGTGAGTCCTGGGTTGTTTAATTAAAATTCCCTATACTATCCTTTGTGTGAATGCTGTATCTCTATTATAGTTTGCTTTCAGGAAATTCCAGTGTATAATATATAGTAGCTTAAGTCATGGGGGTGGGAATTCTATTTCTGAGAATCATCAGTTCTGTCTCTTATGTGCCTAACACATGTAGTTTAGCTGTCATCTCTACTGAACAGTCCTACTGAAGTCACTATCTTTTGCTTTACATGTATTAGTAAAAACAATTAAATGTAATAAAGTATCTTAATTTACAGTTGAAGTTTATCAAAAAACTTCATTACTCACAAAGGGAAGTGTTCTCTTCTTATAGGGTGTTAAAGATCAAACTACTATACATAAACAGTACAATGTCTTTAAAGACAAAGGTACTTTTAATAGGTATTGATTCCTTTGTCTTACTTCCTTTCAAATTTCAAAGACTTAATCTCTCAAGACACTGGTTTCTGAAGGAGTTTCACTTGCACAGCAAATACTTTCCAAATCATCTAAACCAGCAACTTGTATGCTTTGCTGTTGTTGTCTAGTTGCTAAGTTGTGTCCAACTCTTTTGCAACCTCTTGGACAGTAGCCCGCCAGGCTCCTCTATCCATGGGATTTCCCAGGCAAGAATACTGGAGTGGGTTGCCATTTCCTTCTCCAGGGGCTGTTCCTGACCCAGGGATCGAACCCACGTCTCCTGTATTGCCAGGCAGATTCTTTACTACAAACCACCAGGAAAGCCCAACTTGTATGCTACAATTTTTTTTTTTTTAATGTGGTGATTTACCTAATCAGGATTATGCTAATTCTGTTAATGACTAGGGTACAGTGAGGAGCACTTGCATTACTTGAAAGTATATGCCTCCTTAAATTTTACACCCTAGGAATTTCCTTTGCTTTACACTAGTCCAGGCCCTTGTAAAAGGCATAAATGGAAAACAATCACATGGCAAAAAGAGTTTTATATACTGTATATTGTAGCAAAACATTTGTTTTTAGCTGCCTAATATCTAAGTTTCTTTTCTGATTTTACAATGCTATGCTTTTCCTTTAGAGAACAAGCCCAACTCTCATTTCACATGGTTTATATGAAACTTCACTTCTCACCTCAGAGGTGACATGTCTGACCCACACTTGGCCAGTGTGCCAAATCTCTCTGGCAAAAGGAAAAAGGTACTTATTGTTTAAAGTAACTGAAAAATCCAATGACAGACTAGCTATTTGGGCTCTTGCTCTGTAAGTACTTCTCCAGCTCCATAATTTCTAGACACCAAAGATCCTAAACTTTTCAAATAGTCTCTTGCTCCCTTGGTGTGGCAAGGAAGAATCTGGGCATCTCAGTGATAATTAAGACGGAAAGATGACTGATGTTTTACTGAAAATCTCAGAATTTTTTATCACCTTCAATATCAGGGCGAGTTGAGAACCACCACAACTACCACTTTATGAGAGCTAATATTTATTGAAAATGTGACTCCCTCTCTCTCTATATATATATATATACACATACACACACACACACACACACAATCAGACGTAAGTACTTTATATCCATCTAATCAACTTTAAAACAATCCCAAATTAGGCATTTTTATTATTCCCATGGAATATGCAAAAGAAATGAAAAAGTCATAAAGCAAACTAAGGCATGGACACAAGATTTGAATTTTGAACCTATACCTGTAAAACCACTTTAATACACTATTTTTCAGTGAACTATTAAGAGTGAAATTCTTAACACTACAGGAGGATAGGTACTCCAGGATTTTATTTAGGTTGATTTTTAAAAATATTCTTTTTTGATAGAGTTTGTGTTAGTCACTCAGTTGTGTCCAACTCTTTGCAACCACAGGGACTGTAGCCCTGCAGGCTTCTCCGTCCATGGGATTCTCCAGGCACAAATACTGGAGTGGACTGTCATAAACCTGACAAACTCACACATTCCAAGGAATAATTTAGCTTTTGGCTCACTACTCCTATCATAATTAATGATAATTTCAAATAACACATATGATCCTTTTGTAATCCAAGTTTCTCAATTTCTTGAATTCATCTCTTTCCATAACCTCACTTTCACTCAACTACCATACTCACATTCTAGACGTCATTAATTACTGTGCTCTAATATTTTCAATCTCAGTCCCTTACTCTATTTCAACCTCCCAAATTTCCTACCTCTAAGAAATAACAACACATCTTCAACCACACTGCAATCTCAATGGATCATACCATTTGTCTATTGTGCCTGAAACTCCATTTTCTCAATTTGCTTATTACCAAATTACTTTCCATGTCCATCCTTCATAATCATTCTTTTGATTATGTCAACACTTTTCCCCTTCTCCCTTTTTGTTATATTCATGTGAGAAAATACTAATTTTAAAAATCTGACTGTCTACTCAATAGCAGTACAAAGGCTAAATTGGGAAAAACACAAAACCACATTGACTGATCTCAATTAAATTAACAACCATGGACTTCAAGTAGGCACTTTTTAAGTAATATCCAGCAATCCTTCTAAGCATTTTTTTCTCACTTCCCTAAATATCTATATCTTCTTTCTTCAATCCATTTTTCCCAAAGAGTTCTTCCCTCTACTTTATGACCTTGCTTACTATTTACTGAGAAAATACAACAAAAATTTTATATGCTCCCATTAGCTATACCAAACTGCAAATATCTAGATCTTTATAATCTGTCCTTCCTTCCACTGCTATTAATGAGCTGTTTACACACCCATCTTTAAAACTAACTCTTCTATTTATACACCATAACTATGGTTCCAGTGACATTCCTCTCACTCCTGTATCATTTCTCTGTTTTTTCTCTACTACATTTCACCATACAAATCGGCTATATTTTCAATCTTTAGCAAATAAAAACAAAACCTTCTTGATACTATATCCCCCTGTATTAACAACCCATTTCACTACTCCCTCAGAAAGCAAGACTCCTTAACAGTTGTCTTTGGAACTCATCTTTCTTACATCATCAACAGACCTAACATATTTAATCACTCCTTCCTAGCTGGGCTTCTTTCTTCATTTGGGTTTACCTACTCTTAGTTACATTTTCTTACCACTTGACATCTAAATGTTAGATTGTTCCAGGGTTCAAATCCCATTCTTCTATTTCCTACCTTTAAACTTTTCACTTACCTTACTTCACAAAGCTATGAGTAAAAGGGAAGAAGCTGTGATACACAATATCATTCCAACAAAGATCTAAGTGGCTCTAAGGTAAAACTGTTACTACATACTCACAGAAGAGTATCAACCAGAACAAATTCAATAAAACATATCAATGTTTCCTACTTAACATACAGCTGAAATTAATTTTACTAAGGGAACAGAATAATTTTATATAGGAAAAATTTATTGAGTGACATTCTGATACACTGGGAGACACAACAATGAAAACCTGTTAGGGCAAGTATACAAATTCCCTAACCTGTGAAAAATCCCCCACCACTTAAGAGAAAAAACAAAATCAAAACAACAACATCAAAATCATCAAAACTCAACCAAGTAAAACTACTCTGAGAATAACTACAAAAAATAAGATTACTATTAAAAAAAAAGTATTAAGTGCATCAGTATACAAGTAAGAATGAAAAAGGGCAATATTTGTAACCATAAAAGAAAATTTATATTTAGTATTATAAAATTACTTGATAAAAAATTTATGTAATTATCAAATTATACTTTCCTCAACATATAAATAACAAAGAAAAATTAAGATCATTATTTTAATTGGAAAGAAAATAATTTATTATATGAGGAAGATGATTAAAATACATGTGATAGATCTCTAATAAACTGATTTAAATGCATATAGATTTAATTTTTAAATACACTTTAAAAGATACTACGCACAGTTCCATAGTCCAGGTGGTCAATTTCATCTCCACAAAGGTGGAAAGTACTTGAGAGATAAAAGGAACCTAAAACACCATAAAAATTCATTAAAAATGATTATTGAACAGTTCACTAGTTCTAAAATAACTAAAAGCTAGAACATTTATATTTGGAAAATTAGTGAATCATGTCAGTGCAACAAAATTTTAATTACCTAACAGCACGTAAACTGATTTATAACATTAAAAAATCAAATATTTAACTGTGTCAAGAGAAAAAAGCAACAGCAATTTCAACATCTCCTGCTTTTTGTATCTTTGAATGATAATGATTAACAGAATTCTGCATTGTTTTCATTGTACTATTAGTAGGATTTAGTAAGAAAATCCTACTATTAGTAGGATTAGTAAGAAAAGGGATGTAAAGACTCCAATGCTGTATTTTCCTACTAAGAAAAGTTTAGATGGCTAGGGTGATATCTTGGATCCATGTAATCAGTTTAATCTAACAAAGCAGTATTCAAATTGGTCAGTCTTTAGAATAAGGGAAAATTAGATTCTTGGTCCTGATTCCAGAGATTCTTATCTATCAGTTCTAGGATAGAGTCCAGGAATCTTAACATATAAAAATCCTTCCTCAGTGGTTCTCAATCTTGGTTGCACATTAGAACCAATACTCTGTGAGGTTTGAAAATATTGATATCCATGCAGAAATCCAGGCCAATTAAAACAAAACTCTGGGAAGAAACCCTTTTTACTTTATTATTTTTCTTTAGTTTTTTTTTTTTTTTTAAAGTTCTGCAAGTCATTCTAATATGCAGCCAAAATTGAGAACCACTATTTGGGCAGTTCTGATTATCAACAGGTCTGGGAACCACTTACATACCTTCCAGAACTGTTTCTTTCCACTTATTGTGCTACCCTGAGTCAACTTTATGTCTTCTCCTCTCTGTTACTCTTTTCTTAATCCTTTTATTTTGTTTCGAAAAAGAAAGGGAAAAAAGATACTTCTAGTTGCTATCTCAAAGGAGATTTCAATAATAAAACCTCAGATGTCTGCTACTCTTATTTGGAATTCACACTGAAATTCAGTTATTTAAAATTTCAACACATGTACTTTTTATAGGGGGTAAAAACCCTTTTCCCCAAATTTTATAATAGGTTATACAGAATGCCTAAACCACATGTATCATGAAAGAGAAAGCATTTATGTTACTGAATTAGAAAATACATAAATAGAAGAAGCAAGAATAAAATCTGTGTTAAAACAAATGTATCCATTCTCCACGTAAATAAGTTGACCTGATTCACTAACTTTCTCTGGAAAAACTACATAACCTAAAGGATAGCACAGAAAATTCAGCAACAAATCTAAAAACCACATAAAAGATCTATTCAATCAACACAGATAATTTAGAAATACTTAATTTCAGTACATTGTTAAAAAGAAAAATTATTGCATAAGCTGGATCAGTGGGTTGGGGAGAGACAAAACACTTCTATGAAAATAAAAAAACACTGCCCCAAAAGGATACGACAAGAAAGGATACACTTTGTATGACAGTATTACAGCAGTATTTACGCAGGGATGCTTCTAAAGAAGAACAGCAGAATGTAGTTTAATTTTTTTTCTCATATTTCATGTTAAATTTACAAGTAATTTTTTTTAAACACATAGAAAATGGTTTATTTTCATCTGTTCTTCTAAAGTATTTGTAAGACATCTGTCTGACTATATCAGTATAGATACTTTATTACAAAATTCAAATATTCAAGGTGCTTCCCAAAAGGAATAAACATTAGCAAAACTTTCTTTATATAATTTTTTCAGCTTAACCATCAATAATTTTGGCCCATTTATTCATGTTCTTCATTATTCTAAAGCAGAAAGATTTAAAACAAAATGAATATAGTTCCACTCATCTTTCTTAAATCAACATTGACATAAAGTGCTTCATTTTACCACTTTTTAATTATGAAATTATTTAATTATGAATTAAAATTACTTATTTTAAAGCTGAAATACTTCATTCCAAAAAATATGGACATATTTCTGTGAGGAGGACAATTAGTAATTAGCAATGCAAATTCTCAGGTCCCACCAAGGGTAACCAATTTGTCCTGACTTGGCAGACATCTTCCCAGTGTTAGCATTAAAAAGTCCAGTATCCTAGAAAATCTCTTATTCATCGGAAAACTAGGAAAATTGATTACCCAAAGCCAAACACCCTTGCAGACCTACTGAATCAGAAATTCTGTGTAGGGGTTAGAGGAAACCCCATAATCTGTGTTTTATCAGGCTCTCTAGGTGATTATAATACACGTTAAAATTTAAGAAGTACTCTTTTTTTCTAAGAAAAGAAAGTAAATTAAGAATAATAAAGATACATTGCCCTTATAAAATTCATTCTCTCCAAATTTAA
The DNA here is from genome assembly GCF_032452875.1 of Bos javanicus. NCBI lineage: Eukaryota > Metazoa > Chordata > Mammalia > Artiodactyla > Bovidae > Bos > Bos javanicus. The sequence continues at coordinate 40,186,064 of NC_083870.1, forward strand.
TTTTTTACATACAAATGAACTTTATTGCATAATTGTGAAGTTTAATGAAAATTAACAGCATAGTTAGACAGTCAGAGTGATGCATCCTTTAAAAACATTACTCCGGCTGTTATCCTTTCTTAATTTTCTCTCAAGAAAGTCTTGTCCTTTTAGTATGTTATCGCCACACTTACCTTTAACTAATTTTTAACACTTTCTTTTTCCTTCTTTAGAATCTTGTTTTGGTCTAGCAGATCGAGCAAATTGCTAATATTTAAAAATTAAGGTTAACTTCACAAACATGAAAGGAATCTTTTCTAAAGAATTATCAAGAACATCCTAATGTAGGGTAGGAGCAGAGTTTTTAATTTCTCTATTTGTCTTCCTACTCAGTCATTCGTCAGTATTTCTTGACTGCCTCCTACTTGTCTATGACCTGGGGGAGAAGTAAAAAATTTTCCCTTTCTTTTATAGTCATTTTTTACACCTATACCTCTGCTCCTTCATTTATCCCACTAATTTCTAGTTTGAAATTGCATTAACTGCAGAAAGCACGATGGCTAATCAATAATATATTGTTATTAAAATTCTTAAACATAAATATGAATTACAATACAATAAAATGATACTGTACTATCTTTGGTTTAGCAAGTATATATATTTTAAGTATTAAATAAAATGTTTAGACTTGGCTGGATTTTAATAGCCTCATTATGCTTATTTTCCAATAAAAATCTAAATAACATTGTCATCTGACTCAAATGTTTGTATTATAAATATTATAACTGAATATTCTCAAGCTGGAATGCAAGCTGTTGAGATTTCCAAAGCATAATATAAAAATTAGTTTCAACTATACCCTTACTGCTATAAACTCAATCTGGAACCAACTAATTTGAAGGATACAACCACCATAGGTTTTCCAAAAAGAACATATCCATTAGCTTCCTTTAACGCTTTTGCCGCTGCTTTTTCATTTGGAAGGCCAATGAAAGCTTGTCCTTTCATGCGACCTTCTTTCATCAAGCGTATATCAAACCTAGAAGTCAAGGAAGAAATAATGTTTTGACTTAAAGAATGTCAAAGAATTCTGATAAAGTGAATGAGAATGTGTTAAGTTAAAATTCTGCTATTTCAGAATAAAAATGACTCTACTATCTGATTAGCACATTATTTAGGCATTCTAAAATTATATTTTATATTCTGTTTTAAAATTGTTTTCATAAGTAGGTAATATAAGTTTGATGATGTTCTTATCATTTTTTAACTATCATAAAAGTATATATGATTTTAAAAAATCATATATACTTTGCAACTATAAAAGTAAATAAGTTTTTCTTTCATCTCTCTTTTTTAAAAGTTTTATGCAGCCAATTTAATACTGTTTACTCAAGTGACGAAAACAACTATACAACCAAGAATAAAAGGGTTGACAGAAACTATAGAAAAGTAACATGGAATTTCAGAAGAGAAAGGGACCTTAACGATCACCTAGTCAAAAATTACCATTTTACAGACAATGTGTACAGAGATTGAGTGAATTCTTCAGTGTTATACCGATAGCTAAAGTTAGGGCCAAAAATACAAACCAGATTTTACATTCCAAGTTACTCTATTATTCCACAGTGTATTCTCCTGTCTATATTTCAGGGGAGGAAACTATAAACTACTTAAAAAACAGACTATAATTTACAACTAAAATACTGCCTAGCATTTAGTCTATGAGACTAGCAAAAGCATATAAAGAAATTTTAAGAATCAAAATGTGCAGTTAAATTTTTTTCTAAAAAATTCACAAGACTAGTCCCACAGGAAACAATTATTAATTTATCATTTTGATGTGTACAGTTTCTCAATACAGAATTATTTTTCCTCTCAAATGCTAATGGGAGGCAATACTGGAAATAGAAAGGATGCATAAACATGGTGTGTACATACACACACACACATATATATATACACACACACATGCGCATATATATATATATATATATATATCAGATCAGATCAGTCACTCAGTCATGTCTGACTCTTTGCGACCCCATGAATCGCAGCACGCCAGGCCTCCCTGTCCATCACCAACTCCCGGAGTTCACTGAGACTCACGTCCATCGAGTCAGTGATGCCATCTAGCCATCTCATCCTCTGTCGTCCCCTTCTCCTGCCCTCAATCCCTCCCAGCATCAGAGTCTTTTCCAATGAGTCAACTCTTCTCATGAGGTGGCCAAAGTACTGGAGTTTCAGCTTTAGCATCATTCCTTCCAAAGAAATCCCAGGGCTGATCTCCTTCAGAATGGACTGGTTGGATCTCCTTGCAGTCCAAGGGACTCTCAAGAGTCTTCTCCAACACCACAGTTCAAAAGCATCAATTCTTTGGCACTCAGCCTTCTTCACAGTCCAACTCTCACATCCATACATGACCACAGGAAAAACCATAGCCTTGACTAGACGAACCTCTGCTGGCAAAGTAATGTCTCTGCTTTTGAATATGCTATCCAGGTTGGCCATAATTTTCCTTCCAAGGAGTAAGCGTCTTTTAATTTCATGGCTGCAGTCACCATCTGCAGTGATTTTGGAACCCAGAAAAATCAAGTCTGACACTGTTTCCACTGTTCCCCCATCTATTTCCCATGAAGTGGTGGGACCGGATGCCATGATCTTCGTTTTCTGAATGTTGAGCTTTAAGCCAACTTTTTCACTCTCCACTTTCACTTTCATCAAGAGGCTTTTTAGTTCCTCTTCACTTTCTGCCATAAGGGTGATGTCATCTGCATATCTGAGGTTATTGATATTTCTCCCAGCAATCTTGATTCCAGTTTGTGTTTCTTCCAGTCCAGCGTTTCTCATGATGTACTCTGCATTGAAGTTAAAGAAGCAGGGTGACAATATACAGCCTTGACGTACTCCTTTTCCAATTTGGAACCAGTCTGTTGTTCCATGTCCAGTTCTAACTGTTGCTTCCTGACCTGCATACAAATTTCTCAAGAGGCAGATCAGGTGGTCTGGTATTCCCATCTCTTCCAGAATTTTCCACAGTTTATTGTGATCCACACAGTCAAAGGCTTTGGCATAGTCAATAAAGCAGAAATAGATGTTTTTCGGCACACACAATAACACAATACATTTGTGTGTGACATACATACATTTACATACACACACACACAAATGTATATATTTTTAAATTTTTTCCACTTATACAAAAGCAACAATAGGAACAAGGGTTACCATTTTGCACGTCCAGCAAAATAAACTTTTGGTATCCCAATAAAAAGAGGTATCTGCCACTAATGAGTATAAATGGACATTTTAAAAATACAGTGCATGCTTATATAAAGAAGTATATTGCCCGGGTTAAGATTTTAAAATATTAATTTTACATTAATTAGTCACTTTCTATCTAACTTCCATTCAAGAGTCTCCCTCCTTACATTTTCTAATTTTTACTTCTAATTTATATGGCCAAGGTCATACATATTTTAGACTTAACTAATTATAAAATTTCAAAGAATGAAATTCTAACTTCAAACATTACCTTTTAAATCATTTACAATCATATCCTTCTCTTTTGCACTCATAAAACGGAAGCCTTTCCAACTGAAAGAGAAGCTGCCACTACAGGAAGAATCTAAAACACTTGGCTTTAGTACCATATACTGCTGGTTTAGTCATTAAAACACTAGTTTTCAAAATCTAATCTTTGGACCAGCAGCTGTGGCATTATCCACAGGCTTTTTAGAAACACCAATTCATCCATCCTATCTCAGTTTAGAAAACCAAACTTTCTAGGATGAGCCAAGGAAATGGTTTTACTAAACTCTTAGACAGGTTAAAGTTTGAGGACCACTGCTTTAGGGTTAGGAAAGAAGTCTAGAATTTATGATGAAGCCTGTTTCTATAAATGTTTTACTGGAACTCAGTCATTAATATTCATTTATGTATTGTTTACAGCTGCTTTCATGCTACAAAGACAAAACTGAGTAGTTGCAACAGACACTGTAATATTTTAATATAAAAATATTAAATTTTTACTGTTCATTTAAAAAGAAATTTGCTGAATCCTGATCTAGATGTCTAAAAGATTAATTATGCAATAGGTATGAACAATTTCTTCATATAATTTTAATCACTAAAGGGAAAATGATATTTAAAAAGGGTTAATTTCTAACAGATTAAAAACAAAACAAAATTTGAGAATATACATGCTACTTACATTATCCGTTGGGTTTCTGATGAAAAGTCAACATATCTTCCAAAAATAAATTTAAGGTCCTAGAATTTCAACAAAGAAAAGACTAATAAGGAAAACCAGGGGAAAACATGCAAAATAATAAAACCAATTTATAAATTTCAACTTACCTTTTCCTGAACATGTTTAGCTAAATTCTTTACATAAATTCTACAGTTTGGTTCACCAGGTTCGTAACTTCTAAAAACTGAAAGTGTTTCCATTTCTTACATAAAAACAAAGCAAGACAAGGATACAAAATTAAGACAGCTTCATCAATTTTTTGAAGAAAAACTTTAACAGAAATCAAATATAACTGCTAAATAGACAAAATAAGCATTAAGAAAATGTTAAAATCATAGAAATTAATGACAATGTTACTAATGGTATAAAAATACCCATTAAGAATCTAAAGTGATGTTAAAAAATATCAGGCATCTAAAATTACTAAAATGTATCCACAAAATATTTTTATTAAAGCTTAATTTTAATTTATTTGAAAGACTGAAGCAAATAAAGATGCTATCAAACATCTGTGTTATTTTCTGATTAAAGTCAATCTCCCTAAGTACCAGAAACCAGTATAGTCAAATGTAAAATAAATTACTCAAAATGTAATTATCAAGTATTTCAGACAAACTGTGGGCTCTGAATCTCTATTTAGCTATTTCTATTCAGTCTCTGAAATGTGTTCCTGACAACTAGATGTTTAAGCAAAAATGCTATTTGAAAGTCAGTTTCCAATTATTATGAAAATATTATGTGTCACATGTCAATCTAAAACCCCTAAATATTTTAAGATATACTAAAATAGGAAAAAATCCATTAGAAGTAAAAAAAACTATCATATTAGGATATAAAATTCATAAACACAAGCTTTTAATTACCAAAGAGTTAAAACTATATTTTTAGACAAACAACTGCTTTGCATACATCTCAGACACAGTATTGTGATGGTCTATCAACTGTATCTTGAATACAGAATTCCAAACTGTTGGTCACACTGACTTAAGATGTCATATAAAAGTCTCAGAAATGAAAACATTCTTCCAAACAAATATACTTTGGGAACATTGTATTGAGCGATACTTTGATAGTTTCTTCCCTATAAAAGTATGAGCACTAAAAACCAAAAGTGATGATTAAAAACATTTAACTGAAGATATGTCTTGAAGTACATGCTTTAGTTAAGGTAAATAACATGAAGAGATTTATTTTGCTTCTGAAGGGCCAAAGAAATGTAAAATAGTAAGTTCTGGTTTATTTCATGCAATTACCTTCTCGAGAAATTCTGCCCTTTTCCAACTCCCTTCTAGAAATACATTCTGATGGCATTTCATCAGAGTCATCTTTAATCTCCTCTGTGATGTTCAAATTTGGTTGGGGAAAGATTTTTCCAAATCCTATATTAGATGCATCAGCTTCAGTAGCAGGTAAATCTAGAGTTAACAGACATTAGCCATTAAAAATCTTCCCTTCAAAATAGTTTTTCTTTTCCATTTTTAATTTTTAAGATATCTTCTAGCACTAAACCTCTTTGGTGTTTTTCTCAACACTTTGAAACGGGTGAGCAAACTTTTTCTATAAAGGTTCAAACAGTAAATATTTTAGGTTTTGCAGGCCATATGGTTTCTATCATGACTATTCAACTCTGTCACTGTAACATGAAAATCATAAAATAAGACACTTCCATTTGAGGATACTAAAAAAAAAAAAATCCATCCATTATACTTCTCCCCACCAAAAAAAAAAAAAAAAAACCACAAAGGTCAATACTGGTGGTCCTACAAGAAGTCAAGAAAAATATGTATTTGCACACTTACTCAATTAAGAAAATTAAAATCATTATAAATTTTAAATTCACAACATAGCAATATAATGAATTTCATTCAGAAAACATGAATTTTAGCTTCAGTGAAAGTTAAACTGATTTGGGGTAGAGGGTTGGGAAGAACAGGATTAAACATGCAGTATAAAAATTCCCAGTTATACTACCTAAAAAGGCAAACAAAGCCTTAAAAAAGCTATGAAAATGATGCAAACATGCCACATTTGCATGCCACATTTAGGATCTTAAAAGTCTCCTAATGTAGAAAAACTATTGTTCCAAGAGATCTTTTATGGCCTGAAGGCATCAGGAAGAAAAGAGCCTTTAGAACTGTTTTCATTGTTTATTCACAATTACTCTACAGTGATGCAGAATGGGATGACTGCCACACCCCTCAATAAGGTCTAAGTCTTTGAGTAAATTATGCTTAAAAAATAGAAATTTGCATCAAAGGGTCACTAGCCATCAAATACAGACACTGAAAGAAAAAAAAAAAGAGTTATCTGTAAAGGCAACGTGTGTTCTCACTATCATCAGAGAGACAAGACTTAAAACTAGTTATTCATTCAGTACATCTGCAATACTTACTAGAACTCTACCCTATATTCATACAAGGGCTTTTAAAGATATATGTACAAAAATGTACATACCAGAATTTCTGTAATAATAAAATGAAAACCTCAACTTCAATCATTAGAGTTTGATTGAAATATTGACATAACTCTACCATGGAGTGTAATGCAGCCTCAAAAAGTAACCTATGATGATTATTAAAAAAAAAAAAAAAGAGAAAATAAAATGTTTATACACAAGCATAGGATGAGATCTGGAAGGACTATCTTCATATCAAATTACTAACAATGCTTATCTCTAAGAAGTCAAATAGGGAAAAGTGGGGTTTGAGGTGTTAACTTTTTAAAATTTCACAGGCTTCTGTTCTGATTATATTTTCTATAGGCTGGTATTATTTCTAAAATTTAAAAATTAAAAGAATAAAGAAATGCCATTGTAGTATAATATCAAAATAATGTTTAAAATAAGCAGGAAAGAAATCTGTAATATCAGTATATTATCTTTAAACTTAAGAATGGTATCTTGTTTAACAACCTTCCGTGTCTTTTGGATTAAAAAAAAATTACATGAAATCTACTAAAGATTTCACAGCTTGTTTTCCTAACCAGTAATTCAACTGTACTAATAAAACCACAGAGCATCACATATTTAGTAAGCAATGAAAAATAATTCAATACAAGAAACATTTATATTTTTGGGGTAAGTAAACATCAGGAAAAACCAGACTAAATTTCACCCTCGAGTTCATTACTAATAAAAGGTAACACATTTAGCACCAATTTTAGTTTTACTTAAAAAGTTTAAAATGAATAGTATTCCATGACACTAAGGAAGATCTAATTGCACATCTTAAATATACTCACAAATACTAAAAACAGAAGCATATAAAATTTAATTCTAATACAAAAAACTGACTGAGAAAAATTTTTACACAGCATGTTAAAGAACTAGAATATGCTTACCACTATTTTCTTCTTCACAATTCTGTTGCTTTTCTAAATCTTTCTTAAATGCAGCTTGCATGTCAGTAGATATATGGAATTCAATTTTTTTATTACCTACAGGTTGTGGTTGGTCAAATACATCCGAAGGTAACAACACTGGATGTAAACTGCTGTTTATAAACAATGATAGCATTACTTTGTAATTGCAAACAAAATTTTGAGAAAAACATAATTTCATATTAACTTTAAATTTAAAAAGCTAATAAAACACACTAGAGGCACTGAACAAAGTAATTTACATTTAATGCTTCAAAAATCCTAACAACTATTCTCATATGGATATTATTAAATTCTCAGTTTAGACAGGTAAGGAGTTTGAGGTCAAAGGATGTTAAATAATTGCATAAAGTCAGTCAGTAAATGACAAGAGATAGAACTTTAGGACTACTGATTCTAAACGTCAGGATATTGGCCAATATGCAAAAAAGTTCATTCTGTGTGTAATGTAAGCATTTTATGCACTGTATTCTATATACTACATATAATAAATCTATGCTGGCCAATGGAGTAGCCATAAGCCACATGTGGCTAATAAGCACTTGAAATCTTGCTTATGTTCTAATCTGTACTTATGTTCTAAGTACAAAATATACACCAGAGTTTGACAACTTTGTGTGGAAAAAAAGAAATGTAAAACATTTCAATGTTTTATATTAATTGTATTTTGAAATAACAGTTCAGGTATAACTGGTTAAATAAAATACATTATTAAAATTAATTTCACCTTTTAATGTAGTCACTGGAAAATTTAATTGGTTCACATTACAGCTGACCTTTGAACAACTCAAGAAGTTAAGGGCCCTGACCCCAGCAGTCAAAAACCTGTATGTATGTAACTTCGTCAGCCTTCCATATCCATGGTTCCTCTGTATTCATGGATCCATATCCATGGACTTAACCAATCTCAGATCATGTAGTACTGTAGTATTTACTGAAAAAATCTGCATACAAGTGGACCCACACAGTTAAAACCCATGTTGTTTAAGGGTCAACTATATTAGTTTTTAATTGTTTGGTGCTGTTATAGGGATTAAAAGCACGGGACTGTGGTGTCAAAACATACATAGGTGGGAAATATGCATCATATTATGTACACTTAACATGAGAAAATAATTCTAAAAAATCCAAAGATTAAAGACCCATTCCTTGAAAAATGTAAAAACATCATTTTAACAAACTTTTCTCAATTTATGAAGTTACTTACAAGTTCAAAGGAAATTTACCTTGTAGAAAAGCTGAACAGAATTAAAACTGCAATTAATGGCAATTTTCATTGATTAAGATATTTAAGTACACAGAAATCCATGGCAAACAGGCTAATAATTTCTACCATAATTTCAAAAAAAAAAATTTGTTAATGCAAAATGTCAGATAATCAGTCAAAAGGGATAATACATTTCAAACAAAATACACAGTAATAAACACTATTACATTGGCAATTTCTCTATTCTAACACAAAGTTTAAGACATACTGGGAAGTTAATTTATATCTAATAAAATTCTTTTATATGCATTGCCCTGATCATCACCCCACATCAGTATATTTCCTGAAAGCTTACTATAAGATGATAAAATCTGAGAGAAATTTTTAATTTTTTAATGTATTAAAACAGCTCCTTCAATGTATTCAAATATCATTACATAACATTTAAGGCAGGTATCTCCACATCCTTCTAGCTTTCCCTTTCATCATTTCTATTCCTACGCACCAAACTGCCTTACCTCTGGAAATGTACTATTTTATTCAAACTGCATCTCTCTTCCCTGACTCATTTTTGCCTCTCGTCCTTCAAGCCCAGCTCAAATTGTCTCCTCTGTCTTAAAGTCTTTCCAGATTTCTTAACTGGCTGTGACTTCTCCTTTCTCACAATCTTTCATTCTCAGTTACATCTTGTTATATCATTTAATATTATAATTGATAATACAACAGTCATCTGTGCGTATGTTTTACCTGCCCATAAGACTATTAACTCACTGTTTGAAAAGATAGCACTGAGCTTTGGAAGCATGCTCCAAACCCCACAATATTTAGCATAGAACTTATCACACATTTAATAAATATTTAAAGGTAGGTCCTGTGTGCTAAGCCATGTGACCTTTTACCTGCGAGGGTACTCTGAAGCAAAAAAATGTTTGATATCAGGTAGTGAAGTTAGGAAAAACTAACAAACTTTCATATAAGCACACTGGTGATGCCATTATCAAAACTGTCAGTACAGGAAGAGAAAGACATAATGAAAGTACATTAATTTTGCTTTGAATACTACCTTAAGTGCATACAAGACATTGAGTGTACAAACAGGAAACTGGAAACAAAACTCAGGAGTTTAAATCTAGAGATGGAGATTTGGAATCTATCAGTTACAACTGGTGAATCATAAAAATTAATGATATTAACAAGAAGTAAAAATATATGAATAGAAAATTACTACAGACAGGAATATATGGAATCCAATACTTAAAAAGCAAGTAAGGGAGTCAGTGAAAGTCATAAAAGAAAAAAGTAGGAAGAAAAAGAGGAAGAGACGGAGTTAAATATGAGAAACAAAAAAATTAAAGGTGGACAGTTTTGAAACCTGGCATAGTCAATAGTATCAAATGCTGGTCAACTTTGAGAAAATTAGGGATACTTGTGAATTTGGCAAATAAGAAATCATTGGTAAACGAAATGCACTGATAGAAGTCAGAATGAGAAATGATTTCAGTGAAGCAATTAAACAAATTATATAAAGAACTCTTATCGTATAATCTAAAACAAAACTACCTGTGTGAAGCAGATGATGGTATATTCAACATATCCTTTATTTTTCTCTTTTTTCTCACATGGCGCTGCTTTATTGGTTTTGGTCTTTTGGGCTGAAGATTTGCCAGTTCCATTAGTTTGGTCATTCTACATTAGCGGAAAGAAGAGTAAAAAAGATTTATGTAAAAGCCCAGTTATTTACCACTGTTTTTGTTACGCTTAAATTTTTATTTGAGCTTATAAATTATAAAATGATTTGTATGGCTTAAGTAGAATTTCTAAGTCATAATTTAAGATATAATTCATTTGACAAAAGCTCAAGTTATGAATCTCCTTGATCAATTTTCATCTTAGCCTGAAGGAACTGGGAATTTACTTAATTGCAACTTGTCAAGTTTTAAAGATATGTTTTATTACGAAAATTATTAGTTCCCCAAATAAATGACTGAACTTTGTGTCAAAAAGTTAAACAAGATACACTAAATAAAATCTATGTAACTTTACTGCTCTTGCCTTGACAGATAGTCAACAGATCTTACAAACACAGTAAAATTATTTTGATTAATATTCTAATTATTAAAGAAAACCTAGACTTAAACACTTAATTTTAAAATATTTTGTGCATAATTGTTGGAAAGCATCCTTATATAAACAAGATACCTTACACTGTTCCTGAAAACACAGTTTTCAAATATTATACTCTAAAGTAGCTTAATCAACCAAAGGGTGGCAATTGATACTTTGTATATAACTTCTCTCCATTATGATTATGAATATTTAGAATAGATCTTCTCTAGTCTTTATTGGCTCTTCCACAGGATCAGATACAATGTTTCCACAAAGCAAGTTCAAAACCATTAGTCACAGCTCTACTTCTCCAGAGTTAAATTTGTGAAATTTGAAAACAAGCACAATAAAATGTAGTTAAGAAGAGTTAAAATAAGTATTAAACCCTTTTTCCATAAGCAAGAAAAAAATGAAAACATTTGCTACAAATTTTTAAAGCCTCTTAAAAACCATGGTTTAACAAAAATTTTATGAATAAATCCAGTTATATGAAACATATATCTATATTCATAAATTGCTCTCCAAAAGTATACTAAGCCTCTACAACAGTGCAAGGCATATTTTATGTAATCAATAAATATTTGCTGATAATATATAGTAGCATGTTTTATAATATTTCCAAAAGATAACAGAGAAGCATGAAACCAGAGCTTAGTTCATTCAAAGGCTTTGTTCTCATGACTTGAGATGAATTAGTTGCAGACTTCCTCACTACATCCCTAAATGGAAATTCAAATAAAACGAAAACAGTTGTGGCCAGCCTATAAAACATTTCTCATTATTATCATTGTTTTCATAAAGAAAATAAAATTTACAGAGGTTAATTAATCCACTGTAATACTTCTTGTTCTTTATTTAGCAACAAATTAGTCTATCAAAAGCTGCCAGCCTTAAAAATATTTCTATTCAAGACAGATGATCTATTAACTCCCATTTTGGTAGTTTTAACCCCACCTAAGCTTTGACTTTTAACTCTCTCCCTAGAAAGAGAATGTATAAGGAGCCACACTATACAAGTGGATGTTGCCTCAATAACAGTCAAATTGCTGCTGATTACTTGTATACGGTGCCTAGATTCTCTGCTTGGATTCTGACTCCTGTTAAAACACTCCCTCTGTATCTGGTGGCTTCTGTGTGTATCTATGATTCTCACCATTTGCCTATACAGGTCTTCAAGGCTAGGGTTGACAAAACACAGCCAAAGGACCAAATCTAGTCATTGTCTGTTCATTTTTAAATAGAAAGTTTTATTGGAAGATAGCAACATCCATTCATTTAGGTATCATCCACTGGTGCTTTCCCACTACAACAGAACTCTGGCTCTTTACAGAAAATGTTTAGCAATTTCTATTTTAGGCTCTGCTGAACATTATTAACAACTTATTGCTCGTTGCCAGAAGCTTTAAATAAAATATATGTAGATCGTCAAGAACAACCAATAAAAGAATAATTCGTTTGCAGTAATTTTATTGTGAATATTCTTGTATAAAATTCTATAAAGTTGCTCTAGAAATTACTTTGAAGTAAATAAATTCCAGGGAAGTAAACTGACAAAACAGAAATACAACCTAACTTTGTTCTGTAAAGCCTTCGCAAACACTGAATTAGTGAATAATCAATCACTGTCCCTAAAGGAAATTCTGGATTAGGTTCCTGCAAGCACGTGCTCACATTTCATCAACTGATCATTACACACCTCGTTTTATGTTTGTTTACTTTTAAGAACATCTTATTTAATATATATTTTTGATTCAATAACACTGAACTCATAGTCAACAGCACTATAACTCAGGCCTGAACAAAGTTTATCTAACACACAGAATTTTCTCCATAAAACACATCACAGCCTTCTTGATTTTGGAAACCCTAGACAGCACTTCAACACTACACTTGGGGGCATTTTAAACAGCAAAACCAACAACAAACAGCACAAAAATGTGAAAAGCATGGCGAAAAAGACCCTTATTTATAGTATAAGCTGAAACAAGAAGACAGAATGTCACTTTGTTCTACCTCATGAGTGATGTGCATATCAAATGACTCAAATTTTTCACCATTCCGTACATGCCCATGTCTGCTAGAAGACCGTAAAAGCACTGCAATTACTGATGTTGAAGTTATAAATAAACTGTAACAAATGGGCAAGTTCTCAAATACAGAATCAATAAAAAACAATGATCAACTTTATACCATGATCAATCAAAAAAATTACTCATCATGCAAAAATTTTTCCTTAGGTCTTGATTTCTAGTCTCAGGCCTTAATCTATAGTATGATGGGGAGCTGGGAATGGACAAATGCTAAGGACCCTGAATTAGGAAGAACTATATGCAAAATTTATGAAGAGTAAGAGAATCTCATTCATATATTCTATGTTTATTAGAATCTACACAAATATCTGACATTACATACCTTTGACGGTCTTCATCATCACTGCTTTCATATTCTGATTCTTTACTAGATAATTCCTCATCCTCATCTGGCAAAGGAGGTTCCTCTGGTGGCTGAGGAGATGTAGGTGGAAGAGGTGCATGTAATGGCATATAGTCCTCATACTAAGTAAAAACAAAAAATACTATGGTAATCTATGATGTTTATGAATAGAAAACTATTTCCATTCAGGTACATGATTCTCACATTTCTCTATTCCTCATGATTTTCTTTTACACATTCAACATACATTGATGGAACACTTGCCTTAGTAGACTTTAGTCGATCACAAAACTTGTTTCTTCTGCCTTGGCACCTAGCTGGACTAAATTTCCAAACTTCCCTTGCAGTTAGATTTCACCCGAGTTTTAGTCAATGAAAAGGTAAGCATAAAGACTTCCCACACATGAAATTCTCTCGTTTCTTTATCTGCAGGCTGCACAGTAACGTCCTCACCAACCAGGGAATGCACATAGTGCAGATTAACTTGGATCTTTTTAGTAACTCAGGAAAGAACACCATTCTGCCCTACTTTTGGAATGAACCTGGCACAAGCAAGAAATAATCTGAATTGTGTTAAGTGACTAAGATTTGAGCTTTGTTAACAGCAGCTAGTGTAATTTTAACTATTATCCTCGCAACATGCCAGGCATTGAGGTTTTGGAGTTACAAAGAAAAATTATGAAGCTAATATAGACATTAGAAAAGCAATCAATGCACAATACAAAAGCAAATTTTCAATTTGTTAGCCTTCTAAAATAATTTCTCATTGCTGTTATCTAAAAAAGTACTAAAGGGACATATATACAATGGAATATTACTCAGCCATTAAAGAGAATGAAGCAATGTCACTTGCAGTGATACAGATGACCTAGAAACTGTCTTACTAAATGAAGTTAAGTCAGAGAAAGACAAATATCATATAATATTGCTTATACATGGAATCTAAAAAAATGGTACAATGAACTTATTTAGAAAACAGAAATAAAAGAGTTACAACATGACTTAAGAATCACTCATGAATCTGAACAAACTTATGATTACCAGGTGGGAAGTGAGGGAGGGATAAATTGGGAGATTGGGATTGACATATACATACTACTATACATAATATACATAAGAACCTACTGTATAGCATAGGAAACCACTCAATAATCTACAATGGTCTATATAGGGAAAAGAATCTAAAAAATAGTGGCTATACGTATATGTCGGAGAAGGCAATGGCACCCCACTCCAGTACTCTTGCCTGGAAAATCCCATGGATGGAGGAGCCTGGTAGGCTACAGTCCATGGGGTCGCTAATAGTCGGATACGACTGAGTGACTTCACTTTCACTTTTCACTTTCATGCATCAGAGAAGGAAATGGCAACCCACTTCAGTGTTCTTGCCTGGAGAATCCCAGGGACAGGGAAGCCTGGTGGGCTGCCGTCTATGGGGTCACACAGAGTCAGACACGACTGAAGTGACTTAGCAGCATACCTATATGTATTAATATAACTGATTTAGGTGTGACTGCACACCTGAAATACAACACTGTAAACTATACTCCAATTAATTAAAAAAAAAAAAAAAAAAAACCAACAACGAAGTACTGAGTATTACAGCAAAATAATAAAACTACTAAAATTACTGAAGAGCAGACATAACCTACCAACAAAAGTATCAATAGATTTGCATAGTAAATTCTAATAAAAAAAATTATCAACCGTTTTTCTGCAAATGTAACTTACTAGCAATAAAACCAGAAAAATGGAAATTTTAGGCAATTCAGCTTGTTAAATGTTACTATTTTGTAGGATAGCACAATGTTCTAGATCAAAGGACTGAATAACCCTAAGAGAAATGATGGCCTCTATTACCAAAAACATTACTTTAATATTCTGGGGAATTCACTGGCTGTTCAGTGGTTAGGATTCCACGATTCCACTGCAGGAGTCATGGGTTCAATTTCTGATCAAAGAACTAAGATACCACGTGCTGCACAGCATGGCCAAGTAAGAAAAAATTAAAAAAAAAAAAAAGTTCTGGCTTTTTCCCACTTTCAGTTCTCCACAGGACTATTATTACGTTAACTTTGTATTTGTTCTTCATTTTCAATACACGTTAGAGATCACTGGCACAATATTTGTAAAATTTAGCCTCAATAATCTCACCACAAGAAGCGAAATTTTGAATGTTGAAAATTCCAAAAGCTTTCTTACCATGGGAGGCCGGGTAGTAATTGGTCCAAAAGGTGTGGGCAAATTCATTTTATTCATAAGATGAAGCACCTTAATAAAAGGGATAAAACATGTGAAATCAAATAGAAAAATCATGATTCAACTCACATCTGATAGTGTACTTAAAAACTCTGCAATAATACTAGTGATTAATTTAGTGCAAAGGAAGGATCACCTCTTGCCTTTATAATACCAGGAAAGGGCTAAACTGGTATATCTCAGGCACTGGTATATCTTAGAAGATCAACCTTCCTAAAATATTTATCAATTGTACAAAATACCATTATTCTCATTATTAAAAATGTCATATTCTTACAATGTGAAATTTACTAAAGTGTTTTTTTCCTTGATTATTGCGAATTATGAAACATAGAGAAAAATAAAGAAAATCATCATCTATATTTTGTACTTAAAAGTATCTTTTATTGTCAATATTTCTAAGCATTTATTGAGGGATCCTCTATATCTTTTCCTCTAAGAAAGGAAAAAGCATATGCTAAAGTAATGAAGAATTACCAGAAATTACATTTCCCAAATTAGCTTATGCTTATTAGTATTAATACTAAACATAGTATTTTTACACTATAGTTTATAAAAACCCTTACTTGAATGTAGTTATTTTTTCAATACTTTCTGCAATGGACTGAATGTTTATGTCCCTCTCAAAAATTCATATGTTAAATCCTAACATGTAATGGCATGGTATTAAGACATGAGGCTTTGGGGAAGTTATTAGGTCATAAGGGTAGAACTCCCATAAATGGGATTAGTGTACCTTATAAAAAGCACAACTGAGAGCTCTCACGCTCTTTCAGTTACATGAGGTTACAAAGAGAAAATGGCCATCTTCCACCCAGAAGAGGGCCCTCACCAGAACCTGACTCTACCGGCACACTGATATACAACTTCCAACCTCCAGACTGTGAAAAATAATTTTCTATTATTTAAAAACCGCCCAGATCATGGTACTTAGCTATAACAGCCCAATCTAAGGCATCTTTAAAATTCTGTAATATTATCACCCTTATAGGAATTAGTCTGATTAATACAACTATTTTTTAAAAAGTATGAGAAAGTATTTACTTTGAGAAATGTTTATTCTACTTACCTGCACATAGAACTTCGGCACACTTGCCAAAGCATTTACTATATTTGCTAGGATTGTACTTGAAGGTGGTGGGTACATATACTTGAGGCATGAATTTAGAGGAAAAGTCAGCCTAAAAAAAATACTTAAAATGCTTATTGTGTTTTAGTAAGATTCATATCAATAACTTATTTTAGGTAACCTAATAACATACAAATTGCTCAAATGATTCAGTAAATCTAAGAGTACTCTGTTCCTAAAAGATCTAAATGATTACATTTAAACAGCAAGTTGCCTTCTCTCTGCATTATAGAATATAGCATTTCTTTTCAGAGCTTATCTTACAACTTTGAACATTTTAATGGAACCAAATTCAGTGACAAACTCTTAATGCTCTATATGTTTAATCAACACACTAAAAATCTTCATTATATATACTAAAATATCCTTTAAAAATATCTTGACAACACACACACACACACACACATAACCCCCACACACAAACCTACCTATCCAAAATAAAAGCAAAAGACACAATGAAATACAAACAAAAATGCTAACCCATGGTTTGGTGCAATTCCATTTTCTATGGTTAAACAATCAAGTTCTTTCTTTTCTTTATCATCTTCCACAGGATCATCAGACCTAAGAAATATGGAATCAAAATTGATGTTATCTATAGAAGAAACAGAATGACAAAAATGACACTATCTTTTCAAACACAGCATTATAAAAATAGCTGCGAAAGTACAATTTTCAGCTATTAAGTAAATACCAATGAAAAAGAAAACTAATTCCAGATATAAGGCAAGCCACGTTTTCATTTATTCTTCATAGCAATGACCCGAAGATGGTATGATGAATCTTACTGACAGCCCTCACCCACCAAATTGAAGTTCACAGGTATAAAATAGTGGCACACAAATGTCTTTAATGTCCATCAGCAAGGGTTTCTTAAAAATCAGACAGCTGGGGCCTATCCTCCTCACCACCCCCAACAACCCAAATTTCTGATTCAGTACGACTAGGTTAAGGACGAACAATCTTTCCTTCAGTCAAGATTCTAGATGATGCAGCTGGTGCAGGGATTGTACTATGAGAACCACTGGTGTAAAGCAATTTATAAAGGTTATATAGCTACAAAGAATTACAGCTAGGAATCAAGGCTGTGCCTATTAATGATACCTTGCTATATATTAGGACTTTATACTAGTTACCTTCCCTCCACTTAATAGTTGAACGCTTTCACCTACTCTCTTTTCATTTCACACTGGTTAAGTCCTAATATTAAATCAATACTCAGGTTACGAATGCATAATTAGGAACAAACAAATGTATTGCTTTCAAGTACTAGATTTAGTAGAGAGATACAATCATTTACTGTTTCAGATTATTTACTTGTTAGTCTGAAAATAATCCAAGAGCGATACAACTCTTTAAAAAAATTAGTAATTTAATTTAAAAAATTTTTTTAATAAATTAAAAAAATAATAATAAACTTTTAAAAGGCTAGGAAAACCTATCTACATACCTTTTCTTTTTTTCAGTGCCCAAAGAGGGACATGGTGAATGAACTCGATCTTGCTCTTTTGCAAATTCAACAACTAAAGTATGACCCAAAAGTTTCAGTTGATGAAGTCTTGTCAATGCCTTCAGTTGGAAGAACAAAAGAGTAAAATAATTAATAACTGTACCTAAGTTATCTGTTACAGACCACATATAAAGTAATTTATACACTTTTTTTGTTAATGCTGATAACATTTCCTTGGCTATTTTTCACCCATTTCTAATGTCAGGCTGCCAAGCCTTCATTACTCATTAGGCAATCACTTCCAATCGCTTAGCAAAACTAAGATCTGGTTAAATCCAACTTTTCCTGTGCTAATGCAGCAGAAAATATTTAGAAAAACAAACATAATGAACTGGGCTGGTCTCACTTTAAATTCACAATCACAATCACAAATCTGAGGGCAACCTCTAATGAAGCCAACCAGTTACATACTACATTCTCAGTTCATTTTTTTCTACCAATCTCTAAGATAACATTTTGCACTATTTCCTTCTTCCTTAACTTCATGATAGTCCTGTCCCATTCTTTTAGCCTTGGATATCGCTTCCTACTTTAAGAAAACTGAAGCTACAAAATGAGAATTTCGGATTCCAAACCATAATTTCTCATCTACCATCTTCTGAATCCACATATTCTACCTTCTATCTGTTATCACATATCAACGATCTATGTTCTTATTAAAATCTAGTTGACTTGTTGTATATGCTTCCCTGGTAGCTCAGACAGTAAAGTGACTGTCTGCAATGTGAGAGACCTGGGTTCAATCCCTGAATCAGGAAGATCCCCTGGCGAAGGAAATGGCAATCCATGCCAGTACTCTTGCCTGGAAAATTCCATGGATGGAGGAGCCTACTAGGCTACATTCCATGGGATCACAGAGTCAGACGCGACTGAGCAACTTCACTTCACTTCACTTGTACACTAAATCCCAGCCCCTCTTCTTCTTTCTGGAACTGTACAGGGTGTGTTCCTACCTACATTGCTAATTTTCTGTCCTCTACGGGATTGTCCCCAACAGCATACAAACACAATCTGATTTCTCCCATCCTACAAAGTATTTTTTCCTCATTAATAGATCCCACTTATCACTATTCCCCCCTTCCCCCTCCCTCCCCTTAAATTACTCTTACAGTAAAGCTCCTCGAGGAACATCTGTGCCCTCTATCTAAAATTCCTCTCCCATCCAGTTTCAAACTCACTCCAATCAGGTTTATGCCTTAATCAGTCCACTGACACTGCCTGTCACAAACAAATTCTGTACTGCCACACCAATGGTCAACTCTCAATCTTCATTTTATAGTATTTAACACAATCACTCTTTTTTTTATACATGTTCTTCACTTGGAGTCTAGACATTATAACTTCCCTAGACATTATAACTTCCCTACAGTTTTCTTCCACGTTATTGTGTTTTACTCCTCAATCACTTTGGTTTATTTATGCTGTCTTGAACTCTTAATGTTGGTATACTCCAGAGATCTATATTTGGATCTAATCCAGTACCCTAAATTTAAAGACTGTCTCTACGCTGATAATTTCCCAACTTATAATTTCAGTCAAAATCTCTGTCCTTAAGTCAAGGAACATATTTCCAAACTACTGGATAGCTTCTCTTAATTTTAAACATTTTAAAATTAACACTCCAGGAATTGAATCTTCTCTCCCCACCCTCACCTCAAATGTTTCCCATCTGGAAACTTTCAATGGCAACTCCCTTCTTTCATTTACTCATGTCAAAAATCTTGCAATAACCCTTAACACCTCTTTCCCATGTTGCATAACCAAGCCATCAAAAATTGCTATTTGCTTCTACCTCCAAATTAATCTAAAGTCTAACTACTCCTTACCATCTCCACTGCTACCACCATGGTCCAAGAAACCACCATCTTTGGACTGAACTAGCAGTTTAATCTTTTAACACATTTTCCTGTTTCTACTCTTCCCTGCCTTCCATCTATTCTCAACACAAAGTGTTGAGTTTAAGTTTCTTCCTCTCAAAATGTGTCACACATTCTCTTCAAAGTTATAGCTTTCAATTTTAATGTTAATTAGTCCTCTGCTGCTGCTGCTAAGTCGCTTCAGTCGTGTCTGACTCTGTGCGACCCCATACACGGCAGCCCACCAGGCTTCCCTGTCCCTGGGACTCTCCAGGCAAGAATACTGGAGTGGGTTGCCATTTCCTTCTCCAATGCATGAAAGTGAAAAGTGATAGTGAAGTCACTCAGTCATGTCCAACTCTACTGCAGCCTACCAGGCTCCTCCGTCCATGGGATTTTCCAGGCAAGAGTAAAGGAGTGGGCTGCCATTGCCTTCTCCCAACTAGTCCTCATAGTTTCTAAATATAAGTCAAATTATGATGC
Organism: Bos javanicus; assembly: GCF_032452875.1. Lineage (NCBI taxonomy): Eukaryota > Metazoa > Chordata > Mammalia > Artiodactyla > Bovidae > Bos > Bos javanicus. The sequence continues at coordinate 40,206,653 of NC_083870.1, forward strand.
TCTTTTGCTCACAGTACTACAATGGCACCCAATTTTATTCAGCAAAATCTAATGTACTTAGAATGCACATGTCATGGCCCTCTCTAAGTTCTCTGACCTCAAATTCAGTTTCTCCCCCCATTTTTTATGCCTTGATCACAAGCTAGTGCATTTTGCTTATTCCCCTTACTGGAATTCACTTTCCCCATATTATTTCCTTAGCTAACTTCCTTTACTTCTTTCAAAATATTGGTCAAACATAACCCTAACTACCTTAACTGTAGCTTAACCTTCTCAACCCAGCACTCCTGATCCTTCATTTTCTAAAATACTAAATAACTTATTAAGTTTATTATTTATGGTCTGTCTCTCCATTCAAGAACATGAGTTCATATGATGGCATAAACCTGCGTTTGACTTACTAATAGATCCCAAGATTTAAAGGAGCATCCAGCACATAGCAGGTACCCTGTATTTTTTGAACAAATGGAACTTTAGGGCTTAACTGGGACTATAATTTTATTTTACCATCTTTATGCATTCTTATTTGACTCCATTATACAAACCAAGTTTCTAAATGTTTTAATAATTTTCAAGTCCTTAATTCAATCTAGACCTCTTCACTGTCAACGAACCTCTGATTATCTGAAATACAGCTGAATTACTTCAAGTTTCTTCCTCTCAAAATGTGTTACACGTTCTCTTCAAAGTTATAGCTTTTAATTTTTAATGTTAACTAGTCCTCATAGCTTTCTAAGCTACTTACTATAAACATCTCTCTCCCTTTGTTTTAAAAAACTATTAATCAGGTGCACTATAGCCTAAAAACTCTATCACTGCTACCATCTTCTCATTCCTTCTTTTCGATACAAGTATTTCCCAAAGATAATGACGGGCTCCATGTCCTCTCCTACAAGTTAATCTTGACTCTAAAACAATGTGGTTCATTACCATATTTTACCAACAATATTTTAAAACTGTATTTCAAAAGATCTTTTTTGAAAAAAATGTTTTCCTATATTTTAATATATACAATGTGAAAGTCTTCTGTAATTCCACCCTGGGAGAAAAACATTTATTATTTGGTATATAGCTCTGCTACATTTTGTTCTAGGCATACACTAACATACATAGTACTAGTTTTCAAGAACTCCAAGATTACATAATATGTATTTCCCAACTTTGTTTATGAATCTATCTGGGTTACATTTCTGATCAATACATATTCATTTGACTTCATTTTCTGAGGGTTGTAGTCCAGTGTATGGATACACTACAATTTAAAGTGTCCTTTCCCCTTATTAAGAATTTGGTCATTTCTACAGTTTCCCAATAAAAAGTACTTTACTATTAGACTGTTAATTCTTCACCTTGTGTCATTAGAGGATCTTGTCTTCTTAAAACTCTCTTCTCTTTGCATCCATGAGAATTTGTTTTCTAGTTCTACTTCCTTTTTAACTTCTCCCTCCCTCCCTGTCTTCTTTGCTGGTTCTTCTTCCTTTGGCCAGCCATATTCATTCACTTTGTTGAAGAAATTCCATTTTTAAGCCTACCTCCACTCTAGACCCATATTTTTCATTGCTTTTAAAAATATTTCCACAGAAGTAGCCCACCGACTCCTCACAGTTCATAGATAACATATGAATTCATTACATACCTTTGAAAACACTCTCTGAGTCCTGCCCCTCATATCAGCTAAAGTAATAACCCAAGAACTCAGTCTGAAAATCTTCAAGTGTTCCCTCTCTCTCAACCATATCTACAGGGATCACAGGACCTACAAACACAATCTCTACGCAATGTATATCTACTTCTTCTTTTGTCTTCTTACTTCCTTACTCAGATCTTTTCTCCTGCCTTGGCCACTGTAACAGTTCTCTTGTCTAGGTTTTCCTTTTGATTTTTCTACGTCTAATCTTTTTCCCTATCTAATCCATTACATGAACTCTACAAGATATCTTTCATAGAGCTGACTATATTACTGGTCAGCTTAAATTTATCAAGTACCTTAAGAATAACTACTAAACAAAATTCAATCCCTCCCTCCCCTCAACCCAAATTTAGACTCAACCTACTTTCCAAGTCCTATTTCAACCCTCAGCTTTTGCTTCACTTAGAGCTTTCCATGCTCCACAGTCTTCTTTAGTGGTCTCAAAACATGGAAAGCCCATTTCCCTTTGTTTTCGTCTCAAGATCCAACTAATCATTAAAGGTCTACCTCAAAGGTCACCTTTGCAAATGATCCCCCAGGATTTTTTAAATATACATTCTCTATTTAATGCTTAAAGCATCTTGCCTTACAATTTTTATGTCTAAAGGATGTATTCATCCTTCAAAGCTTGTCATTTTTAATTATACAAAAGGTTACAATTCAATTTTTATTCATGTTCCTGTTAATCTATTCCATAACATCATAAGGAAAAACCCCAATGAACCTTTTGGTCAACTCATAATAGTCTTATGCCCAAATATCTACACTTTGGGCAAAATCTGCCAACTGACAAGCCGAATGTAGCCAATGAGGCAAATTCTGGAAATACAAACCTTTTTGCTTTTGAAAGGGCTTCCCTGGTAGCTCAGTTGGTAAAGAATCCGCCTGCAATGCAGGAGACGCTGGGTTCGATCCCTGGGTTGGGAAAATCCTCCAAAGAAGGAAAAGGCTGCCCACTCCAGTATTCTGGCCTGGAGAATTCCATGGACTGTATAGGCCACGGGGTCGCAAAGAGTAGGAAAGGAAAGGACTGAGCGACTTTCACTTACTTCACTTTGCTTTTAAAAATTATAGTTTAGCCTACTGTTTCATTTTTTAACTATGCCTGGATAATAGAAAGTTGGTAATAAGTAACACAAAAGAAGGAGTCATACCTTTACAGCTGTTTTTTCATTAGGGAAAGTTGCAAAAGCTGTATGTTTCTGAAAAACAATTAAGGTACAAATTATTTAAAATATAATTTCAATTTCTCATAAGGACATCTGATATTTTACCAGCTGACAGTGATTTGACACTAATAAAATCACAGAAAAGGCAGGAAATCGAGATCATTTAACTGATTACGAATTTCAGGACAGTTTTTAAATCAGTTTAGGATCAGACTTCTTTGAAATGAAAGCCTTGCAAGTGCACACACACAGCATGTTTTAAATATATTTTCATGTACTTCAACAATCCTTAAGTTTAAAAACCTCTACTATCCGGAGGTCCATTCTTAAACTATCCAAAACCATAAAATATGTTCCATGTGTAACGCATCCAAAGATCTAAACTTTTCACTATATAGCCAAATGCAAAGTTTAAATGGGTCTTTCTTTTAACTCAATTCACAACCTTGGCTGCATATTAAAATCACCTAGAGAGACAACTATTGATGTCCTGTCCCGTCATAGATCATCTGGCAGAAACTTAATAACATCACCGTCACTATTTTAATGAAGAGCAATCATGTAAAACATCTTCGGGTATAATGGAAAATAAAGTAATTTTGTACATTCCTGGGTTGGACTTTTAATAGTTTTAAATTATCACTCCCTGAAAGACTACGCTGTACAATTTTTATGAAGAACATCTTCCTCAAAAATCTAGCAGAAATCCTGTAATTAGCTTACTCAAGTTGCCGACTTCTGTAGTTTCTCCTCTATTTTGATGAATATCTTAACGCTGGCTTATAAGCAAACCAAGATTTTTAAGTATCCCTTTGTTACATATTTTTGGGAGTACTCTTGAGTTTAAGAGAAATATTTCTAAATTCCGAGGAGTTTCGAGATTCCCAGGGTGGGTGAGAAACGGAATATAATAAAGGTTACTTTTCATTCTTTCTGCTTCGCCTTTCTCAATCGCCCTTTTCCGCAGCGCGGCGACTAATCGAGGCACAAGCCAATTAAAACTTGATTTGGGACGAAAGATATTTTGATATGAAAGAAGAAAGACTGGGAAGAGGAAGAGGAAGCCTCCACTCCACCAGCGCATCTTCCCCACTCTTCTTTTTCCTTCTGTCAGAACATCCCTTCCCCACGTCACCGGCCTAGGACCTTCCCCGGAAACTAGGGGTTCGCGCGCTCTTACCAGGCGCCCCTTATCGGATAGGACGCGCACGGACTGCGCCCCGAAATACTTCAGCAAGTCTTCTTTCTCCTCAGCGGTAAGCTCGGCTGGCAGGTGCCTCACTAGAAGGGTTCGGTCGCCCCGCGGGGGAGAAAGCGAAGCAGAATTCTGGCATCCTCTGGACATCGGAAGCGGCTGTTCTGGGGCCGCCATTTCTCACACAGACTCAGCACCTGGGAAGCCGCTGAGGAAACCGCAGTCATCAAAAGAAGCGGAGCTAAAAGAGTCTTCTTCCACTCCGCGCTAAGGATTCTGGAAACAAGGAAATAACGCGAGAGACGGTCGCCTTCTCGCGAGACCTGCAATACAGACTGATGACAACTTTTCGGAGACAAGTTCCTTAGATTGAAAGGGGAAGTTCCAGTGATGGGAAACCAAACTGATTCAAATTCCAGGTAGCTGCTGATGGTGTTTAAAACTAAAATTCCCCCGAGAGAGGTGTGAGGATTAAAATATGTTAAAGTACGATGGACTTCAGCCTCCTTTTTCAAGGAGGAAGTAACCCCAAGGGCAGAAGGACTTACTGCTGCGCATGTGCGAGCGGCGCGCCGGTCTGGGCGTGGCACCGGGACGGTCCCGAAAGACGCTGGTTAGGTTTCTAATCCTGGCAGATTTCCAAGTGCTTGTGATTGGCTGACAAATACAGGGTGTTTGTCCACGGCATTGGGATGGTAATACCTGACGGTTGCAAGTTTGTTTGTTTTTCGGCTCAGCAGCCTTCGCATAGCCAGGCTAACTCAGTTTTAAGGATGAAAAAATTGAGACACAAACAGTGTTTTGTTTTGTTGAATCATGGGACACAGCAGCCTGATAAGGTATGGCCATTGTTCCCTTTCATGAAACTAGCGGCCTCTGGGGCTTAGTGGTAAAAGAATCCGCCTGCCAATGCAGGAGACACAGGTTGGATCCCTGGGTCGGGAAGATCCCCCTGGAGGAGGAAATGGCAACCCTCTCCAGTATTCCATGGGATTCTCCCATGAGGACAGAGGATCTTCTCAGGTTACAGACCTTAGGGTCGCACATAGTTGGACAGGACTGGCATGCAGGGAGAGATACCCTAACATCAGTCCCTAGTTTACAGTTGAAGACTCTGTTGTGTACAAGGAGGTGTAAATCACACAGCTAGTAAATGAGAGAGCTGGAATTTGACCCTGCTAGTAAGACTGGACTTTAGACTATTCTGCTCTGTTTCTGAATGGAGTGAAGCTGAGATGTTTTACTGGTTCCATTCAGTGAGGGCCTTGAGAATTCTAGGTAGAGGTATTTTAGGTGCAGCTACTACAGTCTGGAGGTCTAAGGTGCCTCTTACTGCTCTTTTTAATTTGCTACTCCATCAGATGATAACTATATAGCAATAAATAGTATACCAAAGTTTGGCTTATATGGAAAACGGATTGGGGAGCTGGGAAGGGAAAAACGAATAAAAACTGGAGAAACCGTGACGAACCCATCCACAAAATGTCATGTATGGAGAGCCAGACCATGAGGGTCCTGTGGGTTAGTTCGGAGTCTTGATTATCTGAAAAGCAATTGGAAACCGACACAATTTTTTAGTAGAGCCCTGTGTAAATATGTATGTAATGATTACATTTTAGATATGAAAATTTCTCTAGTTGCAATATGAAAAATGGAGTAGAAGCAGGAAGACTAATTGGGCTACTGCAGCAGCCTAGGCAAAAGACACTGTTAGAAATAGTATGGTAACAGTTGTTGTTTAGTCGCTAAGTCATGTCCAACTCTTGCAACCCCATGGATATAACCCAGCAGGCTCCTCTGTCCATGGGATTTCCCAGGCAATAATACTGGAGTGGGTTGCTATTTCATTCTCCAGAGGATCTTCCCAACCCAGGGATGGAACCCACCTCTCCTTCATTGGCAGATGGATTCTTTATCACTGAACCAACAGGGAAGCCCTTGGTAACAGTAGATATGGAGAAAACAAACAGAAATTGGGATATATTTTGGAAGTAGAATTAATAGATTTGCAGATGAAAAAGAGTAGTTACACATAAAGTTGGGGGTTTTGGCTTAAGTCCCAAACCATCTAGGTGAATGATGATGTCATTTACTGAGGATGAGTAGAGTTCCTAAATTGCAGCTAGTTTAGGAACTGTAGGGGAGGAAGGAAAACATTAAATTCAAAGAACCTATTCAGTATCCATTTTTAAAGTAGGTAGTTGGATGTGTCAGAGAAAGCAATGGCACCCCACTCCAGTACTCTTGCCTGGAAAATCCCATGGACGGAGGAGCCTGGTGGACTGTAGTCCATAGGGTCGGTAAGAGTAGGACACGACTGAGCGACTTCACTTTCACTTTTCACTTTCATGCATTGGAGAAGGAAATGACAACCCACTCCAGTGTTCTTGCCTGGAGAATCCCAGGGACGGGGGAGCCTGGTGGGCTGCCGTCTATGGGGTCACACAGAGTCGGACACAACTGAAGCGACTTAGCAGCAGCAGCAGCAGCAATTAGATGTGTAAGTATGGCATTCTGGTGAAACAGCAACACTGGGTACATATGTAGCATCAGCACATATAATATTTATATCCAAGGTGTAAGAGTGTAGGTAGAGAGAAACAGGTCCAGTATTGATCCATGGGGAATGCCAGTGTTGAGAATTGAGAGGAGGAAGAACAAAGCAATCCTTTCTCTCTTGGCACTTATGTTCTAGTAATAAAGACGGACTGAAACATGTGGATAAGTAAGTAAATGGGTTCCTTTTGGAGAATTAATAAGTGCTTTGAGTGAGAAAGAAAGAAAAAAAACTACAGCCAAGGTAGAGAGAGAAACGGATTGGTGTGCTCAGTTGCTAAGTCGTGTCCAACTCTTTACAGCCCCGTGGATTGTAACCCACTGGGCTCCTCTGTCTATGGGTTTTTCCAGGCAAGAATACTGGAGTGGGTTGCCAGTTCTTCCTTCAGGGGACCTTCGCAACTCAGGGATTGAACCTTCATCTCTTGCGTCTCTTGCTTTGGCAGGCCAGTTCTTTACTCAGTCACCTGGGAACCCCAAACTGATTGGAGCATGCTGCTTTAAACACTATCTTTGCATGCTTTCTCCAGCATCTCTAACAGTTATCATATATAATTAGCATATGGGGTGTGTGTGTGTGTGTGTTAGTCAGCAGTCATGTCTGACTCTCTGTGACCCCATGGACTATAGCCTGCCAGGCTCCTCAGTCCATGGGATTTTCTAGGCAAGAATACCAAAGTGGAGTGCCATTTCCTTTTCCAGGGGATCTTTCCAACTTAGGGATTGAACCTGGGTCTCCTGTATTGCAGGCAGACTCTTTACTGTCTGAGCCACCAAGGAAGCCCTAGCATATGGTAGGCATATGTATATATTTGTTCAATGAATGAATTCATGAATGGATTAACTTTAGTATTACCACTTCCTCTTATAGTCAGTAATAACTACATGAATCATTAAGATGAGTTTAATTGTCTTTACTATAATTGAGCTGTCACAACTCAGTGAGATAAGAACATGACAGAATTTTATTTTCTCTATACTTAATTGCTTTTAGTGGTACTCAATTAAATACACCTTATCCTTCCCTTGACAGTAACTCAGGTGGATTTCATAATATCTTGGTCACCCTCGGTTACTAACAGTCCAAGTTGGTTTGAAATATCAACTTCAAACTCTAATAAATTCACAATTTTTACCCTCCCCTCTTATAAGGCTTGACCTGAGGGATAGGAGGAAGATGTAATTTGCTTTCATTTCTTTCATGTTTAAGTGGAAGTGGCTGTGGTCTGCTTTGAGTTGTGCTTTTCTCATTTCCTTTTCTTGCTATAGCCCAGAGGTTCCCAAACTTTTCTCAGCTTATGGTACCCTTATTGTTTTAGTAATTTTTTCACAACATCCCTCAGTGCTTCCTTGTTGCCTATTATCCCTCTTTTTTTTTTTAAGATCTTAGTTGCAACAAGTAAGTTCTTAGTTGTGGCGTGTTGGATCTAGTTTCCTGACCTGGAAATGCCCCCTGGATTGAGAGAGCAGAGTCTTAGCCACTGGGCCACCTGGGAAGTCCTACCTTTTGATTTTTAAGAGGCACTGCCACCTGGGCAGACTCAGTAAGGCTCAGCAATTATTCCATATTATTTCTCTACATTTTCCAACTCCCTTGTTAGGTGGGACTGTACAATTCAGTCTGGTCAGTGGGCTGCTAATGAAAGCAACATGTGTCAATTTCAAACCATATTATAGAAGAAGAGATGTGAAAGCAGTGATTGTGGGGGCTACATATTAAGGTCAAAGAGCTGTGAGATAAACACTACATAGAATACCTACCTGGTCACCATATCAAAGATGCTTGACTCTCTCCAAATTTTGCATAAGTAAGACATAGCTTTTATTCATTTTTATTAAATAAATACACTGTTAGTTTAGGGCTAATTTTTTTTCCATAGTAAAGCCTATTCTTTCACCATTAAAAATATACTCTGTGACAGCTCATTTTATGTGTCAGTTTGACTGACCATAAGTACCCAGATGAAACATTATTTATGGGTATGTAGCTGAGGGTGTTTCTAGATGAGATTAACATTTGCCTTGGTGAACTCAGTAAAGTAGATTGCTTTCCCTAATATGAACGGGCATCATATAATCCACTGAGGGCCAGAATACTACAGAAGGTGGAGAAAAGAAGAATCATCCCCTTTATCATGCCTCACTGATTATAATGAGACATCTCATCTTCAACAATCAGACTGAGTTCTGCAGCATCAATTCCCCTTGGTTCTTTGGCTTTCAAACCTAGGCTGAATTACACCACCAGCTTTTCTGGATCTCCAGCTTGCAGATGACACATCATGGGACTTTTCAGCCTCCATAGTCACATGAGCCAATTCTTCCTACTGCTGCTGCTGCTGCTGCTGCTAAGTCGCTTCAGTCGTGTCCAACTCTGTGTGACCCCATAGACAGCAGCCCACCAAGCTCCCCCGACCCTGCGATTCTCCAGGCAAGAACACTGGAGTGGGTTGCCATTTCCTTCTCCAATGCATGAAAGTGAAAAGTGAAAGTGAAGTCGCTCAGTCGTGTCCGACTCTTTGCGACCCCATGGACTGCAGCCTACCAGGCTCCTCTGTCCATGGGAGTTTCCAGGCAAGAGTATTAGAGTGGGTTGCCATTGCCTTCTTGGAATTCTTCGTAATAAATATATATATTTATATTTTAAAAATATATAAATAAATACATATTTTAATTTATAAATAAATGATATTATATATTTTTATAAAATATAAATATATAATGGGTTGGACAAAATGTTTGTTCAAATGTTCCATAAGATGTTACAGAAAAACCCAAACTTTATGACCAACCCAATAATAAATATATAATTTTATTTTTATTTATTCAAGTATGAAAATACATTCATAAATCATATGCTCAATTTTATGTATTTTTATATTTTAGAATTTATTGTACATGTGTAATATTATGTATAATACATTCCTCAATATGTTTTTGTTACAAAAGCCACAGTGATTCTGTTATGCCCTTGGAACTCTCCAGTGGCCTTTCCTCTCACTTAGACTAAAAGGTAAAGTTCTTCCTTTGATTTGTAAGAGCTTATGTGATCTGGCTTCTTCAGGGTAGTATTTAATACTTTTCGAACTTCATCTATTCTTTTCCCCCTCCTTCACACAGTACTATAGACATATGAACCTTCTCTCTGTTCTTGAGTTCTTCAGACCCGTGACTAAGATCTTTATACTAGCTAAAACTTTCAAAAATATTTTTCCCACAGACATCTGCATTTTGGCTCCTAATTTTGTTCATGTGTTCAAATGTTACATTTTCACTATATTGTTCCTTGTCCATCAACACTATCTCTGCACTTTCTGTTCTCCTTTGTGTTGCAGCAGCTGAAATACAGAAAACTAGATTTTTCAATGGAGAAGGCAATGGCACTCCACTCCAGTACTCTTGCCTGGAAAATCCCATGGACGGAAGAGCCTGGTAGGCTGTAGTCCATGGGGTCTCTAAGAGTCGGACACGACTGATCGACTTCATTTTCACTTTCACTTTCATGCACTGGAGAAGGAAATGGCAACCCACTCTAGTGTTCTTGCCTGGAGAGTCCCAGGGATGGGGGAGCCTGGTGGGCTGCCATCTATGGGGTCGCACAGAGTCGGACACAACTGAAGCGACTTAGGAGCAGCAGCAGCAGCAGCAGATTTTTCAATGGTTTTGTTGTTTACTGCTGTGTAATAAACCATGCCACAACTCTGTAGTTTAATGCAACCACCACCAAAGACTCCTTTTCCTAAGGCAGAATTTATTTTTATGGTTCAAATCATCATATATACATTTTATTATAGTTAACTGAATGTGTGTATGGTTTCCCTCTTGCTAGTAAGCTTGAAAATAGTAATTGCTGTATTGTTCTCTGTATCCCCTAAGCATTAATGTATGCCTTCAGTTCAGTCTCTGAGTTGTGTCCGACTCTTTGGGATCCCATGGACTGCAGTAGCCAGGCCTCACTGTCCCTCACCAACTCCTGGAGCTTACTCAAACTCATGTCCATTAAGTTGATGATGCCATCCAACCATCTTATCCTCTGTCATCCCCTTCTCCTTCCACCTTCAATCTTTCCCAGCATCAGGGTCTTTTCCAGTGAGTCAGTTCTTCGCATCAAGTAGCCAAAGTATTGGAGTTTCAGCTGCAACATCAGTCTTTCCAATGAATATCCAGAACTGATTTCTTTTAGGATGGACTGGTTTGATCTCCTTGTTGTCCAAGGGACTCTCAAGAGTCTTCTCCAACACCAGAGTTCAAAAGCATCAATTCTTTGGTACTCAGCTTTTTTTATAGTCCAACTTTCACATCTATATATGACTACTGGAAAAACCATAGCTTTGACTGGATGGACTTTTTTGGCAAAGTAACATCTCTGCTTTTTAATATGCTGTCTAGGTTGGTCATAACTTTTCTTCAAGGAGCAATCATCTTTTAATTTCATGGCTGTAGTCACCATCTGCAGTGATTTTGGAGCCCAAGAAAATAAAGTCTGCCACTGTTTCCACTGTTTCCCCATCTATTTGCAATGAAGTGATGGGACCGGATGCCATGATCTTAGTTTTCTGAATGTTGAGTTTTAAGCCAGCTTTTTCATTCTCCTTTTTCACTTTCATCAAGAGGCTCTTCACTTTCTCTTCTCTTTCTGCCATAAGGGTGGTGTTATCTGCATATCTGAGGTTATTGATATTTCTCCTGGCAATCTTGATTCCAGCTTGTGCTTCTTCCAGCCCAGCATTTATCATGATGTACTCTGCATGTAAGTTAAGTAAGTAGGGTGACAATATACAGCCTTGAAGTACACTTTTCCTGATTTAGAACCAGTCTGTTGTTCCATGTCCAGTTTTAACTGTTGCTTCCTGACCTGCATACAGATTTCTCAAGAAATCTGTCAGGTGGTCTGGTATTCCCATCCCTTTCAGAATTTTCCACTGTTGTGATCCGCACAGTCAAAGACTTTGGTGTAGTCAATAAAAGAAGTAGATGTTTTTCTGGAACTCTATTACTTTTTTGATGATCCAACAGATGTTGCCAATTTGATATATGGTTCCTCTGCCTTTTCTAAACCAGCTTGAACATCTGGAAGTTTGAAGTTCATGTACTGTTGAAACCTGGCTTGGAGAATTTTGAGCATTACTTTACTAGCCTGTGAGATGAGTGCAATTGTGCAGTAGTTTGAACATTGTTTGGCATTGCCTTTCTTTGAGATTGGAATGAAAACTGACCTTTTCTACTCCTATAGCTAGTGCTGAGTTTTCCAAATTTGGTGGCATATTGAGTGTAGCACTTTCACAACTTCATCTTTTAAGATTTGAAATAGCTCAGCTGGAATTCTATCACCTCCACTAGCTTTGTTCTCACTGATGCTTCCTAAGGCCCACTTGACTTCACATTCCAGGATGTCTGGCTCTAGGTCAGTGATCATACCATTGTGATTATCTGGATCATGAAGATCTTGTTTATAGTTCTTCTGTGTATTCTTGCCACCTCTTCTTAAAATCTGCTTCTGTTAGGTCCATACCATTTCTGTCCTTTATTGTGCCCATCTTTGCATGACAAGTTCCCTTGGTATCTCTAATTTTCTTGAAGAGATCCCTAGTCTTTCTTTTCTGTTGTTTTCCTCTATTTCTTTGTATTGATCGCTGAGGAAGGCTTTCTTATCTCTCCTTGCTATTCTTTGGAACTCTGCATTCAAATGGGTGTATCTTTCCTTTTCTCCTTTACCTTTCGCTTCTCTTCTTTTCTCAGCTATTTGTAAGGCCTCCTCAGATGACCATTTTGCCTTTTTGCATTTCTTTTTCTTGGGGATGGTCTTGATCCCTGCCTCCTTACAATGTCATGAACTTCCATGCATGGTTCTTCAGGCACTTTGTCTATCATATCTAATCCCTTGAATCTATTTCTCTCTTCCACTGTATAATCGTAAGGGATTTGATTTAGGTCATACCTGAATGGTCTAGTGGTTTTCCCTACTTTCTTCAATTAAGTTCGAATTTGGCAATAAGGAGTTCATGATCTGAGCCACAGCCAGCTGCCAGTCTTGTTTAGAACTTCTCCATCTTTGGCTGCAAAAAATATAATCAGTCTGATTTCGGTATTGAGCATCTGGTAATGTCTATGTGTAGAGTCTTCTCTTGTGTTTTTGGAAAGGTGTTTGCTATGACCAGTGCGTTCTCTTGGCAAAGTCTATTAGCCTTTGCCCTGCTTCATTCTGTTCTCAAAAGCCAAATTTGCCTGTTACTCCAGGTGTTTCTGGAGAAGGCAATGGCACCCCACTCCAATACTCTAGCCTGGAAAATCCCATGGATGGAGAAGCCTGGAAAACTGCAGTCCATGGGGTCTCTGAGGGTCAGACACGACTGAGCAACTTCACTTTCACTTGTCACTTTCATGCATTGGAGAAGGAAATGGCAACCCACTCCAGTGTTCTTGCCTGGAGAGTCCCAGGGACGGGGGAGCCTGGTGGGCTGCCGTCTATGGGGTCGCGCAGAGTCGGACATGACTGAAGTGACTTAGCAGCAGCAGCCAGGTGTTTCTTGACTTCATACTTTTGCTTTCTGGTCCCCTATAATGAAAAGGACATTAATATCACAGTAATCCCAGTCTATGCCCCCACCAATAATGCTGAAGAAGCTGAAGTTGAATGGTCCAACGTATGCTTTATAAGTAGATTAGTGGTCACTGAATGTAATATGTAAATTAATATTGCTCACAAGAAACTAAAATATATCCTGCTGGCAACTAGGGGTTACATATTCATTGATTTGCATGCTGACTTTAAGAAACTAGGCTAAAGAATTCATTGCAAAATTATCATGCTGGTCAAGACAAAATGTCAGTGTTATACTGTGTTACTTATTGAGAGATGATGATGTGTGGATCTCATGGATAGCCTGTGTAGATTTACTTCTGGGTAAAATAAGCCTTTTAACCAGCTGTGAAATCTTATGTTGGCATGCATATGATGGTAGATTTTGTCATAGCTTTCAGAAGAGTAAATCCTTAACCTTTGCTTAAATAAAATATAAATACACCTTTTCATCTAGCAATTCTGTTTTCAGAATTTACATTAGACCCACTCCAGTGTTCTTGCCTGGAGTATCCCGGGGATGGCGGAGCCTGGTGGGCTGCGGTCTATGGGGTCGCACAGAGTTGAACACAACTGAAGTGACTTGGCAGCACCAGCTTGGGCTGCCATAAAAAAGATACCATAAACTGAGTGGGTTACCTAAAGAAATTTACTTTCTTACAGTTTTGGAAGCTGAAAGTCCAGAATCAGTGTCAGCATTGTCAAGTTTTTGTGACAACTCTTTTCCTGGCTGGCCTTCTAGCTGTGTTCTCACATGGTAGAAGAGAGAGGGAGAGGGAGATAGATGGAGTGAATGTTCTGGTATAACTCTTAAAAGGGCATAATCCCATTATGAGGGCCCCACCATCATGAGTTCATCTTAACCTAATTACATATATATATTTTTTAATTAATTATAAATGTTTCTGAGACCCAAATCAAGCTTTTCTTTGTGACCTAACAACTTACACCTGTCACTTTACAGCTTAGTTTACTGAGTAGTAAGTAAACTAGCTTTCTGCACATGAACCTTCAGTTCAGTTCAGTTGCTCAGTCATGTCCGACTCTTTGGGACCCCATAGACTGCAGCACGCCAGGCTTCCCTGTCCATCACCAAATCCCAGAGGTTGCTCAAACTCATGTCCATCAAGTTGGTGATGCCATCCAACCATCTCTTCCTTTGTCATCTGCTTACACATATATAATTCTACTAGTCTCTTTATGGATTTAATTTTTCTCTTTTGAGATAAATGAGTTCAAGTCTCTGGAAGTACTGTGGAATAAAAATATTACTTAAAAATAATTTTGTGATCTGTTTTTGGAAAACCTTTGTCTTGTATAATCATCTATCTTTGTATTATGAATATGTGGGTACTGACCTCTGTTCACAACATGTACATTTCCCATAATTCCAGTTTAGTGACATAAGTAAGTTCTAAATAAACTTTATCTGCAGTTTCTTCAAGATGTAAATCATGGTAACAAATATATATGTATTTTACAGCTTCAAACATGTTTTGTTGGATCTGCATTCCCTGACATGTCCCTTAGGTTTCCTACATTTTTATTTTATTTTATTTTATTTTTATTTATTTATTTTTTTTACATTTTGATTTTAAAAAAACACTATTATTTATCATTCAGTCTAGTTAAAATAGTAATCTCAGTTCTAAGTTTATATATACCCTTCTCTGTGGAAATCTGTAGTGAAGAAGCTAGGGTAATCTTTTCTTTCAGCGTTCCTTCACCTCTTCCTGCTTTAAGAGCCCCTGGAAAAAGATGTAGTTCTTTCTTGGCTCTTGGTTTCCTCTTTGTGGCAGATATCCAACTATATGGGTCATTTTGGTGGACCTTTAAAGGGCAAGATCTCTGCCATACAACTTCATGATATTGATGGTTCCCTGATGACTCAGAAGGTAAAGAATCTGCCTGCAATGCTAGAGACCTGGATTTGATCCCTGGGTTGTGAAGATCCCCTTGAGAAGAGAATGGTAACCCACTCTAGTATTCTTGTATGGAGAATTCCATGGATAGATGAGCCTGATGGGCTACAGTCCATTGGGTCACAAAGAGCAACTAACACTCCACTCCACTTCTAGCTGACTACTTATGAGTCCCCTTCAGTTACTGCTTCTAATCACTTGGAGCCATTCATTCAAGCAAATGACCCTGTTGGATAGACCCTATGCACAAGTAATCCAGCTATTTCCTACAGTGATTTGCTAGCTTAAATGTCGGTTACTTTCTAGGAAGTTTCAGCATTCTTATGACTAGCTCACAAGTGGGCTGAGAAAATGGCAGATGTCTCCACTCACCTCTAAACTGCTGTGCTCTTCTCATTCATTCATTCCCAAAACAGGCATGTGCCTGCTTCATCAGTTCAGTTCAGTTCAGTCACTCAGTCATGTCCGACTCTTTGCAACTCCATGAATCGAAGCATGCTAGGCCTCCCTGTCCATCACCAACTCCTAGAGTTCACTCAAACTCATGTCCATCGAGTCAGTGATGCCATCCAGCCATCTCATCCTCTGTTGTCCCCTTCTCCTCCTGCCCCCAATCCCTCCCAGCATCAGAGTCTTTTCCAATGAGTCAACTCTTCGCATGAGGTGGCCAAAGCACTGGAGTTTAAGCTTTAGCATCAGTCCTTCCAATGA
Source organism: Bos javanicus (assembly GCF_032452875.1). Lineage (NCBI taxonomy): Eukaryota > Metazoa > Chordata > Mammalia > Artiodactyla > Bovidae > Bos > Bos javanicus. The sequence goes on from NC_083870.1 coordinate 40,222,476, forward strand.
ACACCCAGGACTGATCTCCTTTAGAATGGACTGGTTGGATCTCCTTGCAGTCCAAGGGACTCTCAAGAGCTTTATTAAATTGAACTTCAACATTTTAGGCAAAATTCGCATTTAAAAATTTTTCTCTAATAAATGAGATAATAATGTTAAAAGCTATGCACGAGGGTGAAAAACTGTAAAATAAATAGATAAAAACCTCTTTGTTAATTAACTCCGGTGATGTACCACTGAAAAAACTTTGTTCCTTTAAATAATAGACAACAAGAAACTTTGCTTTTTTGCAATCACCTTAGTGAGATGGGAACACCCCCATACTTCCTGAGGAATGAACTGTGTGGCTATTTTGATACAGAGAAGTAGCCTCAATTTCCTACCCAAGTGTAAAGCGTCAGATAATGTGTTCTCAGATATGATTCCGCATTCATTTTTACTTCATAGTTTCCAAGGAAACAGGACCTTAAGCCCATTTCTCAATCCAGTCCTGATCCTTTGCTTTCAGCTTATCAAAGAACTATTCACTTAAATTTTACTTAAACTTCACCTTGCCCCCATACCAGTGAGAATATTGGTTTTTCCTTCCTTAATTCTGATGAAATTCTCCACCAGTTCTGCTGATGTGCAATCTCTTACTGCAGAAAATTAATAAACATAACTTTGTCAGACTATGGATGTGCCACAGTTTAATGGTCTTTGAGCAGATTTATTAATCATTTCCAAACAACATTTTCTGTGCTCAACACTCCAAGAACTTAAAAATACATATACTAATCACATTGTCAGAAACCAGCAATAATAGAATTGTTGTAGGACTACCTGGAAGCTGTGTTAAGAAAGCCCTAATTCTTTGAGTCCCTCCATGACTTGACTCTGATTCATGTTTTCTTGATCCTCATTCAAATGTGACCTTTTCTTTTATTCCCTATGTACTTTGTACCTTCTGTTATGACATTTATAGTTTTTTGAATTATGGTTATTTGTGAGTTTGATTTGATTCTTCATCAATATCCCTTACCTGGAATTTTGCACTATCCTCTACCTTATATACTCTAAAGTCTACTTTTTAATTTGATCATGTTACTTCCCTCCTTAAAAGTTTGATTTCCCATCACACTTGGAATAAAATATAAAGTTCTTACGCCCTCTAAGGTTTTCTGGGTACTGCTGTAATTTGATATCCCACTACTATTCTTCTTGAATACTTCCCTTTAGTCATTCTTGCTTCAGTGGCTAATGCCTTTGTGTTTGCTGTCACTCTTTCTAGCATTCTTGGTTTAGATGTGCACATCCTTCACATTTATTCAGTCTCTTTTCAGATGTCCTGTCCTCAGAGAGGACTTTGCCAGTGCTCTCTGGAAGTAGCATGCCATTTCATTTAAACATCACTAATCACTTACTTCGGAGAAGGCAATGGCACCCCACTCCAGTACTTTTGCCCAGAAAATCCCATGGACGGAGGAGCCTGGTAGGCTGCAGTCCATGGTGTCGCTAGAGTTGGACACAACTGAGCGACTTCACTTTCACTTTTCACTTTCACGCATTGGAGAAGGAAATGGCAACCCATTCCAGTGTTCTTGCCTGGAGAATCCCAGGGACGGGGGAGCCTGGTGGGCTGCTGTGTATGGGGTCACACAGAGTCGGACATGACTGAAGCGACTTAGTAGTAGTAGTAGTAGTAATCACTTACTTGCCTTATTCATTTCTTGGCATATAACAACCTAAAAGTTATATATTAATTCTTATATGTGTATTTGTGTGTGCATGCATATATGTGCTTATGATATAAGCTCCATGAGATTAGAATGTTTGTCTTTATTTGCTTCTTTATCTACAGGCCAAACATAGTATCTGATACATTGTAGGAGGTTGGTAAATATTTATTGAATTAATGAATGTTGTCAAGTCATATTTTTATCTTGCTTTCATATATCACAGTTTCAGTTTTACATTCATAGTCAATTTAAAAACATAGATTTGAGAGTGAAACAGTCTGTGTCTTCTAATCTTGCTCTGCTTTGTGACATAGGGAAAGTTACTTCTCTTCTTCAGTTTTCTGATCTGTAAGAAGACAATGTCTTTATCTTAGAATTGCTGTAAGTATTAAGTGAATTATTCTGGCAGAGTTTTGGTGCTAGAGATGTAATTATATTTGCTATTTTTGCATTTAACTGGTGATTATTTGGATATCTGTTTTCCACTAAACTTTTAGGAGCCATATTAATTGTTTCCAACCATTGTCTCTCCACATTCCAACTCATAACATGAACTCTATAAATATTCGTTGGGGGAAAAAAAAAAGAATGGTTTGTTTTGAGGTAAAGCATGCATGTTTGTGGGCTTCCCTAGTGGCTCAGTTGGTAAAGAATCTGCCTGTAATGTGGGTCAGACCTGGGTTTGATCCCTGGGTTGGGAAGATGCCCTGGAGGAGGGCATGGCAACCCACTTGAATATTCCTTCCTGAAGAATCCCCAAAGGCAGAGTATCCTGGCAGGCTACAAAGAGTTGGACAGGGCCTAGTGACTAAGCACAAACACAAGCTCATCCATGTTTGTATGCACTAACGACATTCCCATATTCTGTAGTTACAAGTCATTGTCACTAGATGGCAAGCGTGTCATAGACAAGGCAAATGTTGCTGGTATTGAGACCTCAGACTGAAGAATGAGGGCACAAAATTGGGGCAAATGTCATATATGTGTTTGTAAGGTTGGTGAGATGAAAGGAATCTGAAAGTTTAAGCATAAAAGAAGAATTGCATATATTTTATTCTGCTTCATTTCATTGTGTACTTTACCCTCTGACTAGCTCATCTTTTTATATAGTAATTCATTTTAGCATTTCTATCATTCCACCAACCTCTTATTACTATATTTATAATTTTTTCTTAAAATTTTTGTTAAAATTGTTTGTTAAAAAACAATGTTTAAAAAGGTCTCTTGGTTCATCTCAGTTCAGTTCATTCGCTCAGTCATGTCTGACTCGTTGCAACCCCATGAACCGCAGCACGCCAGGCCTCCCTGTCCATCACCAACTCCCGGACTTTACCCAAACTCAGGTCCATTGAGTCGGGAGGGGATGCCATCCAACCATCTCATCCTCTGTCGTCCCATTCTTCTCCTGCCCTCTATCTATCCCAGCATTAGGGTATTTTGAAATGAATTAGCTCTTCACATCAGGTGGCCAAAGTACTGGAGTTTCAGCTTCAAAATCAGCCCTTCTAATGGACACCCAGGACTAATCTCCTTTAGGATGGACTAGTTTGATCTCCTTGCTGTCCAAGAGACTCTCAAGAGTCTTCTCCAACACCACAGTTCAAAAGCATCAATTCTTCAGCGCTCAGCTTTCTTTATAGTCCAACTCTCACATCCATACATGACTACTGGAAAAACCATAGCCTTGACTAGACATACCTTTGTTGACAAGTAATGTCTCTGCTTTTTAATATGCTATCTAGGTTGGTCATAACTCTCCTTTCAAAGATTAAGTATCTTTTAATTTCATTGCTGCAGTCACCATCTGCAGTGATTTTGGAGCCCCAAAAATAAAGTCAGCCACTGTTTCCACATCTATTTGCCATGAAGTGATGGGACTAGATACCATGATATTAGTTTTCTGAATGTTGAGCTTTAAGCCAGCTTTTTCACTTTCCTCTTTCACTTTCATCAAGAGGCTTTTTAGTTTTTCTTCGCTTTCTGCCATAAGGGTGGTCTCATCTGTATATCTGAGGTTATTGATATTTCTCCTGGAAATCTTGATTCCAACTTGTGCTTCTTCCAGCCCAACATTTCTCATGATGTACTCTGCATAGAAGTTTAATAAGCAGGGTGACACTATACAGCCATGATATACTCCTTTTCCTATTTGGAACCAGTCTATTGTTCCATGTTCAGTTCTTACTGTTGCTTCCTGACCTGCATACAGGTTTCTCAAGAGGCAGGTCAGATGGTCTAGTATTCCTATCTCTTTCAGAATTTTCCACGGTTTATTGTGATCCACACAGTCAAAGGCTTTGGCATAGTCAATAAAGCAGAAATAGATGTTTTTCTGGAACTCTTGCTTTTTCGATGATCCAGCGGATGTTGGCAATTTGATCTCTGGTTCCTTGCCTTTTCTAAATACAGCTTGAACATCTGGAAGTTCACGGTTCGCATATTGCTGAAGCCTGGCTTGAAGAATTTTGAACATTACTTTACTAGCGTGTGAGATGATGCAGTTGTGCAGTAGTTTGAGCATTCTTTGGCATTGCCTTTCTTTGGGATTGGAATGAAAATGACCTTATCCAGTCCTGCGGCCACTGCTGAGTTTTCCCAATTTGCTGGCATATTGAATGCAGCACTTTCACAGCATCATCTTTCAGGATTTGAAATAGCTCAACTGGAATTCCATCACCTCCACTAGCTTTGTTCGTAGAGATGCTTTCTAAGGCCTACTTGACTTCACATTCCAGAATGTCTGGCTCTAGGTGAGTGATCACAAAATCATCATTATCTTGGTTGTGAAGATCTTTTTTGTACAGTTCTTCTGTGTATTCTTGCCACCTCTTCTTATAATCTTCTACTTCTGTTAGGTCCATACCATTTCTATCCTTTATTGAGCCCATCTTTGCATGAAATATTCTGTTGGTATCTCTAATTTTTTGAAGAGGTCTCTAGTATTTCCCATTCTATTGTTTTCCTCTATTTCTTTGCATTGATCATTGAGGAAGGCTTTCTTATCTCTCCTTTCTATTCTTTGGAACTCTGCATTCAGATGGGTGTATCTTTCCTTTTCACCTATGCTACTGGAGATCAGTGGAGAAATAACTCCAGAAAGAATGAAGGAATGGAGCCAAAGCAAAACAACACCCAGATGTGGATGTGACTGGTGATAGAAGCAAGGTCTGATGTTGTAAAGAGCAATATTAACTAGGAACCTGGAATGTTAGATCCATGAATCAAGGCAAATTGGAAGTGGTCAAACAGGAGATGGCAAGAGTGAACGTCAACATTTTAGAAGTCAGCAAACTAAAATGGACTGGAATGGGTGAATTTAACTCAGATGGCCATTATATCTACTACTGTGGGCAGGAATCCCTTAGAAGAAATGGAGTAGCCATCATAGTCAACAAAAGAGTCCAAAATGCAGTACTTGGATGCAATCTGAAAAACGATAGAATGATCTCTGTTCATTTCCAAGGCAAACCATTCAATATCATGGTAATCCAAGTCTATGCCCAAAACAGTAATGCTGAAGAAGCTGAAGTTGAATGATTCCATGAAGACCTATAGACCTTTTAGAACTAACACCTAAAATAGATGTCCTTTCTTCAACACCACATCTGGAAGTTCTTGGTTCATGTACTGTTGAAGCGTTGCTTGAAGAATTTTGAGCCTTACTTGGCTAGAGTGAGATGAGTGCAATTGTCTGATAGTTTGAACATTCTTTGGCATTGTCTTTCTTTGGGACTGGAATGAAAACTGACCTTCTCCAGTCCTGTAGTCACTGCTGTGTTTTTTCAAATTTGCTGACATATTGAGTGCAGCACTTTCACAGCTTCATCTTTTAGGATTTGAAATAGCTCAACTGGAATTCCATCACCTCCAATAGTTTTGTTTGTAGTGGTGCTTCCTAAGGCACACTTGAGTTCCCATTCAAGGATGTCTGGCTTTAGGTGAGTGATCACATCATCATGGTTATCTGAGTCATTACAATCTTTTTTGTATAGTTCTTCTATGTATCCTTGCCACCTTTTCCTAATATCTTCTGCTTCTGTTAGGTCCATATCATTTCTGTCCTTTATTGTGCCCATCTTTGCATGAAAATTTCCCTGGTTATCTCTAGTTTTCTTTCCCATTCTATTGTTTTCCTCTGTTCCTTTGCACTGATCACTGAGGAAGGCTTTCTTATCTCTCCTTGCTGTTCTCTGGAACTCTGCATTCAGATGGATAAATCTTTCCTTTTTTCCTTTGCCTTAAGCCTCTCTTCTTTTCTTAGCTATTTGTAAGGCCTCCTCAGACAACCATTTTGCCTTTTTTATTTTTTGGGGGGGAGGATGGTCTTGATCACTACCTCCTGTACAATGTTACCGACCTTCATTCATAATTCTTCAGCGACTCTGTCTATGATATTTAATCCTTTTAATCTATTTGTCACTTCCAGTGTATAATCTTAAGGGATTTGATTTAGGTCATAGTTGAATAGTCTAGTGGTTTTCCCTACTTTCTTCAGGTTAAGTCTGAATTTTGCAGTAAGAAATTCATGATCTGAGCCACAGTCAGGTCCCAGGCTTTATTTTGCTGACTGCATAGTGTTTCTCCAACTTCGGCTGCAAAGAATATAATCAATCTGATTTTGGCATTGACCATCTGGTGATGTCCCTGTGTAGAGTCATCTCTTGTGTTGTTAGAAGAGGGTGTTTGCTATGACCATTGCGTTCTCTTGGCAAAACTGTTAGCCTTTGCCCTGCTTCATTTTGTACTCCAAGGCCAAACTTGCCTGCTTATTCCAGGTATCTCTTGACTTCCAACACTTGCATTCCAGTCCCCTATGATGACAAGGATGTCTTTTTTTGGTGTTAATTCTGGAGGGTCTTGTATGTCATCATAGAACCGTTCAACTTCAGCTTTTCGGCATTAGTGTTTGGGGCATAGACTTGGATTACTTAAACTTTGACCACTGTGAAAATGAAAATTAGGCTACAGTTCCTAATTTTTTACATATATGTAATAGAATAATTATATATAAATAATATAAATCACATATATAAAATTATATATGTATATAATAATTATTAAGCTAAAATTTAGATTTGTGGTCAACACTGCTATTTATTAATGCCCCTCATCCATTTTCTTTCCCCTTATAATAATGATACATCAGTTAGACTGGAAAAGAAGTTTTCCAGTCTCCCTCCAAGCTAGATATATTTATGTACTGGACAGTGGCATATAAACAGACCTACTCTCCACCTCCTGTAAATAATACCCTTAAAGAAAAAGGAAATATCTTTCCTTCCCTCTTTCCTTTTTACTTTTGTATAGATGGTAGTGAATCTTCTATGAACACATAGGTGGACACAGGATAGAAGGAAGCTGACTCTGTGATTAATTTGTGTAGCACAACTGCCACACCAGCATGGGCCCTTACCTTGTGTGAGAATAAATTTCTGTTTTATTTGTGCCATTGGTAATGCAATATTTGAAATGTGTATCATAAAAATGCATATCATAGTCATCTGAGTTATTCCAATTAGATGGCTTAATGTTTTACGTATTTTTAAAAATTACAAAATATATGTGTTAGTGTGCTTATGCATTGAGTAAGAAATTAGAAATCTTACCCTCTGCACTCTCTTGTCTAGGACGGGTCTTAAGAGTTTGGTGCTGTTATTGCACTTGCCTGACTAGGCCAGTTGTCATGTGTTCATTCCCTCCTGTGTAAGGTATTAATGTCAAACATACCTCTCCAGAGCAGTGTTCACAAGTCCCTGGGCTTAGAGGCTACCAAAGAGAAGAGTGGAGAAGACAGAAGCAGAGGAGAAGAGAAGGGGAGTGGCAGCAGGGGAGAAACATATGACATGCCACTTATTGCCTGCTTGCATTTTTTAATAAGGCTGACATAAGATTAATTTTGAGGCTTCCCTAGTGTCTCAGTGGTAAAGAATCACCTGCCAATGCTGGAGATGCGAGTTTGATTCTTGGACAGGAAGATCCCCTGGAGAAGGAAATGGCAACCTGCTCCAGTATTCTCGCCTGGGTCATACCATGGACAGACAAGCCTGGTGGCCTACAGTCCATGAAGTCCCAAAGAGTAGGATGACTTAGTGACTAAAACAACAGCAACAATAGGATTAATGTGACTAAAACAACAGCAACAATAGGATTAATGTCTTCAAAGTAGGTATAAGGGTTAGAGAGTGGGAGTGGAGATCAAAAAAGTCAGAGTGAAGTGTTTTGCAGACAACTTACTTATCCAGAATAGCAAAAGTGATAAGGTAAGTATGATCATCTGACATGCTAGTAAAGTAATGCTCAAAATTCTCCAAGCCAGCTTCAGCAATATGCGAACCGTGAACTTCCAGATGTTCAAGCTGGATTTAGAAAAGGCAGAGAAACCAGAAATCAAATTGCCAACATCTGCTGGATCATCAATAAAACAAGAGAGTTCCAGAAAAACATCTATTTCTGCTTTATTGACTATGGCAAAGCCTTTAACTGTGTGGATCACAATAAACTGTGGAAAATTCTGAAAGAGATGGAAACACCAGACCACCTGACCTGCCTCTTGAGAAACCTGTATGCAGGTCAGGAAGCAACAGTTAGAACTGGACATGATACAACGGACTGGTTCCAAATAGGAAAAGGAATATGTCAAGGCTGTATATTGTGACCCTGCTTATTTAACTTATGCAGAGTACATTATGAGAAACGCTGGGCTGGAAGAAGCACAAGCTGGAATCAAGATTGCTGGGAGAAATATCAGTAACCTCAGATATGCAGATGACACCACCCTTATGGCTGAAAATGAGGAGGAACTAAAAAACCTCTTGATGAAAGTGAAAGAGGAGAGTGAAAAAGTTGGCTTAAAGCTCAATATTCAGAAAACTGAGATCATGGCATGTGGCCCCATCACTTCATGGGAAATAGATGGGGAAACAGTGGAAACAGTGTCAGACTATTTTTCTGGGCTCCAAAATCACTGCAGATGGTGACTGCAGCCATGAAATTAAAAGGCGCTTACTCCTTGGAAGGAAAGTTATGACCAACCTAGATAGCATTTTAAAAAGCAGAGACATTACTTTGCCAACAAAGGTCCATTTAATCAAGGCTATGGTTTTCCCTGTGGTCATGTATGGATGTGAGAGTTGGACTGTGAAGAAAGCTGAGCATCGAAGAATTGATGCTTTTGAACTGTGATGTTAGAGAAGACTCTTCAGAGTCCCTTGGACTGCAAGGAGATCCAACCAGTCCATCCTAAAGGAGATCAGTCCTGGGTGTTCCTTGTAAGAACTGATGCTAAAGCTGAAACTCCAGTGCTTTGGCCACCTCATACAAAGAGTTGACTCATTAGAAAAAACACTGATGCTGGGAGGGATTAGGGGCAGGAGGAAAACGGGACGATAGAGGACGAGATGGCTGGACGGCATCACAGACTCGATGAACATGAGTTTGAGTGAACTCCAGAAGTTGGTGATGGACAGAGATCCTGGCATTCTGCAATTCTGGGGTCCCAAAGAGTTGGACACGACTGAGTGACTGAACTGAACTGAATTATATTATTATTCACTTTATTTAAAACCTTTCAATGTTATGTTGTCCTTAACATATTACCAGCCATGTACCTTGGCCCCTATGTGTTATTTATTAATTTATCAAGGAAATCTATTGTCTATAGCAAACTAGTTCAAATGTAAACCAAATAATTTGCCATGACAAGTAAACAGAAATGTTTACTCAGTAAGCTTTACCTTATGGTTGGTCTTCAACTAGTGGAAAATGTCCCCTTGTACTAATGAATAGATTCAGTTAAGCTAGCCAAAGCACCTGCCAAAAATACCTTAAAAATGTTCCTTTTACACAACTTCCAAAATTAAAAGTGCTCAAATGTTAATTCAGGGTACTAAAGGAACAAGCACATACCTTGTGCTAATCAGTGTTTATATGAAGTGGGAATTCAAATTACTGAGGCTTAATTGTATAAGGATATCTGGAATCTAGCAATAATTTAGGGGGAAGGTGTTTGTATAAGGCATTACTCAAGTAAATATATTTCTCTCATTTTTTTATTCAGTCAAATATCTTTCTAAATTTCTTTTATTTTGGGGGGGACGGATGATTTTTATTATACAACAAGAAAAGCAAGGAAGTGATTATTATGATGATGATCACATTCAAACTTGTCGGTTCTGTCGGTTCAGTCATTTCAGTCGCTCAGTCATGTCTGACTCTTTGTGACCCCATGAACCACAGCACTCCAGGCCTCCCTATCCATCACCAACTACCAGAGTCTACCCAAACCTATATCCACTGAGTCAGTGATGCCATCCAACCATCTCATCTTCTGCTGTCCCCTTCTCCTCCTGCCCTCAATCTTTCCCAGCATCAGGGTCTTCTGAAATGAGTCAGCTCTTCACATCAGGTGGCCAAAGTATTGGAGTTTCAACTTCAACATCAGTCCTTCCAATGAACGCCCAGGATTGATCTCCTTTAGGATGGGCTGGTTGGATTTCCTTGCAGTCCAAGGGACTCTCAAGAGTCTTCTCCAACACCACAGTTCAAAAGCATCAATTCCTTTCTTTATAGCCCAACTCTCACATCCATACATGACTACTGGAAAACTAGAGCCTTGACTAGATGGACCTTTGTTGACAAAGTAATATCTCTGCTTTTGAATATGCTGTCTAGGTTGGTCATAACTCTCCTTCCAAGGAGTAAGCGTCTTTTAATTTCATGGCTGCTGTCACCATCTGCAGTGATTTTGGAGCCCCCCAAAATAAAATCAGCCACTGTTTCCCCATCTATTTCCCATGAAGTGATAGGACTGGATGCCATGATTTTAGTTTTCTGAATGTTGAGCTTTAAGCCAGCTTTTTCACTCTCCTCTTTCACTTTCATCAAGAGGCTCTTTAGTTCTTCTTCACTTTCAAACTTGTAAGGGTCAGTGAATATTCTTCAAGCTTAAGGTGGAAACATACTCAAGCTGGGACATACCATGAAAATACTTTCCCAGATTTCAGCTCTCACAGGAAAGATCACTGAGATAAAGCCTTTCCCATGCTTTAGAGCCCATCTACTCCCATTCCTTCAATAATATTGTTTCATAAGTTAATCATCAGTTCTTTTTTCATAGCTTTATCTTATCACTCTTCATTATTTCTTTCTCTTCTGAAAATAAACATATATACTTGATTTCTCCTGTCTTGAAACACTCTCCCTTAGCTCTGTGTATCTTGATCACACTCACTCCTTTATTTCACTGCCAAACTTTTTGTAAGGGATTTTATAGGCTTGCTCTCTCCACCTCTTTATTTCAGTAATTCAGAAATATTTCAAAACCAAAGCTTAGAGCTTGGGCTTTGCACATAATATCAAATTATTAACCTTGTGACCAAACATATGTAGATATTCCTAGTCACAATTTACAGATGAGGAGACAGATTCAAACAAAAGGATTTGCTGAAGGTAACCTATATCCAAAAAGTGTTCACCATAATATAGATATTGTCATCCTTTCCTAAAATTCTTAACTGGTGTTCGCTGTTGGAGTGCTTCCTCTATTAATATGTTTAAGGCACTGGCCAAGCTCTTTACCCACTTTTTCATGTTCGTTACTTACCACAGCTCTGTGAAGTGGATGCTCCCATTCATTCCTCAACCTCCATTCATCTTCCAAATTCATATGAAATCATTTTTAATTAAAAATGTTTTTTACTTCCTAAGTAACTTATTTTTTATTTTTAAATTTCTATTGGAGTATAGTTGATTTATAATGTTGTGTTAGTTTCAGATATACAGCAAAGTGAATCAGTTAAGCATATACATTTTTAGATTATTTTCTCATATAGGTCATTACAGAGTACTGAGTAGAGTTTCCTTTGCTATACAGTAGGTCCTTATTAGTTATCTATTTTATATATAGTATATGTATATGTTAATCCCAACCTCCTAATTTTTCCCTGACCCTTATAACCATAAGATTTCTTTCTACATCTATAACTCTATTTCTGTTTTGTAGATCAGTTCATTTGTACCCATTTTAATATTTCACGTATAAGTGACGTCATATGATTTTTGTGTTTCTGTGTTTGACTTCACTCAGTATGACAGTCTCTAGGTCCATCCAAAGTGGCTGCAAATGGCATTATTTCATTCTCTTTTATGGCTGAGTAATGTTTTGTTGGGGCTTCCCTGGTGCCTCACTGGTAAAGAATCCACCTGCCAATGTAGGAGACACAGATTCGATCCCTGGGTGGGGAAAAGTCCCTAGAGAAGAAAATAGCAACCCATGCCAGTATTCTTGCCTGGGAAATCCCATGGACAGAGGAGCCTGGTAGGTTACAGTCTATGGAGTTGCAAAAGAGTCAGACACAACATAGTGACTAAACCACAACAACAACCACATGTTCTTTGTCCATTCCTCCTTTGATAAATGAAATGGCTTTTTAAATTGAAAATAATGTATTGATTGCCAGATCAAGTCAACACCTTTTTCATTTTTATTTATTTCTCTGTGGCATTTTAGTGTTTCTTTGTACAGAAAGATATCTTCATTAATGTTAAAGTAGGAAAAACCCTTTGCTTACACATATTTTTAATAGGAAAAAATAGAAAATATAAGTAAATAGGAGAAGAAATAAATATTAATCCTATTAACTAAAGATTATCACCATTACTATTTCACTGTATATACTTATAAATTTTTTTTCTGATACACACATACATTAACATAGTCAAACAACTTTCTGGCACCTCCATCATTATTGATTTGCTTGCATCATTCTTTCTTGGTCCTCTGCCTATTTCTTAGGACATTGCCAATCAATCTCCTTTACTAATAGCCTCTTTCTCTCTGAATCCCTTAAATGTTTCTGATTCCCAGGAATCTAATTATGCCCTTCTCACTATCCATTCTTATGTGTGTGTGTATGTGCACGTGTGTGCGCACACACGAATGTGTGCATGCACTAAATAGCTTCAGTCCTGTCTGACTCTTTGTGACCCTGTGGACTACAGCCCACCAGGCTCCTCTGTCCATGAGATTTTCTAGACAAGAATACTGGATAGGTTGCCATTTCCTCCTCCCTATGGACTGTAGCCCACCAGGCTCCTCTGTCCATGAAATTTTCCAGGCAAGAATATTGGAGTGAGTTGCCATGTCCTCCTCCCTGGGAGTTTCCTGATCCAGGGATCAAACCCGCATCTCTTACCTCTCCTTCTGCCTGATTTGGTAGAAGGGTTCTGTTTATTATCTAGGCACCTGGTTTCTACTTATAGCTTCCTATCGCAGTTTCATCACCATATTTTCAGCCTTCACTAACAACTTACTCTCCACTTTCCAAGGCTTCACCCTTCACCTAGTCTCTAAGCCAATGACATTTGCTTTGATTTTTAATGCAGCAGACCCCAATTCTCAGTACTTATATCTGTATCATTTATTTAGTACCTAATGAATCATATGAATATTTGGTGGCTTAAAACATCACACATTTCTGTGCATCACAAATGGAAGAGGCTCACACTGTGATTCTTATATGTCTGTAGTCTTCTGAATGTTCAACTGTGGATGGATAGTCTAAGATATTGTATTAGTTTCCTATTGCTACCATAAATAAACTACTTCAGATATAGAGGCTTAAAACACACAAGTTTATTGCTTCACAGTTCCATAGGTCAGAAGTCTAAATTGGCTCAGCTGGTTTCTCTGCTCTGGATTTCACAAGGAACAAAAACCAATGTATTAGCTAGCTGAGTTCTTATGAGAAGACTCAAGGGAGAATCAACTTCCAAGCTCTTTTGGGCTGTTGGCAGAATCTAATTCCTCATGGTTATAGGGCAGAGATCCTCATTTTCTGTTAGCTGGGGGTTGACCTTAGCTAATAGAGGAATTTTTTCTTGTACATATCAGAACCAGCATCAGTGTTTTGAATCCTTCTCATGCTTGGAATCTCTTGTACTTCCCCTTCTTCCAGTCTCTCTGACTCATTCTTCTGCTTTTAAATGAAAATTCAGCTAGTCATAAAAGAAAGCATGTTAACTCCGGAACTCAAAATAACAACTGAATTTTATATTCACAGGGACACAATTGGAACTTGTACTTTTCCAGCTGATATTCCCATTCCCTTTTTCATAAGACGGAAAAAGGAGAGTGAAAAATTTGGCTTAAAGCTCAACATTCAGAAAACTAAGATCATGGCATCTGGTCCCATCACTTCATGGGAAATAGATGGGGAAACAATGGGAACAGTGTCAGAATTTATTTTTCTGGGCTTCAAAATCACTGCAGATGTTGATTGCAGCCATGAAATTAAAAGATGCTTACTCCTTGGAAGAAAAGTTATGACCAACCTAGATAGCACATTAAAAAGCAGAGACATTACTTTGCCAACACAGGGCCGTCTAGTCAAGGCTACGGGTTTTCCGGTAGTCATGTATGGATGTGAGAGTTGGACTGTAAAGAAAGCTGAGCGCCGAAGAATTGATGCCTTTGAACTGTGGTGTTAGAGAAGACTCTTGAGAGTCCCTTGGACTGCAAAGAGATCCAACAAGTCCATCCTAAAGGATATCAGTCCTGGGTGTTCATTGGAACGATTGATGCTAAAGCTGAAACTCCAATACTTTGGCCACCTCATACAAAGATTTGACTCATTGGAAAAGACCCTGATGCTGGGAGGGATTGGGGGCGGGAGGAGAAGGGGATGAGATGGTTGGCTGGCATCACCAACTCGATGGACATGAGTTTGAGTAAACTCCGGGAGTTGGTGATGGACAGGGAGGCCTGGCATGCTGCGATTCATGGGGTCACAAAGAGTTGGACACGACTGAGCAACTGAACTGAACTGAACCGAAGTATGTTAAGATGTTCTGCTACATATTCTTTCATTTATCCTGTCAAATTCTTTTGGCTTCAAGGTACAGAAACCAACTTAAACTAATTCAAGTAAAAAGTTGTTTATTATAAAGCCACAGATGTCTCAGGATTCCAAAGAATGAAAATAATTAATGGTGGGCTTCATGAAATCTGAATTTGGGATGTCAGGAACTGAGACCACTCTGTTATTTTCAGAAACACTTTCTAACACCATACACAAAAATAAACTCAAAATGGATTAAAGATCTAAACGTAAGACCAGAAACTATAAAACTCCTAGAGGAGAACATAGGCAAAACACTCTCTGACATACATCACAGCAGGATCCTCTATGACCCACCTCCCAGAATATTGGAAATAAAAGCAAAAATAAACAAATGGGACCTAATTAAACCTAAAACCTTCTGCACATCAAAGGAAACTATTAGCAAGGTGAAAAGGCAGCCTTCAGAAAGGGAGAAAATAATAGCAAATGAAGCAACTGACAAACAACTAATCTCAAAAATATACAAGCAACTCCTACAGCTCAACTCCAGAAAAATAAATGACACAATCAAAAAATGGGCCAAAGAACTAAATAGACATTTCTCCAAAGAAGACATACAGATGGCTAACAAACATGAAAAGATGCTTAACATCACTCATTATCAGAGAAATGCAAATCAAAACCACTGTGAGGTACCATTTCACACCAGTCAGAATGGCTGCAATCCAAAAGTCTACAAATAATAAATGCTGGAGAGGGTGTGGAGAAAAGGGAACCCTCTTACACTGTTGGTGGGAATGCAAACTAGTACAGCCACTATGGAGAACAGTGTGGAGATTCCTTAAAAAACTGGAAATAGAACTGCCTTATGATCCAGCAATCCCACTGCTGGGCATACACACTGAGGAAACCAGAAGGGAAAGAGACACATGTACCCCAATGTTCATCGCAGCACTGTTTATAATAGCCAGGACACGGAAGCAACCTAGATGTCTATCAGCAGATGAATGGATAAGAAAGCCGTGGTACGTATACACAATGGATTATTACTCAGCCATTAAAAAGAATGCATTTGAATCAGTTCTAATGAGGTGGATGAAACTGGAGCCTATTATACAGAGTGAAGTAAGCCAGAAAGAAAAACACCAATACAGTATACTAACGCATATATATGGAATTTAGAAAGATGGTAACAATAACCCTGTGTACGAGACAGCAAAAGAGACACTGATGTATAGATCAGTCTTATGGACTCTGTTGGAGAGGGAGAGGGTGGGGAGATTTGGGAGAATGGCATTGAAACATGTATAATATCATGTATGAAACGAGTTGCCAGTCCAGGTTCGGTGCACGATACTGGATGCTTGGGGCTGGTGCACTGGGACGACCCAGAGGGAGGGTATGGGGAGGAAGGAGGGAGGAGGGTTCAGGATGGGGAACACATGTATACCTGTGGCAGATTCATTTCGATATTTGGCAAAAGTAATACAATATTGTAAAGTTTTAAAATAAAATTTTAAAAATAAATAAATAAATAAATAAAAGAAATCCTATGAACTCTAAAATCAGCTTTCTACCTTTCTATCTGCTGCTGCACTACTTGGTTTCTCTTTTTCTCTCACCACCTTCTTCCTCCTTTTGTATAATGATCGTTAGACCACCAGCAACAAGTTGAAATTAAGAATGTTCAGCATCTATTTTTTTCAGTAATTGATATGAGCATTCTGTCTTAGTTCATTTCTTGAAATATTTAGCGTTGGACTTCCAGTGCCTTGACTGGCTTTGGGATAGATGATTATCCATGGTTGGATATGAGGAGGTGAGTTAAAAGGTTATAAGGTCTGCCTTTCAAGGGTTTGCGTTTACAGTAGATTCTAGAAAATGAGTATTTAAGAAAGCAAATAACAGACATGTCTATTATACTTGTCAAAAATTTGGAAAGTAGAATTTTAAGGAATATTTAAATAATATGTCATTGTGCTGTGCTTAGTTGCTCAGTCGTGTCTGACTCTTTGTGACCCCATGGACTCTAGCCAGCCAGGCTCCTCTGTCCATGGGGATTCTCCAGGCAAGAATACTGGAGTGGGTTGCCATGCCCATCTCCAGTGGATCTTCCCAACCCAGGGATCAAAAGCAGGTCTCCCACATTAAAGGTGGATTCTTTACCAACTGAGCCACCAGGGAAGCCCAATATGTCATTACTATTCTTAAATATTCATAAACAACATACTATATTTCTCTCCAGTTTCTGTATATACATTTGCATAGTTATGATCTTATGTTTGTGCATATTCTTTTATTTTGCTTTTTTATTATTCTTAACATAGTGTAAATATTTCACTACGTCCTTAGAAACATTAAAAGATAAATTATAAATGACTGAATTGTATTAAATTATTTGGGTATGTGATTCACCTAGCTAGTCCTCTGATATTACAAATTTTGTATGTTTCCAACATTATAAATTTTTTTCTTTTTTTTAAATTTTATTTTATTTTTAAACTTCACAATATTGTATTACTTTTGCCAAATATCAAAATGAATCCGTCACAGGTATACCTGTGTTCCCCATCCTGAACCCTCCTCCCTCTTCCCTCCCCATACCATCCCTCTGGGTCATCCCAGCGCACCAGCCCCAAGCATCCAGTATCGTGCATCGAACCTGGACTGGCGACTCATTTCATACATGATATTATACATGTTTCAATGCCATTCTCCCAAATCTCCCCACCCTCTCCCTCTCCCACAGAGTCCATAAGATTGATCTATACATCAGTGTCTCTTTTGCTGTCTCATACACAGGGTTATTGTTACCATCTTTCTAAATTCCATATATATGCATTAGTATACTGTATTGGTGTTTTTCTTTCTGGCTTACTTCACTCTGTATAATAGGTTCCAGTTTCATCCACCTCATTAGAACTGATTCAAATGTATTCTTTTTAATGGCTGAGTAATACTCCATTTTGATGAAATTCTTTGCTCACAATTTTTTCCTGCATTTTGCTTTTTGTTTTTTTGCATTTTGGGTTTTAATCTTTTTTTCTTTATTAGATTATTGATATGTAATAAGGAAGCTGGGTATGAAGACTTTTAATGCTTTTGAGTTTTGTCAAGTTATTGGCAACTTTCTGAAAGGATTATGTCATTTTACAACATGGCTTCTGTTAATTCTTTTTGCTCATGATCTAGTGATGCACTAAAGAAATATAATACTCCTGACAGTATGAGTGGATCTTGTTAAAATTTAATACTAACTTTAAGGAGAGAGATCTAGGTTTGTACTTTATCCACTAAGAAACATATGTTCTAGGAAATAGTGGCAGAATCATGAAAAGTACTAGCTACCTTTTTGTGAATTATCCATTCATTAAAACAATAATTTATTTTTAAGTAATTAATTAATTAGGCTTAATTAAGTCTTAGTTGCATCATGTGGGATCCACACACTGACTTTCTAGTTGTAGCATATAGGCTCCAGAGCGCTTTTTATGTTCTTGTGCTTTTTATGTTGTTGTTGTTCAGTCACTAAGACATGTCTGACTCTTTGTGGCCCCATTGTCTGCAGCACACCAGGCTCCTCTGTCCTCCACTATCTCCAAAGTTTGCTTAAATTCTTGTCCATTGAGGCAGTGATGCTATCTAACCATATCATTCTCTGCTGCTCCCTTCTCCTTTTGCCTTCAGTCTTTATAGCATCTAAGTCTTTTCCAGTGAGTCAGCTCTTCACATCAGATGGTCAAAGTATTGGAGTTTCAGCTTCATCATAAGTCCTTCCAATGAATATTCAGGGCTGATTTCCTTTAGGATTGACTGATTTGATCTCTTTGCAGTCCAAGGACTCTCAAGAGTCTTCTCCAACACACAATTTGAAAGCATCAGTTCTTCCACACTTAGCCTTCTTTATGGTGCACCTCTCACATAGATATGTGACTAATGAAAAAACCATAGCTTTGACTTTATGGACCTTTGTCAGCAAAGAGATGTCTTTGATTTTTAATATGCTTTCTAGCTTTGCAATAGCTTTCCGTCCAAGTAGCAAGCATCTTTTAATTTCATGGCTATAGTCACCATCTGCACTTATTTTAGTGCCCATGAAAATAGAAATTGTCATTGCTTCCACTTTTTCCCCATTTGCCATGAAGTGATGGGACAAGATGCCCTGATCTTAGTTTTTTACTGTTGAGTTTTGAATCCGCCACAGGTAGACATGTGTTCCCCAGACTGGCAACTCGTTTCCTACATGATATTTTACATGTTTCATTGCCATTCTCCCAAATCTTCCCACCCTCTCCCTCTCCCACAGAGTCCATAAGACTGTTCTATACATCAGTGTCTCTTTTGCTGTCTCGTACACCGGGTTATTGTTACCATCTTTCTAAATTCCATATATATGCGTTAGTATACTGTATTTATGTTTTTCCTTCTGGCTTACTTCACTTTGTATAATAGGCTCCAGTTTCATCCACCTCATTAGAACTGATTCAAATGTATTCTTTTTAATGGCTGAGTAATACTCCATTGTGTATATGTACCACAGCTTTCTTATCCATTCATCTGCTGATGGACATCTAGGTTGCTTCCATGTCTTGGCTATTATAAACAGTGCTGCGATGAACATTGGGGTACACATGCCCAGCAGTGGGGTTGCTGGATCATAAGGCAGTTCTATTTCCAGTTTTTTAAGGAATCTCCACACTGTTCTCCATAGTGGCTGTACTAGTTTGCATTCCCACCAATACTGTTGAGTTTCAAGCCAGCTTTTTCACTCCTCTTTCACCTTCATCAAGAGGCTCTTTCATTCCTCTTTGATTTCTGCCATTAGAGTGGTATCATCTGCATATCTGAGGTAGCTGATATTTCTCCTGGCAGTCTTGATTCCAGCTTGTGAATCACACAGCCCCACATTTCTCATGGTGTACTCTGCATAGAAGTTAAGTAAGCAGGGTGACAGTATACAGCCTTGTCATACTCCTTTCCCAATTTGAACCAGTTGGTTGTTTCATGTCTGGTTCTGTTACTTGACCTGCATATAGGTTTCTCAAGAGGCAGGTAAGGTGGTCTGATATTCCCATCTCTTTCAGAATTTTCCACAATTTGTTGTGATCTACACAGTCAAAGGCTTTTGCATAGTCAGTGAAACAGAAGTAGATGTTTTCCTGGAATTACCTTGCTTTTTTTATGATCCAACAGATGTAGACAACTTATCTCTTGTTCTTCTGCCTTTTCTAAATCCAGCTTGTACATCTAAAAGTTCTCAGTTCATGTGCTGTTGAAGCCTATCTTGAAGGATTTTGAGCATTACCTTTCTAGCATATGAAATGAATGCAATTGTGCAGTAGTTTGAACATTCTTTGGCAATGGCTTGCTTTGGGATTGGAATGAAAATTGACCTTTTCCAGTCCTGTGGCCACTACTAAGCTTTAGCATAGTCAAAGAAGCTGAATTAGATTTTTTTTCTGGAACTCCCTTGCTTTCTCCATGATCCAACAAAAGTTAAAAATTTGACCTCTGGTTCCTCTACCTCTTAGAAATAGCATAAAATTATGTATTACCTTTCTCACTCTTTATATTTATATTAAATTATATTATCTAGTCTAAAATAAATCTAAAATCTAGTCAGAGAAGGCAATGGCAACCCACTCCAGTACTCTTGCCTGGAAAATCCCATGAATGGAGGAGCCTGGAAGGCTGCAGTCCATGGGATCCCTGAGGGTTGGACATTGACTGAGCGACTTCACTTTCACTTTTCACTTTCATGCATTGGAGAAGGAAATGGCAACCCACTCAGTGTTCTTGCCTGGAGAATCCCAGGGATGGGGGAGCCTGGTGGGCTGTCATCTATGGGGTCACACAGAGTCGGACATGATTGAAGTGACTTAGCAGTCTAAAATAATGATCTCATCAGTGATTGGCATCATACTCTCTGTGTCCTCATACTAGACAGCCACTCTGATGTCTAATAACCTTAAATCTTATGATTTATTATCTTCCTAGAGAAACCTCTTTAGAAAATAAAGTGATAGCATAAAGATTGAGGTCTTGGCACTGAAGGAAGATAGACATGGTTTCATATCACATATCTGTTTCTGTTACATATTAGTCTGGATGACCTAAGGTAAGTTTTGCAACTTGTCTTATTCTTTTTCCTCATCTGTGAAATTGGAATAATACTAGAACTCATGCTGTTGTTGCAAGGAATAAATGAATTTTTGCAAGTCTAGTACTTGGCCCATAGTTAGCACTCAAAATGTTAATATTATTGATTTAATTCTAATAAGTGTTAGCCATTAGCTATTTCTATCCCATATGCTCTTTATTATTTTTACTTTATGTAAACCTTGATTCTCCAAAGTTAACAAAAAATCTAGTTCCTATTTCAGCTTTATTTTCTCCATATTTATTTCAAATCTTTTTGAATTACTAGTTTTAATGATAAAATTTCCCCTACATAAGTCCTTAATATAAATTGGAAGTCCACCCAATATCATTAAAACATTTTTAAAAGATCACATCATTAGTTGTAATAAAAAAATTAAACTTAGTAAAGATAATACTGAGTCACTCTACCCCATCTGGAGGAGGAAATGGCAACCCAGTCCAGTATTCTTGCCAGGACAATCCAATGGACAGAGGAGGCTGGTGGGCTACAGTCCATAGGGTTGCAAAGAGTCAGACATGACTGAAGTGATTTAGCACACACTCTACCCGTATTGCTTATTCAGGAGCACATTTGCATCTACATGTGATGACAAATGGTCAAAAGTTGCAATCTTCTATTTGTAAGATAAATAAGTACTAAGGATCTAAAGTACAATATGAGTAATATAATTACCACTGCTTAATGTTATATGTGAAACTTGTTAAGAGAGTAAATCCTGTGTTTTTATTACAAGGACAATTTTTTCCTTTTATATCTATATGACATAATGGATGTTCACTAAACTTATTATGGTAATCATCTCATGATAAATGTAAGTCAGATCATTATGCTGTACACCTTATACTTATCCAGGCCTGAATGTCAATTTTATCTCATTAAAACTGGAAGAAAAACTTTTTAAAAAATATTCATGATAATATAGTACAGAATTCAGTGAAAACAAAGCCACTGTATACATTTTTACTGAATTAAATGAACTAATTGTCAAAGAAGAGGAAAAAAGTCAACTAAATGTCTACATAAATGAATACTGATGAAGAGAAAAGCCACTGCCAACGTTTGGGGGCTGGCCTGGTACTATCAACATAGGCTTAGTGTTCTTATCAGTTTCCCTGCCATTCCTAGCTAAATGTTGGTGTTCTTTTTGTTGCTCATAGAATAATTTTACAGAATGCCAAGATTAGACAAAGCTACTGTGTGACCATGATGGAGCAAGACAAAAACAAGCCCACTTAATCATGTCTGAACACAAAAGAACATAAATAACTGTGGAACGATAGAAGAGCAAACACTTCAGTCTTCTAGCTAATATGAATGACTATTGCTTCTTTACCAATTATAGCTTTAGCCTCACTCTAGTGTACCTTTCTTATAAATAAGATTTATTGAGATACCCAATCATAAAATTGTCCCATTTTCTAACAATCAACTTCAGGACATCACTGCTTGCACCCTCCCCAACGTTGTGTAGCCAGAGTCTAGATCTCTGAAAACTTCCACAGTTCTCTGTAGCATG
This sequence comes from Bos javanicus, assembly GCF_032452875.1. NCBI lineage: Eukaryota > Metazoa > Chordata > Mammalia > Artiodactyla > Bovidae > Bos > Bos javanicus. Next base: position 40,244,703 of record NC_083870.1, read on the forward strand.
CCTTCTCTCTCACAATAGCAAGCAACAAACCTAACTTGTTCAACTATAGACGTGTTCCTTATTTGGTCTTTGACTAGAGGGCATGACAAAACCTAAAAGCTGACAACTACTCAGATTTTCTTTACTTTTATCCAACATCAACTGTTATCCATTCTGTTGAATAGTAGGGCCATTTTAAGGTATCATAGTTGGCTATTTAACAGTAAACTGTGAAAACTTTTGTACAGTTTTTATGTTAATGGCTAAAAAAATTTCAGTGTACAGATTGGTGGTTACCAGAGGCAAGGGATGATGGTGGGAAAAATGGGTACAAACTTCCAGTTATAAAACGCGAGTCTTGGGGATGTAATGTAGAGCATGATCACTCCAGATAAAAATACTGCATTGTATATTTGAAAGTTACTAAAAGAATAGATATTACAAGTTCTCATCACAAGAAAAAGTGCATAAGGTAATAGCTGTTAAATTGATTGTGGTGATCATTTTGCAGTATATACACATATTGCATCATTAAGTTGTACACCTGAGAATGTTATATATCACATTTCTCAATACAACTTTTGTAAAATTCCATTCTGTTTCTTCATTTGGTGATTGCCATACTGGGTTTTTTTTGTATTTAATAATATCCCTCAAATACTGTGTTTACCAAATGCTGTTGTATAGCATTCAGTGTTTTTAAAGTAAATTCACTTAAGAGCTAATTAGAGCCACCTTCTAAATTGGAATACACCATTTAGTTGCATGTTGAGACAGTTAATGGTTTGTGATTGTAAATTACAGTGTGAAACCTTTATAATGCTGTACTTTGCAGTAGGACAAAATAAGATATAATCAGTTCACTAACTTTTATATTGAACTACTGCCTAAAAGAATTGTTTAATCACTAGTTCCAAGGACAGTAATATTTAACAAGATAAACATTTAAGTAAACGGAACTTTTTAACACTCTGCTATCAATTGCAAATTCAATTCAATAGGAAAAAGTTTCTCATGAATAATTTTTTCACTAATCTAATCATTTAAGCCAGTTTGGGCCTTTTTTCCCCTATTCTTATAAAATGTCAGAGAGTGTAAACAAATAATGTTTCTATTTGTATCCTTATAAATAAAATGTTTTATTTATCAAAGATTATGTTTAACTCTACCTTGCCATAAAATGTATATGTAATGGCAATATGAGATCATCTTTTTTATATTTATAGTGATTAATCATCCAGATGGACAATAATATGTTCAATGGAATTGCAGAAATTTCAAACAAAGCTAAATTTATATTTAGGTCAACTATATCTTTTAAATTAACCACTGTAAATCAGCAGTACTAGACCCTATTCAGGGGAAGCATAAGGAAACAGGATAAATACACTTCTTTAAGATGCTTTTAATAGGACTTAATTATCCTGAGTTAAAGGACAAGAATTTGTATATGGGAAATGAATTGAAAATAATAATGGACATATATTGAGTACTTACCATGAATCTTTGCTATGTAAAATACTTAGAAGAGTATTATTCCAGAGATAACAAAATCACTAAAAAAAAAAAACTTGTACTTAAAAATGTAATTATAGACCAAATTCCTAGAGAATGTTTTTCCCCTTTATTAAGAACAGAGGATAGCTTAGTCTGTTAAGGAAGACTGTTAAAGATTTATATAGTAGAACTTTAAAAATTGGAGCAAAATATTCAAAGGTACAGATTTTAAAAGGTTAAATGTCAAATTTTTAATGGTCACTCCCCCAAAATGTATAGTTAATTGCTTTAACACTGGAGGTAAAAGGGTCCAATAGAAGTCTAAGTCTCAACTTTGCCCAAGGCTTTTCATCAGCTTTTACACAAAAGAGCAAAGGGCTGATGAAGAAATGATCAGTCTATGTAGTACACTATAGTCTTTCAAAATGTAGGATGATTAATTTTGGTAAGGGATGTAGATTGGTTTTTGCAGCCTAGTTATTAGACTCTGTTTCTCTTGGTAGCCCTGTGCCTGAAGGGCTACCTGTGTCTCTATTCTAAACTATGAAGTTTAGGGGAAGTTAAAAATGTTCCTGTTGGTTAGGCAAAGAAAGAAAGGATGAGAAAGCTATGGATAGTGAAGTTAGTGACAGTGAGGGTGTGACAGATATGTTTATGTGATTAGATGAGCAGTGTAGTAAGTTATCACATTTCATCCAATCAAAGATGCATTTTTTCCCTAAATACTAACATATCTAAAATTAGAATGCATCTTACAATTGCTGTCAATTAAGTGTCAATTGTGATGTACTAGCTAATGCCTATACTTATTATGCAAACTTGGCATAGCTAAATTATATTTTACTTATCTAATTGAGTTATGTGTATTATTGGAACTACATCTGTTCTTCCTGCACATGCAACAATGCAACCAAAGCAGGAGAGATTACCAAGTTCATTGAAATAAATGAAACAAATTATAAACTACGGCTAAAAGAATGACCAAATCCCTTCATCACACAAGACATTGTTAGAGTATTGAGACGTCAATTTGTTTTAAAACCTCCCATTATTTTTTAACAGAAGCTGCATAACTTTCAGAAAAATATAATTCAACTGAGGAAAAAATAATACTATGATCTTTCAAATAGAAAAATACCAGCATCACAACTTTCAGAATGGATATTAAAAACTTGAAGATAAATCTTGTAGACAACAAAATAGAAGTCTTTTAAGAAATGCTGTAGCACCAACAAAATTTGACGAAACAGATTATGTTGAAAAATATGGAAGACAATGATTCCAAGTTAAAAACAAGATTTTATAGATTTAGATTTAATGAAGAAGTTTTTAGGAATAAACAAATTTCCTTAAGTAACATTTTCCTTGTGATATATGTTAAAAATCTATATCTAAATAAATATGTTTTCAATAAAAATTAGAAGAGTACATGTCTCTGTGTATAACTTGGAGTATTTGCTAATATCCTATCATAAAAGATAGTGAGATGTCTTCAAATCAATATCAGATTAGATAAAATATCATAATTTATCATATCTTCCATGATCTAATAATAGAATATTTTGAAACACTTTTTTAAAAAGTCTTAAGCCCATGTTTAAGGATATGTGATATTTAAATGTTGATACCCATGAATTGGTTGATCCCTTTGGCCCATCTGGTGTTATAACTGTTTGTCTAATATAGAGGAAAGGGAAGAGTGACTTCATTATCATTATCATGGCTTACAGTGATTAAATAACTTCAGTTAATAAACACTAAGCTGAGGGCTCTTTGTGGGCTATGTCATATAATCCTGACAAAGATCTGAATAAGACATAATTCCATTTATCATTCTAATGTGCAAATGAGGAAACTGAGGCTGAGAGAAATTATGCTCAATGTCACATACTAAGTATACAGTGAAGTTAGTATTTGAGTTCAGGCAGTCCGGCTCCAGAGCCTGTGCTCTTTACCTTTGTTCTATGCAGGGAGATTATATTGTTTAGAGCAGACACAGAAGACTGGTTGGGTTAAAAAAAATTATACTCTGCCACTAACCAGTTGTGTGACTTTGAAGAATGAACTTCTCTGTCTCAATTATCTCTTCTGCAAAGTGCTTATGAAAATAGTAATAAAAGTATCTCATTAGGATTTTTTTAAGGATAAATAAGATATGTAAAGCATTTAAAACAGTGTCTGGTATATGATTAGCATTATCTAAATCTTAGCTAATACTACACAATCTACTTCATATTATAATTGGCCAGGAGAAGGACTGTCTGCCCTGAAAGCAACAACCTGGTCATCTCAGAAAAATCAATCAGGCATTTTCAAAATTTCTCTGCTACCTGCATTCATTTTTTAGCAGAATACCAAGTGAGATAGCCCTTTTCCAGTTGTTCTGTTTAATTGAACAATTAGGATTAAAGGGCAGTATTTACTTTAAGGAGTTCTCCTATAAGTATATTAACCCTACTCTTTAAATTGGTCTTCCGTGGACCTTTTTATTTTCTCATTGATATTAGCAAATTCAAAGTCATTGTTTTATTCACTTGTTAAATGATTTTTTTCCTAAAGGTGAGAATACCAAGAAAGTTTAAAAGGACCTCTGAAAAATCACAGTAACAGGTCATATCGGAATAGAGATTATTATTGAAATGTACTTAATGTATTCTTTTTCCATGAATTTTGTTGTCATAAAACCTTCTTGATAGAACTAAGTTATTTGTTTTGGCTCTAAAAGTTACCCATGCTTTACGAGTACTAGGGAATCATAACATAGAGGATAGAGTACACAGTGACACAGATCTGGATTTTAATCTTGGGTGTATTAATTATTACTTGTATGACTTTGAACAAATTGTTTTAATGTTTTTGAGTTTCTGTTTCTTAGTAAGCATTGAATAAATATCTGTTTTATAGGCCGGTTTTGAGGATTAAAAGAGTAAATTAATATAAAATATCTAATGTATGTGTGTGTGCGCTCAGTTGCACGGTTATGTCCGACTCTTTGTGACCTCCATGGACTTCAGCCTGCCAGACTCCTCTCTCCGTGGGATTTTCCAGGCAAGAATACTGGAGTGAGTTGCCATTTCCTACTCAAGGGGATCTTCCTGATCCAGGAATTGAACCTGTGTCTCCTGTATCTTCTGCATTGGCAGGCAGGCTCTTTACCACTGAGCCACCTGGGAAACCTGGAAATAAAGTACGCCAACTTACATAAAGTTTCCTGAATATTGAACATTATAATTCTTCCAGTCTTTGTTAGTGGGCTTCCTTGATGACTCAAGTCTTCCCTGGTGACTCATATGGTAAACAGTCCACCTGCAAGGCAGGAGACCCAGATTTGATCCCTGGGTTGGGAAGATCCCCTGGAGGAGGAAATGGCAACCTACTCCATTATTCTTGCCTGGAGAATTCCATGAACAGAGGAGTCTGGTGGGTTATAGTCCATGGAGTTGCAAAGAGTTGGACATGACTGAGTAATTAACACTTTCACTGATGGCTCAAATGGTAAAGAATCTGCCTGCAGTGCTGAAGACTGGAGTTCAGTCCCTGGGTCAAGAAGATACCCTGGAGAAGGGAATGGCAACCCACTCCAGTATTCTTGCCTGGAGAATTCCATGGACAGAGGAGCCTGGAGGGCAACAGTCTATGGGGTCACAAAGAGTTGGGCATGACCTAGTGACTAACACACACAGTCCTTGTTAGAGGATGTAAACTTTTAAAAGTTATTAATGTAGGAATTTTAATATTTCTTATTAATGCTCATAAATACTATGATGGAGAATAAAACGTTGGCTGAAATCAGGTTTTGGATTGTTTTTTGATTCTATTTATCCATTTTATCTCTACCTTTATTATTACAAAATCTAGGTTCTCTATTGGAATTGATAAGAGCACTTGATAACTTGAGTCAATAGTGTTTTATTAAATATGAAGACTTCTACAGTCATTCCTGAGTGTTTAATCTCAGTAGAATTTCACATAAATCAAGAAATAAATGGAAATCCTGATGAACTAAACATGGATTAATTCTTCAGGCATTTTTGGCAAAACTTGCAAACTTAATTCAGGTAATTAAATGTTTCTCACAGCTGTAGCTTCATCATCCTCTATTTATAATCCTTAACCTATTACACGGAGAAGGCAATGGCACCCCACTCCAGTACTCTTGCCTGAAAAATCCCATGGACAGAGGAGCCTGGTAGGCTGCAGTCCATGGGTCGCTAAGAGTCGGGCATGACTGAGCGACTTTCCTTTCACTTTTCACTTTCATGCTTTGGAGAAGGAAATGGCAACCCACTCCAGTGTTCTTGCCTGGAGAATCCCAGGGACGGAGGAGCCTGGTGGGCTGCCGTCTAAGGGGTCACACAGAGTCAGACACGACTGAAGCGACTTAGCAGCAGCAGCAGCAGCAACCTATTACAAGCACTACATTGGATGCTTAATAAATGAAGTTCTAAAGAATGATAACTTTCAGAAAAATATGTTTACTGGTAGAATATAATGAATATATTTTATATAACTTTGCATGTTATTAGAAATGCCCATGTTGAACTTATTTATATTTTTATCAGCATTGCAAAATCCAAGTGTATATAATTTATTAATATACCTATTAAACTATACTTTATAGATGACAATTTTTCTAAATTTTATAAGCATTAATATTGTACAAAAATAAATTACAATGCATTATTTTTTGCTAATTATTGAGGTATTGAAAAATGGAGTAAAGTGGGGGATTATATTCAAAGATGTATAGTTCCACATCTGAACTTAAAGAAATTAATCCAGGAAAATATGGGTAAGGTTATAAAAATGTAGGTGGACAAAATTTTATAGTTCAGGAAACAGACAAGGAAAGAGATTAAAATCATATAGTTTTTACAGGTATTGATGAGATTTCTTTAGACTACATATATGAAAACTGAGTCTTGGACTTATTCAGAGTTGTAAAACTAGCAAATAACATTTAGTGATTGAAACTCATATTTTACAATTTTAAGCCAGTGTTTTTTGTTCAATATCAAACTGTAGAAAGAATAAACTTCAGTGTCTTTGTATCACATTTTAAAAGGTTTACCCCTCTTACCAACTTTGTTTTTATTCTGAAGATTGTCAGTAAAAAGGGTTTTGATGATTTTTATTTCTAATAATAAATTTTGAAACTCAGCAGTGGCCACAGGACTGGAAAAGGTGTTTTCATTCCAGTCGCAAAGAAAGGTAATGACAAAGAATGCTCAAACTACCACACAATTGCACTCATCTTACACGCTAGTAACTGCTGCTGCTGCTAAGTCACATCAGTCATGTCCGACTCTGTGCGACCCCATAGACAGCAGCCCACCAGGCTCCCATCCCTGGGATTCTCCAGGCAAGAATACTGGAGTGGGTTGCCATTTCCTTCTCCAGTGCATGAACGTGAAAAGTGAAAGTGAAGTCGTTCAGTCGAGTTCGACTTCGCGACCCCGTGGACTGTAGCCTACCAGACTCCTCTGTCCATGGGATTTTCCAGGCAAGGTACTGGAGTGGGGTGCAATTGCCTTCTCCGCACATGCTAGTAAAGTAATGCTTAAAATTCTCCAAGCCAGGCTTCAACAATATGTGAACCGTGAACTTCCTGATGTTCAAGCTGGTTTTAGAAAAGGCAGAGGAACCGGAGATCAAATTGCTAACATCCGCTGGATCATGGAAAAAGCAAGAGAGTTCCAGAAAAACATCAATTTCTGCTTTATTGACTATGCCAAAGCCCTTGACTCTGTGGATCACAATAAACTGTGAAAAATTCTGAAAGAGATGAGAATACCATGTTTTTTAGATTCCACTTATAAGTGATATCATATGATATTTGTCTTTCTGATTTACTTCATTTAGGATGATAATCTCTAGATCCATCCGTGTTGTTTCAAATTGCATTACTTCATTATTTTTATGGCTGAGTAGTATTCATATGTACTATATCTTCTTTATATGTTCCACTATTGGTGGACATTTAGGTTGTTTCCTTGTCTTGGCTATTGTAAATAGTGCTTCAGTGAACTTTGGGGTGCATGTATCTTTTAGAATTATTGTTTTCTCCAGATATATGCCCAGGAGTAGGATTGCTGGATCATATGGTAGTTCTATTTTTAGTTTTTAAAGGAGCATACACAATGTTCTCTGCAGTGGTTTTACCAATTTACATTCCCACCAACAGTTTAGGAGGGTTCCCAGTTCTCCACACCCTCTCCAGTGTTTGTTGCTTATAGAATTTTTGATCATGGCCATTCATACTGGGAGCTGACTGTGGCTCAGATCATGAATTCCTTATTGCAAAATTCAGGCTTAAGTTGAAGAAAGTAGGGAAAACCACTAGACAATTCAGGTATGATCTAAATCAAATCCCTTAAGGTTATACAGTGAAAGTGACAAATAGATTCAAGAGATGAGATCTGATAGACAATGCCTGAAGAACTACAGATGGATGGAGGTTTGTGACATTGTACAGGAGGCAGTAATCAAGACCATCCCCAACAAAAAGAAATGCAAAAAGGCAAAATGGTTTTCTGAGGAGACCTTACAAATAGCTGAAAAAAGAAGAGAAACTAAAGGCAGAGGAGAAAAGGAAAGATATACCCATTTGAATGCACAGTTCCAAAAAATAGCAAGGAGATATAAGAAAGCCCTCCTCAGTGATCAATGAAAAGAAATAGAGGAAAACAATAGAATAGGAAAGACTAGAGATCTCTTCAAGAAAATTATAGATACCGAGGGAATATTTCATGCAAAGATGGACACAATAAAGGACAGAAATGGTATGGACCTAATAGAAGCAGAAGATATTAAGAAGAGGTGGCAAGAATATACAGAAGAGCTATACAAAAAGATCTTCATGACTCAGATAACCACAATGGTGTGGTCACTCACCTAGAGCCAGACATCCTGGAATGTGAAGTCAAGTGGGCCTTAGGAAGCATTACTGCAAACAAAGCTAGTGGAGGTAATGGAATTCCATTTGAGCTATTTCAAATCTTAAAAGATGATGCTGTGAAAGTGCTACACTCAATATATCAGCAAATTTGGAAAACTCAGCAGTGGCTACAGGACTGGAAAATATCAGTTTCATTCCAATCCCAAAGAAGATCACTGCCAAAGACTGTTCAAACTACCACACAATTGGACTCATCTCACATGCTAAGCAAAGTAATGCTCAAAATTTTCCAAGCCAGTTTTCAACAGTACATGAACCACAAACTTCCAGATGTTCAAGCTGGATTTAGAAAAGGAAGAGGAACCAGAGATAAATTGCCAACATCTTTTGGATGGTTGAAAAAGTAAGAGAGTTCCAGAAGAACATCAACTTCTGCTTTAATGACTATGCCAAAGCCTTTGACTGTGTGGATCACAACAAACTGTGGAAAATTCTGAAAGAGATGGGACTACCAGAACACCTGACCTGCCTCCTGAGAAATCTGTGTGCAGGTCAAGAAGCAACAGTTAAAACTGGACATGGAACAACAGGCTGGTTCCAATTTGGGAAAGGAGTACATCAAGGATGTATTGATGACAATATTGTCACCTTGCTTATTTAATGTGTATGCAGAGTACATCATGAGAAATGCTGGACCGTTTGAAGCACAAGCTGGAATCAAGATTGCTGGGAGAAATATCAATAACCTCAGATATGCAGATGACACCACACTTATGGCAGAAAGCGAAGAATAAGAACTAAAAGAGCCTCTTGATAAAAGTGAAAGAGGAGAGTTTAAAAATTGGCTTAAAACTCAACATTCAGAAAACTAAGACCATGGCATCTGGTCCCATCACTTCATGCAAAAAGATAGGGAAATAAGGGAAATAGTGAGAGATTTTATTTTCTTGGACTCCAAAATCACTGCAGATGATGACTGCAGCCATGAAATTAAAAGACATGTCCTCCTTGGAAGAAAAGCTATGACCAACCTAGAAAGCATGTTAAAAAGCAGTGACATTACTTGGCTGATGAAGATCTGTCTAGTCAAGTCAATGGTTTTTCCAATAGTTATGTATGGATGTGAGAGTTGGACTATAAAGAAAGTTGAGTGCCGAAAAATTGATGCTTTTGAAAAATTGATGTGTTGGAGAAGACTCTTGAGAGTCCCTTGGACAGCATCAAACCAGATATCAAGCCAGTCAATCCTACAGGAAATCACTCCTGAATATTAATTGGCAGGCCTAATGCTGAAGCTGAAACTCCAATACTTTGGCTGCCTGATTCAAAGAACTGAGTCATTGGAAAAAACCCTGTTGCCAGGAAAGATTGAAGGCAAGAAGAGAAGGAGAAGACAGGATGAGATGGCTGGATGGCATCACTGACTTGATGGACATGAGTTTGAGCAAACTCCAGGAGTTGGTGATGGACAGGGAAGCGTGGTGTGCTGCAGTCCATGAGGTTGCAGAGAGTCATACACATCTAAGCAACTGAACCAAACTGAACTGATTCATATTGATGTGAGGTGATACCTCACTGTAGTTTTGATGTGCATTTTTCTAGTAACTACTGATGTTGAGCATATGCTTGTGGCCATCTGTATGTCTTCTTTGGAGAAATGTCTATGTAGATCTTCTGCCTATTTTTTGTCGGGGTTTTTTGTTTTTTGATCTAGAGTTGTTTGAGCTGTTTATCCTTCCTTTTCTTAATGTTGTGTAACACATTGATTTATGAATATTAAGCCATCCTTGTATCCCTGGAATAAGTCTAACTTGATCGTAATGTATGACATTTCTTATATATTGTTGGATTTTGGTTTGCTTATATATATATATATATAAACTTTGGCCAGTAACTTTATTTTTTTGTAGTATTTGTATTTTTTTTGTTTGTTTCAAGGTAACGGTGGCCTCATAGAATGAATTTGGGAGTACATCATCTTCTTGAATTTTTTGGAATAATTTGAAAGGAATGGGTAATAAATCTTTTTGAAAATCTTGTTTATTTCTGCTTTCGTTGCATTTTTTTTTTCTTTTTTTTGGTGTCAGATTCAAAAAAACCATTGCCAAGACCCATGTTGAGAAGCATATCTTCTATGTTTTATTTAGTAGTTTTTTTTGGTTCCAGGTTTTACATTTAAGTCTTTAATCCATTTTTAGTTAATTTTTGGTCATGGTGTAGATAGTGGTGTAGTTTCATTATTTTGTAACCAGTTTTCTCAACATAATTTGTTGAAGAGACTGTCCTTTCCCATTTATATCCTTGGCTCCCTTGTTATACATTAATTGACCATACATGCATGAGTTTATTCCTGGGCTTTCTTTTTTGGTTCCACTGGGGTGTGTGTCTGAATTTTTACCAATACCATACTGTTTGGATTACTATAGCTTTGTAATCTACTTTGAAATCAGGAAATGTGATACCTCCTGCTTTGTTTTTCTTTCTCCATTTTGCTTTGGTTCTTTGGAGTTTGTTTTAGTTTCATACAAATTTTAGGATTTTTTGTTCCATTTCTGTGAAAAATACCATTCAAATTTTGATAGAGATTGTACTGAATCTGTGGATTGCTTTGGGTATGAACATTTTAACAATATTAATTCTAATCCATGAAGCATGATGTGCCTTTCCATTTATTATGTCTTCTTCAATTTCTTTCATCAGTGTTTATAGGTTTCCATTTAAACCTTGATTAAATTCATCTGTTAGGTATTTATTCTTTTTGATGGTGTAAGTGGAATTGTTTTCTTACATTGTCTTTCTGAAAGTACATTATTACTGTATATAAATGCAGCTGATTTTTATATATTGATTTTGTATCCTGCAACTTTACAGAATTTATTTATTAGTTCCAACTTTTTTTTTTTTTGGTGGAGTCTTTAGGGTTTCCTATGTATGATAACAGGCTTCCCTGGTAGCTCAGCTGGTAAAGAATCTGCCTGCATTGCAGGAGACCCCAGTTTGATTACTGGTTTGGGAAGATCCCCTGGAGAAAGGATAGGGTACCTACTCCAGTATTCTGGGGCTTCCCTGGTGGCTCAGACAGTAAAGAATCTACCTAAATGGGGGAGACCTGATTTTGATCTCTGGGTTGGGAAGATCCCCTGGAGGAGGGCATGGCAACCCACTCCAGTATTCTTGCCTGGAGAATCCCCATGGACAGAGGAGCCTGGTGGTCACAGTCCATGAGGTTGCAAAGAGTTGGACGCGACTGAGCAACCAAACCAGCACAGCACATGTATGGTATCATGTCATCTGCAAATAGTGGCAGTTTTACTTCTTCCTTTCCAGTTTGCAAGCCTTAAATTTATTTTTATTGACTAATTTCTCTGACTAGGACCCAAAAACCTACTTTTTATAAATTCTATTTTATCCTAGATTTCAGAAGCTTACAAAGCAATAGTTCTTTACAAACCATATCTCATTATTTTCAAGATATTCTGCCTCATTTTATTGGGAACAATTTAAAGATCACAAAATATTCTTAAATTACTAAGCTTCTCTGCTTGAGAGTAGCCCTAAAGAAGGCAGACATATAGGTATCATTCAAGGTTGTTAGCCTTGAAATGGCGTAGAGACAGTGAGGGTAGGATATTGACAACAGAGTGTTTGAAGTGTTGGGATGTATAGCTAGGGAAAATAAACATATGTCAGTAAAGTTGAGGGCCCAGTCAGGTAAAAGATAATGGAAGTAGATGGAAGGATAAGGGATTGGAGTCAGAAAGTTGTACTATATTATGGTATTCAGGTATTCACTAGACCATTTAGTTTTGTTTGTTTGGCTTTGGGGTTTTTTTCACCATGCCTTGTGGCTTCTTGGATTTTAGTTTCCCAACAAAGGGTCAAACCTGTGCCCCCTGCAGTAGAAGCATGGAGTCCTAACCACTGGACTTAAGGGAATTCTCTAGAACATCTAGTTTAACTAGAGAAAAATAACGTCAAAGCTATGGTTTTTCCAGTAGTCATGTGTGGATGTGAGATTTGGACCATAAAGAAGGCTTAGTGCTGAATATTTGATGCTTTTGAACTGTGGTGTTGGAGAAGACTTTTAAAAGCCCCTTGGACAGCAAGGAGATCAAGCCAGTCAATCCTAGAGGAAATCAACCCTGAATATTCACGGGAAGGACTGACGTTGAAGCTGAAGTTCCAGAACTTTGGCCACCTTATGTGAAGAGCCGCCTCACTGGAAAAGACCCTGATACTGGGAAAGATTGAATGTAGAAGGAATAGGGGATGACAGAGGACCAGATGGTTGGATGGCATCACCTATTCAATGGACATGAGTTTGAGCAAACTCCAGGAGATGGAGAAAGACAGGGAAACCTGATGTACTGCAGTCAATGGAATCACAAAGAGTTGCACATGACTGAACAAAAACAAGAAGCAGCCTAATTACTGGATTGATTAAATTTTTGGCTGACTTGAATTAGAATTTTTCCTTGAGAATTCAAGATGGTGAATACAAATTAAGTAATATCAAAATACTTCCCAGTTTATTTGTATACAGTTGTGAAATTCGATACAGCAAACAGGGATATTCTCTATTTTACCAGCTTAGAGTATATTGTCATTTAAAAACCAATATAACCAAGTAAAATGCTAATAAAATAAAAGTATATTCCTGAAATAAAGTTTCAAAAGTGCTCATTGTCACTACTGATTTAAAAAGGAAAGTTTATGGTGAATAAGGAAAAAAATAACATCAAATATTCTGAGGTAAGATAGATTTATTCTTTTATAATTGCTTTCATGTTCACACACTTCTAGGAAAAAGAGCCATAATATAATGCTTTCTTCTTAATTTCCCATAAATGGAATGTTTACATTAACATACATTTAAAATTTTTCTGCTTCTAAGCTATCAAAGTTTATTTTCTTTTGAATAAATCATCAAAGACTTTGTCAAGTATTACTTTGTTTTTAATTAGAGTCCACAGATATTTATGAGACCAGTTGGTTTTTGTGGGGTTGAAAATTTTAAAATATAAGTTGGCATTGAGAGTCTAATACATATTAAATTTATTATTGCAATTATACCACCATTCTTCATTAAATAAACCTTTTACTCCAGAGCACCTACTTGAGTGTTGTGTTGTTGTTATAGTTGACCTGTAGAGGTCACTATTAACAGGCAAATGAAAAGCCTGTTAGAATTACAGGTTAATATAGTTAAAACTTAAAATCTGTTTGTCCCAAATCACTGGAAAGACCATGGCAGTACTTTATATTAAGATATCATAGAAATATGACACAACTTTAAAATCAGAATAGTTTTAGATAAATTATAATAAAAATCGATGTTATTACTTGGATCGGTTAGCCACAATCTCATGATTTAAAACTTCCCATCTCTGCAATTACTTAAATTGAAAACAAAAAGTGACCCCACTAAATTGAGTTCTAATGATTTCCTATTATTTACTTATTTCTCTAATATTTAGTGTCAGAATATAGGGTAAAGACAGCGATGGAAACTGGATTCTGTTTGGACTCAAACCAAGCATGAGCTGTATCTTTAGAAAGTGTAAATTTTACCCCATTAAAAAAAAAAAAAAAAACCTGAGAAAATTCTAATAAAAAGTTATATAAAGTAACCATTTTTAATGTTTATTTAGCTGGACGGTAATCAAGTGGATATATCTAGGGAAAGATAGGAGAACTACTTAACAGAGAAACCACCCTTACCATGCAAATGCCAGTAAAACCTCCTTAAAATGAAGGGAATCTGTCATTTTGTGTAAATTCTCTTCTGCTTCCATAAACACAGCCGTAATCAATTAAAGACCCACTTGTGAAGGAGTCATTGTTTGCAGTTCCATTCAGACATTGCTGAGTTGTCTTTTAGACTGCCCATGCGGAAAGCCTGGTAAGGTGATGAGAAAGTTCAAAGCACCTAACTTTTCAATGTGGATTTTGTTATTGAGACTTCTCTATCTTTTTTATTCATTTTAAACTTTGGAGTGTAGTATGTGTTGATTGTTGATTCTAGGAAATGGAGGGGGCTTAAGAATGTAGCAAAGAATGAAAATGATCTAATGATATAATTCCATGTGACTTTCAGATTGCAGTGCCTCATAGATTAGTTCAAGAGACATCAGTGCTGAAAATGTTCACAAAGATAAATAATATTACTTTATCATAAGTCTTTTAGTACAAAGTAAGAGTGATTTCTCCAACACCAATAAGTCTTTCATTATTTTTTGTCATAGTCAGAATTTTATTTTTGTTCTCAACCTCTCCCTTACACTCTTAATTTAAGCTGGACATTATAATTGTATTATTATTGGTACCAATAAGTACTATTGGTACTAAAATGGTCAATATCCAATTTTGGTTGCTGGATTTGTGAGACTGGTGGAATTTCTTCAAAGATGTAGATGTAAAAATATTTCAGAGAGAATTTAGCATAAGTGATTTAAAGCATTAAGATAAAAAATGTCTCAATACAAATGATTTAATGCTATTGATATGTACTAAACTAGAGGGAGTAAAGAAATTACCCTCAGATTTGGGAATACAAGTTACTTAGTATATTAAAGTAAATTCTCATATGGTAAGCCTAAGGGCTAAGAAAGAAATGTCATAAGGTTAGTGTCAGGACCTCACCTTATCAGAGTGGGAATCTAACTTGTGGGTCACTTTTGATCCTTTGCTGTCTGGACAGAAACAGACCAACTTTCTCACCTGATTAGCTAAAGAATAATCTGGCATAGGTCTGGAAAGTCAAATTTAACCATATTTAGCAGGATAGTTAAACCAAATGTAAAAGATTTTGGGATGGAAATTAAGGAATGGAGAGATCTAACAAAAATGTTTGCTTTCCTAAGATCCCTTTGCTTTTCTAGATCAAATGGAGGAAACAGCTTTCCTTGGGACTACAATTTAATAAAACTACCACGTCTGTCACTGTTATGCAAGCACATAGCCTCTCTCTTTTCCTTGTGTGATAAATCTGGGGAGGTTATAAGGAAGAGCCTCAGTGTCCAGACCAGCCACTCTACAGATGACTCAGGACTACACCTTCACTAAATCCATTCATTACAGTGGCCCTAGTGGGAGTTACAAGTGAAGCCTGCCAATTAGACATTGGTAATGTGGACTCTACTTTAGGGAATTGGGCAAGACTGCCAGAATTCATTCCTGAACTTGAGCAGCCACAAAAGAGTATTTTTCTGTCGCCTGTAACTGATTCAAAACCGGGTCTCAAAAGGACAAGCTTCCTTTTGTGCACCATCTTTCCTGAAGTCCAACAACTAATAATGTTACAAACATCAGGTTTTTCACAAGATCACAAGAAACATCTGACAAAGGAGAAGCAAAGAAAAAAAATGTCATCTTTTGACTTGATTAGCCTCTGCTTTACTGTTTTCCAATTTTAGAACATTCTCTTTGGAAAATCATTTTGTGGTTATTTACCACAAATTAATGGTACCTATTTGTTAGATGAAAGATTAAATTGTGATATATCAAGGATAATAAAAAGTTTCCAGTATTTTTAGATGTTGATTAAAGCAGTTCATGTCAGGGTTAGTTCATATTCAAAACTGCTAGCACTTACCTTGAAAACGTATTCAGTACTTTCTTCTCTGCTAATAATCACATATAAAGGTGAATGCTTTGCCTTCAAGTTCACTAAACTTTTTTTTTTTTTAATTTTTATGTTTTAGTTAATTTGAATGCTTGGGGGATCTTTTGAAATTTTTTAAGAAGCAAAGGTAGATTTTCTTAACAAAGATCTTATTATTAGAATAAACAAATCTCAGAAAATTTCCAGGTCATTTTGTGGAAAATAACAGAGAGCTCTAAACATAGGAACATTAGATAGTAAAGCTCATAGAATCAGCCCCTGTAGACTTTAACAAGAAAGATTTGACTCTGTACCTTTATATCAAGTGTTGGTTTTTGTTTTTTTTTTCCTTTTTAAAGCAATGTACTCTTTTGGCTTCTAGTCCTAATTTTACTTCAGAAATTATTTTTAATGTGCTTCAGACAGGGGCCTTCTGTCCAGGTCTTGAATGCAAGTACTGTATTTTTGTTTTGTATTCTTGTACAAATATATTTTATTGGGAACCTATTTCAAAATGCTTGTTAAACATATGACCTTATTCACATGAATGCATTCAAATGCTGTAAATGTAGGGGCAGATGTTGGAACAGAGGAACCAATGTCTCATATTCATGGCTGCAGCTTACTGTCTGAGGCAAGAGGTTTCCTTCATCAGATCACTGCTAATGCACATGCTGCACTATGTACATGCTTCTTGCTGCTGTGACTCACACACACAGGCATGCACCCACACACACACACACACGCGCACACATGCACACACACACACACACACACTTCCCTATGATTTAAGGGGAAAAAAAACGCATCAGTCATAAAGCTCAGAAGTTGAAAGTAAGAGAGTAAGGCTGGGATAGTAACAGTTCAGAACTTGAATGAATTGCCAGTTTTCACCAAGTAACTGGCTGGCCTTCTCAGGCAGGCTCCAAATTCCTGTTGAAATGAAGACTTTCTTTCCTGGACTAGGCCTGGCATTCCTGGGAAACAATGGCCCTTTTCAAATAGGCTCTGAAATTTCACAGGTGAAGGGAGAGGGGCAGTCATTTGATCCCACCCACAAGAAGCCTGTTAGTATTTTACAAAGTGAAGACAGAGCATATCGTGGAAATGCATGCAAAGCTGGCTAGTGGCTAAGAACTGCAATCTAGACCCATAGTTCTGCAGATCTCTGTGAAATATGAATAAATTTCAACGTTCTGTCTTTGACTCACATTACAACTCTTTTTCTAGATTTTCTTAAGAGCGGTCTGCAAAACCACCAAAATAGGATTTTATTTTGTGTCTTGGAAAAGCAGTATTCTGGCTTGTCTTTAATTAGATATTGACATTAGAACTATAAAATAAAGAATTCAATTGCTGATATGTCTGTGTGTGTGATTTTGGAAGCCATACAAGGTAAAAATATCCCATAGATGTATAAACATACACCTATATAATTAAATACATACATATACACATGAATATCTGTAATGATTTTGTGTTGCTTCCAAAATGGTTTTAAGTAAGATCTCATTAAAATTCAATAATTTAAAAATTCAAAAATATTCAGGTAAGTTTATAAATCATAAATGGAAGTGTAGACTAGGAATCCCCAACTACTGGGATCTAATGCCTGATGATCTGAGGTGGAGCTGATGTAATAATAATAGAAATAAGGTACACAGTAAATGTAATACACTTGAATCATCCCAAAACCAACCCCTTCCCCCATTCCATGGAAAAATTATCTTCCACAAAACCAGTCCCTGATGCCAAAAAGGTTGGGAACTGATGGTATAGACAATATCAGTTTGAAAGAATTTGACCACACTGATCACCATACTTAGATGTACAATTCAGTTCATAGATTTTATGAAAACTTATATTTGAGCAGATGTTTCAATAATTGAATGAGATAAACTGAGAATTTTGGGACTCAGTTTCACGAATGAGAAAATTAATGGAAGTTCAGATTTATCATTAGTAAACTAGGAGTCTATGTACCTGTTCAGCAAGAGACTGAGTCTTTTCTTCTTTTTCACAATTCTGATAACTCCTCCAAGACTGATGACACACCCAGTATGTAACCTATCTTGAAGACTTATTTTGAACATGGATTACCAAAGACTCAGAAAGTAAAAACAAATAATAAATAGTTACAAATAATTATTGTAACAAATAATTAAAAATAATTATAAAACACAAATAATAGAACTATTTATGATTATCTGGTCATTATGTAGCATTTTAATATTAAAAAAATTTTTTAAGTTGTTGCAGTTATTACATGATAATCTTTCCCCTACCCTCAGTGGCCTCAATTCTAGCAGCAATCAGAGTATTTTGAGCTTGTGTCTTTTTTTTACCCCTGTGCTCAGTTGCTCCAGTTGTGTCCGACTCTTTGTGACCCTATGGATTGTAGACTGACGTGGCTCCTTTGTCCATGGGATTCCCCAGATAACAATACTGGTGTGGTTGCCATGTCCTCCTCCAGGAGATCTTCCCAACTCAGGGATCAAACCCGTGTCTCCTGTGGCTCCTGCATTGCAGGGAGGGAGATTCTTTTGCCACTGAGCCATTTGGGATTGAACTTATGACAATATTGCTTCTGTTTTATGTTTTGGTTCTTTGGCCACAAGGCATGTGGGATCTTAGCTCCCTGACTAGGGATCAAACCAGTACCTCCTGCATTGGAAGGCGAAGTCTTAACCACTGGACAGCCATGGAATCTCAAGCTTATGTCTTATAAAAAGGGTGAAAGAGAAGAACAACAACAATACAACCAAAGTATCAGTGCTTGAGTTTCAAATGCAAAAATTGAAAAAAAAATTTTTTAAGCACAAATGCAAAAAGCATGTTAAAAAAAAAGGTGCATTAATACATTAACACATCATCAATCAAAACCAGTTTCCCCAACCTACAAAGACAAATTTGAGGAGTGAGGAAGAGAAGAAATAAAGGGTAAAAAGTGTTTAGGGTAAAGGGTAAAGAAATAAAGGGTACAGAGTGCATCACTTGAGAAAATATTCTGGGTATCTGTTTCCCCGTCTCCTTGGTTATAGAGAATTAACAATAGAACCAACTGTTAAATTTAGGATTCTAGAACTAAGAGACCTGATATTTCCCAAATGAAGCTTATAGATGCATCTAGCTTTAAGTCTGTCCTACTCCTCTACCCTTATTCAAACCTCTTCCCCCTTACATGGAGAGAAATAAAAGAGTGGAGGTGGATGAGGTGTTCAAAATACAGCACTAAGGTGACCCTATAGTATCTCTTGATCCATATACATATAGTAGCCCAGACAGCAGCAGAATGTTTTTCCAGTGAACTGAGAGCAACACAGATATGGTATAGAAAACCAACAGACTGGGGGAGGCCAGTTTTCCCTAGTCCTTGGCCAGTTTTTCCTGCTAATCTGTGTGAAAATTCAACTCAACAGTTAATTAGTGAACAGATGTATATACCATGAAGATTATGTAAGTAAATAAATGACAGAATCTGCTTTTAAAAAGAATATAATTTATATTTTTAGGGGACATAAGACTATAATATTTATATAAATATGTATAATACAAAGCAGGATGTGATACATGCAGAACAGATTATTGAAATGGAATATTTTTACCTAATTTTGACTGAAGTAATAATTCAAGAGATATGAAATGAATATGAGACAGACCTTACCCTTTGCCCATTTGCTGAATATAAAAAGGAAAATCCAGAAACTCAGTTTTCTGATTTTTGAAACCCTCAGGTACTTCAAGGACATAAAAAACTGTCAGAATATAGAGAAGATGTTTTGAGAAAAATTTCTTTCAAGAAAGTGATGCAGTAAATCTCACCTTCTCTTTTCAGAAAGGTAATGTGGCTCTTCCTGTCAAAAAGAGTGGTCTTCAACAAGACCACTCAGAGAGCTTTATATGTGTTTCCTAACAATAAAAGGCCTTGCAACCTGGAGACAGATGCTTACCTGATCTATCTAAAGGATGAAAAAAAAAACAAAAACAAAAACAATTAACTTCTTGGTGTAGAGCCAGGAGACTGTTGCTGTTGCTTTGAGACTAGCCTGTTCTAGAGCTTGGGGCAAAGGATGTGTGAATAGATCAGCTATTGGCCATGTGGGCAACAGCTGGGTAAAATCCATTTAAGGACTGTCCAAGATCAATAGGGATTGTTGAAGCTTCTTCGATAGTTTGAGGTTATGTAAGAAAAGGGACTTCCCTGGTGACTCAGATGGTAAAGAATCACCTGCAATGCAAGAGATGTAAAAGACATGGTTGCAATCCCTGGGTCAGAAGATTCCCTGGAGAAGGGAATGGCTATCCACTCCGGTATTCTTGCCTGGGAAATCCTATGGACAGAGAAGCCTGATGGGCTACAGTCCATAGGGTCACAAAGGTAGGACACTAGTGAGTGACTGACTTAACACTTTCACTTTTTCAGTTTCATGGGACGGAAATCTCCAGGGAAGTTAGAGACTGATGGGATCCAGCCAAAGAATGAAAACCACAGCTATGAAAATCTACAAAATTCACAAAATCATCGCATAAGAGAGGAAATTTTGTCCCATAAGAGAGACATTTGGCCAATGTCCAGCAGAGAATATGGCACAATCAATCAAAGGAAAATAATTTTATTCTCACTTTTCCTGCTAACTTTGACCCTGAAGGAATATGAGAAAGCTGATAACCTGTTAGTGAACAGGGAGACACGGAAGGAAAAAGAGCACAGGACCATTCTCATAGGTCTTGAGAAGATGAGAAATCTTAATTTGAATGCCTATTGAAATATTAATCAATAACCTGGAATGTATATGTTATAATTATTGAACTGACACAACCACCAATACAAAATAAAAAGTTTTTAAAAATAAATAAGCAGAAAATTATTTTCCTGAAAAATGAAAAAGGGCATTGAAGATAAAACAGAATTGTGATTTTTTTTACATCCTGTAAGTCTTGTGTTCTATATACTAATTGTATATCTTATAAAATATGTATGAAATTCTGTGCAGTCATGTATAGTGGATAGACTATTTCTACATCTGGGTTAGGGAGCTATTTCTTATAATATAAAGATCACTGGATAAGGACTTGCTAAAGCACTGTTTTAGTCTTAGCTCTATCTACTTTTCTATACTGTGTCACCTTATGTATTATGTTTCACAGCTTTTCTTAATCTCAACTTCTTCCCATGTAAGAGTAAAAATGTAATAATACCATATGAAATGCCTTTTCTTCTAAATGAGATCATTTAGAGCAAATGTGATGATGTAATGAATACATTTCAATATTAAGTACAATACATATGTAGTATTGTACAGGAAATGGCAGCCCACTCCAGTATTCTTGCCTGGAAAATCCCAAGGACCGCGGAGCCTGGTAGGCTACCGTCCGTGGGGTCGCAAAGAGTTGGACACGAATGAGCAACTTCACTTTCACTCTCAGGGAAAATTATGAACTCAAATTACTTTGTTAAAGAAAAGGCTTTAGTTTTTTATTTTTAAAATTTGTATTAATATGCATTTGAGACATTTTTTAAACACACAGCACAAACACACTTGACTTATGATTTATCATATTTTGTTTTTCATACTTTTTGATGGCATCTTAAAACAAGACTTTTTATATCAAGTTTAAATTGTAAAATAATTAAGAACATAATAGTAGGTTTCAAGAACATATAGTAATTACTAATGAACATGAGTACATATGTAAACATACACATTATTATATACTAATATGAGTATATAATATATACTTATATTTAATATACTTGCTTCTTGGAAGAAAAGCCATGACAATACTAGACAGTGTATTAAAAAGCAGAGACATTACTTTATGGACAAAGGTCCTTGTGGTCAAAGTTCTGGTTCTTCCAGTAGTCATATATGGATGTTAGAGTCAGACCATAAAGAAAGCTGAGCACTGAAGAATTGATGCTTTCTAGCTGTGGTGTTGTTGAAGACTTTTAAGAGTCCTTTGGACAGCAAGGAGATCAATCCAGTCAATCCTAAAGGAAATCAACTCTGAATATTTGTTGGAAGGACTGCTGGTGAAACTGAAGCTCCAGTACTTTGGCCACTTAATGGGAAAAACCAACTCACTGGAAAAGACCTTGGTACTGGGAAAGGTTGAAGGCAGGAGAAGGGGACGGCAGGGGATGAGATGATCATATGGCATCACCAACTCAATGGACATGAGTTTGAGCATGTCACCAACTCAAGGAGATGGTGAAGGACGGGGAAGCCTGGCATGCTGCAGTCCATAGGGTGGCAAAGAGTCAGACATGACTGAGTGACTGAACAACAACAGCAATATAATATATAGCATATGTATTCTTAGTTGTGTGTATATTGTGTTTGTATGTGTATATGCAGTGGCATATACACACAAGACTGTATATAAGCATGTGTAATAGTTAATTTAATTCTCATAATAACCCTGTGAAATCTATATGATTTTTTTCTGTATCAGAAAAAAATTGATTTTTACACATCAAGGAACCTGAAACACGTAAAGTTTAAATAACTTAGTCAAGGTCACACAGTAAATGATAAAGCCAGGAGTTATATCCAACACAGTAGCACCAGAATTTTTTCTCTGTAAGTATATATTTTATCCCCACTATGTAAAGAGAGGTACAATACAACTCATGTAGGAATTAGAAGGCAAGTGATTAAAAATTAGCTTTTGAAAGGTCAGTGTTTATGTAAGTGAAGATTAATAACTCAGCCAGGAAGTAGGAAACTGATAAGAATTGTCAGGGTTCTATTAGTCTCCTGTAAATGAGGATAGATGACTTCTCACTTATGTCACGTCAAGTAAGAGGAACATCAAGAAGAATACAAATAGAACTCAATAAATGCCCTTTGCAACTTGGAATAGAGACATTCCCATGTCTGATTCACATCTAAGAAATCTAAACAACAAAGCCTGGCAAAAGCTGCTTATGGCTAAATATAATATAGGATCCTATCCTAGAAAAATGCTTTATTGTAATAAAAGTTTTATACAGGAAAAAAATAATTGAAAAATTTCACTTTGATTCAGTAAATTCTAGTTTGTTATTTTTATTATGAAAACAAAAAAGTATATGTTGTTTTACTCTTTTCTGTTTATTGATTTTTCTCCTTATTTGAAACATAGGTAAGCTGAAGAAATCAGATTTAGTGATTTGCAAATGCCAGTGAAAAAAAAGTCATGGCTGGAGAAATGTTGGCTAACAAACACATGAAAAGATGCTCAACATCACTCATTATCAGAGAAATGCAAATCAAAACCACAATGAGGTACCATTTCACACCAGTCAGAATGGCTGAGATCCAAAAGTCTACAAGCAATAAATGCTGGAAAGGATGTGGAGAAAAGGGAACCCTCTTACACTGTTTGTGGGAATGCAAATTAGTACAGCCACTATGGAGAAGAGTGTGGAGATTCCTTAAAAAACTGGAAATAGAACTGCCATATGACCCATCAATGCCCCTGCTGGGCATACACACTGAGGAAACCAGAATTGAAAGAGACATGTGTACCCCAACGTTCATCGCAGCACTGTTTATAATAGCCAGGACATGGAAGCAACCTAGATGTCCATCAGCAGATGAATGGATAAGAAAGCGGTGGTACATATACACAATGGAGTATTACTCAGCCATTAAAAAGAATACATTTGAATCAGTTCTAATGAGGTGGATGAAACTGGAGCCTATTATACAGAGTGAAGTAAGCCAGAAAGAAAAACACCAATACAGTATACTAATGCATATATATGGAATTTAGAAAGATGGTAACGATAACCCTGTATGTGAGACAGCAAAAGAGACACAGATGTATAGAACAGGCTTTTGGACTCTGTGGGAGAGTGAGAGGGTGGGACGATTTGGGGGAATGGCATTGAACATGTATAATATCATATAAGAAATGAATCTCCAGTCCAGGTTTGATACAGGATGCTTGGGGCTGGTGCACTGGGATGACCTGGAGGGATGGTATGGGGAAGGAGGTGGGAGGAGGGTTCAGGATGGGGAACACACGTACGCCTATGGAGGATTCATGTTGATACATGGCAGAACCAATACAATATTGTAAAGTAAAAAAATATAAATAAATAAAATAATTAATTAATTAAAGAAAAAAGAAAAAAAAAAGTCATGGCTGGAGCCAAGAATCTCTCACTATGAGACCATTGTCCTTTAATGTACTGTGAAATATGTTGCTTCTTTGAAAATATGAGAGTCATTTCCTTGGGAAGAAGGACTGATGTAGATCTATGTAATCTTAACCATAAAGTTGGATTTACATTGTTTCAATGCCTTCCTCAAGTGACAATAAACATATCTTTAACATTATACAAACAATTTATAGGTGGTCTAAAATATGTTTGGACCCTGTTAAAATTGTTGGGAGGGAATAGTCCAGGTAGAAATATTTGCAAGACTTTTGTATTTAAATGTGCCTTAGAAGTGCCTTAGAAGTGCCTTGAGAACCCCCCACACCACTGTGGGCCATCCCTGCAGGTTATTTTGTTCCTCCTACTGTCCTGTTAGACTTGATAATTAATATTTGTAAAACACTTTTGAAAGTTTGGTGCACTTATAAATTATTTTCTTGTTCTTTTTGGATATAGCAATGAGTCTAGAGAAATAGAGATTGATAACTCGAAGAGAAATGACTTCAAATTCTCTCTGTGAGTGACAGCACAGTCTTGATATTGTGACTTTTCCCATCCCATTATTGAGTAGCCTTGAGTCAAATTGTTTTGGAAGGAAATAGATAGCAGTTGACCTTAGTCATTTGATTAGCTTCTCTTCCAGAGAAGTTCAGGAAGATTTTTTCATTGTAGTTCCTGGATATTATATAAAAATGCATCATGTTTAAGATTTCTTTGCCTTCCAGTGAGTTATAATCTAAAAAGAGATTAGATCTTACTCAGTATTTTAGCATGGTACCATAAAATGATCTGGGGAAATTTGATATTTACAACTATATTTGTGAAGTGGGTCAGTTTGGAGATCAAATTTTTCATGCTACTTAAAGAACCAAATAAGGTATTTCAAGCATATTTATTCTAAAAGAATAGGATTGAAATCTTAATTAGCTTTCTCCATTGCATAGTTTTTGGTTTTGTGTTATAGCCACTGTTCTTAATGAGTAGTTATGAAAAGAGAAAAATAAGACTTAGACTCTACCAGACCCCTTTCATTTGTACATGTATAATGGGTTCTTGGAAGGAAAGTTCTGACCAACCTAGATAGCATATTCAAAAGCAGAGACATTACTTTGCCAACAAAGGTCCGTCTAGTCAAGGCTATCGTTTTTCCAGTGGTCATGTATGGATGTGAAAGTTGGACTGTGAAGAAAGCTGAGTGCCAAAGAATTGATGCTTTTGAACTGTGGTGTTGGAGAAGACTCTTGAGAGTCCTTTGGACTGCAAAGAGATCAAACCAGTCAATCCTAAAGAAAACCAGTCCTGAACATTCATTGGAAGGACTGATACTGAAATTGAAACTCCAATACTTTGGACACCTGAAGTGAAGAACAGACTCACTGGAAAAGACTCTGATGCTGGGAAAGGTTGAAGGCAGGAAGAGAAGGGGATGACAGAAAATGAGATGGTTGGATGGCATCACTGACTCTATCGACATGAATTTGAGCAACCTCCAGGAGTTGGTGATGGACAGGGAAGCCTGGCGTGCTGCAGTCCATGGGGTTGCAAAGAGTTGGACATGACTGAGTGACTGAACTGAACTGAAATAGCTCTTTATATAGTCAAGTAAGTAAAATAATATGGGCAGATTATTCTCTTGAGCTCTTATATAATACCGGTTTTTAAGTGAAAAAAATATAAAAAATTACAAGATTTTAGAGAAGTATTTTGCTAGCCTCATCTGTAGTAAACCATACACTATAAAATATATTAGAAGGTGAATAGTTTAGTAAAGTTATCATAGCAATTCAAATATAACAAATACAAATTATTGACTGGAAAAAGAAGAACTGCATACTTTATTTCTTAATCTTAGAGTAAGTAAAGGCTATTGGGCTTCGAAAATTATGCTAAAATGTGGCACAATTAGCATAATAGATACTATCAGTATCTGACATGTAAAATATTGTGTATTTACTCATCAAAGAAAAGTTACTGTCTCTGAGTACATATATTTGATAGTTCTTTTTCTTTCTTTTATTTATTTATTTTACCACTTGTGTATGGTTTGGGAAGGAGGTCTGATAGACAGTTTACACTGTACCATTTGGAGTTAAAGGTACCTGGATTTGAGTCTTACACTACGTACCAATTTATTGTGTGGCTAACAGTAAAGGAGGATGATAGGGACTTCCCTGGTGGCCCAGTGGTTAAGAATTCTCCTTCCAATGCAGAAGATACTGGTTTGATCCCTGGTTAGGGAGTCAAGAACCCACATGGCTCGAGGCCAAAAACCAAAGCATGAAAAGATAAAAGAATCAATATTATAACGAATTTAATAAAGACTTTAAAAATGACTTGCATCAACAAAAATCTTAGAAAAAAGTGGGGTAGATAATAATGCTACTTTTTCATAGTAGCATACAGTTTATCTTTCATACAGTTTATCTTCATTCAGAATATTGTAAACATCCCCTTTTGTCATCCATTGTAGGGAACAATGATGATACATGGGCTACCACATGTATCCATGTAACCACAACATGCTTACACATGTAAACTAACCCTCTTAGAACATTATTTTAAAATGTAAGAATATAAATATGTTTTTAATAACTTTTAAAATTTTAGAACAATTTTAGATTTACAGAATTATTACATGGATAGTACAGTATTCTGTATACTCTACACCCTACTTCATCTATTATCAGCATCTTATATTAGTATTCAAACTTTATTATAATTAACTAATCAACACTGACACATTTTTATTAACTAAATTTCATACTTCATTCACATTAGTCAGTTTTTCCCTGATTTTCTTTTTCTCATCCTATCTAGGATATCACATTACATTTACTTGGCATATCTCCTTAGGCTCTTAGCAAACACACTCTTCCAATGACAAAAGAGAAGACTCTACACATGGACATCACCAGAAGGTCAATATCAAAATCAGAATGATTATATTCTTTGCAGCCAAAGATGGAGAAATTCTATACAATCAGCAAAAAAAAAAAAAAAAAAAAAGACCAGGATGTGACTGTGGCTAGATCATGAGCTCCTTATTGCAAAATTCAGACTTAAATTGAAGAAAGTAGGGAAAACCACTAGGTCATTCAGGTATGACCTAAATCAAATCCCTTATGCTTATACAGTGGAAGTGACAAATAGATTTAGGGGTTAGATCTGATAGACAGAGTGATGGAAGAACTATGGATGGAGGTTCTTGAGATTGTACAGGAGGCAGTGATCAAGAATATCCCCAAGAAAAAGAAATGCAAAAGAGCAAAATGATTGTCTGAGGAGGCCTTACAAATAGCTGAGAAAAGAAAAGAAGCTAAAGGCAGAGGAGAAAAGGAAAAATATATCCATTTGAATGCAGAGTTCCAAAGAATAGTAAGGAGATATAAGAAAGCCTTTCTCAGTGATCGATGCAAAGAAATAGAGGAAAACAGTAGAATGGAAAAGGTTAGAGATCTCCTCAAGAAAATTAGAGACTGAGGGAACATTACATGCAAAGATGAACACAAAAAAGGACGGAAATGGTATGGACCTAACAGAAGCAGAAGATATTAGGAAGAGGTGGCAAGAATACACAGAACTATACAAAAAGCCTTCATGACCCAGATAACCACGATGGTGTGATCACTCACCTAGAATCACACTACCTGGAATGCGAAGTCAAGTGGGCCTTAGGAAGCATCACTATGAACAAAGCTAGTGCAGGTGATGGAATTCCAGTTAAGCTATTTCAAATTCTAAAAGATAATGCTGTGAAAGTGCTGCACACAATATGTCAGCAAATTTGGAAAACTCAGCTGTGGCCACAGGACTGGAAAAGATCAGTTTTCATTCCATTCGCAAAGAAGGCCACTGCCAAAGAATGTTCAAACCAGCACACAACTGCACTCACCTCCCATGTTAGCAAAGTAATGCTCAAAATTCTCCAAGCTAGGCTTCAACAGTACATGAACCATGAACTTCCAGATGTTCAAGTTGGATTTAGAAAAGGCAGAGGAACCAGAGGTCAAATTGCCAACATCCGCTGGATCATCAACAAAGCAAGAAAGTTCCAGAAGAACATCTACTTCTGCTTTAATGACTATGCCAAAGCCTTTGTGTGGATCACAACAAATTGTGGAAAATTTGTAAAGAGCAGAGAATATCAGACCACCTGACCTGTCTCTTGAGAAATCTGTATGCAGGTCAAGAAGCAAGAGTTAAAACCAGACATGGAACAACCTATTGTTTCCCGATTGGGAAAGAGTATGTCAAGGCTGTATATTGTTGCCCTGCTTATTTAATTTATATGCAGAGTACATCATGTGAAATGCTGGCTGGATGAAGCACAAGCTGGAATCAAGATTGTTGGGAGAAATATCAGTAACCTCAGATATGCAGATGACACCAACCTTATGGCAGAAAGTGAAGAAGAACTAAAGAGTCTCTTGATAAAAGTGAAAGAGGAAAGTGAAAATGCTGGCTTAAAACTCAACATTCAAAAAACAAAGATCATGGCATCCGATCCCATCACTTCATGGCAAATAGGTGGGGAAACAATGGAAACAGTGAGACACTTTATTTTCCAAAATCACTGCAGATGGTTACTATAGCCATGAAATTAAAAGATGCTTGCTCCTTGGAGGAAAAGCTATGATGAACCTAGACAGTATATCAAAAAGCAGAGATACTGCTTTGCTGAAAAAGTCTGTCTAGTCAAATTATGGTTTTTCCAGTAGTTGTGTATGGATGTGAGAGTTGGGCTATAAAGAAAGCTGAGCACCAAAGAATTGATGCTTTTGAACTGTGGTGTTGGAGAAGACTCTTGGGAGTCCCTAGGACTGCAAGGAGATCCAACCGGTCTATCCTAAAGGAGATCAGTCTTGGGTGTTCACTGGAAAGACTGTTGTTGAAGCTGAAACTCTGATACTTTGGCCACCTGATGTGAAGAACTGACTCACTATAAAAACCTTGATGCTGGGAACGATTAAAGGCAGGAGGAGAAGGGGATGACAGAAGATGAGATGGTTGGATGGCATCACTGACTCGATGGACATGAGTTTGAGCAAGTTCCACGAGTTGGTGAGGGATAGGGAAGCCTGGCATGCTGCAGTCCATGGGGTTGGAAAGAGTTGGACATGACTGAGTGACTGAAATGAACTGCATTTGTCATAACTCCTTAGGCTCCTCTTGTTTGTTACAGTTTCTAAAACTTTCTTTGTTTTTGGTGACCTTGACAGTTTAAGAAATGTTTAGTAAATTATTTTGAAAATAGAATGTCTCTCAGTTGAAATTGTTCTGATGTTTTTCTCATGTTTTCACTAGGATAATACTTTTTGGAGAAAATCACAGAGGTAAAGTGTCATTCTCATTATATCATTTTAGAACTACATACTATCAATATGATTTATCACTGTTGATGTTAACTTGATCACTTGGCTTAAGAGGATTTCAAGTTTCTCCACTGTAAAGTTATCTTTTTTTCCCTCTCCTTTTCTATGCTAGACTTTTTTTAAAAAGTCACTATGCACAGCCTATACTTAAGGAGTGAGGGGTTATATGCCTACTCTTTGAGGGTAGGGTATCTAAAAACAATTTTTAATTTTAGTAATAGCTATATATATACACATATACATATATAAATAAGTTTGAGTATTTTTATAGAAATTACAACACACATTAGAATATCATATATTGAAATATATAACAATTACTCTATATGGCAAATTTGTTTCTTCATTATTTATTTTTTAATAATTTGTTTTTATCGGCATGAACTTATTGATTCTATTTTTGTTTTGGATTATAATCCAATACTATTTAACTTTATTATTCAAGTTTTTCTAGGATTTGGCCATTTGTACCTCTTCATTTGGCTCTGTATCCTTTCTATCATGACACCCATCATACCCATCAATGTAAGGTTTTTTTAAAAAAAAATTTCTTACTTTCTACACAACACAGATGATGTGTAGTTAGGCTCATCTTATGAATTTCCTTTCCCAGTTCTAGAATCAGCCATTTCTCGAAGGATCCCAGGTTCCTTTTGCTGGAAAATAGTGTTAGAACCTAAGCACTGAGCATTAAGAATGCTTATTGCTATTGGGCTGTCTAGACCCTCTCAACTGACAGAGTAAGATACATGTTTTTATGTATGTTTTTGTGTGTATATGTGTATATATATATGTGTGTATGTGTGTATCCATATGCATCTATAATAAGGGACACAAAAGCTTGTATGGTCTTCAATTCTAATCCATTATCACATGGATCACTGTAATTTCTTCTCCTTACCCATGTATAATCTCCCTCTTCAACAGTGAGAAACTTGGCTCTCATTATCTGCTATGTAATTAATTGTTTGATTGTTATATACATGTATTGTGGTTTCAAAATTTTTAATTTGTAGCCTTATCAGGAACAACTTCATCAAATAGAATATAGTGCTTATGTACAGTTCGTTTTGGCTTTAAGGCAAAGTCTCCACTCTTTCTAAAGTCTTAAGTCAATACTTATTTCTCTCACCCCCTTCAGAGAGGTTGATTTATACAGTAATTATGCATTGTTGTTGTTGTTCAGTCACCCGGTTGTGTCTGACTCTTTGAGATCCCACAGACTGCAGCATACCAGGCCTCCCTGTCCCTCACCATCTCCCAGAGTTTGCCCAAGTTCATGTTCATTGCATCGGTGATGTCATCCAGCCATCTCATCCTCTGATGCCCTCTTCTCCTTCTGCCCTCAATCTTTCCCAGTGCCAAGGACTTTTCCACTGAGTCTTCTGTTCACATCAGATGACCAAAATACTGGAGCTACAGCTTAAGCATCAGTCCTTCCAGTCAGTATTCAGTGTTGATCTCCCTTGAGATTGACTGGTTTCATCTCCTTGCTATCCAAGGGACTTACAGGAGTCTTCTCCAGCACCACAGTTCAAAGGCATCAATTCTTTGGTGTTTTACCTTCTTTACATTCCAGCTCTCACAACTGTATGTGACCACTGGGAGGACCATAGCCTTGACTATACAGACCTTTGCTGGCAGAATAATGTCTCTGCTTTTCAACACACTGTCTATTTATATCTCCTGATATAAATTCTGTTTTTCATACTAGGATTCTCATATCTCCTATATTATTTTTTAAAATTTTCATCCATTACGTTTTTTTTTTCTTTTTGGCTACAAGATTCACCCAATTTATTTGTATAGGGTAATGGTTTTAGTATATTTAGAGAGGTTTTCAACCATCAGGACTTGTACCTCTTACTACAGCAGCAGTGGAAAAAATGGCAAAGTTTCCTGCATTGTGAGAATATCTGATGCTTTATTAGCCTTATCTACATATACCTGATTTCTACTTAATGAATAAAGGTATTTACACATGCTGAACTTCATGTTTTGGTGTCCCATATTTTACCCAATTTTGATGGACAGCTTGAATTACATAGTTACTTGTTCCATGGTCAAATATTCAATCTCACTTACATTCCAATAATAAACGATGAACTGTTTCTTAAAGGGAGAATAGTTACTTAACTAAAGAAGAAACTTGCTTCAAAGTCCATGAGACTGAGCTAAGATTTCCTTAATGAGAATTGCCAAAGGCTCCAATCAATCAGAGATATTTTGTGTATCACTTAATCTGGTCTCATGTCGTCATGTGTTTGTGTGTGTGTTAGTCGTTCAGTCATTTCCAATGCTATGGACTGCAGCCTGCCAGGCATCTCTGCTCATGGAATTCTCCAGGCAAGAATACTGGAGTGGATTGCTATTTCCTTCTCTGGGGGTTCTTCCCAACCCAGAGATAACCCAAGTCTCCTGCATTGGGATCAGATTCTTTACCATCTGAGCTACGTGGAAAGCCCCAGTGGTCTTGTGGTAGAGCCATTTTCTCTGCATCTTGAACAGCTGGATAGATTTATTATATAGTACCTTCCCAAAGGACAAACCCCATGGATTTTACCTGTTTAATACTGTTAGGATGTTCATGGTGCAGGAACCTATCGATCAAAGAGGAACACTAGATTACTGGGTCACTAGATTATGGTATGCTCTGAATTATGGAAAGATGTAATAAATGCTTAGCAACATTAGCCAAAGTAATGTACAGTTAGAATGTAGCTTTTGATGAAGTCAAGAAGTTCATGGAGCAGTGTCTGAGAAAAGGCTACTAGACATATAACATAACTCAGAGCCTATCGTCATTTTCCAAATTGACCTACTAATATAACGTTCTTCAAGTCATAGTTTCCTGCACCATGAACATCCTAAGGGGCTTCCCTGGTGACTCAGAAGGTAAAGAATCTGCCTGCAATGTGAGAGACCTGGGTTTGATCCCTGGGTCAGAAAGATCTTCTGGAGAAGGGAATGGTGACCCACTCTAGTATTCTTTCCTGGAGAATTCCATGAGCAGAGGAGCCTGGCAGGCTACAGTCCATGGGGTCCCAAAGAGTCAGACATGACTGAGTGACTACACTTTCACTTTCAGAGACTAATATTTAGGATGAGGTTCAAGAATTAAAGGTACATATAAACCTTGTCCTTAATTTCTTGGACTGCCTGGGATATTTTTAAAAAGAAATAATTTTTTTAAATGTTGCTGTGCCATCATAAAAATATTCCTCAAAAAATCTCTCCTTCACATTAGTTTTAATTGTAGATTCTGTTGTATACCAGTTGATTTGGTGATTCTATTTGCAAAAGTAAAGAGCCTCTTGATGAAGGTGAAAGAGAGTGAAAAAACTGACTTAAAACTCAACATTCAAAAAACTGAGATCATGGCATCTGGTCCCATCACTTCATGGCAAATAGATGGGGAAACAATGGCAACAGTGACAGAGTTTATTTTCTTGGGATCCAAAATTACTTCAGATGGTGATTGCAACTGTGAAATTAAAAGACACTTGCTCCTTGGAAGAAAACCTATGACAAACCTAGACAGCATATTAAAAAGCAGAGACATTAGTTTGCCAACAAAGGTCCATATACTTAAATCTATGGTTTTTCCAGTAGTCATGTATGGATGTGAGAGTTGGACCATAAAGTAAGTTGAGCACCAAAGAATTAATCGTTTTGAACTGTGGTGTTGGAGAAGACTCTTGGACAGTAAGGAGATCAAATCAGTCAATCCTATACGAAATCAACCTTGAATATTCATTGGAAGGACTGATGCTGAATGAAGCTCCAATATTTTGTCCACATGAGGTGAAGAACAGACTCATTGGAAAAGACCCTGCTTCTGGGAAAGATTGAAGGCAGGAGAAGGGGATGACAGAAGACAAGATGGTTGGATGGCATCACTGATTCAATGGACGTGAGTTTGGGCAAGCTCTGGGAGATGGTGAAGGACAGGGAATACTGGTGTGCCTCAGCCCATGGGGTCACAAAGAGTCAGACACAACTGAGTTACTGAACAACAGCAACAACAAAACCTTTTTTTAGGTCAAAATCTTTATGCTTTTTCTAACTGATAAAAACAAGGATCCACCAAGCTCCATCAAAGTTTACTAAAAAAGTGAGGAAATATCTCTCAAGCTTATTACTGGTTCTGTTGCAGAGATGTGATCATGTAGAAATATATGGAGAAGGTAGTAAGGAAACAGGTAATAGAGTCATAATGGCCAATAATATTTGATCTATCAGATTTTAAGTAAAGAATTAGACAAGTTTAGAAAGAAAGAAAGAGAAGTTGCTCAGTCGTGTCTGACTCTTTGCAACCCTATGGACTGTAGCCTACCAGGCTCCTCGGTCCATGGGATTTTCCAGGCAAGAGTACTGGAGTGGGTTGCCATTTCCTTCTCCAGGGGATCTTCCTGACCCAGGGATTGAACCCAGGTCTCCAGCATTGCAGGCAGGTGCTTTACAGTCTGAGCCACCAGGGAAGCCTAGTTTTAGACTAGTTTAGCCAGACTGAATTTATCTGGTAAAGAAGAACATTTTTAACAGAGCAAAGGTGAGACAGTAACCATTTTTTCCACTATGAAAAGCTATTTTTATTTTTGTTCTAGTCAACCTGTAAAGCCAATCCATGAAATGTTAACACTTCTGTGCATTTTTAAAATGGGTCTTTCTGTTTTGTCTCTAACAATGGGAATTCCAGGAATGTCCCTAAGAGAAGATATATTTGGCTAGTGGGGCCCCTTGGTATTTCTCAGATCATACCACCTACTCATATGGCCAGTATTGGGTGCCACTGGATCCTAAAAGAGGTATTTTTTTCTGAGGTGTGAACACTAGAGTTAAATGGGGGAAAAAACGACTTATAGTTGAAACCTTCTCTCTTAAAATGACTTTTCCCTGATGATTTGAGCAAGTCTCTGTTTGCTGTCCTTCACATCACCGTCTATTATATGCCAACATATTTGGGGCAAAGCTGAGGTGAAGATAAGGGCCAAAAATACAGCTCAGTAGTTGTAATCCTACATATTTAATTAGTCTAGTATTTCCACTTTTCAGGTAGTTTAAAAAAATGGTATTAGTAATACTGTGATGATTAATTTCATGTGTCAACTTGGCTGGGCTATGGGATGCCCAGATATTTGGTCAAATATTATTCTGGGTGTTATATATGGTGTTGTATCTGAGTGGGTAATATTGTGCTGTGGTACTCAAATCACTTTGTGACTCTTTGGGACTGTAGCACTCCAGGCTTCCCTGTCCTTCACTGTCCCCCAGAGTGCTCAAACTCAGGTCCGTTGAGTTGGTGATGTCATTCGACCATATCATCCTCTGTCATCCTGTTCTCCTCCTGCCTTCAATCTTTCCCAGTACCAGTGTCTTTTCCAATGAGTCACATCAGGTGGCCAAAATATTGGAGCTTCATTCAACATCAGTCCTTCTAATGAATATTCAGGGTTTATTTCCTTTAGGATTGACTGGTTTGATCTTCTTGCTGTCCAGGGAACTCTCAAGAATATTCTCCAACACCATAGTTCAAAAGCATCAGTTCTTCTTCAGTGCTCAACCTTCTTTATGATCCAACTCTAATATCCGAGCATGACTACTGTAAAAACCATGGCTTTGACTTTGTGGGCCTTTGTCAGCAAAATAATATCTCCGCTTTTTAATATGCTGTCTAGGTTGATCATAGCTTTTCTTTCAAGGAGTAAGCGTCTTTTAATTTCATGGCTGCAGTCACCACCTGCAGTGATTTTGGAGCCCAAGAAAATAAAGTCTCTCATTGTTTCCATTGTTTCCCATCTATTTGCCATGAAGTGATGGGACCAGATGCCATGATCTTAGTTTTCTGAATGTTGAGCTTTAAGCCAACCTTTTCACTTTCCTCTTTCACTTTCATCAAAAGGCTCTTTAGTTCTTCACTTTCTGCCCTAAGGGTGGTGTCATCTGCATATCTGAGGTTATGAATATTTCTCCTGGCAATCTTGATTCCAGCTTGAGCTTTATCCAGCCCAGCATTTTCCATGATGTACTCTGCATAAAAGTTAAATAAGTAGGGCAATAATATACAGCCTTGATGTACTTCTTTCCCACTTTTGAACCAGTTTGTTGTTCCATGTCTGGTTCTAACTCTTCTTGACTTGCATACAGGTTTCTCAGGAGGCAGGTAAGATGTTCTGGTATTCCCATCTCTTTCAGAATTTTCCAGTTTCTTGTGATCCACACAATCAAAGGCTTTCGTGTAGTCAATGAAACAGAAGTAGATGTTTTTCTGAAACTCCCTTGCTTTTTCGATGATCCAGTGGGTGTTGGCAATTTGATCTCTGGTTCCTCTGCCTTTCTAAATCCAGCTTGTACCTCTGGAAATTCTTGGTTCACCTACCGTTGACGTCCTTGGAATTTTCCTGGTAAGAATTATGCAGTGGGTTACCATTTCTTCCTCGAGGGGATCTTTCCAACCCAGGGATTGAGCTCCTGCCTCCTGCATTGCCTGTGGATTCTTTTACCTCTGAGCCACCAAGGAAGCCCTTAGGGTAATATTAGATGAGATAAAGATTTAAATTGGTAGACTTGAGTAAAACCATTGACTTCCATATTTTGAGTGGCCTGAATGAAACAAAGAGCCCACCCTACCCTGAGCAAGAAAGAATTCTATAGCAGATGAACTTTGGACTTGAATTTAAATATCAGCTCTCCTGGGTTTCTAACCTGCCTGCCTACTCTACAAATATTAGGTGTGCTCCATCATCAGCAATCCAATTCATTATAATAAATATCTTTATATATCATATATTATATTGATATAATCAATTTACTTATATATATTTTATATAATGAATGTCTCTGTATAAATAAATATGAAATTCATGTCCATGTATCACTTCAAATTTAATTTGATAATAGTTTCTACAGGGCCTTCCTGTATAGCATCTCATTTAATCTCCACAAGCACCTTATGAGAGAGAGAGAGAGAAGGGGAGTCTCAGGAGGGGTATATATGTATAATTATGGCTGATTTGAGTTTTTGTTTGGCATAAACCAATGCAACATTGTAAAAAATAAATTAAAAACAAGTAAGAAGAAGAGAAAATGTATTATCAATAATCTGATTTTACAGTTAGGCAAGAGAGACTTGGAGAGGTCATCTGAGTTATTCAAAACTTTACAGCCCATAGGCAAAAAAAAATACTGGATTTAAACTCAGGTCTTCAGACTTCTAGTGTAGTTTTGATTCTATTGACTAGCTATTTAGCTGGAAAGCTATTAATAATCCTGATACTCAGGCCATACTTCAGATAAATTAAGTAAGAATGTGAGAGTCAGATGTCAGTAGTTTTAAAGATTCCAGGTGAATACAGTTTTGAACAATGTTTAAAAACTACTAGTGTTTTTAATTGGGAGAAGGCAATGGCAGCCCACTCCAGTACTCTTGCCTGGAAAATCCCATGGATGGAGGAGCCTGGTAGGCTGCAGTCCATGGGGTTGCGAAGAGTCGGATATGACTGAGCTACTTCACTTTCACTTTTCACTTTCATGCATTGGAGAAGGAAATGGCGACCCACTCCAGTGTTCTTGTCTGAAGAATTCCAGGGATGGGTCAGCCTGGTGGGCTGCCGTCTATGGGGTCGCACAGCATCGGACACAACTGAAGCAACTTAGCAGCAGCAGCAGTCTTTTTAATTACTATTTTTCCTGAAGATTATTTACTCATTTTCAGGATTGTTTCTAAGGCATAATTAACACATATTCTCACTGATTTCTTACCATGAATTTTATTCACGCAAGTGGAGGATGTTATCCCTAAACATAGAGACATAAATGTAATTAGCAGGCTTTTATCAGTGAAATCTCATATGCTAGAAATATGTGAAAGATAAATTGGCATTTATAAGTCCTATGAGAACTGATTAAATTCTTAGCTTACTAATTGTGTCAACCTAGTTACCAAGAAAAAGAAAAATGAAAACAAAAATACAATTCCTAAAAAAACTTTATCTTTTTAAGCCAAAATTCCTGCTTATTTCTTTAGGTAACTGCTTTCAAAGTTAGCTACTTATCTCGTTCTTTTATTATCATCTCTACTCCTGTTCTGTTTATTTCAAAGGATTTTTGCTAATAAGATTGGAGGAAACAAGCAACTTTTGCTATCAGTGGGTATGAAAGAAGGTCGTGGATATCGAATACACCACTCTGTTCTCTTTTGTAAATCAGGAGTCCAGGAATTCAGGCCTAATTTGGCAGGATTTTCTGTGCCCAGTAGGCTAAGAGAATTCAATTCAGAATACTCCAGGAAGTCTGTCCTCATTGGAACCAGAGACTGGTATGATAATGCTTTTGAGGTAGTCCAAGTGGGAAAATTCAATCAAAAGTCTAGGTTGGCTCATCAGGTACAGGTTTGTTATCAGCAACAAACTTCCAAGCTTCTGGCTCTAGTCAAAGGCATAGGTGTATTTAAAAAAATAATAAAAATTAAAAAACAAAACCCAAAAAAACAACTTCTTAATGGTTCTGGACAGGTGGGCCCTCTGAAAGAACCAGAAGTTGGTAGCAAGGAAGATGGAATTCTGTGAGTGCAACTAGAGCAAGTTAGTATCTTACAACCAACCAACCAGAGAGTAATCCCTTAGTGCAAAAATGCAATTGAATCCTTATTGGTTTCTGGTGGGGTCTTGGAGTGTTTGATCACTGAAGTTCTAAAAAGTAAGGAGATAGCAGTGAGAACTCCCAAATGACTTATAAAAAATATCTCCCTGACATATTAAGTACTTTCATGAGATTTGGGAAGCAGAGGGTGGGAAGGGGGAGGTGGAATTTTTATTCTTTGTTTGCTCTAGTGAATTTGGGCAGGTCAATTTCATTTTTTAAAGTAAAATCAGTAACATTTCAGCCTAAGAAAAACACATCTGTGTCTATAACAGATATCTCCTAGCAAATTTGATAGGTGTAAACTTACTATACTAGAAAACCTCATAGAATAGTTAAGGTGACTTGTAAGGGTAAATCTGATTTTTTTTTTTTTTTTTTTTTTAGTATGGGTAAAATAAATTCTCTTGAATGTGACCCAAGATAAATCAGTTTTAAAGTATATTCTGCTCTAGGGTGACTAGGGATTATAGAATTAGCATTTGATTCAGAGTCAAAACATTTTCTCTTCTTGGCTCTACTGCTAATTAACTGTGCACTTTCAATTGGCTAT
This sequence comes from Bos javanicus, assembly GCF_032452875.1. Lineage (NCBI taxonomy): Eukaryota > Metazoa > Chordata > Mammalia > Artiodactyla > Bovidae > Bos > Bos javanicus. The sequence continues at coordinate 40,283,397 of NC_083870.1, forward strand.
GTCTCAATTTTCTAATCTATTTATAAATGGACATGGATATACTTTCTCTGCCATACTGCCATAGGTTAATGTAAGGGTCAAATATGAAAGTTCTTTGCCAAAAATGAAGTCTGAGGCATTATTTTTCATGCAATCTTTCTAAGCATACACTTTCACCTCTGTGTAAGAATGTAAAAATATCCACTTATTGCCTATGCTACCCTTTTGAAACAATGGTGCACATACTTCAGGAGATACACTGTGGCATGCTTTAATGTCAAAGGAAAAGCCCAGCATACTTTTACACAGTGTCAGTATCACATGAGTATTAGGGTAGAAGTTTGCTACTTTGATGAGTAATAAATATGTTCTATATTGGTTATTAGCATATAAATTTCTCCCAAATTTTAAATATAACAAATGAGACTTCAAAATAATTTTAACTAGTGGCAGATAGCTTCAAGTATACTTCTAGAATCTTAAGGCACTTCAAGTATACTTCTAGAATCTTATGTTCCTCTTTGCTATTAGAGACAGTTAGGCAGGACAATTTGAGAAGCCCTAGCACTGCGTCAGATTTAATCTTTTTAATTTATTTATTTTTAATCAGAGAATAATTATTTTACAATGTTGTCTTGATTTCTGCCAAACATCAGTCAGCCAATACATACGCCCCGTCCACCTTGAACCTCATTTCCACCTCGAACCTCCCTTCCAACTCCCACCCCATTGTCAAATTTGAATTCTTCCATTTGGTATATGAGGCCATCTATAATACTGGTCCTAAGCATCTATTGATTTTCATTTATACATACTATGACTCAATATATGTTCTGACTGGTATGTCTCCTCCTACTTGTTACAGAATGACTTCTGAGATTTCGTAAACAGTTTCAGTATTTCATAAACAGTTCCATAATATACTTGCATGCTTACCTTGAACTAATCTTGCTTTATCAGGTACCAAGAAAAGGGAACTCAGGTCAGTTCAGTTCAGTAGCTCAGTTGTGTCTGACTCTTTGCAACCCCATGAACCGCAGCACACCAGGCCTCCCTGTCCATCACCAACTCCCAGAGTTTACCCAAACTCATGTCCGTTGAGTCGGTGATGCCATCTAACCATCTCATCCTCTGTCGTCCCCTTCTCCTTCTGCCTTCAATCTTCCCCAACATCAGGGTCTTTTCAAATGAGTCAACTCTTTGCATCAGGTGGCCAAAATATTGGAGTTTCAGCTTCGACATCAGTCCTTCCAATGAACACCCAGGACTGATCTCCTTTAGGATGGACTGGTTGGATATCCTTGCAGTCCAAGGGACTCTCAAGAGTCTTCTCCAACACCACAGTTCAAAAGCATCAATTCTTCGGTGCTCAGCTTTCTTTATAGTCCAACTCTCACATCCATACATGACCATTGAAAAAACTATAGCCTTGACTAGACGGACCTTTGTTGACAAAATAATCTCTCTGCTTTTCAATATGTTGTCTAGGTTGGTCATAACTCTCCTTCCAAGGAGTAAGCGTCTTTTAATTTCAGGGCTGAAGTCACCATCTGCAGTGATTTTGGAGCCTAGAAAAATAAAGTCAGCCACTGTTTCCACTGTTTCCCCATCTATTTGCCATGAAATGATAGGACTGGATGCCATGATCTTAGTTTTCTGAATGTTGAGTTTTAAGCCAAATTTTTCACTCTCTTTCACTTTCATCAAGAGGCTCTTTAGTTCTTCTTCACTTTCTGCCATAAGGATGGTGTCATCTGCATATCTGAGGTTATTGATATTTCTCCCGGCAATCTTGATTCCAGCTTGTGTTTCTTCCAGTCCAGCGTTTCTCATGATGTACTCTGCATAGAAGTTAAATAAGCAGGGTGAAAATATACAGCCTTGACATACTCCTTTTCCTATTTGGAACCAGTCTGTTGTTCCATGTCCAGTTCTAACGGTTGCTTCCTGACCTGCATATAGGTTTTTCAAGAGGCAGGTCAGATGGTCTGGTATTCCCATCTCTTTCAGAATTTTCCACAGTTTATTGTGATCCACACAGTCAAAGGCTTTGGCATAGACAATAAAGCAGAAATAGATGTTGCTCTGGAACTCTTTTGGTTTTTCGATGATCCAGCTAATGTTGGCAATTTGATCTCTGGTTCCTCTGCCTTTTCTAAAACCAGTTTGAACATCTGGAAGTTCATGGTTCACATTTTGCTGAAGCCTGGCTTGGAGAATTTTGAGCATTACTTTACTAGCATGTGAGATGAGTGCAACTGTGCAGTAGTTTGAGCATTCTTTGGCATTGCCTTTCTTTGGGATTGGAATGAAAACTGACATTTTCCAGTCCTGTGGCCACTGCTGAGTTTTCCAAATTTGCTGGCATATTGAGTGCAGCACTTTCACAGCATCATCTTTCAGGATTTGGAATAGCTCAACTGGAATTCCATCACCTCCAATAGCTTTGTTTGTAGTGCTGCTTTCTAAGGCCCACTTGAATTCACATTCCAGGATGTCTGGACCCATTTATTTATTGGAGTGTGTGTGTATGAAAACTAAAAGATTTAAATGACACCAATTACTCAGATCTTCCATTCTTCTACCCCTGGCTTTATGGCATAAGTTTCAAGGTCTGGGAATTCTTCCCCTCATGGTTAAAATTTTCTGTATCAACAATCATAATATGTTTTCTCATACCATAGTTTATCTTTCAGTGTCCTCATCTTCCTAATATGTTAAGAAAAAATGAGTACAGGAGTACAGATGAATCTCAGGAAAACTCTATAACAGGATAGATGTTCATTTATGTTGTTGCATATATCAATAGTTTCTTTTAATTACTGAATAGTAATTTCTTTGTATGCATATACATTAATTTGTTATTCACCTTTTGATGGACATTTGGGTCGATTTCATTGCTGGGTTATTATGAATGAAATTGTGATGGATCATCATGCAAACAATCTTTGTAGTATATATGATTTAGCTTCTCTTGGGTAAATAACATGGAGTGGAATTGGTAGTCAAATTGTAAATTTATGTATAACTTTAAAAGCTTTCTCTGAACAACTTTCAAAAATTTGTTTTATCATTTACACTCCCAACTAACAATGTATGAGAGTTCTGGTTGTTCCACATACTTCCCAATACATGGTGGTATCAGTTATTTTAATTTCACTCATTTTGGTTAATATATAGTAGTACCTTTTTGTGTTTTAATTTGCATTTGCGTTTCTCTGATGATGCATTGAGCATCTTTTCTTGTGTTTATTAATAATTTGCATGTGTCCTTTGTGAGGTGTCTATTACATATTATATTTACTTTTAATTCACTTGTTTGCCCTATTAATGCTGTGCTTAGTTGCTCAGTCACGTCTGACTCTTTGTGAGTCGGACATGACTGGACTATACTGGACTATACATGGACATCACATGGACTATAGCTGCTAGTCTCTTCTGTCCATGGGGATTCTCCATGCAAGAATACTGGAGTGGGTTGCCATGCCATCCTTCAGGGAATATTCTCAACTCAGGAAGCAAACCTATGTCTTCCACATTGCAGGTGAATTCTTTTCATTCTGAGTCATCAGGGAAGCCTGCCCTATTAATAATTTGCTTTATAGATATAGATTTTCTTTGACTTACGATGGGGTGATATCCCAATAAACCAATCTAAAGTTGAAAATATCCTAAATTGAAAGTGTGTTTGCTGCTGCTGCTAAGTCACTTCAGTTGTGTCCGACTCTGTGTGACCCCATATACGGCAGCCCACCAGGCTCCCCCATCCCTGGGATTCTCCAGGCAAGAAAACTGGAGTGGGTTGCCATTTCCTTCTCCAATGTCTGAAAGCAAAAAGTGAAAGTGAAGTCGCTCAGTCGTGTGCGAACCTCAGCGACCCCATGGACTACAGCCCACCAGGCTCCTCCGTCTGGGATTTTTCCAGGCAAGAGTACTGGAGTAGGGTGCCATTGTCTTCTCCAAAATTGCAGCCTAGACAAAGCTGTGATGTTTGGTAAATTAGATGTGTACTAAACACACTTTCAATTTTTGTGTGTAGTACACATCTAATCTACCAAACATCACACCTTTGTCTAGGCTGCCATGATTGTTCTCAGAACACTTACATTAGCCAGGAGTTGGACAAAATCATCAACACAAGGCCTATTTTATAATAAAGTGTTGAATATTCCATGCAATTAATTGACTATTGTGTGTGTGTGTGTGTGTGCACACCTAGTTGCTCAGTCGTGTCCAACTCTTTGCAGCCTTATGAACTATAGCCCGCCAGGCTCCTCTGTTCATGGAATTTTCCAGGCAAGAATACTGGAGCAGGTTGCCATTTCCAACTCCAGAGGATATTCCCAACCCAGGGATTGAACCCGCGTCTCTTGTGTTGATTGTTTGTATGAGTACAGAATGGTTGTAACTGTATTAGATGTTTAACCTCTTGAACTTGCAGCTGACTGGTAGTTGAGGCTCACTGACTCTGTGCAGCTTTGGAGAGGGTATCATTCCTACTGTACATGGCTAGCCTAGGAAAAGATCAAAGTTTGGGAAAAATCAAAATTCAAAATGCCAAGTATGGTTTCTACTGAGTGTGTACTGCTCTTGCACTATTGTAAAGCCTGAAAATCATAAGTGGAACCACATTTTAAGTTGAAATATGTTAAGTTGGGAACTGTCTGTATATCAATCTGAGGAAGTAGAGAGAAATTTATTCAGTTCCCTTCCACAACCAAAATGGGTCTCCAGATGTTCACTTGGACAGACTGCTGCTCTTCCCACAGTGTCTTAAGATTTTATTCTGTAGAGGATTCAGGTGAGACTTTCTAATGTTCCATAGCTAGATTGTTCTGCTCCACCACATCTTCACCAGCAAATTAAACCCTCTAGGCTTCAGCCCTGCCCATATGATGCTGTGTAGAAACAGCACATGAAGGGATGTACACTCCCTTTGTGTTTCTGGCTCCAAGACACTGTATAATCTCATGCTATCCTACACTCAGATATAAGCAGTTACAAATTTGGCTAAATTATTTTTATACATTTTTGAATGCCAGCTCCATCTCCTTCCTGAGTTCTGCCTTTGGTAAGCAATACTTATATCCTGTCTTTCTCTGGAAATGTTTGTCTTTCCTCAGATTTCAGGCTACTGGATTACCTTGCAACTTTACTTCGGATGAGTTCAAGAAATGTTATAATTTAATAAATCATTTGACTTTATCTAGATGTTAAGTTGATTACAACACTTTTTCACTTAATGCATACTAGGGACCAGAGACAGAAAGTTCTTTAAACATTTAAATCATTTAAATTATCTCATATATGAAACTTGAGAAATTAACAAAATGTAAGAAGTATCTTATTAAACTCATTTATATCAGTGTTTAAATGTTTGGGAAATTCTAATTTGTTAAATTTTACATTTTTAAACTTTCAGTTTGAAAGAACAGTAGACTCACAGGAAGTTGCAAAAATAAAGAGTCCTGTGTACCTTTTACCTAGCTTCCGCAATGCTTATATTCCACCTAACTGTAGAATAATCTCAAAACCCGTAAATTGATATTGGTAAATGCTCTTGTCTAAGTTACAAGCCTCATTCAGATTTATCAGCTTTTACTCAGCATATACTCATGTATGTGTGTGTGTAGCCCCATGCAATTTTACTTTGTATATAATTTTACTTTGTATATATGGTAACTTTTCATTACCATAAAGGAATTCCCTTATGTTAACCGTTATGCCATCACTGTCTTTTGGCAAACACTAATCTGGTTTTTTTTTTTTTTTTTTTTTGAAGCATTTGTCATTTTCAAGACATTACATTTTGCCAAGAATGTTATATAAATGGGACAATATAGTATATAATCTTTTGATCTTGGCTTCTTATCCAAGTTGTTGGATGTATAAGTAGATTTCTTTGTATTTCTGAGTAGTATTCCATTTTATGAATGCGCCACAGTTTGTTTACACATTCATGCATAGAAGGATTTTTTTTCTTCCAGTTTTTGATTGTTTTAATTATCTGTTATGAGCATTTATGTGTAGGACTTTATGTGAAAATGAGTTTTAATTTCCTTGGAATAAATGTGTAGGATTGCAAGTGTTGAGTCATATGATAAGTTTATATAGTTTTATCAGAAACTGCCAAGCAGGTTTCCTACACAGGGTAACTATACTATTTTACATCCCACCAGCAGTGTATTACAAATCTAGTTTCTTCGCAGCCTCATTTGATATTTATTTGATATTTATCGCTTTTTAAATTGTAACCTCTTCAGAAGATTTATAGTGATACTCCATTGTGTTTTAATTTTTGTCTCCATAATGGCTAATGAACATCTTTCAATGTGCCATTTGCTATTTGCCATCTGTATATTTTCTTTGTATTTATGTCTTTTGCCATTTTCTAATTGAATCCTTTTCATCTTTTTGACTGTTTTTGTAATACTTCATACATTCCTGATATATAGTTTGCAGATATTTTCTTTCAGTTTTTAATTTGTTTCTCATACACTTGATAGAGTCTTTTGCAGAGAAAAAAATCTTTAATTTTAATGAAGTCCAATTTTTTTATTACATCCTTTTAGTGAATTGCATTTTTGCTGTCATGTCAAAGAATTCCTTTCCTAATCTTAGTTCTCAAAGTTTTTTTTTTCTTCATCTTTTCCCCAAAATTTTATAATTTTACATCTTTCAATTAAATCTGTGATCCATTTTGAGTTAATTTTTGTATACTGTGTTAGATTTTATATCAAGGTTTATTTATTTATTTGGGCTAAGGACGTCTATCTAATTGCAGAAGCATAATCAGTTGAACTGAGTAAGAAATGGCAACCCACTTTAGTATTTTTGCCTGGAAAATTTCATGGACAGAGAATCATAACAAGCTACAGTCCATGGGGTTTCAAAGAGTCAGACATGACTGAGCATGCATCAAGACCTGCTTCCTGGTTCACAGATAGCCATCTTTTTTGCTATGCACTCACATGCCCCAAAGCATGAAAGAACTCTTTTGGATCACTTCAGTTCAGTTCAGTTCAGTCGCTCAGTCGTGTCCAACACTTTGTGACCCCATGAATTGCAGCACGCAAGTCCTCTCTGTCCATCAAAAACTCCCAGCGTTCACCCAAACTCATATCCATAGAGTTGGTGATGTCATCCAGCCATCTTATCCACTGTTGTCCCCTTCTCCTCCGCCCCCAATCCCTCCCAGAATCAGAGTCTTTTCCAATGAGTCAACTCTTTGCATGAGGTGGCCAAAGTACTGGAGTTTCAGCTTTAGCGTCAGTCCTTCCAATGAACACCCAGGACTGATCTCCTTAGGATGGACTGGTTGGATCTCCTTGCAGTTCAAGGGACTCTCAAGAGTCTTCTCCAACGCCACAGTTCAAAAGCATCAGTTCTTCTGTGCTCAGCTTTCTTCACAGTCCAACTCTCACATCCATACATGACCACTGGAAAAACCATAGCCTTGACTAGACAAACCTTTTTTGGCAAAGTAATGTCTCTGCTTTTGAATATGCTATCTAGGTCGGATCACTTCAGTTCAGTTCAGTTCAGTTCAGTCGCTCAGTTGTGTCTGACTCTGCGACCCCATGAATCGCAGCAGGCCAGGCCTCCCGGTCCATCACCAACTCCCGGAGTTCACTCAGACTCACGTCCATCAAGTCAGTGATGCCATCTAGCCATCTCATCCTCTGTCATCCCCTGCTCCTCCTGCCCCCAATCCCTCCCAGCATCAGAGTATTTTTCAATGAGTCAACTCTTCACATGAGGTGGCCAAGGACACTAATCCTATTTATCAGGGTTCCATCCTCATGACTTAATCACTCCAAAGCTTCATATCCATATACCATCAAAATCGGGGTTAGGAGTTCAACATGTGAATTTTTTTGAACAGGGGACACAAATATACTGTCTCAAGCACATAGTTTCTAAGGAGAAGTTGTATAAAAATCTTATCTTTACTCCTCTATATGTAAGGCATTTTTTGTCTCTGGCTTCTTTCAGGATTTTTCATTTTTTATTTTCCTTATGTTAAAATGATATGCCTATCTATAGGTTTTCTTTGGCATATATCCTGCTTGTATTCTCTGAGTTTCCTAGATCTGTGGTTTGGTGTCTGACATTAATTTGGAGAAAATTCTCAATGAATGTTTTAATTATTCTGTATTTCTCTCTTCCTCTTCTGGTATTTCCATTACCTATATTTACACCTTTTGTAATATGTACCACAATTATTCAATAGTTTGTTCTTTTGCTTTTGTTTTCTTGCAGGTTATGTTTGTTTGGGAGCTTTCCACTGAGGTATCTTCGAACTTAGGAATTCTTTCTTTTTTTTTTCCCATGGAGATCTATTTATTTATTGTTTTTTTAAAAATATGTTTATTTATTTTAATTGGAGGCTAATTACTTTACAATATTGTATTTGTTTTGCCATACATCAACATGAATCCACCACGAGTGTACACGTGTTCCCCATCCTGAACCCCCCTCCCACCTCCCTCCCCATACCATCCCTGTGGGTCATCCCAGTGCACCAGCCCCAAGCATCCTGTATCCCGCATTGAACCTGGACTGGTGATTCATTTCTTAAATGATATTATACATGTTTCAATGCCATTCTCCCAAATCATCCCACCCTCTCCCTCTCCCACAGAGTCCAAAAAACTGTTCTATACATCTCTTTTGCTCTTCTTGCATACAGGGTTATCGTTACCATCTTTCTAAATTCCATATACATGCGTTAGTATACTGTATTGGTGTTTTTCTTTCTGGCTTACTTCACTCTGTATAATAGGCTCCAGTTCATCCACCTCATTAGAACTGAGTCAAATGTATTCTTTTTGATGGCTGAGTAATACTCCATTGTGTATATGTACCACTGCTTTCTTTATCCATTCATCTGCTGATGGACATCAAGGTTCTTTTGCTTGTTCTTTTGCTTCCATGTCCTGGCCACTATAAACAGTGCTGCAATGAACTTTGGGGATTACACGTCTCTTTCAATTCTGGTTTCCTCGGTGTTTGCCCAGTAGTAGGATTGCTGGGTCATAAGGCAGTTCTATTTCCAGTTTTTCAAGGAATTTCCACACTGTTCTCCATAGTGGCTCTACTAGTTTGCGTTCCCACCAACAGTGCAAGAGGGTTCCCTTTTCTCCACATCCTCTCCAGCATTTATTACTTGTAGACTTTTGGATAGCAGCCATTCTGACTGGCGTGAAATGCTACGTCATTGTGGTTTTGATTTGCATTTCTCTGATAATGAGTGATATTGAGCATCTTTTCATGTGTTTGTTAGCCATCTCTATGTCTTCTTTGGAGAAATGTCTGTTTAATTCTTTGGCCCATTTTTTGGTTGGGTCGTTTATTTGTCTGGAATTGAGCTGCAGGAGTTGCTTGTATATTTTTGAGATTAGTTCTTTGTCAGTTGCTTCATTTGCTATTATTTTCTTCCATGCTGAAGGCTGTCTTTTCACCTTGCTAATAGTTTCCTTTGTTGTGCAGAAGCTTTTAATTTTAATTAGATCCCATTTGTTCATTTTTGCTTTTATTTCCAGTATTTTGGGGGTGGTTCATAGAGGATCCTGCTGTGATTTATGTCGGAGAGTGTTTTGCCTATGTTCTTCTCCAGGAGTTTTATAGTTTTTGGTCTTATGTTTAGATCTTTAATCCATTTTGAGTTTATTTTTGTGTATGGTGTTAGAAAGTGTTCTAGTTTCATTCTTTTACAAGTGGTTGACCAGTTTTCCCAGCACCACTTGTTAAAGAGATTATCTTTTCTCCATTGTATATTCTTGCCTCCTTTTCAAAGATAAGGTGTCCGTAGGTGCATGGGTTTATCTCTGGGCTTTCTATTTTGTTCCATTGATCTATATTTCTGTCTTTTTGCCAGTACTATACTGTCTTGATGACTGTGGCTTTGTAGTAGAGCCTGAAGTCAGGCAGGTTGATTCCTCCAGTTCCATTCTTCTTTCTCAAGATTGCTTTGGCTATTCGAGGTTTTTTGTATTTCCATACAAATTGTGAAATTATTTGTCTAGCTTGATAGGGATTGCATTGAATCTGTAGATTGCTTTGGGTAGTATACTCATTTTCACTATATTGATTCTTCTGATCCATGAACATGATATATTTCTCCATATATTAGTGTCCTCTTTGATTTCTTTCACCAGTGTTTTATAGTTTTCTGTATATAGGTGTTTAGTTTCTTTAGGTAGATATATTCCTAAGTATTTTATTCTTTCCATTGCAATGGTGAAAGGAATTATTTCCTTAATTTCTCTATTTTCTCATTATTAGTGTATAGGAATGCAAGGGATTTCTGTGTGTTGATTTTATATCCTGCAACTTTACTATATTCATTGATTAGTCCTGGTAATTTTTGGTGGAGTCTTTAGGGTTTTCTAGGTAGGGGATCATGTCATCTGCAAACAGTGAGAGTTTTACTTCTTTTTTTCCAATTTGGATTCCTTTTATTTCTTTTTCTGCTCTGATTGCTGTGGCCAAAACTTCCAAAACTATGTTGAACAGTAGTGGTGAAAGTGGGCACCCTTATCTTGTTCCTGACTTTAGGGGAAATGCTTTCAATTTTTCACCATTGAGGATAATGTTTGCTGTGGGTTTGTCATATATAGCTTCTATTATGTTGAGGTATGTTCCTTCTATTCCTGCTTTCTGGAGAGTTTTTATCATAAATGGATGTTGAATTTTGTCAAAGGCTTTCTCTGCATCTACTGAGATAATCATATGGCTTTTATTTTTCAATTTGTTAATGTGGTGTATTACATTGATTGATTTGTGAATATTGAAGAATACTTGCATCCCTGGGATAAAGCCCACTTGGTCATGGTGTATGATCTTTTTAATGTGTTTTTGGATTCTGATTGCTAGAATTTTGTTAAGGATTTTTGCATCTATGTTCATCAGTGATACTGGCCTGTGTTTTTCTTTTTTGTGTGGCATCTGTGTCAGGTTTTGGTATTAGGGTGATGGTGGCCTCATAGAATGAGTTTGGAAGTTTACCTTCCTCTGCAATTTTCTGGAAGAGTTTGAGCAGGATAGGTGTGAGCTCTTCTCTAAATTTTTGGTAGAATTCAGCTGTGAAGCCGTCTGGACCTGGGCTTTTGTTTGCTGAAGATTTCTGATTACAGTTTCAATTTCCATGCTTGTGATGGGTCTGTTAAGATTTTCTATTTCGTCCTGGTTCAGTTTTGGAAAGTTTTCTAAGAATTTGTCAATTTCTTCCAAGTTGTCCCTTTTATTGGCATATAATTGCTGATAGTAGTCTCTTATGATCCTTTGTATTTCTGTGTTGTCTGTTGTGATCTCTCCATTTTCATTTCTAATTTTATTGATTTGATTTTTCTCCCTTTGTTTCTTCATGAGTCTGGCTAATGGTTTGTCAATTTTATTTATCCTTTATCCAGCTTTTGGCTTTGTTGATTTTTGCTATGGTCTCTTTTGTTTCTTTTGCATTTATTTCTGCCCTAATTTTTAAGATACTTTTCCTTCTACTAACTCTGGGGTTCTTCATTTCTTCCTTTTCTAGTTGCTTTAGGTGTAGAGTTAGGTTATTTATTTGACTTTTTTCTTGTTTCTTGAGGTATGCCTGTATTGCTATGAACCTTCCCCTTAGCACTGCTTTTCAGTGTCCCACAGGTTTTGGGTTGTTTTGTTTTCATTTTCATTCCTTTCTATGCATATTTTGATTTCTTTTTTTTTTTTATTTCTTCTGTGATTTGTTGGTTATTCAGCAGCGTGTTGTTCAGCCTCCATATGTTGGAATTTTTAATAGTTTTTCTCCTGTAATTGAGATCTAATTTTACTGCATTGTGGTCAGAAAACATTCTTGGAATGATTTCAATTTTTTTGAATTTACCAAGGCTAGATTTATGGCCCAGGATGTGATCTATCCTGGAGAAGGTCCTGTGTGCGCTTGAGAGAAAGGTGAAATTCATTGTTTTGGGGTGAAATGTCTTATAGATATCAATTAGGTCTAACTGGTCTATTGTATCATTTAAAGTTTGTGTTTCCTTGTTAATTTTCTGTTTAGTGATCTATCCATAGATGTGAGTGGGGTATTAAAGTCTCCCACTATTATTTTGTTATTGTTAATTTCCCCTTTCATACTTGTTAGCATTTGTCTTACATATTGTGGTGCTCCTATGTTGGGTGCATACATATTTATAATTGTTATAGCTTCTTCTTGGATTGATCCTTTGATCATTATGTAGTGTCCTTCTTTGTCTCTTTTCACAGCCTTTGTTTTAAAGTCTATTTTATCTGATATGAGTATTGCTACTTCTGTTTTCTTTTGGTCTCTATTTGCATGGAAAATCTTTTTCCAGCCCTTCACTTTCAGTCTGTATGTGTCCCCTGTTTTGAGGTCGGTCTCTTGTAGACAGCATATATAGGGGTCTTGTTTTTGTATCCATTCAGCCAGTCTTTGTCTTTTGGTTGGGGCATTCAACCCATTTACATTTAAGGTAATTATTGATAAGTATGATCCTGTTGCCATTTACTTTATTGCCTTGGGTTCAAGTTTACACACGCTTTTTGTTTCTTGTCTAGAGAAGATCCTTTAGCATTTGTTGGAGAGCTGGTTTGGTGGTGCTGAATTCTCTCAGGTTTTGCTTGTCTGTAAAGCTGTTGATTTCTCCTTCATATTTGAATGAGATCCTTGCTGGGTACAGTAATCTGGGCTGTAGGTTATTTTCTTTCATCACTTTAAGTATGTCTTGCCATTCCCTCCTGGCCTGAAGAGTTTCTATTGAAAGATCAGCTGTTATCCTTATGGGAATCCCCTTGTGTGTTATTTGTTGTTTTTCCCTTGCTGCTTTTAATATTTGTTCTTTGTGTTTTATCCTTGCTAATTTGATTAATATGTGTCTTGGGGTGTTTTGCTTTGGGTATATCCTGTTTGAGACTCTCTGGGCTTCTTGGACTTGGGTGATTATTTCCTTCCCCATTTTAGGGAAGTTTTCAACTATTATCTCTTCAAGTATTTTCTCATGGTCTTTCGTTTTGTCTTCTTCTTCTGGGATTCCTATGATTCGAATGTTGGGGCATTTAACATTGTCCTGGAGATCTCTGAGATTGTCCTCATTTCTTTTAATTCGTTTTTTCTTTTTTCCTCTCTGATTCATTTATTTCTACTATTATATCTTTTACTTCACTAATCCTATCTTCTGCCTCCTTATTCTACTATTTGTTCCCTCCAGAGTGTTTTTGATCTCATTTATTGCATTATTCATTATATATTGACTCTTTTTTATTTCTTCTAGGTCCTTGTTAAACCTTCTTCAATCTTCTCAATCCTTGTCTCCAGGCTATTTATCTGTGATTCCATTTTGATTTCAAGATTTTAGATCATTTTCACTATCATCATTTGGAATTCTTTATCAGGTAGATTCCCTATCTCTTCCTCTTTTGTTTGGTTTGGTGGACATTTATCCTGTTCCTTTATCTGCTGGGTATTCCTCTGTCTCTTCGTCCTGTTTATATTGCTGTATTTGGTGTGGCCTTTCTATATTCTGGCAGTTTGTGGAGTTCTCTTTATTGTGGAGTTTCCTTGCTGTGGGTGGAGTTGTACAGGTGGCTTGTCAAGGTTTCCTGGGTAGGGAAGCTTGTGTAGGTGTTCTGGTGGTTGGAGCTGGATTTCTTCTCTCTGGAGTGCAATGAAGTGTCAAGTAATGAGTTATGAGATGTCAATGGGTTTGGAGTGATTTAGGGCAGCCTGTATATTGAAGCTCAGGGCTGTGTTCCTGTGTTGCTCGAGAATTTGCGTGGTATGTCTTTCTCTGGAACTTGTTGGCCCTTGTGTGGTGCTTGGTTTCAGTGTAGATATGGAGGCGTTTGATGAGCTCCTGTCAATTAATGTTCCCTGGAGTCAGGAGTCCTCTGGTGTTCTCAGGATTTGGACTTAAGCCTCTTGCTTCTGGTTTTCAGTCTTATTTTTACAGTAGCCTTAAGACTTCTCCATTTATACAGCACTCCTTTCGAAGACAATGGGCTGCTTTTCTGGGTGCCTGATGTCCTCTTCCAGCATTTAGAAGTTGTTTTGTGGAATTTACTCAGCGTTTAAATGTTCTTTTAATGAATTTGTTGGGGAGAAAATAGTCTCCCTGTCCTATTCCTCCGCCATCTTAGGACCGCCCTCCAGGAATTCTTTCCTCATGTGTCCTGTCTACTGGACCGTCAAAGGCATTATTCATTTCTGTTATAGTGTTTTTGATCTTTAGCATTTCTTTTTCTTTTTTCTTTTTTTTGCTTAGAATTTCCATTTCCCTGCTTATATTACCCATCTGTTCTTGCATGCTGTATACTTTATCCATTTGTGCACCTAGCATATCAGTCATAACTGTTTAAAATTCCTGGTTTGGTTATTTCAACATTCCTGACATATCTGATTCTGATTTTTATTCTTTGTTTTTTCCAACTGTGCCTTTTGCCTTTGAGTGTGTCTTGTAATCTTTTTTAAAAAAAATTTTTAATAGCTGAGCTAAATGTACTGGGTAAAAGGAACTGCTGTAAATAGACTTTTTGTAATTTGATAGTAGCTATGGAGGAAAGGGAAGCATTTTAAAGTCCCATGATTAAATCTTAGTGTTTTAGTGACTCTGTCTCTAGACATTACTTTGGACATGATTTTCAGTCCTTTAGGTAGGACAAAAGATTAAAGGGTCCTTGAGTTGGATATTTCTTTTCCTCCATGTAGAAGAATAAAGCTAACTAGAATGCTGTATATCCCTTCTCCCAGCATTGCATGGTTCCAACATTACTCTTCCTTCTCCATCATAAAAACCAGATAAGGCTGTTTTTTTCAGCTTGGGTCCTGCAATGAAGACAATATAAAGCAAAGCACAGATGAACTCAGAAGACCAAGTGACAGGAACAAGAAATCAACTTTTGTTGTTGTAGGCTACTTATATATATATACACATACACACATATATTTACTAAGAATAACTTTGCAGAAGTTATGAATTTATTAATGAAATTAATATAAATTCAAAATAAACTAAAGTACTAATATGAGCAATTGGGCCTTTCCACATCCACTCAAAACCTAAGGTAAACTTTTTCTTTTCTCCGTTACTTTCATTTTTTCTATATTCATGCCATGTGTTTGTGCACACTCACACACATAAACATTTGTTTATCCTTAGTAAAAGCAAATATGTTTTTAATAATTCTAGAACCAATCATTTAAAACACTACACACCCATTCTGAAAGAAGAAAACCACTGTAAAGTTAACCTCAAAAAATGAAAGAAATCAACTGAAAAAATATAGATGAAGTCAATTAGATTATTAAAGTTGCTGTGGCAAGCAAAAGTAGTTTTAATTTCCTTAGTTTTATTAGTGTTCAATTTTATTTTCTCTCTCTCTTCATTGCAATTCTTCTGGTTGCTCAGAGTGAGTGTGTATTTCATGCATGTGTTGAGAACACAGGACTGATTGCCATCCTATTTACTACTGCAGTTGTCTTAATCTAGACAACGTCTATTTTTGAAGTTTCACAAATGCAAAGTTGGCTAAATCTCAAATCTATGCTTCTTCAAAAAATATAAGCAGCATTTTCTTTCTGGGGTAATATAAAGCAAGATTTTATAATTCTCTTGATATTAGCTTATATACTGTAGTATATTGTTTAAACCTAACGTATTCAATAGGGCATGCAATTTTAGAAATTAAGATCATAAATAATAATCTCTAATCTCACAATTATTCTAGTGAATCAAATAGGAAGCAAAATATTTGTAAAGGATTTCTTTTTTTCTCTGCTGCCTTATTAAACTTCTCTTACCTGGTGGCTCAGATAATAAAGAATCTGTCTGCAATGTGGGAGACCCAGTTTTGATCCCTGGGTTGGAAAGATCACTGGAGAAGAGAATGGCAACCCACTCCAGTTTTCTTGCCTGGAGAATTCCATGGACAGAGGAGTCTGGTGAGCTACAGTCCAGGGGGTCGCAAAGGGTCAGACACTGCTGAGTGACTAACACACACACACATACACACACACAATTCAAAAGATGGCAATTTTAAGTGCTTAAAATGAATTTGTAATAACTTCCTTTCTCCTTTCCCTCTTTCTCTCTCTCTCCCTCTTTCTCACCACATTGCCATATTCTCCATCCCTTCATCCCTCCCTCTTACTCTCTTTCTCACACACACACACACACACACACACACACCTGGTATCCTAGGTTTTCTTGCTGTTGTGGAAACCTAACAAGAAAATATAAAGCATTTTCTTTCTCATGTTCACCTCCCTCCCTAAAAGTCAGAAGTACTCATTATATTTTTAAAAGTCTGAGTTTCCACAAGTAACGCATTCAAGAGGAAAATGAATAGCACTTTTTTTTAGGCTGAATTTTCCCGGAGAAGTAGGCAATGAAAGTGAGTTTTCAGTGGGAGTTAAAGATGTGGTTATTCTAAGAGTATTAAGTTATATGCAAATGCAAAAGGGACTTTTACTTTTCTGCTTGCTATGGAAATCTGTCTCTAGATAGTATATAATACCCCACTTTGGGATTGGGGTTAAAGATTGCTGCGTGCTGCCACTTAGGGGCCAATGGAGAGGACAGGGTGACAGGAATGTCTGAGTTTGGTTAAACTCAGAGAGAACCAATTTCTGAGGGGCAGTCAACCTCACTGCTCAATTGCAGCAATGTGATGCTAAAGGACTGATGATAAGTTGAAAATAATGATGGACTGTTTTTCAGACATCATATAAATCCAGGATTTTAAAAGTATTTCATGGGGAAGGATTCCAATATTGACTGAACTGAATTTACTTTCCAGAAAGTTACACAGAGATATGGAAGATATTTGATCTAGAATATTATGGGATAAAATTAATACCAATGGCATATGGGAAAACAAAATTTTAAAAAAGTTTTGGGCAACATGCATTTATAAGGAATACTAATAATAATACCTGAAATTGTGGACAGCTAATTTTTAGATAGTACATACAACCATGTTGGAAAGTTAACAGATAGTGGGCACTCTCATGAGGAGGTCATGGCAACCCACTCCAGAATTCTTGCCTGGGGAATCTCCATGGACAGAGGACCCTGGAAGGTTACAGTCTGTAGGGTTGCAAAAAGCTGGACACGACTGAAGTGACTTAGCATAGCACACATGGGCACTCTCATAGAGACTGTGGATTATGAAATGGGAGTAAATGTGAAGGCAGTTCATATAATATTTAAGGATTGTGAACATGTATGTAGTGATTGGCAGATAACAGTAAGGGAAGAGAAATTAATCTTTTAAATTAATTTCTCTGTGATTTCCAAGAGACTACAGAGAAGTAAGGGGCATAAAAGAGAATATTTAAGTTTCCTATCTCAAGTCCTACATTTCAAAAATAACCATTTTCATCTGAGAAAGGAGTATACATTAGTCAATGTCCTCATTGTCCTAGAGAAGTGTTTTTTTAATTGTTTTTTGGGACCTATTAGTAAATTATGAAATAAGTTTGGAGAATCACAACAGTCATTGTTTAAAACATAAATTAAAGTACAATAGGATAAAATGGAAATACCTGATTACATCACATATAGTAAGATTCTATTGTTTTATATTTATTATATGTATTACAATGAAATCTGTATTTGACTAAGGTTCAGATCAAATGAATTGGAGACTGTCATATTTTGTGGAAATTATCATATTCTCCAAACTTGGATATCATTTACACATGGAGTAGAATGTTATGACTATAAGTAGAGAAAACTGTTCTTCCAATGAAGATGATAAACTCTCCAAAACTGAGGACTTTTGAGAAGAATAAAACTTCTGGGTGGATTGAGAAGACACTGGAAAAATTCACTTCTAGACTAATGGAAATTATATGAGGTCATGGAACACTAACAATGATGAAATAGAATGAAAGTCTCAGAGTTTGAGGCTATTTGATTCTCAAAAGTGTTAAGTGCTGTGGCTGACTGTGAGTAGTTTACAGCAAGTTTCTGATCAGGTCAGTTTTTTAAATGCCAACCAGAGGGCTGGTTAAAAGGTTTCTACATGTTGATTCTGAGGCTAGACAGTTTGGAGACTTGGCCTTAGTCAGAAGAGACATAGGCCCATGGAATGTGGCTCAGGTCCATCATGAACAGGCACAGAGAGGGCCTGCTTTGAGTAAACTCTCCACTGTGAGCTCCACCTGGTAGACAGTGAACCCCTCCCTTCAACTGTTTTCAATGTTAAAAGCTAACTAAAGAAGGAAAGGAGGGGGAAGTGGTAACTCACTCCAGGAGAGAGGGAAGTCATGCATGAGAGATGATTTTAGTGACCCAAATTTGTACTCTATCAGCTAGGACAGATAGGGACTTAATATCACAACTGAAGATTTGATTGTTTTATCTTTCTTTAAGTCACCTGGGGATGTGCTTTCACACACAAGGGGTGTGTCCCTTGAAATACCAATACTTTGATATCTGGACAACACCATTGCCCATCATTTTGGGGTGGCCTGAGCCACACATGAAAGCAACCTAGATGTCCATCAGCAGATGAATGGATAAGAAAGCTGTTGGACATATACACAATGGAGTATTACTTAGCCATTAAAAAGAATACATTTGAATGAGTTCTAATGAGGTGGATAAAACTGGAGCCTATTATACAGGGTGAAGTAAACCAGAAAGAAAAACACCATTACAATATACTAACGCATGTATATGGAATTTAGAAAGATGGTAACAATAACCCTGTATATGAGACAGCAAAAGAGACACTGATGTAGAGAACAGTCTTTTGGACTCTGTGGGAGAGGGAGAGGGTGGGATGATTTGGGAGAATGGCATTGAAATATGTATAATATCATGTATGAAACGAGTCACCAGTCCAGGTTCAATGCAGGATACAGGATGCTTGGGGCTGGTGCACTGGGACGACCCAGAGGGATTGTTTGGGGAGGGAGGAGGGAGGAGGGTTCAGGATGGGGAACACATGTATACCTGTGGCAGATTCATTTTGATATATAGCAAAACCAATACAATATTGTAAAGTTAAATAAAATTAAATTAAAAAAGAAGACTCTGAAGAGTAACAGCAGTCTAAGTCAAGACTCTACTGCTCAACTACACAGAAGAAGAACATTTCTGATAGTGGTTTAAGATTTCAAGTAAACATAATAGGCATTTGCTTTGCTGGTAGGAAAGCTGGACTGGGAAATCCCATGAATAGGGAGCCTGGAAGGCTCATACACCTGTGCTAGGTTCTGTGACAATCACGAGGGACATTAAGAGAATGAAGAATCCCTCATTCTCATTGCATGTGTGCTAAATCAGTTCAGTTATGTCCAACTCTTTGCAACCCCATGGACTGTAGCCCACCAGGACACTCTGTCCATTGGATTCTCCAGACAAGAATACTGGAGTGGATTGCCATGCCTTCCTCCAGGGGATCTTCCTGACGCAAGGATCAAACTCACATCTCATGTCTCCTGCATTGGTGGACGGTTTCTTTGCCACTAGTGCTACCTGGCAAGTCCTCATTTCTTTTGACCCAGCTAGAAATCTTGCATTTCCACAGTATGATACCATTAGCTAAAAAAAAAAAAAAAAAAAAAAAAATCCCCCTTTTACCTGAACCAATTTGAATTGTGTTTCTTTCACTTGTAACTCTAAATATTCTGACCAATAAGTGCTAAATTATTTATATATCAAATTTCTATATGCACTACAGTCCTGTTCTCTACCAATATATTCTACTCCATTGATATATCCATGCATACCAGTGCTTGAACTACATTGTTTTAATTACTACAGCTTCATAATATATTTTAAAATGTTACTGGAAGAGTTTTCCCCCATCACACGTTCAAAT
Source organism: Bos javanicus (assembly GCF_032452875.1). NCBI lineage: Eukaryota > Metazoa > Chordata > Mammalia > Artiodactyla > Bovidae > Bos > Bos javanicus. The sequence continues at coordinate 40,303,206 of NC_083870.1, forward strand.
TAAATTATTTTGGATGTTTTATATGTTGATTTTTCTTTAGATTTAAGCTAAAATGAATCATAAAAAAGGAAAAAATAATAGTAAAATGTATGTTAGTCTTTTATTGAGATTATATTAATTTATGTGTTAATTTTGAAAGAGTGAATCTTTACAATATTGAGTTTGACAATACAAGAGAAAGATATTTCTTTTTGTTTATTCAAATCTTTATAATACTTAGGTAAATTTTAATGTTTCTTCTATACAGTTATATTTATTACTAGATTAATTTATAATCCAATGTTAATATTATTTTCCACTCTTATACATAAAATATTTTCTTTTGTTATACCTCCTAACTGGTTATTATTTGTCAAAATGAAGGGTTTTGATTTTTGTACTATTCCATATTAAGGGCTTACCTGGTAGCTCAGCTGGTAAAGAATCTACCTGCAATTCAGGAGATCCCAGTTCAATTCCTCTGTTGGGAAGATCCGCTGGAGAAGGGATAGGCTACCCACTCTAGTATTCTTGGGCTTCTCTAGTGGCTCAGCTGGCAAAGAATCTGCTTGCAATGCAGGACACCTGGGTTCGATCCCTGGGTTGGGAAGGTTACCCTAGAGAAGTGAATGGGCTACCCACTCAAGTGAACAGCTACCCACTCCAGTATTCTGGCCTGGAGAATTCCATGGACTGTATAGTCCATGGGTTTGCAAAGTGTCAGACATGACTGAGCAACTTTCAATTTCACTTTCTCATTTAAATTTTCATTGTTTTTGATTTCTAAATTTGAAGACTATCACTAAAAATAATAAAAAGTTTGCTTTTTACTTTGTCTTATCTAATTACATAGATTGCACTTTTTAAATAATTTAAAAAGTAATGTGTTGATTATTTACTCTTGACTTTAATGTAAATGCTCATCATATTATATGATTAGCCATATAATGTTTCTGCTTTTGCAAAACTACATATAAATATATAATTTTTAAATCCTTTTTTGTATTATATGGAGAAGATTTTTATTCATTTGGCTTCTTACTCCATGAATTATAATTGATGTAGTTTTTCTGTATTTCCTTTTAATGCTGTTTTAAGTTTGTTTATGATCTTTGCATTAAAAGTGATAAGGAACAATAGTCTGAAGTTTTATGCTGGATAATAAATAATTTTGAAGTGTTTTTTTCTCTATACTATAGAATATCTTAATTGCAGAAAAACAGCTTTCTTCAAATAAATGTATTTCATGAAGATAGTAACAAGAGCTTTCCCTCCATTACTTTAGAAAGAAAATATTATTCTACATTACATATAAACCCTAAGACTCAAACAAATTTCCCTAAATATAACTAAAACATGAAACCCATATAAGAGTAATCAACTATTTGTTTGTGATTTAGCATATTTAAAACACTGAGTTCTGACTTCAAAGCATTTATATGGTTAATAATTACTTTTAGGCAGAAAAAAATATTTTCTTTCATTTTAATCAATTTTCTCAATTAAGATGCTGAATTCTGTACAGTTTTCTTCAACATTTTCTCAAAAACTTTGTGTACTAGTTGCACAACATTAGACAAAAACATGATTATGTTTAAAGCATGGTGGAGGACAAGCCAGAGTGACAGAGGGTAATGCTGAGTATGACACTGTGTTGCTGCTCTGAACACCAACCATACCTACATGTGATTCTGACAGTCTACCAATTGTATTTGCATTGCAGCTTGAGACTTTTCCTGTACGTCATTTTAATAAAAGTATTTTATAGTGTTTTGGGTATTAAAACACATTTTTCCCATATAGCCATCAACCACTTTTTTTTAATTGAGAAGTAAATACATTCTCAGAAATTTCAACTAAAAACCAAGAGGCTTTAAATTAGGAAAATATTAAATAGAAAGTTTTTGGAATATTTATTTATTTGTTTACTTATTTTTTATTTTATTTATTTATTTACTTATTTGCAATATCTTTATTTCTCACAATAATATATGACCTACTAACCACAACTGAAGATTAAAAACATAAAACTTAAAGATAATATGCATTATATAACTAGTACAATGTGAAGGTGACATTGGAAAATTTTATAGACATTATTATAAAAGGAATCAGTATACACAATTATACTCTAAAAATATAATACTTCCCAGGTGGCACAGTGGTAAAGAATCTGCCTTCCAATATAGGAGACACAGAGACATGGGTTTGATCCCTGGGTTGGGAAGATCCCTGAAGAAAGAAATGGCATTACCTTTCCTAAAGAATTCTCATTACTATAGATGAATTTTAGAATGTTTATTATTGATAATCTTAAGAAATTTTCACAGTTTCATGATTGACAATAATAAAATGTTTAACAACCATATATTAATTATCAGAGACTTTAGTTAGTTAGTTAGTTCAGTTGCTCAGTCGTGTCCGACTCTTTGCGACCCCATGAATCCCAGCACACCAGGCCTCCCTGTCCAACACCAACTCCCGGAGTTCACCCAGACTCACGTCCATTGAGTCAGTGATGCCATCCAGCCATCTCGTCCTCTGTCGTCTCCTTCTCCTCCTGCCCCCAATCCCTCCCAGCATCAGAGTCTTTTCCAATGAGTCAACTCTTTGCATGAGGTGGCCAAAGTACTGGAGTTTCAGCTTTAGCATCATTCCTTCCAAAGAAATCCCAGGGCTGATCTCCTTCAGAATGGATTGGTTGGATCTCCTTGCAGTCCAAGGGACTTTCAAGAGTCTTCTCCAACACCACAGTTCAAAAACATCAATTCTTCAGCGCTCAGCCTACTTCACAGTCCAACTCTCACATCCATACATGACCACAGGAGAAACCATAGCCTTGACTAGACGGACCTTTGTTAGCAAAGTAATGTCTCTGCTTTTGAATATGCTGTCTAGGTTGGTCATAACTTTCCTTCCAAGGAGTAAGTGTCTTTTAATTTCATGGCTACAGTCACCATCTGCAGTGATTTTGGAGCCCCCCAAAATAAAGTCTGACACTGTTTCCACTGTTTCCCCATCTATTTCCCATGAAGTGTTGGGACCGGATGCCATGATCTTCATTTTCTGAATGTTGAGCTTTAAGCCAACTTTTTCACTCAGAGACTTTAATAACTAACAAATTTCAACTTAAGACATTAAGAAATACTTGGGCTTTCCTGGTGGCTCAGTGGTAAAGAATCTTCCTGCCAACACAGGAGATGCAGGTTAAACCCCTGTTGCAGGAAATCCTCTGGAGAAGGAAATGGCAACCCAGTCCAGTATTCTTGCCTGGGAAATCTCATGGACAGAGGAGCCCAGTGGGCTACACTCCATGGGGTTGCAAAAGGGTTAACCACAACTTAGTGACTAAAGAACAATAAGAAATACTTAAACGTTAGGAGTGAAAGGACAATGATGTGATAAAAACTTTACATTTAAGATGAAATTAGTAAAAACTAACAGAAAACAAGAAAAAATTAAATTTATTGGGACAGTATTGACAACATATGGGGTCTAAAGACTTAGGGAGGGTTGATACCAGGATGGTCTCAGAAACCTTACCAGTGGAGATGCTTGGACTTCCTTTCGGAACTAAAATTTTAACATGACCCATCTCAACAAACTCTCTTTCTGTGTGTCAATTCAAAATTCTGAAAGTTCCTGGTTGGAGAATCAAGACTAATAGTATCAGTTTTCTGCTATTGCATTCATATTTGATGGTTATTATGAGTTGGTTGGTCATTTGATAGAAGTATGACTGCCATTAGCCTATTTCTGTGCAAGAATGACTATAACCATAATAAATGGGATTTTTAGCAAAAATGATGTCTTGAAAGATATCATGTTACAATTCCAATATTTCTATAATTATTTGGTACATCCACTGTATGCAATATTAAAATGGTTATTAAGATTTATATTTATTAAATATTAATTCTACATTAGCCATAGGTTTTTCATGACAAATATTCTGCTTGAGAATTCTTTATATCTTAAGAATATGTATTATAAAATCAGTCACTGGAACTGTTTCACAAGAAAGTACCTTAAAAAAATCTGATCTTAATAACTATTGGTAAAAAAAATAAATTTTAAGTCTACATCTAGAAATATCAAAAAGCTATTTGTTCAAGCTGTGTACAAAGCTTAGGCTATGTGATTGCATTCTAAAACTACATCATCACTGTCAACTTTAAAAAAATGCACAATGTAAGAGTTGTGAGTTAAGTTTTATTTGGGGAAAAATGAGAGTTGCAGCCTGGAGACAGCACCTCAGATAACTCTGAGAAACTGCTCCAGAGAGGCAGAAGGAGGAAGGTTAATATATGTGATTTTGGTGAAGTGGAAGTTCATGTAATCAAGCACTTATCTTACAATAAGGTTTTGTGATAGTCATAAGGAGCTGATGTCACCATGGAGGGATTTAGTGCTTTCCTAGATATGAGGAGATGCTAAAATCACATGGATCACAGCCTTGTGTAACTCAATGAAGCTATGAGTCATACTATGCAGGGCCACCCAAAATGGATGGGTCATGATGGAGAGTTCGGACAAAACATGGTCCACTGGAGAGGGGATGGCAAAACACTTCAGTATTCTTGCCTTGCGAAACCCATCAACAGTATGAAAAGGCAAAAAGATCTGACACTGGAAGATGAGTCCCGTAGGACAGTACGTGTCCAATATACTACTGGGGAAGAAGGAGAAATAGCTCTAGAAAAAATGACAGTGCTGGGCCAAAGCAGAAGCTATGCTCAGTTGTGGATGTGTCTGGTGGTGAAAGTAAAGCCTGATGTTGTAAGGAACAATATTGCATAGGAACCTGGAATGTTAAGTCCATGAATTAAGGTAAACTGGATGTGCTCAAGAAAGAGATGGCAAGAATGAACATCAGCATTTTAAGAGTCATGAACTAAAATGGACAGGAATGGGTGAATTTAATTCAGATGACCATATATCTACTAAAATGGGAAAAAATCCCTTAGAAGAAATAGAGTAGCCCTCACAGTCAACAAAAGTCTGAAATGCAGTACTTGGGTGCAATCTCAAAAATAATAGAATGATGTCAGTTTGTTTCCAATGCAAACCATTCAACATCACAGTAATCCAAGGCTGTGCCCAAACCACTGATGTTGACGAAGCTGAAGTTAACAGTTCTTTGAAGACACACAAGACCTTCTAGAACTAATACCAAAAAAAAAAAAAAAGTCCTTTTCATCATAGGGGACTGGAATGCAAAAGTAGGAAGTCAAGAGATACCTGGAGTAACAGGCAAGTTTGCCGTGGAGTACAAGATGAAGCATGACAAAGAGTAACAGAGTTTACCAAGAGAACACACTAGTCATAGCAAACACTCTCTTCCACAACACAAGAGATGACTCTACAAATGGACATCACCAGATAATCAACATGGTAATCAGATTGATTATACATGGAGAAAATCTATAGAGTCAGCAAAAACAAGACCCGGAGCTGACTGCAGCTCAGATCATGAGCTCTTATTGAAAAATTCAAGCTTAAATTGAAGAAAGTAGGAAAAGCCACAAGACCATTCAGGTATGACCTGAATCAAATCCCTTATCATTATACAGTGGAGGTGACAAATAGATTCAAGGGATTAGATCTGGTAGACAGAGTGCCTGAAGAAGTATGATGGGAGGTTCATAACATTGTACAGAAGGTGGTGACCAAAAATATCTCCAATAAAAAATAAATGGAAGAAGCCAAAATGGTTGTATGAGGAGGCTTTACAAATAGCTGAGAGAAGAAGAAAAGCAAAAGGCAACGGAGAAAGGGAAAGATATACCCAACTAAAAGCAGAGTTCCAAAGAATAGCAAAGAGAGATAAGAAAGCCGACTTAAATGAACAATGCAAAGAAATAGAGGAAAACAATAGAATGGGAAAGACTAAAAATCTCTTCAAGAAAATTAGAGACACCAAGGGAATATTTCATGCCAAGATGGGCACAGTAAAGGACAGAAACAGTATGTACCTTACAGAAGCAAAAGAGATTAAGAAGAGGTTGCAAGAATAGGCAGAAGAACTCTACAAAAAAGGTCTTAGTGACCCAGATAACCACCATGGTGTAGTCACCTAGAGCCAGACATCCTGGGATGTGAAGTCAAGTGGACCTCAGGAAGCATGACTATGATGAAAGGGAAAGAGGAGAGTGAAAAGTTTGGCTTAAAACTCAACATTCAGAAAACTAAGATCATGGTATCTGGTCCCATCACTTCATGGCAAATAGATGGGGAAACAATGGAAACAGTGAGAGATTTTATTTTCTTGGGCTCCAAAATCATTGCATATCATGACTGCAGCCATGAAATTAAGACACTTGCTCCTTGGAAGAAAAGCTATGACCAACCTAGACAGCATATTAAAAAGCAGAGACATTATTTTACTAACAAAGGTCTGTCTAGTCAAAGCTATGGTTTTTCCAGTAGCCATGTATGGCTGTGAGAGTTGGACTATAAAAAAGCTGAGCACCAAAGAACTGATGCTTTTGAACTAAGGTGTGGAGAAGATTCTTGAGAGTCTCTTAGACTACAAGGAGATCCAAACAGTCCATCCTAAAGGAAGTCAGTCCTGAATATTCATTGGAAGGACTGATGCTGAAACTGAAACTCCAATACTTTGGCCTCCTGATGACTCATTGGACTGACTCATTAGAAAAGACCCTGATGCTGGGAAAGATTGAAGGCATGAGAAGAAGGGGCTGACAGAGGATGAGATCGTTGGATGGTATCACTGACGCAATGGACATGAGTTTGAGTAGGCTCTGGGAATTGGTGATGGACAGGGGAGCCTGGCATTCTGCAGTCAATGGGATTACAAACAGTCAAACACAACTGACCAACTGAACTGGTCTGAACTGAACTATGAACAAAGCTAGTGTAGGTGATGGAATTCCAGCTGAACTATTTCAAATCTTATAAGATGATGCTGTTAAAGTGTTGCAGTCAATATGCCAGAGAATTTGGAAAACTTAGCAGTGGCCACAGGACTTAGAAAGGTCAGTTTTCATTCCATCCCTAAGAAAGGCAACACCAAAGAATGTTCAAACCAGTGTGCAATTGAGCTCATTTCACATATTAGCAAGTTAATACTCAAAATCCTTCAAGCTAGACTTCGACAGTATGTGAACTGAGAACTTTCAGATATATGAGCTGGATTTAGAAAAGGCGGAGGAACCAGAGATAATTTGCCACCCTCCATTAGATCAGAGAAACACCCAAGAGAATTCCAGAAAAACATCTACTTCTTCATTGTTGAGTGTGCTATAGCCCTTTTCTGTGTGGATCACAACAAACTGTGGAAAATTCTTAAAGAGATGGGAATACCAGACCATCTTTCTTGTCTCCTGAGAAACCTGTATGCAAGTCAAGAAAAAGCAAGCAGAACTGGACTTGGAACAATGGTCTGGTTCCAAATTGGGAAAGGAGTCTATCAAGGCTGTATATTGTCATTGTGTTTATTTAATTTCTATGCTGAGTACATCATGAGAAATGCCAGGCTGGATGAATCCCAAGCTGGTATCAAGATTGCTGGGAGAAATATCAACTACCTCAGATATGCAGATGATACCACTCTAAGGATAGAAAGCAAAGAGGAACTAAAGAGTCTCTTGATCAAGGTGAAAGAGAGTGAAAAGGCTAGCTTAAAACTCAACATTCAAAAAGCTAAGACATAGCATCTGGTCCCATCACTTCATGACAAATAGAAGGGGAAAAAGTGGAAACAATGATGGGCTTTATTTTTTGGGGGGCTCCAATATTACTGCAGATATGATATTAAAAGATGCTTGCTCCTTGGAAGATAAGCTGACAAACCTAGATAACATATTAAAAAGCAGAGATATCACTTTTCAGACAAATGTCTGCAAAGCTATAGTTTTTCCAGTAGTCATGTACAGATGTGAGAATTGGACCATAAAGAAGGCTGAGCACCGATGAATTGATGCTTTCAAATTGTGGTGCTAAAGAAGACTTCTGAGTCCTTTGGATAGCTAGGAGATCAAGCCCATCAATACTAAGGGAAATCAACCTTGAATATTCACTGGAAGGACAGATGGTGAAGCTGAAGCTCCAATACTTTGGCCACCTGATATGAAAAACTGACTCATTAGAAAAGACTCTGATGCTGGGAAAGATTGAGGGCAGGAGGAGAAGGGGACAACAGAGGATGAGATGGTTGGATGCCATCACCAATTCAATGGACATGAGTTTGAGCAAACTCTGGGTGATAGTGAAGGACAGAGAAGGCTGATGTGCTACAGAACATGGGCTAGCAAAGAAAGGGACAGACTTAACAATTGAACAACAAGACATAAGAGATGCAAGGACTGGGCTCATAATATCAGTTCCTGGTAATGTACATCCAAATATCTGTTCTGCCTGTTTTCCTGGAACACAAAATGCCTCATTTTCCACCCTGTCTCCCTTCAGAGCTTGTCAAAGGTCAACAGCTGCAGTAGCACAGGATTTAGCCCCTGCAGAGATAGATGGCAAATGCCTTTGGAAAATGCCAATTTGTGGTCGACATGACCATTTACCAAAACCTTTATTTCTGGGAATTAAAGAGCATATAATTATTTTAATTGGTTACTAAAGTAAATAGGAAGAAAAACTTAATTACTTGGCAATGGTGGCTTTATTGTATCAACACTAACCTAACACATATATCACTTCTGAAGTGCCAATACTTTGGCCACCTGATGCAAAGAACCAACTCATTGAAAAAGACCCTGATACTGGGAAAGATTGAAAGCAGGAGGAGAAGGGGACAACAGAGGATGAGATCGTTGGGTAGCATCACCTACTTAATGGACATGAATTTGAGCAAGCTCCGGGAGATGGTGAGGGACAGGAAAGCCTGGAGTGCTGCAGTCCATGTGGTCACAAAGGGTCAGACATGACTGAGTGACTGAACAACAATATATACACGTAATACACACCTTTTGGTAGAGCTGACCAATGGGTTTTTGCTTCTTTACTAACCTCAGTTGAAATGAGTTCCTGTTTATTATTGCATATGTCCAAGATAGTGACTAGAGGAGCAATCTGTTACTGCACAATATTGTCACATTTAAAATATCTGACTAATTCCAACAAAAGTTAAATTATTTGATAAAATTTCAGAAATGTTCTTATATTCTATTAGTTTATTCTATGATGATGCTATCTGACTTTGAAACAGTGACTCTGGCTAGATGTTGACTTTAATGCTCAGACATTCAACAGTTCACAAAATGCATGCCCATTGTACCTCTTATAGGTAAAGTCACAATAAATGGTGTTTCAACAAAGGAGCAGGCTGACTTGTATGCCTTTGGGGAAATGGTCATTTTTTATTGATTCTTTTTACTCCAATTGCTTTAAGATATGCAAGAAGGGATTAGTGAGGAAAGAAGTATATGGCCAGTTTAGGTTATCTATTATCAGGTTGATTATTTAAGAAGCTTAAGGTATATGCTAAATTTACTTCACATGTTTTTGACTGCAATAGATTTTGGCATCAGCATTTAATGTTTGACACTTTGATTCCTGATGAAGACCCAAAATACAAGCTATGTAATAATTTTTATTGGAGATAGTAAAACCCATGGCATTAAAAGTAATTATGTTTTAAATTATGTGAAGTAATATATACAAAAAGAGCCTAACATGACTTGCAGTTACCTCAATTGTGAAAGATTTAAGCTATTGCTGAGCTTTTACATTTTGATTGCCATTTATATTTACATTTTAATTACCACTATTGGTAAATTGATACTTAAAAAATCATTTGATAGTTTGTAAGAAGATATTATCTGTAGTAATTTACTTCTTAAATGGCAGTTGTGAAAAAATTATTTTAAGGAATTTATCTAAAATATTTGTATATCCTTATGGAATCAACAATCTTAATTTACAAATTGAAACGGGAAACAGACGATGAAACAGCACTGAGTGCTTTTTGTTGTTGTTTAGTCACTCAGTCGCATCTGACTCTTTGTGATCCCATGGACTGCAGAACGCCAGGCTTCTCTGTCTTTCACCATCTCCTGGAGCTTGCTCAAATTCATGTCCATTGAGTCAGTGATGCCATCCAACCATCACATCCTCTGTCTTCCCCTTCTGCTCCTGCCTTCAATCTTTCCCAGTATCAGGGTCTTTTCTAATGAGTTTCCTCTTCACATCAGGTGGCCAAAGTGTTGGAGTTTCAGCTTCAGCATCAGTCCTTCCAATGAATATTCAAGACTGATTTCCTTTAGGATGGACTGGTTTGATCTCTCTTCAGTCCAAGGGACTCTCAAGAGTCTTATCCAACACCATAGTTCAAAAGAATCAGTTCTTTGGCTCTCAGCCTTCTTTATGGTCCAACTCTCACATCCATACATGACTAATGAAAAAACTGTAGCTTTGACTATATGGACCTTTGTTGGCAAAGTAATGTTTCTGCTTTTTAATATGCTGTTTAGGTTTGTCATAAGCTTTTCTCCAAGGAACAAGAGTGATTCTGAGCTTGGCCTAAAAGTTATAGGGAGCGATATGGGCCATGAAAACTTACCTTGAGTTCTTCACAATTTACTCTTTCCTGCAGTTTCCTGAAGACTGTAGTAAGTCTTTTCCTACTTGTCTTGAAGAGTAAATCTTGTGGAATAATCCATTGATTAACAGAGTCCAGTTGTTTCTTTTGCAGGAAGTGACTCATTTACCAAATTATATGTTGCATTTGCTAAAGTTTGCTTATCACTTATTTTTTCATGCCTTTCTCTGAGCTACAAACTACAGTGATTTATCTTAACTTTAAACTAAATAAAGAAGAATTCTTAATATCTTTACTTAGGTCATATGCCTGATATTGAACCAACTACTGTTATCAGAGGATATGATGCTATGATGAGTCCCAACTGGGCTATTTGCCAAATTTAGAAAGGAGGTTGTGAGGAAGAGTTTGAAGACTTAAACATGAAAAAAAGGGAAAACTTGTATCTAGCCTGGAATGTAATTTCATGAGGGTAAAATTTTATTTTTTGATTCTTATTTACTATTTTAAATTCAGTTCTTGGTAGAGTACTTGGTTCAGAATAGTTGCTCAATAAATATATATGGGCTTCCTTGGTGGCTCAGATGGTAAATAATTTGTCTGTAATGCAGGAGACCTGAGTTTGGTACTTGGGTAGGGAAGATCTGCTGGAGAATGAAATGGCTACCAACTCCAGTATTCTTGGCTAGAGAATTCCATGGACAGAGGAGCCTGGTAGGCTACAGTCCATGGGGTTGCAAAGAGTTGGACATGACTGAGCAGTTAATACTTTCACTTTTCAACTACATTATTGAATGAATGAATGAATGAATAGGCAAAAATAATCCCTAACACAGTTCACTACACTTGTGAAGTTCTCTGTTATTTTCTAGGGATACAATATTTGCTTTATCTTGAGGTCAATGATATGCCAAAGTGTTATTAAATACTATGACTCTGTTTTGCATAATTCTAATTAATATAACTTGAGTTACTCTGTAGTTCTCAATTAGTACTCTGAATGTGCTGTGACACGGGACTTCCCAGTGCTGAAATTTGTAGGCCCTACCAAGATAGCTCAATTCAAGAGAACCTACCAGAGTGAAGCAAGAACAGCCTTGAATCAAGCAATACCATACCAGGAATGACACTGAAAACTTGCAGAGGAAATTTGGAGCCTGAGTACTGGATGTCTCCATGGTTTGGACAATTACATTGAATGTCCCACCCCTGCTTCTCCGATAAGTGCCTGAAAAGGTATTTGATGTTGGAAGGATGTCATAGAACTGGAGAAAAACAAGGCTGATTCTATTTGTGCCTCATCAGAGATTTTATGAGGATCAAATCAGATAATGTATGAAAAGCACTTGAACTCAGTCAGTGCCTGGAGGTAGTGTTTTGCAATGGTTCAACATATAGATTTTGGAGGAAGAAAAAGACCTGAATTTTATTTCAGGCTCTGTGGCTTTCTAGTTATATGGCGAGCCAGTCACTGATCACATACACAAATCGGTGTCACTAGCTACACATTGCCTCACTTCTGCTACTTCCCCTTGACCAGGAAATGGAATGACAGAGACAGTTCAGTATGGGGAAGAGAGTAGATTGAAGATTTGTAAGCAATCTGCACAACAGTTTGCTCAGCACTGAACATGAAAGTTACCTGATGCAAAAAGCCAACTCGTTGGAAATGACCCTGATGTTAGGAAAGATTGAAAGCAGGAGGACAAGGGGATGATAGAGAATGAGATGGTTGAATGCCATCACTGACTCAGTGGACATGAATTTGAGCAAACTCTGGGAGATGGTGAAGGACAGGGAAGCCTGCCGTGCTGCAGCCCATGGGGTCACAAAGAGTAGGACATGACTGATCAAATGAGCAACATCAATATGACATATAAATGTTAATTTAATTGAATCAGTTTGAATATAAAGATGATGCAGATGTAAATTTACTCATTGAATAAAAAGGCAAATTTAATAGAATAAATTCTAGTCCTAGTAAAGTTATATGTTTGTAGGATCTAATATATTCAATTTTAAGTTAACTACTTTATTATGTTTGTTAATTTCACCTTATAAATTATTACTTCTGTGAGATCTCGATTTATGATAGTGAATTTAAATGAAACTGTGAAAATTACAGAATACTTAAATAAAACATTTCATAGTTGATGTATTTTTATTAACTTATTTAAATGATTGCAACATGTAATTTTTTTTATTTTTTTAATATAAATTTATTTATTTTAATTGGAGGCTAATTACTTTACAATATTGTATTGGTTTTGCCATACATCAACATGAATCTGCAACATGTAATTTAAAACTAAAAGTGTTCAAACTTTTTATCAGCATGCATGCTCTTTGAGTGAATTGTAGTCTGTAAGATATATGCTTGTTTTTCTGTACTTCCTCTAATTTTCATCTAATCTCAAATAAATGAGTATTCAATTGATACCTGACTTCTATTTATTATGTTTGTTGTTGTTTAGTTGCTAAGTTGTGTTTGACTGTTTTGCAAATCTTATGGACTGTAGCTCCCCAGCACCTCTGTCCATGGGATTTCCCAGTCAAGAATACTGCACTGGGTTGCCATTTCCTTCTCCAGAGGATCTTCCCAACTCAGGGATCAAACTTGGGTCTCCTGTATTGGCAGGCAAATTCTTTAACACTGAGCCACATTGGAAGCCCATTTATGATGTAACTGTAAAGTAATTACACATGTGGTAATTAAGTTTTGAGAGAATTTATTCAACATTTTTGTGCCTCCATAATTTTTTTCTAATAGCATTTTAATATTCTACTTTTTAAGGATATTTTATGGTATTTGAGATACAGCATAACATTGTTGCTAATTAATGGTTATATTGCATGGTACTAGATATAATTTTAAGTTCTTATTTTTACTTGAAATATACTGCTTTGATTAAAAATATTTTCCTAATATTATGAGTATTTTATTCTTGAAAAAATGGAATAGCCTGTTTATAAATGGAAATCAGAATCTTTGGAAGAGAGGCCTTTGGCAAGGCAATTTTTTTACACAAACAACTGAATCCGTGGGAGGGGACCACACGAAGCTTGCATCCCCTTTTGAACCCTCAGTAGCATCCTCCAGGGAAAGTCCCTGACTGAAGAATGTTTAAATGACAGCAGTAGGGTGCAGAGTAACACTGCTCCTCAAAGAAAGCATCACCTTATCTGACCTAGCCCCGGAGTAAATCAGGCGCCTGCTTCAGCCCGTTGACGATAATGTCTCCAACCAATTCCATTTTTTAGCATTCAGAGCCATTTGAGGACATCTTTTGTTTGTTTATTAGATCTTCACAGGATATATTTTGTTGAAAACTTAATATGAACCTGGCCTTTAGTTGGACCTTAGCCTTTGACAATATGCGACTTTAAGGATGTCTACAGTTCTCTGATGTGTTGGTTCTTGTGGCATACATCAGTTGCCCCGAAGATGAGATCTCACAATATGCTCTTATCTGCCTGAGCCATTTGGTAGAATAAAATCTTTTGGCTGTATAATAAGTATTTAAAGGATTGCCCTATTCAGTTAATTTTTTGTAAGACATTATTTTTATGGTTTTGCTGTTGATGTTGTTGTAGCTTCTTAAAGTAGGGTAAAGTCCCACTTGTGAAGAGAGACATTATGTAGCTCAAAACCAATTACTCTGTTTAGTTTGTGCAAAATGATCCTCCTCTTGGAGAAGTGTTCCAAATGTAAAGAGCTATGAAGAACATTTGGGTTGGTTTTGATTATACAGCATGTTCACTTGTGATTCTGTTCATCTCTTCACTGAAAGATCAGTGGTTAAGCATACGCTGTTAGCTGCCAGAGTCAACACTCCTATTTTTCTTTCCATTTTGTGAGAAGAACTTCAAACGTTATTATTCATAAAAGCTTTTACTGCAGCCTGTTGGTCTGGACTAAAAACACATTATTCCATGTCCTATTAAGAATTCCAGCCTGGAAAGGTCAACAGTTAGGTTTATCACAGTGTTTATGGAGGCGCTGATTATTTACTTAGCACAGTAGAATAACTGAGATTTTTTTAAATTCATAAATTAAAATGTATTATTGCTGCATTAATTAGCAGCATAAAATCATTATGATTTATTCATTAAAGTACATCATTTTCATGTTTTTTTAATTCATTCTTGTGTATATAAAATCACAATATTTTGTATTGTGCTGATATTCTGAAAAAGTTACAATTACACATGTTAGTAATAGTATTCATTTTTCACATTTGTTTTCAATTTTATTTTAAAACATTTGCTTATATCATATTGAAAGCAACTTCCAAGTCAAAAAATTAAGTAATTTCAAAAAGGAAAAACAGACTCCATAGAGGATATTTTTGATAACATAAATCACAATACTTTAGAAATACCTGCTTTTAAATTTTGATTCTATCCGCCACAGGAATACATGTGTTCCCCATCCTGAACCCTCCTCCCTCCTCCCTATACCTGTGGCGGATTCATTTCGATATTTGGCAAAACTAATACAATATTGTAAAGTTTAAAAATAAAATAAAAAAATTTTAAAAAATAAGAAATAAATTTTGATTCTATTCCATAATAAATCAACAAGGATAGACATATAGAACAGAGAAATATATTGTCATAGTATCCAGTGTTAGCCAACCTGCAGAGTCTGAGGGACACAAGACTGACTTCATTTCTGACAGCAACTGCAAATTCAGGAATTTTCCAGAACCACCCTCAGTTTTGGTAATTTTTTGGAAAGATTCACAGAACTCACTGAAAGTAGTTTATTCACGTGTTTATTTGTAGCAGAGAAAAGATAAAGAAAATCAGCCAAAGGAAGTGGTGCCTAGGACAGAGTTTGGTAGAGGGTCCAAACATGGAGCTTTCCTCTCTATGTGATTATGAATATTTCCTCTTGACTGCAATGTGTGAAAATACAGAGTACTGTGAACAGAGAAACTCACATGAGGCTTTAATATCCAGTTTTTATTGGGATTCAGTGAAATGCTGCCTGCATGACTGACCTTTCGTTTCTAGCTCTCTTGGAGGTCAGGCTAATATCTTTAGTTCTTCTAGACGTTGGAACTTCTACTGCATGGCACAAAGTCCCCATTGTAAATCACGCTGTTAGACTGTCTTGTGGCCTAAGATCATAGGCAGACAAAAAGCAGAATATTCCGGGAGCCTGGAGGTCCCCTCGAATAGCTGAAGGTAAAGGCTAGATCTCTCTTCGAGTAAGGTTAATTCTTCACTACACACATACCTATCATTTTAATTTTCATTTTGGATATGAAATGAGGCATGGAAAATGTACAAAATACTTAGGTAAAAAAGCTAGAGAGCTAGGAAATACTATCTAGTGCCTTTTTGGTGTCTCCAATTATAGAATTTAAAGGTAAAAATGATATTTAATCAACTAATGGTCTACATTTTTAATTCACATTTGAGAAAACTTGAGAAAAGAAAAGAATTGGCTAATGTCAAAATATTTATGGAACAGTAGTCCCTAGGATTGAGGTTTCTTTATGTCTTTATTTAGGATTAATTATAATTGTACCTCCACTGTCATTCACTTTGGGGATAATTTTAATCAACATCAAGCTGTTCTTGATATTTTTCTGCCAGTGGTTCAAGTCATTGAAGATTACATTCATAAATGCTTATAGAGGAAAGAATTAATCTTTACTATATAACAAAGATGCCAGGTAACTTGGAAATAACAACAGCAAAATAAGAGGAAACTAATGAAAAATAAAGATCTGTAGATCAAGGCCATAGATAATATCTTTATATTTCTATGAAATTCTATAAATAAATAAATATTCAATATTATATCAAGAATGTCTAACACTCAAAAGACACTAGCATTAGGAAACCAAAATTGAATACTTAGAAATCAAAAGACATTAGGAGGCCTAAACTCTAGTCTTTGTTATAAGAATAGCTATGTACCTGTGGTCAAGCTAATTTTCTGAATCTAAGTGGCAATAGGGAAACATGAGAGGGTTTAATTTCAGTGTCTTTTACTTTTCTGGAGTCAGAGAGAGACCCATTTAAGAGTTCAGTGAAGTTTTGCATCCTCTCTCTAAGAAAATGCACAAGTGCACTTATGGACACAATTTTCATACACCTCTGGTAAGTTCAAAGTATTTGACCCACATACTGAAGCCCAGTTTAAGAAGTTATAGGATTTGGTGATTACCAAAGTATCTTTCAGGTTTAAAATTTGAAATATCTTATGACATGTTACCTCAGAATCATACACAAAATTTAGTTTTTTAAATTGAATGGACACATACAGCATAAAATATTCTGTTGTTTTCAGACACACCTGAAAGTACTGATTGAAACACTGGGATGGATCCAGAAATCTGAGCTTTAATGAACTCTTCAGATGATGGAGTATGTGCTCATGTTTGGGAGCCACTGACTGTAAGAATAAAGTGAGTAGGATTGAAAGTAGAGTATATGAAAATCTAGATAGATTTGATGGCCCTATATGTAGGGCAATAATGCCTTAATAGGGGTTCCAGGAATATAAGTTCACCATCACATATGTTAATTAACTTTAATGGATTTGTTGGCATAATAGCTTATAAATCTGTAGTACATTGAAGTGATAAATAACCCTCTAATTTACATAATAAACATTTTGTTACCAATCTATAAGTAGGAATATTCAAGATTTTGTAAAAAATTTCTCAATTGAAGATGAAATTAGAACTTATTTTTCTTTCTCTGAGGCTCCTTATGATGTGCCCTGGTATGATAAGACCCTTAAAAGACAGACATTAAAATGCACATTTTTATCATACTACATCAACAATATTTCCAACTTTGATTATTACCCTTAGTATTGTGACATGTTAAAGTGTATCAGAGGACAGATCTTTACTTATTAGAAATTTAATGATTTGCATCATGTGATTTAAGAAAAGTAATCTCTTAAGCCCAACACATTTAAAGTTTATTTATTGTATTGTTGAAGTATTGTTCTATGTAAAACTTATATTGAAGTATAGATATTTCAAGGAAAAATGTGTAATTATTTTATAGAGTGATTAAAAATTAGCTATTCTTTCCTTTATATCCCCCAGTTTTACTATTTGAGCTGATTATTTTCATCTCATTTAGCTATTTCTTCTGATATTTATTTTTTTCCTATAGCAAAATAAGATGTTTATATTGTTTTCTAAATGAAATATTTTTTAGTTGTTACAGAGAAAGACCTCTATTGTTTTCACTTATATTAAGCATAGTAAGCAAGATATGATGCTGTAAAGAGCAATATTGCATAGGAACCTGGAATGTCAGGTCTATGAATCAAGGTATATTGGAAGTGGTCAAACAAGAGATGGCAAGAGTGAATGTCGACATTCTAGAAATCAGTGAACTAATATGGACTGGAATGGGTGAATTTAACTCAGATGACCATTATATCTACTACTGCAGGCAGGAATCCCTCAGAAGAAATGGAGTAGCCATCATGGTCAACAAAAGAGTCCGAAATGCAGTACTTGGATGCAATCTCAAAAACGACAGAATGATCTCTGTTCGTTTCCAAGGCAAACCATCCAATATCACAGTAATCCAAGTCTATGCCCCAACCAGTAATGCTGAAGAAGTTGAAGTTGAACCGTTCTATGAAGACCTACAAGACCTTTTAGAACTAACACCCAAAAAAGATGTCCTTTTCATTATAGGGGACTGGAATGCAAAAGTAGGAAGTCAAGAAACACCTGGAATATGGAATGAAGCAGGGCAAAGACTAATAGAGTTTTGCCAAGAAAATGCACTGGTCATAGCAAACACCCTCTTCCAACAACACAAGAGAAGACTCTACACATGGACATCACCAGATGGTCAACACTGAAATCAGATTGATTATATTCCTTGCAGTCAAAGATGGAGAAGCTTTATACAGTCAACAAAAACAAGACCAGGAACTAACTGTGGCTCAAATCATAAACTCCTTATTACCAAATTCAGACTTAAATTGAAGAAAATAGGGAAAACCACTAGACCATTCAGGTATGACCTAAATCAAATCCCTTATGAATACACACTGGAAGTGAGAAATAGATTTAAGGGCCTAGATCTGATAGATGGAGTGCCTGATAAACTATGGACTGAGGTTCATGACATTGTACATGAGACAGGGATCAAGACCATTCCCATGAAAAAAAAATGCAAAAAAGCAAAATGGCTGTCTGGGGAGGCCTTACAAATAGCTGTGAAAAGAAGAGAAGCCAAAAGCAAAGGAGAAAAGGAAAGATATAAGCATCTGAATGCAGAGTTCCAAAGAATAGCAAGAAGAGATAAGACAGCCTTCTTCAGTGATCATTGCCAAGAAATAGAGGAAAACAACAGAATGGCAAAGACTAGAGATCTCTTCAAGAAAATTAGAGAAACCAAGGGAACATTTCATGCAAAGACGGGCTCGATAAAGGACAGAAATGATATGGACCTAACAGAAGCAGAAGATATTAAGAAGAGGTGGAAAGAATACACAGAAGAAGTGTACAAAAAAGATCTTCATGACCCAGATAATCACGATGGTGTGATCACTGACCTAGAGCCAGACATCCTGGAATGTGAAGTCAAGTGGACCTTAGAAAGCATCACTACGAACAAAGCTAGTGGAGGTGATGGAATTCCAGTTGAACTATTTCAAATCCTGAAAGATGATTCTGTGAAAATGCTGCACTCAATATGCCAGCAAATTTGGAAACCTCATCAGTGGCCACAGGACTGGAAAAGGTCAGTTTTCATTCCAATCCCAAAGAAAGGCAATGCCAAAGAATGCTCAAACTACCGCACAATTGCACTCATCTCACATGCTAGTAAGATTAGATCAGATCAGATCAGTCGCTCAGTCATGTCCGACTCTTTGTGACCCTATGAATCGCAGCATGCCAGGCCTCCCTGTCCATCTGCTCAAAATTCTCCAAGCCAGGCTTCAGCAATACGTGAACCATGAACTTCCAGATGTTCAAGCTGGTTTTATAAAAGGCAGGGGAACCAGAGATCAAATTGCCAACATCCACTGGATCATCGAAAAAGCAAGAGAATTCCAGAAAAACATCTATTTCTGCTTTATTGACTATGCCAAAGCCTTTGACTGTGTGGATCACGATAAACTGTGGAAAATTCTAATGAGATGGGAATACCAGACCACCTGACCTGCCTCTTGAGAAATTTGTATGCAGATCAGGAAGCAACAGTTAGAACTGGACATGGAACAGTATACTGGTCCCAAATAGGAAAAGGAGTATATCAAGGCTGTATAGTGTCACCCTGCTTATTTAACTTATATGCAGAGTACATCATGAGAAACGCTGGACTGGAAGAAACACAAGCTGGAATCAAGATTGCTGAGAGAAATATCAATAACCTCAGATATGCAGATGACACCACCCTTATGGCAGAAAGTGAAGAGGAACTAAAAAGCCTCTTGATGAAAGTGAAAGTGGAAAGTGAAAAAGTTGGCTTCAAGCTCTACGTTCAGAAAATGAGGATCATAGCATCTGGTCCCATCACTTCATGGGAAATAGATGCAGAAACAGTGGAAACAGTGTCAGACTTTATTTTTTGGGGCTCCAAAATCACTGCAGATGGTGACTGCAGCCATGAAATTAAAAGATGCTTACTCCTTGGAAGGAAAGTTATGACCAACCTAGATAGCATATTCAAAAGCAGAGACATTACTTTGCCAACAAAGGTCCATCTAGTCAAGGCTATGGTTTTTCCTGTGGTCATGTATGGATGTGAGAGTTGGACTGTGAAGAAGACTGAGCGCCGAAGAATTGATGCTTTTGAACTGTGGTGTTGGAGAAGACTCTTGAGAGTCCCTTGGACTGCAAAGAGATCCAACCAGTCCATTCTGAAGGAGATCAGCCTTGGGATTTCTTTGGAAGGAATGATGCTAAAGCTGAAACTCCAGTACTTTGGCCACCTCATGCGAAGAGTTGACTCATTGGAAAAGACTCTGATGCTGGGAAGGATTGGGGGCAGGAGGAGAAGGGGACGACAGAGGATGAGATGGCTGGATGGCATCACTGACTCGATGGACATGAGTCTAAGTGAACTCCAGGAGTTGGTGATGGACAGGGAGGCCTGGCGTGCTGTGATTCATGAGGTCACAAAGAGTCGGACACTACTGAGCAACTGAACTGAACTGAACTGAAGCACAGTATTATCAGAATATTACTTCACTTCCAACCCCAGATATGGATGTGGGTGTTCTATACATCAGATTATCCTGTGATATCAGCTAGATGTCCTACAGTTTAACTCAATTCTGACACTATCTACCTGGAGATATCATCACATCCCACACGTTAAGAGTTCAGTCCTCCAGGACTTCCCTCCCTTCTGCATGCCAACTGTAAAACTAAACTGTCACCAGTGCCTCAGTTAGAGCTTCCCACATACCCCTTCTCTGGTTCAATTCATTTGCTAGCATGTTTCACAGGTCTCAGGGAAGCATTTTACTTACTAGAGGTCTAATTTACTGTGAAAGTATAGAACCTAGGAGCAGCAAAATGGAAGAGATGCAAAAGGCAAAGTATGTAGGAAGGGTGTGGAGTTTTCATGCCCTCTCTCGGTGAACCTCCACCTGTTCACCAACCTGGACACTCTCTGGAGCCTATCCTTTTGGGTTTTTTGGAGGCTTCACTATATAAGCATGATTAAGAAATCACTAGCCATTGGTAATTGATTCAATCTCCAGCCTCTCACCCATCCTGAGCATGTGGGTGAGGCTAAAACACCCAGCCTTCTAACTTGGCTGGTTCCCCTGGAAACCCACCCTCATCCTCATCTAGGGGCTTTCCAAAAATCACTGTATAGCATAAACTCAGTTGTAATGTATAGGGACTTGTTATGAATACGAAAGACATTTATGACTCTCATTACTTAGATTTTAGGAGCTCTGTGCCAGAAACAAGGACAAAGGCCAAATATATACACATTTTTTTGTTATAAATCACAATATCACAGATGTTATATATATATTAATTTTCTATATAGAATGAAATATAAGGATTTACATTATCTACTTCTGCTTTGTGTTTTTCTGTCTTCTATTCTCTCCAAGATATGCATTTGGAGTTACATAAATTTTCAGTTAAGTCAGGGTTTTTAGGAATGATCCTTGGTCTCTGGCATTGCAGGCAGATTCTTTATCATCTGAGCTACCAGACAAGCCCAAGTGTTTTTACTTAAGTAACTATTTAGTTAAGGCATATGTTTATGCCTATATATATAATATTCACTTTCACTCAACAAGTATTTATTATAAGTTTATAATGTGCCATGGGGCTTCCCTGAAAGCTCAGCTGGTAAAGAATCCATCTGCAATACAGGAGACCCCCATTTGATTCCTGTGTCTGGAATATCCACTGGAGAAGGGATAGGCTACCCACTCCAATATTCTTGGGCTTCCCTTGTGGCTCAGCTGGTAAAGAATCTGCCTGTAATGCGGGAGACCTGGGTTCAAGCCTTGGGTTGGAAAGATCCCCTGAAGAAGGGAAAGGCTACCCATTCCAGTGTTCTGGGCTGGAGAATTCCTTTGTGGTCACAAAACGTTGGACACGACTGAGCAACTTTCACACAGTGTGCCATACTACTTTTTAGATACAAGAGGTAATTCATTAACAGAATGTTTTAGTGAAAACACAAAAATGAACATGATAAATGAGTAAGTTGCATGGTAAGTTTGCAGAAGGCAAGTGCTAAAAGAAAAGAGCCAGTTAATAGGGACGGGGATCGAGAACAATTTGTGATTTTAAATGGAGCTTTATCGAAAAGGTGACATATGCCAAGCACTACAGCAAGTGAGGAATAAGCCACTCAGAGAACTAGCGGGTGAATGTTCCAGACCAAGAAAACCAGGCAAAGGTCCTAATGTGGAAATGTGCTTATGTGTTTCAGGAAAACAAAAAGACAGTGTTGGTGGAACAGGAAGAAAGAGGGACAGTAGCAAGAACTGCGATTAGAGATTCATGAGAGGTTCATGTAGTGTTGAGCCCTGAAGGCCATTGTAAAGATGGCATTTACTCAGAGAAATGGGGGCTTCTTTGGTGTTTCAGATGGTAAAGAATTGGCCAGCAATGCTGAAGACATAGGTTTGACCCCTGGGTTGGGAAGATACCCTGCAGAAAGGAATGGCTACCCACTGCAGTATTCTTGCCTGGAGAATTCCATGGATAGATAAGCCTGGCAGGCTATAGCCCATAGGGTCATAAACAGTCAGACAGAACTGAATGCTTAATACTTTCACTTCATTTTCAAGGAACTGGAGAGCCGAGGAGGACTTCAAGGTATGGACTGATATGTTTGCTTTATATATTAATTTGCATCAGGAAGATTCCCTGGAGGAGGGAACAGCAACCCACTCCAGTATTCTTGCCTAGAGAATCCCATGGACAGAGGAGCCTGGAGGGCTATGGTCCCTAGGGTCACAAAGGGTCAGACACAAATGAAGCGACTTAGCACGCACTCAGGCAGGATAACTTTAGCTGCTGTGGTGAGAACAGATCATGGGTTGGGGAATTGTTTGAAAGCAGAGAGACCAGATGGGAGGTAATTGTAAGAATCTACTCAAGAGATGATGATAACTCGGACCAAGGTGGTTGGGATTTTGAGAGAGGGTGATGTTATGGGTATATTTTGAGGGAGACTGAAAACCTACTACAATTGATCCATGTAATACTTTCACACTTGTTTGCTTGAACACTTTTGTTGGCCTTTTGTTTTCTATGTGCCTATGGAAAACTCATGGGAAACTTTCCAACTTAAGTATAGATTACTCCTCTATAACTGAACATATCAAATATTCTATTTGACCTGTTTTAGACTGTAAGATGAAGGCATCCCCCTTGTACCTCTCTTTCTTCTTTTTCCAATTTAGGTTCAGTTATCTCTAAGCCTTAGTTCAGAAAACAAAGATCAAGGCATCTGGTCCCATCACTTCATGGGAAATAGATGGGGAAACAGTGGAAACAGTGTCAGACTTTATTTTTCTGGGCTCCAAAATCACTGCAGATGGTGACTGTAGCCATGAAATTAAAAGACACTTACTCCTTGGAAGGAAAGTTATGACCAACCTAGATAGCATATTCAAAAGCAGAGATGTTACTTTGCCAACAAAGGTCCGTCTAGTCAAGGCTATGGTTTTTCCTGTGGTCGTGTATGGATGTGAGAGTTGGACTGTGAAGAAGGCTGAGCGCCAAAGAATTGATGCTTTTGAACTGTGGTGTTGGAGAAGACTCTTGAGAGTCCCTTGGACTGCAAGGAGATCCAACCAGTCCATTCTGAAGGAGATCAGCCCTGGGATTTCTTTGGAAGGAATGATGCTGAAGCTGAAACTCCAATACTTTGGCCATCTCATGCGAAGAGTTGACTCATTGGAAAAGACTCTGATGCTGGGAAGGATTGGGGGCAGGAGGAGAAGGGGACGACAGAGGATGAGATGGCTGGATGGCATCACTGACTCAATGGACATGAGTCTGAGTGAACTCCGGGAGTTGGTGATGGACAGGGAGGCCTGGCATGCTGCGATTCATGGGGTCGCAAAGAGTCCGACACGACTGAGTGACTGATCTGATCTGATCTGATCTCTAAGCCTGATACATTCTATTTTAAATTAAATTAATTTATCTATTTTAATTGGAAGCTAATTACTTTATAATATTTTGGTGGTTTTTGCCATACATTTACATGAATCAGCCACGGGTGAACATGTGTCCCCCATCCCGAACCACCCCCCACCTCCCTCGTCATCCCTTCCCTCTGGATTGTCCCAGTGTCACTACCCAGATTTTACTTCTTTAAAATAATTGGGATATTTGCTTTTTGGTATCATGGCTTTATTTTTATTTCTTTCCATCTTTCCACCTTTGTCTATTTGCGTATCTCTTCCAAAAAAAAAAAAAAAACACAGTGCATTGGAGATAAAATTTTTGAGACTTTACATGTCTGAGCATGTCTTCATTATACCCTCATGAGTCTTATATTTTTGACTGGTTAATCTAGACAGGTATTCTGGTTAATTTTATGTGTCAACACATGTAGGCTATGGCACTGAGTTGTTTGGCCAAACACCAGTATAGATGTTGTGAGCTATTTTTTTCAGATATGATTAATATTTAAATCAGCTTTGAGTAAAGCAGATTATGCTCCATAATTTGGGTGGACCTTGGAGAAAGGTGGTTCTTACTCCAACTCTTGGATGTAGGGTTCTATATATGTATACTATTTCAAACTTGTTTATTGTAATTTTTGGATTTTTTCGTATTCTTTTTTCCTGTTGAATATACAGGTAACAAGAAGAGATTTGTTCTCAATTCTCCAGGCAAGAATACTGGAGTGGGTAGCCATTCCCTTCTCCGAGGGATCTTTCCAACCCAGGGATTGAACCCAGGTCTCCCGCATTGCACACAGATTCTTTACTGTGTGAGCCACCAAGGAAGCCCTCAATATGTCACTGGTTTATTCTGTTTCTTCTTGTAGTTCTGTAAAGTTTTTCCTCATTTATTTTGTGACTGTTATCTGGTATATTTTGATTTACCCTGGTAGATTAAAATTTTTTAACATGATAGAGTTTTCCTTTATTCTATAAAAATGCTTTTTGCTTTGAAGTTTGTTTGTCTGGTAGAAATAGAACTGTATGTTCCTCACTTTTATGAGTATGAACCTGGTATATATTTTATCAGTTCTTTACTTTCAAATTTCTGTGTTTTAGATGTAGTTTTCCCAAGCAGGCTATATCTAGATTGAGCTTTTTTAGGACACTGGGATAATTTTTGACTTAACTGTAGCATTTTGTCCATTTTACATTTGCTATAATCATTAATATTTTTATTTCTATCATTTTATTTTGTCCTTTTCCCCCAACTTTCCTTTCTTTTACTTGGTATTTTTCTTTCTTTTGCTTTTTATTTTCCTTTTATTTTTTTTAATTGATTTTTTGTTATCTTTCCACACTGTTTGGCTTCTAAAATAAATTGCAGTCAGTTGGGAATGGGCACGGGGAAGCATTAGAATACACTTACATGGTGTTTATTGGTCCTTTCTCATTGATACCTATCCTCCCCTTCATTCATTGGATTCGGGTTCTGAGAAGTGGTTCATAAACTCAGAAATTGAGCAAGGATGATAATTTTTCCGGGGAAGATTTCACAGGCCCATGTTCATTCATGATTTTTTTTCTTTTTAGATTGTGTAAACTAAGCAATACACTTTTTTTGTTCTTCATCTATGTTGTCTCTAGGAACATGTGGTTTCCAATCAGACTTTTCTGATATTCATGATAAATATACTCATCCTGCTTCCGACCATTAGTAATATCACCTGGATTCAATTATTTCAAAAATCCTATAATCCTTACTGATACTAGGATTCTAGGTCTATATCAAGACTGGCTATAAATGACAACTACCACTCTCAGCAATGGTGATGGCTTCTTACTTTTATCATTTCAATAAATGGAAAATTTTCATGAAGCACAGCTTCATGAATTTGGTGAATTTCTGGTTTCATCAATCTTATTATGCACTCTAGCATTCCTGATTTTCTTGAGCCTTTTGATCCTTCCTTCTCCATCTACTATGATAGTTCTAGTATTTCTGCATCACTTAGTATGGGCCTTGGGATTCCCAGGTGACACAGTGGTAAAGAACCTGCCTGCCAGTGAAAGAGACTTAACAAACACGGGTTTGTCTCTGGGGTCAGAAAGATCCCCTGGAGGAGGGTAGGGCAACACACTTTGGTATTTTTGCCTACAGAATCCCATGACAGAAAAGCCTGGGGTCTGACAACCCACAGAATCACAAAGAGTAGGATATGGCTGAAGCGACTTAGCATGTAGGCACATAATACGGACCTTAACTTTTTCCAAGCTTCAAAGGGCCATCTAAGCAATGTGTTAGCATAGTCTCCTAGAGTTCCTGTCAAAGTATTTTATCCTGCATCTCAGGAAATTGCTCTCATTAAAAAACAAACAAACAAACTATGCTTTATTCAATTATATATTATTTCCTT
Source organism: Bos javanicus (assembly GCF_032452875.1). Lineage (NCBI taxonomy): Eukaryota > Metazoa > Chordata > Mammalia > Artiodactyla > Bovidae > Bos > Bos javanicus. The sequence continues at coordinate 40,329,724 of NC_083870.1, forward strand.
GATCCAGTACATTCAGTATCCATTACATATTATTGTTCTCTTCCTCTCATAGCAGGCCTAGTAGTAACCCCCACTCAAACCCCTCCCATAGGTGACCTGACCAAAATATTGATCTAATGGGCAAAAGGAGAGATATGGAGAAAAGACACTCGTGTAGGTATGTGTCGTTTTGCAACACAAAGTTTACTGTATCATCTTTAATACAGAAGATGCTAGACTTTAACTGGTAAGAGTGAGTTACTTTTTTTCTGTAGATGTTTCAGGGGAATCTGAAGATTCAGTGTATTCTCTGCATCAGTATCAAAAGTTCAGTCCAAATCTGAGTGTCCAACATCTCTCCAATTAAGGACCTGACCTTGGCATAACAGACTAGCTGGACATGACAATGCAAACTTCTCTTGAACTCTGCTAGTCTTATAATTCAGTTCTAGGCCTCATTCAGAGCATTCTTCTGCATTTCCATGACAGGGAATTAGAGAATTTATATAATGTCAAAAAGGACCTCAATTCACACTTTGTTTTCAACTGGTATTTAATAACACATAGCCATTTACTGTCTTTCATTAGTGCATCAATATTGCCCAGAAATACTCATCTGATTCTATAATCCTTGTATTTACTACTCCCACTGCACCTCTCAAACACCTACAGTACTGAAGCTGCTGGTGTACCCTTTAATTTGGTATTCCATCCCAGATCATCACTGGTGAAAATGTTAAAAATGGCACTAATATAGCATAACAGGAGCCATCAGTTATCCACTTATCACTAGTGATGGTGTCCTTATCTCCAGGCAGCCAACGATGGTTTATAACCAGCTATAAACCTCTTTTAGGGTCTGCTTCTTAGGATTACACCTCATATCAACTGCCTTATTTTTCTTTCTCAGGCTGTAAGCTCAGACATGGAGATTGAACATGAGATATTTATTTTGAAGTATGGTTTGACTTATCTACTTCTATATAATAAAAAACTTTTATGGCAGAAGAAAAGCAGCGATTTTATTATACCTTACAGTCATATGGGACAAGAATATGGGCAGAGCTTACCAAACTGATTCTTGTGCTTCATGTGGAGTTGACAAAAATCTGTTGGGGATGTATTCACTTGGCAGCTGAGCTGGTTTTCAGATCACTCGCACCTGATGTATTGGCAGAGAGGACTGGAAGGCTGTTTAGTTGAGCTATTTACTCCTTTCGTATAATGTCAGATCAGATCAGTCACTCAGTCGTGTCCGATTCTTTGTGACCCCATGAATCGCAGCACGCCAGGCCTCCCTGTCCATCACCAACTCCCGGAGTTCACTCAGACTCATGTCCATCGAGTCAGTGATGCCATCCAGCCATCTCATCCTCTGTTGTCCCCTTCTCCTCCTGCCCCCAATCCCTCCTAGCATCAGAGTCTTTTCCAATGAGTCAACTCTTCACATGAGGTGGCCAAAGTACTAGAGTTTCAGCTTTACCATCAGTCCTTCCAAAGAACACCCAGGGCTGATCTCCTTCAGAATGGACTGGTTGGATCTCCTTGCAGTCCAAGGGACTCTCAAGAGTCTTCTCCAACACCACAGTTCAAAAGCATCAATTCTTCGTCACTCAGCCTTCTTCACAGTCCAACTCTCACATCCATACATATAATATCCATACGTATATATACATACATACATATATATGTATATATACATACATATATATATATACATATATACATACATGCATATAATATCCATACATATAATGTCAGGACCTCTTAAATTTCATAGTCTTCTTTACAGATTAGGCCTAAACTGGCAATATCCCTTCCACTGTAGTTTTTTGATCAAAATAGTCACAGGTAGCTCAGGTTCAAGGTGAAGATACATAGACTTGGTGGTAAGAATGTCACAGAATTTATGGTCATCTTTGTGGTCAACCTGATACAAATACTCTCTCAGGGACATGGCATATTAGGGAATCAATGGAAGCAGGATTGGGCAGAGGGAGAATTTAGACTAAAATACATTTGCAACAGAGGCAAATCCCATTGGGAGTTCTGGAGCTAGAATGACCATTTGAAGCTGTCCTGAATTATAGCCAGCAGGTCAAGTTTGTGTATGGGCCAGTCATTTGATACGGACTGTCTTTGAGAAAGAAAGGCATGTAACTTTTTTTGAGAAAGCTCTCTTTTGCCTATGGCGATTCTCAGAGAGAAATTCAGTTGTGAGCCATTATCAGCCAACACTCCTGCCCTGCTAAGTACCCCTGTCGTGAAGGGGCCATCTGGGTGGTGCATGACAGCATCCATTACAAATGTCAGGAAATAAATTGAAGAGGCAAACAATATTTATGGCCTAAGTACATGAATTATAAATAGCAATTATCAATAACACTGAAAATTAAAATATTAGTGAAGAAATGGGTTAAGATAATTGCAAAGCATATATTTTATAAAAAAGATAATGTTGTTAAAGAAGAGATAATTCAGTAAAGTATAATGAGTATCTCTGAAGGCAGAACCTAATCAATGGAACAGAAAATGATTTCTAAAATGATTCTGATGAAAAGATGAAAAGAGCACATAGTTTGTAAGGAAATTTTTTTATAGGCTGCTGAACATAAAAACATATTCTTTATAAACTTTTGCATTTCAAAAGTGAAAATAAAATTCTTCTAGTAAATGGAAAATTGAACTGTTTCTCCATTTTTTTATTATAAAAACAAGCAAATAAAAATCCCCTGAAATTTTTATATTGAAACTAAAAAAATAGAAATGCCTCATAGATTTTAAGTGTAAAGGCTGCTAAGTTTTGCAAGGCAGCATGAGCCACACGGGAGAAGGGAAGAAGCAAAGTACTCCAGGGGCAACAGGTTTCTAGAAAGACCAACATGAAAAGAAGGCTGTGGATCTGGAGAGGACAAAACAGAAACTGAAAAAAAATAAGAGTCATAAACCATGAAAGAAATGTATATAAGGAATTTCCTGGTGATCTAGTGGTTAGGGCTTGGCATTTTCATTGCCCAGGCCTGGGTTCAGTCCCTGATTGGGGAACTGAGATCTCGCAAGCCATACCACAGTGCCAAAAAGAAAAAAGAGAAAAAGAGAGAGAGAGAAATGTATAGAATAGAATTATGGATAAGTGGTGATATGTCTTCGAAAAGCCAGTAAAACCGTTCTCTAGGGGAAACTTCTGCAGTGGCTGGACAGATATCTAGTTTATTCCATAATAAGTAAAATTGGAGCTGGTCCAGCATAGAAATAAAAGTGGGAAGAAATAAAGTGGGAAAGACCTTCCCAAAGTATATGTCACAAAATAAGAAAGAATAGATGAAAGTTTTGATCAATACTTTTTCAGTTCAGTTCAGTTCAGTTCAGTCGCTCAGTCATGTCCGACTCTTTGCGACCCCATGAACCGCAGCACGCCAGGCCTCCCTGTCCATTACCAACTCCCAGAGTCCACCCAAACCCATGTCCATCGAGTCGGTGATGCCATCCAACCATCTCATCCTCTGTCTTTTTCATTAACTATTAATAAAAGGTTAAAAAAAAAGACAATTTCCATGAAGGGAAATCCCAAAGTGAAAATTCAACATTTTGGGGAAAATGTAGTGAAAAGACAGGAAATGATGAAATGTACACAGGCCAACTAAGGAAAAATGTAGGAAGAATAACAACAACAAAATACAAATGAAGTCAAAATTGACTGTAACACAAAATAACAAAATCATTGAGGATAATACAGAAAGAGATCCAGAGTATAGAATGAGAAAATTGATCAAAATAAAATAAAAATATAGTGGAGTTGAAAAGGATTAAAGGGAATAGTTAGATATGCAAGAAAGGCAAAGGAGATCAAATGCACATAATTGGAGTCTCCCAAGTAGAAAGACAAAATAATGCAACAGAATATAGACACATATAATTCAAGGAAACATTCCTGAAATAAAACGAGGCTTGGATGTACATTTTTAAAGATATATTGTACGCCAGGGCAATTTGAACCTTAATGGTCAATAATGAGATACATTTTGAAACCATTAGTCCTTAAATAAAGAATCTTTTGCAAAGATAAGGCAAAATATCGATTTCTTTAGAAGAGGAGGAAAAAAAAGACAAATTAATCAGATTTCAAGTTTTCCTTAGCAGGATTCAGCATTTGAAGACAGTGGAGAAATATTTATGTGATAAGCTAGGTAAAATGTATAAACCAAGGATTCTATATCCAGTCAATTTGTGCTTCAAGTGAAAATTCAACAAATTGATTTGAACACACCAAGCACTCAGGGATTATTGCTACAAAATGTCCTTGTTGAGGAAACTGCTTATAGGTGAACTTCAATCAAATAAGAGGTAACTAGAAAGCAATGGAAAAGTTATGAATTAATTTTTAATGTATTATTTTTAAAACCAAGACTAAAGCAAATGTGGAGCTGAGGGTGACAAACCAAATATAAACTTCATATGTTTTAAAACGGAAAAATGCTAATTACTCACAAGGTGAAAAGGAAAGCAAGTCTGTTACCACTTCAGAAATGTCTTAGAGTCAAAGGATATCATTTCAAATTTATAAAATTAAGTAATAGGTAAATAAGTAAAAATAATCACACAAATGTATGCTGTGCTGTGCTTAGTCACTCAGTCATGTCTGACTCTTTGTGATCCCATGGACTGTAGCCCTCCTGGCTCCTATGTCCACAGGGATTCTCCAGGCAAGAATACTGGAGTGGGTTGCCATGTCCTCCAGAGGATGTTCTCCACCCAAGAATTGAACTGGGATCTCTTTCATTGCAGGCGGATTCTTTACCAGCTGAGCTGCTAGGGAAGCACTTGTATACTGGATTACTTAATTCAAACTGGCATTTGCTGCTATTATCTAAATCTAAAATTTTTTCCTTAGGTTCCTCTTTATTCTGTAGTATCTGACTGAAGAGTTGCTATAGTTGTTCAAATAAAGGACCTCCCAGAGGGTGTGGAGTAGAAGAAGGAAGGAGAAACCATTTATTTTGGAAGGCTACCTGGGTGGGGAAGATCCTCTGAAGAAGGAAAAGGCAACCCACTCCAGTATTCTTGCCTGAAAATTCCCATGGACAGAAGAGCCTGGCAGGATATAGTCCATGGGGTCACCAAGAGTCGGACACAACTTAGCAACTAAACCACCACATGGTGATCAGACATGACAATCATATGCAGACATACATGTAGATCTTAGTTTATTCTCATTCTCTTTCTGCTTCCATTGATATTTGTTCAATGAATAAATTAATGCAGAATATATGATGTTAATGCTATATAAATCAGGAGAAACAGAGCATTGCAAAGGATAAATGATTAAAAATTCAAATACCACCCACAGATGATAAAAGATGACTCCAAAGCACACACTAGACTCCCCAGTTAGGAATTGTTGACCATGTGACAGACATTTTAATGGATCAGGTTTTAGTGAGTTGAAAACGAGTTTGCAGGGAAGGAAAGTAGAGAATAAAGAGAATAGAAATAAAGAGAAAACTTTTGTTTGTTTCTTTTTGTTTGTTAATGTGTGAGAGATTGAGCACATTCCTGGCATGTAAGGAGGAAATTAGGTGAGGGAACAGATTTTATGACATGAAGAGAGTAGTTCATGATGGAGCCCACAAGAGGAAAGATAGACCTTGGACAGAAGCACAGAAACCTCCTTTGAGAATGGAGTTAATAGTAGGGATGGCTGCAGTTAAATCTGGTGGTAAGATATTATAAAAATTGACGATACTCTGTTGGAGTGGTTTTATTTACAAAATGGAAAATGTGGATATTTGCCAAAGGAGGGGAGAAAGCAGTGTTACTTGAGAGTGAAGAAGCTTGAATTAGAGTACAATGGAAATAGGACTGAGTAAGCTGACTTAGTTCTAACTCAGTTTGAAGACCTTGTGTGTGGGTTTTTTTTTTTTTTTTTTTGAGGTACAGATATTGGATATGCAGGTTTTCTGAAGTGATGTTTCTACATCAAGGTAAAGTGTATTCTGAAAGAAAGTTTGGCGTTTTAAAATGAGTGAGTGTATAGATGTAGACTGACAAACTGGTTGATGCAGTGAAATTGGAGTAAATGCTTTAAAGAAAATAAGAGAAAGAAGATATGGTAAGAAATAAGCCTATTAATTTCAAGATTTCAAAAACAGAGTCTTGTAGAAGATAACAAGGTTTTTGAAGTAGGTGATTTTACTGTAGTGGAAATGAAGGCCACTGAAACTGAGATCAATAAACTGAAGGTAAAGGTTACATGTTACAGTGGAAAAAGCCACAGACACTGACATGTATCTCTTAATCTGTGGGACATTGGAAAAAATAACATCTCTGTGGCCCTTGGTTTCCTATAAGTAGAATTAAAGTGCTATTTTGAGTGTTTTTTTATAAAGCACATATAAAAAGCCTAGCAAAAAGCCTAGCATGAGAGTTGTTTGATTACATTATTTTATTGTTGCTACTGCTATCATTTTTACTGTTATTGTCATTAAATAGGTCATGGACATTGGTGTTATCACATTTTGAGTGCAGAGGGATCAAGTCTGAAAGTTGTCAGTGAACACAAGGCGTCAATAACAAAAAGAATGATAGAGAGTGGTAATGGGGATTGCTAGTGGTAATGCTATGCTATGCTATGCTAAGTCACTTCAGTCGTGTCCGACTCTGTGTGACCCCATAGACGGCAGCCACCAGGCTCCCCGTCCCTTGGATTCTCCAGGCAAGAACACTGGAGTGGGTTGCCATTTCCTTCTCCAATGCATGAAAGTGAAAAGTGAAAGTGAAGTCGCTCAGTCGTGTCCGACTCTTAGCAACCTCCTGGACGGCAGCCTACCAGGCTCCTCCATCCATGGGATTTTCCGGGCAAGAGTACTGGAGTGGAATGCCATTGCCTTCTCCAGCTAGTGGTAATAGCTTGGAACAAAAGAAACCTTACTTTCATGCTCTGGTGAAATCAGAAATAAAATTTTAAATAGTAATTTGTAACAAGAGAATTGTGACTTCTCTGACTGCATTTTTGCCTGGAAAGAATAAGATGAGTAGCATTCTATGAAGGAATTGTAAATCTAGTAGAAAATAGAGTAGAATGAAATTCCAGGGCCGGGGGTGGGGGAATTGTGAAGGACACCACCCTTATGGCAGAAAGTGAAGAGGAACTAAAAAACCTCTTGACAAAGGTGAAAGAGGAGAGTGAAAACGTTGGCTTAAAGCTCAACATTCAGAAAACGAAGATCATGGCATCTGATCCCATCACTTCATGGGAAATAGATGGGGAAACAGTGGAAACAGTGTCAGAGTTTACTTTTTTGGGCTCCAAAATCACTGCAGATGGTGACTGCAGCCATGAAATTAAAAGACGCTTACTCCTTGGAAGGAAAGTTATGACCAACCTAGATAGCATATTTAAAAGCAGAGACATTACTTTGCCAACAAAGGTCTGTCTAGTCAAGGCTATGGTTTTTCCAGTGGTCATGTATGGATGTGAGAGTTGGACTGTGAAGAAGGCTGAGCGCTGAAGAATTGATGCTTTTGAACTGTGGTGTTGGAGAAGACTCTTGAGAGTCCCTTGGACTGCAAGGAGATCCAACCAGTTCATTCTGAAGGAGATCAGCCCTGGAATTTCTTTGGAGGGAATGATGCTGAAGCTGAAACTCCAGTACTTTGGCCACCTCATACGAAGAATTGACTCACTGGAAAAGACTCTGACGCTGGGAGGGATTGTGGGCAGGAGGAGAAGGGGACGCCAGAGGATGAGATGGCTGGATGGCATCACTGACTCGATGGACGTGAGTCTGAGTGAACTCCGGGAGTTGGTGATGGACAGGGAGGCCTGGCGTGCTGCGATTCATGGGGTTGCAAAGAGTCGGGCACGACTGAGTGACTGAACTGGACTGGAGGGAACAGTAGGAGAATGGTTAAGGAGAGAGGAGAGAAAGTAGTGTAAACATGAAAATGTGGGAAAATGAGAAAATCAGAGGGGCTAACAACCTGGGTGATAGCAAGTGTGATATGCATAAACACAATGTACTGAATGACTGGCTACCAAATAGTCATAAAAATAAAATTATTTTCATGTGGTGCTGGCTGAATCTTCTCTCGTTGGTGAAAAGTTGGAGATGCTAGAGACATGATCATGCCATATGTAAATAACTGAGACCAAGGATACAGAATATGTTAGATATTTTAAAATTGTTTTGAGAATACAAGGATAGCTAAACTGAAATAACTAAAATCACATTTAAAATGTAAATATGAGTTTTTCAAACCTAAATTTTTATTTAATTACAGTGATCTCAGAGAAAAGATAATTAAAATGGTGCTGGAAACTTGCTTCTTTGGTAGAATGAAATATTTGAGATTTTCACTTAGCTGGCTAAATTGTCTTATAAACTTTCATTTATCTTTATTATTATTTTTTTTAGGGCCCAAATCTTGGGCACAAAAAGTTGCATTTTAATTCTAGAATAATATATGAAAAAATGAAAATATTGCAAGCATTAAAATATGAGCTTTTTAGATAGTACTTAAAACTTTAATTAGGAATGTAATCCAGAGCTGATAGGTTTTCTTTGTCCCCCTTGAAACAACACATAGACAGCAAGTTGCATGTGGCCCATAAACACATCTGGAGACTTGTCCTTAACCTGCCTGGTTCAGGGAGTCTTGATGACTGGCAGCTACGCAGGCATCAGAATGAAAGCAATGGACTATCATCCAGATGTGATACTCATTTATTAAAATCTCAGCCATTTGCATTTTTCTTAAAACACCATATTTAAGATATTTATTGGCAATTGGAACATGAATTTGTAAGACTTCTAAAAAGATATAAATAAATCTTAATGATTAAATTATTCATTTGGAATTTTTTTTTTAGCCAAGTAGTTAAAGGCATTGGAGAAGGAAATGGCAACCCACTCCAGTGTTATTGCCTGGAGAATCCCATGGACAGAGAAGCCTGGTAGGCTGCAGTCCATGGGGTCGCACAGAGTCGGACACGACTGAAGCGACTTGGCAGGCAGTTAAAGGCATAAACAAAATAGATTAACTCAACATTCAAAAAACTAAGATCATGGCATTCAGTCCCATCACTTCATGGCAAACAGATATGGAAAATATGGAAACAGTGAGAGTTGAACCATAAAGAAGGCTGAGTACCAAAGAACTGAAGCTTTCAAACTGAGGTGTTGAAGAAGATTCTTGAGAGTCCTGTGGACTGCAAGATCAAACCAGTCAATCCTAAAGGAAATCAACACTGAATATTCATTGGAAGGACTGCTGCTGAAGCTCCAATATTTTGGCCACCTGATATGAAAAGTCCACTCATTGGAAAAGACCCTGATGCTGGGAAAGATTGAGGGCAGGATGAGAAGGGTGGAGACAGAGGATGAGATGGTAGGATGGCTTCTCTCAGGAGCATGCTTTCCCCAGATGTGGGCCTGGCTTGCTTCCTTATCTCCTTCAGATCTTTACTCTAATAACACATTTTTAATGAGCAGTTATTTGAACACATTGTTTAAAGTTGCAGGCTCTTACTCTGGAATTCCTTATCCTACTTAACTTTTCTCCATAGCAAATATTACTGCATCTTCTAACAAAATTCCAATTTGCTTATTTCATTTATTATCTGCCTCTGTAAACTATCATGAAAGCTTCACTAGGAAAAGTGCTTATTGTTTGTTCACTGCTGTATCTTCACAACCTAGAACAGTGCCTGGCGTGTGGATTCTGTCTGATAAATGTTTGTAAAAATTAGAACTCAGAGGCCCATTTTCAGGATGATAATTGTGGGGGAATTTTTCATATGTCAAGAAAATTATTAGAGAAGTATTAAGCACTGCCTCTTGAGAAACCTATATGCAGGTCAGGATGCAACAGTTAGAACTGGACATGAAACAACAGACTGGTTCCAAACAGGAAAAGGAGTACATCAAGGCTGTATATTGTCACCCTGCTTATTTAACTTACATGCAGAGTACATCATGAGAAATGCTGGGCTGGAAGAAGCACAAGTTGGAATCAAGATTGCCAGGAGAAATATCAATAACCTCAGACATGCAGATAACACCACCCTTATGGCAGAAAGTGAAGAGGAACTAAAAAGCCTCTTGATGAAAGTGAAAGAGGAGAGTGAAAAAGTTGGCTTAAAGCTCAACATTCAGAAAATGAAGATCATGGCATCTGGTCCCATCACTTCATGGGAAATAGATGGGGAAACAGTGGAAACAGTGTCAGACTTCATTTTTGGGGGCTCCAAAATCACTGCAGATGGTGACTGCAGCCATGAAATTAAAAGATGCTTACTCCTTGGAAGGAAAGTAATGTCCAAATAGATAGCATATTGAAAAGCAGAGACATTACTTTGCCAACAAAGGTCTGTCTAGTCAAGGCTATGGTTTTTCCAGTGGTCATGTATGGATGTGAGAGTTGGACTGTGAAGAAAGCTGAGGGCCAAATATAATTGATGCTTTTGAACTATGGTGTTGGAGAAGACTCTTGAGAGTCCCTTGGACTGCAACAAGATCCAACCAATCTATTCTAAAGGAGATCAGTCCTGGGATTTCTTTGGAAGGACTGATGCTAAAGCTGAAACTCCAGTACTTTGGCCACCTCATGCGAAGAGTTGACGCATTGGAAAAGACTCTGATGCTGGGAGGGATTGGGGACAGGAGGAGAAGGGGATGACAGAGGATGAGATGGCTGGATGGTATCACCGACTCAATGGACAAGAGTTTGGGTGAACTCCGTGAGTTGGTGATGGACAGGGAGGCCTGGCATGCTGCAATTCATGGGGTCGCAAAGAACTGGACACGACTGAGCAACTAAACTGAACTAAAGCACTTGCTACTTGTTTATATTTTTATACTTTTTACTCAAAAAGATGATTTTAATAAGAATCATAAGATTTAAGTTGAGCATGAAGGGGGTTGGGTTTTTATGTCTGCTTTAATCTTAAAAATTAGCATGACACATGAATTTTATAGAATGGGGCAAAAATATAATAAATACTTGCAGGATTAAGTTAAATAATGTTGCAAGATCAATAATAAATTTTATCAGACCCTGAAAATTTTGCCACATTTGCTCTTCACAATTTGTTAAAAAATTACAGATTTAGTTGAAACATCTTGAAATATCAGATGATCCCACTTTTCGCTACTATATTCCTAGACTGACTGCTATCCTGAATTTGGTATTTGAAATTTCCATGAATTTATATACATATGTATAAGAACATATGTATGTCTCCATCTATTTCTACAATAATGTTTTATGTCTTTTCACACTTTATATATGTGATGCCATAATTCAAGTCATATTCAACTTGTTTTTCCCCTCACCATAATTCTGTTGGTATTTATATAATAATACTGATAGCTCAGTTAATTTTAATTACTATGTAGTATTTAATAATTATGCTAAATGAATTTATTCATTCTATTGATAAACATTTAGGCTGTCTCTAATTTTTATTGTTATATATTGTTATAATTACTTTTTTGTACACCCATCATTGTGAACAAGTGTGAGAATTTCTTGGATGTACCTAAAGGTGTAAATTTTAAATCAAAACTTGTATACATTTTTCACCTTCACTAGATATTATTAAATTATCCTTCAAAGTCATTATGTTGATGAGTATGCATAAAAGCAAGGTTAAACATTTTTTCCAGATCCTTTCACTAGTTATTATTGTCAGACATAAAATTTTCTAATTTGACATATGTGCAGTAGTGTCTAATATTGCTTTATTTGCATGTCTGTGATTAGTCATGTTGTTGAGAATCTTTTCATTTTTGATGGGCTATGTAAGTTATCTCCTCAACAAATTATTTGTTAAATAGCCTTTAACCATTGAGCTCTAGATTTAGTTGTTTTCTTATAGATTTATGTGTTCTTCATAAGTTTTGTATATACCGTTTTTGAAAGTTTTAATGGCTGATCATCCAAACCAGACCATTTTTTAAGAATGCAAGGATTTACCCTTAATAACTGCATCAGTAATAGAATAAAATCAGGATTACTCTGGGCAATATGTGTTATATGGTTACCTAGTTATAAGCATTGGCAACTATAGTTCCTCTTTTAACTTTGTTGATAGTATATTTCACTGAACAGATGACTTTAAAGATAATCAAATTCATCAATTTTTAAGCTAGTCACAAAAAATAAGTGCTGTATAGTTAAACATATATGAAATAGCTAGAATGGTCAAATTCATAAAGACAGAAAGTAGAATGATGTTTGCTAGGGGATGGGAGGAGAGAGGGATAGGGAGTTTTTTGTTTAGTGGGTAGAGTTCCAGACTTTCATTACTAGAAGTGTCCTAGAGATGGATGGTAGTGATGGCTGCATAACAGTGTGAATGTACACAGAGCTCTATACTTACAAATGATTAAATTTAATTTTATGTATATATTTTACTTTAATAAATGTAAAATTAAAATCAATAAGTTATTATAAAGAAAAATTACTAGTTGTTAATTAGTTGATTACATTTATATTGCCTCATACATCTTTTTTTTTTTAGGAAGTATCCAAGATATTTTTTAAATGTATTTTTGTTTTAATTACTGTGAATCTTCATTTTATTCTCACATTGATGGTAATTTAACTGGACATAAAATGTTTAGTGGATGATATTTCCTCTTGACACTTTTCTTGTGGTCAGCCTAATGACCAGTTCTTTGTGGAAAATATCTTTTTGATAATTTTACAGTTTCTTGCAATCTTAGATGGTTTTATTATAACATTAGTTTAGATTTAGATTAATTTAATGGTGTAGTAATTAAATTTTACTTCAACCTGAGGATTGGGTCTTTTTGTAAAAGTCTTAGAAAATAATTTTACCATCTTTCTAAATTCCATATATATGCATTACTATACTGTATTGGTGTTTTTCCTTCTGGCTTACTTCACTCTGTATAATAGGCTCCAGTTTCATCCACCTCATTAGGACTGATTCAAATGTATTCTTGTTAATGGCTGAGTAATACTCCATTGTGTATATGTACCATAGCTTTCTTATCCATTCATCTGCTGATGGACATCTAGGTTGCTTCCATGTCCTGGCTATTATGAACAGTGCTGCGATGAACATTGGGGTACAACGTGTCTCTTTCCCTTCTGGTTTCCTCAGTGTGTATGCCCAGCAGTGGGATTGCTGGATCATAAGGCAGTTCTATTTCCAGTTTTTTAAGGAATCTCCACACTGTTCTCCATAGTGGCTGTACTAGTTTGCATTCCCACCAACAGTGTAAGAGGGTTCCCTTTTCTCCACACCCTCTCCAGCATTTATTATTTGTAGACTTTTGGATCGCAGCCATTCTGACTGGTGTGAAATGGTACCTCATAGTGGTTTTGTGTATAGAACAGTCTTATGGACTCTGTGGGAGAGGGAGAGGGTGGGAAGATTTGGGAGAATGGCATTGAATCATGTAAAATATCACGTATGAAACGAGATGCCAGTCCAGGTTCGATGCACGATACTGGATGCTTGGGGCTAGTGCACTGGGACGACCCAGAGGGATGGTACGGGGAGGGAGGAGGGAGGAGGGTTCAGGATGGGGAACACATGTATACCTGTGGCGGATTCATTTTGATATTTGGCAAAACTAATACAATTATGTAAAGCTTAAAAATAAAATTAAAAAAAAAGTTACTAAAATATTGAGTAATGGGAATTACGAAATATAATTATAATCCACTAAAGTCAGTGAAGAGAAGCTAGCTTTAAACAATTATATAACAATGCTTTTAACTTTTGTTTAATGCTTAGAGATTTTTTTTTAGTAATAAAAAGTACGTTTAAATTAAAAAAAAAGAAAATATTTTGCTGTTATTACTTTAAAGTTATTTCTTCATCAACTTTCTTATGGAACTTTTGTTCAATAATTTGAATCTTCCTAATTGACCCCATGCATCTCAGACACCAGACCTTATGCTGTGTCCTGTTTGTACCAAGGGAAATGAAGTATAAGTAGATTTTGAAAAAAATATATAGGCATTTCTCAGAGACATTCCAAAATTCCCACAAAGTTTTTGTTTCTCTAGTCATTCTTTTGAAACTTTTTTCAGAGTGTCTATAAGATTATTTTCATCTGGAACAAGTTCATATTTTTAGTTTTACTTTCATTTTGATTTAACTTTCCATCTCTTTCTTTCCAATGGAAGATTTTTGGGTTTTGTGTTTATTTGTACTCGATCCTTGGGACCTTACTTTTGTAATGTTACTTTGGGTTTTCTGCTTTATTGTAATATGGTGGAATCTCACGATCTGGTCATATAAATACTGGGTAGTTGATTAAATTCCTGGGTCATAAGGCTAAGTCTTTTTTTTCTCATTATCTTAGATAGAAAGATTTCCTTGAAAATCTAACCCAAGGCAGTGTAACAGCAACATTTTTTCCCCAAGCATCCCATAGTTGTTCTGGTCTCAGGCAGTGAGTTTACCTTTTGTCTTCTATTTTGTATTGAGAATTTAACCTTCGACACCACCTGGTTACAAACTATTGGGCAGCACTGCTGATTCCAGTCTTGAAATCCTCCAAGCCTATGGTTTTCTCCCAGGTCATTATTTTGTATTTCTGTATTATCCCCATGTTCCACTGGATTTATCCCTTTGTTTTATTGCTATTGCTATGTGTTTTGAGTAAAAGCAGTGTATTTAACCATGCATTTAACATCTTTACCAGAATCATTTGTTAAGTATAATCTAAAATGGTTATGATACATTATAGATGGGAATGGAAATAAAGATTATGATCTTATTTCCCAAGGTTGAAAACTATTCTAAAACAGTTTAAGGGTTAAATAAATTTTCAAATAAAGGAATCCACTGACACCTTTTCTTGAATATGCATCCCATCTTCTAATCATTATAAGTTTTTTGACTGCTCTGTATTACTCTCTGAAGCCTTCAGTTAAAGTGGATTTTGGGAATCCTGGGAAATGAGAAATAAAATGAGGCAGACTTGTCAGTGGACAATTTTTATGAAATATTTTTCCATTTAATGCATTAAAAATGCTGCTTAGTATTTGACACCAGACCTTATGTAAATACTCACATTACATTGTGTCCTGTTTGTACCAAGGGAAATTAAGTATAAGTAGATTTTGAAAAAAATATATAGGCATTTCTCAGAGACATTCCAAAATTCCCACAAAGTTTAGCTCTTAGGAAATCAAACCACTGAAACAATGACCCAGTCTATTATTGCTCTAACTGACCCAGTTTTCCTGTGGAAATATTCCTTAAAGGGTGAAAATAGACTATTCTGCTTGTTAATTAATATGAACCTCAGTGAAATAATGTGGAATATGCAAAACTGTGTAATTAAAAGTTAAATTATCATTTGTAGATCTTTAGTGATCCAAACTGTTTTTTTTTTTTTTTTTTTTGAGTTTTGTTTATTTGTGTGTGTGTGAACAGAAAATACTCTTTGGTACAGAATGATTGTGAAAAGTCTGGCATAAAAGATAGATGACATCAGTTCATAAAGGATATGGAGGATGTCTGAGTTGCAATTTTCTGCTAACCATGCCATAATTTGCAATGTTATATAATTCTAAATAGTTAACATTTGAGTATTTAATATCAGGTAATACGCTAAACAGTTCATGTGTTATCTTACTTAATCTTCCAAATAATCCAGTGATATTTGTTTCAATTTTAGAAATGAAAATATTGAGACTTAGGGAGAGTAAACAACTTACCCATGAATGTACACACCTTGTAGATGATAGACTCAGCATTTAAATTAGATTTGCTTGAGCTTAACTCTTATTCTAAATTGTGTTTCAATAACATTATAATCAGATTAGAAAAAGAACAAATGTGGTTATATGAATTTTTGTTATTCAAGTATTAGAATTATTTTAAACAAAACTTGAGAATAGGAATTTCTTCAAAACTGATAGAAACATGTCTGAAGAACAGAGGAGTCAGCTTAAAGTGGCTCCCATGAACCAAATATGGAATCACTTGAGCATCAAAAATTATAATTACAGTGAAAGACAAAGAAAACAGGGAAGAAGAAGAAAGGAAAGCCCCTTCTCATAGAAGGATGCCAGTTAAAAAATGTTGAAGGAATGACAGAAATAGAAAATCATCATTTGCAAGTGTCATCAGTTCAGTTCAGTTCAGTTCAGTCACTCAGTCGTGTCCAACTCTTTGCGACCCCATGAATCGCAGCATTCCAGGCCTCCCTGTTCATCACCAACTCCCGGAGTTCACTCAAACTCACGCCCATCGAGTCAGTGATGCCATCCAGCCATCTCATCCTCTGTTGTCCCCTTCTCCTCCTGCCCCCAATCCCTCCCAGCATCAGAGTCTTTTCCAATGAGTCAACTCTTCACATGAGGTGGCCAAAGTACTGGAGTTTCAGCTTTAGCATCATTCCTTCCAAACACCCAGGACTGATCTCCTTTAGAGTGGATTGGTTGGCTCTCCTTGCAGTCCAAGGGACTCTCAAGAGTCTTCTCCAATACCACAGTTCAAAAGCATCAATTCGTCAGTGCTCAGCTTTCTTCACCGTCCAACTCTCACATCATAGTAATAATCAATTCAGGTAAGGGTTATCAATGAACACTAAAATAATTGGGTGAAAGATGTTGGGAACAGAATATTCATACAGGGTCAGGATATTACTCCAGAGATTACTTGTTAATTGAAAAGAGAAAAGGATCATTTTCAATGGAGAAATTTTAAGCATATTACCTTAACCAAATGATTGAAAGAAGAATCACCAATGGTGAGAAAATATGACAATAGGTATATCATGATATGATTATAGGGAAGTACACTGTATCAATTAAGAGATTTTTTGGAAAAACTATTTAATGTGTTTATAATCAAGAAAAAATGATTAGTCTAGCTTGCAAGATTATCTACTAAATAACTTGGTCAGATTTTAAAAGGCCAATATCATGAATGACAAAAAGAATGAGGAAGAGAAGGAAGAGAATGAAAAGAAAGAAGAAAAAGAGTTGACAAACAGTTTTAGGATCCTAGAGATATGATAACTTAAACTCCAAATGATATTTGTTTTAGATCTCTGAATCAAGTTAAAATGATCATTAAGACTTGTCAGAACAATGGGGAAGTTTAAATGTGAATCACATATTAGATAATACTTCTGAATCAATGCTAAATATCTGGGTGTCATAATAGCATTGCCGATATGTAGAAAATATTCTTATTTTAACAAATACATGCTGAAATATTTAAGGATGAAGTATGATGTTTGTATCTTACCTTTTAACGGATCAAAAAAGATGCATCTAGGTAAGGAATATGTGTGCTCCTTCTATTGTATTTTTTTAAGATTTGTTTATTTCTTGGCTGTGGTAGGTCTTTGTTGCTGCACATAGGCTTTCTCTAGTTGTGGCAAGGGGGTACTCTTAGTTGTGGTATGCGGGAATATTGCAGTGGCTTCTCTTGTTGCAGAGCACAGGCTTTAAGCATGTGGGCTTCAGTAGTTGCCGTGTGTGGGCCCAGTAGTTGTGGCACATGGATTTAGTTGCTCCGCCATGTGTGGGGCCCTCCCGAATCAGGGATTAAACTGGTGTCCCCTGCACTGCAAGGCAGACTCTGCCTTGGACCACCAGTGAAGTCCTCCATATACAATTTTTTTTAAGTTTTTATATTTTGCAAAATATAAAAAGTTGGGCAAAAAATAAATTCACTTATTGTTATTGATTCCATCAATTTATTTGACTGCATTAATGATCAAATTTAATAATGATGGAAAGCATATTGGGAGAAATTCTACTTAATTACTAAAAACAACTTTACTCAGTGGCTTGACTGTATTCCAATGATTATTTTTCTTCTTTCTTTTTTATTTTTCTTTTTTTGTGTGTGTGAAGAAATGTAGACATAGTCAAAGTTTTAGGATTGCCTTGCATTAACCAAGTTTTACTAGGGAGGTGGAGAGAAACTTCCTTCAGTCACCAGAGAAAAGCTGATACATAGCCTGGAATTATATTTATTTGAACCAGTAACTATGTCTAGATAGACTATACTTAAGTAAAATAATTGTTTTTAAAAGATGACTTAATGCAGATATTTTACCTTTGCTTCACCATTGTATTTGGATTGAAGATCAGGAGATAGATAACTTATCTTTTGAATTTATAATTTAGGGTATCATGATCACTGACCTAGAGCCAGACATCCTGGAATGTGAAGTCAAATGGGCCTTAGAAAGCATCACTACGAACAAAGCTAGTGGAGGTGATGGAATTCCAGTTGAGCTATTCCAAATCCTGAAAGATGATGCTGTGAAAGTGCTGCACTCAATATGCCAGCACATTTGGAAAACTCAGCAGTGGTCACAGGACTGGAAAAGGTCAGTTTTCATTCCAATCCCAAAGAAAGGCAATGTCAAAGAATGCTCAAACTACCGCACAATTGCACTCATCTCGCACGCTAGTAAAGTAATGCTCAAAATTCTCCAAGCCAGGCTTCAGCAATATGTGAACCGTGAACTTGCTGATGTTCAAGCTGGTTTTAGAAAAGGCAGAGATCAAACTGCCAACATCCGCTGGATCATGGAAAAAGCAAGAGAGTTCCAGAAAAACATCCATTTCTGCTTTATTGACTATGCCAAAGCCTTTGACTGTGTGGATCACAATAAACTGTGGAAAATTCTGAAAGAGATGGAAATACCAGAACACCTGATCTGCCTCTTGAGAAATTTGTGTGCAAATCAGGAAGCAAAAGTTAGAACTGGACATGGAACAATAGACTGGTTCCAAACAGGAAAAGGAGTTCATCAAGGCTGTATATTGTCAACCTGTTTATTTAACTTATATGCAGAGTATATCATGAGAAATGCTGGACTGGAAGAAACACAAGCTGGAATCAAGATTGCCGGGAGAAATATTAATAACCTCAGATATGCAGATGACATCACCCTTATGGCAGAAAGTGAAAAGGAACTGAAAAGCCTCTTGATGAAAGTGAAAGTGGAGAGTGACAAAATTGGCTTAAAGCTCAACATTCAGAAAATGAAGATCATGGCATCCGGTCCCATCACTTCATGGGAAATAGTTGGGGAAACAGTGTAAACAGTGTCAGACTTTATTTTTTGGGGCTCCAAAATCACTGCAGATGGTGACTATAGCCATGAAATTAAAAGACACTTACCCCTTGGAAGGAAAGTTATGACCAACCTAGATAGCATATTCAAAAGCAGAGACATTACTTTGCCAACAAAGGTTCATCTAGTCAAGACTATGGTTTTTCCTGTGGTCATGTATGGATGTGAGAGTTGGACTGTGAAGAAGGCTGAGCGCTGAAGAATTGATGCTTTTGAACTGTGGTGTTGGAGAAGACTCTTGAGAGTCCCTTGGACTGCAAGGAGATCCAACCAGTCCATTCTGAAGGAGATCAGCCCTGGGATTTCTTTGGAAGGAATGATGCTAAAGCTGAAACTCCAGTACTTTGGCCGCATCATGCGAAGAGTTGATTCATTGGAAAAACCCTGATGCTGGGAGGGACTGGGGGCAGGAGAATAAGGGGACAACAGAGGATGAGATGGCTGGATGGCATTACTGACTCGATGGACATGAGTCTCAGTGAACTCTGAGAGTTGGTGATGGACAGGGAGGCCTGGTGTGCTGCGATTCATGGGGTGGCAAAGAGTTGGACACGACTGAGCGACTGATCTCATCTGATCTGATCTAAAGGAATAATATTTGAACTGGATGGATGGGAGGATAGACCTGTGCATGAGATCATGGAGTTTGAGCTGGATAACTGGTCTTAAGGTTGTCTCCCTTGAGGAGAAGCGAGTCTGTCTTATGTGTGAAAGAAAGGTGCAGAGATACATACATTGTAAATTATGCCAGCCATTCTCTAATGTTTGTACTTTACTTTGCATAGGATAGAGTTGTCATTAGGAAGGATCATTTTTATATACTATATCAACTCTAGAAATTATTATTCTTTTAATGCTTGCCTATCTGATTGATTATAACATATCTCATTATTAATTTATAATATGCTCTTCTGCTGATTACTAGTGAACTTGTATATATATCAAGATATGTTCATTGGCCATTTCTGGTTATTTTCTAGAATTGCCTGATGTATATATAGCATATATCATTTATGTGCTACTTATGAGCCATTTTGTCTAATATTTCTTGAGACCTTGGAAATGTGTTCTGTCCCACCTACTACTGAGGCAACCGACTCCGTACAGGCTCTTACTGCCTCATGTGGTCACAACATGACTGTTACCTCAAAAGATCTGTTTGGAACTCATACCTGCACTACCCAGTGGTCTGGGGAAGTTAAAGCTCCCTGGGGTAAACTTTCACTAATATGAAAGGCAACCGTAAATGAATACTGGGAATGACTCTAGAACACAGAGTCTCAGAATGGTATTTTGGAGCTAGATCACTCAACACTGTGAAAGCAGTAAGAACCCTGCTGCAGGTGGGAAGTGGAGCGGCTGTAATCCATGGGGTGCACTGCCCTCACAGCCATTAAGGATTTCATCCGTGGTTAATTGGTTAAAGGTAACATTGGGACAGGCAATATCTAGTGGACTAAATATTAGAGAGGCAATGAAAATTATAAAGATTGTAGCTTCTGTTACAAAAACTATGGGGGGCGAGTGAGTTAAGGGGAGAGAAAGAGTACCAGAGATCATGCTAAAAATAAGGCCTAACCTCTAACTATAAAGGTGTCACAATTGCAAACAGATTTAATGTGCAGCTTCACAACTTTTCATATAAAAGTTAGACATTGGTAAGATATTAATTCAAATATCCTCATGCTTTAACTCTGGCATGAGGATATTTGAATTAATGAGTTTGAGAATATTGTACATATAAATTCCTCTGAAACTTGTAGGCCAGCAGAAGAATCTTCCTCCTGCTCACCAGAAGAGAGCTGTCTTTTTCTTGCCTGGTGGTCCTGTGACAACTTTACCTGAAAGCAACTGCTTGTTCAGTTCAGTTCAGTTCAGTCATTCAGTTGTGTCCCGCTCTTTGTGACCCCATGGACTGCAGAATGCCAGATTTCCCTGTCCATCACCAACTCCTGGAGCCTACCCAAACTCATGGCCATCACGTCAGTGATGCCATTTAACCATCTCATTCTCTGTCGGCCCCTTCCCGTCTCTCCTTCAATCTTTCCCAGCATCAGGATCTTTTCAAATGAGTCAGTTCTTCGCATCAGGTGGACAAAGTATTGGAGTTTCAGCTTCAGCATCAGTCCTACCAATGAATATTCAGGACTGATTTCCTTTAGGATTGACTGGTTGGATCTCCTTGCAGTCCAAGGGACTCTCAAGAGTCTTCTCCAACACCACAGTTCAAAAGCATCAAATCTTTCTTTTTTTTTTTTTTTCTTTCAATTTTATTTTATTTTTAAACTTTACATAATTGTATTAGTTTTGCCAAATATCAAAATGAATCCGCCACAGGTATACATATATATATATATAAAAAAAAAAAAAAGCAAAAAAAAAAAAAGCATCAAATTTTCAGCGCTCAGCTTTCTTTATAGTCCAACTCTCATATCCATACATGGCTACTGGAAAAACCATAACTTTGATTAGACAGACCTTTTTTTGGTAAAGTAATGTCTCTGCTTTGTAATATGCTATTTGGGTTCAGTTCAGTTCAGTCACTCAGTTGTGTCCGACTCTTTGCGACCCCATGAATCGCAGCACGCCAGGCCTCCCTGTCCATCATCAACTTCCGGAGTTCACCCAGACTCACGTCATTGAGTCAGTGATGCCATCCAGACATCTCATCCTCTGTCATCCCCTTCTCCTCCTGCCTCCAATCCCTCCCAGCATCAGAGTCTTTTCCAATGAGTCAACTCTTCACATGAGGTGGCCAAAGTACTGGAGTTTCAGCTTCAGCATCATTCCTTCCAAAGAAATCCCAGGGCTGATCTCCTTCAGAATGGATTGGTTGGATCTCCTTGCAGTCCAAGGGACCCTCAGGAGTCTTCTCCAACACCACAGTTCAAAAGCATCAATTCTTTGGCACTCAGCCTTCTTCACAGTCCAACTCTCACATCCATACATGACCACAGGAAAAACCATAGCCTTGACTAGACGGACCTTTGTTGGCAAAGTAATGTCTCTGCTTTTGAATATGCTATCTAGGTTGGTCAGAACTTTCCTTCCAAGGAGCAACGTCTTTTAATTTCATGGCTGCAGTCACCATCTGCAGTGATTTTGGAGCCCATAAACATAAAGTCTGACAGTGTTTCCACTGTTTCCCCATCTATTTGCCATGATGTGATGGGACCAGATGCCATGATCTTTGTTTTCTGAATGTTGAGCTTTAAGCCAACTTTTTCACTCTTCACTTTCACTTTCATCAAGAGGCTTTTTAGTTCCTCTTCACTTTCTGCCATAAGGGTGGTGTTGTCTGCACATCTGAGGTTATTGATATTTCTCCTGGCAATCTTGATTCCAGCTTGTGCTTCTTCCAGTCCAGCGTTTCCCATGATGTACTCTGCATATAAGTTAAATAAGCAGGGTGACAATATACAGCCTTAACAGACTGGTTCCAAATAGGAAAAGGAGTACGTCAAGGCTGTTTAGGTTGGTCATAGCTTTTCTCCCAAGAAGCAAGCATCTTTTAACTTCATGGCTGCAGTTAGATGATGCTTATACCTCACAACCCTTATTGCTTCTGGCTGACAGCAAGGAGGAGATCTCAGCATAGTCTGAGTAGGAAAGTACAGTCCCTGCTCCATTCCAAGAGAAGTAGTCTATGCATCAAGTTGATGGGCCTGGTTAATATATGCCTGCAAGGACCAGAGAAAAATATGTGGGAAAGAATACTGAGGAGGTTGATTCAAGGGGGTAGATTTTTAGGCTTGTCAAAGCAGGATTTAATAATTGGGGTCTACTTATCTGTGACCTAGAATTCAGTGTTTTGGCAAGACTACCTGGATTTAGTTATAATAATGTATTGAGATGTTTCCTTGAAGCTTGAGCTTGTGTTAGCCACATACTTCTCACTCCCAATTCCTTGCACTACCTGATAAAGTGGAGACACATAATTTTTTTTTAATATTTTTTTTTTCATCAGATTTGCTTTCTAGGGTAACCAGGCTATGATAAGTTGTTTGATGCTTTGTCATGGATTTGTGAAAATCCTTTGCAATGTGGATGCATATTTTATATTTATATTACATGTATGGGTTATAGTGTAACATATACATACTATATGTTTTTGTCTGTTTTAATGTATATTTATTTAATATATCTGTTTTCACTTTTGCTTTTTAAAAAAGTGCAAATATTTCCTTCTTTTTAAAAAACTTTATTTTTGTGTCATTGAACAAATACGTCATTCATCATTATATGGATGAATCATGCCATTTTTTAAAATAAATTTTGAGATGTCATATTACTTAAGAAGTCCTTTCCACCCTTGGAATTCTGTTTTCTGTGCACCTGGGTATAGCACTTCTTGAAGCACATAGATTGTGATAAGGTAATATTTTTCTTTACAAATCTACTGGAATAATATATATTATTACTTTTGGTTTTTAGAAGTGTTTCTTAATTTGTAGACCTTCTTAATTTTGCTCATAATGGTCTAATTTTTCCACATATGGTATAAACTAGAGGTTTACATAATGTCATTCTTGCACTTTTAGAAAATTTTTTTAGTGGCATGTTGTACAATGTATTTTCTATATGTTCTATGATTACTTGAAGTTTTTTTTTTCTTTAATAAAACTCTTTTATGAGTTTTGTTTTAAATTATTGAACTTAGGCTGATTATGGAACTAGAGAAGTGTCTATTTCAAAAGTTAAGTTTTCCTTGTATTTATATTTTTTATTTAAAATTTATTTTTAATTTAAAAATATATTTTATATTTTTACAATATGAAGATTCAAGATTTTTAAAGCTTTGATATAGAACTAATTTTTATTAATACATAAAAGTTTATTTCCCCTATTTAGTGTTTTGGTTTGATTTTTGTTGAATCAGCTATTAATATGTTTAGTTTTGATTTTTTTCTCTTAATTTTTTAAAAATAGGTGTTATAATAGTTAGCTATGAACAGGATAGAGGTATGTTTGATAGGGGCTTCCCAGCGGCTTAGCAGTAAGGAATCCACCTGCAGTGCAGGAGACACAAGAGATATGAATTTGACCCCTGGGTTGGGAAGATCCCCTAGAGGAGAAAATGGCAACCCACTACAGTATTCTTGCCTGGTAAATCCCATGGACAAAGAAGCCTGGCAGGCTACAGTCCATAGGGTCACAAAGAGTCAGACATAATTGAGCACACAGGAATGATATGCATGATAAAAATGAAATTAGATATAATACCATTACTATCTCACTTAAGAGAATTCAAAAATTAACATCACCAAATAGTATAAGCAGACTTATTTCATAATAATAACTGCTAATAGAGTAAACCCATGTGGTCTGAAGAGTTTTGAAACATAGGTATGTGGTTTTTAAACTGTATGTTAGGTGAATTTCCCAACAATATTCTTAGAATATGTACAGTTAATTCCTGAATGCATTTTCTGGTAGAGTGCCTCCAAGTTTAAAGTAACAGTTTTAATTGCTAACCTGAAAAAAATGCAATAAATACAACAAAGAGTCCAAAAAGTTTGGTAACTCAGGCAAATGAGTCAATTTTAGTTCAAATACTTTTATGTAGGCAGACTTTAATAATGATAAGTCATATATCAAGCAGGTAGATGGCTAAACTCTCCTTATTATAAGTTGACTGTAGCTCAGTTGCAGTGTTGATCATGCCCACTATATGTATAATTATATTTTCCCTGATTTTATAACTTAGTTTTCTCCCTTAGGCAGATGATCTGCCTCTTATTCAGTGGTTTTAGAATCCTTATCTTTATTTTTTGGGTCAGCAGAAAAGGCTTGAATTTGGATTTCACAACAGTTTTGAATTAACTTGGAGTGCCTACTTGCTGCCAAGACAAATCACTTGGAATGAAAAGCAGATGTCTTCATTGGTTCTGTCACCTCAAAACCCCAAACTCTCAATTTAATAATGAAGAAATTGATGTTACTTTTGGCTCCAAATCTTTCATCAATAAGTAAAAGTGGAAGATACTGTTGTTAACCTCAACTTACTGTTGCCCAACATTAGTGGCTCCCATTGGTTATTATCCCCTTAAATTGCTTTTCTATGATTCAGTTCAGTTCAATCACTCAGTCGTGTCTGACTCTTTGTGACCCCATGGACTGCAGCATGCCAGGCTTCCCTGTCCATCACCAACTCCTGGAGTTTACCCAAACTCATGTCCATTGAGTAGATGATGCCATCCAACCATCTCATCCTCTGTTGTCTATGATTCTATGTTTCTATGATTATATAGTCATTATTTTCAATTCTGCCTTCATGTACTCTCTCTACTAAGGAGCTACTTGCCACATATGGGTAGTAAATTTTGCTTTTGAAAACTTTGAAATCTCCAAACTATATCATAGGAGACATGTCCAGTTTTACTTTCAGAACCTTAAAAATACAGCCTTATGGTCAAAAGTAGACATGAATTGGGCCTGAATTTAATCGAATGTCATTTAAATATATCCCAAAATGTTGGACTTGACAGATAGGAGGGATTTGAAAAGTGTCAGGAGAAAACAAAACAGTAAGTAGTAAACCCAACCAAGCAGTGAAATACCCTGAAGAAGGGCTTAAGAGTTGATGATTTAAATTAGATGGAAGTTAAGCAACCAGTCCATTCTAAAGGAGATCAGTCCTGGATGTTCTTTGGAAGGACTGATGCTAAAGCTGAAACTCCAATACTTTGGCCACCTCATGCGAAGAGTTAACTCATTGGAAAAGACTCTGATGCTGGGAGGGATTTGGGGCAGGAGGAGAAGGGGACGACAGAGGATGAGACGGCTGGATGGCATCCCTGACTCGATGGACATGAGTTTGGGTGAACTCCGGGAGTTGGTGATGGACAGGGAGGCCTGGGGTGCTGCAATTCATGGGTTCACAAAGAGTCAGACATGACTGAGCGACTGAACTGAACTGATGCATTTATAACTTGAATCTATGGGATGTTAGCTGTGAGATCATCCTTTTTCTCAGTAAGGCATAAAGCTATTTAAAAAAAAAAAAAGATAAGAGGAAGAATTAAAATCCTATTTTCTGGTAAAATTTTCTTCTTCAAAATTTCATTTTATTCAGCTAGAACCGTAACCCCTTAGAATGAAGTGATTGGCTCTTTAGTGTATAAGCTTTTACAAGGTCAGGAAGAACCCCTGGAGAAGGAAATGGCATCCCACTACAGTATTCTTGCCTGGGAAGTCCCATGAACATAGGGGCCAGACAGGTAGGCTTCAGTCCATGAGGTCACTAAAGAGTCAGACACAACTTAGTGACTCAACAACAACAACTCATAGCCTGTGAAAGTTAGAAAGAAGTATAGAAGGGATGAAGTAATTAAAACCTTTAGGATGACTGCTTTCTAGTGTTTGCATTGCTTTAGAGAATGTGGCAATTAGAATATCTAATTACTGGCCAAATGACTCTGATACTCTAATTGAATATTTCATTTTAAACTTGTGATTATAAATTTAGCATTGTAAAAGAACATGGCAAAGTTTCTAATGATATTCTAATATTTGAGAAAGTGTAATATTCACCATAGTTTTGTTGGCCATCATATGTTACATGAATGATCTTCATTGGCAAGAATGTATTCATTTGTTAAATAATTTAAGTAGTGAAAAATATAATATTTTGGATTTATAAATGTGATTGTACTTATTTATGAGTGTTTCATTAACTAGGTTTGAAAATGGATGATTCCAAAATTTCCATTGGATTAGTCAAGTGTTTTCTTGAAAATTATACTTAAAATTTTCCAGATTAATATTTTCAAGTTAACATATTTTCTGCTGCTAGTGTAATGAATTACTGCAAATTCAGTGCCTTAAAAGAACACAAATTTATTATCTTTCAGTTCTTGAGGCCAGAAGTACATGTATTTTAGGGACTAAAAGCATGGTGTTGGCAAGGCTGTGTTATTTCTGGAAGTCTAGGGAGAATCTATTTCCTTGAGATTTCGAGCTTCTGGAAGCCACCTGCATTCCTTGGCTAATGGCCCCTATGTCCAGCTTCAAGCCAGTAGCACAGCATCTTCAAATCTCAATGGTACTACAATCCCTTTTCCTATTTTCACATCTCATTCTCTGACTCTGACCCTCCTGCCTCCCTTTCTTCAGGATCCTGTGATTACATTGGGCCCACTAGATAATATAGGACAATCTTTTCATTTTAAGATTTCTAATTTAATCAACTTGGGAAAGTCTTTTTTTTGCCATTTAATATAGCATACTCATAGATTCTGGGGATTAAGATGTGGGTATCTTTGAGGTTATCTAACCTATTACAATCTTGGACATATGAGAAGGAAAGGTTTTTGAGTTTATAACTTCAATAAATTTAACATGAATTATAATAACTAACTGCCAATTTTATTTCTGTGTACAAAATCTATTTTCAAAATCACCAAAAATTTACCTTAATAATGGCTCTTAATTCACCAGACACTTGCCTTTCATTTGACTAATATCTCTAATTATTTTCTTTTTCTGGTGCTAGCTTTTTATAATATTCTTTATATTAGCAGTCACCAATCTTTGGCACCAGGGACCAGTTTCATGGAAGATAATTTTTTCCATGGACATTGTGGAAAGATGGTTTTGAGATGATTTGAGTGCATTACATGTATTGTGCACTTTATTTCTATTATTATTACATCAGCTCCACCACAGGTCATCAGACATTAGATCTTGGAGGTTGGAAACCCTGCTTTATATCCCTTCTCTCTGAGTTCTATGGACACTGGAGTATATGACCATCTCACCCAGTTGCTCATCAGAGTGGATGATTACTTTTGATGCTCACTGACCTTTTCAAAAAATATACCTTATAGGAGGATTCCAAGCTTCTGTAAGCACTGAATTTAACTTTATTCATATTTTTTGACCCTTTGGCTACATTTTGGTGAGTCTAATAGCAGTAAAATAATTGAATTAAATTATCTCATTTTTAAAATATGACTGAGGTATAAATTTAAAAAAAAAAGCTAACAGTGTGAGTTTTATAAAGCATGATTTGAGAATTTAATCCTTTAGGTACATCAAAAGCAGGGCTTGCCTGGTGGCTCAGTGGGTAAAGAGCCCACCTGCAATGCAGGAGACCTGGATTTGATCTTTGGATTGGGAAGATCCCCTGGAAAAGGAAATGGCAACCCACCCAGTATTCTACTCTGGAAAATTTCATGGACAGAGGAGTCTGGTGGGCTGGAGTCCATGGGGTCACAAAAGAGTTGGATATGACTTAGGGTCTAAACAACAACAATGTTAAAATTAGAAGATTATGTTAAGAAGAAGAATTAAGACTTAGTCTGGAGAAGGAAATGGCAACCCACTCCAGTATTCTTGCCTGGAGAATCCCATGGACGAAGGAGCCTGGTGGGCTACAGTCCACAGGGTCACAGAGTCGGACACGACTGAGTGACTCCACTTTCTATAACTTTAATAGATGATCTGATTAAGATAGGACTCATGTTTTCTCTGGTCGTGCAAACACCTTCTTCCAACAATACAAGAGACAATTCTACACATGGAAATCAGCAGATGATCAATACAGAAATCAGACTGAGTATATTATTTGCAGCTGAAGATGTAGAAATTCTCTAAAGGCAGCAAAAATAAGACCAGGAACTGACTGTGACTCACATTATGAAGTCTTTATTGCCAAATTCATACTTAAATTGAAGAAAGTAGGGAAAACCACTAGACCATTCAGGTATGACCTAAATCAAATACCTTATAATTATACAGTGGAAGTGGCAAATAGATTCAAGAGATTATATCTGATAGACAGAGAGCCTGAAGAACTATGGAAAGAGGTTCATAACATTGCACAGGAGGTGGTGATCAAAACCGTCCCCAACAAAAAGAACTGCAAAAAGGCAAAATGATTGTCTGAGGAGGACTTACAAATAGCTGAGAAAAGAGAAGTGAAAGGCAAAGGAGAAAAAGAAAATTATATCCATCTGAATGCAGAGTTCCAAAGAATAGCAAGGAGAGATAAGAAAGCCTTCCTAAGTGAACAATGAAAAGAAATAGAGGAAAACAATAGAATGGGAAAGACTAGAGATCTCTTCAAGAAAATTAGAGATATGAAGAGAACATTTCATGCAAAAATGGGCAAAATAAAGGACAGAAATATTATGGATCTAACAGAAGCAGAAGATATTAAGAAAAGGTGGCAAGAATACACAGAAGAACTATATAAAAATGTCTTCAATTCAGTCAGTTCAGTCGCTCAGTCATGTCTGACTCTTTGTGACCCCATGGACTGCAGCACACCAGGCCTCCCTGTCCATCGTAATACACCCATATTTTAATGACCCATGTAACCACGATGATGTAATCACTCATCTACAGCCAGACATCCTGGAGAATGAAGTCAAGTGGGCCTTAGGAAGCATCACTATGAACAAAGCTAGTGGAGGTAATGGAATTCCAAACTGTGGAAAATTCTGAAAGAGATGGGAATGCCAGACCACCTGACCTGCCTCTTGAGAAATCTGTATGCAGGTCAGGAAGCAACAGTTAGAACTGGACATGGAACAACAGACTGGTTCCAAACAGGAAAAGGAGTATGTCAAGGCTGCATATTGTCACCCTGCTTATTTACCTTATATGCAGGGTACATCATGAGAAATGCTGGACTGGAAGAAACACAAGCTGGAATCAAGATTTCCAGGAGAAATATCAATAACCTCAGATATGCAGATGACACCACCCTTATGACAGAAAGTGAAGAAGAACTAAAAAGCCTCTTGATGAAAGTGAAAGTGGAGAGTGACAAAGTTGGCTTAAAGCTCAACATTCAGAAAATGAAGATCATGGCATCTGGTCCCATCACTTCATGGCAAATAGATGGGGAAACAGTGGAAACAGTGTCAGACTTTATTTTTGGGGGCTCCAAAATCACTACAGATGGTGACTGCAGCCATGAAATTAAAAGATGCTTACTCCTTGGAAGGAAAGTTCTGACCAACCTAGATAGCATATTGAAAAGCAAGGACATTACTTTGCCAGCAAAGGTCCATCTAGTCAAGGCTATGGTTTTTCCTGTGGTCATGTATGGATGTGAGAGTTGGACTGTGAAGAAGGCTGAGCACCAAAGAATTGATGCTTTTGAACTGTGGTGTTGGAGAAGACTCTTGAGAGTCCCTTGGACTGCAAGGAGATCCAACCAGTCCATTCTGAAGATCAGCCCTGGGATTTCTTTGGAAGGAATGATGCTAAAGCTGAAACTCCAGTACTTTGGCCACCTCATGTGAAGAGTTGACTCATTGGAAAAGACTCTGATGCTGGGAGGGATTGGGGGCAGGAGGAGAAGGGGACGACAGAGGATGAGATGGCTGGATGGCATCACTGACTCGATGGACGTGAGTCTGGGTGAACTCCGTAAGTTGGTGATGGACATGGAGGCCTGGCATGCTGTGAATCATGGGGTCGCAAAGAGTCAGACATGACTGAGCGACTGAACTGAACTGAACTGAAAAGATGATGGTATTCAAGTGCTGCACTCAATAAACTAGCAAATTTGGAAAACTCAGTAGTGTGCACAGGACTGGAAAAGGTCGGTTTTCATTCCCGTCCCAAAGAAGGGCAATGCCAAGGAATGTTCAAACTACCACACCATTGAACTCATATCACAGGCTAGCAAAGTAATGTTCAAAATTCTCCAAGGTAAGCTTCAGTAATATGTTAACTGAAAACTTCCAGATGTACAAACTCAATTTAGAAAAGACAGAGGAACTAGAGTCTGCATTGTCAATACCTGCTGGATCATAGGAAAAGCAAGATAATTCCAAAAAAAAAAATCTACATTTGCTTCAATGATTACACTAAAGCCTTTGACTGTGTGGATCACAACAAACTGTTGAAAATTCTTAAAGATATGGGAATCCCAGACCACCTTACCTGCCTTCTGAGAAACCTGTATGCAGGTCAAGAAGCAACAGCTAGAACCAGACATGGAACAATGGACTGGTTCAAAATTGGGAAAGGAGTACATCAAGGCTGTATATTGTCACCCTATTTAATTTCTATGCAGAGTTCAGTTCAGTTGCTTAGTCATGTCTGACTCTTTGTGACCTCATAGACTACAGCACTCCAGGCCTCCCTCCATCGAAAACTCCCAGAGTTTACTCAAACTCATGTATATTGAGTTGGTGATGCCATCCAACCATCTCATCCTCTGTTGGCCCCTTCTCTTCCCACCTTTAATCATTCCCAACATCAGGGTCTTTTCCAGTGAGTCAGTTCTTCGCATCAGGTGGCCAAGGTACTGGAGTTTCAGCTTTGACAGTCCTTCCAATGAATATTCAGGACTGATTTCCTTTAGGATGGACTGGTTGGATCTCCTTGCAGTCCAAGGGACTCTCAAGAGTCTTCTCCAACACCACAGTTCAAAAGCATCAATTCTTCACCGCTCAGCTTTCTTTATAGTCCAACTCTCACATCCATACATGACTTCTGGGAAAACCATAGCTTTGACTATACGGACTTTTGTTTGCAAAGTAATGTCTCTACTTTTTAATATGCTGTCTAGGTTGGTCATAACTTTCCTTCCAAGGAGCAAGCATCTTTTACATGGCTGCTGTCACCATCTGCAGTGATTTTGGAGCCCCCGAAAATAAAAGGCAGCCACTGTTTACACTGTTTCCCAAAGTGATGGGACCAGATACCATGATCTTAGTTCTCTGAATGTTGAGTTTTAAGCCAACTTTTTCACTCTCTTCTTTCACTTTCATCAAGAAGCTTTTTAGTTCCTCTTTACTTTCTGCCATAAGGATGGTGTCATCTGCATATCTGAGGTTATTGATATTTCTCCCGGCAATCTTGATTCCAGTTTATGCTTCATCCAGCTCAGGGTTTCTCATGATGTACTCTGAATAAAAGTTAAATAAGCAGGGTGACAATATAAAGCCTTGATGTACTCCTTTGCCTATTCAAAACCAGTCTGTTATTCCATGTCTAGTTCTAACTGTTGCTTCCTGACCTGCATACAGATTTCTCAAGAGACAGGTCAGTTGGTCTGGTATTCCCATCTCTTCAAGAATTTTCCAAAGTTGGTTGTGGTCCACAAAGTCAAAGGCTTTGGCATAGTCAGTAAAGTAGAAGTAGATATTTTTTGGAACTCTCTTGATTTTTTGATGATCTAGCAGATGTTGGCAATTTGATCTCTGGTTCCCTGCCTTTTCTAAATCCAGCTTGAACATCTGTCAGTTCATGGTTCACGTACTATTGAAGCCTGGCTTAGAGAATTTTGAGCATTACTTTACTAGCCTGTGCTGCTGCTGCTGCTAAGTCGCTTCAGTTGTGTATGACTCTGTGTGATCCCATAGACCGCAGCCCACCAGGCTCCCCCATCCCTGGGATTCTCCAGGTAAGAACATTGGATTGGGTTGCCATTTCCCTCTCCAATGCATGAAAGTGAAAAGTGAAAGTGAAGTCCTTCAGTCGTGTCCGACTCTTTGCAGCCCCGTGGACTGCAGCCTACCAGGCTCCTCCGTCCATGGGATTTTCCAGGCAAGAGTACTGGAGTGGGTTGCCATTGCCTTCTCCGTACTAGCCTGTGAGATGAGTGCAATTGTATGGTAGTTAGAGGATTCTTTGGTATTGCCTTTCTTTGGGTTTAGAATGAAAACTGACCTTTTCCAGTTGTGGCCACTGCTGAGTTTTCAAAATGTTTTGGTATATTGAGTGCAGCACTTTCCCACATCATCTTTTAGGATTTGAAATAGCTCAACTGGGATTCTGTCACCTTCACTAGCTTTGTTCAGAGTGATGCTTCCTAAGGTCCTCTTGACTTTGCATTCCAGATGTCTGGCTCTAGGCGAGTGATCACACCATCATGATTATCTGGGTCATGAAGATCTTTTTTGTATAGGTCTTCTGTGTATTCTTGCCACCTCTTCTTAATATCTTCTGCTTCTGTTAGGTCTGTAACATTTCTGTCCTTTATTATGCCCATCTTTGCATGAAATATTCCCTTTGCATCTCTAATTTTCTTGAAAAGTTCTCTACACTTTCCCATTCCATTGTTTTCCTCTATTTCTTTGCATTGATTGCTGAGGAATTCTTTCTTATCTCTCCTTACTATTCTTTGGAACTGTGTATTCAAATGGTTATATCTTTCCTTTCTCTTTTGCCTTTCACTTTTCCTCTATTCACAGCTATTTGTAAGGCTTCATCAGACAAACATTTTACCATTTTGCAATTCTTTTCCTTGAGCATGGTCTTTATCCCTGCCTCCTGAACAATGTCATGAACCTCCATCCATAGTTCTTCAGGCAATCTGTCTATCAGATCTAATCCCTTGAATCTATTTGTCACTTCCACTGTATAATCATAAGTGATTTTTTTAGGTCATACCTGAATGGTCTATTTTTTCCCCTACTTTCTTCAATTTAAGTCTGAATTTGACAATAAGGAGTTTATGTTCTGTGCTACAGTCTGCTCCCAGTCTTGTTTTTGCTGACTGTATAGAACTTCTTCATCTTTGGCTGCAAAGAATATAATCGATCTGATTTCAGTATTGACCATCCAGTGATGTTCATGTATAGAGTCTTCTCTTGTGTTGTTGAAAGAGGGTGTTTGCGATGACCAGTGCATTCTGTTGGCAAAACTCTATTAGCCTTTGCCCTGCTTCATTCTGTACTCCAAGGCCAAATTTGCCTGTTACTCCAAGTATTTCTTGAATTCCTACTTTTGCATTCCAGCCCTATAATGAAAAGGACATCTTTTGGGTGTTAGTTCTAGGTCTTGTAGGTCTTCATAAAACAGTTCAACTTCAGCTTCTTCAGCATTTCTGGTGGAGCATAGACTTGAATTACTGTTATACTGAGAGTACATCATGCAAAATGTCAGACTGGATAAAGCACAAGCTGGAATCAAGATTGCTGGAGAAATATCAGTAACCCTATATAGGCAGATGACATCATTATTATGGCAGAAATCAAAGAAGTACTAAAGAGCCTCTTGATAAAACTGAAAGAGGAGAGTGAAAAACCTGGCTTAAAATTCAACATTCAGAAAACTAAAATTGTGACATCTGCCATCACTCGTGGCAAATAGATGGGGAAATAATGGAACAGTGACAGACATATTTTGTTCTCCAAAATCACTTCAGATCATTACTGCAGCCATGAAATTAAAAGACGTTTGCTCCTTAGAAGAAAAGCTATGACAAACCTAGACAGTATATTAAAAAGCAGAAACATTACTTTGCTGACAAAGATCCAAATAGTCCAGATTACGGTTTTTCTTGTAGTCATGTACAGATGTGATAATTGGACCATAAAGAAGGCTGAGTGCTGAAAAATTGATGCTTTTGAACTGTGGTATTGGATAAGACTCTTGAGAGTGTTTTGGACTGCAAGGAGATCTAGCTAGTCAGTCCTAAAGAAAATCAACCCTGAATATTCATTGGTAGGATGGTTGCTGAAACTGAAGCTCCAGTACTTTGGCCACCTGATGCGATGAGCCAACTCACTAGAAAAGACGCTGATGCTGGGAAAGATTGAAGGCAGGAGGAGAAGGTGATGACAGAGGATGAGATAGTTGGATGGCATCGCCGACTCAATGGACATGAGTTTTATCTAGCTCTAGGAGATGGTGAAGGATAGGGAAAGGCTGGCATGCTGCAGTTCATGGGGTCCAAATAGTCTGATGTGTCTGAGTGTCTGAACAACATGTGTTCTCTACTTTTCCTTCAATAGTTCTTTGGAATTTAAGTGTTCTATTTTAAATTCTACTGGTATTTATCTTTAAGCTTGTTAAATGCCTACTTAGACACATATTGCTCCAATTATTAAAGTACAATAAATTTGCCTTTGTAAGGCACAATAAGAAGTTTAAAATATTTCTGATTTTCCTGCAAGATGCTTTACTCCTTTTGTATTAATATGAGATCAAAGAGACAATTATTATTATGACCTTGTAATTGGTCTCCCTGACATCGTATAGTCTATTAGCTATCAAAATGCAAGTTCAGTTCAGTTCAATTGCTGAGTCATGTTCAACTCTTTGTGACCCCATGAACCGCAGCACGCCAGGCCTCCCTGTCCATCACCAACTCCCGGAGTTCACCCAAACTCATGTCCATTGAGTCAGTAATGCCATCCAGCCATCTCATCCTCTGTCGTCCTCCCACCCTTCTCCTCCCACCCTCAATCTTTCCCAGCATCAGGGTCTTTTAAAACAAGTCAGCCCTTCCCATCAGGTGGCCAAAGTATTGGAGTTTCAGATTCAACATCAGTCCTTCCAAGAACACCCAGGACTGATCTCCTTTAGGATGGACTGGTTGGATCTCCTTGCAGTCCAAGGGACTCTCAAGAGTCTTCTCCAACACCACAGTTCAAAAGCATCAATTCTTCGGTGGTCAGCTTTCTTTATAGTCCAACTCACATCCATACATGACTACAGGGAAGACCATAACCTTGACTAGACAGACCTTTGTTGATAAAGTAATGTCTCTGATTTTGAATATGCTATCTAGGTTGGTCATAACTTTCCTTCCAAGGAGTAAGCGTCTTTTAATTTCATGGCTGCAGTCACCATCTGCAGTGATTTTGGAGCCCCCAAAAACAAAGTCAGCCACTGTTTCCCCATCTATTTCCATGAAGTGATGGGACCAGATACCATGATCTTCGTTTTCTGAATGTTGAGCTTTAAGCCAATCTTTTCACTCTCCTCTTTCACTTTCATCAAGAGGCTCTTTATTTCTTTTTCACTTTCTGCCATAAGGATGGTGTCATATGTATTTCTGAGGTTAATTGATATTTCTCCCAGCAATCTTGATTCCAGCTTGAGCTTCATCTAGCCCAGCATTTCTCATGATGTACTTTGCATAAAAGTTAAATAAGCAGGGTGACAATATACAGCCTTAACGTACTCATTTCCTTATTTGGAACCAGTCTGTTGTTCCGTGTCCAGTTCTAACTGTTGCTTCCTGACCTTCATACAGGTTTCTCAAGAAGCAGGTCAGGTGGTCTGGTATTCCCATCTCTTTCAAAATTTTCCATAGTTTATTGTCATCCACACAGTCAAAGGCTTTGGCATAGTCGATAAAGGAGAAATAGATTTTTTTCTGGAACTCTCTTGCTTTTTCAGTGATCCAGCTAATGTTGGCAATTTGATCTCTGATTCCTGTGCCTTTTCTAAACTGAAAAATAATCCTTTTTTCCCACTCTATTGAGATGTAATTGATTGAGATGTAACATTTTATGTTTAAGGTGTACAACATAATGGCCTGATATATATTGTGAAATGAATACCACAATAACACCTCTTCATCTCACAAAATTATTGTTTCCTTTTTGAGGTAAAAACTTTTAAGATAGACTCTCCAAGTACTTGCCAGTATATAATGCAATATGGTTAGCTATAGTCATCATAAAATCATTCATTTTATGAATGAAAGTTTTTACGCTTTGATTCACATCTCACTGTTTCTCCCACCCGCAGCCACTAGCAACCACCATTCTACTCCCAATCCTTTTCAAATCTAAGTTTGATTATACCAGTACCAAGCTCACATCTCTGCATTGGTTTTCCAACTGTCATAGAATGAAATCTGAAGGGATGTGCCTAGGGATTGTGTAGTGCTATTCTGAATCTGAGCATCTTACCGACAGACCTCTATAACTCTTCCTCTCTCAGCACTGCTCTCACACTTGCCTCCTTGTTGGAATACGGCAAGCTCTCCCCCACCTTCAGTATTTGGAACTTTGCAAAAATTCTTCTCTAAGACTTTTAAAAGCTTTCTTATCACATTTCAGTCAGGACCTTGCTCCTTAGGAAGGTTTTATTGAGCCCACTTGTCTAAAATTGCAGCTCTGTCTTATCTCTGGACCCTCTTCTATTTTCTTAGAGTGCTGGTCACTATCTAAAACTCTTTGGTTAACACCTCACTCTTCTGTTCAAATGTAGCTCTAACAAGGCAGGTACAGACTCTCTTGTTTACTCTTATTTTTCTGACATTTAAAAGGGTTTCAAACATAGTAGGTCCTTAGAAAATTTTTGTTGAGGTTGTATTCAGTTATGTTAATGCAATATCTTTAATTAGTCTCAGTGTTCAGCAGTAGTATTTTAATTTTGATTTATATTTTTATCACTTGAATTGTATCACGAATTTTTTTCTTTTCCAAGAAGAGTGCTTGACTGAGATATATTCCAAGTCCTTATAAGGTAGGAATGTCTTCAGTTGCTTTCATATTAGAACAATAAATTGGTTGATGTGGAATTCTCAGTTCACAAAACTTTTCCATTAAAATTATTTGTTGTCTGTCTTTCAGTTGTGTAGAGGAGAAATTTGAGGACAACCCAACTTTTGTGCTTTCATAGGTTTCTGCCTAGTGTTAATACTTTATTTTGGGTCACTTTTTTTCATTGCTTTTCTTGAATTCATAAAGTTATTCCTTTTGATTCATATAGTTGAGTAATACTCCAGAAAAGGTTTTCTTTTATTTTTACTTAAAAAATTTTTTTTTATTTAAAAAAATTTTTTTATTTTATTTTTTAACTTTACAATATTGTATTGGTTTTGCCATATATCAACATGAATCTGCCACAGGTATATACGTGTTCCCCATCCTGAACCCTCCTCCCTCCTCCCTCCCCGTACCATCCCTCTGGGTCATTCCAGTGCACCAGCCCCAAGCATCCAGTATCGTGCATCAAACCTGGACTGGCGACTCGTTTCATATATGATATTATACATGTTTCAATGCCATTCTCCCAAATCATCCCACCCTCTCCGTCTCCCACAGAGTCCAAAAGACTGTTCTATACATCTGTGTCTCTTTTGCTGTCTCGCATACAGGGTTATCGTTACCATCTTTCTAAAGTCCATATATATGCATTAGTATACTGTATTGGTGTTTTTCTTTCTGGCTTACTTCACTCTGTCTCCTTCCTCCCTCTTCTTTTCTCTGTATTTTCACTTTTTTAATAGTGAAAACTCTTAAGATCTACTCTCTAAGCAGATCTCAAGAATACAATACAGAATTTTTATATTCACCTTGTTCTACTTTAGATCCTCAGAACTTATTCAGCTCATAACAAAAAGTTGTACGTTTTGAACAATATCTCCCCACCTCCATTCTTCCCATACTGAATCCCTTTTACTCACTACTTCTTTTTTTGAATTTGACCTTTTTTAAAAGATCCTCATATAAGCAGTTCCATAAACTATTTGTCTTTATATAGCTTATTCACATAGCATACAGTCCTCCAATTTCATCCATGTTGTCACAAATGATAGGGTTTTCTTTTTTTTTTTAACAACATTTCATTGTATATATGCCATATTTTCTTGATTCATTCATATGCCAGTGTGAAGTTTGTTTCCATATCTTGGTTATTGTGAATGCATTGAGCATAAGGGTATACATACTTCATCCTGATAGTGACTTCCTTTGGATGTGTTCCTTAAAAGGAAGACTGGTGGATCATATGGTAACTCTATCTTTACTTTGTTGAGGAATCCCCATACTGTTTTCCATTATGGTTATAACAGCAGTGTACAAGAATTCACTTTGCATCACACCCTTGCCAATGTTTATTCTGTTTCGTCTTTCTAATAGACATCCTAAAATATGTGACATAATATATAATTATGCTTTAATTTGTATTTCCCTGATGATTAGTGATAGCATTTTTTAACAAGCATGTTGTCCATTTGTATATCTTCTTTGTCAAAATATTTATCAGGTTCTTTGCCCATTT
The DNA here is from genome assembly GCF_032452875.1 of Bos javanicus. Lineage (NCBI taxonomy): Eukaryota > Metazoa > Chordata > Mammalia > Artiodactyla > Bovidae > Bos > Bos javanicus. The sequence continues at coordinate 40,368,513 of NC_083870.1, forward strand.
TAAAATCAGGTTATTTTTTGTTACTGAGTTATAAGAACTCCTTATATATTTTAGATATTAACTTCTTATCAGATATATGCCTTCCAGATATTTTCTTGCATTCCATTAGTTGCCTTTTTATTTTGTTGATTGTTTCATTTATAGTGCAGAAATCGTTTAGTTTGATGAACTTGTTTATTTTGGTTTTATTGTTTTTGGTATTATAGCTGAAAAGACCAATGTCAAGGATCTTTTTATTAAAGTTTTCTTTTAGGAGTTTTATGGCTTCAGGTCTAATGGTTAAGTCTTTAATCCACGTTTAGTTGATTTTTGTCTATGGTATAAGATAAGAGTTCAATTGCATTCTTTTTCATGTGGATATTTCGTTTTCCCAGCATCACTTATTGAATGACAATCCTTCCCGAGTATGTATTTTTTTTTTTTTTTTTTTGCCTTTGACAATAGTTGATTGTATATGCACAAGTTTATTTTTGTTCTTTCTATTCTGTTCTGTTGATCTATATGTCTGTTTTAATGTGCCAATACCATCTTGCTTTGGTTACTAAAACTTTGTAATATAGTTTGAAATTAAGATGTATGACACCTCTAGCTTTGCTAGTATTGTTAAAAATTAGGGATCTTTTGTGCTTCCAAAAAAATTCTAGGATTTTTTTTATTTCTGTGGAAAATTTCATTGGAATTTTCATAAAGATTATACTGAACCTCTTTGGGTAGTATGGACATTTTAACAATATTAATTCATCTATTCTGTGCATATGATATCTCTATCCATTATTTATTTCTGCCTTCTATGTCTTTCATCAATGTCTAATAGTCTTCAGTGTATGGATTTACCTCCTTGATTAAAATTATTCTTAAATATTTTATTCTTTTCAATGCTATTATAAATGGATTATTTTCTTTATTTCATTATTAGTATATAGAAACACAACTGATTTTGTATGTTAATTTCTAGCTCTAACAATTTTCTAACAGTTCTAACAACTTTTTGGTAGAGTGTTCAAGGTTTTTTGTATAAAAGATCATGTTATCTGCCAACAGTTTTACTTATTCCTTTTTGATTTGGATACTTTTTCTTTATTTTTCTTTCTTTATTGCTCAAGCTAAGTTTCCAGAAATATATTAAATGGAGTGACTAGAGTGAGCAACCTTCTCTCATTTCTGATCTTAGAGAAAGAACTTTCAGTGCTTCATTGTTAAGTATGTTAGCTATGGATTTGTTATGTATGGCCTTTACTGTGCTGAGGTACAGGTCTTATATCTAAATAATTGAGAGTTTTTAATCATGAAAGGATGTTAAATTTTATTAAATGCTCAAAAGAGCATTGCTGCTGCTGTTGCTGTTGCTTCAATCGTGTCCGACTCTGTGTGACCCCATGGACTGCAGCCCACCAGGCTCCTCCATCCATGGGATTTTCCGGGCAAGAGTACTGGAGTGGGGTGCCATTACCTTCTCCACAAAAGAGCAATAGAACCCTTAATAAAATCTCTATTGTGATGACCATATAATTTTAATCTTAATTTCATTATGTGGTGTATCTCATTTATTGATTTGGTCACCTTGAACCATCCTTACATCCCAGGGATAAACCCTACTTGTTCACAGTGTATAATCATTTTAATTTGCTGCTGAATTCAGTTCAATTTGCTAATATTTTGTTGAGGGATTTTACTTGTAACATTTATCTACATGTAAATATTAGATATTTTTTAAATGGGATATTTCTATTCTTATAGTATCCTTGTCTGGCTTTGGTATCAGTTTAGGACTGAACTCTTCAAATGAGTTTGGAAATATTCCTTCTTCTTCAATATTTTGAGAATTGATATTAATTATTTTAGGCATGGTAAGGTTTACCAGTGAAGCCATCTGGTCCTAGGTTTTTCTTTATTGGGAAATTTTTGATTACTAATTCAATCTTTTTATTAGTTATTGACCTGCTAAGATTTTCTTTTTCTTCATAATTCAGTCTTGGTGGATTGTATCTTTAGGAATGTAATCATTTCTTCTAGGTTACCCAACTTGTTGACATATAATTGTTCATAGCAGTTTCTTATGATCCTTTGTATTTCTGTGGTATCAGCTAAAACTTTTAGTTAGACTAACTAATAAAAAAGAGAGAGAAGACTCAAGAAAGTCAGAATTTTTTTTTCCTGTTTAGAATTTTTTTTTTTTTGCTTACCCTCAGTTTTTCAAATTTCTTGCCAAGGTATACTCATAATTCTCAGGTTTAGTAACTAATCTGTCAGTTACAATACTTTTATTTTATAAATTTATTTTTTTAATTCCCTTTAGAGGAAAATACTAATTGACTTTTCCACAGTGTCAATTCTACTTCTCTTATTTCCACATAGATGTTAATTTAGCAATGTAATTAAAATGTAATTTTAACTAGCTATTTAATTTGCCATTCATTTGGTCAATTCCACTTTCTCTCCTTGCCTAAATTAATTTTTCCCTATGAATCCCAGTATCTTACAGAGGCATATTCGTTGCATATTTTTCAATGGATAAATGAACACTTTCTAGAATAATTTTTATTTCCTATAGGTTATGGATTTCAGAAATATGCATTTATTTAGAATGTTTAGGATGATATATTTTCCATTATGCTACAAAAACTTATACAAGGCCTTGCTTTTTTTTTAATTTTAATTCAGATTTTTGTCAAGAAAGATACATCCAGAAAAATAAGCCTTACATTTATTCAATGTAATATGACCTAACATGCCCACTTCAATAACTAATTTATATCATGGATTTTTCTAGGACTTTTCTTCATTGAGGTGAAATGGTTACTTTTGTTAAATATAGAGTTCCTTATTTATGATACAATTTCACATAGAATACTAGTTCTTCATGTAAGTGTTGTATATAACGAATGCAACTAATATAAATGTTTTGACACTTCATACATTTCCCCCATCCCTACTCATTTCAGTAAATGACTGTTGCCTGAGCCAACAATCATGGAGCTGTCAATGATTCTTTCCTTTACCTCACAGTCAATCTACTTTCCTCCTCATTCATTCTGCCAGAACTTCTTTGGCTCTGTTTCTTTCTGTATCTTGACTTGGCTAAGGCTATTACTTAGAACTTTAGGGATGGAATATTAAAGTCTTGCCACAAAAGTAGATTTTAAGAAATGTAGTTATATCACAAACACAGAACAACCTGAAAGGCAAGATTTGAGGGAAAAAAAGGTCACATCTTTATTATTTAATGAATATTAAATTATAGTAATTATTACATTTAAAATTACATAGTAAAAGACAGGGGGAAGTAATTAGCAAGTCAATTTGCTATTATCACATAGCAGTAATTTTCAAACCAATGAAAGCATAAAACTATGAAACCATATGGTATGTATATTATAAGGTAACCTGTTCCATTCCTTTGAGTTGCTACTACTGCTTTTGAAACAGCCACAGGAAATAAAAAGGCTACTGGAATGCAGACTAAGAAAAAGTATTCCCACTAGGCTTTGCAAAATGAAAGTTAGAATCCCTAAGTGGAAACATATTTCTAAAAAATAAGTGTTCTGTTCTCCATAGCCAAGATAATTCTGTTAAGAATGAAAAATATTTTATACATTTGATCACATTTTGTGTTATGTTTAAAAATATGCTACAGAAAATGAACATTGGCACAGAAATTATAATGCACTACCTGAAGTTCAATGTAAAAATCAATACTATTTTAACAACATAGTGTTCTTGGCCCTTGAGATTGAACTGTTCAATTATATTGCTCTTGAGGTGCATCATACTAGCTTCCTTCTCATTATAAAGGGGGAAAAAAATCTGTTTATCATGGTTATCTAGTGCTGTGTGACAGACTATGCCAAAATGTAATGGCTTGAAACAAAAGCTGTTTTATTTGTACAAGTTTCTGTGAGACCCAGAATTCAGACCTCGCATAGTAGGGAAAGTGTGTTTTTGCATGTGTTATCTATAGGAGTTAGAAGATCAAAGATAGCTTCTCCAGTCACATGTCTTAACTTCACCTAGGAAAGATTAAAGAGTTGGGCTGGCTGGAACAGTTCAACTAAGGGTTAAATGTCTAGGGGCTCTATACTTGCTGTCATCTGGATTTCTTGGTTCATTCCTATGTAATTTCAAGGCCCCTTCCTTTCCACATGGCCTCTCTATGACCCCATTATCTCTCCAGCATGGTGACTAAAATTTTTCCATGGCAGCTCAGGATGAATGTAAAAGCAAAAGCTACAATGCGTAAGGTTAGACATGAAACTGACACAGTATCACTTTCACTGAATTACACTGGCTAAAGCAATTTAAAAAAAAATCAATAGGTAGGGGATACACAAGGCTATGAATCTCAAGAGGTATGAAATTCTTGGAGGACAATCAAAGGAATGAGTGAGTGAGTGAAAGTCACTCAGTCATGTCTAACTCTTTGCAACCCCACCGACATACAGTCCATGGAATTCTCCAGGCCAGAATACTGGAGTGGATAATTATTCCCTTATCCAGGGGATCTTCCCAACCCAAGGATAGAACCCAGGTCTTCTGCACTGCACATGGATTCTTTACCAGTTGAGCCACCAGGGAAGCCCAAGAATACTGGAGTGGGTAACCTATCTCTTCTCCAGCAGATCTTCCAGACCCAGGAATCAAACTGGGGTCTTACACAATCTGCTGACAGATTCTTTATCAGCTGAGTGATCAAAGGAATAGTCTTCTACAATTCATCCTCTCACTCCTAATAGCTTATAGTCAACACACAACCAAAATACACTCTCCCAAGATACCCAGAGACTTACCCAATTATGGCATCAGGTTGAGTCTTATAGTCCAAGATCTTGTCTTTGAAACCAGGTCCAGATGTGAATGAAAGGCCTCTGTTACAACTTTGCTCACTCTGAAGATCTGTGAATTGAAAAGACAAGCTATCTGTCTCTTCCAATGAGTTGTAATGCCTCACTCCCAATAGATTGTGAGGAGTTTGGGGTTGTAAATTGCAAACCCACTCTGATTTGAAACATTGGTTAAATAGATTTAAATTTATAAGAATAATTAAGACTGTAGTGGATGCTAAAGGTGCTTCTTTGAGATCCTTTGTACTGGGCTAGTGCCTCCATCAATAAGCTGCTTGTGAATGTTGACTTAGAGCTATCCAACAATATTTGGACTGGCATCTCCAGATGGCCCAATATGTATCAGTAGATCTACAGTCATGTGTGTTTTTGGAATTAGTGCTTCCCATCCCTGAGACTATAGGATTTATGATTTTAGGCTCAGTTCCTTTAAGAGGGACAATTTTGCCAAGGGACAAAGTAAGAGTGCCACTGTACTTAAAACTATGGCATTTACCAGTGACCTGTGGGAAATTCTGAAAGAGATGGGAATACCAGACCACCTGACCTGCCTCTTGAGAAACCTATATGCAGGTCAGGAAGCAACCGTTAGAACTGGACGTGGAACAACAGACTGGTTCCAAATAGGAAAAGGAGTATGTCAAGGTTGTATATTGTCACCCTGCTTATTTAACTTATATGCAGAGTACATCATGAGAAACGCTGGGCTGGAAGAAGCACAAGCTGGAGTCAAGATTGTCGGGAGAAATATCAATAACCTCAGATATTCAGATGACACCACCCTTATGGCAGAAAGTGAAGAGAAACTAAAAAGCCTCTTGATGAAGGTGAAAGAGGAGAGTGAAAAAGTTGGCTTAAAACTCAACATTCAGAAAACGAAGTTCATGGCATCAGGTCCCATCACTTCATGGGAAATAGTTGGGGAAACTGTGGAAACAGTGTCAGACTTTATTTTGGGGGGCTCCAAAATCACTGCAGATGGTGACTGCAGCCATGAAATTAAAAGACACTTGCTCCTTGGAAGAAAAGTTATGACCAACCTAGGTAGCATATTCAAAAGCAGAGACATTACTTTGCCAACAAAGGTCCGTCTAGTCAAGGCTATGGTTTTTCCTGTGGTCATGTATGGATGTGAGAGTTGGACTGTGAAGAAAGCTGAGGGCCAAAGAATTGATGCTTTTGAACTGTGGTGTTGGAGAAGACTCTTGAGAGTCCCTTGGACTGCAAGGAGATCCAACCAGTCCATTCTGAAGGAGAAAACCCTGGGATTTCTTTGGAAGGAATGATGCTGAAGCTGAAACTCCAGTACTTTGGCCAACTCATGCGAAGTGTTGACTCATTGGAAAAGACTCTGATGCTAGGAGGGATTGGGGGCAGGAGGAGAAGGGGATGACAGAGGATGAGATGGCTGGATGGCATCACTGACTTGATGGACGTGAGTCTGGGTGAACTCCGGAAGTTGGTGATGAACAGGGAGGCATGGTGTGCTGCGATTCATGGGGTCGCAAAGAGTCGGACATGACTGAGCAAATGAACTGAACTGATCTTGGGCTCCTGATATTAATAGAATAAAAGAAACAAAAATAAATTATTACTGTCAGGAGTAATTGAAGCTGATCATTATAAGGGGGAGGAGTAGGACTTTTACAAAATAATAGGGGCAGTGAGGAATGCATTTGACATTCAGGTAATCTGTTTGACATTATTATTGTAATTATTAAGAGATGAATATAGCAACCAAGATCTAACAAGAGCATGTATTAAGAGATGAATATAGAAATCAAGGTCTAATATCCCTCAGAAAGGAGGGAGGGTCAGTGTCACTATTTTTATTCACTCAGTTGTGTCCAACTCTTTACAACCCCATTGACTGTAGCCTGACAGGCTCCTCTCTCCATAGAATTTCCCAACAAGAATACTGTAGTGGGTTGCCATTTCCTTCTCCAGGGGAATCTTCCTGGGCCAGGGATCAAACCTGTCTCTTGGGTCTCTGTATGGCCAGGCAGATTCTGTACCACTGAGCCACCAGGGAAACTCCAGTGTTGCTGTAGTAGATGCTATATTGTGTCTACCAGATTCTGCTCTCTTCATCTCCCCTTCTTCTATAAGCATCCCATTCTCAGGCTCTATTTTCAAGGTAAACAAAGCAAGGGGCAGGCAACTCTTAGTTGAAGACCAGCTTTACCCTTTATTAGTTGGATATTTTATATAATTCACTAGAGTCCTTTAAGTCTGTTTTGTCCTCAATTTCAGAAGTAATTTTCTCATAGAGCTTTTGTGAATATTAAGAAAATTAATTAAAATAATTTTGGTGGAAAAATGGTAGTAGGAAAAAATGGCATACAGAATAATTATTCAAAAATTTTAACTGATGTCATTCCTTTTTTGTTTTACTCTTGGGGGTTACACAACAATTATTAATTTCACAAAGAATTGTTTCCGTAAGGACATTAGCTGAAATTGATTCTCTTTCTATACACAACCAGTCACGATGGTGTGATCACTGACCTAGAGCCAGACATCCTGGAATGTGAAGTCAAGTGGGCCTTAGAAAGCATCACTATGAACAAAGCTAGTGGAGGTGATGGAATTCCAGTTGAGCTATTTCAAATCCTGAAAGATGATGCTGTGAAAGTGCTGCACTCAATATGCCAGCACATTTGGAAAACTCAGCAGTGGCCACGGGACTGGAAAAGGTCAGTTTTTTTTTTTTTTTTTTTAAACTTTACAATATTGTATTAGTTTTGCCAAACATCGAAATGAATCCGCCACAGGTATACCCGTGCTCCCCATCCTGAACCCGCCTCCCTCCTCCCTCCCCATACCATCCCTATTCCAATCCCAAAGAAAGGCAATGTCAAAGAATGCTCAAACTACCACACAATTGCACTCATCTCACACGCTAGTAAAGTAATGCTCAAAATTCTCCAAGCCAGGCTTCAGCAATATGTGAACCGTGAACTTCCAGTTGTTCAAGCTGGTTTTAGAAAAGGCAGAGGAACCAGAGACCAAATTGCCAACATCCACTGGATCATGGAAAAAGCAAGAGAGTTCCAGAAAGGCATCTATTTCTGCTTTATTAACTATGCCAAAGCCTTTGACTCTGTGGATCACAATAAACTGTCGAAAATTCTGAAAGAGATGGGAATACCAGACCACCTGACCTACCTCTTGAGAAATTTGTATGCAGGTCAGGAAGCAACAGTTAGAAGTGGACATGGAACAACAGACTGGTTCCAAATAGGAAAAGGAGTTCGTCAAGGCTGCACAAGGTCACCCTGTTTATTTAACTTATATGCAGAGTACATCATGAGAAACGCTGGACTGGAAAAAGCACAAGCTGGAATCAAGATTGTCGGGAGAAATATCAATAACCTCAGATATGCAGATGACACCACCCTTATGGCAGAAAGTGAAGAGAAACTAAAAAGCCTCTTGATGAAGGTGAAAGAGGAGAGTGAACAAGTTGGCTTAAAACTCAATATGCAGAAAACGAAGATCATGGCATTTGGTCCCATCATTTCATGGGAAATAGATGGGGAAACAGTGGAAATAGTGTCAGACTTTAATTTGGGGGGCTCCAAAATCACTGCAGATGGTGACTGCAGCCATGAAATTAAAAGACACTTACTCCTTGGAAGAAAAGTTATGACCAACCTAGATAGCATATTCAAAAGCAGAGACATTACTTTGCTAACAAAGGTCTGTCTAGTCAAGGCTATGGTTTTTCCTGTGGTCATGTATGGATGTGAGAGTTGGACTGTGAAGAAAGCTGAGCACCGAAGAATTGATGCTTTTGAACTGTGGTGTTGGAGAAGACTCTTGAGAGTCCCTTGGACTGCAAGAAGATCCAACCAGTCCATTCTGAAGGAGATCAGCCCTGGGATTTCTTTGGAAGGAATGATGGTAAAGCTGAAACTCTAGTACTTTGGCCACCTCATGTGAAGAGTTGACTCATTGGAAAAGACTCTGATGCTGGGAGGGATTGGGGGCAGGAGGAGAAGGGGACGACAGAGGATGAGATGGCTGGATGGCATGAGTCTGTGTGCAGGAGTTGGTGATGGACAAGGAGGCCTGGTGTGCTGCGATTCATCACTCGGACATCACTGACTCAATGGACGTGAGGGTGTTTTCTACACTCTTCCTGTGTCTCTTAATAAAATCCCCTATGACCTCATAGACTCTTTACCTATTTTTATGTAAAGTGGCTTTAAGAAACAAAGCCTGGTATCTTTGTCACTGCAACCTCAGGACCTCTTACAATGCTTTGTCATCAATAATAGATACTTGAGTATATCAATACTTAAAGAATGAATAAATGCATAAATACATGGTATTTGAATAGTTTTATGTTTTGTGTGTGTGTCTAGTGAAATTGATTCTTATACCACCTATGTGCAAATATATAAAAATATGTGAAAAAGAACAGAAATGAACTTGAATATAAAAATAGTTTACATTAGCTCATAAAATTGCTGTAACCAGAGACTAAAATGTATTATTCATCTATATTTTTAGTTCTCAACAGTTTAAAAATCCATTAAGGGTTATCAAGAAAAAAAATCTCTGTATATAAAGGTGACACATATACAAATCATCTTATTCTACAATCAAATTTAAGACTGAGCGACTGAACTGAACTGAATGATACACAACCAAAATACTAATTGACAAATGGAAGCCATATGAGAGTATTTCTTCTTGAGAAGTATATTGTTGTTACTGATATATGTATCTGTGTTTTTCATCAGCCCCTTTGTGAAGGGCCAATTGTTATTGATCTATGTTATTTAGCTTTAAATGTGTGTATTTGAAATAAAATGCTTCATATATTTATTATTTTTATTTTCATGTATGCCTCTCCAGGTATATGTTTTTATATAGTTGTAGATTCTATAGATTAGCTTGCTTGTTGAATGATATGATTACTTTTACATTATTTTATCAGAAATTTAGATATCTGAGCTTGAACCAGTCTATTTGATATATATGTCAAAGAAAACTCAAACTTTTAAATCTCAACAATATTATTCTTGAAAAACTTCACAGTAATGACTTGACATGTGTCTGACATGAAACATTACTACTTAGGTAAATTCAGGGCATAAATAGCTTTGTAGATCACTATGAAATCAAGGGAAACATTAAAAACAGAAATTCTTAGCTAAATAATGGAAACATGACATAACTATATTCAGCTCATACCCACCACAAGGCAGAATTTGGACAAATTTTATAGTAATTAATTTAGCCTCTACTCCCACATTCCAGTTTAACCAAAATATTTTTTAAAAGAAATAGATAAATCTTGTGCTTATAATATGCTGAATGAATCACAAGCTATTAAAACTACCTACTAGAAATATAGTACTTTATATAGAATGGTCACTTTTTCCCAGTGTCTAAGCCAGTTCTTGGGAGTGTCATTAGATTGTTTTGGAAGCTGTAGTAGACTTAATATTAAGTCATCACTTTACTGCAGCAAATGGCTTGTACTGTGGAAATTTAAAAAATTACATCAAAAAAATCCCATCTCATTTATTTGTAAAGAAGTAGCACATAAACAAGAAGAAACTGTTCAGTAATTAATATTCATTTATTAGGTATAATGTACACTGTTACATACAATGTATTATATTTGCTTATAATTCATTTGTTGAATAAATACACATGAATACAATTAAAACAATTTTATGTGTCAGAAACTAAATATATATTTTGACAATTTGCAGATAATAGAATATTCAAAATAAAATTGAATGCATTATTATAAAGCAATTGAAATCCTGAAAATGGATATTAAAAAGGTAAATTCAATATAAAATGGGCAAAGTATATAAATAGTAATAACAGAGTACTGTAAAAGGGTAACCAAAAAAAGATATTTCAGTTGTTAGGGAAATGTAACTAGAATAAAATAACATTTTAGCATATTGATCTTGTAAAAATTAAAAGGACAAATTATCTTTATGACTAAAAAATTTTTAGAAAAATAAGTACTTTCATACATTGCTGATGGGAATATGAGATGCTTTCAGTTCAGTTCAGTTGCTCAGTCGTGTCCGACTCTTTGCGACCCCATGAATCGCAGCACGCCAGGCCTCCCTGTCCATCACTAACTCCCGGAGTTCACTCAGACTCATGTCCATCGAGTCAGTGATGCCATCCAGCCATCTCATCCTCTGTTGTCCCCTTCTCCTCCTGCCCCCAATCCCTCCCAGCATCAGAGTCTTTTCCAATGAGTCAACACTTCGCATGAGGTAGCCAAAGTACTGGAGTTTCAGCTTCAGCATCAGTCCTTCCAAAGAAATCCCAGGGCTGATGTCCTTCAGAATGGACTGGTTGGATCTCCTTGCAGTCCAAGGGACTCTCAAGAGTCTTCTCCAACACCACAGTTCAAAAGCATCAATTCTTCGGTGCTCAGCTTTCTTCACAGTCCAACTCTCACATCCATACATGACCACAGGAAAAACCATAGCCTGGACTAGATGAACTTTTGTTAGCAAAGTAATGTCTCTGATTTTGAATATGCTATCTAGGTTGGTCATAACTTTTCTTCCAAGGAGTGTGTTTTAATTTCATGGCTGCAGTCACCATCTGCAGTGATTTTGGAGCCCCAAATAATAAAGTCTGATACTGTTTCCTTCGGACTAAATTAAAGATAGTATCCATTAAAATTAAAATCACAATCACTGAGCTTTCACTCCCAATTAATACAGTAATAGTACAGGCCTAGACCCCCACCATAAATCATAAACTGGACATATATATTAAGCAAAGATTTATAGACATTGTGAAACAAAGAACTTAGCACTTTTTTCTCTGAAGAAGAGAAACACACAGGCTATGCGTATATAATTTCTGTCTAGAAGTAGTTTTTTAGACTATGATATACAGTAGTGGAGCCCTGTAAAACACAGAGGTCTTATGGAGCAGAGATTGTATTTCTGAGCATCTGAGCAGTTGGATTTTGTGGGGTAGAAAGAAGAGATCTTTAAAGAGAAGAACCTCCAAAAGTACTACATAAGTATTTGGCTGAATACTAAAACGGACATTATGACGACAGTGATGTTGAAACTCACAGAGAGTTTAAAACATATATTAAAAATATGGTTAAGGCTTTAAAGGGAAAAGGGACATACTGTGTGGAAAGTTGAGAAATACTAGTAAAAATATGGAATCTACAAAAAAAAAAAAAAGAATGGCATTCTGGAAATGAAAATATACTATATCTGAAATGAAAAAAAACATGAGTGAGTTAAAAACACTTTGGAGTTTGCAAAAACCAAAACCAAAACAGTGACTTTAAAATCAGTTAAGCCTCAATGACATGGGACAATAACAAGTGGTCTAACTTACATGAATTCTGAATTCCAAAGAAAAGATATAAATAATCCAGAGTAGGTATCAATTACTTACAAGAAATCTTACCTGAAAAATTAATTGCATTTACATTCTAGAAAAGTAGGAGGATAAAACGTGTCTTAGTTGTGTGGAAAAGAAAATAGTTTATGAAACTGAATCCCACTTTTTCATGTACCAGGGACTCCAATCACACAACATACTTGTGGCTTCAAAATATCCTCTCTATTTTTATTTATTTTACCATTTCACGTTTCCCCTTGTTTTCTCAGAGTAAACTTACTTGTGCTTCAAGATACAGTTCTAAATATTGGGGCTTCCCGGTGGCTCAAAAGATAAAGAATCCGCTTGCAGTGCAAGAGACCTGGGTTTGGTCCCTGGATCAGGAAGATTCTCTGGAAAAATGAACGGTTACCCACTCAATTTTCTTGCCTGGAAAATTTCATGAACAGAGGAGTCTGGTAGGCTGCAGTCCATGGGTTGCAAAGAGTCAAACATGACTGAGCGACTTAGCAGGCAAAATGTTTGGCAAATAAATATGCTCTGATCAGCTGCATTATGGAGATGAAATTTGTTAAAATATGATCATAATTGTCCATTAAGATCAATAATTGGCATTTTTGTAGATGAAACACTAGATGGTCATTAACACAAGAGCTTTGGAAGGTTAAAAAAAAAGTGGCTGTAGTGGGATGGGAAAAGTCATGGACCCTTTGGAAGTAATTAGCTCTAAATTTTTAAACCCAGCATATCTGGATTGTTTATTTGCTTTGCTAAAGGTTAATTGCTCATGTAGTCAAAATGGGTTAAAAAAAAAACCAAGCAGAAAATGATAAACAAAATAAAGTTAAATGTAGGGAAAAGATCCCAGCCTAAAGCATTCATTTCCTTAAGTAAGAGTCCCTTTAAAAAAAGTTACTTTGGTCTTAAAATCATTTGACAACACATACTGAATTTATCCAGCCTTTTTAGAAAAAAAAAAAATTGTGAGAATCTTGCGGAATTATTGTACTATTGCTTATGACATTCCTCCCTGTTTTGCAAAACTTCCAAAATATTGACAACAAATGAATTTTCACAAGAAAGTTAACCCAGACCAGTTTTAAGAGTCTGAAATCCACATAATTCAAGTGAATAAATTATGAATTCAACTGTCAGTTCAAGTCTCTCAATTGCTGCTTTTAGTTTGTCTGGGAGTGTGCTGACTGTGGTGTTTATTTTAGTATGAAGGGCAAGCTAAATATTCAAATTGCTATCATTTCCCAGAAAAAAATGAATATGGAATAGTGAATAATAAAAGTCTAAATGCAGTAAACCTTAAGACAGAAACATTTGCTCTCCACAAATAAAGATGATAAATGTGGTAGAGTATGTATATATGGAACAACAGTTCTTTCAAAGTTTGCACAGGTCCCTCTCTCTACTTCCATGAATAGTTCCATTCATTTCAGTGTGACCCGTTTATATGTGTGCATGTGTGTGTGTGTGAGTTCTGGAAAGCTAGGCTGTTCTACCCTAGTCCAGCTGCATGTAGCAAATGTTTGGAGATGTCTAAATTTGTATAATTCTGTTCAGTACTTTGTAATGAAATAATTCAGCTCAATGTGTGAAAACAGAAATAGAGGGGGAAAAAGAGCAAATAAAGCATTATAGGATTTCTGTTCAAAGTAAAATATAAAATGGCAAGTTAGAGACACATTGATTAGTGTTTTGTTCTCATTTTAATGAAAAACTTAAAATATCACACTTTAACACTTTAGACAAGAAAGTCTATAGAGAAATGAATAAATAAACCAGCTATTTCTCAGCTCGGATAGTTCTATCATCAAACCGAAGCTCATGTTTTAGTTTTAAGAAACTGATTTTTTTCTTCTTTATACTGGATACCATTAGTCATCATATTAAGATTTGAAATTACATTTTAATTTTATAATTTTATGAAAACATAAAAATTAACAGCAAAATAGATTAGGTAAATTGTGTGGTTTAGTGTAAATAATATTTTACCTATGTATAATTTTATTGGATTACATGGCAATAATAATTTTAGAAACTAAAATCTATAAACAAGAATTATTTTTTAATTATCAGAATTTTGAAGTGGAAATGGATAGAACTAGAAGTCAGGTCCCAAATATTCTAATCATAACAGCTACTTATTATCACAGTGGTCTTCTGTGAGGCAGTTCTCATAGTTAGAACTAAGTTTCTTACTTGTAGATTGAAGTTATTGGCCCACATTATTTAAAGATCGTTTCTTCTCTGATATTTAGGTACCACAGTTTATTTCTAACTATTTTAAGAGAAATGTGCAAAAATAATTAGAAAATATACTTTCAAAAGAAAAGGTCAAAGTTCTAAGTATTTAATTCACTTAAATTATGTTTACAGTATTTTAACCAGATTTTTTTCGCACAGAATCTTAAAAATAATTCTGTTCTTCCAGATATTTCAAATTATTCTATGAAGTTTTTGTCTCATGCTTAACTTGGATGCTAATTTGAGAAAACAGAAATACAAAATTTAATGGATAAGGCAAATTAGGAAGTGCATATAGCATTAAAGTTAATGCCTTAAAGATATTCTCTGAAATTTCTACACATCTTATCTGTGTAGGTGTGATGAGGTATGTAAGTGCCAACCTTTATGGGGAATAAATAGTATAAAGCTGTTAGAACTTATTGTAAGGGAAGCAAAATTAGGGTCAGAAGGGATGCTTTCAATTTTTTTTTTTAACTTGGAGCCATAATAAGAAATATGTTTTACATTACAATGTAGCTTACACATGTTATATGTGTATTTATGTTTGTGTGTCTCTTTCTCTATCTATGAAGTACCTTTTTTCATTAATTCTAATATGAACTTTTAAAAAACATTTTTTAACAGCTCTGAATCAGGGTATCCTTTACAGGATAGGCCATGCAGCCTAAATATTTTTGTCATTGCCAAATAATGAGTATCAAAGCTTGCCAATTGTCTATATACACACATATAGATATATGTAACCAAATCACCTTGCTGTGCACTAGAAACTAAAACAATATTTTAAATCAACCATACTACAATTAAAAAAAAAAAAAAACCTTGCTGATTATATATCAGTGGCATGGAGGAGCAGCCTAGAGATAATAGTGGAGAGTTCTTTATGCAATATTCCATTAACAATTGTCTTGAAGGTGTAGAAGATGACGTGTGTGTGGGAAAATAGAAACATGGATTATTCTCAGTTGAGAACTAATTCAGAATAATAGGAGCTTGCAGTCAGATGCAGTAATCCTTAGAACATAAAGAAAATGCAATAAACGGGGTAGCCAGTAGCCACATGTAACTCGAGCTCTTGAAATGTGGTTAACATGAATTAAGATGTGCTCTAAGTGTAAACTATAAGCTGAGTTCCAAAACTTAGCATTATTTTCAAAACTAGTACTTTAACACAGTATTATATTTAAAAATGCAAAATATTTCATTAACTTTAAAATATGATTTCATATTAAAATGATGATGTATGTGCATTGCCCCAAATATATATTAAAAGTAATGCCAATTCCATTTAATTGTTCCAATGAGTCTACTATAATTTTTTTAGATTGCATATATAGCTTGCCTTACATTGCTTTGTATGGTGCTTGCTTAGATGTTTGCATTACAACAATCAGAGATTCATAGACTGTATGTGCTTTTCAATATGTCTGCTCTTTCCCTGTGATAACTATAGGTGTGAAAATACTTTTGGTGGGGAAAAGAACAGGAAAATAATAGACTAATTATCTCAGTAATCTTTCCCTCCTAATATTCACATATTGGTATCCAATGTTAATGTGACAATTGAGACAACAAAAGCAGACCTATGGAAAGAGGTTGCATGAAGAGAGAATGAGCCTGGAATCTTGGAGGGCAGTGCTCACTTGAAAGCTGATATTGGAAATGAATAATAAACTTGGGCAGGCAAATCCACAGACAGTAGGGAAATAGATAAATTGGATAGGCTATGTGGGTGCTGAGATCTAATTGGTCCCATTTTATGCAGGAGTTTAGAAACAGTTTTTGAAATTAGTACTTAATGGTATAGTTATTATCCTGAAGTATTAAATGAGTAACTCCTACAAAATAATTTTTCTTTATGATTCTCAAGTGTTAAATTTTAGAAGCTATTTCAGAGCATAGAAGGAATGTGTATTTCCTTCTATAGAAGGAAATAGACCCCAGAAAAAAGAGTGATACAGATTATTCCTTCAGAGGAAAAAGTATACTTCAATTTTAGGAAAACGAAACCTTCAAAACTGATACCCTACAATTATTCCTGAGGGTTTCTGTATGTTGACATATGTCTAGCCAATGATAAGAAATGCAAATTGCACTGTATAGACCCACAGTTAAGATAAATGGACTTAAGTGACTTAATTGCTAATCTTTTTGTCATAATCATGAAATAGAACAAAACTAGGGAAGGGGTTTCCCAGGTGGTGTCAGTGGTAAAGAACTCACCTGCCAATGCAGGAGATGCAAAAGACGCAGGTTTGATCCCTGGGTCCGAAAGATCCCTTGGAGGACGAAATGGCAACCCACTCCAGTAATCTTCCTGGAGAATCCCGTGGACAGAGGAGCCTGGCAGGCTCCAGTCCAAAGGATCACAAAGAGTTGGACACGAAAGCAACTGAGCAGACACATGTAGAAAGCAACAATAAAAAGGAACAGCTCCATCAATGTCCCATTCTCTTCTACAAAATCAATAGCCATGAAATTTTAATTTGAACAATTACTTTAATGATTTATATTTTAAAAATTATTTTAATTATTGTGACATATTTTTTTCCTAGTGTACATGGAAATTTTTAAAAATAAATTAACTTAGTGGAGTTGTTGCATTTATGGGTGGAATCACTCACACCACACTGTACTTCTTTATCTTACATCTACTCCATAAAACTCTCTTTCACAGAAAGTGCAAAGCTTTCTCTTTTCCCTACAGTTAAAATAAGAAAGTCTTCTCTCCTTAGAAATGTCAACTTCCCTGAATCAGATAAATATCTAACATATCCAGAGGAGAAGAGACTATTGGGACAAAATGAAAAACTGTTCCAATATTATTTTTATATCTAATGAATATTGGCATACATTTTGCTATCTTTAATTTCCTTGGCAAGTTATTTAAATATTTCTTCTAAAAGGAAAGCATTAGGTTTTATTACTCTACTGAATGTAAAATTATATTCACACTCTAGAGAAAGAGATGTGCTTAAAAGTTCAGCAAATCTAAAAAGCAATAGAAACATTTTGATATTTTCTACAGCATACATACATTACACTTTAATGGAATGATGATGAATCAAAGCATGGTAATTCTTTGCTAAAATAATACATATTTTAAAATATGAAAACCTAGAAAGTTTATGATAGAATCTAGACTGTATGTATAACCTATAATTTTTACTATTTAATAAAATAGTTATCCCTCATATTTGCCTTTTGTAAGACAGAATTGTCATATTATACATAAAAGGTTGAAACCTAGATGAGAGCTCATTACAAATTATACAGTGGCTTATGGAAATATCAGGACTGCAATGTACTATTCTACTTTTGCACTGAGATTTTTTCAGTGTATATTACAAAACGTTGCTTTATGTATCTTTAAACTGTATGACTATCAAAGTAACACTCAAGGAAATATGATTCACCTTTAATTAAATAATCATTTTCTGAAATTTGATAGGCTATTTAGCTTAGAGTCTGGAAGTTAATTAGAGTACCTAACACTGAGCATACAAATATCCATAACTAAGAGAAAATACAGACTTGCTGAATCTGCAGAAGATATTTTCTTACCAATGATGTAAGTCAGTCACAAAGAAACTGTATTATATTGTAAATAACATTTAAACTACTGAAAATAACATAAGATAATGTTTGATTTCATGAACTGTTTAAAGTTCTGAGGCCATTTTCAGAAAATTGGAGTTACAACTGTGAAAAGAAAGTTTCATTTCAAGTAAGATAAAGGTTAGAAAATTATTTTCACAGTTAATACCTATGAATCCCTTTTTAAAAATTCAGTAAGGCCATTTATATAACTATTGGTAAAGACAATGCCAAGACTTTACTGAAAGATATTCAGTTCAGTTCAGTCGTTCAATCATGTCCAGCTCTTTGCAACCCCATGGACTGCAGCACGCCAGACCTCTCTGTCAATTACCAACTCCCAGAGTTTACCCAAACTCATGTCCATTGAATCGGTGATGCCATCCAACAATCTCATCCTCTGTTGTCCCCTTCTCCTCCTGTCCTCAATCTTTCCCAGCATCAGGGTCTTTTCAAATGAGTCAGCTCTTTGCATCAGATGGCCAAAGTATTGGAGTTTCAGCTTCAATATCAGTCCTTCCAATCAATATACAGGACTGATTTTCTTAGGGATAGACTGACTGGTTGGATCTCCTTGCAGTCCAAGGGACTCCCAAGAGTCTCCTCCAACATCACAGTTCAAAAGCATCAATTCTTCGGTGCTCAGCTTTCTTTACAGTCCAATTCTCACATACATACATGACTACTGGAAAAACCATAGCTTTGACTAGACAGACCTTTGCAAAGTAATGTCTCTGCTTTTTAATATGCTGTCTAAGTTGGTCATAACTTTCCTTCCAAAGAGCGTCTTTTTAATTTCATGGCTGCAGTCACCATCTGCAGTGATTTTGGAATCCCCCAAAATAAAGTCAGCCACTGTTTCCACTGTTTCCCCATCTATTTGCCATGAAGTGATGAGACCAGATGCCATGATCTTAGTTTTCTGAATGTGGAGTCTTAACTCAACTTTTTCACTCTCCTTTTTCACTTTCATCAAGAGGCTCTTTAGTTCTTCTTCATTTTCTGCCATAAGGATGGTGTCATCTGCATATCTGAGGTTATTGATATTTCTCCCGGAAATCTTGATTTCATCTTGTGCTTCTTTCAGCCCAGCATTTCTCATGATGTACTCTGCATATAAGTTAAATAAGCAGGGTGACAAAATACAGCCTTGATGTACTCCTTTTCCTATTTGGAACCAGTCTGTTGTTCCATGTCCAGTTCTAACTGTTGCTTCCTGACCTGCATACAGGTTTCTCAAGAGGCAGGTCAGGTGGTCTGGTATTCCCATCTCTTTCAGAATTTTCCACAGTGTATTGTGATCCACACAGTCAAAGGCTTTGGCATAGTCAATAAAGCAGAAATGGATGTTTTTCTGGAACTCTCTTGCTTTTTCAATGATCCAGCAGATGTTGGCAATTTGATCTCTGATTCTCCTGCCTTTTCTAAAACCAACTTGAACATCTGGAAGTTCATGGTTCACGTATTGCTGAAGCATTGTGTGGAGAACCTTGAGCATTGCTTTGCTAATGTGTGAGATGAGTGTGATTGTGTGGTAGTTTGATCATCCTTTGGCATTGCCTTTCTTTGGGATTGGAATGAAAACTTACCTTTTCCAGTCCTGTGGCCACTGCTGAGTTTTCAAATTTGCTGACATATTGAGTGCAGCACTTTCACAGCATCTTCTTTTAGGATTTGAAATAGCTTAACTGGAATTCCATCACCTCCAATAGCTTTGTTCTTGGTGATGCTTCCAATTGACTTCACATTCCAAGATGTCTGGCTCTAGGTGAGTGGTCACATCATCTTGATTATTGGGTCATGAAGATCTTTTTTTACAGATCTTCTGTGTATTCTTGCCACCTCTTTTTTTTTTTTTTTCAGTTGGTTTTTGACTTTTTAAATTTTATTTTATTTTTAAACTTTACAAAATTGTATTAGTTTTGCCAAATATCAAAATGAATCTGTCACAGGTGTACATGTGTTCCCCATCCTGAACCCTCCTCCCTCCTCTCTCCCCATACCATCCCTCTGGGTCATTCCAGTGCACTAGCCCCAGGCATCCAGTATCGTGCATCGAACCTGGACTGGCATCTCATTTCATACATGATATTTTACATGTTTCAATGCCATTCTCCCAAATCTTGCCACCCTCTCCCTCTCCCATAGAGTCCATAAGACTGTTCTATACATCAGTGTCTCTTTTGCTGTCTCGTACACAGGGTTATTGTTACCATCTTTCTAAATTCCATATATATGCGTTATTATACTGTATTGGTGTTTTTCCTTCTGGCTTACTTCACTCTGTATAATAGGCTCCAGTTTCATCCACCTGATGAGAACTGATTCAAATGTTTTCTTTTTAATGGCTGAGTAATACTCCATTGTGTATATGTACCACAGCTTTCTTATCCATTCATCTGCTGATGGACATCTAGGTTGCTTCCATGTCCTGGCTATTATAAACAGTGCTGCGATGAACACTGGGGTACACGTGTCTCTTTCAATTCTGGTTTCCTCAGTGTGTATGCCCAGCAGTGGGATTGCTGGATCATAAGGCAAATGATGAAGCAACTGACAAACAACTAATCTCAAAAATATACAAGCAACTCCTACAGCTCAACTCCAGAAAAATAAATGACCCAATCAAAAAATGGGCCAAAGAACTAAATAGACATTTCTCCAAAGAAGACATACAGAGGGCTAACAAACACATGAAAAGATGCTCAACACCACTCATTATCAGAGAAATGCAAATCAAAACCACTCTAAGGTACCATTTCACACTAGTCAGAATGGCTGCGATCCAAAAGTCTACAAATAATAAATGCTGGAGAGGGTGCGGAGAAAAGGGAACCCTCTTACACTGTTGGTGGGAATGCAAACTAGTACAGCCACTATGGAGAACAGTGTGGAGATTCCTTAAAAAACTGGAAATAGAACTGCCTCTTGCCACCTCTTAATATCTTCTGTTTTTGATTTCCACAAAGATATTAGTTCCTCAAAAATGTACAGTGATGGAAGTAATCTCTTCCACTCCCATTTCATTTTTCCCAGTCTATTATGGACCAGTTTTTCCAAAAAAAAAAAAAAACAGTAATTCTAGTTATTCACTAATTAGAATTGAAATTAGAAAGTATGTTAGGATACATCATACACATCTTAGTTAATTTCTATCTCATAGCATAGATATCCAACTTAAAGAAAAAAAATAGGCCAAGGAGACCAGCACACTCTGTGGTACACAGTCAAATGTTTAATAAACATTTTTTTCTTCCCTTGTTACTTCATTCAATACTGTAAAATAATTAATAATAATTCATTATACAAATTAGTTTATTAGGTTTTAGGAATTAAAGATAATATGGCATAAATTCCAATATATCAAAGATCTTTTTTTTTTTTCTTCCATTGCACTATATTCTCAAAGCCCAGCAAAGTACCTGGGATATGGTAGAAGCTCAATAGTAATTTACTAAATGAATAAGGAAAGAAGTAATTCAATGTATAGAAGAGATATAAAAGAACTTTTCTAATATTAAATGAGATAATCTACTTAAAAGAATTCAATGAGTGCCTGCAGTAACATATATATGTTATAATTGTTAACAATTATGATTACTCTTACTTTTATTCTCCTATATAAATGAGCCTTCTTCACATTTTCCTTTGAATACCTATTACTTAGTGGCTTCTTTGGTGGCTCAGCCGGTAAAGAATCCGCCTGCAATGCAGGCAATGTGGGTTCAATCCCTGGATGGGAAAGATCCCCTGGAGAAGGAAATGGCAACCCACTCCAGCATTCCTGCATGGGAAATCTCATGGACGGAGGAACCTGGCGGGCTACAGTCTATGGGGTTGCACCATAGTTGGACATGACTTAGCATCTACACAACAAACAACAGCTCTCTATTTACCTCTTAGTTTCTGTTTACTTAGTTACTGTTTACAACTTCTTTCCTGACTGTTATAACCCTATTTGCCTCCCAAGCCCTGTGTGTAGTCTTGCAGCCCTAGCTCCTTTAGTGATTTATGTTTATCTTTTTATATTTTCCAAATCAAATTCCTGCAAAGTGACTATTACTGGCTAGGCAGTTTGGCCAAACCTGTCTATTGCAGGCCATCTCAAGACTGAGCATCCTTAAGATAGATGATCATCCTTATCTAATCAGCAAAACTTGGGAATTATGTGCAATGTATGATACAGAATATTCTGTCTTTATCTGTTACACAGATTTCCCCTGTGTCATTTATACTTTGCTGCTGCTGCTGCTAAGTCGCTTCAGTCATGTCCGACTCTCTGTGACCCCATAGACAGCAGCCCACCAGGCTCTGCTGTCCCTGGGATTCTCCAGGCAAGAACACTGGAGTGGGTTGCCATTGCCTTCTCCATTGTGTGAAAGTGTATAGTGAAAATGAAGTCGCTCAGTCACGTCCGACTCGTAGCGACCCCATGGACTGCAGCTTACCAGGCTCTTCCATCCATGGGATTTTCTAGGCAAGAGTACTGGAGTGGCTTGCCATTGCCTTCTCCCATTTATACTTTATGGAATGCATAATGTAGCAGTGGAGATATTCCCAGAAAACCCTGAGTTTATATGATTCTCATAGCCCCCAAAATTCACAGCTAGAAGAATTAGTGAAAGAAAGCTTTTTTTTCTCATATGTCCAGCTGAAATCCCAAGGAGTATTTGATTGAACAAGATTGAGTCATGGTTTATTCCTTATTCAATGAGTAATTGAGACTTGAGTGGGGGAGGGGATAAAGTACCTAATCAGACCAATATTCAGGGCAGCAATGGGAGACACAGACAAAAAGAACAGACTTGTGGACACAGGAGAGGGTGGGACAAATTGAGAGAGTAGCAGGGAAACATATATGTTGCCATATGTAAAATTAGATAGTCAGTGGAAATTTGCCGTATGATGCAGGGAGCTTAAATCTGGTGCTCTGTGACAACCTAGAGGAGTGGGATGGGGTGGGAGGTGTGAATCAGGTTCAAGAGGGAGGGGATATATATATACATCCCACACACACTTATGACTGATTTATGTTGACATATGGCAAAAATCAACACAATATTGTAAAGCTATTATTGTCCAATTAAAAAATAAATAAAATTTTAAAAAGAAAGACCTGGATCTTGTACTCAATGTTTGAGTTAGGAGATTGAATAAGATCTACTTGAACCACATAGACTGGAATGGAATAGGAGCTGTCCTTCAAGGAGCAACTGGCAAGATTAATACTTGACTTAGTAAATTTCACATAGAAAAGCATACTCTTGTTAGAGAAATATCACTTGTCACACTTTAAATCATAATCTTACTGACACTTGGTTTACTGGTCTTTTTTATAGTTTTTAAAATAATTCCTCAATTGTTTATCATATCAAGCAACCTTCCTGAGGTAATTTGAATTTAACAAACTTTCAGCAAAAAGCTACTAAATGACTTAAACACAACTGCTTATGTTATGAAGAATATAAAAATGAGTAGTATATAAGCTCAGACTTCAAGCAGTGTACAGACTAAGAGAAATATAGAATGACAAGATAAATTTAATACAGTGTGGTGAATTCAGTTATAGAGGTCCATTTACATTTGGGGAGGGAGGCAGTACCATGCAGTGCATGGAACAGATACAGAGACAGATCTAGAGAGATCTGTAGGTGGGGACATTGAAATTAAGTCAGAGAAGGGTTCAAGACAAAAATAACACTGTGATCTAGGGAGGCAGTGATGCATTCTGTATAAAAGAAGCTGTATTTTATTCATATACATTACTGAAATATTTTAAAGTGTGTTTTTCAGGGCAGTATAACTTCTTTAATTCACTTGAGCTAAAAAATAGCTATGATGATCAAGGAAACTAGTTTCTTAGGGTTTGTTGGAGAAGAGAAATCTGAGAAGAAAATTTTATCATATTAAAAACTAACAGGTCAATTATAGACTATTGGACTCTTCAGTGTTATATGAACTTCAGTTCAGTTCAGTTCAGTTCAGTCACTCAGTCATGTCTGACTCTTTGTGACCCCATGAATCGCAGCATGCCAGGCCTCCCTGTCCATCACCAACTCCCAGAGTTCACTCAAATTCATGTTCATTGAGTTGGTGATGCGATCCAGCCATCTCATATATGAACTTACCATGTGATAAAAAGAGAGATAAACATACAACATACAAAGTAGAGGGTTCTAGAGAGTAGTATAAGGCAAATCCTAAACTCTGAACTCACCTCCTCCAATGGACACAACAGATTTGCAATTATGGAATAATTCTCTTGAAAAGGCACCTGAATGCTGGATGAACAGAGCCCCACAACAAAAGATAAAAGGACAGCATTGAGCATTTAGATGAAAAAGGCAAAGATATGATCCTGTACTCATATATTGGCAAGGAAACAAACCACACCCCAGCAACAGTGATCCACAATTGGGGGAGATCACAAGGGAATAGATCTTTTCCATGAAGAGCAAGGAATTTGAACTCCACATCAGGTACTTTGATCTCTAGGTCCTACATAGGAAAGACAAGACTCTAAAATTACTGTTTTTGAAAACCAATGAGGAATATATCCAGGAAAACTAAAAAAAAAAAAAAAATGGAGAGAATGAAAAACTCACCCTTAAAAGTCTCATGCTCCAACTGAACTTGACCTGAAAAGAAGCACAAAAACATCAGATTGAAAGGCAGATGGACTATATGTAGAGGGGATCCATTTACTAAACTTGAAGCATCTACTGGAAAGCAAGGAAAGAGTTGGGATGTTCCCCAGGGACTGAGCCACTAGTGGGGGACATTTTTGTAATCCCAGGCTTCCTTGTTAATGCCAGTACTGGTAGATGCCATTTTGGGATTTTCTTCCTAATCTGTCAGCTCCAGTAGGCACACCCACTGAGATCCCACTCAACCTTGTGCTTGAGCTGAGCCTCATAGATTGGCAAGTGATAGCCCTGCCTACCAACATGCTGTAGCAACCAGACATGGCCCCACTGCCACAGGAGGGTGCTTGCAGCTGACATAGGGAACACTTCTTGAGTGCCTGGCTCTGGTGCCAAAGCGAGACTGCACTTCTGAGCCCCACAGGACATCTAAATGAGGTCATTCTTGCATGCCTGGGAGATATAACTGATTTACTTAATATATATATAAACTTGGGATGGGGGGGCAGAGGGAGAGAAAACTAGGCCAAGTAAGGAGACAAAGGAACATGTTCCAATGGAAAGAACGGGACAAAATCCCAGAAGAACTAAATAAAACCAACACGAGCTATTGATCTGATAAGATTCAAAGTAATGGTCATAAAAATGTTCACTAAACTCAGACGAACAGTGAGAACTTCAAAAAATAAACAGAAAATGTAACAAAGCACCAAACAGAAGTTACAGCTGAACTGAAAACACACTAAAGGGGTTCAAAAGTGTATTAGATAAATGGGCTTCCCTGGTGGCTCAGAGAGTAAAGAATCTGCCTGCAATGCAGGAGACCTGGGTTCCATCCCTGGGTTAGAAAGATCTCCTGGAGAAGGGAACGGCTTACCCACGCCAGTATTCTTGCCTGAAGACAATGTGTTCTTCCATGGACAGAGGAGCCTGGCAGGATACCATGAGGTCACAAATATGACTGAGAAATGACTGGAACTAACACTTTAACTTTTCAAGAATGCATTTGCAAGTTGGAGAACAAAACAATGGAAGTCACCCAGAGATGCAAAATGAAAAATGAATTTTAAAAAGTGAAGAGATGAGATCAAGATAGCAGAGTAGGAAGATCCTGAGCCCACTTCCTCTTAAGGACACACCCAAACTACAACTGTATATTGAACAACTCTCTCTGAGAATGACATGAAAAGTAGCAGAACATCTCTTCAACAATTAAGGATATGGAGAAAAACACACATACACACACACACACCCTGAGATGGGTAGGAGGAGAAGACAGCAATCTAGTCAGTCCACAAATCAGCAGGCAACCCAAAAGAGGAAGAGGGTATCACAAACTTAGAGATCTTCCTTAAGGATCAAGGCACCCCAGCCCAGAAGACTAGCTCCAGGAAGATGAGACTCCTTATCTGATTATGACTGGGAGAGCTACAGGACTATAAGAAACTGTAAGAAACTCACTTAAAAAGTGGGCACACAGACTTATTCACTCTAAGTCCCAATGCAGAAGCAGAACATTGAAAGGTATCTGGTCCTCTAACTGGCCTCCTAAGGCCACACGCCAGCCCACACCCAGCTGCAGCTCCAACCTTCCACACAACCTTTACCCCCACCTAGGTAGTGGTCTGTGGTGCATCACAGAAGAAACCCCAGCCTTCACTAAGCTCCTGCTCTCACATCTCCAGTTACAGCCCTAACTTATCAATGCTGTGGACCCCAGGATGCCCTGGGAGAAGCCTTGGCACCAGGCTCCAGATGTAGACCCTCAAGTTCTAGTCCCCTCAATCCCCAAGGTTTGCCCAGAAGAATTCTTAGGACACACTGTGCTCTGACTCCAGCCCCTACTACCCTCCCAAGGAGACAATTTCCCAAGGGCCACAGGAGAAGCCCTGGCATGCACTAGGTTCCAGCTTCACTGTCCCTCATCCCAGCCAAGGCAGCAGCTCCTGGCTCACTCCCAACTCCAACTTCAACCCACACCACCAAGGCAGTAGCCCCAGAGTGCCCTGGAAAAAATTCTGACCTGGGCTTACTTTAGCTCCAACCCTCCCACCAAAGCCACCAGACACATACAGTCTATATAAAGAAGATGCTCCGACACAAGGACACACCTTTAAGACTAAGAGAGGAAACTGTTTCATCTAATTAACAGAGACAAACAAAGAAAGTCAAACAAAATGAGAAGACAGAGAAATATGTTCCAAATGAAGCAACAAATAAAATTCCAGGGAAAATCCCTAATGAAATGGAGTAATAAATAAGTAATTTATTGATAAAAAGTTCAAAGCAACGGTCATAAAAATGCTCATAACTCAGGAAATGAACAGAGGAACTAAGAAATTCAGTGAAGAATTAGAAATTATTTTTTTAAATGAACCAATCAGAGTTAAGAATAAATACCAGACATGAAAAATACACTAGAGGGAATCAACAGAAAAATAGGTGACACAAAGGAATTCATATGTGACCTAGAAAAGAGAATAGTAGAAAACACCCAATCGGGGCACAAAAAAGAATTTTAAAAGTTGAGGGTAGTTTAAGGGACCTCTGGAGCAACATCAAGCATAATAACATTCACAGTATAGGAGTTGCAGGAGGAGAAGAAAGAAAGACAGGGGCAGAAAAAAATGTATCTGATAAAAGAGTGACCAAAAGCTTCTCCAACCTTGGGAGAAAAAATTAAAACCAAAAGGAAGTTCAAATAAGAACACTGTCTCAGTGAAGACTCAATGTTCCAGTGAATTCTGATATTTCAAGCAATCTCTAAGACTTTTTTTATCTTTCTCATATTAAATACTTAGCATATAATATTTGTCATTGTTAATTTAGTTTCTTTCATGTGTGCATAGTTTGTCTCCAGTAAGACTGTAAACTCCTTGGAGATGTAGACTTCCACTTCTTTCTATTATGTTAGGTTTACAAATAGAAACAATTATCTTTTTAAACCAATGTATTACATAAAATAAGTTATAAAGCAAGTATGAAAGTTAGATTCATTGCTTTTATTCTTTTTAAGATAGTTGGATTTATGGATATTAGACAAAACATAGATGTTCGATGTCATCTTGTCAAACTGAATTAGTCATCTAATTTAGGAGGTACTGAAGAGAAGGAAAACTTGAGGCAGGAAGACTCAGTAAGATATTGAACAAATGCTGAAGTGATAAGGAAGAAGGGATCCTCCAGGGGCTTTGGTAGTCCATAGGAAGTTGAGGCAGATGAGGATAATGTCATAGAAGGAAGACGCCAAAATTCTAGAAACTAGTTCCTTAAGAAATAATGCTACAGTTAGTTAAAAATAAAGAACAAAAAAGCTTTGAGATGCTATGCCTTTTCCAAACAGGGAAACTTTTTTTTTTTTTCTTTTTAGCCACACACTGAGCAGCTTCCATAGTATGCTTTATATACTTACAGACTACTGCACACTGTTGTGACAATTCCCTTTGAAGTTGCTCTCAGTGGTATATGGGTGGATGAAAGAAAGTCCTGTAATCTTTCTGAGCAGGGCTGGGATATGGTAAAGCAAAAGGAACCATGGGGACTAGACCTGACCAGGTCTTCAAAAGATCTTTTCTATCCCTGTTAAAAAGTGTTCATTCTTAGTTGCCACCCTCTCAGAAAAAACTGTGACCCTCAGGAGTTTTATTTGGAACAACATGAATAGTTTTACTTTCAATAGTTACAGGGCAAATGACAGGTTATATTTAATTTTTTATGTATCTTTATTTACATAGACTTTAGCGATATCCCTGCTTGCTGTATAATTTGATTTATTTTGGGACATCAGAAAGAATCCATTGAAACTGCATATGGGCAACTGCCTACTTGGGCAGCAAAACATGTAGCACAGAGCAGAATAGTAAATGAAATTCAGTTTAAAAATCACAGAGTACTTTAAAAGTGAATTGTGAGCATTTTTATAAAAGCATGCTTTATCTGAAAACAAAATTATTAGCTGAAGAATAAACAAGTCAGTGTTTGAGAATATCTTACCCATAATTTACATAAAAGACCTACAAAATGTGCAATGGATTTCAAATCTTCAAATCTCCTGATGATAGATACATAAATGTATGCATATATAGAATATAACCTTTTATTTTGACTTTTGCTAATTTTCTTAATTCAATGTTTAAAATATTTAAAATAATACATTAATACAAATACATTAAATAAGAAAGTGTTTAAAACATATACATTACCACATGTAAAATAGACAGCCAATGGGAAGTTGCTATGTGACCCAGAGAGCTCAACCTGATGCTCTGTGAGAGCCTCTAGAGGTGGGACGGGGTAGGAGGTGGGAGGGAGTTTCAAGAGGGAGGGGACATATGTAGATCTATGACTGATTCATGTTAACGTGTGGCAGAAACTAAGACAGTATTGTTAAGCAATTATCCTCCAATTAAAAATAAATAAATTTATTTTAAAAATAATTTTTTTCTTCTAATATTAAGCTTATGACATAGAATGCATTAAACAGAACAGACTTGAGTTCAAAGTGTGGTTCTATCACCTTCATATCATCTCTAAACTTCAGACTGGGGCTTTGCAGGTGGCACTCCTAGTAAATAACAAGTCTGCCAATGAAAGAGACATAAGAGGTGCCTGTTTGCTCCCTGGGTTGGGAAGATTCTCTGGAGAGGGGTATAACAACCCACTCCAATATTCTTGCCTGGAGAATCCATGGACAAAGAAGCCTTGCAGGCTACATAAGGTTGCAAAGAGCTGGACATGATTTAAGTGGCTTAGCACGCATGCAAGCACAAGCCTCAGGTTGCTGATCTAAAGAATGAGGATACTAATAGCAATAAGGATACATATTCAACATAGTAGTTAAAGCTTGGATTCTGAATCCTGAACTACAATCCTGATATTACACTCTAGCTGTGAGACCACAGAGAAGTTACTTAACTTGACTGTGCTGCAGTTTCCTCAATTGTAGAATGAAAGTAATAATACTAGTTTCTGCTTCATAGAGTTGTGAAACTTAATGCCTTAGTTTGTGTAAAAAGCTCCCAGAGGAGAGTTTCAGTTCAGTTCAGTCGCTCAGTCGTGTCAGACTCTTTGCGACCCCATGAATTGCAGCATGCCAGGCCTCCCTGCCCATCACCAACTCCCAGAGTTCACTCAAACTCTTATCCATCGAGTCAGTAATGCCATCCAACCATCTCATCCTCTGTTGTCCCCTTCTCCTCCTGCCCCCAATCCCTCCCAGCATCAGAGTCTTTTCCAATGAGTCAACTCTTCGCATGAGGTGGCCAAAGTACTGGAGTTTCAGCTTTAGCATCATTCCTTCCAGAGAACACCAAGGACTGATCTCCTTTAGGATGGACTAGTTTGATCTCCTTGCTGTCCAAGAGACTCTCAAGAGTCTTCTCCAACACCACAGTTCAAAAGCATCAATTCTTCAGCGCTCAGCTTTCTTCACAGTCCAACTCTCACATCCATACATGACCACTGGAAAAACCATAGCCCTGACTGGACGGACCTTTGTTGGCAAAGTAATGTCCTTGCTTTTCAATATGCTATTTAGGTTGGTCATAACTTTCCTTCCAAGGAGTAAGCCTCTTTTAATTTCATGGCTGCAGTCACCATCTGCAGTGATTTTGGAGCCCCCCAAAATAAAGTCTGACACTGTTTCCACTGTTTCCCCATCTATTTGCCATGAAGTGGTGGGACCAGATGCCATGATTGTCATTTTCTGAATGTTGAGCTTTAAGCCAACTTTGTCACTCTCCTCTTTCACTTTCATCAAGAGGCTTTTTAGTTCTTCTTCACTTTCTGCCATAAGGGTGGTGTCATCTGCATATCTGAGGTTATTGATATTTCTCCTGGCAATCTTGATTCCAGCTTGTGCTTCTTCCAGCCCAGCGTTTCTCATGATGTACTCTGCATATAAGTTAAATAAGCAGGGTGACAATATACAGCCTTGACGTACACCTTTTCCTATTTGGAACCAGTCTGTTGTTCCATGTCCAGTTCAGCAAATATTAATTGCTAAGTGTCTTACTATTATTTTCTGTCTGCAGCTATTTCTGC
This sequence comes from Bos javanicus, assembly GCF_032452875.1. NCBI lineage: Eukaryota > Metazoa > Chordata > Mammalia > Artiodactyla > Bovidae > Bos > Bos javanicus. The sequence continues at coordinate 40,399,258 of NC_083870.1, forward strand.
AAGAATAATGTGACAATTGTAAATGCTATAGACAGTGCCTGGAATATTCTAAGTGCCTAAAAATTAATAGTCAGTTTAAAATATAGAAGTAAAAGTATCTAATAATTTACTAAGGAAAAATTTCTGTCCTCATCAATTAAAACAAATCATCAATTATTTTACTTTAATGACTTTTATTATTTCCATAGATAATTTTAATAGTGACTGAAGACTGCTCTTTATTGTTTTCTCAAAGAGACTCTAACAAAAAACAGACCTGTAACTAATAATATATGATCAAATCATGACTTATTATTATATACCATCTCCATGACTATTTTGTGCTTATACACGCAGCTTTAAAAAAGTATTTTATTCCATAGTTGTGATTGAAAAGAACTGTTAAATAAAATATCCAAATGATAACAGTTAAATTCTCAATTTTATCTTTCTTAAGTTACATGTAGTACTGGTTTAAGTAATTTAAGCTGGTGATAATAATAAAATTGATCGTAATGTAATATATATATATATATATATATATATATATATGTATATATATAAAGTTGCTCAGTTGTGTCCAACTATTTGTGAACCCATGGACTATACAATCCATGAAATTCTCCAGGACAGGATACTGGAGTGGGTTGCTATTCCCTTCTCCAGGGGATCTTCCCAACACGGGGTCAAACTCAGGACTCTTGCATTATAGGTGTAGTCTTAATAGTTGAGCCACCAGGGAAGCCTAGCAATGTAATAGTATTTCTTTTAAAAATAGAGAACTGACTGTCAGGTTTCAATCTAATTCAACACAGCCATGCTGCTGCTGCTAAGTCACCTCAGTCATGTCCGACTCTGTGCGACCCCTTAGATGGCAGCCCACCAGGCTCCCCCGTCCCTGGGATTCTCCAGGCAAGAATACTGGAGTGGGTTGCCATTTCCTTCTCCAATGCATGAAAGTGAAAACTGAAAGTGAATTCGCTCAGTCGTGTCTGACTCTTTGCGACCCCATGGACTGCAGCCTACCAGGCTCCTCTGTCCATGGGATTTTCCAGGCAAGAGCACTGGAGTGGGGTGCCATTGCCTTCTCCGAACACAGCCATGAAAAGACTAATATTTATTTAAACGCTTTTTTAGTTAATACAAGGGAGGAAAATATAAGTTACATAGCCTCAAGATTTAAGCAGCTTAGAGTGAGATGAATATGCCAAAAAGATAAAGTAAACACAGTGAGAGTTCAGTGAGCATCACAGGAAGAGATTCCATGTGGATGAGGATCAGGGGGAAAAAAGAAAAGCCCAGAGACAGGATTTGAAGGATTGCTAGAATTTCAACAGATGGACATAGAGAAGAATGATTTCATGGTAGTGATGGAGGGCATCTTTGAGTAGGGCAAATATCTATTGTGATTGCATAATAGGGTAGGTTATTTTTGAAACTGTGGTAGATATAATTGGAAACATAGACTGAGACACTTTTTAAGGACTAATATCAAGCTAAAGCATTTTCTCTCTATTAAACAGGTATTTTTTCCTTCTTATTCTTTAAAACTCTTTGGAATCCCATGATCTCCCAAACCTTTGACATTGCTCCTTCACTCTTTTTAACTAAATCTATTTTAATTTAAGTAGTATACTTGAATAGTTTCCTCAGATATGCTGATGATACCACTCTAAAGGCAGAAAGTGAAGAGGAACTAAAGACCCCCTTGATGAGGGTGAAAGAAGAGTGAAAAAGCTGACAAACTCAACATTCAAAATTCTAAGATTGTAGCATCTGGTCCCGTCACTTAATGAGAAGAAGTGGAAGCAATGACAGATTTTGTTTTGGGGGCTTTAAATCACTGCAGATGGTGACTGCAGCCATGAAATTAAAAGATGCTTGCTCTATGGAAAGAAAGCTATGATAAACATAGACAGCATATTAAAAACCTAGACAGCATGTAGGGTTCATAGGCTGAGCCCTATAGAATTGATGCTTTTGAACTGTGGTGTTGGTGAAGACTCTTGAGAGTCCCTTGGACTGCAAGGAGATCCAACCAGTCCATCCTAAAGGAAATCAGTCTTGAATGTTCATTGGAAGGACTGATGTTGAAGCTGAAACTCCAATACTTTGGCCACACGATGAGAAGAGTCAACTCGTTGGAAAAAACCCTGATGCTGGAAAGATTGAGGGCAGGAGGGGAAGGCAGCAGAGAATGAGATGGTTGGATAGCATCACTGACTCAATGGACATGAATCTGAGCAAACTCCAGGATATACAGGGGAGCCTGGCGTGCTGCAGTCTGTGGGGTTGCAAAGAGTAGGAAATGACTTAGCAACTGAACAACAAAAACAATATGGCAGCTAATGGCTATAATAAAATAGTAATCTCTGTTGTATCTATAGCCTAGTCCCTAGGCCCACTTGACAAAAACTTTTAAGTTACTGAGACTAGAATTTCTTATTTTAATTATATATATATTTCTTGCAAAGATGGATATTTAACTGTCTGAAACACGCTGATAAGCTGCCCTGTCTTTTATTTTTCTCACCCTGCCCTCTCTTTCCTTATCTCTCTCTAAGTCCACACACATGCAGGTGCACACACTTCCTCTCCACTATGCTCTCAATAGGATTTATTAAAGTTTTTCTTTACATAAATATTCACTGTTTATATGCCTATGAATATGTAAATATTATTTAAGCTGAACCACTTAATGAACCATAGAGACATTTTCTCTAAATAGTTTATATTTTTTTCTAGAATTTATAATTACTTCATTATAACATTGGCTTGGTCTTCAATGTACTAGCTAGTCATTTTCCTCCAACTCTGAGAGAAGTATAAAACATGAATAAATGATCAAAAACATTAAATAATCAGTGTATCTGTGTATGTTACTATCTATATTTCTTTCTTGCTACCTGTCTATCATCTATTTTTTTTTTAATCTTCAATGTCAATGCTCCTAGAAACCCTAATCCTCATATTCTACCCAGATTGATTTCTCCCTAGTACAATGCACTAATATCCTGGGATTTCCCTTCATCATCATTCTGAGAATCCTGTCTACTGGTCTCCTATGATACAATTACTTCCTTGATCACTTTACACTTTTCATTCCATTTGCTCTTTCATTAAAAATGACTTTTATTCCTATAAAGGAATGTTAGTGGGACTTTTGTAAGGAAGAAAGATTGAACTCCTGGGTTCTATTCACCATGTTTAACTGAAAGTCCCTTTTAATTATAACAGGTGATCTTCTAGTTCACAGAGAAAACAGATGCTATCTGGCTTAAACTTTATCAACTAATTGCTTCCATGCCTTAAGACTCATTTATATTGGCACCAAATCTCTCTTATTCCTTCAAATTTTGAAACTAATTCCCATCTTGATTCCCTGCCTTCCCTGATCTAGTTTCTGCTTCCTTCACAGTGATGCTTATTGAAAATTTTCTGCCTTTGCTAACTCTGTCTCCACAACTCATTCCATATTTCTGACAACCAGGTTTTCAGCCCTATCACCTCCCTGGAATGGTTTGTGTTTGGGTTACTCATGGCTGAAAATGACACATTTTTAAACATGTTGTCTTTTTTCCATCCATACTACTTTTGATGCATTTAGTCTCTCCTTTTTAAAGACCTTCACCTTGTGTTGCTTTATGAGCACTCTCACATTTGGGATTGCACATTTTAATCAGAAATTTAATTAATGTCATTAAATTAAAAAAAGCAAAGGATTACTTTGCTTTTGTATTATAAGTAATAAGGATTACTTATTACTTATACTTATATTACTTATTACATTACCTTTATTATATGATTATAATATATATTTACATATATAAGTATGTATATAATTATATTACTTATGTTACTTATTACTTATTATACTTATATTACTTATATGAATAATAAGAATTACTTATTACTTATATTATTTATAAGTAATAAGGATTACTTATTTACTTAGCTTTTACCATTGTTGATATTTTTGTTCTCTTATTGTTGTTTAATGAGAAATTTATTTTGGATGATGAGAAAACAGAAGGGCAATTGCCCCAATGCTTATTTTTCTCTAAGCATAAGTCAAAAAGGACTGACCATCTTCTCTCATTACATTGACTTGTGGTGGATGAAATTTGTGAACATGGCTGCAATTTTTACAATGGTAAATTTAATTCTATTTCTAGATGACATGGGTTTATTATATTAAAGTTATCTCATGGCATTTCTTTCAGAGAAGTCTGTTGTCATTTTATGGGTTCATTACTACCCTTGTACATATCTGCATTGAGTTTCCTGTACGTTTTATATAAGTTACCTGAAAATTGCTTCACATTTTTCATAACTAAAAATTACTTCTTTCTTCTATATAACCCTCAGGCATTTTGTGTGATTCACTATATTTTTTATGTAAAAAGTGAGGCTTGCCTCTTCTAATTATTCTACTTCTTAAGCTGGGGATTTGTACTTTAAATTGTTAGTTACTAAGTATTAAGTCTGGAACAAGATACGACACTTCAGATATAGCAAAGGTAAATTATGGCATGCGGCACTATTATAAGGTGTGCTACTATTTTTGTAGTAACTTTATCCACTCTATAACCACAAATAACTATTTGTCTAGTATGTGTGTCGTTTTAAGGAAATTATGTTGCAGCTTGTAATTACTTGCACTGACATCCATCCTCTCAAACTTGGACCTTGCACTGCCTCAAATGTACTTGAGGCGGGGGGAAGAGAAGAGAGCCTGGGATGTTTTCCTAGATCTGATTAAAACCATGGTATTTCTTTTAGTCCTTTAAGAATAAATTTGCTTTACTTTTGGGATAAATGAGTCTAGTTGTGTTTCCTTAAAGAGTAATTTAGAGAGAGTAGAGAGAAAATGTCAGCAAGTTCTTGGAGTTCCCTCAGGGATAATTCCAAGTGTACAATGACTGCTAACTCTGCATATAATGCGCATGAACACACACACACAAACACATTCGTAAAATAGGATTAATTGCCTGAACAGTTAGGAAGGTTTTTTCCCCATCATTTATTGTTCTAATTAAACAGATTTCTCAGTAACTTAACAGGACTTAACAATCACCCTATTAAAACTCTATCTTTTTGTACATATACTCCTCATTTTTACCCTTTGTACTCTGCATGCATTTCTGCTTTTCAGCCACTTGCTCCTTCATAGACCTTGTGCATGCTAAGTCACTTCAGTCCTACCTGACTCTTTGTGACCCTCTGGACTATAGCCTGTCAGGCTCCTCTGTCCATGGGATTCTCCAGGCAACAATTCTAGGGTGGGTTGCCATGCCCTCCTTCAGGGGATCTTCCTGACTCAGGGATCAAACCTGCGTCTCTTATGTCTTAAGCATTGGCAGTCAGGTTCTTTACCACTAGCACCACCTGGGAAGCCCCTTCATAGATCATGCCCTCAGATTATTTCTCTGCTTGGCATACCTGTAATTTTGTCTTTATTACTCAGAATTCTGATTATCCCTCATATTCATGTATTACCTATTTTGTAAAATATTATCTATCCCACTAAAAAGTAAATCTTCCCTTTCTCTTTGCTTCCAAACATTTATTTTTTACAATATTTGTCACAGTTGGTTTATACATAATGATTAAATGTCTCCTTGTCTTTCCATCTAGGCTGTAAAATCTGTAAACTCCTTTCTGTGAGGAATCATACCTTGCTTATATATTTGGAATGCACAAGGCTGCAGGTGCCCATCACCAAGTATTAAATGCATGTTTATTAGCTCACAGAGTCAATGCTGTTATTCTTTTGGGAATGCTTTCATCTTGTTTCTCCGTTTATTGAAATGTTCTGTTTTTCGGAAATCAGCTCTTCCTTGTCATCATTTCTAGCGACCTCCACTCTCAGTAATGTGCCTAACTGGAGAGCTATTTGGAGGATCTGAGGAGCTAACATATAGGTGATGTGCTTAGCGGTACCTGTTTGGATAAATGGCAAAGTGGAATGGAGATTTGGGGTCTTTAACTCTTAATTCTGATGAATCAGAATTTGTAACAGAGCTTTCTAAATGGTAGCATCTGTCCCAGTGTCCCTGGGACCCTGGCTTCCTGGCTAAGGAAATATGCATAGAGGACACTCTATAAAAAAAAGAAAAAAGACCATTTGTTATTAGCTAGAAGTTAGTTCTGCCTTTTAAGGAAAAAATTACTTTCTAGCATAAGTTCTAAATTAAAATTAGATAAGCCAATTTCTTGGTCCTTTTCATTGATTCCCCAATCTATCTCATTCCCACATGTCTTTTAAAAGGGCAGAGACATATCCCATAAGGATTGAATTTGCTTGAGATATCTCTTATTGCAACTATCATGTGAGAAGGACTAAAATATTATTTTCATTTAATTTGCTTATTATTTGCCAAGAAAATATTGTTTATTATTTTTCAGGGAAATATTACAAATATTTCCAATATTACAATTATTTATCAGGCAAATAATACAAATATTGTCTCTGCTTCTTACCATAATAATGCATTGAGAACATTGATACATGGATATCCCCTGTAACTGATGACAGAAAAGAATCTCATAGACTGCAAATGACTTGCTCAAAAGTAATCAAAAAAAGAAACATTGTAGAGTATTAAAAATCTCTGGCACTGGTCTTAAGATGGGCTCAAATTATGGGTTTATTAGTTATCAATTATGTGATTTTGCTAAATTTTCTTTTGTCATGTGTAAATGGAATGATGATATTATAAACAATGTATTATTGCTGTTAAAGTGTTTAAAATTCTGATTTAAATGAGAGGTAAGATAATTTGGTTCCAGATCTATGGTTTAGCTTCTACAGGCATTATGCAATATTCATCCAATTCATTCAAAAATATTTATTGAGCCTCTGTTCAAAGTTCTTAGAATAAGTCAAAGGAAAAAAAAAATGGACAAGGGTTCTTGCTCTTGTGGAGCTTATGTTAGAGCAGGAAGAGAGAGTCAATAAACATAATACACAGGTAGATCAGGTGACAAGTGCAATGGAAAAATAAAATGTAGGGAAACATGGGTTGAAAATATCTGGATGTGCCATTTTAAATTGATGATCAGAGTAGAGTTTACTAAATAGATCACAACTGGAAAAAGATGTGGAGAAAATGAGGGATATTGGGAACTTTTCAGGAAGAGAAGCTTTGCACAAAGATCCTAAGATTAGTTGTTACCTGATACGTTTGAGCAATAGCAAAGTGGCAACTGTGGTCAGGGAGAGAGTAGAGAGCAGGTGAGGTCAAAGTAGAACCTTGTAAGCACTCTTGAGGACTTTGATTTTTACTGTGCAGAGAAGTGAATTTATCTGATGTGTTTTAAAAGGATAACTCTGGCTACTACATTGAGAATAGACCATAAGGAAATGACGGAAGAGGCAAAATGACCAGTTAGGAGGTGACTTCAGTGATAAATATGAAGGATGTGACAGCTCAGACCACAGTGGGAGTGAGTGGTGAGGAATGATTAAAGTCTGGAGACAATTTGAGCAATTTTCTTTAAGATCAGTCATGGATGTGTGAGAAAAAAATGAATTGAAAAATAAATATATTTGATGGCAAATAAATACTTAAGAAAAATCAACTAACTAATGAAAAGAATACCAATAATTTATAGAAAATGAAAGAACAGATCCGTTTTTGGAAAGGACAAGAACCAGTCATTTTAGTAAAACAAATGTACTTTGGTTTTACATTTTAAAGAAATCATCAAATAAAGCATACCATATGTGCTGAGGATATCAGTTAGCAAGCATTCATCTTCTTCCTCTTGATTCCGAGGTTTCATTCTCTGGAATTCTAATGGAAAAGGCAGGGCACAAATGAAGACATGGCAGTCTTTGTAAATGCCAAAATTCCAAAGACGGAATATACTATTACTCTTCCAGTAGTAATTTGTGGGTTTATGAAAGACACATGTCAAAGAAGGACTTGCTTATGGATTCAGAGGGAGATTACAATATAAAATAAATGTAATGATATAGTTTAGTGCATGCACATGCCCACAGAACTATGACATATACTTAAAGAGATGAGAAAAATTGAAAAAAAAAAAAAAAACACTCAACAGATGTTCACTTTTAAAAAAATGAGCAAATATGTATTTTCCTCCCATAAAAGATAAGAGTTCCAAGATTCTCTTATTTTCTTCCTTTCTTTTTCCTTTCCTTCCATTTTCCTTTATTTCTCTCTTTCTGTTTTTCTTATTCTCTTTCTCTTCATAATTTGTTTTTAAGGTAATGACTTCTGTTTTGATATATTGCTTTTGTAGAGCAATTTTCGTGGCTTTTTTAATCATCACACATCTCTATCCAACCTGTTTAAGGCTAAAGGGTATTTGTTGTCTCATGTACTGAAAATGTAGAAGAGCTGAGTTAGGGCTCAAGGAGGTCATCAGGAGCCAAGCTCACTCTTCATTCTCACCAGCCACACCATGCTAACTGCTGAGAAAACAAGTAGAAAAAACACTTGTTTCTCTCCCAACTATAATAGCAAATCTTGTTTTGTAATTTTTCTTCCAGCTGGGTCATATGTGCCTCTGAATTGATCACTGGATAAAGAAAGGGCAATGTTTTCCTTTTTAAGACTGGAGGCCCATCCTGAGACTGAAAGAGGAGACAGCTGAGAATGAAGGAGCAGTATTTCACAAAAGAATAGTGTATGTGCTGTTACCAGGTAAATGGCAAACGAAAGCAGAACAACAGATTCCCAGTTCAGGAATAGTTAATGTGTTGAAGATGGAACATGCATAATTCCTTCTCAGGAAACTTCAACAAATTTACTTCTCTTTTAAATTTCTCATTCTGGTTGTAGTATGTATCACTACTCTCCAGAGCCATAACCTCAAAATAGTTTTTACATATTCCCTTTCCCTTGGCTCAATCAAATTCTGTGAATTTATCATCCATAATATCTTTTGCATCTGCAGTTTTGTTTCCATTTTCACTGCCACAATTCGAATTTGGTTTATTATTAATTCTTGTCTAGATAGTTGATTTTCCTAATTGATCTTCCAGGCTTCAATTTCACATTTTTTTTACTTATATACACCAATTTTATTTCATTTTATTTTTCAGGTTTCTATGATTACTAATATTTTAATTTTATTTTCAGTGCTGTAACATTAAAATCACTAACCTTCCCAATTTCTGTCTGCTACTGCTACTACTAAGTCACTTCAGTCGTGTCCAACTCTGTGCAACCCCATAGACAGCAACTCACCAGGCTCCCCCGTCCCTGGGATTCTCCAGGCAAGAACACTGGAGTGGGTTGTTATTTCCCTCTCCAATGCATGAAAGTGAAAATTGAAAGTGAAGTCGCTCAGTCTGTCTTACTCTTAGCGACCCCATGGACTGCAGCCTACCAGGCTCCTCCGTCCATAGGATTTTCCAGGCAAGAGTACTGGAGTGGGGTGCCATTGTCTAGCATCCAACAATTTTATTTTAAGCTACTTTTATGATTATCAATTATTTGGGAGTAAAGGTTGTCTGAAATTGAGTTTAATTCAGGGCAAGCTCTGTAGGCTTCTCCACAGTTCTAAAATTCTGTTGGCAAATAAACATTATCCTATGGAAATGTTAGAGCTATAGTGTATTTTTTATTAAGAAAACCAATATGGTACAAAAGTTATTTTAGAAAAATAGGTCTGACTGGGTGTTAGTTGAAGGAAACACTGGAAGCAGAAAAACAAATTGCAAGGCCACTTACTACTGTAATATAAGCATGATATGATAAGATCTGGACCAAAGGGATCAGATCAGATCAGATCAGTTGCTCAGTCGTGCCCGACTCTTTGCGACCCCATAAATCGCAGCACGCCAGGCCTCCCTGTCCATCACCAATTCCCGGAGTTCACTCAGACTCATCTCTTTCGAGTCAGTGATGCCATCCAGCCATCTCATCCTCTGGCGTCCCCTTCTCCTCTTGCCCCCAATCCCTCCCAGCATCAGAGTCTTTTCCAATGAGTCAACTCTTCGCATGAGGTGGCCAAACTACTGGAGTTTCAGCTTTAGCATCATTCCTTCCAAAGAAATCCCAGGGTTGATCCCCTTCAGAATGGACTGGTTGGATCTCCTTGCAGTCCAAGGGACTCGCAAGAGTCTTCTCCAACACCACAGTTCAAAAGCATCAATTCTTCGGTGCTCAGCCTTCTTCACAGTCCAACTCTCACATCCATACATGATCACAGGAAAAACCATAGCCTTGACTAGACGAACTTTTGTTGGCAAAGTAATGTCTCTGCTTTTGAATATGCTATCTAGGTTGGTCATAACTTTCCTTCCAAGGAGTAAGCGTCTTTTAATTTCATGGCTGCAGTCACCATCTGCAGTGATTTTGGAACCCCCCAAAATAAAGTCAGCCACTGTTTTCACTGTTTCCTCATCTATTTCCCATGAAGTGATGGGACCGGATGCCATGATCTGCATTTTCTGAACGTTGAACTTTAAGCCAACTTTTTCACTCTCCACTTTCACTTTCATCAAGAGGCTTTTGAGTTCCTCTTCACTTTCTGCCATAAGGATGGTGTCATCTGCATATCTGAGGTTATTGATATTTCTCCCGGCAATCTTGATTCCAGTTTGTGTTTCTTCCAGCCCAGCGTTTCTCATGATGTACTCTGCATACAAGTTAAATAAACAGGGTGACAATGTACAGCCTTGACGAACTCCTTTTCCTATTTGGAACCAGTCTGTTGTTCCATGTCCAGTTCTAACTGTTGCTTCCTGACCTGCATACAAATTTCTCAAGAGGCAGATCAGGTGGTCTGGCATTCCCATCTCTTTCAGAATTTTCCACAGTTTATTGTGATCCACACAGTCAAAGGCTTTGGCATAGTCAATAAAGCAGAAATAGATGAGTTTCTGGAACTCTCTTGCTTTTTCCATGATCCAGTGGATGTTGGCAATTTGATCTCTGGTTCCTCTGCCTTTTCTAAAACCAGCTTGAACATGAGGAAGTTCACTGTTCATATATTGCTGAAGCCTGGCTTGGAGAATTTTGAGCATTACTTTACTAGCGTGTGAGATGAGTGCAATTGTGCGGTAGTTTGAGCATTCTTTGGCATTGCCTTTCTTTGGAATTGGAATGAAAACTGACCTTTTCCAGTCTTGTGGCCACTGATGAGTTTTCCAAATTTGCTGGCATATTGAGTGCAGCACTTTCACAGCATCACCTTTCAGGATTTGGAATAGCTGCACTGGAATTCCATCACCTCCACTAGCTTTGTTCATAGTAATGCTTTCTAAGGCCCACTTGACTTCACATTCCAGGATATCTGGCTCTAGGTCAGTGATCACACCATCGTGATTATCTGGGTCATGAAGTTCTTTTTTGTAAAGTTCTTCTGTGTATTCTTTCCATCTCTTCTTAACATCTTCTGCTTCTGTTAGGTCCATGCCATTTCTGTCCTTTATCGAGCCCATCTTTGCATGAAATGTTCCTTTGGTATCTCTGATTTTCTTGAAGAGATCCCTAGTTTTTCCCATTCTGTTGTTTTCCTCTATTTCTTTGCATTGTTCTCTGAAGAAGGCTTTCTTATCTCCTCTTGCTATTCTTTGGAACTCTGCATTCAGATGTTTATATCTTTCCTTTGCTTTTCACTTCTCTTCTTTTCACAGCTATTTGTAAGGCCTCCCCAGACAGCCATTTTGCTTTTTTGCATTTCTTTTCCATGGGGATGGTCTTGATCCCTGTCTCCTGTACAATGTCACAAACCCCATTCCATAGTTCATCAGGCACTCTATCTATCAGATCTAGGCCCTTAAATCTATTTCTCACTTCCACTGGATACTCATAAGGGATTTGATATAGGTCATACCTGAATGGTCTAGTGGTTTTCCCTACTTTCTTCAATTTAAGTCTGAATTTGGCAATAAGGAGTTCATGGTCTGAGCCACAGTCAGCTCCTGGTCTTGTTTTTGCTGACTGTATAGAGCTTCTCCATCTTTGGCTGCAAAGAATAGAATCAATCTGATTTCGGTGTTGACCATCTGGTGATGTCCATGTATAGAGTCTTCTCTTGTGTTGTTGGAAGAGGGTGTTTGTTATGACCAGTGCATTTTCTTGGCAAAACTCTTAGTCTTTGCCCTGCTTCATTCCGTATTCCAAGGCCAAATTTGCCTGTTACTCCAGGTGTTTCTTGACTTCCTACTTTTTCATTCCAGTCCCCTATAATGAAAAGGACATCTTTTTTGGGTGTTAGTTCTAAAAGATCTTGTAGGTCTTCATAGAACCATTCAACGTCAGCTTCTTCAGCATTACTGGTTGGGGCATAGACTTTGATTACTGTGATATTGAATGGTTTGCCTTGGAAAAGAACAGAGATCATTCTGTCATTTTTGAGATTGCATCCAAGTATTGCATTTCAGATTCTTTTGTTGACCATAATGGCCACTCCATTTCTTCTGAGGGATTCCTGTCCGCAGTAGTAGATATAATGGTCATCTGAGTTAAATTCACCCATTCCAGTCCATTTCAGTTTGCTGATTCCTAGAATGTCGACATTCACTCTTGCCATCTCTTGTTTGACCACTTTGAATTTGCCTTGATTCATGGACCTGACATTCCAGGTTCCTATGCAATATTGCTCTTTACAGCATCTGACCTTGCTTCTATCACCAGTCACATCCACAGCTGGGTATTCTTTTTGCTTTGGTTCCATCCCTTCATTTTTTCTGAAGTTACTTCTCCACTGATCTCCAGTTGCATATTGGGCACCTACTGACCTGGGGAGTTTCTCTTTCAGTATCCTATCATTTTGCCTTTTCATACTGTTCATGGGGTTCTCAAGGCAAGAATACTGAAGTGGTTTGCCATTCCCTTCTCCAGTGGACCACATTCTGTCAGATTTCTCCACCATGAACCACTCATCTTGGGTTGCCCCATGTGCATGGCTTAGTTTCATTGAGTTAGACAAGGCTGTGGTCCTAGTGTGATTAGATTGACTAGTTTTCTGTGAGTATGGTTTCAGTGTGTTTGCCCTCTGATGCCCTCTTGCAACATCTACCGTCTTACTTGGGTTTCTCTTACCTTGGGCATGGGGTATCTCTTCACGGCTGCTCCAGCAAAGCGCAGCCATTGCTCCTTACCTTGGACAAGGGGTATCTCCTCACCGCCGCCCTTCCTGACTTTCAACGTGGAATAGCTCCTCTAGGCCCTCCTAGGACCAAAGGGAAGGGGCATGGAAATTTTTTTTAAAAAAGGCAGTTTGAAAGGGAGAACTTTATTTTGGGTTGGCCAAAAAGTTCATTCAGTTTTTTCCATATCCAAAAGATGTTATGGAAAAAAACTGAATGATTTTTTTTTTTTGGTCAATCCAATATTTACTTCTCAATTTAACTATAAAGCACTTAAGGGTGAGAATTGTGTATTCATGTTTCTTCGTGAATTGACTGACAACTAGTTACTTTCAGTAAAGCCTATGAATGTTATTGAGCAAAATTTTGTGACTGATATGTTGGAGAAGTTTCAGTCTGAGTAATTACAAGTATAGGAATTAAGTCTGAAATATTTATCTTTTCTTAATTCTTTTGTCTTCCCTTTTCCTCTCTTCCCTCCCTCTTCCTTTCTTTCTCCTTTCTCCTAATTTTTTTTTTCAGAAGGAAATAATTATTCCTATGGCTTGCTATACATGTTTTTAAAGACACTATGCCTGCTTATTAGTTGATGTGCTGATGATTTTTCTAAACACCAGGATAATATGCCTAGCATTTTTTGTAAAAATAATGACGAGAATAGTTGCTCCCTCCTGTTCTCACATTAAAGATTCACCTGTCTTAAAAAGAAGGCTGGTTGCTACCAAGGTTTATGCTTCTCAATTTGTCAGGGAAAGTAAACCCGGGTTTTATAAACAAAATCTACAATGGGAGATTCTAGGGTCTTGCGTGCTTCATAGTTAACCTCATGCATGTGTGCGTACTCAGTCATTTCAGTTGTGTCCGACTTTGTGCAACCTTATAGACTGTAGCCTGCCAGGCTCCTCTGTCCATAGGATTCTACTGGCAAGAATACTGGAGTAGGTTGCCCTGCCCTCCTCCAGCACCCTTTTGTGCTTCAGCTCAGGTCAGTCGCTCAGTCATGTCCAACTCTTTGCAACCCCATGAAACGTAGCATGCCAGGCCACCCTGTCCATCACCAACTCCCGGAGTTCACTCAAACTCATGTGCATCTAGTCGGTGATGTTATCCAGCCATCTCATCTTCTGTCGTCCCCTTCTCCTCCTGCCCCCAATCCCTGCCAGCATCACGGTCTTTTCCAATGAGTCAGTTCTTCACATCAGGTGGCCAAAGTATTGGAGTTTCAGCCTCAACACCTGTCCTTCCAATGAACACCCAGGACTGGTCTCCTTTAGGATGAACTGGTTGGATCTCCTTGCAGTACAAGAGACTCTCAAGAGTCTTCTCCAACACCACAGTTCAAAAGCATCAATTCTTCAGCACTCAGCTTTCTTCACAGTCCAACTCTCACATCCATACATGACCACTGGAAAAACCATAGCCTTGACTAGATGGACCTTTGCTGGCAAAGTAATAGCTCTGCTTTTTAATATGCCATCTAGGTTGGTCATAACTTTCCTTCCAAGGAGTAAGCGTCTTTTAATTTCATGGCTGCAATCACCATCTGCAGTGATTTTGGAGCCCCCCAAAAATAAAGTCTGACACTGTTTCCACTGTTTCCCCATCTACTTCCCATGACGTGATGGGACCAGATGCTATGGTCTTAGTTTTCTGAATGTTGAGCTTTAAGCCAACTTTTTTACTCTCCTCTTTCACTTTCATCAAGAGGCTCTTTAGTTCCTCTTCACTTTCTGCCATAAGGGTGGTGTCATCTGCATATCTGAGGTTATTGATATTTCTCCCAGCAAACTTGATTCCAGCTTGTGCTTCTTCCAGCCCAGAATTTCTCATGTTGTACTCTGCATATAAGTTAAATAAGCAGGGTGACAATATACAGCCTTGATGTACTCATTTTGTATTTATTCATAATATAAAAACATATTGTAGATGAACATGTATCAGATAATATTCAACATTCTATGTGACTGGCTTCCAATGCTAACAAAACTTTGATATTATCATATGTAGTAATACTTGAAAAAATTTTGTGAAACAAATGTAACAAATATTTTGAACTACATTTTATTAATGAAGAATCTAAAGCCTGTGTGACATATAACAGTCCATGTTATGTTCAGCTTACCTTATTTTTTCTGAACCTGAATTTTTACTTCTAGGAAATTCTTCTTTGCTGTAACATATTGTCCAAATCATAACTGCCATAATCTGACATGATCTCATCTAACTGGACACAAAGATCCCTCTAAGATGGTTGCATGTGCTACACTGGATCAATATAATACCTTGTTCTCCAGATATTAATGTAGTAATTCTAGAACCAGTATATATCAAGCCTGGCCAATTAGAGTCCTTCCTTCTCTGCAGTTTAAAATTATTAATAGAAGAGTGGGAAAAGGATGGTAAAATTGTGAGGAGTGACATCAAGAGTCAACAGAAGTTTGCCACCTACCGTATGGAAGAATACATACATTTTTTTCCAGTAGTCATGTATGGATGTGAGAGTTGGACTATAAAGAAAGCTGAGTGCCAAAGAATTGATGCTTTTGAACTGTGGTGTTGGAGAAGACTTGAGAGTCCCTTGGACTGCA
Organism: Bos javanicus; assembly: GCF_032452875.1. Classification (NCBI taxonomy): domain Eukaryota; kingdom Metazoa; phylum Chordata; class Mammalia; order Artiodactyla; family Bovidae; genus Bos; species Bos javanicus. The sequence goes on from NC_083870.1 coordinate 40,414,900, forward strand.
AAGAGATCCAACCAGTCCATCCTAAAAGAAATCAGTCCTGAATATTCATCGGAAGGACTGATGCTGAAGCTGAAACTCCAATACTTTAGCAACCTGATGCGAAGAACTGACTCACTGGAAAAGACCCTGATGCTGGGAAAGATTGAAGGCAGGAGGAGAAGGGGACTAGAGAGGGTGAGATGGTTGGATGGCATCACTGACTCGATGCACATGAGTTTGAGTAAGCTCCAGGAGTTGGTGATGAACAGGGAAGCCTGGTGTGCTATAGTCATGGGGTCTCAAAGAGTTGGACAGACTGACCAACAGAACTGAACTGAACTGTATGGAAGAAAGTGAGTCTGACACACAAAGAAAAGAAGAGCTGAGAGAGTACTGATTAATATCTGAGTACTGGTTCTTCTGGTTCATAAGGCAAAATTCTATCCTCAACTAATACAGTGGTTTAATTATAGAAACTGATAAATTACCTGTTTGGGAGCTTATCTGGTTCATGATGGCTTTCTGTCTTAATCAGAAGAATTCTAATACAACTGGGAACATAAATACAATGTCCAACAGTACTTAATTAAGTGACAAATGCTTGAATAGGTCTTGGTTTTCTGAGACTCCAAAGCATATTTTTAAATACCTTACAGTGATTAGTTGTATGACGTAGACACTGTTCATACTCAACCCATGCCCCCTTGAGTCCCTTTGCTACTTTCCTGTGCACAGGCTGCCAGGTAGGCTTTCCCTCCCACCAGCCAGCATCAGCATCTCTGTTTTAGAGGACTCTCCACATATTGTCAGGACCAGCTCAGCCTGCACTGCATGAAAACCACAATTGCCTGGGAATTACCACCCCCTGGGAACAGTCCTTAAAAGGTCTGGCAAGCAGTAGGTCTTTATTCTCCATCCCTAGAAAGAATAGCTCTAAGATGGGATTGATTTATGCTGTTTCTGGAAGTTCCCTGAAATATGAGTCAAGTATACCTTCCATAGGACTTGTTTGATAGTGTACCTTTACATGCCTTCCTTCCATTATCATTCCTCTAGAGGGTTTTTGTTTTTCTCTGTTTAAACCTCTGCCCCATGGAATCCTCTTAGGGTATTATTCTAGGGAAGCCAACCTCAGACAACAGACTACCTTAACTCAATAGCAGCCCAGGAATTTAAGGATGAAGAATGAGAGGCCTCAGGTCAAGAACCTGGGTGTGAGATATCAAAGATAGGTAGGAGAGAATTGTTCGGAAGAGAGACAAGAGAGAACAGGTACTAATATAAACAGCGATAGTTGTGTTATTCCTCACCTGGAAATGGGAATTAATCAGAAAATGAGCTAAAAATGTGCTTCAGCTATATTTCCAGTGAGTTGAAAGAGTACACCTTCTTTACGTGAGCCAAACATTACAGAGCAATATTTTACACTGGTGTGTACTTTGGCTTACAATTAAGGTTATAATTTATTCTTCTTGGTTTATTTCCAAGTGTTCACAGCAAATGTCCAGCATACCTGACTGAAGAATATTGTTGGCCAGAAATTTAGAAAGAAATCTTTACTGAAACTTTTATAAAAAGTTATGACCCTTTCCAAAAGTTGATTTGTTAATTCTCTGAGAAGTGTGCAATCTCTTCTCCGCAAAATAAATACACAGACAAAAACCTTTTCTGCATTTACCAGCTAACACCTACCCTTGTTGTCTGTTGAAGCCTTATTCAGGTGAATAGAGAATAGAAATACGGACAATTCACTGATGTGAAAGTCACCATAATTCTGAGATCTGATCTAGAAATGTGGGTTTAAGGAAAGTAATCATTGAGTCCATTATTTAGGTGTTCCAGTCATCTATTTTGTTTTTAAAACATTTCTGAAGCTCTGGTCCAAACTTTTTCTAATTCATCTTTAAAATTGATTATAAAGATAAACATTTGTTCATCACTAATTATGCTGGTTTATTTTCTTTTCTATAAGTCACATATTTTATAGAATAGATCTAAATCATTCAGATGCCTTAAACAGAAGTTTTCATGAGCATCAGCTTCTGACTCCTCAGTGTATTTTTTGTTTCCTGCATTTGCTCTCATACTGAATGTAGGCTTAGAGGTGTTGTGTCTGTGTATATGTGTCTATTTGTATAATACTAATTCTTACTGTTCTCTTCATAGCATTTCCATGCCCCTGGTTCTAATAGATGTGCCTTCTGTCTTGACAGTTCCTGGAGCAGTGCTCTACTTCAGAGTATTGTAGATAGTAGTCAAAGAAACAACTCAAAAATAATAGTTATATAACTTTTTTCTGTTAGACTGTGAGCTACTTGATGGCAGGAACTGTGACTTATTCATCTTTGTATTTCTGGCTAGAATGTGGGCATGTAAAAGATACTCAACAAATATTTGTAGAATGAACGAATAAACAGCTTATGTGTAGAAAGTCCCAAATAGCTAGTCTTTTCCCCCACAACCAATGACACTCCCAGGAGAAAAGAAAGTTGGGTCAGGACAGTGGGTTCTAAGACATCAACTTCTCAGTGTTGGACTTGTCTCCTCCCTGGGGATATAGCAATATATCTTAGAGGGAGAAAAAAAGAGTGTGGCTTTTTCCCCTTCTTTTTCTGTCTGTGGCACAGACTGTGTCCAAATAAAAGATGTGGAACAGTAACTTTTCAAGATGTGACCAACTCCATTTTTATTCTTTTTCAGAACTTCTTGGTAATTAAAAATCATTGCTTTTACTTATATTTCATGTTTTAAAAGGTTAGTTTCTTTTTTGATGCTTTTTAAAAAAATTTATCGGAATATATAGTTGATTTACAATGTTGTATTAGTTTCAGGTACACAGCAAAGTGAATCTGTTACACATATACATATATTCACCCTTTTTTAGATTCTTTTCTCATATAAGCCATTAGACTATTGAGTAGAGTTTCTTGTGCTATGCAGTATGTCCTTATTGGTCATATATTTGATAGATAGTAGTGTGTATATGTCGATCCCAATCTTCTCTTTTATCCATTCCCTGGTAACCATAAATTTGTTTTCTACATCTGTAACTCTATTTCTGTTTTGTAGATAAGTTTATTTGTATCCTTTTTTTTTTTTAAGATTCCACATATAAGTGATATCATATGATATTTTTCTTCCTCTGTCTGACTTACTTCACTTCAGTATGATAATCACTAGGTCCATCTATGTTGATTTAATGGCATTACTTCATTCTTTTTTCTGAATAGTATTCCTTTGTATATTTGTACCACATGTCCTTTTTGTCAGCAGACGTTTAGGTTGCTTACCTGTCATGGTTATTGTGAATAGTGTTGCAATGAACATTGTGGCACATTTATCTTTTAAACTTAGGGTTTTCTTCAGATACATGACCAGAAATGGAATTGGTAGTAGCTCTATTTTTAGTTTTTCAAGGAATCTCTATGCTGTTCTCCATAGTAGCTGTACCAGATTACGTTCCCACCAACAGTGTATGATGGTTCCTTTTTCTCCACACCCTGGTCAGCATTTATTGTTTGTAGATTCTTTAATTGTCATTCTGATTGGTGTGAGGTGATACATTATTGTAGTTTTGATTTGCATTATTATTTCTCTAATAATTAGCAATGTTGAGCAATCTTCTCATGTGCTTTTTAGCCATCTGTCTTCTTTGAAGAAATGTCTATTTAGATCTTCTGCTCATTTTTTTAATTTAATTTTTTTATATCAAGCTGCATGAGCTTTTTGTATATTTTAGGGATTAATCCCATGTCAGTTGCTTAGTTCTGCAAATATTTTCTCCCATTCTGAGGGTTGACTCTTCATTTTGTTTATCGTTTCCTTTGCTGTGCAACCTTTTATGTTTAATTAGGTGCCATTTGCTTATTTTTGCTTTTATTTTCATTACTTGAGGAGATGGATTGAGAAAGATCTTGCTGCCATTTATTTCAAAGAGTGTTCTGCCTGTGTTTTCCTTTAAGAGTAAATAAAGGTGATAAGCAAGTAAACACAGAAAGTGAATGTAAACCTGCAAAGAAATGATTGTGCAAGGTTAAAGAAACCAGTCTGGTAAGTCAAACATAGAATTTTGAACTTCAATTCCAGTTTCTTTTCAGTAAGCTACAATTGTATTTACTTCAAGTTTCTTGGCTTAGTTGTAGCAACATATAAATCAATATTCTGCTCTATGCTAGTTTCCATATTAATTTGTAAGAAATTATAAAATATAGATTGCAGAATTTTATCCAGTATCAAAAAAGTCATAAATGTATCTTGAAGTACCAATAGCAGTACTAAAATATGTACAGTAAAAGTAACTTTAATGCATACAAGAATACTAATATTCATTACTTACATGAAATAGTGATTATTATAGTCATGCAAACTATTCTTCTGATAAAACAATACCACAATATTATTATTATAATGAATATATGGAAATGTTTTAAGCTAGGAAAAATATTCTATGCATAAGATTACTAATTCAGACAAATAGAAGTCTACTTTAAGTTGAGCCATTGAGGAAAATGATAGAAATATATAGTGGGTGTCTCTTCTTAAAAAGCCCAAATTTAACAGGAAATTATACAAACAATTTTTAAAGTCAAACATCTAACACATTGTATTAACAGATTGCTTATCTCTTATCCCATCACATCTTTAGTGCACAATCTTTGCTTTGCTTACTAACATATTCTCAGCTCTCTGCATATTATCTGCATATGACAGAAACTCAATGGGTATTTGTTGAATAAATTCAACTTATAAATATATTACTTTGGTGCACATATTATTATATTATATGTAGCAATACAATGTAACTATATTATCAATATTACATATATGTCCTAGGTTTAATTCAACCAATAAAGGCAAAATCTGGAGGCATGTATTACTAATGCACTGTTTTTCCATTTGTGTAGGTCACTAAATCATCTAACAAAAATTAACACTCACTATGTCTACAGCTCTGTTCTCAGTGTTGGATGGACAATCTAGTGATTGATACAAAGCCAGAGAACAAGGCAACCTGTTTTAAAGCAATTTATCATTGTCCTTATAAAGTGTTGTTTACTAAAGATAATTTTAAATTATTTAACTACATTAAGGAGAAATATCTTGTTTCTCAGATGCAAGGAGCAAATTATAAAGTCAGTTCTAAAATTTATCTTAGAAAATTCTATTTCTTTCATTAATGCTAATATACTTAGAATATAAATACAAAATGCTTTGATTAAAGTAGAAATAATATAAAAAATCTGAAAATTTCAACACAATAAAATATATTATTTGCCATTTTGATAATCTTGAAGATACCATGAAAACTGTACATTATACAAATATTAATTATTTTGCTTAGGGAGTTAGAGAATGTCCCTCTGGGTAGAAATATAATATATTTAGTTAATTCTTGTGTCCCATGAATAATGAGATTTTGACAGAGCTGAAACAGATTTCAGAGTGCTTTACCAACTTTTAGAACTTTGAACTTTGTTCTCAGACTCTCCATGTTAGTAGCAAAGGTGTCAAAAATCACTTCAAGCTTAGTTTAAAATGGTGTGTCTTCCTAATAGAGAAACAATGCCAATTAAAGGCCTTTTTGTCCCAAAGGGATTGCTGGGCATGTTGATGAAGCTAGGCATACTGCAAATACTTTTTAAATCAAAATAATGCCCAGCACCCTACCCCAAGCTTCTTAAATGCCTCCAGCCCTACATTTGATAATCACTGAAGTAATTGAACTTAAGCACTCATTAAATTTTCACTTTGTCTACCTCCTTTCTATTCCTACTTGGAAAAAAAAATCCTCATTATTATTATACCACTAAATTTCAGTATAGGCCTTAGGCTCAGGTTTTCCAGCATGTATGCAAGTGCATATTTGGACAGTTTTCCTGTCTGTGATGATTCTGTGATATGAGTCCTATTGCTTCCATTTTTTTCTGACTATTACCATTAGTTTACTGCTTCCTTTTTATTATCCATCTCTTTGGTCCAACCAAGTGCACTTTATGTCAAGTTCAAGATATTTTTCTACTTTGATACAAGTTATTACTTTAAAATTTTGAGAGCATGACATTCACTTGACATTCACTCTCTCTCAACTCTCCCCTTTATAGGAAGACATGATAACAGATAAGAGGGTCCTCTTTCTTAAATTTGACAATCACAGGAGCTGAAAATATACTTTGTTTTATTGCTACTATTTATCATACAAAATGCCAGTTATAAAAATTACATACAAAATAACATAATGCCTTATGTATTGAGGTGCTCCTATGTTCAATGCATAAATATTTATAATTGTTTTATCTTCTTCTTGGATTGATCCTTTGATCATTATGTAGTATCCTTCCTTATCTCTTACAACAGTTATTATTTTAAAGTCTATTTTGTCTGATATGAGTATTGTTACTCCAGTTTTCTTTTGATTTCCATTTGCATTGAATATCTTTTTCCATTCCCTCACTTTCAGTCTGCATGTGTTCCTAGGTCTGAGTACCCACTGAGTACCCACTCTTTTAGATAGCATATAATCTGTTATACAGAGTGAAGTAAGTCATAAAGAGAACAATAAACATCATCTATTAACACATATATATGGAATCAAGAAAAATGTACTGATGAACCTATTTGCAGGGCAGGAATAGAGACACAGAGATAGAGAGCAGACTTGTGGGCACAGCAGGGGAAAGAGAGGGTAAGATGAATTGCATTGAAATGTATACATTACCATGTGTAAAATAGATACCTAGTGGGAAATGGATGTATAGTACAAAGAGCTCAAGCAGATGCTCTGTGACAACCTACATGGGTGGAATGGGGGTGGTGGTGGGAGGGAGGCTTAAGAGAGAGAGAATATATGTACATTTATGGCTGATTCACATTGCAGAAACAACACAACATTATAAAGCAATTATCCTTCAATTAAAAAAATACCATAATGCATTTTAAGCAGGTTTTAAAACATTTTTTACAGAGAAGAAAAAGCCTATAAAATATTAAAAATATAAAAACTAGATAATTTATTTAGTTATAAAAGCTCTCAATATTGGATTTAGGGTATAGGATGGTGTATATTTAGAAATTCAGGCAGGTTCAAATATTCCTGTCATATGCTAGCTATTTAGTCTAGTGTGGTGGCCCTTTGTTAATTGAATTGTTAATTGTTCATCTCCTCCATTTTTCTGTCAAAGCCCATAACTTTATTTTGGCCTTTTATCTCTCCTCCACTCTCTTCCCACATGTTTGGATTGGGCTTTGTTCTTTTTTTTGTTGTTCTTTTTTATTTGTTTATTTTAGGCTAATTATTTTATTTGTTTATTTGTTTATTGAAGGCTAATTACTTTACAATATTGTGGTGAATTTTGTTATACATTCACATGAATCAGCCATGGGTGTACATGTGTTCCCCATCCTGAACCTCCTTCCCACCTCCCTCTCCATCTGATCCCTCAGGGTCATCCCAGTACACCAGCCCTAAGCACCCTGTCTCGTACATCGAACCTGGACTGGTGATCTATTTCACATATGATAATATACATGTTTCAATGCTATTCTCTCAAATCATTCCACTCCTGCCTTCTCCCACAGAGTCCAAAATTCTGTTCTTTACATCTGTGTCTCTTGCTGTCTCGCATATAGGGTCATCGTTACCATCTTTCTAAATTCCATATATATGCGTTAATACACTGTATTGATGTTTTTCTTTCTGACTTACTTTGCTCTGTATAATAGGCTCCAGTTTCATCCACCTCATTAGAACTGATTCAAATGCATTCTTTTTAATAGCTGAGTAATATTCCATTGTGCATATGCACCACAGATTTCTTATCCATTCGTCTGCCAATGGTCATCTAGGCTGCTTCCGTGTACTGGCTATTGTAAACAGTGCTGCAATGAACATTGGGGTACATGTGTCTCTTTCAATTCTGGTTTTCTTGGTGTGTATGCCCAGCAGTGGGATTGCTGGGTCATATGGAGAAATCACAGTAGACAATACAGAAATACAAAGGATCATAAGAGACTACTATCAGCAACTATATGCCAGTAAAATGGACAACTTGGAAGAAATGGACAGATTATTAGAAAAGTATAACTTTCCAAAATTGAACCAGGAAGAAATAGAAAATCTTAACATACCCATCACAGGCACAGAAATCGAAACTGTAATCAGAAATCTTCCAACAAACACAAGCCCAGGACCAGATGGCTTCACAGCTGAATTCTACCAAAAATTTAGAGAAGAGCTACCACTTTCCTACTCAAACTCTTTCAGAAAATTGCAGAGGAAGGTAAAATTACAAACTCATTCTATGAGGCCACCACCACCCTAATACCAAAACCAGACAAAGATGCCATAAACAAAGAAAACTACCAGCCAATATCACTGATGAACATAGATGCAAAAATCCTCAACAAAATTCTAGCAAACAGAATCTACCAACATATTAAAAGATCATGCATCATGACCAAGTGGGCTTTATCCCAGGGATGCAAGGATTCTTTAATATTCACAAATCAATTAATGTGATACACCACATTAACAAATTGAAAGACTAAAACCATATGATTATCTCAATAGATGCAGAGAAAGCCTTTGACAAAATTCGACATCCATTTATGATAAAAACCCTCCAGAAAGAAGGCATAGAAGGCACATACCTCAACATAATAAAAGCCATATATAATAAATCCACAGCAAACATTATCCTTAATGGTGAAAAATTGAAAGCATTTCCCCTAAAGTAAGGAACAAGACAAGGGTGCCCACTTTCACCACTACTATTCAACATAGTTTTGGAATTTTTAGCCACAGCAATCAGAGCAGAAAAAGAAATAAAAGGAATCCAAATTGGAAAAGAAGAAGTAGAACTCTCACTGTTTGCAGATGACATGATCCTCTACATAGAAAACCCTAAAGACTCCACCAGAAAATTACTAGAGCTAATCAATGAGTATAGTAAAGTTGCAGGATATAAAATTAACACAGAGAAATCTCTTTCATTCCTATACACTAACAATGAGAAAACAGAAAGTGAAATTAAGGAAACAATTCCATTCACCATTGCAATGAAAAGAATAAAATACTTGGGAATAAATCTACCTAAAGAAACAAAAGATCTATATATAGAAAACTATATAACATTTTATAGAAAGAAATCAAAGATGACACAAATAGATGGAGAAATATACCATATTCATGGATTGGAAGAATCAATATAGCGAAAATGAGTATGCTACCCAAAGCGATCTATAGATTCAATGCAATCCCTATCAAGCTACCAATGGTATTTTTCAGAGAACTAGAACAAATAATTTCACAATGTATATGGAAATATAAAAAAACCCTCGAATAGCCAAAGCAATCTTGAGAAAGAAGAATGGAACTGGAGGAATCACCTGCTTAACTTCAGGCTATACTACAAAGCTACAGTCATCAAAACAATAAGGTACTGGCACAAAGACAAAAACATAGATCAGTAGAACAAAATAGAAAGCCCAGAGATAAATCCACGCACCTATGGACACCTTAACTTTGACAAAGGAAGCAAGAATATACAATGGAGAAAAGACAATGTCTTTAACAAGTGGTGCTGGGAAATCTGGTTAGCCACTTGTAAAAGAAAGAAACTAGAACACTTTCTAACACTATACACATAAATAAACTCAAAATGGATTAAAGATCTAAATGTAAGACCAGAAACTATAAAACTCCTAGAGGAAAATATAGGCAAAACATTCTTTGATGTAAATCATAGCAGGATCCCCTATGACTCACCTCCCAGACTAATGGAAATAAAAGCAAAAACTAACATATGGGACCTAATTAAACTTAAAAGCTTTTGCACAAAGAAGGAAACTATAAACAAGATGAAAAGGCAGCCTTCAGAATGGGAGAAAATAATAGCAAACAAAGCAACTGACAAAGAATTAATCCCCAAAATATACAAGCAACCCCTGCAGCTCAATTCCAGAAAAATAAGTGACTCAATAAAAAATTGGGCCAAAGAACTAAACAGACATTTCTCCAAAGAAGACATACAGATGGCTAAGAAACACATGAAAATATGCTCAACATTACTCATTATCAGAGAAATGCAAATCAAAATCACAATGAGGTACCATCTTATGCTGGTCAGAATGGCTGCTATCAAAAAGTCTACAAACAGTAAATACTGGAGAGAGTGCAGAGAGAAAGGAACCCTCTTACACTGTTTGTGGGAATGAAAACTAGTACAGCCACTATGGAGAACACTGTGGGCTCCATTCTTGAGGCAGAATTAGAAAAGTGAACTTGTCCAATATTAATGGGTGCATCACATAGTTGCAAACCTCAAAGCTTGGCTCAGGCATGGGTATGAGGCATGATCAGGGAAAATAAAAAGCAGTGAGGCTTCTCTGGGAATTGCTAGAGGAGAGGTAGTGTCCTATCACCAGGCTTTACTTGAGAGATACTGGGCTTGGTGCTGCTGCTACCTCCTTATCACTGATGGTCTGAAACTAAAGTCAACTCAGAGAAAGCACTGCTGAGAAAAGGTATGAAATCAGTCCTGATGACACTGTTGTGCCAGTGGTAGGACTATTTCTAGAATTCTCAGTTATATAAACAAATGGATTCCTGTTTCTGCTTAAGCCATTTGGGACTGGTGTTTATGCTTACATTTTGTACTTGTATTAGATAATTTTCACTGACTCAGATTTTGATATCAGAATGTGATAATATTAGAAGTAACAGTTTCTCAAAGCTTGAAACTGGATAAATAGAAATAGTGTGTACAGTGGTGAGGTACTCTGTATCCTAGGCTAGGAGCCCAGCAATTCTTATCCTTGGTGCCAACATCCATTGGATTGTTGAAAAAGCAAGAAAGTTCCAGAAAAACATCTACTTCTGCTTTATTGATGATGCCAAAGCCTTTGACTGTGTAGATCACAACAAACTGTGAAAAATTCTTAATGACCTGAGAAGTCTGTAGGTCAAGAAGCAACAGTTAGAACTGGACATGGAACAACAGACTGGTTCCAAATTAGGAAGGGAATACATCAAGCCTGTATATTGTCACCCTGTTTATTTAACTTATATGCTGAGTACATCATGAGAAATGCCAGGCTGGATGAAGCACAAGCTGGAATCAAATTTGCTGGGAGAAATATCAATAACCTCAGATACTCACATGACACCACCCTTATAACAGAAAGTGAAAAAGAACTAAAAAGCCTCTTGATGAAAGTGAAAGAGGAGAGGGAAAAAAAAAGTTGGCTTAAAACTCAACATTCAGAAAATGCAGATCATGGCATCTGGTCCCATCACTTCATGGCAAACAGATGGGGAAACAATGGAAACAGTGTGAGACTATTTTTTTGGACTCCAAAATCACTGCAGATGGTGACTGCAGCCATGAAATTAAAAGACGCTTGCTCCTTGCAAGAAAAGCTATTACCAACCTGCTGCTACTGCTGCTAAGTCGCTTCAGTAGTGTCCGACTCTGTGTGACCCCAGAAACGGCAGCCCACCAGGCTCCCCAATCCCTGGGATTCTCCAGGCAAGAACACTGGAGTGGGTTGCCATTTCCTTCTCCAATGCATGAAAGTGAAAAGTGAAAGTGAAGTCACTCAGTCGTGTCCAACTCTCCGTGACCCTATGGACAACAGCCTACCAGGCTCCTCCGTCCATGGGATTTTCCAGGCAAGAGTACTGGAGTGGGATGCCATTGCCTTCTCCAACCTAGAGAGTGTATTAAAAAGCAGAAACATTACTTTGCTGATAAAGGTCTGCCTAGTCAAAGCTATGGTTTTTCCATTAGTGACGTATGGATGTGAGAGTTGGACTATAAGGAAAGCTGAGTGCCAAAAAATTGATGCTTTTGAATCGTGGTGTTGGAGAAAACTCTTGAGACTCCTTTGGACTGCAAGGAGATCCAACTAGTCCATCCGAAAGGAAATCAGTCCTGAATATTCATTGGAAAGACTGATGCTGAAGCTGAAGCTCCAATACTTTGGCCACCTGATGTGAAGAACTGGCTCATTGAAAAAGACCCTGATGCTGGGAAAGATTGAAGGTGGGAGAAGGGGCCGGCAGAGGATGACATGTTTTGACGGCATCATTTGCTTGATGGACTTGAGTTTGAGCAAGTTCCAGGAGTTGGTGATGGACAGGGAGGCTTGGCATGCTGTGGTCCATGGGGTCACAAAGAGTTGGACATGACTGAGTGACTAAACTGAACTGAACTGAGTGAAACAATTAATTAGAATGTTGCCTGTTGGATCATAAAATTTAGACAATGAGCCTATTAAGGCTGCAGAATAAAAGACTTGGTAGGAAAATTTAGTATGCTAGAGTATGCTGGTTACATTTTGCACTTGGTAAGGACCTGTAGGAAACTGAAAAGACAGCTAAAATTAGCCTATCTGGAACCAGAGAAAGAAGAAAATAGAATTTTTTGACAAAAGCTAACTTTGCCAATTTTGCTATCTACGTGCTGAGAAACTAGGAATCTGAAGACTTGCATGATGGAAATCCTGCCCAAACTAAAAATCAGAGGCAAGGTGGCAGGTAATAATCAAGAACCTCATGTTTTGTACTTCCTGCATCACAAAGGGACAATTGCTTCTGCAGAGCTGAGGCAGAAAAGAGAAGATTATTGGAGTTTTGTCTACCAGGCTTTCAAATTACCCATTGAGCTACAAAACAAAAAATCTAAATTCCAGAGCTAAGGCAGCACCATGCTTCTCAATAAAGTCAGAGACAGAGGTGGTCTGAGGAAGCTTTTAGTATTAGTCATTTTCATTTGAGTCTTCTGATACCTGAAATTTGAAGTGTCCTTGGCTGTTAAGGACATATATAGATCCTTGATTTCTTATATGTAAAATAAGAATGACAATTTTCTTCCAGAATAACTTTAAGGATTAACTTAGACCATATAAGTTGAAGTATCAAGCACAGTGCCTGATACATAGTTGAAACTCAATATGACAACAAATATTATCAATATAGATAGTTCAAAGCTCCAGATAAGAACGTTAGAAAATTAAAGTATAAAAATTTGCATAGTGAATATTAAACTTGTAGACTTATTATTAATGTGTTATTAATAAGAATAATGTATGATTAATAATAATTGTTAATTATTAATATATTGATTATTTCAAGAGATAGTTCTGATGGTAAATACAGTTAAAAAATAATAGATCCATAATTATATAATTATTGAAGCTAAATTTTTTATATTCATTGATAGGAACATATAATCTGAGCTAGTATCACTACTTTATTCTACTGCAAATATTTGTTTATATTTATTTGTTTCCAAGCTTTGCATCATTGTGTACTCAGTTGCCTCAGTCATATCTGACTCTTTGAGACTCTATGGGGTGTAACCTGCCAGGATCCTCAGACCATAAGATTCTCTAGGCAAAAACACTGGAGTGGGTTGCCATGCCATGCCTCCAGGGGATTTTCCTAACCCAGGTATCAAACCCATGTCTCCTGCATCTCCACATTGCAAGTGGATTCTTTGCCATTGAGACACTTTGCATCATTTTTGTTTAACACACTGCTTGGATGACAGTAGACTACTAATTTATGTTTGTTGATTTTATCTATGTATGCATTAACGAAAATCTCATCCTGCAACCATCAAAACAGAATCATATTTAGATCATGAGTCTAATCAAAATATTTTTGTTCAATACCCACTTAAAATAATAAATTTGTGTATAAAATATGGCCTTAAATTTCTGATTTTTGCTGGGAAAAAATTTACCATGATGTGGAGTGTTAGCTGTTTGTCTTTGTAGGGCTCTTTTTACACTGACTCTCCTTGTACTACTTCTCCAGTCTACTGAATTATTTATAGAGTCCCCAGCCTTGGGCCCAGGCCTAACTAACTGCTAAGTAGAATTAGAAAATTTTCTTGAAGATACTTGATAAACAAGAGCAGGGCTGAATCATAGAACCAAAAAATGGAAGTAATTATAAAAGGAATACAGAATTAAAGTGAAATAAAGCCAGAAATGTTAAATTTAGTAATTGAATTTAATTTCAGAATGAAAAAGTTAGGAATATGTAGAAAATAGTGCAATATAAGTTATTATAGTATAGCTCTGTTAACATATTCCATATTTTCCTGAAAGAACCAATTTGATTATTTTCAATATAGTATAAAAAAATGGTATTCTCCGGTGGCTCAGTGGTAAAGAATATGCCTGCCAATGCAGGAGACTCAGATTCAATCCCTGGTTAGGAAGATTCCCTGGAGAAGGAAATGGCAACCCACTCCAGTATTTTTGATGGAAAAGCCCATGGACAGAGGAACCTGGCAGACTACAGTCCATGGGCCCACAGAGCTGGACATAACTTAGTGACTAAGCGTGCATACAAAGATGCAATTTAATTTTTCTTTTTTTATGAGCTGTCTTGTAAAACTCAATATACATAGAAAAATTTCTTTATTGAACTATATTTAAATTTTGTGTTAAAGAATTGGCATATACACATAGTATATTCAAAACTTTTATTGAGTACCCTTTGCATTCTGGACACTGTCTTGGTAGGATTCAAAGCCCTTGCCTCAACAAGCTTCTAGACAATAAGCAGAAATAATAAGTAGATAATGACAATACAAAATGTGAAGTGTTATTATGGTGAAGACACATTGAATAGGCACCTAAACTAAGGTGGAAATTTGGAAGGGCTTAGAGAGTCTTCTAAGAGGCATCTTGAAGGAGTTAAGTAGGTCTCATGGGGCTGGGGTTGGCATTGAGATCTGGGAAATCATTCTCTAAAAAGAAGCTGCAATTTGTGAAGTTTCAAAGTTGAGAAAAAGTATGAGCATTGGAGGATTTCAAATAATTTAGCATGACTGGAGTCACATTAGAATGATGAAGTGGGAGATCTGGAAGGGTCCAAATTCTAAAGAGCTTCATATACCTGCTAAGTTTTGCACTTAATTATAAGGCAGCCAGTATCCATTGAATGACTCTTGCAGATGGTTATACATGATATACTTTGGCCTTTAAAAGAACTTCTCTAAGGTTGAGGAGAATGTCTAAGAAGGGGCAAGATGATAATCAAGATATCAATTAAGCAAGGGGTAATAATTTAACAAAGTATGATATTTAGCCAAGCAAAATTAATGACATTAGTATGGAAAGAAGTAGATGAAATGGAATATTAAGAACATAGAATCTTCACAATTCTGTGTCCAATTGAATGTTGGTGATGAAATACAAATTTTTAATCTCTGGAATTAAAGATATGCAGGTGCCATTCATTGAGACAGGAAATAGAGAGATCAAAGCATAAGATGAGCTTTATTTTTACCTATGTTAAGCTATAAAGAACTTTTTCACTATTTAAGTGAAAATAACAGGTAAGCCACTAGTTTTACTGGAAAGATTCAGATTATCTTATTCTCCTTTAAGATGATTGATTTAGGGTAGAATATGTACCAAGTTCTTATCAATTATATGTAATACTAAATTTGCTGAGACCTCCTGGGAAAGATTCCCTTCTTTAATAAAAATAAATTCCTATGGATAAGGCTTGCATCTTCTTTTCTGTCTGAACATAGATTTATAGGAACCTTATGCTTGGAACTGCAGATAGATTCTTTTGACCATTAGGCAAAAGCAAGTAAAATCACTAAGTAGAACCAGAGCCCTGATATTCCTAAACTACTAAATTTACAAATTCTGGAATCATCCAACTTTGGATTTATTTTATATGAGAAAATACAAACACTGCTTGGGCAACTTTTCTTTTTCTGTTATTTGCACCTGAGAGATTTCTAATCTGACTGAAGATTAAGAAGTGATTTGAAGGTTATTCAGTGGAGTCAGTATAGGCAACTCTTTAAAAAGCTGAATGGTGATTAAGAGGGGAGAGATGTATTATTTAGATAGAGGTGTAGTATCAAGGAAAAGTGTTCTTTTTAATGGGAGAGACTTAAGAATATCTAGATGCTAACATTACCAGGGAAGTTACAACTGACAGAGAAATTTAAGGCAAGAGAGTACAACGAATAGAGGTGTTCGAGTTAGAAGAGCCTTTGAAGGGATAAGACATTTCTTTCTGATAACAGTCAAAGTGGCATGGGAGGATGAACATAAAGTTTAAATGGCAGAGAAACATCATTGATTTTATTCCATTTCCCTCACAACTCTTGGTTTAATGTTTGTTTGTTTGTTTTTTTCAACAACCAGAATAGAGTTTAAAGTTCTGGATCATCACTGATGGAGACCACTAGGTAGATTTTCTCTTTCCTTTATTGGAATAGAATGCTTTCCAGAAAAAGAAAAAAAAAAAAGTGTGTCAATATGTAAATGCCCACATGAGGGAGAGCCTGTGTGTTTGGAATAAGAAAGGCAGCAGCTGGTAGTGTCAGTAAATTGTCAAGTCAGATTTCTTATGACCAGCTGGCTTATTGAAGCACAAACTGTTCTGGAGAACCCAGAAGTCAAATTGGTACCAGCTGAGGAGACATATATTAAACTGAAAGCCAAACTAAATAAAAAGATATAAGAAAAGGACAAGTTCTGAGTAGAAGAGAAAAAATGTAGCATACCAAAGAGTCATTTGATAGTTGTTTTTAAAGATACAACTGAAGAGGTTTGCATTTACAGCCTCAAAGCCCAAAAAGCATTCTCTCATTACACTCAAGGGAGGAATGGAAGCATTTCAGCTGGCTACAGTAGGAACATACCAAGAAACCTCAGTCTGTTATGTACACAATTTCCATAAACTGACATTCTGTGTTTAGCTCTTTCTTAACTGGATGGTACCAAGAAATGAAATCTAAGAGCCATCACTGTAATTAACTTGAGTGTACAATGGTAGCATTTGCCTTCCTCAAAGTTACAACTGATGCTAAACTGTTACTGAATACAGAAAATTTAGAATTAACTCTTAAATGGAGGAGCAGTAGATTGAAGGTCTGCTTTTTTATTTCAAAATACACCTCTCCTATAAGATTCTGTACATAGAAACCCATGCTATTAACATGATTTCCAGATGTACTTTTGGCAAACTTTTCATTTTTTAATTTAGCTAAACTTGTATCTCAAACCATGTGAATGATTGTATATCACAGAACAGGACCATTTTGAGGCTGAAGGTTGAAACAGAAGATCCTAGTTGATTACATATTTAAATGATCTTTGGTTCCCAAATGATATGGAGTGCAAGAATAATAATGATCCCACCCATAGCTTAGTTTCTTTACATACATGCCAAAAAATTAAAAAATCGAATTAATCACCCCCTGATTTATGTGCTCTGAAAGCAATGAGAAACCAATAATGAAGTTGTGGATCTTTCAAAAAGCAATTAACCAGGTAGAGAGGAACTGGCAAGTGTTCAAAAAATATCTTATTTAATGTTTGGCCAAAACTGTAAATTATTTTCAAATTATTTTCAGTGTATTAATACATTTCAATGTTTCAGTGAACTAGGAGAAATTCTATTTGTTCAGCTGGAAGATGTTCCTCTTGGCATAATACCAAATTTACAAAAGCAGTGAAAGAAAGTGAAAACATTTTGAGTGTTTTGAGTGTAAGGGAGTAATAGGCTCCTCTGTCCATGGAATTCTCCAGGCAAGAATACTGGAATAGGTTGCCATTCCCTTCTCCAGTGATCTTCCTGACACAGGGATAGAACCTGTGCCTCCCACATTGCAGGCAGATTCTTTACTGTCTGAGATACCAAGGAAGCTTTAAAACATAACACAAAGTATATGTTTTCTACATTTTTTGGTTTCTGAGAATGCTATTCAGATTTTCCATTTAGCTGAAAATTTACTTTGCTATAAGTGAGGCATTTGTACTTATATTAGGAACTGTAATATGTAACTGTAATTGCCTTTCCTACCACTTCTCTTTTTCTCCTTCCCCTCATATTTATATTGTTTTAACCTATTACTGTAATGTTAAATTGTCATTAATCTATCAGTGACACCAAGCTGCAAAATAAATGAATAAAAGCTTGTGGGGTGCAACTTGGCATTTAAAAAAAGAACAAAGATTTTTAAAAGTTTTGAAATTATTTCTTATATTTTCATTTTATAAAAGTCATAGATATTTTAAAAAGTGCAAATTGCAAGATGAGATAATGAAAAAGTAAAATAGTATCTTCTATCATCTTACTACCTAAAGATAACCAGTAATGATATAAATTTTTCCAACCTTTAACATTATGAATAGTCTTTCAAAATTAAAATGTTTGGTGTAATACTCTTTTGTGTAATTTGTATCATGGTATTTCAGTAAAAATTATCTGAAAATATTGAATATTTTATATTTATTTATATATATATATACACACCTCTTTATAACAACTCTATAATAGTCTGCTTAGTGAACATTTAGAATGATTATAATCTTTCACCATCATAAGTATTATTGATGATGTTTTATAATAATAGTCAAAAAACAAAATGCATGTAAGATGTTGAAAGACTGGTATGATAGTGGACTAAGGCATTAATGATGCCAGAAAGATCAGACTCCTGCACAAAAAGATCTACCTTTACAGAGAAGCTTGCCAGGGCTGAGAGCCACATCTTGGAATTCACTTGTTACAGGCCAAAATTTACCCTTCTGTCAAACCCTACTTTTTCTTGATATGAACATAAGCTGGGTATAAAAAAAAAAAAGAAGCTCTAGTATTCTTGGAAATTTACCCCACTGGGCAATATTCAGTCACATCTTTTGAGAAGATTGTTACAAAAAAAAAAAAAAAAGCAATGTTGGAGAAGTGAAGTTGAACTGCTACACACTTGCTCCATAGCTCTGGATTCCATTGATGATCCTGTTAGAATTGCAGACAGATTCTTTACCAGCTGAGCCACCAGGGAAGCCCATTCGACTGTCTACTTTGGGGAATTTTCCTAATTTTAACATCTTCTCTTAAAATATAAATTTCATGAGAGCAAGAATGTCTGTACAGAACCTTGAAAAATTCCTTCACAAAGCTGCTTAATATATGTTGACTACGTATAAAATCAAATCAGTCAATCCTAAAGGAAATCAACCCTGAATATTCACTGGAAGGACTGTTGCTGAAGCCGAAGCACCAGTAGTTTGGCCACTTGATGTGAAGAGCCAGCTCATTGGAAAAGACCCTGTTGCTGGGAAAGATTGAAGGCAAAAGGAGAAGAGAGCAGCAGCAGATGAGGTGGATAGATAGGATCACCGACTCAGTAGGCATGAATTTGAGCAAACTCTGGAAGATCGTGGAGGACAGAGAAGCCTAGTGTGTTGCAGTTCATGTGAAGTCACAGAGTTAGCCATGACTCAGCAACTTAACAACAATGGAAAAAAGCAGTACATATAAGCCATTCCACACTTTCAATCTCTGGGCTTTTGACATATCACTCTTAGTATTGCCTTGGAGAAGGCAATGGTAACCCACTCCAGTACTCTTGCCTGGAAAATCCCATGGACGGAGGACTCTGGTGGGCTGCAGTCCATGGGGTCGCTGGGAGTTGGACACGACTGAGCGGCTTCACTTTCACTTTTCATTTTCATGCATTGGAGACAGAAATGGCAACCCACTCCAGTGTTCTTGCCTGGAGAATCCCAGGGATGGGGGAGCCTGGTGGGCTGCCGTCTCTGGGGTTGCACAGAGTCAGACACGACTGAAGCGACTCAGCAGCAGCAGCAGCATAGGGCATATATGCTGTAATGGACTAAATATAACAATGTTGTAAATTTAGGGCCTTATAAAAGTAAAGAAACATAAAATAAGTAAATATGTCATTTAAGTAGATTATTTTCTTCCTTCATCACCCCAAACTTAAGAAATTATGTGGAGTGGTATGCATGGGTCTTTTCAAATTTCTCTGGAGTAGCAGAGCATCCAGATGAATGATGTTGTGCCTGCTCACTTGGAAAGCTGCTAGCTTTTCCAAGAAGCTGTCCTTTTCTTTCCTTAGTGCCTTTTTTGCTGCTGTTAAAAGGACTACAAATCCTGATAAGAATTTAGGTTAAAATTAGATTATCAGTTAAAAGAAATGTAGGTAAATAGAATATTTACCTGAAAATTAATTCTGAGGGTAGCTTATAGAATTCTGTAATGTAGTTAAAAGAGTACCTTAGGGTCTAGGTTTATTGGAGACTTGAAGCTTTGAATCTTATCTCTTGATGCTTGGGTTTGGTTCACTTCAAAACTGAACATTTACAAGGACATATTTTACATATTATTATTCCATCCTTATGATGGGGTGAAAATATCTTATTCTTGTCACACAAATCCATTAAATTGAAATACTAGCTTACTTAGTGGATATGTACCAATGGTGCTATTAAAAAGATGCTTGCAAATTCTGTCAGCTCTACTATATCAGAACCCTCCATTTTTACTATCCAGGGTATCAACAGTTCAGCTGAGTCTCTCAGTCATGTCTGACTCTTTGCAACCCCATGAACCACAGCATGCCAGGCCTCCCTGTCCATCAACAACTCCCAGACTCCATGCAAAACCATGTCCATTGAGTTGGTGATGCCATCCAACCATCTCATCCTCCATCGTCCCCTTCTTCTCCTGCCCTCACTCTTTCCCAGCATCAGGGTCTTTTCAAATGAGTCAGTTCTTCACATCAGGTGGCCAAAGTAATGGAGTTTCAGTTTCAACATCAGTCCTTTCAATATCAGCCCAACAATGAACACCCAGGACTGATCTCCTTTAGGATGGACTGGTTGGATCTCCTTGCAGTCCAAGGGACTCTCAAGAGTCTTCGTCAACACCACAGTTCAAAAGCATCAATTATTTGGCACTTAGATTTTTTTAAGGTCCAACTATCACATCCATACATGACCACTGGAAAACCCATAGCCTTGACTAGACGGACCTTTGTTGACAAAGTGATGTCTCTGCTTTTTAATATGCTGTCTAAGCTTGGTCATAACTTTCCTTCCAAGGAGTAAGCGTCTTTTAATTTCATGGCTGCAGTCACCATCTGCAATGATTTTGGAGCCCCAAAAATAAAGTCTGACACTGGTTCCACTGTTTCCCTATCTATTTGCCATGAAGTGATGGGACCGGATGCTATGATCTTTGTTTGCTGAATGTTGAGCTTTAAGCCAACTTTTTTATTCTCCTCTTTTACTTTCATCAAGAAGCCCTTTAGTTCTTCTTCACTTTCTGCCATAAGGGTGGTATCTTCTGCATATCTGAGGTTAACTGATATTTCTTCTGGCAGTTTTGATTCCAGCTTGTGCTTCTTCCAGCCCAGCGTTTCTCACGATGTACTCTGCATATAAGTTAAATAAGCAGGGTGACAATATACAGCCTTCAAGTACTCCTTTTCCTATTTGGAACCAGTCTGTTTTTCCATGTCCAGGTCTAACTGTTGCTTCCTGAAGTTAAAATGGTCTTCCCCAATGCATCTTATACTCCAGTAATTCTCTGAAGATGCTATATTTCTCATATTTCTATATTTTTATTAATGCTGTACTCTTACCCACATTTTCAAGACTGACAAGTATCTTCTTTTCTTTAAGACTCAACAAAGTGACATATCTTTGGAAACTCCATGGGCTAAAAAGCATCTTTATCAAAATATTTATGTCATTTTTTCATAATTAGTGTCTATTGCTCTAATTAGAACATAGGTTCCTCAAAAAAAAATCTGCTAGGGTGTTGAAGAATAAGAACATTTAATCTACAAGTCTAAAACTTGATGTTTTGAATATGTATTGATATATTAACTAATCTAGAATTAAATTTGATAATGTGTTTAAAAGTACATTTCAACTTTAATATCTCATGTTTATATAATGGTAATTGGTTAAGACAGGTCAACAATTAATCTGAAATAGCAGAAGTCATGCTACCAGTTAACCTTTGCTAACTCCTTCAGTTCTGTTCAGTTGCTGTCTTGTCTGACTCTTTATGACTCCATGGACTGCAGCAAACCAGGCTTCCATGTCCATCAACAACACCTTGAGCTTGCTCAGACTCACGTTCATCAAGTTGGTGATGCCATCCAACCATCTCATCCTCTGTCAAATCCTTCTCCTCCTGCCTTCAATCGTTCCCACCATCAGGGTCTTTTCCAATGAGTCAGTTCTTCACATCAGGTGGCCAAAATATTGGAGTTTCAATATCAGCCCTTGCAATGAATATTCAGGACTTTTTTCCTTTAGGATTGACTGGTTGGATC
Source organism: Bos javanicus (assembly GCF_032452875.1). Classification (NCBI taxonomy): domain Eukaryota; kingdom Metazoa; phylum Chordata; class Mammalia; order Artiodactyla; family Bovidae; genus Bos; species Bos javanicus. The sequence continues at coordinate 40,437,021 of NC_083870.1, forward strand.
TCCTTTCAGTCCAAGGGACTCTCAAGAGTCTTTTCTAACACCACAGTTCAAAAGCATCAAAAGCAAAAATAGTTCTTTGGCTATCAGCTTTCTTTATAGTCCAATTCTCACATCCATACATGACTACTGGAAAAACTATAGCTTTGACTAGACAGACTTTTGTTGGCAAAGTAATGTCTCTGCTTTTTAATATGCTGTCTAGGTTGGTCATAGGTTTTCTTCCATTGAGCAAGTGTCTTTAAATTTCATGGCTGAAGTCACCATCTGCAGTGATTTTGGAGTCCAAAAAAATAAAGTCTGTCACTAGTTCCATTGTTTCCCCATCTATTTGCCATGAGTGAGGGGATGCCATGATCTTCATTTTTTAAACATTGAGTTTTAAGCCAGCTTTTTCACTCTCCTCTTTCACTTTTATCAAGAGGCTATTTAGTTCCTCTTTGCTTTCTTCCATACGAGTGATATCATCTGCGTATCTGAGGTTATTGATATTTCTCCCATCAATCTTGATTCCAGCTTGTGTTTCATCCAGCCCAGCATTTTGCATGATGTACTCTGCATAGAAATTAAATAAGCAGGGTGACAATATACAGCCTTTACGTACTCCGTTCCCAATTTGGAACCAGTCTGTTTTTCCATGTCCCATTCTAACTGTTGCATCTTGACCTGGATACATTTTTCTCAGGAGGCAGGTCAGGTGGTCTGGTATTCCCATTTCTTTAAGAATTTTCCACAGTTTGTTGTAATCTACACATCAAAGGCTTTGTCATAATCAATACAGGAGAAGTAGATGTTTTTCTGGAACTCTCTTGTTTTTTTGATGATCCAGTAGATGTTGGCAATTTGATTTCTGGTTCCTCTCCCTTTTCTAAATTCAGTTTGAACATCTGAAAGTTCAAGGTGCTCTTAGAAGCCTGGCTTGGAGAATTTTGAGCATTACCTTACTAGCATGTGAGATGAGTGCAATTGTGTGGTAATTTGAATATTCTTTGTCATTGCCTTTCTTTGGGATTGGAATGAAAACTGACCTTTTCCAGTCCTCTGGCCACTGATTAGTTTTCCAAATTTGCTGGCATATTGAGTGCAGCACTTTCATAGCATCATCTTTTAGGATTTGAAATAGCTCAGCTGGAATGCCATCATCTCCAATAGCTTTGATTGCAGTGATGCTTCCTAAGGCCCACTTGACTTCACATTCCAGGATGTCTGGCTCTAGCTTGGTGATCACAACATCATGGTTACATGGGTCATGAAGATCTTTTTTGTATAGCTCTTCTGTGTATTCTTGCCAGCTCTTAATATCTTCTGCTTCTGTTAGGTTCATATCATTTCTGTCCTTTATTGTACACATCTTTGCATGAAATGTTCCTGTGTTATCTCTAATTGTCTTTCCCATTCTATTGTTGTCCTCTATTTCTTTGCAATGATCAGTGAGGAAGGCTTTCTTATCTGTCCTTGCTGTTCTCTGTAACTCTGCATTCAGATGGGTAGATCTTCGCTTTTCTCCTTTGCCTTTAGTTTCTCTTCTTTTCTCAGCTATTTGTAAGGACTCCTCAGACAACCATTTTGCCTTTTTGCATTTCTTTTTCTTGGGGATGTTCTTGATCACCACCTCCTGTACAATGTCATGAACCTCTGTCCATAGTTCTTCACACACTCTATCAGATCTAATCCCTTGAATCTATTTGTTACTTCTACTGTATAATCATAAGGGATTTGACTTAGGTCATACTTGAATGGTCTAGTGGTTTTCCCTACTTACTTCAATTTGAGTCTAAATTTGGTAATAAGGAGTTCATGATCTGAGCCACAGTCAGCTCCTGGTTTTGTTTTTGCTGACTGTATAGAGCTTCTCCATCTTTGGCTGCAAAGAATATAATCAATATGATTTTGATATTGACCATCTGGTGATGTCCATGTGTAGAGTTCTCTTGTGTTGTTGAAAGAGGGTGTTTGCTATGACCAGTGCATTCTCTAGGCAAAGCTCTGTTAGACTTTTCCTGGCTTCATTTTATACTCCTAGGCCAAATATGCCTGTTACTCCAAGTATCTGTTGACTACCTACTTTTGCATTCCAGTTCCCTATGATGAAAACGACATCTTTTTTTTGCGTGTTCTAGAATGTCTTGTAGGTCTTCACAGAACCATTCAACTTCAGCTTCTTCAGCATTACTGGTTGGGGCATAGACTTAGATTACTGTGATACTGAATGGTTTTCCTTGGAAAAGAACAGAGATCATTCTGTCATTTTTGAGATTGAACCCATGTACAGCATTTCATGGGTTTGTTGACCATGAGGGCTACTCCATTACTTCTAAGGGATTCTTGCCCACAGTAGTAGATATAATTGTCATCTGAGTTAATTTTGCCTATCCCATTCCATTTCAGTTCACTGATTCCTAAAATGTCGATGTTCACTCTTGCCATCTCCGGTTTGACCACTTCTAATTTATCTTGATTCATAGACCTAACATTTCAGGTTCCTATGCAATATTGTTCTTTATAGCATTGAACTTTACTTCCATCACCAGTCACATCCACAACTGGATGTTGTTTTCACTTTGGCTCTGTCTTTCATTCTTTCTGGAGTTATTTCTCCAATTTTCTCCAGTAGCATATGGGATACCTACCAACCTGGGGAGTTCATCTCTCAGTGTCCTACCTTTTCATACTGTTCATGGGGTTCTCAAGGCAATAATACTGAAGTGGTTTGCCAGTCCCTTCTCCAGTGGACCACATTTTTTCAGAACTCTCCACCATGACCCAGCTCATAGTTTCATTGAGTAGACAAGTTTGATTAGTTTTCTGTGATTGTGGTTTTCATTCTTCTGCCCTCTGATGGATAAGGATTATAGGCTTATGGAAGTTTCCTGTTGGGAGGAAACTGGGGAAATCTGGGGCTTGTTCTGATGGGTGGGACCATGCTCAGTAAATCTTGAATCCAATTTTCCATTGATGGGCAGGACTGTGTTCCCTTCCTGATGTTTGACCTGATACCAAACAATGGTGGAGGTAATAAAGCTAATGGCAACCTCCTTCGAAATGTCGCATGCACATATTGCCACACCCAATACCTCAACTCTGCAGCAGGCCACCACTGACCCACACCTCCACCGGAGACTCTTGACACTCACAGGCAAGTCTGGGTTAGTCTCTTGTCAGTTCACTGCTCCTTTCTCGTAGGTCCTGGTGCACACAAGGCTTTGTTTGTGCACTCCAAGAGTCTGTTTCCCTATTCCTGTGTAAGTTCTGTAATCAAATCCCACTGGCTTCCAAAGTCAAATTCCCTGGAGGTTCTCAGTCCACTTGCCAGATCCCTTTGTTGGGAAATCTGGTGTGGGTCCTAGAATTTTCTTAACAGTACAAGAATTTCTTTGGTATAATTGTTCTGCTGTTTGTGGGCCATCTGCTCTGTGGCTCTATGGTGGGGTTAATGGTGACCTCCTCCAAGAGGGCTTATGCCACTGGCTAACCCTTTACTTTACTTTAATTTTGAAATAGGAAAAGAAATTATATTTCTTTTATTTTTGAAGTTGATAATACTTGTAAAGGATTGTTTCTTATTTTATTCTGCTTAGCTTTACTTTTTGGTTTTGCCATTTTTTAACCCAAATTTCTTAATTTGTATCCAAACATGATCAGACATTTCCATTTACCATCATTAGTTAGCCCACATTCCCTACTCATCTTTAAATATATATCTAATTACATTACTTAATACTTGGAAAATGTGAATATGGTTATTGTTCTCAGAGTTCTACTTTCCTTCCTTGATTTCAAACAAATCTTTTTCAGTTTCTCAAAGACCTTTCTGTAGCCATAAGAGCTTATCTTTAAGGGGCTTTGTTTGGCCTGTTGCTTTACTCTAAACATTTCTGACAACTCATCTTCCTGACTTGACCTGAAGTTCTACAAGTCTGAACCATATAGAAAGCACATGCAGCAAAAAACGACTGTATGAGCACGCACAAGAACATTGAGCTGTTTAAGATGCTAATTTAGTGGGGCATGTGTAAATGCCACAGCAGTTGGTAATGCTTAATTAAAGCATTAATAGTAAGTGGAAGCATTAAGATTTATTTATCATTTGAGAAAATCAGTAACTCAGTAATCATTGAATAAAATTCAAGAAGAACAACTTAATTATATTTTCTTCAGCAATAAAACAAAATAGCTTATTTAAATTTTAAAATCCCTCTGAGATTTCAGCAAGGAGTCTATGAAACTGATGAATTTGTATTACCCTGAGTGCGTGTGTGCTAAGTTGCTTCATTGCAACCCTATGGACTGGAACCTGCCAGGCTTCTCTGTCCATGGGATTTCTCAGGCAAGAATACTGGAAAGGGTTTCCATTTCCAACTCAGGGGATCTTTCTGACCCAGGGATTGAACCCATCTCTTAGGTTCAATCTCATCTCTTAGGTCTCTTAGGTTCCTGCATTGTCAGGTAGGTTTTTACGACTAGCACCACCTGGGAAGCCCATGTTACCCTTCATATAAGAGGAATTCAATCAAAATGATTTTACCAAGATATGTTGATAGCATCACTAGTGGATAAAGTTAATTTAAAAATTAAAAGAATATAAGTAATACTGGATAAATGATCTATTACAAAAAAACACATCCTCTTTTTGTTTAAATAACATAAAAAGAGAGACAACTTTGAAAATGTGAAGTACATTTAAATTGTTTTTCTAAGATTTTATCTGTAATACTGTTATGTAATCATCATACTAAGGAAAATTTTAAAATTAATTTCTAATTAAATCATAATTCAAACTCACCCTGCTTTCTTGAATGTTTTTCTTTCCGTGTATGTCTTAAATATGCATTCCTTAAGGATTACCTTGAAAATACTGCCTCTAAAAATGCTTTTTGACTTCTTCAAGAATAATTAAACAGGGTCTTAATTTTTAAATTGAATTAAGACCAAACTGTCATAAGCTAGAGACTGATATATATTGAGTCTCACCTGAAAGGTAGAGCAAAGATGGAAATGAAATAAACACATGTGTTATTATTTTTTAATAATCTATAATCTCTTAACACTTATTTTCTATGTAATTATGGCCAAGTTATCCTCTCTGAACTTCTCCTTCCTCATCTTGATTTAGAAAAGGATGGTAATTACTCTCTAGAGTTCTTGTGATAATTAAATGAGTTAATACCACTAGCACCACCTGGAAAACCCAAATATTACTTAAAACACTAATAATTCTGAGAGATGTTGTTGTTGTTTCGTCACTCAGTCATGTCCAACTCTTTGAGACCCTATGGACTGCAGCACACCAAGCTTCCCTGTTTATCATCAGCTCTCAGAGGGTGCTCAAACTTATGTCCATTGATTCGGTGATACCATCCAAACACCTCATCCTCTGTCATCCCCTTCTCCTCATGTCTTCAATCTTTCCCAGCATCAGGGTCTTTTTCAGTGAGTCAGTTCTTCACATCAGGTAGCTCAAGTATTGGAACTTCATTTTTAGCATCAGTCCTTCCAATGAATATTCAGGACTGACTTCTTTTAGGATTGACTGGTTTGATCTCTTTGCAGTCCAAAGGACTCTCGAGTCTTCTCCAACACCACAGTTCAAAAGCATCATTTATTTGGTTCTCAGCCTTCTTTATAGTCCAACTCTCACATCCATGACTATTGAACAAAACATATATTTGACTATAAGGACTTCTGTTGGCAAAGTAATGTCTCTGCTTTTTAATATGCTGTCTAGGTTTGTCATAACTTTTCTCCCTAGGAGCAAGTGCATTTTAATTTCAAGGCTACAGTCACCATCTGCAATGAATTTGGTGCCCAAGAAAATAAAGTCTGCCACTGTTTCCTTAGTTTCCCCATCTATTTGCCATGAAGTGATAGGACCAGATACCATGATCTTAGTTTTCTGAATGTTGAGTTTTAAGCCAGCTCTTTCACTCTTCTCTTTCATTTTCATCAAGAGGATCTTTTGTTCCTCTTCATTTTCTGCCATAAGGGTGGTGTCATCTGCATATCTGAGATTACTGGTATTTCTCCTAGCAATAATTCTGAGAGACGTAACAATAAAATATCTCTTTGTCATCTTTCTGCATAACTATAAGAGATACTAAGAGCTTTGGCAACATTAAACAACCTGTTAAATATTAACAAGTTTAATAAAAATATTAATACTAGCAATATTTATTTATTGAACAATAGGATGCAAGGTTCAATATTTATTATTCAGTTAACATTAGATATCCCTGAGTCTTGTCCAACATTTATATAGTGTTATGAACTGAATGCTTTTATCCCTCCAATATTCATATTTTGAAATCCTAACCTGCTGCTTGTGACAACATTTGGATATAGAGCCTTTATGGAAATGGAGTAACTAATGCTAAATGGAAGTAACTAAGGTTAAGTGAGGGCTTCCCAAGTGACTCAGTGGTAAAGAATCTTCCTGCAATGCAGAAGACCCTGGAGACGTTGGTTCGGTCCCTCATTCAGGAAGATCCCTTGGAGAAGGGAATGGCAACTAACTCCAGTATTCTTGCTGGGAAAATCCCACAGACAGAAGAACCTAGCAGGCTATGATCCATGGGGTCACAAAGAGCTGGACATGAGTAAAGCAACTGAGCACTATTGCATAAAGTTAAACAGAGCTTCCCAGATGGCACAGTGGTAAAGAATATGACTACCAGTACAGGAGACAGATTCCATCCCTGAGTCAGAAAGATCCCCTGGAGAAGAAAATGGAAACCCACTCCAATGTTCTTGCCTGGAAAATTCCATGGACAGAGGAGACTGGAAGGCTATCTGAGGACAAACTCAAGGTTAAATGAGGTCATATGGATGGGGCCCCAGTCCAGTAGGATTATTGCCTTTTAAGAAAAAAGATTACTATGCTTTTAAGTGTACACCATATACCCAAGAGGAGCTTATCTGTGTGTGTGTGTGTGTCTCACACATGCATACACAAGCACACATACACATGTATGTACACATAGAAGAGGGGAAGTGAGGAAGCAACAAGAAGGCAAGTGTCTGCAAGCAAGAAAAAAAGAATTTACATCAGGAACTGGATTGGTCAAGGACCATGATCTGAGATTTCTAATCTCCAGAACTGTGAAAAATAAAGTTCTGTTGGCACCCAGTAGACCCAGACACATACTAATGATAATCTTTAATACAATTCTTATAGCATTACTGATTATGCTATTGTGTCATATTACTTATAATATTTTATTAGTCATATTGTAGAAAACTGAAAATAAGCAAAAGAGTTTTAAAAATATTAAGCATATTTTGAATTCCTATATGCCTGCATACTACTATAGAAGCAATATTTTGCTTACAGTAGATTGTTCCTTAAAGAAAATTGCAGCTTTGTTAGGCACAAAAGACATAAAGAAGTTGAAATTACAGACCAGTGTAAAACTAAAATTAAGATTTGGAAAATTTTGATGTAGGTAGTCTGCCATAGGTATACAGAAATCCATTTCTGTATTTTTATCCATGATTCACAGTTTTTAATCTCTATTCTTTGTAGCTAAATATTCCCAGGCTAACAAATCTGTGTGGTTCCTTTATTGTTCTTACTGCTGTTGAGGAAAGTGATCTGATTTAACAGTTACATAAGGTTCTGAAAAACTGAACTTTCTAGGTTTTGCATTTTATTTGAGCTGGCAGAAGGAAATAACATTTATTCCAACAATGAATATTAATATTGGCAAAATTTCATCATTTTGCCCAATCATTTGTGGCCAGTAAGTAACCCCTCCTACATCTCATAATGGTAAGTGCTATTCAAAGGGATAATATAAATGGACAAATTCATCACCTTAATCACAACCTTGACATGTTTAGGACAAAAATCCAAGTGGTCTAGGAGAGCAAGAAAAGTTTGTCCTAGTTTGAAGGTGAAATAGTCAAAGAAAAAGTAAAAGAAAGGTAAAGACACCAAAGGATGGATAATCAAGACAAGTCTGGGGATAGTCTTTAAAGATAATTTTAATAAGAAATATCAATTTTAACAGTATCTTCTATTTGCCCTAATTGCTTTCCTTGTGTCTCCACCCCCAGCCCCCAGTAATAATTAATTTTTAGATACAAAAGAAAATATTTGTTTATGATAACTTTAAAAATCTACTCATGCTCAGAGTCTGAACACTTAAGTTTTAAAATTGTTGCGTTTGTTCCCAAATGCAAATATTTGATTCATAAGAATAAAATTAAGAACTTGGCTTTTAAAAGTGGAAAACTCAATTCTAATCACAGTCAAAAGTGTTATTGATGTATGCCTGAAAACCTATAAGTTCAACAAGATGAAAAAATAGTGCTTGATGCCCTAATCTTCTTCCTTTGAAACCCATTCCCTATGTTCTCGGCTCAGATCAGTTATATTTTGATTGGCTTCTGGGGATCTTTTGCTAGTTCTACTTCATTATAAAGAATATTTATAGTTTTATAGCTAGAGTTATAGGTATAAAAGTTAAAAGCAGTATTTTAACACTTTTATTTCTAAGACTTCCATATTGATCCTATTTTTTCTATAGTTGCCTATTAGTGTTTTATGGCTATCTTAGCATCTCAATTTAAATTTAAAATTTAAGAGCTCATTTTCACCTTTATTCCCTATACAACCCCTTTATCCATCAGACTTTAGGTGTTCATTCATCCTGGACTTTTTATTTCATGATTTTGGTTTTGTAAAGACTATCTTGGTCCTTAGCTGATTATTCAAGTTTTTATATAAGGAACAATGCTGATCAGAACAGAAAGTTTTTGTGAGTTTCTAGTTCAGCTGTGTAAGTCACTCACTGCTTGCACTCTGGCCTTATTGCTGATTATGTACACACTGATGCTGCTCTTGCTTCAGAGCTTTTGCACTAATAGTTTTCCTTTTACTAGAATGTTCTTCCTCTGCATGGCTTTCCTCTTCTATTTTTTTAGGTTTCTGTTCAAAATCACCTTCTCAGGAGGCCCTTCCTGGCCAGACTCCTTATCATTACAGCACCAGTTAATTGGTAGGCTCCCTCTCCTGCTTTAATTTTCTTTCTCTCACTTCATATTGAATAGTATGTAATTAGAGTGTTTCAATCGAGTTTCATGCATTTCCCTAGTAAGAATGTAAAACACAAGGTCCCTGGGCCAAGAACTTTATTATTCACTGTCATATTCCCATGTTTAGAACACTCTCTGATGCCCTTTAGGCATTTATTGCTGTTGTCTTGTTGCTAAGTCCTGTCCAACTCTTTGCAACCCCATGGACTGCAGAAAACCAAGCTTTCCTGTCCTTCACTATCTCCCAGAGTTTGCTCAAATGGACTCAAATGCCCATTGAGTCAGTGATGCTATCTAACCATCTCATTCTCTGCTGCCCCTTTCTCCTTTTGCCTTCAGTCTTTCCCAGCATCAGGGTCTTTTCCAGTGAGTCAGCTCTTCACTTCAGGTGGCCAAAGTATTGGAGCTTCAGCATCAGTCCTCGAAGTGAACATTCAAGGTTGAGTTCCTTTATGTTTGACTGGTTTGATCTCCTTGCAGTCTAATAAGACATTTGGTAAATATTAATTTAGAGCTTCCCAGGTGGCACAGTGGTAAAGAATCCACCTGCCAATGCAGGAGACACATGAGATGCAGTTTCGATCCCTGTGTTGGGAAGATCTCCTGGAACAGGAAATGACAAGCCATTACAGTATTCTTGCATGGAAAATTCTGTGGACAAAGGAGCCTGGTGGGGTACAGTCTGGGGAGTCGCAAAGGGTTGGACATGACTGAGCACACACACACAAATATTTATTTATTGAATAAATTACAAATATATGCTGCTGTTTCCTCTTCTTTGCCCCCCAACACACACACACACACAGAATGAGAAAACTGAACCCTGGGCTGTATAATTATCTGGGGCTAGAAAGAAAAGCAAGTTTTCTTTCTGAACCTTGGTTGGGGACAGGACAGACTAGCCCAGACTCTCATTTATTGGGAGAGTAAGGAGGGCATGGTTAGAGCTCCACTATCCATTTCTTCCTTTCTGCTCCCTTTGTGGTAGTACAGAAATACTTCAAATCCCTATTCCTCTTAAATCTGCCCTTCTACTACAAGTCAGGGCTTCACAAATGGTGCAGTGGTAAAGAACCTATTGCAAGAGATGTAAGAGATGCAGGTTCAATTCCTGGGTCAGGAAGATTCCCTGGATGAGGAAATGGCAAGCCACTCCAGTATTCTTGCCTGGAAAATTCCATGGACAGAAGTTCCTGGCAGAATTCAGTCCATGGGGTCACCGAGTTGGATATGACTGAGCAACTGAGTACACAAACACTAGTACAAGTTAGGAAAAACTCTTTTTTTTGTTTGTTTAGAAATCAATTTCAAGGCTATGCTGGGAGCACATGCTATGACCAGCTTTCTGACACACATGAATAGGGAAAGGATTTGGTCCCATTTGTTTTACAAATGGTCCTTCAGTTAATTATCATAAATATGTGATCCAAAACACCTTACTTTTATCCATACCAGCTAGCTTTGTGCAAGGCTTTCTGAGTCTCCTTGAAGGAGATGCTCCCATGTAGCCTTCTGGCAATGCTTTGAGAAATAATAATTAAATAAGATGAACAGTTCAATGATAATTGTTTCAATATCATTTTCTTAGCGTTTTAAAGAGCTTTGATGGTGAGGGGAAAAGAGGTATGCCCAGTCTACCATCTAGGTCTTCAAATAATATTTCAATTAGGAAACTTTCAAGAGCTTATGTTTTCACATAATTTCTCCTATGTACTGCCCTTGTTTAGTCTTAAGTCATGTCTGATTCTTTTGCGATGCTCTGGACTGTAGCCTGCCAATCTCCTCTGTCCATGGGATTTCCCAGACAAGAATAATGAAGTGGGTTGCTATGCCCTTCTTCAGGAGATCTTCCTGACCCAGGGATCAAACCCATGTCTCTCGTGTCTCCTGCATTGGCAAGCATCTTCTTTACCACTGAGCCATCAAGGCAGCTCTCTCTTATGGATACTCAGAAAGTATTTCAGAATTAATAGAATTATTGAGGTTTCTCTACTTCCTGTATTAGATTTCCAAATTCTACTTATGTTAACAAGACACAGGCAGTAAGAAAAATTCAAGTTAAGCTTTAAAAAGGAATTGCGGCTTCTATAAACAAACAAACAAATTAAAAAGGAAAAATTAAGCCAGAAGAATGAAAGCAAACAGTACTCAAACTCGTAAACATCTTCACAGCTTGGCCTCTCCCTCAGAATCCAAAAACCCGACACACGTTTCAGAGGCACAAAGACCTCCTGAAATCCTTCATAGGCCCTACCCACAAAGCTTAGGAAACTTGCCTGCAAGCATAAATCAAATATGTGAGCCATTATGGCTAGAAAGGAGAGGGAAAAATGCATTTTGTCTTATCCACTCCAAGTTGAAATATGTTGTTTTTCTTGCTTTAATGATCTAACTAATCCCATAAACTTAATTCAACAATAAGTTCAGTGGGCTCAATTATTCAGGTTGCTTGTTTTCTTCTCTCTCTCTCTTTTTTAAATTTTTTTGTAAAGCTTTCCTCATTCTGTTGTACTGTGGTAGTCTTTGAGGAAGTCAAGGTAATAAGCATGGTAGAAATGGTGCCAGTACTCTTTAAATTCCAGTAATTGCCATGGACAAAGAAATACCCGCATACTAGGGACAGTAGAAAATGTGCCACTTTTCAGGTCCACTCCCACATTGATTCACTCTCCTGCAGCTGGGCTATACAGATCCTGGCCCTTGAAGGTGGGAGATAAAAAATGTGGCATTTACATAATTTTGGAGCTTCTGCTCAAATGTAGGTATTGTTTAGTCAGTATGTTCTAAGGGAGGCTTTCTTTTAAAAGCCTTTTCTGCCTCATTTTTCTTCCCCCTGGGGAGAAAATAAAGCTGAAAAAACATGAAAACTTAAGAGGTCAGGAGCAACAGCTGTTAAGCCAGCCACACAATTCTTATAGCAATGAGCAACAAAATGTCTGTTTCCTGATTTATTTTATTAGTTTGATACTATTTTCATAGTTGAAAAGAAAAAAAAAACGATTACAAATACCAAAGAGAATTAAAGGTCATAAAAATTAACATACTTATCTTTATCACATTTCCAGAATTTAAGAGCCCTCAAACCTAAATTCAAATCAGTCATAAGTTAAACCGGATAGATTAGCAATAAACATTGGGTAATATGATTAATTACTTTGCCAACAAAGGTCCATCTAGTCAAGGCTATGGTTTTTCCTGTGGTCATGTATGGATGTGAGAGTTGGACTGTGAAGAAGGCTGAGCGCCGAAGAATTGATGCTTTTTATTTTTTTATTTTTTTTATTTTTAAACTTTACATAATTGTATTAGTTTTGCCAAATATCAAAATGAATCCACCACAGGTATACATGCTGTTGAACTGTGGTGTTGGAGAAGACTCTTGAGAGTCCCTTGGACTGCAAGGAGATCCAGCCAGTCCATTCCGAAGGAGATCAGCCCTGGGATTTCTTTGGAAGGAATGATGCTAAAGCTGAAACTCCAGTACTTTGGCCACCTCATGCGAAGAGTTGACTCATTGGAAAAGTCTCTGATGCTGGGAGGCATTGGGGGCAGGAGGAGAAGGGGATGACAGAGGAGGAGATGGTTGGATGGCATCACTGACTTCGATGGGCATGAGTCTGAGTGAACTCCGGGAGTTGGTGACGGACAGGGAGGCCTGGTGTGCTGTCTCAAAGAGTCAGACACGACTGAGCAACTGAACTGAACTGAACTGACTGAATATGATTAATCAATGTAGTAGCAAAATATAAGCTAAATAGGATAGTTGACTCCTATATAATGAGATTTCTTTTAACCTTACAAGCAAATGATCAAATAATTTAGATAATCCCAAATTGTATTAGTTTTTTGAGTTTGAAAGAGCTGGTATGATTCCCAAGTTGATCACTTACTGAGCTGTGTCATTTCCATGTATTAATTTTCTCATTAAAAAATGTAATTATAAAACTTACCTCAGAGAGTATTATCTGAATTAAATGAGATAATGTATGTACATTATGCAATAGTAGCTAAAGTGCCTATTCTATAGTATTAAAGGTCACAAGTAAGTTTCAGAAGACCCAGGTTTGAGTGTCAACTAAGGCACTTTCCAATTTTGAGCCTTTTCAAGCTTATTGACCCTGAATTTTAATACCTCTAATATTTTTTCTTCATAAAATTAATGCTAAAGTTGTAGGTATTTTTATGAGGATTAAATTATGAAGTTAATTCATTTATTGAAATGATATTTATTTGAGATAAAACAGTTGACCCAAAACACACCTGTCCACATTAAACTGAGTCTAGCAGTTTTACCAAAATTTTACACACAGAGTAATTTAACACAAATGAAAATCAGTTTTATCCAAAGGTAAAATTATAGCCCTTCTATTCTACTATCTGAGTACTACTAAAGAGAAGGGAACAAATCACCAAAGGGATCCCCTTTCTAGTTCCAAGTATTGTATCTTTAGCTAAAAAATAGGTTGACACATTTTTTTAAAGATTTTTTAAAGATACCTGTGGAGGATTCATTTCGATATTCGGCAAAACTAATACAATATTGTAAAGTTTAAAAATAAAATCAAATTAAAAAAAAGAAGCTATGGAAAGAGATAAAATAAATTATATAGCTAAGAAAAAAGACATAGAAGAAATTTAACTCATTGGCACTAATTTTGGTGTATCCACTGCTTTTAAAAGAGATTACTTCTGGAAAATATGACTCCAAGTCCCAAAAGGATTCATTGTTTTATTAATTTTAGTGTTTTGCAGCATGTTGGGGAAGTTTGTTTAAGACAGTGTTTCCTTATTTTTCTCAAAGTCTGGTTACAGAGTCTGAGATTACTATCAGATCAGATCAGTCAGATCAGTCGCTCAGTCATGTCCGACTCTTTGCGACCCCATGAATTGCAGCACACCAGGCCTCCCTGTCCATCACCAACTCCCAGAGTTCACTCAGACTCATGTCCATCGAGTCAGTGATGCCATCCAGCCATCTCCTCCTCTGTCATCCCCTTCTCCTCCTGCCCCCAATGCCTCCCAGCATCAGAGTCTTTTCCAATGAGTCAACTCTTCGCATGAGGTGGTCAAAATACTGGAGTTTCAGCTTTAGCATCATTCCTTCCAAAGAAATCCCAGGGCTGATCTCCTTCGGAATGGACTGGTTGGACCTCCTTGCAGTCCAAGGGACTCTCAAGAGTCTTCTCCAACACCACAGTTCAAAAGCATCAATTCTTCAGTGCTCAGCCTTCTTCACAGTCCAACTCTCACATCCATACATGACCACAGGAAAAACCATAACCTTGACTAGACGAACCTTTGTTGGCAAAGTAATGTCTCTGCTTTTGAATATGCTATCTAGGTTGGTCATAACTTTCCTTCCAAGGAGTAAGCGTCTTTTTATTTCATGGCTGCAGTCACCATCTGCAGTGATTTTGGAGCCCAGAAAAATAAAGTCTGACACTGTTTCCACTGTTTCCCCATCTATAGAAAAAAGTATATAATTACTCATACTTTACTTCTTTTTGTTCATTGATATGATTAATAAAACATTTACAGTTGTTATTTTCTTGCAATCAAGTGAACATATCTTGACAGTGGATGTAATTATTCAAGTATGAATACTAATAGGTGGCTCAGTGGTAAAGAATCCGCCTACAATGCAAGAAAGGTGACGCAGGTTTGATTCCTGGGTCAGGAAGATCCCCTGCAGGAAGAAATGGCAACCCATTCCAATATTCTTGCCTGAAAAATCTCATGGACAGAGGAGCCTGTCAAGCTACAGCCCAGGGGGTATCAAAGAGTCTCGGACACAACTAAGCACACACACCCGCATGCTAATTAACAAACCAAATAAAACTTCCAAGGATTACACTTGATTGAAGTTTGTTTTCCATATTTACAATCACACTTTTAGAAATAACTGACTTGCCAAGTTACTTTTATTTCTCACCTCATATTAAAAGTTCCATTTGCATATTTTTCACATTAAGAAGAAATCCAAATTATTTTGAATTGGCTGTTGTGTTGCAGGTTCATGAATACACTACTTATTAGCAAAACTGCCATATAAATAAGCCTAAAGGAAAGCATTAAAAGTCCTTTGGGACTTTAGCCAAAGTTTTATCAGGAGAAGAGCAATGAAGTGTGATTAAGGATATGTATTTTGCTTTAAGATTACATGCACTTACAATGAGTAGCAAAAAAATTGGAGAAAGGGGATCTTAAAACATAGAAATTATTATACAATCTTCACTTTACCTAATAAATCATTGATCTAGAAATAAAAGTGTATTACCTGTGAATGGATGGATGAGCTTTTTCAGGAGAAGGATTTATTTTGATTTTGATTCCTTGAATTAGTCATGTACTAACCTTCTCCTGTCTTTTCAGGGCTGCTATGATAGATACAAATAGTATTTCATACATATTAATTCTGATAGCAAGGATTTTTTCTCTCTTGGAATGTATAAAAACTGTCACTCTGAATTTAGCCTCATCTTATATATTTGGTAAAAAGAATTTATTTTTTCTATGCTTAATTTCAATCATTATGTTTCAACATTTCGGGCAAATAATGGCCAGTTTCACTAGTCTTTCTCATTTCTATATTTTAAATTATTTTATGCCTAGGCTTATTCTCTAGGCATTCAAATAGGTAAAGAAGATTCTATTATAAAAAATATCAGACACACATGCCCATACACACATATCCATTTTAATGTCTTATAGTTCTCTTCTTCACAGTCATACTTCTAAAGTGTAATGTACACTCTCTTTCCATATCCTTAGTTTTCACTTTTTCTTTGACCCAGGATGATTGGATTACCTTTCTATCATGTGATTAAAATTGATCTTGTTAAGGACATGATTTGCTGCTGAAACCAATGGATCTCTTACTCCTTATTCTTATTCACTTTTTAGCAATATTTAATAATGTAATCATTTCTTTCTTAAACCAATTTTTTTTTTCTGATTCAGCAAGCTTGTCTACAGTATTCCCTACCTCTATGGTTGCTGTCTCAGTTTCCTTTAAATTTCCTTTGAGTTTGTTTTGGGCAACTTGGATTGTATTTTTAGCTTCCTTCTCTATCTCCTCTGCATAGTTCCTTGGAAGGTTATATCAATTTACACAATATAAAAACCCATCTGATCTCATGGTGCTTCCTTATCCATGCCCTAGCCCAGGTGTATATATTGAAATACCTTCTTGACATTTCTGCTTAAGTTTTTTATAGGCATTTCAGCTTAACATTCCAAACTGAACTTTTCACCTTCTCCTCAGTTTTCCACCCACCAAATGATTCTTCTATTTATCTCTACAAATAACATTAACATCTGGCATTCCCAAAGCCAGAAATAAAGATATAATTTTGATTGCTCATATGTTTTCATTCTCAAATCCAAATAATTAACAAATCTTGGCATTTTCATTCTTCATTTTCATTGCCTCTGTATTAGTCCCAACCACCATAGTCTCTCCCCTGGATATTCAAATGATTTCCTAACTAGTCTCATTGCTAAGTTGTTTTAGTCATGTCCGATCTTGTGACCTCATGGACTGTAGGCTCCTCCGTCCATTGGACTTTCCAGGCCAGGATACTGGAGTGGATTACCATTTCCTTCACCAGGGGATCTTCCCAAACCAAGCCTTTTATCTCCAGCATTGGCAGGTGGGTTCTTTACCACTAGCACCAACATGGGAAACCCATAACTAGTCTCATTAATTCTTGTCTTGTCTTCAACAGTTAATTTTTACAGCACAGTTGCAACATTTATTAAAAACAAAGATCTGATTATGTATTTTTTCTAAAAAAAATTAAAACCTGTTCATCAATTCTTATTTTCAGTCAGTCAGTTCAGTCGCTCAGTCGTGTCCAACTCTTTGCAACCCTGTGAATTGCAGCATGCCAGCCTGTCCATCACCAGCTCCTGGAGTTTACCCAACCTCATGTCCATCGAAGTCAGTGATGCCATCCAGCCATCTCCTCCTCTGTCATCCCCTTCTCCTCCTGCCCCCAATGCCTCCCAGCATCAGAGTCTTTTCCAATGAGTCAACTCTTCACATGAGGTGGCCAAAGTACTGGAGTTTCAGCTTTAGCATCATTCCTTCCAAAGAAATCCCAGGGCTGATCTCCTTCGGAATGGACTGGTTGGATCTCCTTGCAGTCCAAGGGACTCTCAAGAGTCTTCTCCAACACCACAGTTCAAAAGCATCAATTCTTCAGTGCTCACCTTTCTTCACAGTCCAACTCTCACATCCATACATGACCACAGGAAAAACCATAGCCTTGACTAGATGGACCTTTGTTGGTGAAGTAATGTCTCTGCTTTTGAATATGCTATCTAGGTTGGTCATAACTTTACTTCCAAGGAGTAAGCGTCTTTTAATTTCATGGCTGCAGTCACCATCTGCGGTGATTTTGGACCCCTCAAAAATAAAATCTGACACTGTTTTCACAGTTTCCCCATCTATTTCCCATGAGTGATGGGACCACATGCCATGATCTTCGTTTTCTGAATGTTGAGCTTTAAGCCAACTTTTTCACTCTCCTCTTTCACTTTCATCAATAGGCTCTTTAGTTCTTCTTCACTTTCTGCCATAAGGGTGGTTCTTCTGCATATCTGAATTTATTGATATTTCTCCTGGCAATCTTGATTCCAGCTTGTGCTTCTTCCAGCCCAGCATTTCTTATTATGTACTCTGCATATAAGTTAAATAAGCAGGGTGACAATATACAGCCTTGACGTACTCTTTTCCCTATATGGAACCAGTCTATTGTTCCATGTCCAGTTCTAACTGTTGCTTCCTGACCTGCATAAAGGTTTCTCAAGAGGTAGGTCAGGTGGTATTCCCATCTCTTGAAGAATTTTCCACAGCTTATTGTGATCCACACAGTCAAAGGCTTTGGCATAGTCAATAAAGCAGTACTTGGATGCAATCTCAGAAACGACAAAATGATCTCTGTTCATTTCCAAGGCAAACCATTCAATATCACAGTAATCCAAGTCTATGCCCCAACCAGTAACACTGAAGAAGCTGAAGTTGAATGGTTCTATGAAGACCTACAAGACCTTTTAGAACTAACACCCAAAAAAGATATCCTTTTCATTATAGGGGACTGGAATGCAAAAGTAGGAAGTCAAGAAACACCTGGAAAGTGAAAGTGAAGTCGCTCAGTCATGTCCGACTCTTTGTGACCCCATGAACTGTAGCCTATCAGGCTCCTCTGTCCATGGGATTTTCCAGGCAAGAGTGCTGGAGTGGATTGCCATTTCCTTCTCCAGGGGATCTTCAGTAACAGGCAATTTTGGCCTTGGAATACGGAATGAAGCAGGGCAAATGCAAATAGGGTTTTGCCAAGAGAATGCACTGGTCATAGCAAACACCCTCTTCCAACAACACAAAAGAAGACTCTACACATGGACATCACCAGATGGTCAACACCAAAATCAGATTGATTATATTCTTTGCAGCCAAAGATGGAGAAGCTCTATACAGTCAGGAAAAACAAAACTGACTATAAAACAAAAACAGCCATAGTAGCTGACTATGGCTCAGATCATGAACTCCTTATTGCCAAATTCAGACTTAAATTGATGAAAGTACGGAAAACCACTAGACCATTCAGTTCAGTTCAGTTCAGTCGCTCAGTCATGTCCAACTCCTTGTGACCCCATGAACTGCAGCACACCAGGCCTTCCTGTCCATCACCAATTCCCAGAGTTCACTCAAACTCATGTCCATCAAGTTGGTGATGCAATCCAGCCATCTCATCCTCTGTCGTCCCCTTTTCCTCCTGCCCCCCAAGCCCTCCCAGCATCAGAGTCTTTCAGATATGACCTAAATCAAACCCCTTATGATTATACAGTGGAAGTGAGAAATAGTTTTAATGGACTAGATTTGATAGAGTGCCTGATGAACTATGGACAGAGGTTCATGACATTGTACAGGAGACAGGGATCAAGACCATCCCCATAGAAAAGAAATGCAAAAAAGCAAAATGGCTGTCTGGAGTGGGGGTGGGTGCTTACAAATAGCTGTGAAAAGAAGAGAAGCGAAAAGCAAAGGAGAAAAGGAAAGATATAAACATCTGAATGCAGAGTTCCAAAGAATAGCAAGGAGAGATAAGAAAGCCTTCCTCAGTTATCAGTGCAAAGAAATAGAGGAAAACAGCAGGATGGGAAAGACTAGGGATCTCTTCAAGAAAATTAGAGATACCAAAGGAACATTTCATGCAAAGATGGGCTCGATAGAGGACAGAAATGGTATGGACCTAACAGAAGCAGAAGATATTAAGAAGAGGTGGCAGAAATACACAGAAAAACTGTACAGAAAAGAGCTTCACGACCCAGATAATCACGATGGTGTGATCACTGACCTAGAGCCAGACATCCTGGAATGTGAAGTCAAGTGGGCCTTAGAAAGCATCACTACGAACAAAGCTAGTGGAGGTGATGGAATTCCAGTTGAGCTATTTCAAATCCTGAAAGATGAAGCTGTGAAAGTGCTGCACTCCATATGCCAGCAAATTTGGAAAACTCAGCAGTAGCCACAGAACTGGAAAAGGTAAGTTTTCATTCCAATCCCAAAGAAAGGCAATGCCAAAGAATGCTCAAATTACCGCATAATTGCACGCATCTCACACGCTAGTAAAGTAATGCTCAAAATTCTCCAAACCAGGCTTCAGCAATACGTGAACCATGAACTTCCAGATGTTCAAGCTTGTTTTAGAAAAAGCAGAGGAACAGAGATCAAATTGCCAACATCCACTGGATCATAGAAAAAGCAAGAGAGTTCCAGAAAAGCATCTATTTCTGCTTTATTGACTATGCCAAAGTCTTTGACTGTGTGGATCACAATAAACTGCGGAAAATTCTTATTGTACTTATAACCAAATCCAAGCATGGTTTCCAAGGTCCTTCATTATGTGGACCTTGACTATATTACTGGCCTCATATTCTGCTCTTCCTATTTACATGTATACGGTCAGGGCTTTTTACAAATAAACAAACATGTACATTCAGTAGTGTGTGTGTGTGTGTGTATGTGTGTGTGTGTGTGTTAGTCGCTCAGTTCAGTTCAGTTCAGTTCGGTCTCTCAGTCGCGTCTGACTCTTTGCGACCCCATGAGTTGCAGCATGCCAGGCCTCCCTGTCCATCACCAACTCCCGGAGTTCACTTAAACTCATGTCCATCGAGTCAGTGATGCCATCCAGCCATCTCATCCTCTGTCGTCCCCTTCTCCTCCTGCCCCCAATCCCTCCCAGCATCAGAGTCTTTTCCAATGAGTCAACTCTTCACATGAGGTGGCCAAAGTACTGGAGTTTCAGCTTGAACATCATTCCTTCCAAAGAACACCCAGGACTGATCTTTAGAATGGACTGGTTGGATCTCCTTGCAGTCCAAGGGACTCTCAAGAGTCTTCTCCAACACCACAGTTCAAAAGCATCAATTCGTCTGCACTCAGCTTTCTTCACAGTCCAACTCTCACATCCAAACATGACCACTGGAAAAACCATAGCCTTGACTAGACGGATCTTTGTTGGCAAAGTAATGTCTCTGCTTTTGAATATGCTATCTAGGTTGGTCAGAACTTTCCTTCCAAGGAGTAAGCCTCTTTTAATTTCATGGCTGCAATCACCATCTGCAGTGATTTTGGAGCCCCCAAAAATAAAGTCTGACACTGTTTCCACTGTTTCCCCATCTATTTCCCATGAAGTGATGGGACCAGATGCCATGATCTTCGTTTTCTGAATGTTGAGCTTTCAGCCAACTTTTTCACTCTCCACTTTCACTTTCATCAAGAGGCTTTTTAGTTCCTCTTCACTTTCTTCCATAAGGGTGGTTTCATCTGCATATCTGAGGTTATTGATATTTCAGAGCCTTTTACAAATAAACAAACGTGTACATTCAGTAGTGTGTGTGTGTGTGTTTATGTTTTTGTTTGTGTGTGTTAGTCACTCAGTCATGTCCAACTCTTTGTGATTCCATCGACTGCATCTTGCCAGGGTCTTCTGTTCATGGACCAGCCATATTAAACTGATTTTAGATTCCTAAAGCATCATACTGGTATCTTCATTTCCATTTTCACTTGGCTATCATCTACTAATTGTTAGATTTCTAATTACGTGGCTTTCTACTTCCTAGAAATATTCCCTAATTCCTCTGTTTTAGTGGAGTCTTCTTTATGTTTCTAGACATCTTAGTTTATGTCATCTTTTGGACGAAACTGTAACTGTCTTAGTCATTACTCCGTCCATGAACCAAGCATAAATCCCAGAGTTCAGCACTTCTCAGTAAATATTGATTTCTTAGATACATGATAAATAATTAATCAAGGAAATGGACTTCTATTACTAAGGCATACAAATGAACTGTAAATGATCTTTTAAAAATATCATTTTATTTTATTTTAAAAGCTATAACTGTTCATTGTGGAAAATGTAATAAATCTAAATATAATGCTTATATTTATCCCTAATTACATCACAAGTCATAAAAGTTTCTGTGAAATTCCAGAAATTCCATCGACTACTTTATTTTTATATAATTTGTAAAATTACATATTGTCTTCCTAATTGCTTTTTTAATATTTATATTATTGTGTTTAAAATTATTTATAATACATATAAATATGATTTAGTTTGTTTTAGAATCAACAATACTGATAAGCATACTTTTTCTGATATAGGTTTACAAGTAATAAACAAATTCAGTGAGATACATTTTAAAACATTAATAATATGTACAAAATATGTTTTAGATAGTCTTCAAAAAAAGAGGATTGCCATGGTGGTCCAGTGGTTAAGAATCCGCCTGCCAATGCAGGGGACACTGGTTCAATCTCTGGTCTCAGAAGAATTTATGTGTCGCCGGGCAACTGAGTCCAAGCACCCCAACTCCTGAGCCTGTGCTCTGGAGCTTGTGAGTCACAAGCCTGCTCATCCTAGAACCTGTGCTCCACAACAAGAGAAGCCACCAGAATGGAAAGCCTGCACCCCACAACTAGAGAGTACCCACTGCTCGCCGCAACCAGAGAAATCCCACGAACAGGGAGGAAGACCCAGTGCAGTCAAAAATACATAAATAAATAAAACTAAAAAGAAAAGAAGATGGCTTTTCTAAAAATAGTTTCTCCAAAAATAGCTATTAAATGCTAAGAAATTTCCATTTGCAATGGAATCATTGCTGTATACTTTTTTTTTTCAAAGCTCAGCACTTTTATTTTTTTTTAATTTTATTTTATTTTTAAACTTTACATAATTGTATTAGTTTTGCAAATATCAAAATGAATCCATCACAGGTATACATGTGCTCCCCATCCTGAACCCTCCTCCCCCTCCCTCCCCATACCATCTCTCTGGGTCGTCCCAGTGCACTAGCTCCAAGCATCCAGTATCGTGCATTGAACCTGGACTGGCATCTCGTTTCATACATGATATTTTACATGTTTCAATGCCATTCTCCTAAATCTTCCCACCCTCTCCCTCTCCCACAGAGTCCATAAGACTGTTCCATACATCAGCGTCACTTTTGCTGTCTCGTACACAGGGTTATTGTTATCATCTTTCTAAATTCCATATATATGCGTTAGTATACTGTATTGGTGTTTTTCCTTCTGGCTTACTTTTGCTGTATACTTAAAACACATCAGTCTGGACAATTATTAACAGTAGTAGTCTCTGTGGTAACATGTAAGTACAGTGTTCAAGTGACATTATAAGAATCTCACTTAGTCTCTTTGATGTTCTCTTTCAGATAGCCTGCCCTGGCACAGGAAGTATTTTCAAATAAGCATGTGGGGCAGATAAAGCAGGAATTTCTAAGGTCAGTAAGTCACAAATTTAGAGTCTACAAGAATAACCTGGATCAACTGTGTTAGAAATAGAGATCTCTGTATCCCATTTTCAGAGATTCTAAACTGATAGGTTTGTGGCTGGGGCCAGTGATAGTCATTATATTACTAGCAAGGGCTTTCAGTGATTCTGATATAGGAGACACCTGGGCCACACTTTAAGAAACACTGCCTTGAGATTTGGCCCTAAGCCACCTAGACTTCTCATGAACTTTTCACAACTTTTAACCCTGGAGCAATATAACATTCTCTTTTTAGAAAATAACAGAAGTATGAGACCTAAAAATGCAAAAGTTTAAACACATATTAAAATGCCCTGGTGGAGGGAATGGCTACCCACTCCACTATTCTTGCCTGGAGAATTTCATGGACAGAGGCTACAGTTCATGGGATCACAGAATCAGATATGACTGAATCGCTAATACTATTGAAAATGCATTTTTTTATTGAAAATAAATTTTACCTTTTTAGAAACATTGCATTATAAGATTTTTAATACTCTTTACTTAGAAAAGGTTAGTTTTTTGAACCTACACTGCTTTTTTACCCTGAGGCCTTCCTATAATGAATCCTTTTTTTGTTTGTTTGTTTGTTTTCTCCATTGTAGAACTACTGTCAGGATTAGAGGGTCATATGAAATGGAATGACATTTTTGGGGTATATTAAAAAATGTAGCTAGTTAATGTAGCTACATTAATAAAAAATGTAGTCATTTTATCTCCATGTGTTACTTTATTACTTAGAGGGAGTTTCAATTGAAATATGTCATTTAGGTAAATTTAGATATTTTATTCATAAAGAGATCTATGCAGAACAACTTTGATTTTCTAGTACTACAATATAAAACTTGCTTAAATGTTCCCCTAATATTTCACTTTTTAAAATCCTTTATGAATTATAATTATAGATTATTATTAATCTTCAAAATAGGAGAAAAATGATAACATAGAAACACACCTTTGAAAAGATAAGCTTCATTTTTAGCTTCACCTCTCATGTAATTTTGTTGAGTTCTTTTTCTCCCAGCTTCCTTTACTTATATCATCAGTATACCAAACATTTATTGAGCACTTTATTACTGCCAAGAGCAGTGGATTTAAAGTCAAAAACAGGGGAGCATAAAAAAAAAAATAATAATAATAAAGTTAAAAACAGAAACTCCTTACTCTACTTTGCTTTCCTTTCAGTATTTACATGAAAATCAAATGAATGAGCTCAAAAACTCTAGTTTTACATCAATAGGAAATTTTATTTTTATTTGGTATAATTATATTGATTAAGTACACAAAAATGCTTTTCTTAAAATGGCTTTATAAACTTCCTAAAGAACATCACATGATAAACAAATGGGCTATAGATAGTTATTTTCTAAGATTCATAAATGTCTATTTAATAAATACCCTCTCTGTCACTGATCTACCTGCTTTTCATGTTGGTTGAAAATAGTACTTAAAACCAAATGTTCCTCAAGTTCAAACTAGAATCCTCTATCTTGCCAGTGCATCTAAATCTCTTCTGAGATTATGTCATTGTTAATAACTGCTTTATTCTCATTAAAAGTCTCCTGGAATTTCCATTCAATAATGTACAGATTATTTTCCTCCAGTGCTCAATAGCCATTCCCTATTGGTTTCTTGTCATCATATCAAAATTCCTGGACTTTCCTGGTGGCACAGAGGATTAGAATAGCCTGCCAATGCAGGAGACATGGGTTCAGTTCCTGGTTTGGGAAGATTCCACAAGCCATGGAGCAACTGAGCCCGTGAGCCACAACTACTGAGCCAGTGCTCTAGGGCCTATGCACGACAACCAATGAGCCCCTGTGCCATCACCACTAAAGCCCATGTGCCTACAGCCCATGCTCCACAACGAGAGAAGCCACTGCATTGAGAAGTTGGTGCACCATGACTAAAGAGTAGCCCCCACTCTCTGAAACTAGAGAAGGCCCAATGCAGCCAAAAATAAATAAATAAATAGTGTGTACATGTCAAAAAAAAAGAAAGACATTTTTGTAAAACTACTGAAAGTATTGAATACATTTTGAAGATAATTCACACTATTCAGCTGTGTGTGTGTTTGAGCAGATTTATGCATTTAGACAATAGCTTATGTATAAAAATCTCATTTTCAAATGTGTAAATGTAATTAAATGTTGCTTTACTAACATAATAGTGTGTGTGTGGGTGTGTGTGCACTCAATTGCTCAGTCTGTCCAACTCTTTGCGACCCCATGGGCTGTAGCCTGCCAGCCTCCTCTGTCTTGGAATTTTCCAGGCAAGAATACTGGAGTGGGCTGCTGTTTCCTCTTCCAGGAGATCTTCCTTACCTAGGTTTGAACCCACATCTCCTGAACTGGCAGGAAGGTTCTTTACCACTTAGCCACTAGGTACACTTGAGTCTGCTTTGTAGATGAGTTTATTGTGCTGTATTTTAGAATCCTCATATAAGTGGTATCATATGACATTTGTCTTTCTCTTTCTGACTTACTGCACTTAGCATGATATTTTCTAGGTCCAACCATGTTTCTGCAAGTGGGCATTATTTCATTCTTTTTATGGCTAAGTAGTATTCCATTGTATGTATATATATATACCACATATTCTTTATCCATTCATTTTTCATGAACATTTATATTGTTTCCATGTCTTGGCTATTGTGAATCATGCTGCTATGAATACAGGGGTGCATGTACTTTCAAAGAACAGTTTTCATCTTTTCTGGATATATGCCCATGAATGGGATTTCTGGGTCACACGGCAGTTCTATTTTCAGTTTTTTTAGGGACCTCCATAGTGTTTTCCATACTGCCTGTACTTATTTCCATTCCCATCAACAATGTAGGAGAATTCCTTTTTTTTCACACCCTTTCTAGCATTTGTTATTTGTATACTTTTCAATTCTGACAAGTATGAAGAGGTACCTCATTATTGTTTTGATTTGCATTTCTCTAACAAGTAGCAATGTTGAATATCTTTTCATGTGCCTCTTTGCCATCTGCATGTCTTCTTTGGAGAAGTGTCTATTTAGGTCTTCTGCCTGTTTTTCAATATTATTTTGTTTGTTATTCAGTAAAATAAGCTGTTTGCATATTTTGGAAATTAAGTCCATGTCAGTCTCATCATTTGCAAATATTTTCTCCCACTATGTAGTTGTCTTTTGGTTTGCTTATGGTTTCCTTTGCTATACAAATCCTGTAAGTTTGATTAGGTACCAATTGTTTATTTTTGTTTTTATTTCTGTTCACTTGGGAGACTGACCTAAGAAAATATTGTTATGATTTATGTCAGAAAATGTTTTGCCTATGTTCTCTTCTCCATGGCCAATATAAAACTCAAAGAATGAAAAACTGAAAGCCTTTGCATTAAAATCTGGTACAAGACAAGGATGCCCACTCTCACCACTTCTATTTATTAATAATGTGGTATTGGAAGTCCTGGACACAGCAATTTTAAAAAAAGGAAATAAAAGGGTATACAAATTGGAAGGGAAGAGGTTAAATTGTCATTATATGCAGATGACATGGTACTATATATAGACAACCCTAAGGACTCCACACAAAAACTACCAGAACTGATAGTAAATTCAGCAAGGTAGCAGATACAAGATTAACATGCAGAAATTGGCTGCATTTCTTTACACTAACAGTGAAATATCAGAAAAAGAATATAAAAGAAAAACCCTTTTAAAATCACATGAAAAAAATACTCAGGAGTAAACCTGACCAAGGAGATGAAAGACATACACTTAGAAATATAAAACATTAATAAAGGAAATTGAAGATGATTCAAATAAATGGAAACATATTCCATGCTCTTGGATTAGAAAAATTAATATTGTTAAAGTGGGCCTATTACCCAAACCAATGTATAGATTTTAATGGAATCGCTATTAAATTGGTGAAGAATCCACCTGCCAGTTCAGGAGATGCAAGTTTGATTCCTGGGTTGGGAAGTTCCCCTGGAAGAGGAAATGGCAAACCACTCTAACATTCTTGCATGGAAAATCCTATGGACGGTGGAGCCTGGTGGCCTACAATCCATGATGTTGAAAGGGTTGGACACGATTTAGCAACTGAGCATGCGTGCACATGCATTATCAAATTACCTATGACATTGTTCACAGAATTAGAACAAATAATCCTAAAAGTTAATGGAAACATAAAAGACCCAGAATTGCCAAAGCAATACTGAGGAAAACAGAACAAAATAGGAGGCATAACTCTCCGACTTTGGACGGTGTTACAAAGCTACAGTAAGCAAAGCAGTGTGTTATTGGTACAAAAGCACATGTACAGACCAATGGAATAGAATAGACACCCAAGAAAGAAACACACACATATGGTCAATTAATCTTTGACGAAGGAGGCAAGGATATACAATGGAGAAAAAAAAAAAAATCTCCTCAGCAAGTGGTATTGGGAAAGTTGGACAGCCATATGTAAATTACTGCAGTTAGAACACACGCTTACACCACACATAGGAAAAATAAAAGGTCAAAATGGGTTAAAGACTTACATGTAGGATATAACACCATTAAACTTCTTAAGTTTTGGGAGAGATGGTCTGGAGGGGTTCAAGAGCACATCAAGAATAATTTCATCAGTTTTACACAAACTCATCATCCCAATACAATATGTATTGCAAGATGGAAGTGATGTTATCCTCACAATATCCAAGATAGAAATTTACTTTGGACTTTTCCAGATGCAGTTGGCTGGAATTGCAGGTAATTGATCAGTTCCAAATCTGGGTAGAAGTTTAATCTTTAGGCCATTTCAAGTCTATTGTTTGCTGTTTAGTCTCTCAGTCATATCTGACTCATTCCTGGCAGGCTCCTCTGTCCCTTGGATTTCCCAGGCAAGAATATTGGAGTGGGTTGCCATTTCCTTCTCCAGTGGATCTTCTCAACCCAGGGATTGAACCCTCATCTCCTGCATTTTCAGGCAGCTTCTTTAATCACTGAATCACCTGGAAAGCCCATTTAAAGTCAGAACTATATTTTATTTTTATATAAAACAGGAGGTATATATTTTTTATTTTTTTACTTGTAAAAGTAGAAACATACATTGTGGAGAGATGTCCATGATGTACTGGTAAGTGAGAACAAGTTGCATATATATGTATAATTTTTATAAATGGAAATGGTATCAAAATTCTTTAGATGTGTGTATATTTGTTTGTATATATTTGAAGATGAAGAAGGATTTACAATAGGTATTAACATTAATATTTATAGGGTGAGACTAGTAGAAGGGAAAGTTTAGCAGGAGTATGAATATAGTTTATTTAAAAGAACCATTATTCTTCCATATTATTCTGATGTGTTTGTTTTGTTTTTTTCCTTGTTGAGGTTAAAAGTGTGACATTTGTAATTTTGGATGAGGCATTTTAAGATTTAAAATGAAATAAAGCAATGTCTTTAATCTAAAAACCAGACTACAGAAAATTATTCTAAACACAAATTTTGTTCCTTGTAATATGATACCAGTTAATGTGTATATTACTGGAAGGATGACTCCAAGATTGCAATGGAGTCTACTGTAAACAAGTACAATGATTTCAAAGAACTGTGGTAAGAATAAACAAGACCAAATTACAATTGATGACAGAATTTTTAAAATGTTCTCTCCTTACAATTGCCAATAACTTCCTTATATTACCAATGACTAAAAGGGTCTTTGTTTTTCTTATTTCTCTACTCAAAATTGCCTTAAAGAAATAGCATACGTAGAGCATGTTGTGTTAAAACCTTCAAAATTCCCATAAACTTTCAAGAGACATTTCAAGCTTGTTTAAAATGAAATGCAGGTCTCGTATTTTCTTCTTACCTCTTTAATTTAATCTTCCCCATCTCTCTCCTGATAAGTTTTGTTTCTGTCTTCATGTTGTGGCAGGTCTTCAAAGTCACCTCTTTCTTTGTCTTTGTTCATTTTGGTTCCTTAAGCTAGGAATTTCTCCCCAGCAAGTTCCACTTTTCTGGATAAGTTTTATTCCGCCTTCACTGTTAAAGCAAGATGGCTTCTCTATGTAGTGGTTTTGTGCCTCTAAGCATGAGCCTGGATTAGGTACTTTCCCAGTACATCCCCCAAATGTCTCAGGGTTTACTTTCTCATGGCATTCATCCTAGTTGAATTCATTTTTTAGCTTTATTGAAGTTTAATTGATATACAATACACAGCACATTTTAAAGTGCATAAATTAATGAGCTTTGACATATGTATACAGCCATGAAACCATCACTTCAAATCAAGATAATGAACTTTTTCCATCATGCACAAAAATTTCTTTGTGTCTCTTTGTATTTCCTCCTATCCCTTTCTACCCTCCCTGTGTATCCCCAGGCTACCACTGATGTGTTTTCCATCATGATAGATTAGTTTGGATTGTTTAGAATTTTATATAAATGGAATCTTACAATATATACTTTTTTATTTTTGGCTTTTTTCACTCAGCATAATTACTTTTAAGATTTCTCAATGTTTCAAGTATTAACAGTTCACCCATTTTTATTTCTGAGCAGTATTCATTGTATGGTTATACCATGATTTGTTTATTCATTCACCCGTTGATAAATATTTGTGTTATTTCCAGTTTGGAGCTATTACAAATAGTGCTACTATGCACATTTTGTATACGAGGCTTTGTGTAAGCATATGCTGTAAATGTGTGCTGTGTGTGCTCAGTCGTCCAGTAGTATCTGACTCTTTGCAACCTCATGGACTATACCTCACCAGGCTATAATTCTTCTGTCCATGAAATTTACCAGCAAGACTACTGGAGTGCATTGCCATTTCCTTCTCTAGGGTATCTTCCCAACCCAGGGATCGAATCTGCATGTCTTGCATCAGCAGGTGGATTCTTTACTACTGTACCACCTTGGAAGCCCTATGCTTTAAGTTCTCCTGTAAATACCTAGGAGTATGTACCACAAACTGGGTGGCTTAAAATAATAGAAATTGATTCTCCTAGTTTGGAGGCTAAAGTTCAAAATTGCTGACAGAGTGATGCTCTTTCCAATGGCTGTAAGGAAACTCCTTCGTTGCCTTTTCTACATTCTGGCATTTCTTGGCATTCATGACATTTTTTATATTCCTTGGCTTGTATGTGGTATACTCCATTCTTTGCCTGTGTCTTCATATGGCCTTCAGTCCTGTGTGTTTGTGTCTCTGGGACCAAACTTCCCTCTTGTATGAACGACAGTAATATTAGATTTAGGTAGACTTTAATCAAGTATGCTGCTGCTGCTGCTGCTGCTAAGTCACTTCAGTCGTGTCCGACTCTGTGTGACCCCATAGACAGCAGCCCACCAGGCTTCCCCGTCCCTGAGATTCTCCAGGCAAGAACACTGGAGTGGGTTGCCATTTCCTTCTCCAGTGCATGGAAGTGAAAAGTGAAAGTGAAGTCGCTCAGTCGTGTCCGACTCTTAGCGACCCCATGGACTGCAGACTACCAGGCTCCTCCGTCCATGGGGTTTTCCAGGCAAGAGTACTGGAGTGGATTGTCATTGCCTTCTTTGTAACCAAGTATGATCTCCTAACTAGATTATATATGCAAAATATCTATTTCCAAACATGGCAACATTTACAGGTTTTTATTGGATGTCAGTTTGCCAGGGGGACACTGCTAACAACTCTGGATAGTGCCTGCCATTTTTTTTTTTTTTTGGACAAGATTACTTTTTAATACACAGATATATTTTGCAAGTATATTCTCTTAGAAAGGGCTTGCCTTTTCATTTTCACATGAGTGTCTTTTGAAAAGCAAAAGTTTCAGTGTTGATAAAGTTCAAATTAATTATTTATTTTCTTTATAGTTGCTCTATTTGTATGTTTAAGAAATATATATCAAACTTATTGTCATTGAAAATTTTGGTCAATGATTTCTTCTAGAAGTTTTCCAGATTTAGGTCCTCAAACTATTTCGAGCTGAGGCTTGTTTTTATGTTTTGTATATGCTTATTCAGTTGTTCTAACGCTGTTTGTTGAAAATATTTGCTTTTTCTATTCAAGTGTCTTGGCAATATAATCAAAATAAACTGACTATATATATGTGTGTGTGTGTGTGTGTTAGTTGCTCAATCGTGTCCAACTCTTTGCAAGTCTGCCAGGCTCCTCTGAACATGGACTTCTCCAGGCAAGAATACTGGAGTGGGTAGCCATTCCCTCTCCAAGAAATCTTCTTAACCCAGGGATCAAATCCAAGTCTCCTGCATTCCAGGGTTAGTCTTTACCATCTGAGCCACCGGGAAGCTCATGCATATGTGTGCTAAATTCCTTCAGTCATGTCTGACTCTTTTGGATGCTATGGCTGTAGCCTGCCAGGCTCCTCTGTCCAAGGGATTTTTCAGGTGAGAATACTGGAATGGGTTGCCAAGGCCCTCTACAGGGCATCTTCCCAACCTGGGGATGGAACCTGTGTCTCCTGCTTTGCAGCTGAATGCCCTCTGAGCCACCTGGGAAGCCCAAGTCCATATATATCTAATTCTAAAGTCTATACTGTTCTATATGCCAAAATCACACTGCCCTGATTATTCTAATTATATAATGAGTCTTAAAATTAGATAGTAGGTCTTCTAACTTTGTTCTTTGTAAAAATTGTTTTGTTAATTCTAAACACCTTCCAGCTCTATATAATTGTTAGAATTTACTTATCAATTCCTACAAAATTACCTTCTGGGATTTTGACTGAGATTTAATTAAATCTAGAGAACAATTGGGAGAAGGCAATGGCACCCCACTCCAGTACTCTTGCCTGGAAAATCCCATGGACAGAGGAGCCTGGTAGGCTGCAGTCCATGGGGTCGCTAAGAGTCGGACATGACTGAATGACTTCACTTTCACTTTTCACTTTCATGCATTGGAGGAGGAAATTTCAACCCACTCCAGTGTTCTTGCCTGGAGAATCCCAGGGACGGCGGGGCCTGGTGGGCTGCCGTCTATGGGGTCACACAGGGTTGGACACGACTGAGGCGACTTAGCAGCAGCAGCAGAGAACGATTAGGGGAGAATTGGTATCTTAACAATACTAAATCTTCCAAAATATGTATATATGTTTCATTTATTTCATTTTAAGTAATTTTATTTATTTGTGTGTTTAATTTCTCAGGATTGATTTTACAGTTTTTGGTATATAGATAATGCATATATTTCATCAGATATATCCCTATTTCATATTTTTGATGCTATTTTATATGGCATTGTTTTTAATCTATTTTGAGTGGATTGTTGCTAGTATATTGAAAAACAATTGATTAACTTATATTGATCCATTATTATTCAACATAAACTCATTCGTTAGGTTTAGTAGATTTTTTAAAATCTCCAACAGAATTTTCTACATAGAAAAAGTAGTTTATAAACATGAACAGTTTTACTTCTTCCTTTACAATTTCTATGTCTTACTCTTCCCGCCTATCCCATCCCCAACACACACATACCTTTTCTCCTGCCTTATTGCACTGGTTTGGAACCTCAAGTGTGATGTCAAATGAAAGTTTGACAGGAGACATCCCTGATTTGTTACTGATCTTAGGGGAAATTTTTTTGTCTTTTATCACTAAGCCTGATGTTAGCTGGGTTTCCCAGGTAGCTCAGTGGGTAAATAATCTGCTTGTAATGCAGGAAACACGAGACAAGGGTTTGATCCCTGGGCTGGGAAGATGCTCTGTAGGAGGTCATGGCAACACCCTCAGGTGTTCTTGCCTGGAAAAATCCCACAGACAGAGGAGGCTGGTGGGCTACAGTCCATGAAGTTGCAGGGTCAGACACGACTGAGCTACTAACACTAAGGACATGGTCAAGACTTTTATGCTTTTATCTTGAGCATCTGACACAATTTACTACACACAGTAAGCATCACTTAATGTTTGTTTAATGAATGAGTACATGACAATTGCATAAATGCATTATCCTGGCCTGCTTATAACAGTATAGTGATGATACTGAGAATATACCTATGGGCAGGTATTCAGTCCCTAAGTATGCTAACATTTTTAAAAATTATGGTTGTTCATTCCAAATACCACTAGAGTGCATCAAGTCTAGCCAGCACAGGTATTTCAGCATTTTTAGGTGTTTCTGCATTCGTGTATCTATCTTAGTAAATGCTGCCTAGTAATGTGAACCAAGGTATATGCCAGTAAGAACTGAGGAAACTTTTATTATGTTGGCAACTTTTATATTCATAGGGCATGTATGCCTGAATGATCAGTCATGTCAGACTCATTGTGACCCCATGGACTATACCCCGCCAGGCTCCTCTGTCCACAGGATTTTCTATGCAAGAATACTGGGGTGGGCTGCTATTTCCTCCTCCAGATATTCATGGGGGCATATGCACAAAATCAAAAAACTTATTTTGATAATAAAACTTATTACCAAGTTCAAGCTTGTACTGCTTGCTGCATGACAGACAAGTAAATGGGGAGACGAGTTGTTGGGAAACGGAGAGGCCACTTTATTTGGAAAGGCAGAAGATTAAGGAGATAGTGGACTACTGTCTCAAAGAACCATCTTGCTGAGTTTGGATGCTAGTTTGTTTTATAGAATAAAGAAGGTGAGGTAAGGAGGTAAAGTAGAAAAGGTGGTAAATTGTTGCAAATACATCCTGGTTCTGGTCAAACTCCAGAGGGGATGTGTTAATTTCTTCTTTCCTGCAGCTGTTCACAGGTGCGCCTGATCAGGAAGTTTCCTGTGAGCCAAACAAAGGTATTTTAGCTCAGGATTAGGCATGGTAGGTAGGTTTCCTGGAGATGGACCATTATACGTGCTTTAAGCTATAGACAACATCACTTTAGTGATTAACCTGTAGCAAAAGTATTAGAATACAAAGTTTAAAGTAAAAGAAACAGATCTGATATGAAGTCAGATTTGTTATTCCCTATTACAAAGCCAATCAGAAGAAGGTACACTTACCAATACAAAATTCCTGAAAGGGGATATTAATAGTAGCTCTAAGGTGTCTAAAATACAAATGCTGAGGAAAATCAATTTTCTTTCTGGAGATATAAACATATATCTCCAGGGAAACCCATATATATATATATATATGGGTCAGTGATAAATAACCTGGCAGGTTATAGTCCGTGGGGTTGCAAAAAGAGTTAGACAGGACTTAACAACTAAATAACAAAACAACATACATTTATATACATATATATATACACACACACACACATACATATATGTGTATATATATACATATATATTCATGTGTGTGTGTGTGTGTATATATATATACATATATATATATGTTAGTGTAATGTGTTTTTTCAAAGTAGTTATTGAATACTTATAAAAAGTGATAAAATAACCAAGGTGAGGATCAATCAGTATAGATTCACTATTGTAGTTTTTACAACTCTTATGACAGAAAAGATTAATAATGTCATGAATACTTGTAGTTATTTATTTTTGTAGTTATTTGTAAATTAGCATACTTACATTTTTTAAAAAGAAAACGTGAATAGAAAAATAACAGAACTGTACACTTCCAACAGCTTTAAGATACTTTAGAATATTAATATAAGAAAATTTAACTAAATTTCTTTAAAATATATAAAAATATTTTTTCATCCTTTTTGAAACAAAATCAACAATGAAATATTATTCAGGGATTAGGAGTATAAATAAACTGGTGATATTCAATAGAGTTATTTAAACTATTTTTGAAAACTGAAATCAATATTGAAAAGAAAATGGTACCACTTTCAAGAAATAGTGAATACAGTTCAGAAAAAAGTACTGAGAGAATTTTATTCTATTTGCTGTATGTATAGATTATTTTGTATAAGGAATTTGATATTTGGTTAATTAAGAATTTTAAAGTGGGAATTTTAAAATTCCCACTCACTATTTTAAACTCCAAGCTTCACAGTAGATAAGTGTAAGATAAATATCTTTATTTAAGCTAAATCTTATAACTAAACTTTTTTCTCTCAAAGTTTTATCCTATCTTGCTTTCTGTAAGTTGTTGTTTTTTTTCTCCCTTTAAAATATAAGGTCTACCATTCTACTCCCCATTTCCATGAGCTTGACTAGTTTAGATACCTCACATAATAGGAAGGAGTCAATGAGAAATTGCTGTTTAGCAGGTATAAAGTTTCAGTTGTAAAAGACAAACGTGTTCTAGAGATCTGCTATAAAATATTGTGCCTGTATATTTAAATACCTAGTAGGTGCTTAACTATTGGAATGTTCAATAAATGCCAGCTGATTGACAAAGTATACATCTTCAGAGTTACATGTGCTAAAGTTCTGTGGAAAAGACCATCCCAGATTACCTTCAGTGACTGACATTTACTGCAATACACATGTAACTTTGGTCTTCAGTACTATGTTGAATAATGTATCCTGCAGATTCATGTCCACTTGGAGTCCAGAATGTGTATTTGCAGATGTTCTCAGGTTAAAATTACGGCACACCATAACAAAGTGTACCCTAATCCAATGACTGATATCTTTTTAAGGAGAAGGAAACTTAGACACTAAGATACACAGAGAAGAGAATACCAGGTGAAGATGGGAAACAGATGTTTGAGTGATAAGTCTACAAGCCAACTAAAGGCAAGAAACACCATAGAATGCCAGCAAACATCAGAAGCAAAGAGAGGAATGGAACGGATTCTTCCTCAAAGCCTTTAAAGTTAGTTTCAGATATCCAGCTTCCCCAGCTATGAGAAAACACATTTCTAGTGTTTCAAGCCCTCCAGTTTGTGGTTCTGTGTTCCCATACTCCTAGGAAATGAACGCACAGTGTTACAGTTTCAAGTTATTAGCTTTATTTCCTGCATTTTGGTTTTAAATTTAACTCTCACCCACAAACTTTGTGAATTAAGGTAATAATAGTGGGTTTCTGTTGCTTGGCCTAAAGAACTTTAAACAAGGAAAGCTGATGTACAAACTAGAAAAATCCATTTGCAGCTGCTTTTGACAGAATATAACTGTGGCCTTAAGTTAAACGGATACCTCACTAGTTCATGAACATACTAATCCAGAAACACTGAACATATTGCACGTGTGTATCAGTGAGGGTCCATTCAGAAAATACAGAAACCAAGACATCATTCAAAGTTTGAAAAATAGAGGGAATTTAATGCAAGGTAATGGAGATCAGTGGAGAAATAACTACAGAAAGAATGAAGGGATGGAGCCTAAGCAAAAGTAGTACCCAGTTGTGGATGTGACTGGTGATAGAAGCAAGGTCCGATGCTGTAAAGAGCAATATTGCATAAGAACCTGGAATGTTAGGTCCATGCTGCTGCTGCTGCTGCTAAGTCCCTTCAGTCGTGTCCGACTCTGTGCGACCCCATAGACGGCAGCCAACAGGCTCCCCAGTCCCTGGGATTCTCCAGGCAAGAACACTGGAGTGGGTTGCCATTTCCTTCTCCAATGCGTGAAAGTGAAAAGTGAAAGTGAAGTCGCTCAGTCGTGCCCGACTCTTAGCAACCCCATGGATTGCAGCCTACCAGGCTCCTCCATCCATGGGATTTTCCAGGCAAGAGTACTGAAGTGGGGTGCCATTGCCTTCTCCGGTTAGGTCCATGAATCAAGGCAATTTAGAAGTGGTCAAACTGGAGATGGCAAGAGTAAACATCAACATTCCAGGAATCAGCGAACTAAAATGGACTGGAATGGGTGAATTTAACTCAGATGACCATTATATCTACTACTGTGGGCAGGAATCCCTTAGAAGAAATGGAGTAGCCATCATAGTCAACAAAAGAGTCTGAAATGCAGTACTTGGATGCAATCTCAAAAACGACAGAATGATGTCTGTTCATTTCCAAGGCAAACCATTCAATATCACGGTAATCCAAGACTATGCCCCAACCAGTAATGCTGAAGAAGCTGAATTTGAATGGTTCTATAAAGACCTACAAGACATTTTAGAACTAACACTCCCAAAAGATGTCCTTTTCATTATAGGGGACTGGAATGAAAAAGTAGGAAGTCAAGAAACACCTGAAGTAACAGGCAAATTTGGCCTTGGAGTACAGACTGAAGCAGGGCAAAGGCTAATAGAGTTTTGCCAAGAGAATGCACTGGTCATAGCAAACACCCTCTTCCAACAACACAAGAGAAGATTCTACTCATGGACATCACCAGATGGTCAACACCAAAATCAGAGTCATTATATTCTTTGCAGCCAAAGATGGAGAAGCTCTATACAGTCAGCAAAAACATGACCAGGAGCTGACTGTGACTCAGATCATGAACTCCTTATTGCAAAATTCAGACTTAAATTGAAGAAAGTAGGGAAAGCCACTAGACCATTCAGATAAGACCTAAATCAAATCCCTTATGATCATAGAGTGGAAGTGAGAAATAGATTTAAGAGACTAGATCTGATAGACAGAGTGCCTGATAAACTATGGATGGAGGTTCATGACATTGTACAGAAGACAGGGATCAAGATCATACCCAAGAAAAAGAAATGAAAAAAAGCAAAATGGCAATCTGAGGAGGCCTTATAAGTAGCTGTGAAAAGTAAAGGAGAAAAGGAAAGATATAAGCATCTGAATGCAGAGTTCCAAAGAATAGCAAGGAGAGATAAGAAAGCCTTCCTCAGCAATCAATGCAAAGAAATAGAGGAAAACAACAGAATGGGAAAGACTAGAGATCTCTTCATGAAAATTAGAGATACCAAGGGAACATTTCATGCAAAAATGGGCTCAATAAAGGACAGAAATGGTATGGACTTAACAGAAGCAGAAGATATTAATAAGCGGTGGCAAGAAAACACAGAAGAATTGTACAAAAAAAGAACTTCATGACCCAGATATTCACAATGGTGTGATCACTCATCTAGAGCCAGACATCCTGGAATGTGAAGTCAAGTGGGCCTTAGAAACATTCACTACGAACAAAGCTAGTGGAGGTGATAGAATTCCAGTTGAGCTATTTCAAATCCTGAAAGATGATGCTGTGAAAGTGCTGTACTCAATATGTCAGCAAATTTGGAAAACTCAGCAGTGGCCACAGGACTGGAAAAGGTCAGTTTTCATTCCAATCCCAAAGAAAAGCAATGCCAAAGAATGCTCAAACTACCAGAAAATTGCACTCATCTCACACATAGTAAAGTAATGCTCAAAATTCTCCAAGCCAGGCGTCAGCAGTACGTGAAACGTGAACTTTCAGATGTTCAAGCTGGTTTTAGAAAAGGCAGAGGAACCAGAGATCAAGTTGCCAACATCTGCTGGATCATGGAAAAAGCAAGAGAGTTCCAGAAAAACATCTATTGACTATGCCAAAGGCTTTGACTGTGTGGATTACAATAAACTGTGGAAAATTCTGAAAGAGATGGGAATACCAGACCACCTGACCTGCTCTTGAGAAACCTATATGCAGGTCAGGAAGCAACAATTAGAACTGGACATGGAACAACAGACTGGTTCCAAATAGGAAAAGGAGTATGTCAAGGCTGTATATTGTCACCCTGCTTATTTGACTTATATGCAGAGTATCTCATGAGAAACGCTGGACTGGAAGAAACAGAAGCTGGAATCAAGATTGCAGGGAGAAATATCAATAATGCAGATATTATGCATTATTGATATGTCTCAGATATGCAGACAACACCACCCTTAAGGCAGAAAGTGAAGAGGAACTAAAAAGCCTCTTGATGAAATTGAAAGAGGAGAGTGAAAAAGTTGGCTTAAAGCTCAACATTCAGAAAATGAAAATCATGGCATCAGGTCCCATCACTTCATGGGAAATAGATGGGGAAACAGTGGAAACAGTGTCAGAGTTTATTTTTTGGGGGTCCAAAATCACTGCAGATGGCGATTGCAGCCATGAAATTAAGAGATGCTTACTCCTTGGAAGGAAAGTTATGACCAACTTAGATAGCATATTCAAAAGCAGAGACATTTCTTCGCCAACAAAGGTTTGTCTAGTCAAGGCTATGGTTTTTTCTGTGGTCATGTATGTGTGGGAGAGTTGGACTGTGTAGAAAACTGAGTGCCTAAGAATTGATGCTTTTGAACTGTGGTGTTGGAGAAGACTCTTGAGAGTCCCTTGGACTACAAGGAGATCCAACCAGTCCATCCTAAAGGAGATCAGTCCTGGGTGTTCGTTGGAAGGACTGATGCTGAAGCTGAAACTCCAATACTTTGGCCACATCATTGAAGAGTTGACTCATTGGAAAAGACTCTGATGCTGGCAGGGATTGGAGGCAGGAGGAGAAGGGGACGACAGAGGAAGAGATGGCTGGATGGCATCACCGACGCGATGGACATGAGTTTGAGTAAATTCCGGGAGTTGGTGATGGACATGGAGGCCTGGCATGCTGCGATTCACGGAGTCACAAAAAGTCGGACATGACTGAGTGACTGAGCGGAACCGAACAGAATGCAAGGTGTTGTTTACATGGCTAATGGAAGAGACTGAGAAGCCAACCAGGGAAAAATATGAGAACCTAGAGATTAGGAGCAGCAGGAAGTTGCTTTTACCTATAGTCTATGGGGACAAAAGGAGAAGGTAGAGTTGTGAGCCAGGACTAAGTCCCAGGCAGAAGCTGGCATCTGAACAATCCAAGGATGCTGGAACCACAGAAGATGAAAAGTTCCTGTTAGTGATACCAGTAAAATAGTGAAGATTTTCTGTTTTCTGTTGGCTTAACCCTGTTAGAAGTCCAGTAAGAATGGAGCATGGGAAATGGATTCTCCAAGGGTCAGTCCCCTGCTTCATAGAGCTGAGCAGGGGAATCAAAAGGAATAGGATGGAACAGAGTAGATATTTCATAGCCATTATTTTCAGTTTATCTCTTCCACTATTACCCAGATCAGTCCCTAATTATCATTCATCATGTATGTTATAAACTTCTAACAATTTTCTCTGACTCTAGTTGCAGCCTCTTCTTAGTCACTGTGGACGTAATAAGGCTATTTGTTTAACTTAACTGAAGAATACGTTTCATTATTTAGTAGAGGATAGGATAAAGGCTAAACTTAGTAAATTGTTGATTTAGGTCCTAAATCAGGTTCAAAATATCTTTTAAATTGTCTCTCATTATTTGTACACTTAATTATTCTGCTCTTACTAGATTGTATTAGGATGGTATTGTTGGAGAAGAAAAATAAAACCTATACAAAATTGTTGACTGATTATGATTCATTTTAAATTGCATGGTAGACTAAGTCCTTTAAGACACTGAGATCAATGAGGGCTAGAGTAGTCTCTGAATCTCAGTTTAAATGCCTGCCTATGTTTTATTCAATATTGTATCCTGGCACTTAGGTCAGTACATGACCATAGTTTATACTGAAGGATGAGATCATTAATGATGGGCCAGTTATGTAAGATGTAAAATATTTAGTGAAAAGTATTATTAGCCAGATATAAAATTTATTTTTTACATATATATATAACTCAAAAATACAGAAATATTCTGAGGTTTTAACAGAATTTTTTCTTTCAAGGTTACACATTGCATTCTCTAGTTTATTACACAGAGTCAATAAATGTTGCATTCCTAAATTGCATAAAGATAATCATGATAGTTTTAAATATATAGGATACCTTAAAGACACAGTTATAAATAGTTATATGTATACACATAGGAGCATGCATGCACAAGTTGAAACAAAGAAGAAAATGTGTTCTCTATTATATAGAAAATGTGTTTTCCATTGTTCAAATTTAGTTATTTTCAGTGTTCTGAAGAACAATTTATAGCTCTATCATTGTATCTACCTCAAGTAGATACATGGATATCTACTAGATATCTACTATGGATACACAGCTATTACTATGTAAAACATGGAGTATTACATTTTTTTTTCAGATTTTGGGCTGATGTGTAAAAGTTAGTAATAATATGCTTAGTTCAAATTACATGCTATCACCAATGCAGGAAATGCAAGAGATGTGATTTGATCCCTGGGTGGGGAATATCCCCTGGAGTAGGAAATGGTATCCCAACTCCAATATTCTTGCCTGGAAAATTCCATGAACAGAGGTGAGCCACAGTCCATGGTTGGCAAAGAGTTGGATGTGACTGAGCACAAACACACACACACACACCCACCCACCCACACACACACACCCACACACACACACACATATCACCTTTGAAACAACTTCGCCCTTCCTCTTTAGTTATGTAGAAAGATATGAAGCAACTGTGTGTGTGTGTGTGTGTGTGTGTGTATATATATATATATATATATATACTTTTCTGAAAGAAGTATATTCTTCATACTTCAGCATGTCAAAAGCCCTTCTAATGCTATGCTCATTTTTGGCAGTACACTTCTGTAAACAGTATTTGAAGCCAGAATTTTATCTAAGAGCCAAAGAGACTTCGGATTATAAGAGAAGCAGAATTGTACTCTTTTTCTTGACATTGACTTGGGGAAGATTGGATTTGAGCACAGTGAACAGTTTATGCTGGAACTTACTCAGTGTCCCTTGTGGCTCACATTGTAAAGATTCTACCTGCAATGCAAGAAGATGCAGGAGCTGCTGCTTTGATCCCTGGGTCAGGAAGATTCCTTGGAGAAGGAAATGGATACCCACTTCAGTACTTTTGCCTGGAAAATTCCATTGACAGACTAAGTCCATGGGACTCACAAAGAGTCAGACACGACTGAGGGACTAACACTTTCACTTTTCACTCAGACCTACAGCTGTGTATGTACTTGAAAAAAAAAATGACAAGCAAGCTGCAAAATCTGTTCTTAAGAGATGTCATAGTAAACTGATCTCTGAAAAAAAAAAAAAAAGAATAAAAGGCAATACAATAGAACGAAGATAATCTCTTCCACAAATGGTGCTGGAACAAATGGACACTCACGTACAAAATAGTGAATCTTGACTTAGACCTTACAGCCTTTACAAAATTAAGTCCAAATAGATCATACACCTGTAGCTGAGCAGGATCTTATGAGATCTTTCCAATACAGACCTTTCCCCCATACCTTCTGCTATATCTTCTCTCTGAAGTAGTCAGACAATAGTATCTCATACATATTTCCTGAGTAGTTCAAATGCTAAAACCACCACCAAATGAAAGAAATTAACTGCTTGATGATCATGAGCATGTAGCCCCTGAACTTCTAGTCCCTAAGGATTAATAATGTTGACCTCCCTATTACCTCACCATCAACCAATTGAAGAATTGTACAGGAGCTGTTCACATACCCTGTGACTGCCCCTCCCTCATCTTTCATTTAAAAATGCTTTGCTGAAACTCTTCAGGGAGTTTGGAGTATTGGGGGGGGTGGGGCAACAGACACATATTTTCCTTTCATGACATTACAATAAATCTTTCTGTGAGCCAAACTCTGAAGTTTTGGTGTAAATTATTTTTTCTGCAAAGAAAAAAAAATTAAGAGTGTGAGAAAACAAGCCACATGCTGGGAGAAAAATATTCACAAAAGACACATCTGATAAAGGATTGTTTTCCAAAATATACAAAGAATACTTAGAAATCAATAATAGGAAAACAAACATCCCCATTAAAAAATGGGCCAAAACCTTAAAAGATACTTTGCCAGAAAAGAGGTACAGATGGCAAATAAATGTATCAAAAGTGTTCCATATTGTGTGTCTTCAGAGAAATGCAAATTAAAACCACAATGAGCTACCACTACATATCTATTAGAATGGTCAAACCCCAGAACAGTGATAACACTAAATGTTGGTGAGGCTATGAAGCAACTGGGACTCATTTATTGCTGATAGAACTAGAAATGGAACAGCCCCTTTGGAAGACAACTTGGCAGTTTCTTAAAAAACTAAACACTCTCTTACCATATGAGCCAACAATCTTGCTCCTCAGTATTTTCTCTGAGAAGCTGAAAAGTTTTGTCCACACAGAAACTTGCACATGAATGTTTATAGCAGCTTTACTCACAGTTACCAAAACCTGGAGGAAACCAAGATGTCCTTCAGTAGGTGAATGGATAAATAAAGTATGATGCATCCAGACAACGGAATATTATTCAGCATTAAAAAGAAATGAGCTATCAAGTCATGTAAAGAAAAGAGGCCAATTTGAAAAGTCCACATCTTATATGACTCCAACTATTTGACACTATTGTAAAGAGAAAAATTGTGAAGACAGTTAAAAAAAAAAGATCACTGATTACCTGATGTTGGGGTCAGGGAAAAGAGTGGCAAGAGCACAGAGGATTTGTAGCACAGCGAAAACACTCTGTATAATACCATAATGATGGATCCATGACATTATACATTTATCCAGACCCAAAGACTGTGCAACAGCAAGGATGAACCATAAGGTAAACTATGGTCTTTGGATGATAAAGATGTGTCAGTGTAGACTCATCAAATGTACCAACTGTACTACTGTGGCAGGGGATGTTGATAATCATTATGATTATTGGCTGGTGGACAGGGGATAGATAGTAAATCTCTGCAATTGCCACTTAATTTCATTGCAAATCTTAAATTGTTCTAAAAAAGAAATCCTAAAAAATAAATAAGCTGTCATAGTTAAGGCTCAAGGTAATTCTTTTTATTGTAGGACCTCCTCAAAAAACCTAACACTGGGAGGAATCCTTCCCCCAAGGATGAGCAGTCACACTGAAAAATCCCTTACCTCAGAGCCAGATTGACTTTTGGACTTCTTTCATTTCTGCCTAACACAGCCTCTGCTCTGTGGCAAATTTCTATTGCTTATGGCCTTGCACCAGATTGCTGAACTGCTCTGAACTCTAGCCAAGAGAGCAGTTTGGTACTGGAGAACTTTTTAACCGCAAAGAGAGGCTGTTGTGAAGACCAACTCTTACATAAATTTGACTTAATGAGGTACACCTGAGTTCTCAGTTTCTTGTCAGTTTAGCCAGACCAGCAGAAAAGAGGAAGAATTTAATGAACCAGGGCAAGCAAGTGTGGGGTCTTTAGAAATAGTTTAGGATATTGGGGAAAAGCTGAGTTCCTGATATGAAAGGGAGATGAGAATTCAGAGTTGTCATAATGTGAAAAATATTTTAATTATGATATTATTTTGCACTCAAAACAGGTAAAGTAGTATCCATATTTCAAATGTGTGTATTGGATTTCTAATTTTGTTTTTCAACTTAAACCTTCAGTTCCTTGAATTTTGAAGATGTTTCTTCCAACAAATATATCAGTTCTTATTTGATAATTTGCCATAAAACTGTTGATTTTTATAGTCAATGTATATGTTAGTAAATATTTTAATCTAATTTGAACAGAAGCAGCAAAAACATTGGCCAAACAAATAATTATAGGGTGGGCACTTTTTGTCTTACACACATTTATCATTATCATTATTATTATTTTCTGAGCTTTTGGAAAGCTGAACTCAGATAAACAAAACAAATATTCAAACTATTATGAAAAAACAAAATCTCTTAGGCATCAAGAGCTTTGGGCTACTTCTGCCACTAGCTAGCTGGGTGGGATCTTGGATATATCATGTAGTTTCATTTCATTGGAACGCTCATTTTTCCTTTTTAAAGTAAAAGAATTGTACTGGATGATTCCCAAATACTTTTGCAGCTCTCATAGCTCTAAAGTTTCTCACACATGTATTTGTTACAAATATTTTATATACATAGCAATATTCCCAAAAGGCTGCACAATCATGATATGCCCTGTATACTAGGAATTAAATCAATCAATTAGTAAAAACAACCATTTCATTCAGAATAAAGAAATGTCAAAAATAAA
Organism: Bos javanicus; assembly: GCF_032452875.1. Lineage (NCBI taxonomy): Eukaryota > Metazoa > Chordata > Mammalia > Artiodactyla > Bovidae > Bos > Bos javanicus. Next base: position 40,481,546 of record NC_083870.1, read on the forward strand.
CACACATTCTTAAAGTATTAAAATACAGATTTCAGAAATTTTGACAACTTATAATACAAAACATACTGATTTTACTATTTTTCCCTTATGAAAAGAATAGGCTGTTCATACACCACTAACAGTAAGTGCTTCTTTGCAATTTCTTCAAGAAATCGTAACATTTTTTTACTCATTAGCAGGACGTGGCTATCAAGTGGAAGGTTAAATAAAATCATGACTGCAACATACTATGGGCCATTTTTCAGTAAGAAGATGCATTTCTCTTTTCAAGACTAGTCTGATAAAATGCTTATGACCTTTTACCACAGTAATTTTCATGCCTTAGAAAACTTGATCTATCCTTTAATTCTTCCTATCATATGTCTTTACCTCTAAATCTTATGTCATAAATGTATACTTAACAATTATTTGCTATTTCCAAATTACTTCATCTATATATATATATATATATTGAAGATTATACCATCATAAAACATCATTACAAAGAAGCTGTTAAAATACATCATTCACAGTAGTTACCCTTGACTTTCTAGAATCTTAGCTACTCAAAATGTGGACCATGGGCCATCAGCCTTAATATCACCTTAAGCAGAATCTTAGTCCACCCCAGGCCAAGGTCGAATCATAACACATTCAAATTTGAGAAGCACGGTGGCTCAAAAGGTGGTACTGTTGCTTCTGGTCTGAGGACCATGCTTTAAGTAGCAAACAAGTAGACAGCCTAGGGAGGCCCTGGTGTGTTTTTTTCCCCCATCAATGTTTTTCCTGGGGTAGTACTGAGTTGGTGGTTAATGCTTATAGCTTTCTTCCGAAAGAGTGCCAAAAGCTAAAACTTATAAGAGAACTTACTTTTAGAGAAGATTTTCATGTTACCTTTGGAAAAAAAAATGTTTTCAAAATTAGTGTAAATCACCTAGATATACATTGATTATATTTTCATTCCATTTTGAAAATAAAATAATTGACTATTCATATCTGAAGTAGAAATTGTTCATTTCCATGCAATTGCAAAAGATTTTAATGGAAAATCAATTGTTTCAAAGTATTTTATGCTTGGATACCAATCATTAAAGATTCAAAGAGATTGAAAGGCTACATCTAAGGGACAGATGTTGGCTCAAATTATGCTGAATACAAACCTTACAAAGTATAATATATAATTTTCCTACATCTATTTTCACTTCTGGTTGCCTCCCTCTTCCAAAGATATTTGTGCTTCGGACAGAAAATCCTGTGATGTCATTTGAGGGAAAATTACGGTGTGAGTTTTGTTTATAACAATGCAGTGGTCAGAAGAACCCACTCCACCTTGGCACTAGATTACAGTTCAGAAGATATTCATGTTCGTTTGCAATGTATCCAAAGGACAGTGAAAGAGAGAGATTTAAAGTTGGAAAGAGTTCATACAAATCAAAGTGAATGTTTCCTAAAATAAAATGTAATCTGATATGATGATATGATATGACTTAATATTTTTTATTCAGTCATGTCTGACTCTTTGTGACCCCACAGACTGCAGCACTGCAGGCTGGCCTGTCCTTCACTATCTCCCAGAGTTTGCTTAAACTCATGTCCATTGAGTCAGTGATGCTATCCAACCATCTCATCCTCGGTCACCCCCTTCTCCTCCTGCCCTCAGTCTTTCCCAACATCAGTGTCTTTTCCAAAGAGTTGACTCTTCATCTTAATATAATACAATATAATAAAGCTCTTGAAGAAAAAATAATCTGAATCCAAAATATAAAATAATAAAATAAAGATGGTAGCAAAGAAGTTTGTTTTTCCTCATCTTTCTAATTCCTCTTCTGAATATCGGATGTGAAGTTACAAAATAGTAATCAATAAGGCTCATTCACCCAATGTAGAAATGGTCAATGCTTGCTTGTCTGTTCAACACTGTTAATGCTGCACTGATACCTCAAAACAGGAAATAAAGGTCTGATTTGTAGAACATTATAAAATACTAATTGAGTTGCAGGAGTTGTAGGGTAGAATCAATGAAAGGAAAATTATGTAAAAATTGTAAATTATAAATCAATTTTTGAAAGTTTGAAATGGAGAAAGAAGAAAGAATAAAAATATAGAGATTAAAAAACATAACAAGAGAAGGATAAGAATGGAAGATTAAAGAGTGTAGAGAAGCCACAGAGATGGAGAGTTACATAGATAAATGACCAATATTTACTAGCATTGAAAGAAACATGGATAGACCAACATGAAACTCATAGGGAGAGGTAGAAGGATTGTTAAGAGTCCTTAAAATTAGGTGCCCATTTCAGGTCTATTCCCTTATTCCAGAGAATAAGGATTCGATAACAACAACAACAAAAAAGTAGATAATATGTCTTTATTGTTTATATAACAGAATGGGAAAGACAAGAGATCTTTTCAAGAAATTAGAGATACCAAGGACACATTTCATGCAAAGATGGGCACAATAAAGAACAGAAATGGTATAGACCTAAGAGAAGCAGACAGTATTAGGAGGTGGCAAGAATACACAGAAGAACTGTACAAAAAAGATCTTCACGACCAAGATGATCACGATGGTGTGATCATGCACCTAGAGCTAGAAATTCTGGAATGTGAAGTCCAGTGGGCCTTAGAAAGCATCACTCAGAACAAAGCGAGTGCAGGTGATAGAATTCCAGTTGAGCTATTTCAAATCCTGAAAGATGATGCTGTGAAAGTGCTGCATTCAATATGCCAGCACATTTGGAAAACTCAGCAGTGGCCACAGGACTGGAAAAGGTCAGTTTTCATTCCAATCCCAAAGAAAGGCAATGCCAAAGAATGCTCAAACTACCGCACAATGGCACTCATCTCACACGCTAGTCAAGTAACACTCAAAATTCTCCAAGCCAGGCTTCAGTGATATGTGAACCATGAACTTTCAGATGTTCAAGCTGGTTTTAGAAAAGGCAGAGGAACCAGAGATCAAATTGCCAACGTCTGCTGGATAATTGAAAAAGGAAGAGAGTTCCAGAAAAACATCTATTTCTGCTCTATTGACTATGCCAAAGCCTTTGACTGTGTGGATCACAATAAAGTGTGGAAAATTCTGAAAGAGATGGGAAAACCAGACCACCTGACCTGCCTCTTGAGAAACCTATATGCAGGTCAGGAAACAACAATTAGAACTGGACATGGAACAACAGACTGGTTCCAAATAGGAAAGGGAGTACGTCAAGGCTGTATATTGTCACCCTGCTTATTTAACTTATATGCAAAGTACATCAAGAGAAATGCTGGGGTGGAGGAAGCGCAAGCTGGAATCAAGATTGCCAGGAAAAATATCAATAACCTCAGATATGCAAATGGCACCACCCTTATGGCAGAAAGTGAAGGGGAACTAAAAAGCCTCTTGATGAAAGTGAAAGAGGAGAGTCAAAAAGTTGACTTAAAGCTCAACATTCAGAAAACTAACATCATGGCATCTGGTCACATCACTTCATGGGAAATAGATGGGGAAACAGTGGAAACAGTGTCAGATTTTATTTTTGTAGGGTCCAAAATCACTGCAGATGGTGACTGCAGCCATGAAATTAAAAGATGCTTACTCCTTGGAAAGAAAGTTATGACCAACCTAGATAGCATATTCAAAAGCAGAGACAGTACTTTGCCAACAAAGGTCCGTCTAGTCAAGGCTATGGTTTTTCCTGTAGTCATGTATGGATGGGAGAGTTGGACTGTGAAGAAAGCTGAGTGCCGAAGAACTGATGCTTTTGAACCGTGGTGTTGGAGAAGACTCTTGAGAGTCCCTTGGACTGCAAGGAGATCCAACCAGTCCATCCTAAAGGAGATCAGTCCTGGGTGTTTATTGGAAGGACTGATGCTAAAGCTGAAACTCCAATCCTTTGGCCACCTCATGTGAAGAGTTGACTCACTGGAAAAGACTCTGATGCTGGGAGGGATTGGGGGCAGGAGGAGAAGGGGACGACAGAGGATGAGATGGCTGGATGGCATCACCGACTCAATGGACGTGAGTTTGAGTGAACTCCGGGAGTTGGTAATGGACAGGGAGGCCTGGTGTGCTGCGATTCATGGGGTCGCAAAGAGTCAGACAACACTGAGTGACTGAATTGAACTGAACTGAACTGAACTAGGTACTTAAGTATTGTTCTAAGTACTTTACATATACTAACTCATTCAGTGTTTATACAAACTTTATGGATGAGTAAACTAAGATAGATAATGATTAAGTATTGAATTAAGTTTTTAAAACAGTATATGGTCAAAGTTTAACTGGTCCAGAGTTTCATAGTTAGTTAGTAACAAATCTAGAGTTTAACTTCAAACATCTGACTTCAGTATTTTGATTCATTAACCACTATGCTATTAGGAATTCTAGGTTATAACAGTCATCCTCATTCTAAATATTGTATTTCTTTTTTTTTTTTTTAATTTGCCAGCATGTCAAAAAGAACTTTTATTCTGATTCGAATAGCCTCTTATGCACTCATACTTTCTTGCCAGATGCCTTTGGAGCAGGTGCTTTCTGGGATGGAGCTTTCTGACACTTCTGAGTTTTAGGAGGAGGTGCTGCCTTCTGGCCTGCAGCTTTCTGGGCAGGAGCCTTCTGGGCTGGAGCCTTCTTACCCTCAGTGGTGATCTTTTTTGCTGGAATCTTGGCGGCAGCAGCAGCTACTGCAGCTGCCCCCTTAGCAGCAAGGGCTTTCTTGGGAGAAGCTTTCAGGAGAGCTGTCTTTTATATTGTATTTCTATAATGAAACATAATGTTTTTCTTTTTTATGAAAGGGTTTGATTCTCACTGCAAACTGTTAGCTAGTTTTGAAAGGCAGTGTAAGAAAGCTAAAAGGCCTGGGTTTTTTACTAGTAGACAAAGATTGAAATCCTACTCTACCATTTACTACTTTTCACATATTTGGTAAATTATTGAATCTTTATTGACCTAACTGTTTCATTTGTAAATATATATCTCCAGTGTTTTATTTGAGATGAATAAGATTAAAATTATGGTACTATATTAGACAGGGTAGACACTCAAAATGGTAACTACTATTATTATTTCTGAAATTATTGTTTTTCATGCTGTTATTCTCAAGTGATTCTTACTAATTGTTGTTAGTCTCCTACATTTTACCACTACAATATGAACTCTATGAGAGTGTGAAATCTAAGGTTTCTCCACCTTAATGTGGGCCTGATACGTAATAGCTATTCGGTAAGACATTAAATAAATAAATAAGAACACTGCTATAGACGAAGCATCACTACGAACAAAGCTAGTGGAGGTGATAGAATTCCAGTTGAGCTATTCCAAATCCTGAAAGATGATGCTGTGAAAATGCTACACTCAATATGCCAGCAAATGTGGAAAACTCAGCAGTGGCCACAGGACTGGAAAAGGTCAGTTTTCATTCCAATCCGTAAGAAAGACAATGCCAAAGAATGCTCAAACTACCGCACAATTGCACTCATCTCACACACTAGTAAAGTAATGCTCAAAATTCTCCAAGCCAGGCTTCAGCAATATGTGAACAGTGAACTTCCTCATGTTCAAGCTGGTTTTAGAAAAGGCAGAGGAACCAGAGATCAAATTGCCAACATCCACTAGATCACGGAAAAAGCAAGAGAGTTCCAGAAAAACATCTATTTCTGCTTTATTGACTATGCCAAAGCCTTTGACTGTGTGGATCACAATAAACTGTGGAAAATTCTGGAAGAGATGGGAATACCAGACCACCTGACCTGCTTCTTGAGAAACCTATATGCAGGTCAGGAAGCAACAGTTAGAACTGGACATGGAACAACAGACTGGTTCCAAATAGGAAAGGGAGTATGTAAAGGCTGTATATTGTCACCCCATTTATTTAACTTATATGCAGAGTACACAATGAAACGCTGGACTGGAAGAAACACAAGCTGGAATCTAGATTGCCAGGAGAAATATCAATAACCTCAGATATGCAGATGACACCACCCTTATGGCAGAAAGTGAAGAGGAACTAAAAAGCCTCTTGATGAAAGTGAAAGAGGAGAGTGAAAAAGTTGGCTTAAAGCTCAACATTCAGAAAACGAAGATTATGGCATCCGGTCCCATCACTTCATGGGAAATAGATAAGGAAACAGTGGAAACAGTGTCAGACTTTATTTTTTTGAGCTCCAAAATCACTGCAGATGGTGGCTGCAGCCATGAAATTAAAAGACGCTTACTCCTTGGAAGGAAAGTTATGACCAACCTAGATAGCATATTCAAAAGCAGAGACATTACTTTGCCAACAAAGTTTCGTCTAGTCAAGGCTATGGTTTTTCCTGTGGTCATGTATGGATGTGAGAGTTGGACTGTGAGGAAGGCTGAGAGCCGAAGAATTGATGCTTTTGAACTGTGGTGTTGGAGAAGACTCTTGAGAGTCCCTTGGACTGCAAGGAGATCCAACCAGTCCATTCTGAAGGAGATCAGCCCTGGGATTTCTTTGAAAGGAATGAGGCTAAAGCTGAAACTCCAGTACTTTGGCCGCCTCATGCGAAGAGTTGACTCATTAGAAAAGACTCTGATGCTGGGAGGGATTGGGGGCAGGAGGAAAAGGGGATGACAGAGGAAGAGAGGGCTGGATGGCATTACTGATTCGATGGACATGAGTCTGAGTGAACTCCAGGAATTGGTGATGGACAGGAAGGCCTGGCATGCTGCGATTCATGAGGTCGCAAAGAGTCGGACACAACTGAGCAACTGATCTGATCTGATCTGATAGACGATAAGGTAGCTTAGGATTTTCAAATAAATTAATTTTATATTTTTCCTTATTTAGAATGACTTTAGAACATGTACTTAAAGGACAATTGGGGGGATTAAAATTTTCTAGCTTTTAATACAAAAAAATATTTTCTATGATTTATTAATATTTTTAAAGTAGGGAAGTGCTAAAGCAGTGATTTCACAGTAATGAAAATTCCACTTATGGTACTTTGGCTCTGTATTTACAATTGATTCTTCCCACCCCACCCCAAATATAGTGTGTAATAGAATGAAGTTTTCAGACAGAACTTAATTTTTTACTGCTTGTATATCAAAGAAGCTTTCTTCTCTTTGCCTTCATTGGTACTTATACAATATTGCTTCAAAATATATCTGCATTTAAAAAATATATTTATTTTTATATTTCCCTTTAAGTTGTTTATAGATGAAGTCACTAGATAGTGTAGTGTTTTCTTTCTTTCTTTTTCTGTGGTATACAGCTTAAAAACTTTACAATCTGGCAAAAGAGAAAAGTATGCAATGAATGAATCTAATGAATTTCTGAAAAATAGGAGTTTGAAAATATTATAAAATCAGAGCTTTCATGCAATGAAGGAATAGAATAATATGTTCATGAGTCAAATCTAAGAAAGTCTATACCTCTTTTCCCAATTTATCTAAATCTCTCTTTTATTTTGTGGCCCATTAATGAGCTCAGTGGAGATCTATGATTTGATATGTACTATGGCAACAGAGGATGAGATGGTTGGATGGCATCACCGATTCAATGGATATGAGCTTGGGCAAACTTTTGGAGATTAAGAAGGACAGGGAAGCCTGGAGTGCTGTAGTCCATGGGGTTGCAAAGAGTCAGATATGACTTAGTGAGTGAACAACAACAAAGGTTCAGGGTACTGTCCTGATGGCCATGAACTCCTTGGCATCTGTTTTTCCTTTAGGGCTTCTCCTTCAGTAGCTTAGGGTCCAACTGCCATGTCATGGGTTCATGATAGGGCCTTGTAGGAAACAAATAGCAACTATAGATTTCATCCTGTTTCTATCATGAGTAATTATGTTGCTTTGGAAAGGTCTCTTAATCTCATTCATTTATTCAGTACATATTTAATAATGGTTTTCTATCTTCCTGTCACTGTTCTAGGTTCAAAGAATAGAGTAGTGAGCACAGAAGTTGAAGAATGTGCCTTTACTTGGTAACTTACATTTCAGTAGGACTGCCTGACAGTCAATGGGTCTATTTCCCCTTCTCTGAATATGTTAAACTATGGATCTCTTATAGTGTATGAGGAGTGAACTGGATAACAGATATGAGGCTTGAGTAGTAAATACATAATGGAATATAAATGCTCAAGAAGTGGTAGTTTTTCTCCCACCAAGTTCTATTCCTAAAGAACTCAGAAAATATTTAGATTAGGTAAGTTAAACATCAATGAAAGGTTTTATAGTCATAGAATGTTGTGAATTTGTTGCATCATATTGTTGGTCGTTCAGTCACTCATTTGCATCCAACTATTTGTAACCCCATGGACTGCAGCATGCCAGGTTTCCCTGTCCTTCACCATCTCCCAGAGCTTGCTCAAACTCATGTCCATTGAGTCGGTGATGTCATCCAACCATCTCATTCTCCATCATACCCTTCTCCTCCTGCCTTCAGTCTCTCCCAGCATCAGGGTCTTTTCTAATGAGTCAGCTCTTCATATCAGGTGGCCAAATATTGGAGCCTCATTTTCAGCATCAGTCCTTCCAATGAATATTCAGGACTGATTTCCTTTAGGAATGCCTAGCTTGATCTCCTTGCAGTTCAAGGGACTCTCAAGAGTCTTCTACAACACCACAGTTCAAAAGCATCAATTCTTTGGTGCTCAGCTTTCTTTATGGTCCAACTCTCACATCCTTACATGACTACTGGAAAAACCATAGCTTTGACTATGTGGACCTTTGTCAGAAAAGTAATGTCTCTACTTTTTAATATTCTGTCTATATTTGTCATAGTTTTTCTTTCAAGGAGCAAGTGTCTTTTAATTTCATGGCTGCAGTCACCATCTGCAGTAATTTTGGAGCCTAAGAAAATAAAGTCTCTAACTGTTTCCATTGTTTACCCATATATTTGCCTTGAAGTGATGAGACTGGTTGCCATGATCTTAATTTTCTGAATGTTGCATTTTAAGCCAGTTTTCTCACTCTCCTCTTTCACCTTCATCAAGAGGCTTTTTAGTTCCTCCTCACTTTCTCCCATAGGGTAATGTCATCTGCATATCTGAGGTTACTGATGTTTCTCCCTGCAATCTTGGTTACAGCTTGCGCTTCATCCAGCCTGGCATTTCTCATGACGTACCCAGAATATAAGTTAATTAAGCTGGGTGACAATATAGTCTTGATGTACTCCTTTCCCAATTTTGAACCAGAATTGATGTACTCCTTTCCCAATTTTGTTGCATCATAGTAAATATTTCAAGACTTTGTTGTAGATAATATGAAAAATAATACCAAAGTATTGTTGAAAAGATTAAGAATTTCACTATCATGAAAAAAAAATTGATCTTAATACCAAAAATATTTTAAATTCTTTAGGCATATACCATATTATAGGCTTTTCCGGTGGTGGCTCAGCAGGTAAAGAAGCTGCCTGCGATGCAGGAGACACAGGAGACTCAGGCTTGATCTCTGGGTTGGAAGATCCCCTGGAGGAGGGAAATAGCAATCTACTCCAGTATTATTGCCTGAAAAATCCCAGGGACAGAGGAGGCTGGTGCACTACAGCCTAAAGAGTCTCAAAGTGTTGGACATGATTGAGCAACTATGCATAGGCACATACTATTAAGAGGCTATTAGAAGCTTCAAAGTGGGTTTCCTCCAAAAATAATCAAAAATGTATTCAAGACAGTCTATTGTAGATTAGGCATTTTCTTGAATTTAAAATTTCTTAAACAGTGTAATTCTAAAGTTGCAGTTATAAATTTAATATTTTAAAATAAATAAACTTTAATATTTTAGATTTTTATAAAGTTGGTGAAGGTAGTTTTGAGAATTTCCATATATTCCATACATAGTTTCCTCTACATCTTACATGTAGGCTACATATCACAGTTAATTAATCAATATTTATACATTATTATTAACTGAAGTCCGTACTTCCGATATTTCCCTAAGTTTTACCTAATGTCCTTTTTCTGTTCCAGAATCCCATCATGATAGCACATTATACTTATTATGTCTTAAGCTCCTCTTGATTGTGAAATTTCTCAGACTTGTCTCCTATTTCCTTTGGCAGTTTTGAGGAGTCAGATATTTTGTAGACTCTTAATTTGGATTTATTTGACTTTTTTCCCTTGAGACTGGAATTATGGATTTTTTTGGGGGGGGGCAGGAGGGAGACTACAGAAATTAAGTGTTATTCTCTTCATATCATATCAAGCTGACTGTCAACTCATAGCACTGCTAATGTTAATCTTGTCATCTGGCTGAGACAGTGTTTGCCAAGTTTCTTAACTATAAAATTATTTTATGCTCTTTTTCCATACAGTGCTCTTTGGTAAAATGACAGTATGAGTGAAGTGAAGTGAAGTGAAGTCGCTCAGTCATATCCGACTTTTAGCGACCCCATGGACTGTAGCCCACGAGGCTCCTCCCTCCATGGGATTCTCCAAGCAAGAGTGCTGGAGTGGGTTCCCATTTCCTTCTCAAGAGACAGTATGAGTAGCTCCCACTAAAAGGTGAGAGCTATTCTTTGTCTCCTTGAAGTATTTTATTCTACATAAAATATTTGAAATTCTTCTGCAGGAGAGATTTGTCTGTTCTCTCTTATTTATTTATTTCATTATGTCAGTACGGATTCATAGATATTTATTTTATACTTTGGCTAAAATAAAAAATTCTTTTATTCCATCGTCCAGATTATTCCAGCTTTGGCCATTTGGTATTTGTCTCATATGCTGCTTTGACATACCTCATTATTGTTGTTTTACTTTCACACTACAAAATGTTCCAGGCCACCTGTTATCAGTCATGGAATTAGCCATTTCCTCATGAAGTCCAGACTTTCTTTATTTGATGATGGCATTAGAAACCAAGATCTGGGGACCAGGTGTGCTTGTTGCTACTGAGGTGTCACTGATTCTGTGATCACTTAGCTAACAGAACAAGGAAATATATGTGTGTATACTAACCTGAGAATGTATACATACCCAAAGATATTTTTTATGTATATCTGTGTCTAGATTACTAAATATGACTTTAAGTGTGTTATTCATTTAGCAAAATCAATTAATGAGAGATTGGTTGGCACACTGCTAAACACGAGGTATTTAATAAATTGCATATGATAATTTAATCAATCTTTGATGCTGCTACATTCTAGCCGAGGCTTATCCGTAGCTGGAAGGTGTCCTACTTAGTACTCTAAAAGTAAGATATCTAAAGATCACTGTTACATAATGCTATGGTTTTGAGTTTGTTAAGGATTGATTTTGGTGCACCTGCTTAGTGGGAATTGGGTAAGAGTTCATGGGTTTACTACAGTAGGAACTTTATTCTAGAAGCAGAACCAGAGGTAGAGATGCAGACGCATGTGATTTGCTGAGGAAGTATTCATAGCAGAAAAATGTAAAGGAAGGGAGTGAAGCAGGGTTGAAAGGAAACAGGGATGAGCAAGGATGTAGTCTTAGGAAAAGTCTTAGGCTGTTTACCCTGGTCTGAACCACAGGGTAATGTTTCTGGAACATAAACTATACCTTAAAATAATTTCCTCTTGAGCCTAAAGAATAACCTTTGGTGCTTATTCCTTATTAGTCATAAACTGTAGGCCATTTCCTGAATTATGACCTACTGAAGTGGTTCCCATCAGTTCAGGGCAATTTTCTGAAGATATAGGGCACCTGTGAACTCCTTGCTGAATCACTTGTGTTAGGGCACTATAGGACAGCTAACCAGGGCACTGCAGTACCCTCTACAAGCCATGAGAGACAGAAAGATTACATAAGGATTACCTAGCTTCAGAATAATAACATTGTATTGATAATGAGAATTGTATTAAACACAGATCAGGCAGATTAAAGACCAGCATTACCAGAGAGGAGATTTGTGCAGCAATCATGTGGCAGAACAATACAAAATATTGAAGGTAGGGGCTTTCCTGGTGGCTCTGATGATAAAGAATCCACCTGCAATGAGGGAGACCCAGGTTCAGGCCCTGGACTGGGAAGATCCCCTGGAGAAGGACATGGCAATCCACTCCAGTGTTCTTGCCTGAAGAATTCCATGGACAGAGGAGCCTGACAGGCTACAGTCCATAAGGTCACAAAGAGTTGGACACCACTGAGCAACATTTTTCAAAGAAACTCTCAAATGTTGAGAATTCACAGATTGGTATTAGCTCCAGTCACACGGAACTTCAAAATGATAGTTGAGATGAAGAGAATAAAGAAGAATTTTGGTAATATAAATAACAACAATCCATTCACGGAGAAGTATTCATTGGTGTGCATATTTTGTGCCAAGCATTATTCTGGATGAAACAGTGGAGAAAGCCAAGTCTCTTCCCTCTCAAAGCTTACATTCTAGTGAGAAAAAAAAATAAACAGAAAATAAACAAAACATATGATTCAGTGGGTGCTGAGCTGTGCTGTGCTAGTAGCTTCAGTCGTGTCTGACTCTTTCTGACCCCATGGACCTCAGTCCGCCATGCTCCTCTGTCCATGGGATTCTCCAGGCAAGAATACTGGAGTAATAAGTATTAAATGAAAACTGAGGTACTTGCATGAGGATAAAGAGTAATAGTGTAGAAAAAGATGTTTGGCATTGGATGATAAGAGAATAATTAGTCTTCAAAAGTGAAAGAAATGAGCTATTCAAAGATTAGGAGAAAGTGTGTTCTTGGCAAAGGACACAGATTGTGTAAAAGCACTGAAGTAAGAATGCACTTATTGTGTGCAAGGAACAGCAAGGATGTCAGGTGCAGAGAGTCCATCAGGAGAGGAAATGTAGTCAAGTGAATGAAATCTGTGAGAGTGTAGCTCATGCAGAGCAGGAATTGCAGCCCAAGTTTGACCCACCAACTATTTCTATATGACTTGTGGACCATTATAAGTGGTTATTACAATTGTGAATGTTTGGAATAAAATATCAAAATTAAACTATATTTTATGATGCTTGGAAATCATATGAAATTCAAATTTTAGTGTCCATAAAGTTTTGTTGTAATGCAGCCACACTCTTTTCAGTTTCTGCCTTATTTATGACTGTTTTCATGCTACAACAGCCAAGTTTGGTAGCTTCTACAGAAAATATTTGATGTCTAGGCCTTCACAAAAAAGTTTTCCAACTCTTAATATAGAGTTTTATAGGCAACAGTAAGAATTTTAGATTTTAAACCAAGGGGAGATAGGAAGCTGCTGTGTTTTTTATGAGAGGATTTACTTGATCTAACTCGTTTCAAATATAAGTTAATGGTATCAATAATTTTCAGGTATGATATTGGTATTTATAAAAACTAATACATATTTGATTTTTGCCCCATTTCTGGCACAGGGCTCCTAAAACCCTTGGAAGTTCCTGGCTTGAGAGAATAACAAAGGTATCTTTTGCCATGTTAAAAAAGAAATAATAAGACCCAAATGGAGTCATTTGCCTCCAATGCAGCAAAAGTGTTAGTTGCTCAGTGTCCGATTCTTTGTGACCCTGTGGACTATAGCCCACCAAGCTCCTCTGTCCATGGAATTCTCCAGGCAAGAATACTCAAGTGGGTTGCCATTTCCTTCTCCAGGAGATCTTCCCTAGCCAGAAATCAAACCTAGGTCTCCTGCATTGCAGGCAGATTCTTTATCAGCCACCAGTGAAGCCCCAAACCAAGATTTGATTTCAGTTTCAACCTATCCCAGTAACTGACCTTTCAAGCATTTAATCTGAAATTTCCTGATCTACACTAGTAGGTAGTCTGCATGATAGGGACCCGTTCTGTTTCCTTTTCCTCCCCCCACCTCCAAGAAGATGGCCTGGATTAAACCAATCCTTTTTTTCTTTTTTTCCTTTTGTTGTTGTTGTTGGCCAGCATCTTCATCCCTACCCTCCTTTTGCCTATAAAAGCCTTCTATTTTGTACACCTTCTCAGAAAGCCCTTCTATTTACTAGAGGGGATGCTGCCTGATTCATGAATCACCTAATAGATCTCTGAATTTACTGGGTTGAATTTTGTTTTTCAATATTTATGAGATGACTTTTGTACTGCACATAAGGATGGGGGCTGGTTGCAAGCAGAATCAACCATGAATAAAATGTTTTAATTTTCAGTTCCAACCCCTGATTTACAGGGAGAGGGGTGGGCCTGGAGCTTAAATCAATAGCTAATGGCCAGTGATTTAATCAACCATGCCTATATAACAAAGCCAATGTTAGGTAGCTAGAATGGGAAAAAGGAGTCCAAAATGGTGGTGGCTAAAAGACAATGAAGGGGAAAACCCACAAACATAGAGCAAAGGAAGGTCCAAGGACCAGAGAGAAGACCTCAGGTAAAACAAACAGCCCTCCTGGCTAGCCCAATTTACATAGGGAAGCCTCAAGGGAAGAAGAAAAACCATATAAAAAGAGGAGCCAAAATTGAGCCAGGGTCTTCTCTTCTCTTTGCTTCTTCTGGGTCTACCTGCCCTCATGCCTGTAGAATGTATTTTTCTTTGCCTTCTAAATAAAACTGAGCTGTATCACTGGTCCATCATCCGTCACTTCAAATTTTTGCTGCAGCAAGACAGAATCAAGGAAATTACACAGTCCCCCGACATCTCCATAAAACCCCAAAATAATGGGGTTTGGAGAGTTTCTGAGTTGGTGACCATGTGGAGTTTTGGGAACAGTAGGGTTTTAGGCAGAGTGTGGAGACTCTTCACCCTTTCCCCATATTTTGTCCTTATGCATCTCTTGTATCTGGCTGTTCCTGAATTACTAATATGCCCTATTATAATAAACCAATAATCTAGTAAGCAAAATGTTTCTGAGGGTTCTGTGAATCTCTCTAGCAAATTAATTGAATCTCTGGAGGGGAGTCATTGGAACCTCCCATTTGTAGGCTATTGGTTGGAAGCACAGATGACAAATCTGGACTTGCTATCCTCTGAAGGAGTCTTAAATGACTGAGTCCTTAACTTTATGCAATCTAATGCTATCTCTGGGTGGATATTGTCAGAACTGAGTTGCATTGTAGGATAGCTGATGTTCAAGAATTGCCTGGTGGTATAGGGAAATCCCTTGGACTGCAAAGAGATCCAACCATTCCATACTAAAGGAGATCGGTCTGGGTGTTCATTGGAAGAACTGATGTTGAAGCTGAAATTCCAATACTTTTGCCACCTCGTGTGAAGAGTTGACTCATTGGAAAAGACTCTGATGCTGGGAGGGATTGGGGGTAGGAGGAGAAGAGGACGACAGAGAATGAGATGGCTGCTTGGCATCACTGACTCGATGGACATGAGTTTGGGTAAACTCCAGGAGTTGGTGATGGACAGGGAGGCCTGGCGTGCTGCGATTCATGGGGTCGCAAAGAGTTGGACATGACTGAGCGACTGAACTGAACTGAACTGAACTGATAGGGAAATCCCTTTCCCTTCCACAATACATAAAAATTGGTAACCAGAAAAATAGCAGGTGGGACTTTTGTCCATAAGGGGCCTTGTAGCATTTAGGATCTGGTGTTTCAGAACTGTCCTTCCAACTAACATATTTTCTATTTCTATATATTTTTATAAATATGTTCCTATATATACACTATAAAATTTAAAGTATGTAGACTATTAATACAAAATTTCCTTAAAGAAACTTAAATAAAATGTGTAATTGTTGTGCTGTGACTGAAAAAAGAATACAAAAGAGCCATGAAAATTCAATTCATTTATTTATAAAATTATAACCTCTAGTTTTTTTAAGGTTGAAGAACTTAGAGGATCTTTGTGGGAACTTCTAAAGGGTCTGCTGAAGGACTCAGGTTTTGGAACAAAGGAGAGAGAATAACTAGAACATTGCTGACCTGAGAAACAAAAGCTGTTGTTGTTTAGTCACTAAGTTGCTCCGACTCTTTGCAACCCCATGAAGTGCCCAAGTATTCACTTTGCACACCTAGAGACTACAGGCAGGGGACCTTCCAGAAAAGCAGAAAAGATGAGTTAGAAGCCAGGCAAACAATCCTCGATTCATGTTCAGCTTGCCAACCAAAATAGATTTTTATTGTTATGTGCTGCTTTTTGCTGGACTCAAAATGAAAAGGCTTGTGTTGTAAAATAAATGTTTTCTATGAGTCTAGCCTACAAGCTTTCAGTACTAGACAGGTCAGCTGGCCTAGGCACCTCAGTTCCTTCTCCATTATGCCTTAGGGGTGAGATTTGTGCAAAAATGAGTCCTTGATAGAAAGGGTGCAGAAAAAGTGGAGTTGAGGTCTCTGGATACAGAGAAATCTTGCTACATCGAAGAAATACCTCTTTCAAAATGTGCAGTCAAGTGTCCCTCTGACACATTTTTCTCAGGTCTCTCTTTGAGATACTATTTTACTGTTACTTCTCTCAATTTGCATCAGATTTTCTTGTTCTTAATATATAACTTAAGTATTAATAAAAATAGTATTTAGGATATATATTAGAATTTAAGAGTATATTAAATATAGAAAAATAACCAACTTGGATAATAGCTATAGTTGATTTCCTATGTAGGTAAGAAATTACCGCACAATTTTACATTTATCAAATAGAACCTGAATATTTAGATGGAATTCATATGACTTTGCAAGTTCTACCTTCAACAGTAAAATAGGAAGTCAGTTAAAATGAACACTACAAAATAATTCTGAGCAAAATAATTCTGATGTAGGCACCTATTAGTGCTCTGTAGAGGTAGGTATAATTTTGAAATACAAATTCTGAGCATGATACCTGCAGTAATCAGAAGAAGAGAATTCTAAACAAAAGGCATAATACTCTAAGGATTCTAATGGTTGTTGTTGGGAAAAGAGGGAGGGTTTCAGTTGGAAAAAATCAAATGGTAGTAAAATGCTGCAATGCCAGAAGCCATATAGGAAATAAATGTAAATATAAGAACCATATGAAAACTTCAGGATAAGATAAATGAAGTTCAGAAAATGTTGAAGGTATTTCTGTAGAAACTTCTGAGAAATTTGATATAGTAATTGTTCAAATAGATCTTTTACTTTGGAATGCAGGTGTAAGTAGAGGCTGAATCCTTTTAAAAGGCTGACTGTGGTAGGTGCTGGTTGCTGCTGCTGCTACATCACTTCAGTCATGTCCGACTCTGTGTGACTCCATAGATGGCAGCCCACCAGGCTCCCCCATACCTGGGATTCTCCAGGCAAGAGTTCTGGAGTGGGGTGCTATTGCCTTCTCCGTAGGTGCTGGTTAGTACTCTGCTATATTCATTTCATCTGGAAGCTAATGAGCTAAAGTGTGGATTCTGAAAAGACTGACATATTTAATCATTTGCTGACATAATATCAAGTACCGTTCATTATGAGTTTTTAAAAGAAGCATTCTGAATGATTTCATGTAGTTCAGAAAAACAGGTGAAAAGGCAGATATAGATGATGGAGAAGTATTATTTTGCAGGCTGTGGTCCTTTTAAAAATGTATGCAGTGGGAGCCCAACTAAAATGAGAGTTAGAGAAAGTGCTAGTGCAAATTATAGGCAGCACAATTTGATGAGTAATTTTGCAATACTTTGTTGTAAGACTAATATAAAATGGGTCTCTAGGTTGTAATCAAGGAAAATTGTATTTGCTTGATTTATATATTTTCTTTATTTGCATTATAGAACAAAAACAAAAAAATTGATTTTTATAGGAAAAACCAATAGTCTATAAACTGAAAAGTATCAAAATTTCTTTCTTCAATAAAGAGGTTACAAAATCCTACAGATAAATAAAAAGCTCTCAAAATCCATACCAAGTAAGCCCTATGATAAAAAGTTAAGAGGAGGGGGAAGAGATAGTTTCCAGCAAACCACTTCGATTTTGTATTTCTCTAAAAATTGACTGGATGATCTTCAAATATTTTTCAGTTCTAAAATAAACCATCCAAGTTTAAGTTTCATTTTCAATTGAAGATGAAAATGTTCTATGGAATTTGGGAAAGTCTGAAAAGGGCATAAACTAAGACAAGTCTTACTTTAAATTAATAACTGTGAAAGCAGATAGCTTCAAATGAGAATTAAGTACTGATACATGCTACAATATGTATAAAACTTGAAAACATTAAGTCAAATAAGCCACATATTTTATGATTTCATTTATAAGAAATATCCAGAATTGGCAAATCTATCGAGGCATAAACTGTATTACCAGTTGCCTTAAGCTAAGGGGATGGGGAGGGAAGGGAGTGTTTTCTAACGGGTATTATGTTTCTTTCAAGGGGTGAGTGATGGAAATGTTCTAAAATTAGATTGTTCTGATGCTTGCACAAGTCTGTAAATGTTCTGAAAACTATTGAATTGCCCATTTTATGTAGGTGAATTGTATGGGATGTGAAATATATCAAAATAAAGCTTAAAAAAAAAACCTCACAAACTCAAAAAACTTTAGCCTTGAATAAAACAGATCTAAAATAAGACAAGTTCAACAGAATGTAAGCACTATGAATGCAGGGATTAGTGTCTTTTTTGTTTACTGTTGAATACTCATATCTAAAAATTATAGCACAAGTTATACACTCAACAAGTATTTGTTGAACTGAAGTCTTGCATTAAATTAAGAAAAGAAAAACAGATACCTTCATACTTGAAATCATTTTCAGACTTTCATACTTTTACTAATCTCTTTCTTATCCATCTGTTGGCAATGGGAAAGAAACTACCTTTATTCCCAGTCTTGTTATACCATAACTTTGGTTTCCTGTAGAAAGCAATCCAAACTTGTGACTGTAATTGGCATTAGGCAGAAGAGGTGCTATTTGAAAGAAGCCAGGACCCTAATGAACCAGAAGCAATTCTGTACTAGCTGATTTATGAGGATGTGCACAGCCCTTGGTTGGGACACCTTGGCTGGAATGGTGTCTTAGAGCCTTATACAAAGCCTTACACAAAGAGCAAGTTGTGCATGTCTATTTCCTCTTTTTAGTTTAATTCTTTTTGTTTTACCAGATATGAACAGTGTACCTGTTTCCTGTCTGAGGTGTATGCCTCTGAATTCCACCAAGAAGGCTTCTCTCATTGGTTTACCAAGTGTGAGAGAGGGACTTTATCTCAAAGCTTAATCCTATAGAGTGTCTTAAGAAATCCTTTCATCAAAAAATTCCATTCCTATTATTCCAGAGGCTGACTTCCTAGTAAGTTTTGGTTATTTTAGTTGAATATGTGATCTTTATTTTTTTCATTGATTATCCTTTGGTTTATTTTTTGCTTTTCTCTTAAGTTTACTTTTATAGACTATGCTACCTGGGATTTCTAAATACAGGTTTCTAATTTGGTTCAGCAGTAGATCTTCATATTCTTCCTGTCTCAGATTCTTGAGACAGCTTCTCAGTTCCAATAAAATGGATTATTTGCTAATTTATTTCCCCTCAGGAAGTTAGCATGATTATCTAAAGTTGACTCAGACATATGTCTGACCAATTATTATTTTTTATCAAAAATCAAGATCTGGGTTTGTTCAGCAATTATGTATGCATAATTTACAGTCCCAGCCTGATACTTAGCAAAATTCTGAAAACAGATTCAGAAAGTAAAATACTGTGTTACTAAAAAAGCAGTGATGAATTAGTCCATTAACACGTCAATGATCCAAAGCTGTACACTGCTACATTGTGGAACACTATAGGTAAATTAAAGCTTAAATGAAAAGGGAGATACTATGGTTTGACAATATATTTTGTAATACAAGAATATACTCTGTTATTAACTGAATAAAATATTAGCAATTTTGCACTGACAAATTTGTTGTTCAGTTGCTCAGCTGTGTCCAACTCTTTTTGACCCCATAGACTGTAGCATGCCAGGCATCCCTGTCTATCAGCATCTCTTGGAGCTTGCTCAAATTCATGTCCATTGAGTCAGTTATGCCATCCAACCATCTTTCCTCTGTCACCCCCTTCGCCTCCTGCCTTCAATCTTTCCTAGAATCAGGTTCTTTTCATATGAGTCAGCTCTTTGCATCAGGTGGCCAAAGTATTGGAGCTACAGCATCAGTCCTTCCAATAAATATTCAGGGTCGATTTCCTTTAGGATTGACGGGTTTGATCTCTTTGCAATCCAAGGGATTCTCAAGAGTCTTCTCCAACACCACAGCTCAAAGGTATAATTCTTTGGCATTCAATCTTCTTTACGGTCCAACTCTCACATCCATACATGAATACTGGAAAAACCATTGCTTTGGCTAGCCAGACCTTTGTTGGCAAAGTGTTATCTCTGCTTTTGAATATGCTCTCTAGGTTTTTCCATTGCTTTTCTTTCAAGAACCAAGCATCTTTTAATTTCATGGCTGCAGTCACCAACTATAGTGATTTTGGAGCCCAAGAAAATAAAGTTTGTCACTGTTTTCATTGTTTCCCCATCTATTTGCCATGAAATGATGAGACCAGATACCAATATCTTAGTTTTCTGAATGTTGAGTTTTAAGCCAGCTTTTTCACTCTCCTCTTTCACCTTCATCAAGAGGCTCTTTAGTTCCTCTTCTCTTTCTGCCATAGGGGTGGTGTCATCTGCATATCTGAGGTTATTGATATTTCTCCTGGCAATCTTAATTTCAGCTTGTGCTTCATCCAGTCCAGCATTTTGCATGAGGTGCTCTGCATATAATAAGCAGGGTTTATAGTCTTGAAGTACTCCTTTCCCAATTTGGAAACTTCGTTATTCCATGTCTGGTTCTAACTGTTGCTTCTTGACTTGCATACAGGTTTCTCAGAAGGCAGGAAAGATTGTCTGGTATTTCCATCTCTTGAAAAATTTTCCACAGTTTGTTGTGATCCACACACAACATGGATGTTGTTAAATTATATGTGGATAAAGAAATATATGACAGTTTAGAGAAAAAAAATTAAATATATAGGACTTAATCTATTAACAAATGATAAAAAAAATAACCCCTGAATCATGTAATACAAGTAAACTTTTTTTTAGGCCACTTTTTTCAAATCAATTCTGGTCAATCACCTTGTTTTATGGGAACATTTAAAGTATCTCAAAGCATTCAGTACATTAGGATAATTTTTCCTTATTTTAGTCTTTTACCCTAAATAGAATACTCTTCTAAAAAGGAAGTACATTTCTCTGATTTGTATTAAATACAATGAAAACTTTTCAAAATATAGACATTTTTCCTTATAAACCCAAGTGAGTGAGAAATCGGTTAGTGAGATTTACAATTCTAACTGGAATACAGATTCAATTACTAACTTGATGATAACAGAAACTTATAAAAAAATTTATGGAATAGTCTTTCTATGATTAATTTTCATGAATTTTTTATAGTCTGGTTGAAGGCATTTCATGTGTATATGCATCATATCCTGTATTCTATTGCCCCAATTGCAATTTTGTGGCAGAATTTGCACTGTCATCAGAGTACCAAGCCATCAATGACTAGGTCTCATAGTTTTGGTTAACTGCATCACAATGATCACATTGAATGAAAATTTAAAACAGAACCTTACTTGTTTAAATATTCTAGTAGGGATTGAATATGTTATAGAAGAAAGTCAGCATGTTCAGACAGTGACTGATGACAGTGAATTAATAGCAAAGTATTAGTTTAATAGCAAAAGGAAAAAAAAAAGCATTTTAAGCAGCTCAAGTTCTAAGATCCCTTTTAAATATCAGAATTTAAATGTCGGAGTTGAGAATCTGATCATCATTGTAAGGGGATGTGGTAATGTGAAATCAGTTTTAGGTTAAGAGAAACCTAGGTTTGAATTCTGACACTGCTATATTTTGGATCAGCTTTCTGAAACATAGGATAAAAATCTAAGTGTACATCCTCTCATTTCACAAGTTTAGGGGAAAAAAACCCTGTACTCTAGAAATAAACTATTAATAAAATTGCTCTCTTATATTCCAAAATAAGGGGCTTCCCTGGTGGCTCAGTGGGAAAGAATCTGCCTGCCAATGCAGGAGACACATGTTCAATCCCTTGGTTGGGAAGGTCCCCTAGACAAAGGAAATGGTAACCCACTCCAGTATTCTTGCCTGGAAAATCCCATGGATGGAGGAACCTGGCAGGCTACAGTACATGGGGTCACAAAAGAGTCGGACAGGACTTAGAGACTAAACAACAATATATATGTACATATACAACTGAGTCCCCCAATTAGAAAGAAAACAAAATTTTCCCTTAATTCTGTGTCACCCTCTAGTTTTTACACTACCTTTCCCTTCATTTTCTTTTCAAGTTTCTTGAGCCTCTTGACTCATCTCAATGTTTCCATTTCTGCATCTGTTATTCACTCTTCAACTGTATGTGTACTTTCCCCCACTCCACCACTGAAACAATTCTTGCCTTTGTCAAATCCAGTGGATACCTTTTTTGGCCTCATCACTCAGTTTCTAACTGAGGTTTTCTAAATAATTTCTCCTCTTGCAAGAGTTATGATTTGCTTCTCATAACTCAAAATTAAGCTATGTTTTACCATCTGTAAAAAAAAAATGTGATGACAAATGTTAGTGTATATCACATTGATGTTATTGAATTTGTGTATAGTTCTTTTTGTTTTTAGTATATAGCAGTCACTCAAAGTAGTATTTTTCAAACATTGTGTGTCCTTTCTGCCCTAACCCCATTTGTCTAGTTTGGTTCATTAATTTTTAACTTAAGAACGTAGTGAAGTGATTATTTGTGAATGACTACACTAACACTGAGCTTCCCTGGTGGCTCAGAGGTTAAAGCGTATGCCTGCAATGTGGGAGATCTGGGTTCGATCCCTGGATCAGGAAGATCCCCTGGAGAAGGAAATGGCAACCCACTCCAGTATTCTTGCCTGGAGAATCCCATGGACAGAGGAGCCTGGTAGGCTACAGTCCACGGGGTCGCAAAGAGTCGCGCACAACTGAGCGACTTCACTTTCACTTTCACACTAACACTATGGAATAGAATCTATATGTATCCTGCTATGCAGAAAACAGTTATATAATTATGAATGTCTTATATATCGTAAAGTTTTGATTCTGATATAGTCTTGCCATTTTCCATTTCCCATCTAAGAAATTGCTCAAAATCTTTTGCCATATATTTCAATATAAATTGCACCTCTTCTTATATTGCTTTAATTTTTCCTCAAATTCTCTTCTATGTTTCCCATGCATCCTTATGACAATTCAAAAGATGAAAATATCTGTTTTCTAATGTAACAATCTAGATGTATGTATACCCAATTATAGCTGCACTATATATAAAAAAAAGAACTAAAAGGAGAAATAGAGAAATCTATGATTAAGGTTAGAAATTGTAAAACATCTTTCTATGAGTCAAGTAGGCAGAAAATCAATAAAGATATTGAATATGAACATTGTTTCTGTACACTGAAGATTGCATATTCTTTATGAGTTTAAATGAGGTATGAAAAGTGAAAGTGAAATCGTTCAGTCGTGTCCAACTCTTTGCAACCCCATGGACTGTCACCTGCCAGGCTCCTCCATCCATGGGATTTTTAAGACAAGAATACTGGAATGGGTTGCCATTTCCTTCTCCAGGAGATCTTTCTGACCCAGCGATTGAACCTGGGTCTCCCACATTGAAGGCAGACACGCTATTGTCTGAGCCACCAGGAAAGTCCTAAATGAGGTATGCTGCTGTTGCTAAGTCGCTTCAGTCGTGTCCGACTCTGTGTGACCCCATAGATGGCAGCACACCAGGCTCCCCCGTCCCTGGGATTCTCCAGGCAAGAACACCAGAGTGGGTTGCCATTTCCTTCTCCAATGCATGAAAGTGAAAAGTGAAAATGAAGTCGCTCATTCGTGTCCGACTCCTAGCGACCCCATGGACTACAGCCTACCAGGCTCCTCCATCCATGGGATTTTGCAGGCAAGAGTACTGGAGTGGGGTGCCATTGCCTTACACATATATTAAATTTAATGATATTTGGTTTCTTATGTGGTTCAGTGGTGAACAATCTGCCTGCCAATATAGAAGTTACAGGAGATGCTGGTTCAATCCCTGGGTCTGGAAGATCCCCTGGAGAAGAAAATGGAAACCCATTCCAGCATTCTTACCTGGAAAATCCCATGGCCATGTGGTCACAAAGAGTCAGACACAACTGAGTGACTGAGCATACATGCACATTCCATAAAATAAGTAGCAATAAATATCAAAGCTTTAAAATCACAAAGAGTATATTTTTATCAGTTAAGCTCAGATAAATGCATTTTGTAAACCCCTAACAAGACAATCTGGTCCCATCACTTCATGCAAAAAGAAGAGGGAAAAGTGAAAACAGTGACAGATTTTATTTTCTTGGGTTTCAAAATTACTGTAGATGGTGACTGTAGCTATGATATTAAAAGACACTTGCTCCCTGGAAGAAAAACTATGACCAATCTAGACAGCATATTAAAAAACAGAGATATCACATTGCCAACAAAGTTCTGAATAGTCAAAGCTATTGTTTTTCCAGTATTCATACATGGATGTGAGAGTTGGACCATAAAGAAAGCTGAGTGCTGAAGAATTGGTGCTTTTGAACTGTGGTGTTGGAGAAGACTCTTGAGAGTCCCTTGGACTGCAAGGACATCCTAAAGGATATCAACCCTGAATATTCATTAGAAGGGCTGATGCTGAAACTGAAGTTCCAATACTTTGGCCACCTGATTCGAAGAGCTGACTCATTGGAAAGGACTGCTGCTGGGAAAGATTGAGGGCAGGAAAAGTAGGGGGCGATGGAGTATGAAATGGTTGGATGACATCACCAACTCAATGGACATGAGTAAGGTCAAACTCTAGGAGATAGTGAAGGACAGGGAAGCCTATGGTGCTTCAGTACATGGGGTTGCAAAGAGTTGGACACCTCTTAGTGACTTAACAGAAACAACAAGACAAAGGCCTACATAACCAATACAATGAATAAAAAAGTAGTATAATTTCAAACTTTGTTGGCACTGCATAGGTAATAATAGAATGTAATAAATGTCTTTAAGCCAAAGATTTTGAAACTTTATGTGAATTTGACAAATATCTAGAAAATAGAAGGTTTGCTATAACTGATGAGAAAAATAGAGTGTCATATCCATTTAAGCACTCAAATCCTTAATTTAAAAACTTCCTAACCAAAACTCCATGACACTGGTGAAATATTGCAAACACTGAATAACATATAAATACAATTTACTCAAAATATTCTAGAAAGTAAGATGAAGAAAAATAAATACCCCTAACCTATTTTACTAAATCAGATTATCTTGGCATCAATATTTGAAATATTATAAATATGTATAATTTATCTATCTCATTAACATAAATATAAAAATTCTAAGCAAAATGTTAGCAAACTAAATCCAGTACTATATTAAGGGGTGATACATTAAAAAAATGTACAATTTTTGCTAATAAAGAAGTGTTGGTTTAACATTGTGAAAAAGCAATTTACCACATTAATGAATAAGCAAAAATACACAACTACACTAACAGAAGCAGAAAAATAATTTCAAGTAATTCAATACTATTTAAAAATAAGTTTTTAGCAATATAGGTATTGGAAGGAAATGTTCTTTGTCTGAAAAAAGGCAGTCAAAGAGAAAGGAATTTTCCTCTACCTTTCTAGGTTCTCACAAATATAAGGCAGATTAAAAAGAGAAAAGTCAATTTAGTAGCAAGTATACCTGAAAAACGGAGAAGGCAATGGCAACCCACTCCAGTATTCGTGCCTAGAAAATCCCATGGATGGAGGAGCCTGGAAGGCTGCAGTCCATGGGGTCGCTGAAGGTCGGACGCAACTGAGCGACTTCACTTTCACTTTTCACTTTCATGCATTGGAGAAGGAAATGGCAACCCACTCCAGTGTTCTTGCCTGGAGAACCCCAGGGACGGGGAAGCCTGGTGGGCTGCTGTCTATGGGGTCACACAGAGTCGGACACGACTGAAGCGACTTAGCATACTGGATGAACCCCAAAAGACCAAGTAACTTGTCAAAATGGCCAAAGCCCTAACCAGATATGTAGTCTTCAACTAAAGACAAAAGAGTATGGTGGAAATAGTTTTTTGTGAGTTCAAGTGGAGGAAGACAATTGACATGGAGATGGAAAAGCAAATGTTTGGTAAATAAACTCCTAAATAAACTCAGGACTCCTAACTCTGAGTCCTTCAGAGACAATAAGATAGAGAGGTATTTTAACAAACAAACTTTGCTAGGTGCCTCTCTGTCTACACACCCAGTTCATAGTTCCTACTACTGTTACCTATCATGATAGCTCTCTTTCGTTTCGAAAACAACATTTAAAAAATATGTTTTATTCACAGTGCCCGAGTTTCAGTTCAGTTTAGTCATTCAGTCATGTCCAACTCTTTGTGACAGCATGGATTGCAGCTTGCTAGGCTTCTGTGTCCATCAAAAACTCCCAGATCTTGCTCAAACTCATGCCCATTGAGTTGCTGATGCCATCCAGCAACTTCATCCCCTGTTGTCCCCTTCTCCTCCTGCTTTCCGTCTTGCCCAGGATTAGGGTCGTTTCCAATGAGTCAATTTTCCCCATCAGGTGGCCATAGAATTGGAACTTCATTTTCAGCATCAGTCCTTCCAATAAATATTCAGGACTGATTTCCTTTAGGATTGACTGGTTGGATCTCTTTGCGGTCCAAAGGACTCAAGAGCCTTCTCCAACACTAGAGTTCAAAAACGTCAATTCTTCAGTGCTTAGCTTTCTTTAAGGTCCAACTCTCACATTCATATATGAATACTAGAAAAACCATAGCTTTGATTAGGACTTTTATCTGCAAAGTAGTGTCTCTGCTTGTTAATATGTTGTCTATGTTGATCATAGTTTTTCTTCCAAAGAGCAAGCATATTTTAATTTCATGGCTTCAGTCACCAACTACAGTGATTTTGGAGCCCAAGAAAATAAAGTCTGTGACTGTTTCCATTGTTTCTCTATTTTTTTTGCCATTAAATGATGGGACCAGATGCCATGATCTTTGTTTCTTGAATGTTGAGTTTTAAGCTAGCTTTTCAATTCTCCTCTTTCACTTTCATCAAGAGGTTTTTTAGTTCCTCTTGATTTTCTGCCATAAGTGTGGTGTCATCTGCATATCAGAGGTTACTGATATTTCTCCTGGCAACCTTGATTCCAGCTTGTGCTTCATCTAGTCTGGCATTTCACATATAGGGCTCCATACTGGGTTTCCCTGATAGCTCAGTTGGTAAAGAATCTGCCTACCATGCAGGAGATCCTGATTCGATTCCTGGGTTAAGAAGATCCACTGGAGAAGGGATGGGGTCCCCACTCCAATATTCTTGGGCTTCCCTTGAGTCTCAGCTGGAAAAGAAGCTGCCTGCAATGTGGGAGACCTGGGTTTGGTCCCTGGGTTGGGAGATACCCTGGAGAAGGGAAAGACTACCCACTCCAGTATTCTAGCCTAGAGAATTCCATGGACTATATAGTCCATGGGGTTGCAAGAATTGGACATGACTGAGTGACTTTCACTTTTAGTTTTTCACTCTGCATAAGTTAAATAGATGGGGAAATAATAGAAACAGGGAGAAACTTTATTTTGGGGGCGCTCCAAAATCACTGCAGATGGTAACTTCAGCTATGAAGTTAAAAGGCAGTTTCTCCTTGGAAGAAAAGCTATGACCAACCTAGACAGCATATTAAAAAGCAGAGACATTATGTTGCTGACAAAGGTACATCTAGTCAAAGCTATGGTTTTTCCAGTATTCGTGTATGGATGTGAGAATTGGACTATACAGAAAGCTGAGTGTTGAAGAGTCAATGCTTTTGAACTCTGGTGTTGGAGAAGACTCTTGAGAGTCCCTTGGACTTCAAGGAAATCAAACCAGTCCATCCTAAGGAAAACCAATCCTAAATATTCACTGGAAGGACTGATACTGAAGCTGAAGCTCCAATACACTGGCCACCCGATGTGAAGAACTGACTCACTAGGAAAGACCCTGATGCTGGGAAAGACTGATGGCAGAAGGAGAAGGGACTGACAGAGGATGAGATGGTTGGATGGCATTACCGACTCGATGGACATGAGTTTGAGCAAGCTCCAGCAGTTGGTGATGGAAAAGGAAGCCTGTCATGCTGCAGTCCATGGGATTGCAAAAATTCAGACATGACTGAGTAACTGAAATGAACTAAGTTAAATAAGCAAGGTGACAATATACAGCCTTGATGTACTCCTTTCCCAATTTGGAACCAGTCTGTTGTTTCATGTCCGATTCTAACTGTTGCTTCTTGACCTCTATACAAATTTATAGGGAGGCAGGTAAGGTAGCCTGGTATTCCCATCTCTAAGATTTTTCCACAGTTTGTTTTGATCAGAACAGTCAAGGTTATAGTGTAGTCAGTGAAGCAGAAGTAGAAGCTTTTCTGGAATTCTCTTGCTTTTTTATGATTCAACAGAGGTTGGCAATTTGATCTCTGGTTCCTCTACCTTTTCTAAATCCAGCTTGAGCATCTGGAAGTTCTTGGTTCATGTACTGTTGAAGTCTAGCTTGGAGAATTTTGAGCATTACTTTGGTAGTGTATGAGGTGAGTGCAAGTGTGCGGTAGTTTGAACATTCTTTGGCATTGCCTTTATTTGTGACTGGAATGAAAACTGACTTTTCCAGTCCTGTGGCCACTGCTGAATTTTCCAAATTTGCTGGTATATTGCATGCAGCACTTTCACAGCATCATCTTTTAGGATATGAAATAGCTCAACTGGAATTCCATCACCTCCACTAGCTTTTCTTCATAGTGTTGCTTCCTAAGGTGCACTTGACTTTGAGTTCCAGGATATCTGCCTCTAGGTGAGTGATCACGCCATTGTGGTTATCTGGGTCATTTAAAATCTTTTTTGTGTAGTTCTGTGTATTCTTGCCACCTCTTCATATCTTCTGCCTCTGTTAGGTCTATATCATTTCTGTTCTTATCATGCACATCTTTGCATGAAATGTTCCCTTGGCATCTCTAATTTTCTTGAAGAGATCTCTAGTCTTTCCCATTCTATTGTTTTCCTTTATTTCTTTACATTGATCACTGAGGAAGGCTTTCTTGTCTCCTTGTTACTCTTTGGAACTCTGCATTCAGATGGATATATCTTTTTTTTATTCTCCTTTGCATCTCTCTTTTCTTCTTTCCTCAGATATTTGTAAGCCCTCCTCAGACAACCATTTTTCCTTTTAGCATTTCTTTTACTTGGGGATGGTTTTGCTCACACCCTCCTATACAATGTTATGAACCTCCATCCATAGTTCTTCAGACACTCTCTCTATCAGATCTAATCCCTTAAATCTATTTGTCACTTCCACTGTATAATCATAAGGATTTGATTTAGGTCATACCTGAATGGTCCAATGGTTTCCCCTACTTTCTTCAATTTGTCTGATTTTTGCAATAATGGCCTCAGAAAATAACAAATACATAGTAATAACTTAACAAAAGATGTTAGACATTTTTGGGGTTGCCTCAGTGCTTTAGTGGCAGCACACAGGATTTTTGGTTCATCATGCTGGATCTTTTGTTGCAGGGTGCAGACTCTAGTCACAGTGTGCAGGTTCAGTAGTTGTATGTGGTGTGTGGCGTGTGGTGTGTGGCGTGTGGCATGTGGCTTGTGGTTTAGTTGCTCTATGGCATGTAGAATCTTAGTTCCCCAAACAAGGCTCAGTCCACATCCCCTGCATCGCAAGGCAGATTCTTCGCCACTGGACCACCAGGGAAGTCCTGATGTGAGATTTTTATATAGAAAAGTATATACTATTGAGATAAATTTAAAAAGACTCACGTCAATAAAAATTTAACATGTTGATTATTGGAAGACTCATTATTATAAAGATGTCTATTCTAACAAAATTGATCTAAAGATTCAAAATAATCCCCAGTAAAATTCCTACAGGTAGTTTTTATCAATAATTGAAAAGGTGATCTAAGATGTGTGTGTGTGTGTGTGTGTGTGTGCGCACATGTGTGAGTTTCTCAGTCATGTCCGATTCTTTGGGACCCCATGGACTGTCGTGTTCCAGGCTCCTCTGTCCTTAGAATTATCTAGGCAAGAATACTGGAGTGGATAGCCATTTCCTTCTCCAGGGGATCTTCCTAATGCAGAGATCAAATCCAGGTCTCCTGGATTGCAGGCAAATTCTTTACTGTCTAAGCCACCAGGGAAATCCTCTAAAATATATATGCAAGTGCAAAGATAACTTATAGAAAAAAATGGAATACTTATAGTGAGAGAGAAAAGGTTTATTACATTCCAAAAATTAGGACATTGTGGTATTGATACAAATTATATTTGTAATCAGTTCAGTGCAGTTCAGCCACCCAGACATGTCCAACTGTTTCTGACCCCATGGACTGCAGCATGCTAGGCTTCCCTGTCCATCACCAACTGCTGGAGCTTGCTCAAACTCATGTCCATCCAATTGATGATGCCATCCAACCATCTCATCCTCTGTTGTCCCCTTCTCCTCCTGTCTTCAATATTTCCCAGCATCAGGGTCTTTTCAAATGAGTCAGCTCTTTGCATTAGGTGGCCAAAGTATTGGAGTTTCAGCTTTGCATCAGTCATTCCAATGAACAGCCAGGACTGATTCCTCCAAGACTGACTGGTTCGATCTCCTGACAGTCCAAGGGACTCTCAAGAGTCTTCTTCAACACCACAGTTCAAAAGCATCACTTCTTCAGTGTTTAGCTTTATTTATAGTCCAACTCTCACATCCATACATGACCACTGGAAAAACCATAACTTTGACTAGATGGACCTTTGTCGGCAAAGTAATATCTCTGCTTTTTAATATGCTGTCTAGGTTGGTCATAGCTTTTCTTCCAAGGAGCAAGCGTCTTTTGATTTCATGGCTGCAGTCACCATCTGCAGTGATTTTGAAGCCCAAGTAAATAAAGTTTTTCATTGTTGCCATTGTTTCCCCATCTATTTGCCATGAATGATGGGACCAGATGCCATGATCTTCAGTTTTTGAATGTTTAGTTTTAAGCCAGCTTTTTCACTCTCCTCTTTCACTTTCACCAAGAAGCTCTTTAATTCGTCTTCGCTTTCTGCCATAAAGGTGGTGTTATCTGCATATCTGAGGTTATTGATATTTCTCCCTGCAATCTTGATTCCAGATTGTGCTTCATCCAGTCCAGAATTTCGCATGATGTACTCTGCATATAAGTTAAATAAGCAGGGTGACAATATACAGCCTTGATGTGTTCCTTTCCCAATTTGGAACCAGTCTGTTGTTCCATGTAATAGAACAACACAAACAGGGCATTAAAATTTTATTTAACATAACAATAGCACTGAAGAGTAATATAGAATGTTGGTTTTATTAAAAAAACTGGTCCTAATTCTGAGTCAACTGGATTTATATATGGAATAAAATGAATCTTAATTTCTCCATTATGACCTACACAAAATCAATTGGTAGATTGTGAGAAAATATATTCAAGATTTGAGATAGACAAAGATTTCTTAACTACTAACCTAAAAAAGTTTTAGCTTAAAAGCTATATGAAAAAATTTACTAAAATAAAATTTAAAATTTTGTTGATCAAAATCGAGTTGCAAGAAATTGGCAATTTTACATAATACATATTTAATCAAGAGAAAATGTGTATTCAGTATATATAAAGAACTCCTACCAAATCAATAAAAATACTGATAACCAATGAAAAATAGGCAAAAAAATAATTAAACACTTTATAACTGAAGTTATCCAAAAGGTTAATAGACATATTAAGGCTGCTCAAACTCATCAGGAAAATGCAAATTATAATCACATCGAGACACTACTACTCATCAGAATGGCTAAAATGATAAAGATTGCAAGTTTAAATGTTCCTAGAGATACAGTGTACTGGGATATCATAGATTGCTTGGGATGTAAATTGATGCAACCATTTTGGAAAGCGTCTTCCTTAGGACACCACATGACCCATCAACTCCATTCATAAGCAAATATCCACAATACAGTCTCACATATGTTTACCAAAAAAGTATTTCTCAAAAAAAGGAGGAAATTTGAATTTATGGTTTCTGAATCACAATCGATGTCCAAATACCTTCAGTTAGAGATTACATTTTGCTTCAATTTGAAAAGTTACACTGAAGGAAAAAATTACTCTTAAGAGTAGCAGAAGACTTCAACTAGACATTAAATGTGATTAAAAATCAGAAAGTGCATGTTGGCAACCATAGCTCCCCTTTGCCCAATATTTTTCATTCTTACCTCTGAACACTATGAAACAAGCCTAATTCTAGGCCTTTAATAGTGTTCACCAGCTAGCACCACACGTGCCAAAAAGACATGCTAATGACTCTTTAAATACAAGCCTATTTAAGGTGCTATTTAATGGACTAGTCAAATTGATTTCTCCACAGTTCCCAGAGTGTTATGACCAAGGTTATGCCTGTGAAAACAGTCTGCCTTGTAACCTCTCAAAGGAACACATCCTTTGCCCGGGCCTCGAATTATTCCCACAAAGATTCAAGGAATGTGAGCTCCCAACTAAAAAATAAATCACAAAACCTTCTGCACAGGGAACTTGGCCTTGTAGAAATTGTTGTCACAGCCATGAGAAAGAGAGACAGAGAGTGAGAGAAAGAGAGAGACCAAACTCAAGTCTATATAGGGCGATTAGTGAAGCTGAGAAAGCCAGAATATTCAGCTTTTCTGGAGAGAGATGATCTTGACTCCCACAAAGACTTATTAAGTTAAATAATTACCAAAATATTGCAAATGTCTAATAAAAATATGATATCCCTCCTAAATCTCAGTTCTGCCTTTGGTTTACTGCTTTACCACATATAAGGTGCCTAACAAATTATTCCCAAGCCTCTTTGCAATACATGAATTAATTTAATACTTGTCCATAAAGACCTTGGGCTTCCCTGGTAGTTCAGATGGTAAAGAATCCACCTGCAATGTGGGAGACCTGGGTTCAATCCCTGGGTCGGGAAGATGCCCTGGAGGAGGGCATGGCAACCCAGGCCAGTATTCTTGCCTGTAGAATGGACTGTAGGCTGCCAGGCTCTCCTGTCCACAGGGTAGCACAAGTTGGACACAACTGAGCCTCTAAGTACAGCATAAAGACTTTGGAACTGTGGCACACTCTTGTTTCTCTCTGTTTTGATTTCTCTGTTTTTCTTTGTTAAAAAATCTTCTTTTACCCACCATTTACACAGTGGTATAAGAATGATCCACAATATTTTATTCTATTGATTAGTAGCTATATAACTTTTAAAACTTGCTATGTAACTGGTGAAAATAAATCTGAAGAAAATGAGCTGGCTAAATCAAACACACACACACACAAAATGAAACCAATCAGGAAAAAATTTTAAGCTATGTGCATAGGAAAATTTTCATTCCTATAACAAAAAAAATTGGAAATCAAGTATTGATTTAGAACAGTCAGAATGTGTTTATTCAGTTTGGCTACAGCTAATGTGCTGTATCTGTATGAGTAAGTGTGAAATTTCAAAAGCTATGATGGGTGTGATCTAAAACTGAAAAATGTGTCCAAAGCAAGTGTCCTTCTCAGGTGACCATTCATGGATGATTTCAACTTCC
Source organism: Bos javanicus (assembly GCF_032452875.1). Lineage (NCBI taxonomy): Eukaryota > Metazoa > Chordata > Mammalia > Artiodactyla > Bovidae > Bos > Bos javanicus. Next base: position 40,514,933 of record NC_083870.1, read on the forward strand.
TGTTACTTTAGCCCTACAAATTTCCTGTGAAATTTAGGCTGATTTGGAGTTTTTGCTTATTTTTAGTTTCATTTAGTTTTCTAGTCAATAGCTTGCAATTTGCTAGACTTGCTTTAAAGAATTAGATGTATTGTTGAGGTGACCTTTGGCACATTTTATCTTATACATTTGGTCCAATGTGTCAAAAATGTAAAATCATGCCCTTTATAATCTGCTTCTTTATTGTTTCAAAGTATGACAATCACAATTTCTACATAATCTCTGTGTTCATATGGAAGAAAAATGCAAAGAAAGTCCTTGAACGCCAGAATGTTCACTGATCCAAAATGAGGTGCTGAAAGGTTGTTGCTGAACCATGAAAGACACCTGGATTCTTGGCCTCTGGAGGAGAAGAATTCAATCTGGGTCCAGAGATGAGGCTTGATAACTCAGAGCTTTTGTGTAATAAAGTTTTGTTAAAGTATAAAGGAGATAGAGAAAGCTTCTGACATAGACATCAGAAAAGGGCAGAAAGAGTATCCCCTTGCTAGTGTTAGCAATGGAGTTATATACCTTTTAATTAGTTATTACAATGAATCAGAAGAATGTCTCAAGTTTGTGAAAATTTTACCAGACCCACTTCCACAATTTACCTGTTAGGATAACAAGATTAGAATTTAACAATAGAAAGATCCCACCAGACCCACTCCCATAATATACATTCTAAAATATCAGGATTAGTCAGAAGGTTTCAGGAAGGAGAAACTGTCCTCAAGCAAGATACATTGTTGTATAATCCCTAGTACAGAGTTTAAACTGAGTTGTGTAATTGACTAAGACAAAGGAATGTAGACAAAAAAGTTTGTCCCTTCCTCCTTCTTGAGAATTCCAGACCCCTATCTCCACTTTGAGACCCCCAGACCCCCTTCTCCTCCTTGGGGACCCTGGACTTCTTATCAATCTGCCTAGGAATTGATTGGAGAAGGAAATGGCACCCCACTCCAGTACTCTTGCCTGGGAAATCCCATGGACGGAGGAGCCTGGTGGGCTGCAGTCCATGGGGTCGCTAAGAGTTGCACATGACTGAGCGACTTCACTTTCACTTTTCACTTTCATGCATTAGAGAAAGAAATGGCAACCCACTCCGGTGTTCTTGCCTGGAGAATCCCAGGGACGGGGGAGCCTGGTGGGCTGCAGTCCATGGGGTTGCACAGAGTCGGACATGACTGAAGCAACTTAGCAGCAGCAGCAGCAGCAGCAGCAGGAATTGATTCTCTTAATGCCATGTCCATAACAACAGCTAGGTTTTGTCTGATATTTCTGACCTGTCTCTGTATCAGGTTTGCTGCCATAGGTGCTACAAATGACATAATTTGGCAACAACTTTTTATGTTGAATAAGGAAAATAAGTAAAATTATACGCAATGAGTATGTGAATTAATTTCTTCTACTGTCAATAACTACATGGAAAATATTCAGTTTGGTAAACAGGCAAATTCAAACACTGTCTTATGTTTATCTTTAAACAAGCCTATCATTACACATCTTAACTAGCTTTTCATGAGACACTGATCACTTATTACTTTCTCATTCAATAATTTATTTTTAGTAGTTTTAATATCTTAGACCAACATATATTGCTGTAGTCTGAAAAGATATTATGTAATACCATCTGTGAAAATCTGATTGCTGTTATCTGATTATATCAGATAAAAACTGGGTAACCTTCCAATTCTCCCCCCTCTAAGAACAGGTTGCTATAGAGAGAAGAAAACAAATGTCATGGGTTTTCAAGGCTCATCTTTTATTTAATCTGTCAAAACACCTCTGAGTTGGAACAGAAATCAAGTAGTAACTATTTAAAAAGCATTGCATCAGGATGGAGAAACCATGGTGTTCTGCTGCTCCTTTGGCTAAGAGTTATTTTTTTGAACCAGTTGGAGGCTCTGGAGAGTGAGCTATGGTAGACTCATTAAGGAATATTATAGCAATCCAACTTGGAAAATGGAATACAACTTTATTGCCAGCTGGAGATGAACCATATTTCTAGTTCTTAAAGCAATCAAAGTTCAGAAACAGTAAAGCAAACAAAAAAATGTAGACTGGTAGACTATTTTACCACTGGAAACTAGTAGACAAAGTTTCCTTTTACAGAGACGCTGCATTTTCTCGATAGTTTAGCAAATGATTTTCCCCTAACAATTGTTAACACATGACTATAGCCAAGGAAAATCCTGATCCAGCTGAAGACCATCCATATTTCTACACCCTCTTGGCCTCTGTTACAGCAAGGACTTCCATCACCAAAATGGCACATATTCAGCTTAAATGCTCCCATCTCTGTAGTCTTACACAATCCATTGTGGGCATTGTTTTTGTTTATTATAGAACTTTTTTTTCCCAAGCTTTATTTAGTATGTGTAAATATTTGCTTTCATGTCTTATCTGAATTCTTTGCCCCAACAAACCTCCCCTAGTATATAAACTTCTTGAATGAAGTGATCCTATTCATATATCTTTTTAAAAAATCACTGAATGTGTTGCTTTCACATATCAAGCACTCAGTAAAAGTTTACTGAATAAAAGAAAATATGCATATATGTATGAATAAATGAATAGGTGAATCTACTCACATGTGTCCTTTTTGCGTTAATGGAGATTCAAATAGACTGCAAATATGGATATCAATATGTCACCATGATAGCATTTGACTACTATTTAAATGTATTTATTCTTAGTATGTTTGGTTTAAATAAAATTATTAACAGAAATGTTCAAGGAGAGTCACTGTTTAGGATCCTCATATACCTCATTTATTTTACCTTGAAAAACAAATTTAAATGCCAAGTCATAAAATTTCATAAGTTAATCTTGGTAAAGCACTTAAAAAATTGCCTGACACATAGCAGGCAATCTGCAAACACTGAGCAATCTCTGTGCTCAAAAAATAATCTGTATATAGTCCTGTGCACATAATCAAGAGTGATCAAAGAAAGGCACAAACACAAGACACAGAGTAGATTCCCCATCATGTAAAAATAAGAAACATAATTTTACATTATGTTCATTAAATGTATGTTGAACTGAACTAACTTTGCAATTTTTTTTTCTCACCACACCATGAGGCATGTTAGATCTTAGTTCCAATATAAGAAATCAAAACCATAGCCCCTGCAGTGGAAATTTCAGGTGTACAACATAGTGATTCACAATTTTTAAAGGTTATACTTCATTTATAGTCATTTTAAAATATTGGTTATATTCCCTATATTATACAATATATTATTGTAGTTTATTTATTTGATATATAGTAGTTCATGCCTCTTTATCCTCTACCATTACTTGTTCTTCCTTTTCCCCACTGGTAATCACTAATTTATTTTCTGTATCTGAGTCTGATTCTTTTTTGTTGTATTCATTAGTTTGTTTTCTTTTTTAGACTCCACATATAAATGATATCATACTGAACTAATCCTTAAAAATTAGTTTTAAAAGATTCAAAACCAGACCTGAAGAAGTCTAGATTAGAAGATTCTGCTTTGATCTGTAATTTTACTTCCTTATTAAATCTATTTTTTTCATGGCAGCTATGTATTATAGAGGTTGCTCAAACAATTAGATCCTCCACTTATATATATTCTTATAAAAAACCACTTATCTTGTGACATCCTCAACTTCCTGTCCAACTTCACATACCACTTTGACTCCTTCACCTTCTACATGTTCTCCTGCATTGAATCAGGTAATTACTGACCCTTAATAAGCCACATGACTTATTTTTAATTCCCTTTTCATTTTTATCTTTGTTTCCAGAAACTATTCATTCATTAGACGAGCTAACTAAGCAGATTGCCTTACCCTGGGCTGAGCTTCTGAGGACACTTAGAATCACATAGGGCAGGAAAGGAAACTGAACAAGATGCCTGTTAAAGACTAGAATTGCACTCAAGGGTAATTGCAAAGGATCAGTAAAGAAGATGTGCTATGATGGTCAAGCTGAAGAGATCATTGTAAGCCACAAACAAGAAACAAATGAGATCTAAAGAGCAGGAGAGATGCTGGCGGACCATGTGAGGAAATGTAAGACTGAATGAGGGAGAAGTTTCATTAATTTGTTTATAACAAAATTGGTTTGGCTAGAGTTGAAATGGATGCCTCAAATTGCATTAAAGCTACTAAGTTAACATAGGCTCTTCTCAAATATACAGCATATCCAGAAAATAAAAGACATTTGTTAAAAACAAAAAAATTATTCAACATCTGTTATGTCCCGTATTTGGAATATGTGTATATGGATGAGCAAAAAAGGAGCCCTTAAAAAGTTTACACTTTCACCAAGAAGTTGTGCATACAACAAAAAATAATTATATAAAGGCAAGGCACAGTGAAAGCACACAGTAGGGATGATTAAACATATTCTGGGAGTTTAATCAGTGAGGATTTACCTAGGGAAGTGATCTTTGGAATGAAATCTAACACCATTCTCATCCTCCAAATAGGTTCCCACAGCTACTTGACAGTAATTTATATTATATATTTACTATATAGTATAATTATATTAAATTTATATTAATCTCTAATTAGATACTTGCTGCAATTCCTACAGCAATCAATCAAAAATGCTTCTCACTCACCCTAAGGTTTCCATCTTTCTCCTCATCCTCTATTCTTGTGAAAATCTCTTCAAAAACAGTTGTGAGTGAAGGAGATCCTCCAAGTATAATCCTCCTAGGTCTTCTTTTTAATTTGATTCCAACACACGGCTGTCTTCACCTGTTTCTCCTTATTGAGCCCAGCATCAAAAGGATTTGACCTCTTCTTTTTCATTCCCACGTGAAACTTTACATATGTGTCATTCTTCCCTATGTTAATCAGGACCTCTTTCTAGCAATTGTGTAGTCCTTCTCTTTCTTCATCAATTACACTCTTTCCCTTCATTGACTCCTTCCTCTGTACTATCTCCAGTACTTAGGTCAAAAATCTGATAAACTTTCAATCTCTTTTCTTTCTTGGACTGATTTTTGAAAAAAGCAATCCAATTCATTGCCTTTGTTTGTTCACTATCAACCTATTCAGTAAATGGCTTGATGCCTGGCATCACTTCTGTCCATATATTAGATTCTCTTCAGAAGACTACCAATGATCTACTTGCTGATTACCAATCCCCATCCACGTATCTGTTCTTAGTGTTAATTCTTGACCTCCAAGTGCCACCTGTTCCTGTAAGTTATCTCCCTTGAAAACTTATTTCCTCCTGACTTGCACACTCCTAGGTATTTCTTCCCCCTATCTGTCTCTACTCAATATTCATTTATTTCACTGGCTCAGAGGATTTTTAAGATACAGGCAACCTGTAACTAATTCATTGTTCAGTCTGCTTGGTGGTTAACCTGTATTTATTTCTTTATATGTATTTACTTAATACATACATTTTACATAGTGCTTAACAAGCACTATGCCACACTTCAAACACTAATACATTTAATCCTCACGATAACCTTATGAGGATTGAAAAGAGACAGACTGAGATTCAAAGGATTTAAGTGATTTGTTCAAAGTCCTACAGATAGTGTTTTGTCTAGCATTCTGGCCTGGAGTCTGTGATCTTAAAAATAATGCTGCATTTGGCATTGCTGCAGGTCCATTGTGGCTCAGACAGTAGAGAACCCACCTGCCAAGCAGAAGACCTGGGTTCAATCCCTGGGTCAGGAAAATCTCCTTAAAAAGGAAATAGCAAACCCACTCTACTATTCTTCCCTGGAGAACTCCGTGGACAGAGGAGCCTGGCTGGTCACAGTGTATGGGGACTCAAAGAATCGGACACAACCGAGAGACAAACGCTTTCACTTTCACTTTCACTTTGGCATTGCTACACGATAGCACAAACACGACCGTTCTGGGAAGTTTCCCCAATGAAGTATATTCTACTATGTCCCGACCAGATCTTGGAATCTGTGTCTTCTCACATATTCTGTACGTGAACTTGCTCTAAAACTCTTAATCGTGGACCACCAAAGAGTCACTATATATAATTCATGCAAAATCCATGAATTTGCATGAAAAGAAAGGGCATGTAACTAACTTCAAGCATAAGTTTAGTATTTCCATAAAATATTAATGTAGTTACAAATAATATTGGTATTAGTAATACTATGACTTTGGCACCACTGGAAAACATAGACAGTTTATATATTACCTTAAAGTTTTTGAGATCCCCTTAAATATTGTTTAGATTCATCACTGTATTTGACTTATGGCAGCTATTAGACCCCCTACTAAACCTAATATATTAATGTATTATCTAATATATTAATAAGAATAATTTATATTAATATATAACACTTAAAATTATTTTTAAAAATTATTTTGATAGCTCTATTTTAAGCTAATTTATGTCCATACTGATCCATATATTTTATTTTCTGTATGTAAAGCCATTATCCTAGAAGGGGCTCATAAAAAAGCCAAAGTGCTCTAAGGCACAAAATAACTTGGAAACCTCTGCTCCAACCCTCTCTAAGCTTGTATCTTCTCTATCCTTTCTACCTGGGTTTTGCAGGTGGCTCAGTGGGTAAAGAATGCACCTGCAATGCAGCAGACACAAGAGATGCAGGTTTGATCCCTGGGTTGGGAAAATCCCTTGGAGAAGGGCAGGGCAACCCACTCCAGTACTCTTGCCCGGAGAGTCCCATGGACAGAGGAGCCTGTTGGGCTACAGTTCATAGGGTCGCAAAGAGTTGGACATGACTAAAGCGACTGAGCACATCCTTTCTACTCAGCAGACTTGCACCAGTGATGTTGAAACTCAGATACGTATCTGGAATTCCATCTTTTCCTAAACCCACAATCATATTTTCAACATACTGCCAGACTTTCCCTGATTATGCTACCAACAATCTCAAATAAGAGAATCCTTCATCTACCCTCACTAATTTTGTTCTCTTTCTAGAGCCCACATATCTAGAATCTCCATACTGCTATTTAGATTAAAAACTTTGCAAGCACTTTCGATTCTTTACTGTTCATTGTGTTTCAATTAAGCATTTTTGTTGATTTTTCTTCCATTGTCTCCCAATTTTTTTTTTTTTTTGTCTCCCAATATTTTATGTTTGTTCCTTTGTTTTCATTCCAGATACTGCTACCCTCATTTCGTTTCACTTGGACAAATAAAATAGTCTCTTTCTATTTTCCCCTCCCAAGTCTGGTTCACACCAGTTCCAGGACTATACTTAGAGTTTCACAGACATAGACAGTCTACACATCTCTTTATAGACATATTTTTTTCTTTAGAAAAAATTACAAGGTACAACATAAAAATGCGCTGATGTATTAAAAAGAAATAAAGTTCTGAACAATCCTACCTTTGGATATATTTTAATCAAGTCTTTTTAAAGGAATTATATGTATGTTGTACATATATATATATATTCATGTATATATACATATATTATAGTTATGGTTGCCTACAAACTTTAGTAAACATACTATATCTTTGAGTGATTTCTTGGGTCATTAACTTAGTGTTTAATTTCAACAGCATATATGATAATGTAGGGGCTTCCCAGGTGGCTCAGTGGTAAAGAATCTGCCTGCCAATGCAGAAGACACAGGAGATGCAGGTTCAATCCCTGGGCTGGGAAGATCCCCTGCAGAAGGAAATGGCAACCCACTCCAATATTCTTGTCTAGAAAATCCCATGGACAAAGAAGCCTAGTGTGCTACAGCCCATGGGTCCACAGAGTCAGACACGACTTAGCAACTGAGCGTGCATGCACATACAATAATCAATACTTTCTTTTGTTTTCATTTAGATTATTTCCAGTTAGTACTGTCACAAATAATCATGTTGTGGATGTCATTTAAAATTGTCTTCCCATCCCTGCCTATGGAAATCCAGCAATTTTTGAAATCCAGCTCAAATGTCATTCTCTCTCTTCTCTTGCTCCCTCCACATGCCCCAAATATATGTTAAACATTTTAAGACTATGTCATACCTTATTTGATTTCATCTCTCCGTGATAGTGGGAGGTTCAAAGAACACCAAGTTTCTGGAGCAAAGGTTAAAAATCTGTCAGGGTCCACTGGGCATATTATTTCTCGAAATCACACACACAGTAAATGAGGTTAGTAAGAAATGCCTGAGAGAAAGCTAAAAGGCAAATGTTCTCAGTTGAAATAATTACACAATAAACTCAAAGTTAATGTACTTATGATGTCATAGAAGAAGAAAAAAATCAAAGTGTCCTCAACATTCTGAAATAACACGGTTAAACAAATGGATGAACCATTAAATAACATGGTTAATCTGGTAGTAATTCTTCTCCTTCTAAATAAGCAAAAACATTAAATTCCTCCCTAAAGCTCCAGAGAGAGAGAGGAAGAGAGACAAATGCTGAGGAGATGTAAAGAGAAAGGATGTTCAGAAAGAACAGAAAACAGTAATGTCAGCTTTTAGCAAAGAGTGGGAATGAGAAGTAAAAGAATCTCTTCTGGTATTTACACTTTCTACATCTCTATACAAGTTATAGGTTCACAGATCATAGAATTTATAAATACATCTGAAAAGACTTTTGTTTAAATGTTTTTCAATTGCAGTAAAAGAAACGGAGGATCATATTTAACTGTTCGATTGTATATAGGTTATTTCATGATTCATTTTAAATCATTTTCTAGAGAAATTTAAAACAAAGCATCCTTTTAGAAGTTTTTATAGGTAGGAACATTGGAAACCACCAAACCCTCTGGTATTCAGTGTAGGTGGAAGAGATAAGCAATACCAATTGCTGCTTTATTAAGTTTTTTCCCTGTTTGGGTCTATTGCATGTTTACAGATGTATTAGGAAGTCCATTCCATTATGCATTTAATGCTAATTTCTGCCGACACTCCTCTGCATAAACATGGATGAAAGTAATGCTGCTAAAGTGTAATATATCTTGGTATTTTCACTCCCTATAATAAATGATCACATTTAATTTTAAAACTTCTAAAATTATTTCATTATAATTTAATAAAACTTAACTGGATTGAAAAGATAGTTGAACGTGGCCAAATATTTTCTTCAAAGTGTCAAAGCCTGAATGAGAAAAGCTCAACTTCAAAATTAATTAGTAGATGCTAGATTAAAGAAGGAATGTAGGCTCAGATTAAAATCTTTGAGAAGGAATGAAAGGTTCTGAGGAAGAATTTAGGAGAAGTATGAAATACGTGTTGTATAAGAAGAATGGCGGAAGGGCAAAATGATAGTACTGCATTGCAGGTATAGTGTAATTGGAACAAAACATCAGGGAGAAATGCTCAGCAAGTTTAATTCCTAAGAGACATCCATGCCTTTACTAAGTATCTGGCAAAACATTTAGCTTGGACCAACTAAGGGAGATTTCGCTATACAGGTTTTAGCATGTGTGTTGGTTTTTTGCTGTTTTGGTTTTGTTTGTTTTTTGGTTATAGTATTGGTGTGGCAATAGATTGCCCTCTTTTAACAGTGTATACTAATAGTCTCCACTGATTCAAGCTCATTATCATTTATACCCAGTGTGGTGTATTAATTTAAATAATTCTCAATCTTCTAGTAAAGATAATTCTTACACAAGCAGCATAGACTTTTCTATGATAAATAAATATCTAAAAAGCAGGACTTCCCTTGGGTTTATGAAGTGCAAGAGAAACATAAAATTATAGTCATTCTAAGTATACATAGTGGAAACCTAGAGTCTATCAGGCACACCACTTTCTTGCTCTCATACCTTCAACCTCAGGATACTTCTGCCAATCCCACCTTCCTGATAAAGGTGAGTGGGGAAAAGGCTGTTAATATTTCTTGAGAACCCCAGAGGACCATCTTAATTTTTTCTCCATGTGAAATGATGTTTTTCTCCAAGGTTTAGCTGAGAATGATTTTTCAAATGATTGCTATAGTCAATAAACTACACCAAATACCATTAAGTACATGAAGGCCAAAGTCTAATATTGATAATGGTCAGCTTATTTATAAATCTAATTTATAAGATTTAGATTAATTTCTGAGAATATATTAATCTGTCTCATTGATGTTAAAATCTTTTCATCAAATCTGTTAGAAAGTATATTAAAATTTTTAGAATCCTTACCATGAGAAATGTCAGCATGTATTATGTATTTGTGTTTGTTTAACACAAAGCATAGTATCTCTAAAATAATTTTGTTTGAATCTGTTACAGGGACAGACTTGGACAAAATCTACTTCAATATAACTTGCATTAAAACCTTGATAAACAACACATTCTTTTCTCAAGAGTCTGGTGTTTGAGAAGAATAAATTGCTAATTATATGTATAATGAAATAAGATAATACATGAAAAAGTTAATGTTTTAATGATGTCTATTCAGAACTCCCACAGTAGCTGAGCACAAGATAGAGTTGATTACCTTTAGTTTATTTTTCATGGGTCATTTTGTTTACAAAAATTATAAATATATAAACTGCAGAAGGAAAAGGAGACAAATATTGCCATTTTCTGATTAGATGCAGTATCTCCTTGACTTGAGGGATACACACAGGAATGAACTCATGTAGACAAGGTGAAATGGGGAGATTGAAATCATGAAAGAAAAACTTTGAATTCACTATTTTGCTTGGATCGAGACCTAAAGAACCTTCGTGCTAAAATCGTTCAATGGGGGTGAGGAGTACGTTGTTCTGTTGCTAAGTCTTGTCTAACTCTTGGTGACCCCATGAACTATAGCACACCAGGCTCTCCTGTCCTTCTCCATCTCCCACAGTTTGCTCAAATTCACGTCCATTGAGTCAGAGATGCTATTCAATCATCTCATGCTCTGTTGCCCCCTTCTCCTTGTATCCTCAATCCCTCCCAGCATCAGGGTCTTTTGCAGTGAGTCAGCTCTTGCATCAGGTGGCCAAAGTATTGGAGTTTCAGCTTCAGCATCAGCCCTTCCAATGAATATTCAGGGTTGATTTCCATTAGATTGACTGGTTTGATTTCCTCTCTGTCCAAGGGACTCTCAAGAGTCTTCTCCCACACCACAGGTTGAAAGCATCAATTCTTCAGCATACAGCCTTCTTTAGGGTCCAGCTCTCACATCTGTACATGACTACTGGAAAAACCATAACTTTGACTATATGGACCTTTGTCAGCAAAGTGATGTCTCTTCTTTTTAATATGCCATCTACATTTGTCACAGCATTTCTTCCAAGGAGCAAGTGTCTTTTTAAATTCATGGCTGCAGTCATTGTCTGAAGGGACTTTGAAGCCCAAGAAAATAAAATCTGTCACTGTTTCTATTTTTTCCCCCTTCTATTTCCCATGATGTGATGGGACTGGATACCATGATCTTCAGTTTTTGACTATTGAGTTTTAAATTGACTTTTTCACTCATCTCTTTCATCCTCATTAAGTTGCTCTTCAGTTTCTCTTCACTATCGGCCTTTAAAGTGGTATCATCAGCATATCTGAGGTTGTTGATATTTCTTTTGCAAATTTTGATTTCAGCTTGAGATTCAACCAGCCCAACAGTTCACATAATGTACTCTGCATATAAGTTAAATAAGTAGGGTGACAATATACAGCCTTGGCATATGTCTTTCCTAATTTTGAACCAAATTTTAACCAATCCATTGCTTCATGTCCAGTTCTGTTGCTTCTTGGCCTGCATACAGGTTACTCACAAGACAGGTAAAATGGTCTGGTATTCCATCTCTTTAAGAATTGTCCACAGTTTGTTGGCAATTTGATCTCTGGTTCCTCTGCCTTTTCTAAACCCAGCTTGAACATCTGGAAGTTCGTGGTTCACATACTCTTGAAACCTGGCTTGGAAAATTTGAGCATTACTTTGCTAGCACGTGAAATGTATGTCAAGGCTGTATGTTGTCACCTTGCTTTTTTAACTTTTATGCAGAATATATTGTGCAAAATGCCAGACTGGATAAAGCACCAGCTGGATTCAAGATTGTGGGGAGAAATATCAATAACCTCAGATATGCAGATGACACCACCCTTATGCAGAAAGTGAAGAGGAACTAAAAAGCCTCTTCATGAAAGTAAAAAAGGAAAGTGAAAAAGTTGGCTTAAAACTCAACATTTCGAAAACTAAGATCATGGCATCTGGTCCTATCACTTCATGGCAAATGGATGGGGAAACAATGGAAACAGTGAGAGACTTTATTTTTGGGGGGCTCCAAAATAAATGCAGATGGTGATTACAGCCATGAAATTAAAAGACACTTGCTCCTTAGAATAAAAATTACGACCAACCTAGATAGCATAATAAAAAACAGGGACAGTACGTTGCCAACTAAGGTCCATCTAGTCAAAGCTATGGTTTTTCCACTAGTCATGTATGGATGTGAGAGTCGGACTATAAATAAAGCTGAACACTGAAGAATTGATGCTTTTGAACTGTGGTGTTGGAAAAGACCCTTGAGAGTCCCTTGGACTGCAAAGAGATCCAACCAGTCCATCCTAAAGGAAATCAGTCCTGAATATTCATTGAAAGGACTGATGCTGAAGCCAAAACTCCAATACTTTGGCCAATCAATGTGAAAAACCAACTCCTTGGAAAATACCCTGATACTCAGAAAGAGTGAAGGTGGGAGGAGAAGGGGACAACAGAGAATGAAATGGTTGGATGGCATCACTGACTCAATGGACATGATTTTGAATAAGCTCTGGGAGTTTGTGATGGACAGAGAAGCCTGCTGTGCTGTAGTAAATGGGTTTGCAAAGAGTTGGACACAACTGAGCAACTGAATTGACTGACTGAACCGTTTGTTGTGATCCACACAGTCAAAGGCTTTAATGTAGTCAATGACGTAGAAGTAAATGTTTTTTTCCTGGAATGAACTTGGTTTGTTGCAGATCATTGGAATCTCTGATCCAACGCATGTTGGCAATTTGATCAGATTGCTAAATGAAATGGGCATTGTGATTGTATTTCAGTAAAAGCAAATAAGTGAGCAAAATCCCTTTATTTGTGTGTCTATTATTGTATATAATGTGCGTGCCTGCATAGTCTCTCAGTTGTGTCCAACTCTTTGTGACCCCATGGACTATAGCTGGTCAGTCTTCTCTGTCCATGGAATTCTCCAGGCAAGAATACTAGAATGGCTAGCCAATCCCTTCTCCAGGGGATTTTCCCAAACCAGGGATCGAATCCAGATCTCCTGCATTGCAGGCAGGTTGTTTACCATCTGAGCCACCAGGAAAGCCTGGGGCAGGGGTGGGGACTATAGCCCTTGCTATATCTTTTCTAGGGATAGAAATTTTAAAAGTTCCAAACTGCCAATCCAATGTTCTCCCCAATTCAAACTAACATTATGAACCAGAAGTATATGACATTTGTTATTATGGTTACATAGTTATAGTTATTATAATTACAACATCATTCATTCACCATTTATCAGTTATTCTTATGTATGATTTTCCAAAGACCAGAATCTTTGGTCGATTCACTAAGCAAAATCAATGATTCCAATCTGATTCTATTTAGTCTACAGCTCATCTTTGAGCTGTAGCATTTTAAGAACAAATGTCAGTTATTAGTTGAAAAACTATTGTATGCCAGAGAGTTTAGAAACTCTAAAAATATTATGGAACTTATCTCTAGTTACTGTAACTAATACAACAATAACACAAAAGGAAAGAAAATTTTACTCTAATCCTTCCAAAAATAAAATTAATGGATATAAATCACCTATTTTCTACCTTATGTCTTTGCCATTTTCCTTTCAAAGAATCAGATATAAAATAGGCCTTCACAGTGAATTTGTGCCAGAACTACAGACTTCTCTGATACTCTAATATTTGGGGTGGGGCACAGAAGATTTGTTCACATTGGTGGCAACTTCAGCATCCTAAGTATGTAGCAAAATCAATTCTAGGTCTTCCCCAGTATTCTGGGAAAAGTGGCAATGTGAGGGGAGTTTTTTTCAGTGTTTTCTACTTTCTTCCTTCTCAGATACTGCTTATGAGAACCCATCTGTTCTCATCCCTCCTTTCAAGTCCACCCACAAGAATATCAATTCAGTTCAGTTCAGTTCAGTCGTTCAGTCATGTTCAACTCTTTGCGACCCCATGAATTGCAGCTCGCCAGGCCTCCCTGTCCATCACCAATTCCCGGAGTTCACTCAAACTCACGTCCATCAAATCGGTGATGCCATCCAGCCATCTCATCCTCTGTCGTCCCCTTCTCCTCCTGCCCCCAATCCCTCCCAGCATCAGAGTCTTTTCCAGTGAGTCAACTCTTCACATGAGGTGGCCAAAGTACTGGAGTTTCAGCTTTAGCATCATTCCTTCCAATGAACACCCAGGGCTGATCTTTAGAATGGACTGGTTGGATCTCCTTGCAGTTCTCTTAAATGACCTCTTGATTTCCAAAGTCACCCCTATCCCTCAGTGATCCATCCAAGTTCACCCTTTCTAATGTAATTATACTATAAAAATCACTGCCACACCACAGAATACCTAATTTTTGTATATAATAGTAAGGTTAAATTCAATGTAGATGTCACTTTCTAATCTAGATCTTAATAAGTACACTTTCCTTAGCCTTCCAATCTGAACTTTGTCCCCTACCTGTCTCATCATTAATGAAAACCATGCATTATCTATGGTATTTAAATTGTTAATGATAATTTAGAGTTGTTATACTTAGGACATCAAAATTATAGCTGTCACTAACAACTTAATAGCAAATGTATTTTGAGTACTGACTATATTTCGGGTCCCATAGGTAATAAATGTTATAACCCCAACCATGTGTCTCCAATCTATCCTTTAATCCTGCCAAGTTTAAAAACCACTCATCATAAGCTCTGTTATAGTTCCAGGTTTTCATCCTGGTATTGTAAATGATGAGATGCCTTCAACAATCTCATAATTTCGTCTCTCCCTTGAAATCATCTCCCCTTGCTGCTCTGTTTCCAGTAATGACAACACCATTCATCCATTTACTCAGCCAAGGGAAGCAAAACATGTTTCAGTTCATCACCGTCTGTGTTCAGCCTAAACCACTCACTGACAACTTCACAGTCATCTTTAACTTATCCCATCCTCCCACATGCAAGCTTTATCAGTTCTTCTGTGGAGATCATGAAAGTAAAAAATTAATCTAATAATGGAAAATGACAAGTGCTTACAAAGATATGGAGAAATAGAACCCTCATGCATTGTTATTCAGAATGTAACATAGCACAGCTCCTTTAGAAAAAAATTGGCAGTTTCTTGAAAAGTTAAATATAGAGTTTCCCTGTGACCCAGGACTTCTACCTCTAAGTACATACCCAAAACAGTCGAAACATATGTCAAAACAAAAAATGCTTCTTCGTAGGAGGACTACTCATAATAGCCTGAAAGTGGAAACAACCCAAATGTCCATCAACTAATAATGGATAAACAAAATGTTGTGTACCATACAATGAACTATTATTCAGCTACACAAAGAGATGAAGTAAGGATGCATTATACTAAGTGAAAAAAGCCAGACACGTAAGTCCTCATATTGTATGATTCGATTTGCATGAAATGTCCAGGATAGGCAAATTCATAGAGACAGAAGTAGATTAATGGTTGCCAGAAGTTAAAGGTATGGGAGATGGGGAGTGACTGCTAATGGGCATGAGGTTTATTTTTAAAATGATAAAAATATTCAAAAAATAATACTGATGATGGCTGCACAATCTTCTGAATATACTGAAACCACTAAGTTATACAGTTAAAATCGTAAATGTTATGGTTTGTAAAAAATTAGTGAGAAAGGGACTTCCCTGGTTGTCCAGTGGTTAAGAATCCACGTGTAGGTGCAGGGGAGACAGCTTCAATCCCTGGTGCAGGAGGATTCCACACATTGCAGAGCAACTAAGCCTCTGTGGTGCCACTACTGAGCCCGCATGCTGCAGCTACTGAAGCCTGTGTGCCTAGAGCCTGTGCTCTGCAACAAGAAAGGCCAACCACAGTGAGATACCAGTGCACCTCAGTGAAGAGTATCCCCCGCTCACCACAATTAGAGAAAGCCCGCTAGCAGCAGTGTAGACCAGGCACAGCAAATAATAATAATAATTAATTAAAAATTAATCAAAGGATATGTATGACAAAATGAAATTAATTTTCCTTTGGGATTTTTAAAAGACATGTTTATTTAAATTGTTGAGGAAATAACTCATCATGTTTTCTTAAACTACTTTTGCTAAATAATACAATATAATTTGAACTAAATATTACTATGAACCATGTAGCTTTTAAAAATAATTTTATAAATTATTTCTAGTGTGTCTATTGACTGATAATTGTCATAAATGTAAAAAGCAGCCATTAAAAAGAATGAGTTAAATTTTCAGACATCATTAGTAAAGTCAACAGATTATAATCTGTGAAACGACATTTAAATAAAGTGTACTAATTGCTAAATTAATTAACATTTTCCTCTAGTAACTTGAAAAGATAATTTCTTCTTATATACTATAATTATTTAAATTGGAGAAAATTCACACTTTGATATCTCTGCCATTGTCTCATCTTTCTTGCAGTAGGAAAATAAAAATCATTTTATAAAATTATGTTGATTTCTGTAATGGTCTTGGAAAACCATTGTTTTTGTTTCCAAAAATTTAGCCAAAGTGTCTTAGGAAACAGAAATATAAGCTTGCAGCTGAGTAATCATAAAAAAAAAAAAATGACGAGCTATTGAAAATTAAAGTTTCTCTTGATTTACAAAGGACCCTTTGAAGTTTTTTTGGTGTTTATAATTTTATTTGTTTACTGCTAAGTCACTTCAGTCGTGTCTGACTCTGTGTGATCCCACAGATGGTAGCCCACCAAGCTCCCCCATCCCTGGGATTCTCCAGGCAAGAACACTGGAGTGGGTTGCCATTTCCTTCTCCAATGCATGAAAGTGAAAAGTGAAAGGGAAGTCGCTCAGTCCTTTCGGACTCTTGGCGACCCCATGGACTGCAGCCTACCAGTCTCCTCCATCCATGGGATTTTCCAGGCAAGAGTACTGGAGTGGGGTGCCATCGCCTTCCAAAACTCAGTGCGATGCTTAGTACGTTTAATGAGTGGGTATTTAAAGTACTT
Organism: Bos javanicus; assembly: GCF_032452875.1. NCBI lineage: Eukaryota > Metazoa > Chordata > Mammalia > Artiodactyla > Bovidae > Bos > Bos javanicus. The sequence goes on from NC_083870.1 coordinate 40,531,976, forward strand.
ATTTTAGTTTAATATAAAGGTCCTATTAGGAACAGTCTAGAGAACAGTGTTAAATTTTTGCTTTAGCTTTTACATGCAGACTTTTTCTCCAGCCTGACAATCAAGTTTTGTGGTTCCAGAAGTATCCTGCTGCTGCTGCTGCTGCTAAGTCGCTTCAGTCGTGTCCCACTCTGTGCGACCGCATAGACAGCAGCCCACCAGGCTCCCCGTCCCTGGGATTCTCCAGGCAAGAACACTGGAGCAGGTTGCCATTTCCTTCTCCAATGCTTGAAAGTGAAAAGTGAAAGTGAAGTCGCTCAGTTATGTCTGACTCTTAGCGACCCATGGACTGCAGCCTACCAGGCTCCTCTGTCCATGGGATTTTCCAGGCAAGAGTACTGGAGTGGGGTGCCATTACCTTCTCCGCCAGAAGTCTCCTACCAGTCCCAAAGTACAGGCACAGACAAAGGCTTGTCAGAGCAGAAAGCTTTCTTTTGGGTTTTCATACCGTGCTTACCTAGCGCTCAGCCAAGGTAAGCAAAAACGTGTTTCAGTTCAACTCTATGTGCTCAGCCTAAACTGGCTGTGCCGCTCAGGCTCCCGTATTTGTGGTCAGCCAGCTCCCTGTAGCTGCAGCTGGCCCCACAGCTGGGCCCACTTCTCCGGGCTAATAATAGGAGTCAGGTCAACTCTAAAGTTTGCTACTTGTAATAGAATCGGCTTTTGCTTACTCAGGGAATTATTTTTAAATAATTTCCCTTTCAAACCAGCTGTAATGAGACCATATGTGTATAAGTTGCTTCAGTCATGTCCAACTCTGTGCGGCCCTGTGGACCACAGCCTGCCAGGCTCCCCTGTCCATGGAATTTTTCCAGGCAAGAATACTGGAGTGGGTTGCCATTTCCTACCCCAGGGATCTTCCCGACCCAGGGATCAAACCTGCGTCTCTTACATCCACCTGCAATATCATGCCGGTTCTTTACCACTAGCACCACGTGGGCAGCCCAGTGAAGCCCTAGTGGCAATTAGCATTAAAGACATACACCCTGGAGACATCAGCACTCAGGATTCTTCTCTAGACCACAGTGAAAGCATTGATAAGGAGGGCACTTCAATGCTGCTTTGTCTTCTCAGAGGGAAAGGCAGGAAAATTCAAGAATACCAACTATATATACATACATACATACATACACACACACACACACACACATATATATATATATATATACATATAAACAAACAGATATCTTGAAGCTAAATCTGTGCTTTCTTCTTCCTAAAAAGGACATATGCTCCCTTTTCTAAAAAACAACAACAAAAAAAACCCACACACATATTCTTAAATATATGACTATATATGTATGTGTATCTTCTACTTCTCTTCACTCACCTATTGTTGTTCTTTAGTTGCTAAATTGCATCAAACTCTTTTGATACCCCATGGATTGGTAGCCTGCTAGGCTCCTCTGTCCATGGGGTTTCCCAGGTAAGAATACTGGAGTAGGTTGCCATTTCCTCCTTCAGGGGATCTTCCTGGTCTAGGGATCGAACCCTGCTTGGCAGATGTATTCTTTACAGCTGAGCCACCTATGTGTATAGCAAACCACTTATCCATTTCCTAGACCAACAAAATAATCTTTAAGGGCCATCAATAGAAAGTCCTTAGTAGAAAGTGCTATCTAGCAGTCCCAAATGACTGTTTGGTCCTCTATCTTCTGTGAGATTATAACAGCTTTCTTTTTTAGAATAAGGGGAGTACAAGTTCCCATCCCAAAGACAAAATCTCAGGCATGAGGTCCTCTTTCCAGAGCAATTCAGTCTTTCCAGACATTGAAGTGTTTCAGGGTTGGGAAGAAAGTGTGGTTGTCTCTTCTGAAAACTACAGGGAGGGACCAGGAAGATTTTACCAGCTGTCCTAGTGCCTTGGGCCCCTATAACTAATCCTTGTTTGAGTCTATATCCCATAGTTCTAAGATAAGAGAGTCACTTTTTGTGTCTTTGCTAAACATAGGTAAAATGTTTATGAAAATAAAATCTGAATAGACAGCAACTAATTTTTGTCTGTTTTAAACAACATTATTTGAAATAGGGATACTGGATCCTATCTGGTAGAGAAAAGAGAACTGAGCTTGAAGTTTAAAACTAATTTTTTTTTAGCTGCTTACAATTGAATGATGTTGTTGTCACTTAACTTCTCTGAGCCTCAGTGTCCTCCTATAAAATAGAAACAACAATACGGAACTTGGTATGAATTATAAATAGGATAATGTGAATTAAAATAGTTTTAAATTTGTTCTAAATATAAATGTTTCATTATCCTTTGATCCTTTTCCACGTCTTAAATCATCCAAACTCATTTCCTTTCACATATTTATCTTTTATACTTTTCCCATAAATAGTAAAAGATGAAACCAAATCTCCTGCTCAGTTATAATAATGACATAACTATGGATTTTGGCCTTTGTAGGTCTCCTTTTAAAAGTGATCTTATTAAAAGTAACCTCTTAATGATCTCTTAAAAATAGTTTTAGTGAATTTTATCATATGCTACTCTTTATGTGAATCATTGAGGTCTGAATTAAAACAATGCCATTCAGAGTAATTTAATTAATGTCAGAAGGATGATAATATATGATACTAATTTTATGATTCCTGTTAGCTTGGAATCATTTTGGTTTGATTTATAGGGTGTATATTTATTTATTTTATGATTTTTGTTGAAATTTTTAAAACTAGCCCAAGGTCTTACACTGAGAAAGTGCTAAAAAAATTTTATTAAATGAATGTTGATTTTTTCATACTCAGTTTGTTCCAAAATGTTTAAAGCATTTTATAGAAAGACATAAAATGAGAGACATTTAAACTGTAACAGTCTAGTGACAAAAAAGGAGGAACTTGCTAAAACAAATTAACAGCAAATTATAGTGAATTTACAATTATCTTGAAAGCTTTAAGGATTGTTCAACATGGGAAATACATTTTAATCTATTGAGTTATTTTTAAAAAACAACATTGTTGCTCAGTTACTCAGTTGTGTCTGACTTTGCAACCCCATGGACTACAGCATGCCAGGCTTCCCTGTCCTTCACAGTCTCCTAGAGTTTGGTTAAACTCATGCTCATTGAGTTGATGATGCCATCCAACTATCTCATCTTCTGTCATTCCCTTCTCCTCCTGCCTTCAATCTTCCCCAGCATCAGGTCTTGTCTAATGACAAGGCTCTTCGCATTGGGTGGCCTAAGTATTGGAGCTTCAGCTTCAGCATTAGTCCTTCCAATGAATATTCAAGATTGATAATTGACTGGTTTGATCTCCTTGGAATCCAAGGGACTCTCAAGAGTCTTCTCGAACACTACAGTTCAAAAGCATCATTCTTCATCCAGTGCTAAGACTTCTTTGTGGTCCAAGTCTCACATCCATACATGACTACTAGAAAACCATAGTTTTGGCTCTATGGAGCCTTAAAGTAATGTCTCTGCTTTTTAATATGCTGTCTAGGTTGGTCATAGCTTTTCTTTCAAGGAACAAGCTTCTTTAATTTCATGGCTGCAGTCACCATCTGCAGTGATTTTGGAGCCCAAGAAAATAGTCACTGTTTCCATTGTTTCCCCATATTTGCCAGGAAGTGATGGGACTGCTTTATTGACCATGCCAAAGCCTTTGACTGTATGGATCACAACAAATTGTGGAAAGATTTTAAAGAGATGGGAATACCAGACCACCTTAGCTGCTTCCTGATAAATATGTATGCAGATCAAAAAGCAATAATTAGAACCAGACATGCAACTGTGGACTGGTTCCAAATTGGGAAAGGAGTATGCCAAAGCTGCATATTGTCACCCTGCTTATTTAACTGATATGCAGAGTATATCATGTGAAATGCTAGACTGGATGAAGCACAAGCTGGAATCAAGATTGCCGGGAGAAATATCAATAACCTCAGCTATGCAGATGAAACCACCCTTATGGCAGAAAGTGAAGAGGGACTAAAGAGCCTCTTGATGAAAGTGAAAGAGGACAGTGAAAAAGCTGGCTTAAAACTCAACATTCAAAAAACTAACATCATGGTATCCAGTCCTATCACTTCATGGCAAATAAATGGGGAAACAATGGAAGCAGTGAGAGACTTTATTTATTTATTTATTTTTCGGTGAGGGGCTCCAAAATCACTGCAGATGGTGACTGCAGCCATGAAATTAAAAGATGCTTGCTCCTTGAAAGAAAAACTATGACAAACCTGAACAGCAGAGACATGACTTTGTCAACAAAGGTCCATCTAGTCAAAGCTATGGTTTTTCCAGTATTCATATATGGATGTGAGAGCTGGACCATAAAGGAAGCTGAGCACTGAAGAATTGATGCTTTTGAACTGTAGTGTTGGAGAAGACTTTTGAGAGTCCCTTTGACTGAACAGAGATCAAACCAGTCAATCCTAAAGGAAATCAATCCTGAATATTCATTGGAAGGACTCATGTTGAAGGTGAAACTTCAGTACTTTGGCCACCTGATGGGAAGAGCTGACTCATTAGAAAAGATGCTGGGAAAAATGGAAGGCAGGAGGAAAAGGGGAAGACAGAGAATGAAATGGTTGGATGGCATCACAGACTCGATGGACATGAGTTTGAATAAGCTCTGGGAGCTGGCAATGGACAGGGAAGCCTGATGTGCTACATTCCATGGGGTTGCAAAAAGTTGGACACGACTGAGCGACTGAACTGAACTGAACTGAAATGATGGGACCAGATGCCATGATCTTAGAAATGTTGATTTTTCAGCCAGCTTTTTCATTCTCCTCTTTCATCTTTATGAAGAGGGTCTTCAGTTCCTCTTTGATTTCTGCCATAAGGGTGGTGTTACCTGCATATCTGATGTAGTCATTCCCTTCTCCAGGGATTTTCATGACCTAAGGTTTGAACCCAGGTCTCAGGTATTGCAGGTGAATTCTTTACTATCTGAGCCACCAAGGAAGCCCATCAATAAGTTACTTAGTGTTAATGAGGTTTGTATTGCACTCAAATGCCATTTATGTAGTTGAAGCTTACAGAGCAATTGAGTGCCTTACGTTGTGCTTTGCAATTGACCTCAGTGCAAGCCTCATTAACACTAAGTAACTTATTTATGGGCTTCCCTGGTGACTCAGATGGTAAAAAAATCCACAAGGTAGGAGACCTGGGTTTGATCTTTGGGTTGGGAAGATCCCCTGGAGAAGGGAATGTCTAACCACTCTAGTATTTTTACCTGGAGAATTCCATGAATAGAGGAGCCTGTAGCCTCCTGGGCTACGTCCACGCGATCACAAAAAGCTGGACATGGCTGAGTGACTAACACCTTCACTTTTTGTAATTATTGATAGCAAAGCAGATAACAAATCTAAATCAAATTTCCTGACTCTTTCCAAAACAATCTGAAATTATTTTAGTAGCTATCTGTAACTATACTGAAAGAAGCAAATAGATGAAAGCGGGGTAAATCTCTCTTTAAACTGTATAGATCAATATTTTGATTCTCAGACTTTCCTTGCCTGTTTTTATATAGAAATTTGCCATTATTTACAGAGTTTGTTACCAAGAAAATAAAATCATTTTAGTTTCTGTAATATCTCATATTATCTTTCTGGAAAGACTTGCAGATGCTTTATCTGGGAGCTGAATAATTCATTAGTATACATTATGTATAGACCTATATTGATATATTTATCACATGCATAGAATCAGTCAGTCCAAAATTATTTACTGATCACCCCCAATATGCCAGGACTCTTCTAGGTACTCAGGGTATAGCCATGGATGAATATTTCACTCCTCTGAAGAAAAAATATTTGCAAAGAGAAAATAAAATACTACATAGTAGAATGCTTTTTTTGTGTACCATCTTTTTCATAACTAACTTAATTTCTCAATGTAGTAAGTTATAGACCACTAAAGTTGTCTGCGGCTTGATTGTTTCCTTACAAATCAGCTGAAATTTTGTTTTAGTGTTTCTTATATTTTTAACATCCTAGGAGTTTAGTTCCCTTTAAAGTTCAATTCTTTTAAGGTCAGTCTCCATTTTTCTAACTACTATTGGACTGACCTGTCTGAATCTTTTCTAGATGGTTTCTTGGTTATAAAAATATAGCAACCACACCTTGTGTTTAGCAAAACAAAGGGTCATTTCTTGTGTGTGTGTGTGTGTGTGGTGGTCCATTTCAGTTTAGAAAAACAAATTTTCTATGCACTGTTATTTTGAAGTGACATACAATCATTCCATTCTTTTATTCCATGACAACAGAATTACAAGGTTTCTTAATATAACTTTAATTTCAATAAATGGCATTATTATCAAAATGAAAAATGGAAAAAGGTGGGATCCTTAAGAAATAATTTAAAGTATGCTCATTTATTACTGGATAATTTGAAGCCATTAAAATATGCTTATAAAATTCAAATATTTATTAAATATTTTCAAAAATCAATTATTCATTTTTTAAATGTGGGTATCACCCATAACTTAAATATCAATGTAAAAAGCAGGACACATAACTATATGTAAAGTTGTTGTACAATATTAGAATAAAATAAACCAAAAGGTGAATGATACATACTATAGGTAACACAATTTGCCTTCACCTTTCCTGATATTTTCCAAATTCTTTACAATCAATATTAATATTCATATATTAAACAAGATAATTTAGGTAATAAACAATAATCCAAAGATGAAATTATTGAAAATAGTTATTTCTGTATTTAATGGCACTTTAAAATAGAAAGGGGTCCCATTTAGGAGCCAATCTATAACTGCTACTACAATTTTTACTTTAAATATCAGTTGTTCCCATACAAATACTCATTCATTCAACAGATGTTTATTCAGTTCCTACAATGTGACAGGCACTATTATAGGTACTAAAAATACATCAGTAAGCAAAACAAATTGAAATATCTGCCCTCATAGAACCTTTTTTCTAAGAAAAAAGAAACAAAAAACAAGTTTAAAATATACAGTGCTATGGAGAAAAGGGTGACAGAGGGGAAATTTTGAAAATTTGAAATAACAACTGTGGTTGTTAAGGAAAGAATCAACCAAAAGGTAATATATGATCTAGGACCTGAAGTAGATGAGGGTGCAAGCTGTAGGTATATGGACAAACTATTCCAGGAGGGAACAACAACACACATGCTATGGCTGGACCATTTCTAGTGTGTTGGCTAGCATGTTGGTCAATTTTGGCTGAAGCAGAGTTGGGGAAGGTAACAGGAGCAGACAAAGTAAGAGATGTAACACAAGTCAGATAAACTAGTGTAACATAGCCATTGTATAGACTTTGATTTTCACATTAATTAGAAGGATATAGAGAAGTGATATAATTTGGCTGACTTGTGAAAGAATCACTCTGGCTGCTCCACTGAGAAGAGACTGAACTTCAACAACGTTCACAGAAAATAAAGGAAACTGAAAATATATTGACTGAATGCCCATGTACTTAACAACATGTCTTCAGGCTGTCAGGACAATATTGCAACATCTCCCAGCACTTCATGATCTCTTAATATTATCTCCTAATTTGTAGCCCCATATCAGGTCTCTGCGAAGTACATGTCTTCACCCTGTGCGTAGGCAATCCTGTCCTGGATCACACATCCATGGTGAATCCCATTGTACACTTTTGGGGCCATTGTTTCATTGACTTGCTTTTTCTCTGTTACTCTGCTTTGCAAATTAGTGACACATCTAGTTAGTGACAGAACTTTCCTAAAATCAGGGTTAATAGTTCTTCTACTTTATCATTGTCTTACTAATTCTGCTTCTGGCATCTGTGAGATTAGTACATAATTCAGTGTATAAATAGAAAATGATTCATACTTCCAAATTTATAAGATATTTTTAGTAATGAATTCATAAAAGATGCTATCATAATTATTTCTGGTTATCAAGAAAAAACTTGGCACAGGTTAACCTACTATTCCTTCTACAGAATCTTCATTAATATCATTGTTATGAGTATGGTTTTAGTCTTTTAATTACTACATTGCTACTAAAATAACCACAAGATTTTTGCTTTCTATATAATTTTTGATATTATAAAAAGCTGCAATCTAATGAAATCCATTCCCTACAAATGATTTTAAGCATATTGATCTTACAAAAACTTTGAAAAGTTTAATTTTAGACATCTTATTTCATTGCAATGACAACATTGAAAATTAGCAATTAGAAAAATAGCTAATTTGTTGAGACTAAAGCCAATTTTTGTTATTTATTAATTTCTACCATTGGGCTTCCCTGGTAGCTCAGACAGTAAAGAGTCTGCCTGAAATACAGGAGACCAGAGTTCGATCCCTGGGTCAGGAAAATCCCCTGGAGAAGGAAATGGCAACTCACTCCATTATTCTTGCCTGGAAAATACCATGGATGGGCGAGACTGGCAGGCTACAGTCCATGGGATCACAAAGAATTGGACATGACTGAGTGACTTCACTTTCTTTCTACCATCAAAGATAACCAAACAGTAAAAGTGTTGACATGGTATAGTTGAATTGGAGATACAGTTGATCAGTTATATAAAATCATGAAAGATTTGAAAGTCTGAATCTAGGTTAATTTTGGCAAATAGCGTTTATGCATTGAAGAACAATAAAAATAAACAGAAAATATTTTATAGTACATTTTTGTCTTCCAGATAATGCTCTATAATCATATCTGAGGATAATATAGATGTTACAATACAACAGTATAATATAAAAATAGTATATCAGACTTTTATATAGGTCATATTTTAAAATAAGAAATTATTTTGTAATATTTAATTGCATTTTTCTCTTTACTATGACTAAATTTCTGTAAGATATTTTGATAACATTTTATTAGCATGTGGGAAATTAATATTTGAGAACATTAGTACATTTATATTAGGACATGAATTTAAAATAGTTTAAAATGTAATCTAATTTGTTTTCTACAGCAAGCTTCCTAAAATAATGAGTTGAAGTTTGGGAGTATTATCACCCAGAACTGAATTTGACTCAGTTTGGTTCTGTTTACTACCCATAGATCAATCATTAATTCATCCTCAACTCTATTAAACAATCTTAAATTTTAATCTTGAAGATACTTCTTTTTTAGTGCACATATACATCCCAGGGACGGGGGAGCCTGGTGGGCTGCCATCTATGGGGTCGCACAGAGTCGGACACGACTGAAGCGACTTAGCAGCAGCAGCAGCAGCAGACATTAAGCACCTTCTTTAGGTTAAGCACTGTTCCAGATACTGGTCATAATGATGGAAAAGACTTATTTCTCTACCGTCATGGAGGTTCTGTTTTATCTGGAAGTAAAGACAACAAAGATTTTTTTTCATTATATATGGGACTTTTTTACTCACATAGAAAAATTCTACAGAATTCAATTTAAATTCTATTTTTCCAATTTTGTTTTTTAATGTCTCAAAATGTAATATTTCAGTTTCCTTGACATTCTTTTCTACAAAATTAGTGTTCTTAATGTCACAGTTTCCTCTTCTAATATTTGGACAAATAGACTTTTTTTTTTTTTCCCCTTTTTTTCTTAATCTAAAGAAAGCAATTATTTTCTTTCCTCCATGTTTACTACTCTTAAAATTCTAAGAGATTAACTATAGCCATTCCCCCACAGCCTTTGTTAGAAGCCATTCTGATTTTTAATCTTTCTTTATAAATCCCTCAACCTTAAGTTGTTAATCATTTTTATTACTTTTCTTTGAACTCTATCCAGTTTTTCTACACTTCTAATAAAGATGACCTTAGAAATGAGACTCCTAATGCAAATGTGAGTTCAACATAATTCTGCAGACAGAATCTGTCATTTCCATAATTTATGATGAAAGTTTTCTGCCAACTTTTGCTTCTAGTTTGTCTTTAAATTTTGGAGCTCTTCTTGGCTTTGAACTGGGCCCTCTTTCTCTTCTCACTCACCTATCTGCAATATTGTCTTCCATGACTTCAAACATTTGATGACCACTTTCAAATTTGCATCTTTGTCACAGAGCTCTCCCTGTATTTTATACAGCAATAAGAAAAAATAAATAAAAGAAGAAAAGCAGAAAGCGAAAAAAAGTTCTTAAAATGTTCTGAGTTCTAACTGTGATCTGACCACCTTTGTAGACAATTTATATGCATTAATCTCAAAACAACCATGAGAAAAGTACTATTATTTTTATTTTATAGAATAAAGAATTGACACATGGGTGAGTAATATTGTTTGAATTGGTTTCTCCACACACATTCATGTGCTTTTTAAAATGAATTCATCCAAAAAGCAGTTATCTTTTAAGAATACAAATTGTTATTTTCTGCCAATAATAATTCAATGGCTTCCTTTTGCTTTAAGCCAAACTCTAAAATTCTTAACATAAAGGTCCCTGTGAGTGCTATAAGATAGACTTCGTGTCTCTGGTTTATTCTCATATCCCCAGAAACTAGAATAATGTCTGGCAGTCTGAACAGTCTGACCCCTTCTTGATTGTTTCTTCTCCCCTTTTCAATTTCTGGTTCTTTAACCTCTAAGCTCCAGTCACATTCTTCTTTAAATTCTTCAAAGAAACTCATCCCGGTTCAGTACCACTGACAAGCTCTTCTAGATCATTCTTTATTCCCGTCATTGTTTATTAAGTCAGGCTTATTCTTCACCACTCAGTTTAACTGTTACTGTTTTAGGGAATCCTAATGTTGTGTGCAAGGCTTCAGTGGCTCAGTGGTAGAAAATCTGCCTGCAATGCAGGAGCCACAGGTTTGATCCTTGGGTCAGAAAGATCCCCTGGAGGAGTGCATGGAAACCCTTTCCAGTACTCTTGTCTGGAAAACCCAAGACAGAGAAGCCTGGTTGGCTACAGTCCATGGGGTCACAGAGTCGGACACAACTGAAGTGACTAGCACACACGCACTCTATGGTTCATGGGGGGTTGCCGATACCAGTTTGCAAAAATTGATTATGTCCATTTATTCTCAACTTCATGTTCAATGATATCACATTAGTATCTTAAAATTGACAACAGTTGTGATAGTTATAGCATAGAATAGTTATAGCATAGAAATAATCAAATGCTGCACTTCAGGACTGTCTCCTTTCCCCTTGCCAAGAGCCTGTTGTTAACTGTCTACTAGCACACCATGGAAGAGGTTTTGCTCAATTCCCATGAACACATTTGATCATTTGTTATTCACTTAACACAATTATAATTACATTATTCCATAATTTTTAAGTATCAAAAATGTCCTCCATTAAAGCATATGAATTGTGCTCTTCTGTTTATCACCATGTCCCTAGTAACTAGAAGAACATCTGGCACAAAGTAATATTTATCAAACACAAAAATGAATTCCTTAGCTATAGAAATTGCTGTACTTACTTAGACCTCAAGAATTGCAGAACAGTTGTGTATTCTTTATCTATCACTGAATATCGAATTGCCACACACTTAGCTGCTTAAAACCACACACATTTATTAACTAAAACTTCTGTGGGTCAGTAGCCCAGGCACAGCTTCACTGGGTCCTCTTCTTAGGAATTTCACACAGTTTCATTTGGAAGATTCATGGGAAGAAACCACTTCCAAACTCATTCGGGTAGCTTTTATAATTCATTTCCCATGGCTGTGTATCTGACCCAACTTTTCCTGGCTGTCAGCTGGGAAGGCTTCCTTAGCAACTCGTGGTCTCCTGCAGTTTCAAGAGACCGCCCACAGTTTCTTGCACTGTGAGCATTGGAATCATGGTCCCATACTTCATTAAGGAAGCAAGGAGAGTCCCCAGTGTCTGCTATCAAGGCAGTCTTATATATTGTAATGTAATTATAGGAGTGACATTCCATAGGCTTTGCTGGTTCAATTGGTTAGAAGCAGTCTCAGGTTCTGCCCACATTAAAGGAAACAGAATCACACAGAGGCGTGAACACCAGACCATGGAGTGCAGGAGGGGGAAACATTTATTATCTACTCTAATTGCCACAGTGGGGGAGAAAAATAAAGAGCTCATTAATCTAGGAAATATAAAAATGATCATTATGGCTTGCCTCTAATTATGTAATAAATTGCTATAAAATTAGAAGTGAACATGTAAAAATGCCATAAATACCAATTATAGCAGAGCTAAGTTCAGGACTACTTGATTATCAATGTTTTTGAAGACAAAATGCACATTATTAGTACGTCAGTGGTTTAGTTTCTGTTCAATGAATAGAAACATATACTTTTAGAAACTTAAATCTTTTTTTAAAAGGCAGTGTTTTCTTTCTTTAATAGAATCACTATTAGATTTAAGGACCCAATATGACAACCTTAGTTTTAGTTTATGAGGCCCTTCTTTGTATAGGATTGAGTGCCTGTGTGCTAAATCACTTCAGTTGTGTCTGATTCTTTGTGACCCTATGGACTGTAGCCTGCCAAGCTCCTCTGTCCATGGGATTCTTCATGCAAGAATACTGGAGTGAGTTGCCATGCCCTCCTTCAGGGGATCTTCCTGAACCAGGGATGGAACCCATGACTCCTGTGTCTCTTGCATTGGCAAGAGGATTCTTAACCACTAGCACCACCTGGGAAACCTTTGTATAGGATTGCTGGTCACTAAAAGCTATCAACTGTAGAAATGTTCTATCCCATACGAAGACATAGCATCCTCTTGATCTTAATTGCACTGGTCTATGAGAGGCAATATGAAAGTCTGGATGTAAAACTTTTGACAGATGCTTGTCTTACTCATTTTAAACTGGAAACGATGAGTTCAATTAAAGTTATGTCCACTGTGCTTGACCCACTTTAGGTGCTCAGAGTGTTTATTACATGACTGTTGAAATGTACTCAAACCCTGGTTCCTTTGCTTCATCCTCAACCCTTCAACCCTGTCTGTCTCAAAGATAGTGCAAATACTTAAATCAAAAGAATGGAAAAGCAAAATAATATAGAAAACAACACACTTCTTTGTCGATTAGATTTGACTAAACATTTTTTATATGTTTATTTTAAAATGACAAAAATAATATCCACTCTTCCTTACAGTGGAGATCTCAATAATCAGGTTTACTATTAAAAATTTCGAACTTCCCTTGTAGCTTAGGTGGCAAAGAAATTAAAATTTGGCAAAGAAACTAAAATTAAAAATATAGTGATTTAGTATAGGATAATGATATCCTTTATGATATTATTATGATAGCCTTTATGATATTATTCTAAATTCACTTTTGACCTGTTTTAGTAATTGCATTTATAGACAAAAATTGTATAAAAATTTTCATTCTGCTTCATTATACCTATCCAAAAAATATTTGCACCTTATCAAAATTGGCAAGGACTGAATGCAATGAATTGTTTTGCAGTGAGTACTGATCTAAACAACGGGATAAAAGCATGAGAATTTCTGCAGTTCGTATCAGTAAAGTGAAAACAATTTGTAATAAGAAATGAGAAACTTGTACATAATATGTTTTAAAACTCTCTGCCAGCCTCTGCTAACATCTGCCACGACTGCTAGGTATTCATGAAATTTTCATTTGCTTGAGTAAGTTGATAACTGTGTGGTAATGAGTCTGTCAACTGATAATGCTGTGTTAGTCAGGTGGATGAAATAGCCTTTGCTTTTCAAAACTCAATTGCCATGTTTGAATTCCCATGGTTGAATTATCAGGAAAGGTGCTTCATTTGTAATTTTTCTCCAGCTGAACTTCATAACTTGTGATAGGATGGTGAAGAAAGACATTATTCAGAAAGTGCCCCAAAAGGGCTGTGTTGAAGCTACAATCCTTCAGCATTTCAGACAGGGAGTTGGTTCCCATGCTTGTGACTGGTGGCTGTTAAATGGAGGTGGTTCTGCTCCACTATGGACATTTCAATTCCATTCAGCCAACTTAATGAGCTCTTACTATGTATTAGATATTGTGGTAAGCATCACGGTATCAGAAGTAGATAAAGTAAGGAAGGGTCTTCTCTAAAGGAACTTCCCTTGTGGTGAGTGAGATAGATAAATCATTTCTGATAGAGAGGCAGAACTTAGTTCTGAATGAGTGCCCGTAGTTTACCAAAGAACCAGTCATATCTGCAAGAAAGTTATTTAAATCCAAACTTCCACTGAAAACAGAATTAAAGTCTTACCAAATTTGCAATCAAGACTTTTTGCCAATCTATGCAAAGGAAGTATGATTGAGCGAATATTAAAGGAACATCTTTTCCAGGGACTGTTGTGCTAACCTAATGTTTGCCTGTTCTGTCTTGTTAAATGTGGCTGCCCTGTTCTGGTTACACAGGTGAAATTCAATGTTTGGGTTATTGACATAGTTTTCTTTCTCTGTCTTAGAAAACCCACTATATTCATGGGGTGCCGTTTGCATTTTTGTATAAACATCAAATAAGATACTTTGAGAAAAAATACCATTGCCATTTTTTGTCAGTTAGCCCATGCTTTTCTTTTCTTTCTGTCTCCTTTTCCTTTTTTTCCTTCTCACTTGATTCTATCCACCAAAATGCAGTTTTTCACCATGTTAATAGCAACTTCCCCATTTCTGAATCTTGCTCTGTTACTACTGAAACCCCCTTTCAAAAACTTTAATAGAAGAGTTCTGTTTAGAAAGTCATTTGAAAAATGTCAGGAACAACCCTTTGCCCTGTCTCGCTGGCATTCTGAGAGTTGCCAGTCCACCTCCCTGTGGTTCCTTACCTAGACCACAGCTTCAAGAACTGAACTGTGGACCCTTGTTCAGTGTCCCTTGCTGAAAATCACAGTAAACAGTTTGAATTAAATTGGGCTTTCTGAACTTACATTTTAGCGTGTTGAGACATCACTATGGAATGTTTGGGATTCTATTAATACAGCTTTATGGCTTTAAAAGAAAGTATTCTTTCAGTACTGAAAAGGTAGCTGCTTTATTTTCAAGTGGCAAAAATGGCAGAAAATTTGATCTAGGATATAGCTAGTTGGAGTATCATAATTTTGTCTTAAATAAGTAAAGGGTTATTTTACAAGCTGTAATTTGAAAATATATATACTTCGGTCAAAAATTATAGGCTGGTAAATGTGAAATACTAAGGTATATTGCAGAGTATATATTTGAATGCATGTAAAATCTACACTATCTAATGATTTCTGACATTCATTATTCAGTGTTCAAAGAAAAAAAATACGTTTTATGGTGACCCTTACAATTTCATAGTTTTAGTAGTTAAAAATAACAATTATATTCTACTTTCTGTAGCACTGTCTAAAATTCAATTACTAAAAATATTTCGGTATTGTGTTTCAGCAATGAAGAGAAGGGTTCCCATTTGTACTGTAACATGCCTTTTCTGGTAACCACTGCTGGCAGCCATGTGTGCTTAGTCACTCAGTCGTGTCTGACTCTTTGCGACCCCATGGACTACAGCCAGCCAAGCTCCTCTGAACATGGGGATTCTCAGGCAAGAATATTGGAGTGGGTTGCCATGCCCTCCTCCAGGGGATCTTCCCAACCCAGGGATAGAACCCAGATATCCTGCATTGCAGGCAGATTCCCTAGCATCTGAGCCACCAGGGAAGCCCAAGTTCCCTCGATAGCCCTCCTGGCATTTTACTTCTATGGCTTTTATTACATTTAATATATATTTTTGTTATTTTATGCTAATCTTTTTTTAAATTTTATTTAACTCTACAATATTGTATTGGTTTTGCCATATATCAAAATGAATCTGCCACAGGTATACATGTGTTCCCCATCCCGAACCCTCCTCCCTCCTCCCTCCCCATACCATCCCTCTGGGCCGTCCCAGTGCACCAGCCCCAAGCATCCAGTATCATGCATCAAACCTGGACCGGCGACTCGTTTCATATATGATATTATACATATTTCAATGCCATTCTCCCAAATCATCCCACCCTCTCCCTCTCCCACAGAGTCCAAAAGACTGTTCTATACATCTGTGTCTCTTTTGCTGTCTCATATACAGGGTTATTGTTACCATCTTTCTAAATTTCATATATATGCGTTAGTATACTGTATCGGTGTTTTTCTTTCTGGCTTACTTCACTCTCCCCTGCTATGTTGTCAGATTCTTAAATGACAATACCATGGCTCATCAGCCCTCAAACTCTTATAATGCCTATCATAGCACCTTACTTCTAGCTCTCATTTATTAAGTAAATGTTGGGCCTCAATCCAAGGATTACCCAAGATTTTAGGCATTATAAACATAGATGAGACTAGAGTCCAAGTCTCCACTATCTCCTTCTTTCATGGCAGAGAACCTCTGGCCCACACTCTCAAGCTGGTATATCTGCTCAAATGTATAAAACTAGAAGTACTGGAAAGACAAATGAGTAAAATGCCAGTAATGTTATTATAGGATAAACATCCTGGTACTAAGCACAATATTCAGGTTTCTATCATACTAAGGAAAATTTAAAAATATGGAACAAAAATCCTTGAAAATTTCATTTTTAGAATCCTTAACAGTGGTCTAAAATGTGTGAGTCACTCAGTCGTGCCAGAGTCTTTGTGACCCCATGGACTATAGCCCAGCAGCCTCCTCTGTCCATGGGATTCTCCAGATAAGAATACTGCAAGGAGTTGCCATTCCCTTCTCCATCGGATTTTCCCATCCCAGGAATCGAACCTGGGTCTCTTGCATTGTAGGCCAATTCTTTACCATCTGAGCCACCAGGGACAGTGATCTATTTAAGAACAAATACAGATAGATTTGAGGGATAGTCTTGGCTACATATTAATATGCAAATATACTTTTAGAATAATACATTGATAGTTAATATGCTAACATATAATTCAATGAAAATGCTACAAATATCTAAACATTACTCCAAATTTTCCAATTGTGCAAATCATGTGGACATTAATTCATAGAATAATAATAATTTAATTGAAAATACATTATGGATCACTTTGTAAGGAACTGGATCTATATTAACACATCGATGTGACATACCCACTGAGCTTTCATACTCTCCACTTGTACAGATAGATAATGGGACACAGAAGGGTGCTTACTGGCCATGCCTTCATCTCTGCACTTTCTTGTGTGCTTCTCTGTAGTGGCTTCCACTAGCTACTCTTCTTCTGCCAGCCATTAAATATTAGTTTTCTTTAGAGTTTTATCTTTGTCTTTTCTTTAAAAAACGGTTTCTGTATTAGTGTAGTTAATTATAATTGTCCATTTTATTGTCTGTCTCTGTACTGCCCTAGTGAGAACTGGGAGATTAGTGATAGAGTCCTAAAGCCTATATGATTTATTTTAGTATGGTCAGTGGCTTGAATTACGGTTAAATCGTAATTTTAGAGATACGCGAGATGGAGAAAGGATGTAGGGTTTGGAGTAACAATCCTAGATTTTCATGTTAGATCTTCAAATTTCTGACTATGTAATCCAGGGTATGTTGTTTAATCTCCCTGAGCCCCAAGAACAGAGACAATCCAAGGTAGGACAGTCTGCTTTTCCTTACAACAGGAACCTAATTTTAGTCAGGCTGTCCTCGGTGGCTAAGCAAATGAGGCAACGCATAATTTGAAATGCAGACTATTTTGTTAGGCTAAATACCTTAAACCATCTTGTTTATCTGACATGGAATAACAGACCTCAGTGCCCCAGGTTTGCTGCATATTACACTATGTTACTATCTGGTATATATTTGATTTGAGAAACATCACTGGAGCATATACTCCTTATGGTAAAGAGCATGTAACTATAGAAATGTCACTTATTATTTTATGCTTCCTAAGAGTTAGTTGTTCTTTGTAAGTGGAAGAAATTACTTTGGATGAAGACTTTTTTTTTTCACTGTAGCTCATTTGTTTGTTTCAGTCATTTATTCTTGCATTGACTACTGTTTGGAATTTTCACATACGCTACTGAATATGCTTCATTGATTTATTATTGCCACAGCTTTTCAGTTTTGTTATTTGACCTTTTTCTTCCCCCTAAAAAACAGACGTGGATCTGTGAAAAGTATCTCTTTTTGGTGCCCCTCCCAAATCATGAGGGTGGCCAATCAAATCAGTCTGTAACCTGAAACTTTCACCATATTGGAAGCATGTGGAAGCCATTCTTCTGTCAGTGCCCATCACTTCTGCCTGCAGGGTTACTGGTAGGAGACATTCCAACTAGGCTGTTCACATAGGAATGTGAGTTAGTCTGGGCAGGAATTGTAAATGCAAGGGTGCTTTGCTGTTATTAACCACAGCATGTACATCCTGTTTCAGTCTCCTTATTTGAACAAATGTGTGTGTTCATTCACTCTAATTTCCTATTTCCTTCCCAACTAAACTGAAAGGGCTGATACCAGAGACTGATAGCTGGACAAGGACAGAGGAAGCTGAACTACATTTCCTTCTGCATCACTTACTTTTGGTGTGCTTGGTCTTACATCATACACCAAACTTGTTTGTACTTGGGTACATTTTCTATAAGACCTTCCAAGTTCAGTCTTCTTCTAACACAACCTTTCATATAAATTAAATAGATAAACATAAATTCAGGACTCACATCCATTGCCTATTACTTTAAAATAACTCAGGTTTACCATTCCTTGCCCAGACTAATCCACATTCCTGGCTACAAAGACCTAGCTGGAATGTCTAGCCTCAGAAATTCACATTTTCTACAGTTATTTCTATCTCATATATTTAACCTACAAACTGAATATAGTTGAAAATAGCAGCAAGTCTGTTTTGGATTAGATGACCCACTTCGGGTATTAACAAAGACCAGAGAAAAATGCATAAGCAGAGTATAAAGACTCAGAAATACAAAATCAGAATCAGTAAAAAGAAAAATACTGTAAATATCCAACTACCATAAATATCAATTTTTCAAAAATTAGTAAATCTTCAGGGGCTTTTTAAAAGTACGTTGTTTTTTTTTTTTTCCTGCCCTGGATTCTCTTTCTTTTTTTTTTTTAATTTAAATTTATTTATTTTAATTAGAGGCTAATTACAATATTGTATTGGTTTTGCCATACATCAACATAAATCCGCCACGGGTGTACACATGTTCCCAATCCTGAACCCCCCTCCTACCTCCCTCCCCATACCATCCCTCTGGGTCATCCCAGTGCACCAGCCCCAAGCTTCCTGTATCCTGCATCGAACCTGGACTGGTGATTCGTTTCTTATATGATATTATACATGTTTCAATCCCATTCTCCCAAATCATTCCCCACCTCCCTCTCCCACAGAGTCCAAAAGACCGTTCTATACATCTGTGTCTCTTTTGCTGTCTCGCAAACAGGGTTTTCATTACCATCTTTCTAAATTCCATATATATGCGTTAGTATACTGTATTGGTGTTTGTCCTTCTGGCTTACTTCACTCTGTATAATAGGCTCCAGTTTCATCCACCTCATTAGAACTGATTCAAATGTATTCTTTTTAATGGCTGAGTAATACTCCGTTGTGTATATGTACCACAGCTTTCTTATTCATTCATCTGCTGATGGACATTTAGGTTGCTTCCGTGGCCTGGCTATTATAAACAGTATTGCAATGAACATTGGGGTACACGTGTCTCTTTCAATTCTGGTTTCCTCAGTGTGCATGCCCAGTAGTGGGATTGCTGGGTTATAAGGCAGTTCTATTTCCAGTTTTTTAAGGAATCTCCACACTGTTCTCCATAGTGGCTGTACTAGTTTGCATTCCCACCAACAGTGCAAGAGGGTTCCCTTTTCTACACACCCTCTCCAGCTTTTATTGCTTGTAGACTTTTGGATTGCAGCCATTCTGACTGCAATCCAAATGTGTGAAATGTGTGAAATGGTACCTGCAATCCAAACTGCGTGAAATGGTACCTCATTGTGGTTTTGATTTGCATTTCTCTGATAATGAGTGATGTTGAGCATCTTTTCATGTGTTTGTTAGCCATCTGTATGTCTTCTTTGGAGAAATGTCTGTTTAGTTCTTTGGCCCATTTTTTGATTGGGTTGTTTCTTTTTCTGGAATTGAGTGGCAGGAGTTGCTTGTATATTTTTGAGATTAGTTGTTTGTCAGTTGCTTCATCTGCTATTATTTTCTCCCATTCTGAAGGCTGTCTTTTCACCTTGCTTATAGTTTCTTTTGTTGTGCAGAAGCTTTTAATTTTAATTGTATCCCATTCACTTATTTTTGCTTTTATTTCCAATATTCTGGGAGGTGGGTCATAGAGGATCCTGCTGTGATGTATGTCAGAGAGTGTTTTGCCTATATTCTTCTGTAGGAGTTTTATAGTTTCTGGTCTTATGTTTAGATCTTTAATCCATTTTGAGTTTATTTTTGTGTATGGTGTTAGAAAGTGTTCTAGTTTCATTCTTTTACAAGTGGTTAACCAGTTTTCCCAGCACCACTTGTTAAAGAGATTGTCTTTAATCCATTGTATATTCTTGCCTCCCTTGTCAAAGATAAGGTGTCCATAGGTGCGTGGATTTATCTCTGGGCTTTCTATCTTGTTCTGTTGATCTATATTTCTGTCTTTGTGCCAGTACCATACTGTCTTGATGACTGTGGCTTTGTAGTAGAGCCTAAAATCAGGCAGGTTGATTCTTCCAGTTCCATTCTTCTTTCTCAAGATTGCTTTGGCTATTTGAGGTTTTTTGTATTTCCATACAAATTGTGAAATTATTTGTTCTAGCTCTATGAAGAATACCATTGGTAGCTTGATAGGGATTGCACTGAATCTATAGATTGCTTTGGGTAGTATACTCATTTTCATTATATTGATTCTTCCAATCCATGAACATGGTATATTTCTCCATCCATTAAGTGTCCTCTTTGATTTCTTTCACCAGTGTTTTATAGTTTTCTATACATAGGTCTTTAGTTTTCTAGGTAGATATATTCCTATTTTATTCTTTTCATTGCAATGGTGAATGGAATTGTTTCCTTAATTTCTCTTTCTATTTTCTCATTATTAGTGTATAGGAATGCAAGGGATTTCTCTGTGTTGATCTTATATCCTGCAACTTTACTATATTCATTGATTAGCTCTAGTAATTTTCTGGTGGAGTCTTTAGGGTTTTCTATGTAGAGGATCATGTCATCTGCAAACAGTGAGCGTTTTACTTCTTCTTTTCCAATTTGGATTCCTTTTATTTCTTTTTCTGCTCTGATTGCTGTGGCCAAAACTTCCAAAACTGTGTTGAATAGTAGTGGTGAAAGTGGGCACCCTTGTCTTGTTCCTGACTTTAGGGAAAATGCTTTCAAAATTTCACCATTGAGGATAATGTTTGCTGTGGGTTTGTCATATATAGCTTTTTTATTATGTTGAGGTATGTTCCTTCTATTCCTGCTTTCATAGATGCAGAGAAAGCCTTTGACAAAATTCAACATCCATTTATGATAAAAGTAAGTTTAAACTCAAAGTAACATTTAATTTATGAGACATATTCTGAAATGGTAAATATCAACAAGCTTTTCTTAGGACTTCTAAGGAGCCAATTTACAAAGTGCCTAATGGAGCATATAAACTGTATTTGTGTGAGTAGGTACAGGCATTACTGTAGAAGCCATAATTATTGTATTCTACAGAGTGCAAGGTAAAAGTAAAATAATCTGAATTAAAAACAGAAATAGGAAGTTCAGTAATCCATTAATATAATTCTCTGTCATACAGCATGCCAGTGAATTTAATAACAAATTAAATGGCTAATTTGATATGAATTGCTATTATTTCTTGGAGTAAATACCAGGGAGTTTTCCATGAACAAGAACCAATGAATCAAGACTAAAGGAAACTGGCCACACCTGTCTTGGTTAATGGAGGAATGGGAGCTGAAAACAGAGATTGAACTACCTAAAGCATGCTGATGGAAATACCACCAGTGACTTCCCATAACCTTGCAACCATCTGCAGGTGGTTTCCTGTACCAGTGAAAATTAGGGCTGGCAAGCCTCTGTCTGTGGGCACCCACATTTCTCTAGGAAGCAAGCCCAGGGGACATGCATTTGTGTAATGGAATGTGGCTTTTCTCTCTCCTTGTCTGTGGCTTCTTTGTGTATGTGTTGGCTACCACTGCTCATAAGTGGCTTATGGGAAATGCAAAACCGTTAATAATATACAAATAAGTCACATTTTTGTCTGAACCAATGTAATAAATTTCCAGTCAAAAGAATCTTTTTGGCTATTTAAAAATAATCCAGAGGCCTCTGCTATTTATGCAGGCCTTTCTACATTTAGAAGGTAAAAACCCTTTTACTTTTTTTTTTTAACCTTTGAAACCTTTTTTTTTTACTATTTATTTTCTTCATCACAGATCAGGATCATTCTTCTGTTGATTTCTGTATGTATTTTAGAGTTGACTCAGTGAGTACTCAAATGAAGATCACAGATAAAAAATTTAATAGATGTTTATTGCCTTTTATATACAAAGCCTTATTGTGGGAATTCTTCAGCTTTAAAACAGATAAACTTTTTTTTTTTCACTCAAAGACAGATGATACGTAATTCAAAGAAATGGTAGTATGCTTTATGAAGTCATTAATCTATGTATTATTGGTAACAACATAGGCACATATTGACTTAAAGGATAAAGTCACATTTTTAAGAACACATGCAATAGAGTTAATCATTAATTTCTCAAAACAAATTCTGGATTTTATTTTTTTAAGTCTAAACTTGAACAGAATTAGTTTTATGAACACTAGCACAGTTGGCTACAGCCACTAATTGAATGCATTCTATTCTAAAAATATTTTTCAAACTGAGACATTAACAATAGGATATTAAAGTGCATGTCTGCAGAATAGAAAAAGAAAAACATATTGCATATTGTTTTGGGTAACTATGTGGAAATAATAATGCCAAAATAGACCCCACAAGAATAAACATTTCAATGCATGTTGTAGGTATTTCTTTTGCTAAGAATCTTCACAAACTTTCAGTTAATGTACATTTTTAGATTTTCTCTTCATTTGTACTGAAGCATTCTGTAAATATTTATATAAGAAAATGAAAACAATCAAACAAAAATTTTAAATTGAAAAAATACTGGGCTCGTATTTTTAGTCCACAATGAGATCCTTAAGAAAGTATTACAGTAAATTTATATTGAAGTCAGCTTTTCTGTATCTTATATAAAACATCTGCCCACACAAATACTTCAGAGAATTGTTCTTCTTCTCTTATAAATTCTAAAAATATACTTAAGTAATTAGCTCAGGAAGAATGTGGTAAATGCATAAGATGGCCATGTGAGAAAGCATTGATTCTTCTGCTGTCTTAAAGTCCAGAAAAGATTTGATCAAAGAAGAAAAGTCTAGAAGAGAAATGTGAACCTAGTGAATGGTGATAGTCATAAACTTGGGAATAGATTTTTCTAATATTACGTGTGAAGATTACCTTACATTAACATATGCTCTAGTAATGAGTTAAATTTTCAGAAAGAATAAAATTGGAATTTGATTACACCATTAATTCTGATTGTTTTGTGCTGATTGATCCATAATTACTCTAGAAGACTTGATGCTATCTTACCATTCATCCATGGATTCATTTATGAACCTTTTGATTCACATGCATTCAACACATAAAATATGTGTGTGTTCAGTTCCCTCAAGTTACTCAGAAACTAGATAAAGGAAATAGAGGAAGGAAATAAATTATACTGTTAAAATAATATAAAGTGATGAGATACATATTACAATGCTGAGTAGGGCTGCATAGCGGAGCTCAGGAAAGTCTTAGCGGAAAAAGTTGCTTTGAACTGCATTTTGAAGGATGTCCAAGAATTTTCCTGGCTAGTATGAAAATTTTATGTAGTGAGAATAACATAAGCCAGCATTTCTGAGAATTAGATGTCATATTTAAAAAAGGGATGCCCATACCTAAATATGCTTGGCAAATACTGGGCAAACAAAGGTAATAAAGGTGTCTTTATTGCAGCATTCTGAGAAACTTTAGCAAGTGTTTCTTAAAATTTTGGATTATAAATATACCTTTGGTCACTTAATAAAAATACAGATTTTACAAATTCACTGTTTTAGTCCATTCAGGCTGTTGTAACAAATACCACAGGCTAGGTAGTTTATATACAGAAATCTATTCCCTACAGTTCTGGTGGTTGCAAGTATGAGATCAGGGGAACACCATAGCTGAATTCTCGTGAAAGCGATCTTTCGGGTTGCAGATTTTTCATCCTGTCTTCACGGTGGAGGGGGCTTAGGATCTCAATCCTCTTTTATAAAAATATTAATTTCATTCATGAAAGTTTTGCCTTCATGACCCAGTTCAGTTCAGTTCAGTTCAATCGCTCAGTCATGTCCGACTCTTTGTGACCCCATGAATTGCAGCATGCCAGGCCTCCCTGTCCATCACCAACTCCCGGAGTTCACTCAGACTCATGTCCATTGAGTCAGTGATGCCATCCAGCCATCTTATCTTCTGTCGTCCCCTTTTCCTCCTGCCCCCAATCCTTCCCAACATCAGAGTCTTTTCCAACAAGTCAACTCTGAGGCGGCCAAAGTACTGGAGTTTAAGCTTTAGCATCATTCCTTCCAAAGAACCGCCCCCCACCTGACCCAAGACCCTTCCAAAGGCCACACTTCCTAATATCATCACACTCCAAAAAGAAAAAGAAAGGTGGTCACTCACTCATGTCTGACTCTTTGTGACCCCATGTACTGTAGCCCACCAGCCTCGTCTGTCCACGGAGTTTTCCAGGTGAGAATACTGGAGTGGGTTGCCATTACCTACTCCAGAGGATTTTCCTGACCCAGGGATCCAACTGAGGTCTCCCACATTGCAGGCAGACTCTTTACGGACTAAGCCAACAGAGAAGCCACCATCACACTAGGCATTAAGATTTCAGCATGTGAATTAGGGGTTGGGGGAGCAACAGACATTCAGACCACAGTGCTCACCTCAGATATGTGATTCAGAATCTTGCTTTAAATAGGCTGGCACTAGTGGTTAAGAACCCACCTGCCTAATGAAGGAGATGTAACAGACGCTGGTTCTATCCCTGGGTTGGAAAGATCCCTTGGAGGAGGGCATAGCAACTGTTTCAGTATTCTTGCCTGGAGAATTCTATGGACAGAATAGCCTGGAGAGCTATGGGAATAGGGTCGCAAAGAGTCGGACATGAAGCGACTTAGCACACATGCACAAGAATCCAGACTTTAAAAAAAAAAAAAAAAGATCTCTCAGGTGATTCTCATAACCTTTAGATTTGAAAAATACTATTAATACTTCCAATTTAAGCAAATGTGCAGTCAGGTCTTCATAAGAAGAGTGTGGTATATGCCACTTTCCAAACTTACTTGATACTATAACTTTCATATGAGTTATATGTGAAATAATTTTGCTTCTCAGAGTATCTTTGAAGATATCATCAAAATACAAAGATGTGGAAAGTTGAAAAGCTAGGATTTATTTAGTGACTCCTTAGAAGATCTGTGGTCTTGAACACTTGACTCCGGAATGTGATGCTGAAAAATTGTAGCAATCAGACAATGCAGCCATGATAAGGTTTTTTTGTACTTTGCTGCTGCTGCTGCTAAGTTGTTTCAGTCGTGTCCGACTCTGTGCAACCCCATAGACGGCAGCCCACCAGGTTCCCCCGTCCCTGGGATTCTCCAAGCAAGAACACTGGAGTGGGTTGCCGTTTCCTTCTCCAATGCATGAAAGTGAAAAGTGAAAATGAAGTCGCTCAGACGTGTCCAACTCTTAGTGACCCCATGGACTGCAGCCTACCAGGCCCCTCCATCCATGGGATTTTCCAGGCAAGAGTACTGGAGTGGGGTGCCATTGCCTTCTCCATTTTTGTACTTTACTTAATGAGTATTAAGGACTCAAGAATAGTTTTTGTAGTCAGTAAAATTAGACTTGGAAAATGTGCATGGTTGACTATATATATGCTTCATTTGTGACACAACTTAATTGATTTTGAAGTGACACATAACTCAAGACAATGATGAAATAGAAAATGTAAATAAGAGAGAATTACATTAAATGGAGTAAGCAATGAAGCTGGTGTGCCAATGTATTTGCTAATGAACTTACACATCTGTGGTGAGTGAGCTATAAAGATGATTCAAACTTTATAATGGGGAACCTAAAAAGGAAAGCAAAACCAAATTTGGGCTCAGAAATGGTATTGCTTGAGTATTTCTTGAATGAGAGAATAAAAGATGACCAAATGACTGAATGATTGACTGGAGATTGGCTTTATATAAGAAGATAAATCTAGTAGCCACGTAGAAAGAAGAAAGCTTCTGGTGACTAAAACATGACTGAGAAAAGCATGATTATGTTTTGAGTTAGGTGGCACTAATACAGAATGATAAGGAAAACCAGATTTAAGAAACAATTTTGAGATTTAATTACAGTTTTTAGTAATTGATGTGATGTTGGAGAATTAAAAAAAAAACGTGATATGTGATGGGAGTTGAAGATGATTCACTACTTCTAATTGACAGCATATACTATTTAACAAGAATAAGGATTATGGGATGAGGACTAACCTGAGGAAGAGGATACTTGTTGGTGAAGGATAAATTAAGTGTGAGATGAAGTTTGACCTTTCAATTAAATATTGGAAATATATTTTGTGAAACTCAGGAAAGAGGATACAGGCCAGTGATTTTCAACTGTCAGTCCATGTATCTTTTCTAACAGATCAATAATATTGATTAGATCTTTTCTTCTTTCCCCAATACTACTATAAAAGTGTAATAAAAGGATATCAAAAAAAGAAGACAAATGTTTTCAACATACAAGAATATGAGTTTGAGAAAGCAGTCAATAAATAAAATCATTACTAATTTTTAAATTTCTTAAAATTTAAGAAATTTTTATCATGAAAAGAATGAAAAACATTTACTTGATTAATTTTAGAACTAGAACAAAATTTCTAACATAAAAATTCAGATTAATGCTATCTATATTATTTTTATTACAGAAAATAAATCAGGAGTAGTTTTTAATAGATTTTTCTGCTTTACTCAGTTGTATTGTCAGAAACCAAGAGATAAGCAAAGCTGTCATTCATAAACAACACAGCCAACAACCTACCAACCAATATTTTCTTGTGAGATAACACAGAGATTAAAACAAAACCATGGTTAATCAGTATTAGTTCTCAAGATCCCAGAAAATGTATTTTAACTATTCTGAATGAATTTGTTAAATTAATAGATATCAAGGGAAGAACCATTTACAAGTCTTTTATAGAAATTATTGTTACATGTATAAAACCTCATCAGGACATGCTGATTTAGGAATATTTTAAGGACTATCATGTAACTGTTAGATCTTAGGAAAAGGAGAAAGCAATTTTTTTTTGTCCCTGCAGGCACTATGGGGCACTCTCAGGGGGATTACAATCCTGGAACAGTTTCTTTAATTCCAGGCAATCTGGACACCCGAGCTGTTTTTCCCTGAGTTATGGGTGGAATGGAACTGAGGAGATGCTGATGATTTTGCTTGGGTTTTGCTGAAATGGGTGATTCAAGGGGCAATATTCACAAGCAAAACCAAAATCAAAACTAACATCTGAGTAACATATTCAAGTTGTTTATCAATTTCAGGGCAAAGAAAGAGAAAAAATTATGTATAAGGACACAGGATAGAAACAAGAAAATCAGGTAGGAAGAGGGCAGAGGGGACTGAGCCAAATAGTGCCTAAAGAATTTCTTGGACTATTAATATGTGGCTACTTCTACTTTTCACATAGCATGTTTCACCTTGAAGAATACGAGAGAGGAACTATAGGAGCAGTTCTCAACTCAATTACTGAAAATGAACATCAGTGATTACTCAACAAAACTCAGCAAATCAACTATTGCTAACATAGATTCTAAAACACACCAAGTTTAATGTCATTCTATATCACCCAACCCTAGCTTAGTTTTTTTAGTGCTCACAAAGTGCCAAGAGCTGAGCAAAAAGCAATGCCTTGATCAACTCCTTACGTTTCATAGAAAAATTTAGAGCTGTCAGCATCCAAAAAGGAATCATAACAAAATTTATTTGAATTCATGTTAAGAGAATATGACTTAAAAACATTTGGGAAAGTATAAAAAGAATGTGACAAACCTATTAAATTAATGTAGTAATTTGTAGCTCAGAAGAGCATGAGATTATTGAATTTGGGCCCAAATGCTACTCTTTCTCTGAGGCTTTTCCAAATTAAGCAAGCTTGCATCCTTTGGAAACTTCTTCAGATGCAAGTGCAAGTACTCATTCAGACAATGAGTGTGGTCTCATTTACTGGACTCATTATCTCTGTTTTTGCTCCATCCTGGGTTCTCTGCCTTTATTACAGAATTAATTTAGAAAAACTAGCTGTCTTCAAAGCAGCTAACTGGTTTGGTTCCTGGCCAACATACCAAACACTCTTCATAGGAGCTCATAATATTGAAAACAAACATTTTGGAAGTGTAGTGGATCGTGTAGGTACTCTTCGCTCTTAACTCCTACAATCCTCCTCTGGACCACACAGTTGAGCGGTTGGTTAGCTACTTATTAGCCACTCTATAAATACTTGTTGACTCGTCAACTATGTGTGAGGTTTCATGGTTTTTAATTGTTTGCCCTCTTTAACTCATATTTCCCCAAATAGAATGGTGACTCAGATGGTAAATAAGCCGCCTGCAATGCGGGAGACTGGGTTCGGTCCCTGGGTTGGGAAGATCCCTTGGAGAAGGGAATGGCTACCCATTCCAGTATCCTGGCCTTGAGAATTCCATGGACTGTATAGTCCATGGGGTCACAAAGAGTCAGACAGGACTAAGCGACTTTCACAATGTGATATTCAAACAGCGTTGTTTTTCTGTCTACATATAATCCCTTAGTATTTTCTTCTAAAGTATTCAGGTAAGGAGAAAAAAAAATTTTCCCTATCTTTCACTATTTTTCTTCACAAACTACAGAGAAACATTGAGTTACTCTCAGTGGCCTTCATGAGAGTCAAGTTGCAATTTCAGGAAATGAAGCTAATTCCAGCTTACTTTTGTAATACATTTTTATGTCTCCTTAAAAGAAGAAAGACAGGTTGAAAAAAGAAAAGATGGTGGTGATATAATACACTCAGGGAAGATTTAGAGGGGTTTAATGAGGACCATATAAATCAGGGGGAAAAAAAAACTATATGCTTGAGGTAGAGAAAGAAAAGACTGCAATAAATTCTGGTTGAAATGACAGATGACTGCAAAACACCTTGTATGTATGAGATGGGATTTGACTTGCATTATAAACAAATGCCTTTTATACTTGCTTGCTATTAGTCATTGCCCAAATTGGTAGCAGAACCAGCAGAACTGATGGTTGAATGAAGGTCTTCTATCATGCAGTCTAATGCATTCTTAAGATTTGCCTGTGGTACACAAGAATTGCTTTTCATCATGTCGAACTTTACCAAGAAAAGTGGATTGTGGTGCTTAGCAATAAAACTGGGTATGTGGCTCTCTGACATATTTCAACTTTTGAAGCATAACTTCCCAAGAAGCAGTAGACCAAAAACCACCCTAATGTTTTTTTCTATATTTTACTATGGCATGAATTCTATCAAGAGGTTTTTGGGAGTAACAACACTTTTTGAAACATTCATCCATATTTATAAAATTAAAGTATCCCCCCTACTTTTGAATATTGATTTTATTAAGGTCAAAGGAGTACAGGAATAAGAATAGAATGGAAGATAGACCCTGCTTTTTGAGGCTCTCTAAACCAAAATACATCTCAAAATATTAAAAATTAAAATACAAGTATGAAAATGTTAAAATATTTTAAAGAATCCAATTTAATATTTTATAATTTTTAAAATGGTGTGACCACTTGATGTAAGTTTTCCTACTTCTTCTCTGCCTACTTGCAGACTTTGACATTTTTTCTACCTTTTGGAGGGTTTATTCTAATTATATGGTACCAAATATTAACTCATAAGTAAAAAAAAGAAAACAAGAAAAACCAATAAAATCCATTCCGCCTCTTGAAACAGGAAATCACTACAAAATAGCAGTTAAAGCTTGTCTTTTTTCTGCTAATGTCCACCCCATCAGGATTTCCCTATATTGAGTAATAGAGCTAATACTAAGTAACATTTGTGTAGCAATTTCTAGCTTACCATTACAGCTTTTTCACAAACACTACCTCATTTAGTCCCCACAATAAACCTTTGGGATGGTTATTATCATTACCATGCTGCAGACAAGGAAACTAAGATTCAAAGACACTAAGCAACTTGTATATAGTTTTCAGAATTCACTGGACTCATTATACAGCCATTAAAAATGAGGATTTCCTCGACAACTTAACAACATGAAAAAGTGCTCATGAAAAAAGAAAAAAAGAATCTTTAAAAACAAAACCCAGCAGGCCATAAATTATAGTAAATACATCTTATTTTCTCCTTTCTGCACTTCAAATTTTCCATAAAAAGCATGTACTAATTTTCATAATGTGATTAGGTCCACAATAATTTTTATTGTCTAGCTAAAACATTAACCTCATACTTTGTTCAATTCCATTCTCAACTTTCTCATAGAAAAGCTATTAATGCCATAGCTGCATAATTGGAGACAAATGTTTTGGAAATGATGAACTGAGGTTTGCACATGAACAGGTTAATTTGTTAATAAAATCACCAGTGTTTTGTTCTCCTTAATTATTTTTTTCCAAAAGCCATTGAATTGTCAGTCAAGAGTAGACTAACTAGAGTGTATTCATTGTAGCTAGAAAATTTTACATTTCCCGTACTCCTGGGGAATACACAGGACTCAAAATAGCTAAGATTTATTGAGTAATTATTTTGTGCTAGATCTTTTATAAAATGCTATAGTAGATTAAGCCACTTAAATCTGACAATAACTCTATGAAACTGGTCTCATTTACCATGCACTTTCATAGCGTGGGAAACTGATCTTGGAATGGAAGATGAACTATCCATGTTCACAGCATGTGAATAGCAGAGATACAACTCAAACCCAGATTTTTTTTTTTAAGCCCGTGTTTTCAAGCTGCTAATTCTGTTCTCCCTAAACTGAAGAATATATGAGTGATCTTAACCCTTGTGACCTGAAACTCAGCTAGTAATCATAATTTATTGGGTAACCTCCTTCATTATTTATTTTAAATTTTAAAGCCATATTTAGTTCTTGGCTCTGCTTTCCATTAACTAGTTATTTGTTATTATAAAGATAAATAAATATAAATTCATCTTCTTTTGCTAGCTTCCACTGACTAGTCATTTGGAGAGCAGGAGAAAGAACTGGGGGGATAATCAAACAAGCAAAAAATGTGTCATGTGATGAATTCACAATTCTCTGGGCTTTAATAAATTTTGAAATGTTAAGAGTCAGATTTTAACAGCCCAATTAAATTCACATTGTGTAATTTGTAAATAGAAAAAATATTTCAGACAAAAAAATTATTTTATTCATCAAATACCAATCACAGATAGTCTTCTTTTTTTAATACCACAGAAGTAGAACTTTCTGAAGATGTTCTTCATTTGAGATTTTGGGTTGGTGATAGGTTGCCTCAACATTTATCCAAAAGGTATTTGAAAAACTAAACTATCCTCTTATCTTTGGGGCAATAAATTCTGGCTGCACTAAACTCTCTGGATGTTCATGGGTTTAAACTGTAATGTGTCAAGATAAAAAATGCTACAGGTCAAATGGGAACTGAAATGAAACCAAAGGGAAATAACTAGACTGAGGGGGAGCATTTTCTTGGTCACTCTAAGTTATTTGGTTGTTTTCTATGCAAAAACGTATCTCATGATTTTATTTTATTCTGTCTTTTAGTGAACCATTGCGTTCACATAATTATATATTCTATTCTCCACATTCAATTTGATAGAACATGAAAAGAATCAGGTTAGAATTGAAAAAGTTTTTCTAAGTATTTCACTTATTTCTTCTGTTTGTCTTTTAGAGGCTGATCCTATTGATAGCTATATTTGGTGACTCTTGGATAGCAAACTGCAAATACAGATGTACAAGGCTTTAAACATTCTTCAAATATGAACAGTCTTTGTTTATTCACTAATTCACCCCAAGTTACATTAAGGATCATGCTATTTAGTACAGTTATATTTTTGAATATTAAAGCTTACAAATCCCAAAGAATCTATAACTTTAGGAATATCTGTTTAATTATAAATAAATCATTGTAAATATATTATGGGAATTTTGGTAAGTTTGCTTTAAATCAATAACTTAATCTGGTGATCATCAACATCCTTACTGCCTTGAGTTTTCCAAATTATTAAAATGATTATATATATACCTTCATTTACTTAAATTTTTTTTGGTTTCCTTTTACCAGAGCTTTGTGATTTTCAGTATACAAATACTGTACATGTGTTGTTAAATTTATATGTATGTATTTTGGTTTTTGAGTGATTGTAAATGGTATTGTTTTTAATTTTGGTTTCTATGTTTTTATTGCTAATAAATGGAAATACAATTGATTGGTAGATTCCTGGAATTTTCTATGTAGATTATAATGTCATCTGCAAAAAAAGTTTTATATCTTCTTTTTTGATTTATATGCCTTTTATTTCCTTTTCTTTCCTCATTAACAGCTATGTTGAATGAGTGATGAAAACTGATATCCTTGTCTTAACCTCATTTTATGAGGAATGCAGTCAGTCTTTCATTGTGAAGCATGATGTTAGCTGTAGATTATTTTTTTAAGTTTGTTTTGAATTATCAATTATTACATTACTGTAAGCAACTTTTCCTCCAGG
Organism: Bos javanicus; assembly: GCF_032452875.1. Taxonomy (NCBI): domain Eukaryota; kingdom Metazoa; phylum Chordata; class Mammalia; order Artiodactyla; family Bovidae; genus Bos; species Bos javanicus. Next base: position 40,564,600 of record NC_083870.1, read on the forward strand.
AAAACAATAGAATGGGAAAGACTAGAGTTCTCTTCAAGAAAATTGGAGCTACCAGGAAACATTTCATGCAAAGATGGCCACAATAAAGGACAAAAAAGGCAAGGACCTATCAGAAGCAAAGGAGATTAGGAAGAGGTGGCAGGAATACACAGAACTGTACAAAAAAAGGTCTTGATAACCCAGATAACCACAATAGTGTGGTCACTCAGCTAGAGCCAGAAGTCCTGGAGTGTAAAGTCAAGTGGGCTTAGGAAGCATTGCTACAAACAAACCTAGGGAGATGATGGATTCAAGCTGAGTTATTTAAAATCCTAAAAGATGATGCTGTTAAAGTGCTGCACTCAATATGCCAGCAAACTTGGAAAACTCTGCAGTAGCCACAGGACTGCAAACATTCAGTTTTCATTCCAATTCCAAAGAAAGGCAATGCCAAAGAATGTTAATTACTGTACAATTGCTCTAATTTCACATGCTACCAAGGCAATGCTCAAAATTCTTCAAGTTAGACTTCAGCAGTACATGAACCAAGAACTTTCAGATGTACAAGCCAGATTTAGAAAAGGCAGAGGAATCAGAGATCAAATTGGCAGGTCAAGAATCAACAGCTAGAACTGGACATGGAACAATGGACTGGTTTCAAATTGGCGAAGGAGTACATCAAGGCTGTATATTGTCACTCTGCTTATTTTTAACTTATTTACAGAGTACATCATGCAAAATGCCAGGCTGGATGACTCACAAGCTGGTATCAAGATTGCCAAGAGGAAAAAAAAAAAAAAAGATTGCCAAGAGAAATATCAGCAACCACGCATATGTAGATGATACCACTTTAATGGCAGAAAGCAAAGAGCCTCTTGATGAAAGTGAAAGAGAAGAATGAAAAATCTGGTTTAAAACAAAACATTCAAAAAATGAAGATCATGGCATCCGATCCCATCAATTCATGGCAAATAGATGGTGAAAAAGTGGAAACAGTGACAAATATTATTTTCTTGGGATCCAAAATCACTGTGGATGGTGACTACAGCCATGATATGAAAGACGCTTCCTCCTAGGGAGAGAGGCTGTAACAAACCAGGACAGCATATTCAAAAGCAGAGACATCACTTTGCCAATAAAAGCCCATAGAGTCAAAGCTATGGTTTTTCCAGTAGCCATGTATGGATGTGAAAGTGGGACCATAAAGAAGTCTAAGTACTGAAGAATTGATACTTTTGAACTGTGGTGTTGGAGAAGACTCTTGAGAGTCCCTTGGACTGCAAGGAGATCAAACCAGTCAATCCTAAAGGAAATCAGTCCTGAATATTCATTGGAAGAACTGATGCTGAAGCTGAAGCTCCAGTGCTTTGGCCACCTGATGTAAAGAGTCAACTCATTGGAAAAGACCCTGATGATGGGAAAGATTGAAGGTGGGAGGAGAAGGGCACAACAGAGGATGAGATGGTTGGATGGCATCAAAGACTCAATGGACATGTGTTTGAGAAAAGTCAGGGAGACAGTGAAGTGTGACAGGGAAACCTGGGATCGCGAGAGTAGGACACAACTTAGTGAGTGAACAACAACCTGTATTCTAAATAACTTATAATGTGTAATTATCTTTTTGTATTTATTAGTTACTCATCTATCTGGAGGTCAAAATGGGAATACATAATCTTTTTTCAAGACATAGTTACAAAAAATATTTTTGGTCTTTCAAGACTCTTACTTTTTGATATAAACCTATAATTTTTTGTTTATGATAAATATTCATTGAAAACAAATGGAATTAAAATGTGCTTTTCATAGTAATGCAGATGCTTGGAAATGTAACAGCAAATTTTCTTCACTCATTGTAGAAATTTTAGTGCTATACATACAATTCTGTAAGGAATTATATAGAAAAAAACAAGCTTTTAGAAATCAGAACATGTTTGTGTTCATTCTAGCTGTTCCACCAACAACAGGGGGAAAAGAAATGAAAGAGACAATTTTCAAACCCCTGCCAGCAAATGATTGCATGGCATTGGGGAAAAAATTAATTTTCTGGGTCTAGTTGCCTCAAAAAAATCTGAAGGATTGAACCATAAAATTTTTGTTTGATTTTCTTTATTTGAATTATTCTCTAAAATGTCACTTTAAGAAAAAAAAAATTCCTGCCATGTAATAAATTTAGAAAAGATTCAAAGAATGCCTGGAAACATGTGTCCTCTGGTTTTCAGACTTAACTTCTAGCTTTTATATTAGCTGGATCATTGTGGTGGTGAGTATGCCATTTTTAATATTTTAAAATGAAAAATTTTTTTTCTATATGTTCAAAATATATTCACAAAAGAAACTTAACGTAAGATGGACAATAAAGTATAAAAAAAATCTACTCCTGGATAATGTCATTTCATCCTTTCTTCCTAATGCCAATATTGTTTGCTTAGTAACAACCCTTAATGAAGAATGCTTCCAGACATTTACTGTTGTATTTAATGGATGGCATGCCAGAAACTTTATGCAAATTATTAATGAATTCTCGATAACCCCATAATGATCTTTCATGTTGCATCTAGTATTTGGGGGTCTTTGCTTTGAAGGTAGATAAAAAGACTACTCTTTCAGATTACACCATGATTGAGTGGGACCATGTAGTCAGTGATGGTCACTTCTAGACTGAATCGTTTATTTGTGAAAGCTCTTTTCCTCTGCTTCAGCTAATCACAACTTTTGAAATAATGGTTTCTGAATCAGATGATGTCACAGACTGAGCAGATATGATAGAGAGCAAATATGATGAAGTCTGTCAATTCATGACAGACACACAACCCAGTAACTTTTTAATAAACTACTTAGGTTTATAGGGATTAGGGTACTGTAGCCTAACCAGACTACCAATAAATGCCCTGTTTTACAGGTTAAAATAAACTATGCAGCTAGTAATAAGGAGAATTAAGATACAAACTAAAGTCCATTTCCAAAATGCATGCTTTTCCATACAGCCTACAGTGGTGCAAGAGGCATCCTGGATCCCTTTGCACCAACATTTGGACTTTCAGTCACTTAGTATTATAGCTGTTGTAAAAACCTCAGGTGTTTTGATATTATAGAACACTAAAGTCTTTTCTCTTAGAATGCATTAAAATACACTGTTTATCTAAGGCTCAAATTCATAACTCTGTTACTGCTATGATTTGCATACGGAGGGCATTGGGAATTATGTAGAACAACATTTCATGGTCTTGATGTTGCATAACTCCCAGCTGCTGACCATATGAAGAAGATACATAAACAACTGCAAACACACAATAGAGGGTTTTATTAAAAATACGTGAACTCTGGACCAAACACTGGTGCAAATTGTTAAACTTTTTGGTTTGATTTAAAATATGTAATAAATCTCAGCATAGAGAGTTTAGTTATATGGTACAGTTTCATCTTTTTGTTTAAAGTAATATTTTCATTGGGTAAAAGAAGACATTGTATTATATGAGTCAACTTAGTTTATACACAGCCTTTATTCATTTTAAGAGAAACGCTATACTAACTATTGAACTATTGGATGGTACTTGGAATGAATGATGATCCAATATTTATGGTATTTACAACATTTAAAACATTAAAATTTGATTTTATCTCCGTAGCTCTAGCACAAATCAAATGACAAAATTATATGATGTTTTCGTTTTGTGCTACATTTATACTACAGACTTTATTGGTCTAATAGATTTTGAAAGTGAAAGTAAAAAGTGAAACTGAAGGAGGTCGCTCAGTTGTGTCCAACTCTTTGCAACCCCATGGACTGTAACCCTCCCTGCTCCTCTGTCCCTGGAATTCTCCAGGCCAGAAGACTGGAGTGAGAAGCTGTTCCCTTCTCCAAGGGATATTCCCTACCCAAGGATTGAACCCAAGTCTCCCCCTTTACAGGCAGACTCTTTACTGACTGAGCCACCAGGGAAGCCCAGTGTATTTTGGTTGTAAGCAGAAATATATTGATTTTGCTTGCTTGAGTGCCAATAGGAAGTGACTAAGGAAATCATAATCCAAAATCTAGAGTCAAGAGATTCAGTTAATAAGTCAAACACTCCAAGAAGTTAAAAAAATACCAGTTGGATCCAACCTTCACAAAAGAAAAAATATTTATTCTAAAGGAAAGTGCTCTGAAATAACGTGTTCTATAGCATAACCAAAAAGCATGGCCTAGAACATAATTTGGGTTTCAGAAAACTTTTGACTGACTTTGGAAGGCTCTTTTATCCTATAAATGGACTTCTTCTTCCTTAAAAAGTCATAGTAATGTCCTTCCAGTATTATTGTATCTAATATAAATATTCCTGGAGACCTGAAAAGAGCTATCATATATAATGTTATGTAGCGTTTTTAAAACATTTAAATGTTTTTAAAACATTTTAAAACATTAAGAAAAAAAGGCAAGACATAACCTAGGAGGTGTCAACCGAAAACTATAGAACCAACAATGGATTAATATTCCAAACATATAAAGTGAAAATTCAGGGAAAAATTAATATGATAAAATGCAAGAAACTTATAAAAATAAGAAAATATTTACATGCAAGTAAAAACACATGCCTAGGCTGCAGCCATGAAATTAAAAAACGCTTACTCCTTGGAAGGAAAGTTATGACCAACCTAGATAGCATATTCGAAAGCAGAGACATTACTTTGCCAACAAAGGTCCGGCTAGTCAAGGCTGTGGTTTTTCCTGTGGTCATGTATGGATGTGAGAGTTGAACTGTGAAGAAGGCTGAGGGCCGAAGAATTGATGCTTTTGAATTGTGGTTTTGGAGAAGACTTTTGAGAGTCCCTTGGACTGCAAGGAGATCCAACCAGTCCATTCTAAAGGAGATCAGTCCTGGGTGTTCTTTGGAAGGAATGATGCGAAAGCTGAAACTCCAGTACTTTGGCCACCTCATGTGAAGAGTTGACTCATTGGAAAAGACTCTGATGCCGGGAGGGATTGGGGGCAGGAGGAGAAGGGGACAACAGAGGATGAGATGGCTTACTGGCATCACTGACTCGATAGACGTGAGTCTGGGTGAACTCTGGGAGTTGGTGATGGACAGGGAGGCCTGGCGTGCTGCGATTCATGGGGTCGCAGAGTCAGACACGACTGAGCGACTGAACTGAACTGAAGGGCTTCCCTGGTGACTTAGATGGTAAAGAATCTGCCTGCAATGCAGGAGACCAGACTTCCATCCCAGAGTGGCAACCCACTCCAGTATTCTTGCCTGGAGAATCCCCATAGACAGAGGAGCCTGGTAGGCTACATTCCATGGTGTCACAGAGCCAGACATGATTGAGTGACTGACACTTTCACTTTCACTCTTAAAAACACATGCTGAATAAACATAAATTGAATTTGTAATTAAACCACAGTGGTGGCTCAGACAGCAAAGTGTCTGTCTACTATGCGGGAGACCGGATTCTATTCCTGGGTCCAGAAGATCCCCTGGAGAAGGAAGTGGCAATCCACTCCAGTGCTATTGCCTGGAAAATCCTATGGACAGAGGAGCCTGGTAGACTACAGTCCATGGGGTCGCAAAGAGTTGGACACGACTGAGCAACTTCACCTTCACTTCACTTTGCATCATCTTTTATGTACTCATATGGAGGAAATCGAAAGAGCAGCTAATATTACATGTTCATAGCATGTGAATGACAGGAACTCATGTACACTGCTGAATGGAGTGTAGTCTATAAGCCCCTACATAAAGTCCAAAGCCCTTACTTTGACAAGCAATTTGGCACAATTTTGTAAAGCTGAAGATGTAGGTGCCTTACATTTAAACAATTCCAGCTCTAGGAAAAGTACCATGATATCCTCTACCATTATGTTCCAGGTGACACATACAAGAATATTAACAGAATAGTTTATAATACCAAAATATTGGAAACAACTCAAACTATTCATCAACCTGAGAACAGGAAAATATACATTATGAAACAAAAATGAACCTCATCTACATAATATATCACCAGAGATGCAGCTTATAAATGTAAAATGTAGTATAAGAGAAAAGTTACAGCAGAATACATACATATGACCCACCTAAAATTAATAAACTAGATTCTATATTGTTATGGAACATCTATCTGTGCCAAAAGTATAAAGCAAATAACCTATCACTATAGTTAAATCCATACAAAGTGTCAAAAAATATAGCCTTATAACACTGAGAGACCTCTTGCTCATGTACATATTCAATGAACTTCCTAGTTGTATAATGCAGGGCCATGAACTAAACTTCCAAGTATATTGCTCATTTTAAAAATTTAATCATGTGCACTTACTATGTCTAAATCAACCAATGCTCCTTATCTAAAGGAATGCCTTATCTTATGTTTCTATAATGGGCCCTTGAATCCTCTAGTGAATATTTTGTTTCAATTTTGTGTTTATTTTACAGCAAACGGTTTTTACAACTAATCACTCACCTATCCCACTTGCCTATCTCTGAAATGACAACTATATGGTCTAAAGAGAAGGTACATAATATGACCACATTCAAGTGATAGCATGTCATGGAATTCTAATGCTTTACTGGACCAAGTCAGCATCTTCTCTTACTGCAGCTATTCAGCTCTCCCTATCAGGGTCTCTCTGCTTCTACTGCTCTCTGTGACTTCAGTGGTTTCTCAACACTGGTCAAATAAGTTAACAAATAAGTAAAATTATTCCACTTCCCTATTTGAAATCCTCCAGTGGTCTCATCCTAAAGGAGATCAGTCCTGAGAGGACTGATTGGAAGGACTGATGTTGAAGCTGAAACTACAATACTTTGGCCACCTGATACGGAGAGCTGACTCATTTGAAAAGACCCTGATGCTGAGAAAGACTGAGGGCAGGAGGAGAAGGGGATGACAGAGGATGAGATGGTTGGATGGCATCACTGACACAACGGACATGGGTTTGTGTAAACGCCAGGAGTTGGTGACGGACAGGGAGGCCTGGCGTGCTGTGGTTCATGCGGTTGCAGAGTCGGACACGACTGAGCAACTGAACTGAAATGAAGTGGCCTCTTGTTGTTGTTCAGTCACTAAGTCATGTCTGATCCCATGGACTACATCACACCAGATTCCCTTGTCCTTCACTATCTCCCAGAGTTTGTTCAAACTCGTGTCCATTGAGTCAGTGATGCCATCCAACCATCTCATCCCCTGTTGCCCCCTTCTCCTCTTGGTTTCAATCTTTCCCAGCATCAGGGTCTTTTCTAATGAGTCAGCTCTTCACATCATGTGACCAAAGTTTTGGAGCTTCAGCTTCAGCATCAGTCCTTCCAATGAATTTTCAGGACTGATTTCCTTTAGGATTCACTGGTTTGATCTCCTTGCTGTCCAAGGGACTCTCAAGAGTCTTCTCCAGCACCACCAGTTCAAAAGTATCAATTTTTCAGCACTTAGCCTTCTTGATGGTCATAGCCAAATGCTTACACTGGCCTTCGAGACCCCATGTGAGGTAATTCCTTGTTATCCAAGTCATCTGCCCTTTCCCATGCTCATTCCATTCTATTTCTATTCTGTTAGACATGCTCCCACAGCATGACCTTTTAATATACACGTTGTTTCCTCTGCTCGACATTCATTTTCTCTAGAATCCTATAGGGCTTGCTGCCTTACATCCTTTGAGCACTTAATTATCAATTTCTCAGCAAAGCATTTGCCCACCAAACAATTAAAAATTTAAACTTATTTTTATCTGTGCTTGTATGCGTATAGAATTTTTATAACTTACTTTTTCCGTTTATTCATCCTTTCCTTTGACTTCTAGAATGTAAGCTGTATAAAGGCAAGAACTCTCCTGACTTTCTTGAGATCTCCCCCCACTCCCCTTTTTTTCCCCTGTATCAGTCATGCTGCTGTCAGTGCCATATACATAATAATACTGATTTTGAATGAATTATTCCTCAAAATTTTGGTATTAGGATTGAGGCATTAACCCCATAAAACCCATTATAAAAAACAGGAAATGTATAATAAGAAGGAAACTTATAAAACATTTAAACTTCCTCTACACTTGTGACCCAGGAAGAATAAGGCCATATAGGAATGGTCATGGTACATCAAAGACACCCATTAAAGGTGAACTGAATGAAGGGATTTTGGCACATAGGAGAGGTAAATGTCCACAGGAAGAGAAAATTTTCCGGAATAGGATTTAAACAACCTCACAGTCTAAGAAAGGACAAAATAATTTCATTCAGCCTAATACTTTCATATTTTGTATTTACTTAAGAGTTTTATGCACAGTTCAACCTTCTTTCTCTTTTCCTTTCTCCAAATAGATTCTTTTCTTCATTGCAAGATGAATTAACTTGTTATATTGCAACATATTTTGTTTGTTATTATTGCTTCAACTGGAATTGTGATCAGTACAAAGAATTCAAACGTAAATTTCATCCATATTATGCAAATATTGCTTTTGTTTCCTGCAACTTTGAAAAAGACCAATCAAAAGAAGTTAAAACAAAAACACAGATTAAAAAGAATATGAATAAGCACTTACATTGTGATATTTGACCACATACTAATTATTTTTTTATAATATACTAACCATATGTAAACTGTAACCTCCATGAGAGTAGGAGTATTGTTTATTTTCTTTGTTTCTCTTAGTAAATTTCTTATTAAAGTTGCAAAAAAATGTTGCATAGCTAACAAATTTCAGTGGTATCTACCAAAATACTTGTTTTTTTATTCAGGTTACATGAGGGCTATGGGTCAATCAAGGCTCTGCTGGATCCTGCTGGGTTCTGTGGAGATGTATGTAGCTTCTCAGACCAGATTGAGGAGATATAGGACAAATGTAACCATTTTCTGGGATGTGCTTATTGTAGAAAGCAGAGCACACTACCAAGACATTTAGCAAAAATTGTAAGCTTCTCCTTGGATGAGACACATAATGGGCTCACTCACTATGCTTTGAACAAGACTGACAATGGATTGAGAAACTTACAAGAATTCATGGTAAGTCTGAGCACAGACAATTATCTTATACAGGAGGAGTGGATAACTGAAAACAATAGTGAAGTCTACCACAATCATATAACCCAAGCAGCTAGAACAATGTCTGTTTTGTTAATGTATATCGAATGCATATTTTTAAGATTTAATAATTGAGTTTTTTTAATTTCATACCTGAAACTTATATAATAATAGCAAATAACTTTATAATTGATCAAGATTAGGAAATATACATGTTACATATATATATATATTTTAGGAAAATCAAAGACCATTGATCTCCTAAAGTGGTCTACAATTTGGATATACACACACCCAAGGATATGTGAGTATGGTGGACATCAGGATCATTGAAGGGATTGATATTTAGATCCTCAACTTCCATGTTATTCTTTCCCATTTTTGTTCTTCCTTAAGAAACATTTCTGGGGCTTTCCTGGTTGCTCAGTGGTAGAGAATCCGCCTGGGAGAGATCTGCCTAGGAGAGAATCTGCCTAGGAACGTAGGAGACATGGGTTCAGTCTCTGGGCTGGGAAGATTCCCTGGAGAAGGAAATGGCAACCCACTTCAGTATTCTTGCCTGGAGAATCCATGGACAGAGGAGCCTGGTGGGCTACAGTCAGACACAACTTAGCAATTAAACAACGACAGCAAATAAAGCATTTTTAGTCTGTCAAATCTCCTATCTCAGCTCCCTTTTTAAGTTGCCATTCTATGTCATTAAGAAAGAAAGCATATTCCCTTCTATGGAGAATCTTTGCAGCCCAGGATCAAAAAATCTCCAGGGCATCAAACAAAGGAATGTGCTTCTCAGTAAAAGCCAGGCAAAGATAGTTTCATGGGGTCTATGTCCAACTTTATTCTTGTGACCCCACTCCAGGCAATGTTTCACGGCATTACTCACTTTCTTCCTTAACTATCTTATGGCTGAAATTCAAAAGTGAGGAAGTTTACAATATATAAATATATATATATATATATACACATTTACATATATATACATGAAACGTGAAAGTGTTAGTCTCTTAGTTGTGTCTGACTCTTTGTGACCCCATGGACTAGCCCACCAGGTTCCTCTGTCCATTGGATTCTTCAGGCAAGAATATTGGAATAGGTAGCCATTCCCTTCTCCAGGGGATCTTCCCAACCCAGGAAGTGAATCCAAGTCTCCTGCATTGCAGGCAGATTCTTTACTGTCTGAGCCACCTATATATATTTATCATATATGTACATATATAATAATTTTAAAAATAAAGTCTAATTCTTTTTGCCAAAAAAAATTATTTGGCTAATTGATTTTACAAAGAGGACTGTCTTTGTCAATTGGATTATACGGCAACATTTCTCATAAACTGAATGAGCTAAATATGTTACTCTGAGGTTATCATAAAATCCAATTAAAGAACTAAAGTTTATAATATATAATATTCCGTAAAACTTATCCTTCACTACTATTAAAATCATAGTCATTTTATATCAAATTTGAAATGAACAAGTGAAAACAGTATTTCAAAACTTTTCTGCATGGCATGCAAGAAAAAGTGTTTCATCTGGTCAGTGGAGACAAGAAAATGAACTGCCAGTGTAATATGAAGACATTGAAGACGTATTTTATCTAATTATCAATTATACATGAGGCTAACTCTATTGTTACTTGCAAAAAGCTAATGATTTCTAATAAATGTCTAAAATCTCCACACACAAAACCAAATACGGGGTTTTGTGATTGATACCTTTGAAGGTTTTATTTTGATGAGCTGTTATAAGGCAGGTGTCCCAGCTATTGTGAAATAAACACAAGAAATGCAACATAATGACAAGGATCTGAATGTCATAATGGTTATTCTTTTGCACCTAAATTATGTAGTGACTAGTCATTCACAGAGGCTGCATTCACATGTGGTAAACCACAATTGAGGAGCTGAAATGGTTTGTCTTGAGGGTGTAAAAGAAATCATTTCAGGGCTGTAATGATTGGATTGCAGGGCTCAACACCACCTACTTCAGCTATCAGAGCTGATGTGAAGGTACGGTCAAACAATCAACCTATTGAAAATTAAATATATACGAAAGAATTGCTGGCTTTAAAGCAATCTAAACTGTATATTCTAAAAAAACATACTATATAGTCTGAACTATGTATTATAAAGTTGATTGGCTTAGACTACTTGACTGCTTTTTTAGCCACACAACAGGTCTTATGTTGCAGAATTTGTATTTTACATCAATCACCTGGCAGTGAAATACTGAACTTATGAACTAAATTTTAAAATACATTTTTGGAAATTACGTTATTACTTCTTTATATGCTAGCTAAAACTCTGATGGCATTCTAGCCACACAGTGACTGTATACACCTAATTCTAAATATCTACAAATAAAGGAAAGCTCTTGATCAATGATGCATATTCCCCTATATCCAGATTTATTCCAAGTATTTGTTATAAAAAAGTTAGGTAATTGATATTTCATCTTATTTTTGTATCTTTTGGACATAACATAGAAAAATAAAATTTAGACAACTTCATAACAAAGACCATCATACAGTTTTAAGTAGTTGAGAGGAAAGGACTTATAAACCATGTTGATAGCAAAAGCCAGGAGGTAAAAGTGCTCTTCCAGGACTGCTATAAGCCACTTTCATTTGGTTTGGGAAACTTACTTTTTGTATGTTTATTTTCCCCTTTATATTTAACCACGGAGAAAGCAATGGCACCCCACTCCAGTACTCTTGCCTGGAAAATCCCATGGATAGATATTTAACCAAGTATGCTATCTGAAGGGGAAAATATCAGATATACAATTATTCTCAATGTAAAATTAAATTCAACAATTAAGTATATTAAATATATTTTCTAAGTTGAAATCATTCAGCAAGCTATTGACCCATTTCCTTAAGTATATTTTTTAGTTCTTTCCACTTCCTTTGTCTTGACTACAGGGTTAAGGCTTTTGGAGTTTTAAAGACAAATTAATTCTCTTTTAAAATTGACATGTTTTAATTGACATGACATTAATTCTCTTTTGAAATGTTTCAACAAATGGCATATTACATTGTATTACTAAGCTTTTAAAGATGCTATTATATTTTTTATTAAGTTATAATCAAACTAGTTGAGTACACTGAAAGTATTCGGTGGCTTCACACCACAACCCCTCAAGTCCCCAGACCCAGGGAGGAGATCCCCACTGCCTGAACTGAACATGGCAGGGAAGGGACAGCTTGTGATTCCATCCGACTCTTCAAAGAATGATGCATCTTTCAAAATGCACCTGGAGGGATAAAATTGTATTTGGGGTGTGTCTACATTCAAGGAAAGATAAAGTTGTAAATGGTGATTTAATGCATGGATTAAAAAAGCAAACGTTATTGCTTTTGAGGAATTTAAAATTTAGGGGAAAATGTAAATGCATTAAATAATATAAGTATTTGCATGTAGTCTAATGTGTTCCTTAAGATGAATATCTTAAGAATATATTTATCTTAAGATATTCACCATTGGCTTCCCTTATGACTCAGACAGTAAAGAATCTGCCTGCTCTGTGGGATACCTGGGTTTGATCCCTGGGTTGTGAAGATCCCCTGGAAAAAGGAATGGCTGCCCACTCCAGTATTTTGACCAGGAGAATTTCATGGACTGTATAGTCCATGGGGTTGCAAAGAGTCGGACACAAATGATCAACTTTCACTTTCACTTTCACTTTGCATGTAGTTCGATGGGTTTCTCAAGATGAATAAGGTGTGGTAGTTGGTGTCTCTAGCAAGGTAGCAAACCAATCAGTTGCTGGAACACAAGAGCTGTCCAGGTTTTGTGAAAAGAAGGTGAAGGTATACTGGAGATCAAAGCTTCATCCAGTAGGATAGAAGTATTTGTTTGTTTGTTTTTTTCCAAAATAAACGATGTTTTATTGAAGTATAGTTGATTTATAATTTGCATAACTTCAGGTATACAGTAAAGTGATTCAGTTATAAACATACATACATATACATATATGTATATACATATGTATTCTTTTTCAGATTCTTTTCCATTGTAGGCTATTACAAGACATGGAATATAGTCTGTTATGCTATTCAGTAGGTCCCTGTTGGTTTTCTATTGTATATATAGTAGTGTATCTGTTCATCCCAAACTCCTAAATTATCCCTCTGGCCCCTTTCCCCCTTAGTAATCATAAATTTGTTTTCTATGAAATAGGACAGATTTCTGATCCTCTAATGTACCTATTCATATAAGCATGACATACACAGCTAAAGTTAAGGTAAAACATTCTTTTTAGCTGCATCAGCGTGGCTTAATGGCAACATGAGCTTATGGTTCACCTAATAAATTCACAAGATTAATTCCAGACTTTACCACTAGGCTAGATAGATTTACTATTACATTCAGGCATGCTCCAGATTAGGCCACAACTTTGATAGGAATGAGTCCATAGACAGAATTGTCTGATGTTTAACTTGAGTAGAAAAAATGATTAAATCACTTTGGATTTATTCACATATTTCACTTATAAGTCACTTCACTTCAGTCGTGTCTGACTCTGTGCGACCCCATAGACGGCAGCCCACCAGGCTCCCCCGTCCCTGGGATTCTCCAGGCAAGAACACTGGAGTGGGTTGCCATTTCCTTCTCCAATGCATGAAAGTGAAAGGTGAAGTCGCTCAGATGTGTCTGACTCTTAGCAACCCCATGGACTGCAGCCTACCAGGCTCCTCAGTCCATGGGATTTTCCAGGCAAGAGTACTGGAGTGGGGTGCCATTGCCTTCTCCGATTTCACTTATAGCTATTGCTAATTTATTAGATAACCAACACCATTCCAGGTACTGATGATATACCATTAAATAACATAAATACCCTGATCTCATGATACTTAACATACTAGTGGACATAGTTATAATTCTTACATTCATTTTCATGGTACTTTTCCTTTGAGAAAAAAATAACTGAAGGAAATCTCAATGAAAAATAACATATTGAAGTTTTTGATTTGGCCCTAAAATTTGCTCTCAAATAATCTGTGGTTTCTATCTACCTTTCACTATTCTTTTGGGTTTTGCGGACTATATGGGGCTGACTATGTGCTCAGTTGCTCAGTTGTGTCCAACTCTTTGCCACCCCATGGACTGCAGCCCACCAGGCTCTTCTGGCCTTGGGATTTTCCAGGCAACAATACTGAGTTAGATTGCCGTTTCCTCCTCCAGGGTGTTTTCCTGACCCAGGGATCAAACCCACATCTCCTGTCTCCTGCACTGCAGGTGGATTATTTGCCCACTGAGCCACCTGGGAAGCCCAGGGTTGACTATGGAAAATTCCAAAATGAGGAAATTGGGTCTTGGTGTTTGTTACTACATTTTAGTGTTCTTTGTTCTCATCCCCCCTTAAGATATTTTCCAATGGTAGAGCAGCATAAAGAAATAGATATATTACAGTTTGCAGGCTGGGGCCTGTTGGATTTGAATCTGGAGTCTATTAATTACTAATTGTATATCTTGCTGCTCAGATGTCTAGAGCACCTGTTTCCATATCTGTAAAACTGAGTTGGGAGCTGAGACTGTGACTGAGGAGGGAAGGCAGGAGACTATTGCTGCTCCGTTCCTCCCTACCTCTGACAGCTGCTGGGCTCCCTCCAGTGCTCTGAGAAGCTATGAGAGATCAGCAGAATTCATGGTTCCCAGAGAGATTTGAATTTTTTAAAGATGTATATTTTTTGGATAGCTAAACTTCTATCTCTAGCACTATGTTAAGAGTTTGGAACAAAAACAACTGAAAAAATAATATTCAGATAAACATGTTTTTCTAAATTTTCTAGGAAATAGTATGTATCTCTCCTCTTTTTCACCCAGTACATAACCTCACTGAGTCCTCCTAAGTAGGTATCTCAGAAAATATTAGAATATACTAACAAAAAGTGAAAGTCTCCTTCTGAAACTGAGGTTTTCCAGACCAACTCATTTATTTTGTGGCAAAGATTACCATCACACGTCCAGGGCTTTGTTTGCCTGGGGTCAATTCCTGTGGTTCCCATAGTTGGAAGGGAATCATAAGAAGTTGGGAAAGACAGATGTTGGGCAAGGCTAACCATTAGTCGGCAGCTGCAGTTTCACATGTTTGAAATCGCATTGTGGTTTTTTAGTTTGATTCTTATTTTCTGTTCAGCCCAAACACTTGCCACTCTTGTGAAACTATGGATTATAAAGACCAGAGTCCAAATCTTAATCACATTGCTTTAATATCTCACTGTTATAACCAATGCCATCCAGAAATCTCTCGAAGAAGCATATTATAATGGTACCAAGGAAAAGTTCACAGTCTAAACGTTCATTGTTGATTTTAAAGATCATTCTTAGAGTTTTGCTTGCTTTAAAGGAAGGTAAAGCTTACATTAAGCCTTCTCAGGTGGCTGGAGCTGTGGTAAAGAATCTGCCTGCAATTCAGGAAACGCAGGCTCGATTCCTGGATTGGGAAGATCCCCCGGAGTTGGAAATGGCAACCCACTCCAGTATTCTTGCCTGGAAAATCCCATGGACAGAAAAGTTTGGCAGGCAAACTGTTTGCCATAGGGTGGCAAACAGTTGGACATGACTGAGCAACTGAGCTCGCACACAAAAGCTTAACTCTTCTGAAAAATGTGTGGGTAATTCTTAATACCCATGCCACTGGAAGTCAGCTTTCACCTCACTTGAGGTGAGATTTCACCTCACTTGAAAGTGATACACGGATAATTCTCTGATCCTTTATCAGCTTTTTTTCAAAAGCAGTAACTCAGATTCTTGAAGTTGCAGCCACACAGGAAGTTCACACCAAAGTTTTGCTCTCTGTTTGCTGTGTGACCTTTTTGCAAATCCCCTAACCTCTCTGAATCTTATCTTGTAATTTGTAAATGACTACCAAGAACTGTGAATGGAACTGATATTTCACCCCAAATTTAAGCAAACACATTAGCATGCCTCATTTTCATGGATTCTGGCAGAGGACATAAAACTACTGGGTCAGAGAAAAAGAACAGTTTATTACTCGCAGCAATAACAATAGCCAGATCATCGTTTTCCTCTGCCTTTTCCCCAGGCTTCAGTTCCCACAAAGCAACACAATGGGGACTTTTGAGAATTCAGAAGTGGAAGGGACTTTTATATTAACATTTACTTAATCATCCAGATTTTTTTTTTTTAAAGAACACTGCTTCGTGCTCACTCTTTCTTTGCTTTTATCATGGAATATAGATTATCTCGGTAAAACTTTTCATATACTTTTGCTTGGTTTAGTTAAAGAATTTACTGTTTCTTCAAGCAGGGGCAAGACTCAGGGGGTGTAAATATTTCTTATAAACTTTCAAATTAGCCACCATCTTTTCTTTAGTTGTACCTGATGCTCCCAAGCCCTAAACTTCAGTGGATTCTTGACATGAAAGCCTCAGTTTCTGGCTTCTTGCCTATAGGCCTACATTTTATTTGTCTCCAGTCTTCTCAATCAAGCCCTGTTTCCCATCCATTTTCTGGCTTTGAAAATTTTATTGACATGACATGTTTGCTGTTACATCTATTCCCATTTTCTTTGTCCTTGTAGATTTATACTTCTTTTTTTGTTCAGTCTCATTTAAATCAATTTTCAGGAGGAAGTGAAACTTAAAAAATCTCCGTTAGCATGATTTTAGAAACCAATGTTCTGAGGTGTTGCAAGTGTTTTCTTACTCTTTTTGAGTCCCAAGTTATTACTTGGTGTAAACAAACCGAACATAAATGGTTCTATGGCATTTAATTATTTTTCCTTAACTCTTTCCCCAAGCCCCGGGATAAAAATAATATTTATTTTACTGTGGATACTTATGACACCAACAACTTTTCTGAATTCCTAAAAGGATCATAATTGTTCATTCTTCAAGGTGAAGTTACTATAATGTGATCTTGTGTAAAATTCTTCTCCTTACTCTTCCCCTAACTGGCTCCATAGTTTGTTTGATTCCATTTCCCTGATACGTAAGAAAAGTTAGTGCTTGGGCTTCCCTGATAGCACAGTGGATAGGCGTCTGCCTGCCAATTCAGGGGACACAGGTTTGATCACCGGTCCGTGAAGATTCACATGCTGCAGAGCAACACAGCCCATGTGCCCCAACTGCTGAGCCCACACTCTAGTGCCCATGAGCCACAACTACTGAAGCCCACACGCCTAAGGCTTGTGCTCTGCAACAAGAGAAGCCGTCTCAGTGAGAAGTCCATGCACCACAACTAGAGTAGCCCTCACACACTGAAACTAGAGGAAGCCCACAAAAAGCAAAGAAGACCCAGCACAGCAAAAAAAATAAATTATATGAAGAAATAAAATCCTAAAAAAATAACTCAGTGCTTTTGTAAAGATTCGGTGTAAAATATACATATTAAATGATTTGAATACAACAAAATATTATATAATGTAAAAGATTAATTGAGGGAAAATAGTCTATATATTTTAAACTTTTAAAAACAGTGCTATTTTTTTTTAAATCATCATTTTGGTTGATTTCTTTGTATATGCTCCAATTGCCTTACATTCTCTTATTTTTTTTTTAATTTTATTTTATTTTTAAACTTTACAATATTGTATTGGTTCTGCCATATATCGAAATGAATCCACCACAGGCATACACGTGTTCCCCATCTTGAACCCTGCTCCCTCCTCCCTCCCCATACCATCCCTCTGGGTCGTCCCAGTGCACCAGCCCCAAGCATCCAGTATTGTGCATCGAACCTGGACTGGCAACTCATTTCATATATGATATTATACATATTTCAATGCCATTCTCCCAAATAATCTCACCCTCTCCCTCTCCCACACAGTCCAAAAGACTGTTCTATACATCAGTGTCTCTTTTGCTGTCTCATATACAGGGTTATTGTTACTATCTTTCTAAATTCCATATATATGCATTAGTATACTGCATTAGTGTTTTTCTTTCTGGCTTACTTCACTCTGTATAATAGGCTCCAGTTTCATCCACCTCATTAGAACTGATTCAAATGTATTCTTTTTAATGGCTGAGTAATACTCCATTGTGTATATGTACCATAGCTTTCTTATCCATTCATCTGCTGATGGACATCTAGGTTGCTTCCATGTCCTGGCTATTAAAATTCCTTCTGAGACATAGTACCTTCGATTGAGAGTAACCAATGTCAAATACAATGCTTTCTGTTTTCACTCATTCCATTAACATGTTGCATTCCAGTATTTTGTCAGATTTTGAAGTATATGTGGAATTCCACTTTAACAAATATCATTTTAATGCCAGTTCTCCACAAAAGAGTACTTCCAGGTTCCAGAACGCATGAAAACGGTATATGAAAAAGCTCAAATACTATTTTATTGACTTGGATATAATAATCTGTAGTAAATGGGAAAAAGTATGTTTATAAGACATATTTAGAAATCCATGTCTACCTGGTGATATTTTAAATGTAGGTCTTGTTCTTTAAAATATTAGGTATAGTGGATAATTGAAGAAAATGGAAATTGTGATTTAATATTTAATCTGGGCTTTCCAGGTGGCACTAGTGGTAAAGAATCTACCTGCCAATGAAGAAGACACAAGAGGAAGCGGCTATATCCCTGGGTTGGGAAGATCACCTGGAGGAGATGGCAACCCACTCCTGTATTCTTGCCTGGAAAATCCCATAGACAGAGAAGACTGACAGGCTACAGTCCATTGGGTCGCAAAGAGTTAGACATGTCTGAGCACCTGAGCACACATTGTAATATCTAGACCTCATCTAGGATATTTGTTATGCTAATACTAGAAACACCTAGTGTTCTGAAACGTTTTGTGTTGCAAATCTACAAAAACAGTAAAGATAACTTCTCAAGGACCCAGGTTGTGGCACTTTTAAAAAGTGAAAGTGAAAGTTACTCAGTCTTGTCCAACTCTTTGCGACCCCACAGACTGTAGCCCAACGGGCTCCACTGTTCATGGGATTTCCTAGACAAGAATACTGGAGTGGGTTGCCATTCCCTTCTTCAGGGAGTCTTCCTGACCCAGGAATTGGACTTGGGTCTCCTGCATTGCAGGCAGATTTTTTAGTGTCTGAGCCACCAGTGAAGCCCAGTGTAGTCACAAATTATTTGATGGGCTGCTTTATCTCATGATGATATAGGGTCTATATCACTTCTCCTTGAACCTGGGCAAGATTGTGACTATTTCAATCAATACAGTACAGCATACAAGCTCATGAAAGACTGTACATCTTCATCTTGTTATCTGGAACATTTCTTCTTGAAACCCTGGGTCATGGTGTATGAAGTCCTACTACTCTGAGGTTTCCATGCCAGTAGGAAGCCCATGTTACATGGAAAAGCCACATAAAGACATTCTGGTTGACAGTTCCAGCTAAACCCAATTTGAGTCATCCCAGCCTTGGCACAAGATAAATGAGTGAAAATGTATCCAAATGATTTCAGTTCCCAGCCTGTTAAGTTACTTCCAACTATTTCAATCTTCTCATGTCAGACCCTGGACATCATGGAGCAGAGACCATCATCCAACCTGTGTGCATCTGAACGTTGGACCTATAAAACTGCAAGCATAAGAAACGGTAATTGATTTATGCCACTGAATTCTGAGATTTGTTTTGCAGTAAATGATATCTAACTAACCTTAAATCAGCAATGGCCTTGAAAAAGTTTTGTTCTTTGCCACATAAAATTAAAAGAATTTAATCTTTGGATCAATCACTTTGCAGAAGTCAAGAGAAGCATAATAAATTATCTTTTGAAATCAAAGGATGCACACATTCTAATGCTATCTGTCATATTTAATAATGAATGTATTGGATGTGCTTTCATTTTTTGCTTTAGGTAGGCACATTTAAAAATTTAGAGTATCTTACAATATGTCTTACAATATATTCACAAATATATTCAATTTTCTTATGTGCAAAATAAATTATTTTAATAATATTATCTCACAGACAGTAGAATACAAATGTATCAGAAGTGGTAATGGAGATATCATATATCACAAAAGTTTCAAAAAGTACACAAAGTCAGGGTTAAGGCAGGCAAGTTGAAGTTGGGAAATATTCTTAAGAATATATCTTTACTGACATTGTTTGATTTCTCATGCAAATTTTAATTTACAAAGTACTCCTTGGTTTCCCTGGTAGCTCAGCTGGTAAAGAATTCGCCTGCAACACAGGAGACTCCGGTTCGATTCCTGGGTGAGGAAGATACCCTGGAGAAGTGATGGGCTACCCAACCCAAAATTCTTGGGCTTCCCTGGAGGCTCAGATGGTAAAGAATCCTCCTGCAATTCAGGAGACTTGGGTTTGATCTCTGGGTTGGGAAGATCCCTTGGAGGAGGACATGGCAACCCACTCCAGTATTCTTGCCTGGAGAATCCCCATGGACAGAGGAACCTGGCTGGCTACAGTCCATGGGGTCACAAAGAATCAGACATGACTGAGTGACTAAGCACTGCACAGCACCTTGCCTAAAGCCCTTTTCCCCCTTCATCTAAACATACCTCAAGTTTGACTTACTATTTTCTTGAATACTCATAATCACCCTGAATTCTTCTCTGAAACTATGCCTATCTTTTCAACACATTAAAAAAAACTTAAACATCTGTGTCAAAAATTTATCTAGAAAAAAACTCTAGTGTTATTTATTGCCCTTTGCAGTGGGTTGTGGCATTAAAGATGTATCTAGAGAATTTCACAGAAGTTTATATTAAATAAACTTGGTATAGCAATGTTCATTCAGAAATAAATGCTGTAGATATACCTGGGATAGATATGCTTCTTTAAAAATAAACAATGTTTGACAGAGATTATTCAAAAGGGAATTCCCAAGTAATTCTTATGCTTTCAGGGTGAATGAAAGGTGATTAATTCTTAAGAGTCCCTCCTAACTAAAAATGCCCAAACCATTTATGAATGGTCAGGCTACATAGTGAGTGACAGGATGAATATTAGAAATGATACCTGCAGGAATTCTTACTAATTCTTACACATGGCAGGTCACTCTTCATGATAGCTTAGGTCATCGTCATTCACACTCTAAGAATGTATATTCTAAGAATGCCTATTTCAGAAGAAACACAGTTAACATCCTCACCAAGGAGTTCTTGTCCCATTCAGACATCATAAAAACAGCCTCCCTGGTGGCTTACTCAGTAAAGAGTCCGCCTGCAATGCAGAAGACCCAGGTTTGATTCTCAGGTTGGGACCATCACTTGGAGAAGGATATGGCAAACAGCTCCTGTATTCTTGCCTGGGAAATCCCATGGACAGAGGAGACTGGTGGGCTACAGTCTATGGTGGGCTACAGTCTATGGGGGTCTCAAGAGTCAGACACAACTTAGCAACTAAATCACCAACACTAGTTAAGCCTCACCATACCTCGGAACTGTATATTAAATCAATTTTACAGGTATGGAAAACAAGAATAATAATAGATAGTGAAAGTGAAAGTGAAGTCGCTCAGTCATGTCCGACTCTTAGCGACCCCTTGGACTGCAGCCTACTGGGCTCTTCCGTAGGGATTTTCCAGGCAACAGTACTGGAGTGGGGTGCCATTGCCTTCTCCCAATAATAGGTAAGTCAATATTTATTGAGCCATTGATAGATAAATAGATACACACATAAAAGTCATTCAAGTGCTTTATATCTATTATTTAATTCTTATTACAACCATATGAGATAGTATTATTTTCTTAATTTATAGATGAGTCAGCTGAGGCCAAGAGAATTTAAGTACTTCCTACAAAGTCATCTAGTCATGAAGTAGTAAATATGAAATTTAAAATAAGTCAGACTTGTTTCTTAACCTATATTTTTAACATTATGCACTGAAAATGCTGTCTGGACTTGTTTATATCAATTAAATCTTTCCTTAAAAAAACATGGATTTACACCCAATTGTTCATCAATCTTAAAATTAGGTTAATTATATAGATAATTTTCTGAGACTAATATATGTTTTCATCATTTTTCACAGTGAATAGATTTAAAGAAGACTTTTTCCCTTGGCATTCAACTGGTTTAACATTACAGGGAAAGAAGCTGAATCCAAACTCACTGTCTTCACATTTTAAGTCTCTACCTTACATTACCACTGTATTAAGATCTAGGTATTAAGTCAGTTTGGTTCAGTTCAGTCTTACAGTCGTGTCTGACTCTTTGCGAACCCATGGACTGCAGCACACCAGTGCCCCCTGTCCATCATCAACTCCCGGAGGTTGTTCAGACTCATGTCCATTGAGTTGGTGATGCCATGCAACCATCTCATCCTCTGTTGTCCCCTTCTCCTCCTGCCTTCAATCTTTCCCAGCATCAGGGTTTTTCAAATGAGTCAGCTCTTTGCATCAGGTGGCCAAAGTATTGGAGTTTCAACTTCAACATCAATCTTTCCAATGAATATTCAGGACTAAGTTCCTTTAGGATGGACTGGTTGGATCTCCTTGCAGTCCCAGGGACTCTCGAGAATGTTAAGTAACTTGTCCCTATCTTAAGAACCAGCTGGAGAATTCCCTGGACAGAAGAGCTTGGCAGGCTACAGTCCACAGGGTTGCAAAGAATCTGACACAACTGAGCAACTAAGAAAAAATTCTATCTCAACTTGCTAGCTGAGAAAACATGATTATGAGTCCTTCAGATTTAAATCCTGCTTTTAAATTATCTTATACTATAATACAAAAGTCCCTTCCCTTATTTTCCCATCAATCTCTTTCCATGTATTTTTTGATGTCTCTCCATATCACAGATGACTTTGGTCTGGGATGCATTTTATATTGGTCCCAATTTCGTACCTAAAATCTCCATTACCCAAGAAGTACTGAACAGGATATTCTGGGAAATGCAAATTTCCGCAAGAATTATCCTATTATAGAGATCAAATTATATTTGCAACTCTGCTGTCAACAGCCTCATCGACATACGAATAAGTTAAAACTGTCAATTTTACCTTCAAAAGATCTCGTGTTTATTCTAGTCTAGTCATTTTCACCACCATTCACACTAAAGGAATAAAACCTATGACAAACCTAGCATATTAAAAAGCAGAGATATCACTCTGACAACAAAGGTCCATATAGTCAAAGCTATGGTTTCACCAGGAGTCATATATAGACGTGAGAGTTGAACCATAACGAAGGCCAAGAGTTGAAGAATTGTTGCTTTCAAATTGTGGTGCTGGAGAAGACTCTTGAGAGTCTATAGACAGCAGGGAGATGAAACCAATAAATCCTAAAGGAAATCTACCCTGAATATTGATTGCAAGGACTGGTGCTGAAGCTGAAGCTCCAATATTTTGGCCACCTATTGGGAAGAGCCAGCTCACTGGAAAAGATCCTGATGCTGGGAAAGATTGAGGGAAGAAGGAGAAGGGGGCAACAGAGAATGAGATGGTTGGATTGCATCACCATCTCAATAGGCATAAGTTGGAGCAAATGCCAGGAGATACTGGAGGACGTGGAAGCTTGGCATGCTGCGCAAAGAGTCAGACATGACTGAGCTACTGAACAACAACAGCACATTCAAGCTCACATTTTGTCTGACATGGATACTTCAATGGATCCTTAAATATTCTGCACACATCCACGCTGGCTTACTTTCAATCTGTTCTCCACTACATATCTCAGGCAAAGTTTGGGGGATGCAGATATGATCAGTTTTACACCCTATTAAAAATTTTTATTGGCTTCCCATTGTTCTTAAAATAACTTGACCAGGAGGCTTTCATAGAATGCAGGCCCAGATATCAAGAGAACATTGCTCCTTATTAGTGAAAGTATTAGTTGCTATTTGTGTCAGATTCGTTGCACCCCATGGAATGTATCCTGCCAGGCTCTTCTGTCCATGGAATTCTCTAGATAACCCACTCCAGTATTTCTTGCCTGGAAAATTCCATGGACAGAGGAGCCTGGTGAGCTACAGTCCGTGGGGTCTCAAAAGACTGAGCTTGCACACACAAAGATAAGAAGAATACTCTTATGCTTGTTTTAAAAATAGAGTCAATAATATAAAATCTTCAAAAAAAAAAAAGAAAGAAAATCACTAGACCCAAATATTTAAAAGAAATATGATACTGCTGCTGCTGCTGCTGCTAAGTTGCTTCAGTCGTGTCCGACTCTGTACAACCCCATAGACGGCAGCCCACCAGGCTCCTCCATCCATGGGATTTTCCAGGCAAGAGTACTGGAGTGGGTTGCCATTTCCTTCTCCAATGCATGGAAGTGAAAAGGGAAAGTGAAGTCGCTCAGTCCTGTCCAACTCTTAGCGACCCCATGGACTGCAGCCTACCAGGCTCCTCTGTCCATGGGATTTTCCAGGCAAGAATACTGGAGTGGGGTGCCATTGCCAGTTAATAAAATTCAACACCTATTCATAAAAAACAAAACTCTCAAAAAACTAGGAATCAAAGGGAGCTTCTTTAACCTAATAAAGAATATATTGAAAAACCTACAGCTAACATGATGTTTACTGGTTAAAACTAAAAACACAAGCAATGTATCTGATCTGACCATTCCTATTCAACATCAGATTGGTTATTCTAGCTAGTACCACAAAGAAATAAGAAGATAAGAAATAAAAGAAGACAAAGAAAAACATGTGCAGCTTATAAAGAAAGAAATAGAATTGCTGTGTATAAACTGGTGAAATCATTGCCTTTGTAGAGAATTTGCAAAAATAATCTTGGAATTAATAGTGAAAAGCCATCCAAGATCTCAAGATACAAGGTTAATATACAAAAGACAATTGTTTTCTACATACCAGCAATAAAAAAAAAATGTACTTTGAAATTAAAACAAGCAAAACCACTTACTATAGCATCTCCTCCTCCACAAAGTACTTTTCTAACAAAATAAACTGAAAACTACAAAACTATCATAAAAAAATGGTACATATACACAATGGAGTATTACTCAGCCATTAAAAAGAACACATTTGAATCAGTTCTAATGAGGTGGATGAAACTGGAGCCTATTATACAGAGTGAAGTAAGCCAGAAGGAAAAACACCAATACAGTATACTAACGCATATATATGGAATTTAGAAAGATGGTAACAATAACCCTGTGTACGAGACAGCAAAAGAGACACTGATGTATAGAACAGTCTTATGGACTCTATGGGAGAGGGAGAGGGTGGGAAGATTTGGGAGAATGGCATTGAAACATGTATAATATCATATATGAAACAAGTCGCCAGTCCAGATTCGATGCACGATACTGGATGCTTGGGGCTAGTGCACTGGGACAACCCAGAGGGATGGTATGGGGAAGGAGGAGGGAGGAGGGTTCAGGATGGGGAACACATGTATACCTGTGGCGGATTCATTTTGATATTTGGCAAAACTAATACAATTATGTAAAGTTTAAAAATAAAATTTAAAAAAACTATCATAAAAAAATCAAAGGAGATATAAATAAATAGGTATTTCAGGTAGATTAATTAGAAAAATCAATATTGTTTTGAGGCCAGCTATTCCCAAATTTAGGGTCCTGTTATGCCCTAATGCTTCCCAGGTGGCACTAGTGGTAAAGAACCTGCCTGCCAATGCAGGAGACATAAGAGACATGGGTTCGATCCCTGGCTTGGGAAGATCCCCTGGAGAAGGAAATGGCAACCTACTCCAATATTCTTGCTTAGAAAATCCCATGGACAGAGGAGCCTGGCAGGCTACAGTCCATGGAATCACGAAGAGTCAGACACGGCAGAGCGACTAACACTACAACACTACTATGCCCTAATAGGAGGTTCTACGATAGATTTTGAAAACAAAAAAAGTAGACTTTGATTTTAACTCTGTCAAAGTGGCATTTTATCATTTGAGTTGCACTTATCTTTATTCTACCTCTTACTCCCTTTTAGAATGTTGGAAATCTTGAAATAGAACCCAGCATTAGCTCTTTTATTATTTTCTACTGTCACCTGCAAATGTGGCTCTATTAGAGATGTCAATATTAATACATGTGTTTTCCAATTTAGGAAGAATTGAGACAAGTTACCCTCATTAGTTTTTCTTTTCCCAGGACTAAGTAGGCTCATTTTGTAAATGTCTCTGGATTAATATTAAAGTCACCTTGAAATTGGCTCAAAATATTTCCAGCTACCTCTTAAAGTCTTCCACTGTTGACCCTGAATACAAATATGTTAGAAACCAATATTTCTTTGTAAGGATTTTATTTTCTATCAAATCGCCATAATTCTTAAAACACTTCCCTGCTGTAAAAGTCCATTTGATATCATAACATAATTTGTAAGTTGTGTGGGGTCATCCTAAATGCATGCTCCAAACAAAGTTTTCCAGGAATAATGACAATCTTACTTGAAATTAAGCAGGTTACCTTCTACTAAAGGATGTCCATTCAACTAATTGACAAAAATTGATTTTCCAGAAGCAAATGAGTTGTCTTGTTGCCAGATTAAGTTCTCTTTGTATTTCATGAAGCATTTTTGGGATAACTGATTTTATTCCTATTAGAAAAGGAAAGTCCCAAAGTTTTGCCCCATCTTTTACTAATGAAGGAATTATGAACAATGCCTCAATATGGGACTCTTTTTGAAAGGAAGTCCAAGTGCAAAAAGTAATAATTGATTTCCCTGTATGTTGTTCAACAATATAAGTGGCCATTTCACCTGCAACTATTTCCCTGGGTTACTGCCCAACACAGAACAGGTATACAGAAAGTGCCCAGTATTATACATACATACATGTTTGTATTGTATATATCATATCATATATATTTTATCAAATATATGTGATAAATATTATAGCTAGCTAGCTATATAAAAGAAGAAAACTGTATGCACACAGAAATAGAAAAACCTCAGGATAAAATACTAGAAGTCATCTTAGGGCATAATGATAACTACTGACAACAAAGTTTTTTTTTTTGATAGAAAGAGATGGAAAGGATAGCAGATAAAATCTGTTTCATAGAATTTGTAGAAATAAAAAAAAGGGGTGTCTTATTCACATAGTAACATAAACAAATTATAAGTGCAACTATACTTAAGAAAAAGACAGGTAAACAATTGAGACAAAAAGTTACAATCAATTAAATTAATTTGACCCAATCTAACTGTGGTGTTGGAGAAGACTCCTGAGAGTCCCTTGGACTGCAAGAAGATCCAACCAGTCCATCCTAAAGGAGATTGGTCCCGGGTGTTCTTTGGAAGGACTGATGTTGAAGCTGAAACTCCAGTACTTTGGCCATCTCATGCGAAGAGTTGACTCATTGGAAAAGACCCTGATGCTGGGAAAGATTGAGGGCAGGAGGAGAAAGGGACGACAGAGGATGAGATGGCTGGATGGCATCACTGACTCGATGGACGTGAGTCTGGGTGAACTCTGGAAGTTGGTGATGGACAGGGAGGCCTAGTGTGCTGCGATTCATGGGGTCGCAAAGAGTCGGACACGACTGAGCGACTGAACTGAACTGAACCTGATATCTACCTGGGGCAGATCATGACAAGACAGCAAATGATATTTAGAAGTTCATGGCTCTGATGAAGAATGATTAAATTAATAATAAGAAAAAATTATGACTTAAATGTACATTTAAAATATCCTGCACTACTAAGACTTTCATACACTGCCATTGAAGAATGAATTGGTGTAATTACTATGGAAGTACATTATCTAAGTTGAACATGCATATGTGCATGCTGTCTCTTCAGTCGTGTCCTACTCTTTGCAACCCTATAGACTGTAGCCCACCAGTCTACTCTGTCCATGGGATTCTCCAGGCAAGAATAGTAGAGTGAGTTGCCATTCCCTTCTCCAGGGGATCTTTACCACCCAGGGGTCAAACCCTGTGTCTCCTGTGTCTCCTGCATTGCAGGCAGATTCTTCACTGCTGAGTCACTGAGGAAGCCCAAGTTGAATAAATACATTCCCTATAACCCAGCACTTTTACTCCTGAGTATCTGCTCAACAGAACTTTTATTATGAACACTGAAATGCCAAGAGTGGAAACCACCCAAATCTGTCAATGGCACAATGGATAAATTGTGGTAGATTAATAATGGAATACTATATGCAACAATAAGAATAAACAAACTACAATTATATGCAATAACAATGGTGAATCACAAATACATTGTTGAGGGAATATTAATATATTAATATAAATTAATATAATTATATTAATATACAATGTTCGATATAAATATATACTGTATATAAGTTAATATATACTATATGATTCCATTTCTATAAAGTTAAAAATTAAGTGAAAATCAGTTTAATCTTGAGGAAGGGTAATAATCAGAAGGATCACCAGAGGGCATTCTTACAAGGAAACAATCAGTTTTCCTAAAGTTGCAATTTTTTATCTGAGTTTTACTTACATGGATTAGCTTTCTTGTAAAAAAATTTTTGGAACTGCATTTTCTTGTACTATATGTATGCTATAATTTAATTTAAAAATTAAAAAAAATCACACTTTTAAAAAATCTACCAATATAATTTGCTAAATGTAAAAAGTTTAAAATTTCTACATGCTTTTGTTAGCATTTTGCCAATAAGAAAATGAAGATGATTGTCAAATTATTCACATTTCCTGCTTTAACTTTACTCCAGCAATTGCTAACATATACAAGAAACGTAATAAATGGGAGAATTATTCAGAATACTAACTTACACATTTATTGATAGCAAAGAATTGGAGGGAAACATGAATTATACACCTGCAGATTTAGTGTGGTTTTCTTCTACTCTTTTATAAAAACACAAAAACAAAAAAAATTTTTCTCTAAATATTGTCTGCATATGAAGACTAGGGACTCATTCGTTTAAAAATCAAATTGGCATTTATTCCTCAAACCTAACAAAAAAAAAAATCAATGAATCTTTTAAACTTTAGCATTACAATGATCAAAAAGACAAATAGAATATTGTTGTGTGTGTGTCCAGTGGTGTCCAACTCTTTGTGACACCATTGACTATAGCCCCCCAGGCTCCTCTGTCCATAGGATTTCCCAGGCAAGAATACTGGAGTATGTTGGCATTTCCTTCACCAAGGGATCTTCCTAACACAGGGATGGAACCTGCCTATGTCTCGCATGTCTCTTGCATTGGCAGGAGGATCTTTACAACTAGTGCTACCTGGGAAGCCCGTATCTAAACTATCAGATCAGATCAGATCAGTTACTCAGTCCTGTCCGACTCCTTGTGACCCCATGAATCGCAGCACGCCAGGCCTCCCTGTCCATCACCAGCTCCCGGAGTTCACTCAGACTCACGTCCATCGAGTCAGTGATGCCATCCAGCCATCTCATCCTCTGTCGTCCCCTTCTCCTCCTGCCCTCAATCCCTCCCAGCATCAGAGTCTTTTCCAATGAGTCAACCCTTCGCATGAGATGGCCAAAGTACTGGAGTTTCAGCTTTAGCATCATTCCTTCCAAAGAAATCCCAGGGTTGATCTCCTTCAGAATGGACTGGTTGGATCTCCTTGCAGCCCAAGGGACTCTCAAGAGTCTTCTCCAACACCACAGTTCAAAAGCATCAATTCTTCAGCACTCAGCCTTCTTCACAGTCCAACTCTCACATCCATACATGATCACAGGAAAAACCATAGCTTTGACTAGATGAACCTTTGTTGGCAAAGTAATGTCTCTGCTTTTGAATATGCTATCTAGGTTGGTCATAACTTTCCTTCCAAGGAGTAAGTGTCTTTTAATTTCATGGCTACAGTCACCATCTGCAGTGATTTTGGAGCCAAGAAAAATAAAGTCTGACACTGTTTCCACTGTTTCCCCATCTATTTCCCATGAAGTGATGGGACTGGATGCCATGATCTTCGTTTTCTGAATGTTGAGCTTTAAGCCAACTTTTTCACTCTCCACTTTCACTTTCATCAAGAGGCTTTTTAGTTTCTCTTCACTTTCTGCCATAAGGGTGGTGTCATCTGTATATCTGAGGTTATTGATATTTCTCCCGGCAATCTTGATTCCAGCTTGTGTTTCTTCCAGTCCAGTGTTTCTCATGATGTACTCTGCATATAAACAAGGTGAAAAGACAGCCTTCAGAATGGGAGAAAATAATAGCAAATGAAGCAACTGACAAAGAATTAATCTCAAAAATATACAAGCAACTCCTGCTGCTCAATTCCAGAAAAAGAAACAACCCAATCAAAAATTGGGCCAAAAAACTAAACAGATATTTCTCCAAAGAACACATACAGATGGCTAACAAACACATGAAAAGATGCTCAATGTCACTTATTATCAGAGAAATGCAAATCAAAACCACAATGAGGTACCATTTCACGCCAGTCAGAATGGCTGCTATCCAAAAGTCTACAAGCAATAAATGCTTGAGAGGGTGTGGAGAAAAGGGAACCCTCTTACACTGTTGGTAGGAATGCAAACCAGTACAGCCACTATGGAGAACAGTGTGGAGATTCCTTTAAAAACTGGAAATAGAACTGCCTTATGACCCAGCAATCCCACTACTGGGCATACACACCGAGGAAACCAGAAGGGAAAGAGACACGTGTACCCCAATGTTCATCGCAGCACTGTTTATAATAGCCAGGACATAGAAACAACCTAGATGTCCATCAGCAGATGAATGGATAAGAAAGCTATGGTACATATACACAGTGGAGTATTACTCAACCATTAAAAAGAATACATTTGAATCAATTCTAATGAGGTGGATGAAACTGGAGCCTGTTATACAGAGTGAAGTAAGCCAGAAAGAAAAACACCAATACAGTATACTAATGCATATATTTGCATTTTAGAAAGATGGTAACGATAACCCTGTATGCGAGACAGCAAAAGAGACACAGATGTATAGAACAGTCCTTTGGACTCTGTGGGAGAGGAAGAGGGTAGGATGATTTGGGAGAATGGCATTGAAACATGTATAATATCACATAAGAAATGAATCGCCAGTCCAGGTTTGATGCAGGATACCGGAAGCTTGGGGCTGGTACACTGGGATGACCCAGAGAGATGGTACAGGGAGGGAGGTGGGAGAGGGGTTCAGGATGGGGAACACATGTACACCCGTGGCGGATTCATATTGATGTATGGCAAAACCAATACAATATTGTAAAGTAATTAGCCTCCAATTAAAATAAATAAATTTATATTAAAAAATAAAATAAAATGAGGTTTCAAAATAATTATTTCACAACACACTATAATTAATTATATTCATGTATTAAAGTAACACCCCCTACTATCATAATAATTTTAGAATCATTGGTTAAGAAGCTTGTCTGTCTTCAAAATATTCTGCAATTTGTCTACTCCCATTCCATTGCTATCAATATAGTCCAAGCTTCCATAATACTTCACCTGGATTTTTACAATAGACTTCTAATGAAAAGTGTAAGTGTTAGTTGCTCAGTCATGTTGGACTTTTTGTGACACCATTAACTGTAGCCAGCCAGGCTCCTCTGTCCATGGATTTCTCCAGGCAAGAATAATGGAGTAGGTAGCCATTCCCTTCTCCAGGGGATCTTCCTGACAAAGGATCAAACCTGGGTCTCCCACTTGCCAGCAGGTTCTTTACTGTCTGAACTATCAGGGAAGTCCCAGCCTCCCAATAGTTTTCCCTATTTTTGTACTTAGCCTCCTGGCAGTGTATTATGAGCAAAGTAGCCAGAAAGATTTTGTTAAAACATAATGATGTCACTGCCCTGATCAAAGAACTCTGTGGCAGTTTACCTTGCCCAGATTAAAAATCAAAGTACTTGTTGTAGCCCTCAAGGTCTCTCAGTTCTCTCCACACCAGCCACAATGGTTGGTTTCATTGCTGTTTTCTCTACCCTGTGATACGCAGTCTTGCCTCAGGGACTTTGTACTTACTGTGGTCACATTGTTGGCATGCTCCCTCACTTCCTCCTTGTTTTAAATATACTTTATTATTAGGTATTCCTTTACCATGCTAACTGAAATTTCATAAGCATACACCATTTTATAACTGCCTTTCTGGATTATTTTTCCTCTGTAGTTCTTTCATTATGTAATATGATACATGTCTTACTTACCTTGTTCAATTCTGTCTCCTCTCCTAGAAACAAAACTCCAGATAGGAAGGGGTTTTTGTCAATTTTCTTTACAATTACATTATCAATGCCTAAGTTATAAATGTTAAATGAAATTTAGAGACCATTTGAAAGAATATCTAGGAGTATGTTGTTAAATATAAATATTTTTAACTTCTGAAAAATTATACTCAGAAATTCTAACTACTCGGTGTAAGAAACAATTTTTAAATGAACACTTAAAAAAAAAATACTAGAACTTGAGCTGTGAAGACAGATTTCTACCATGAGATAGGCCACAAAATTTAAATGAAATTCCAATTTTCATAAGTAAAATGCTTGGCAGTGCATCCTAACAAGTAAGAATTTGAACAAACCAAAAAATTAACAACTCTTCTTACCTTCATCAGAGAGCAAACTGCTGCACCCCAAATTGGAGAAACAGACAAAGAATTACAACCTGAGCAGAAGCCAACAAGTAGAAACCCCAGGGGGAACCAGTACCCAGCATAGGAAAACCTGAGCGGTAACTGATGAATTGCTAGAGGCTGTGTGGAAAATTCTGAGAGTCAGAAACTTCAGGGGGACCCAGGCATAATACCTACACTTCGTGATTTTCAGCTCTAGGCCTCCTACTAGGTTCTCACGTTGAATCCTAGAGAGAAATATGCTTTTGAAAGGGAAAGGGGAAAATGAGCCATGGTGGAACACATATGTTTTTCTTAATAAGGTCTGCCCCCAGGAGAAACTGTCTTAGCAGTACCTAACCTACTGGGGTTTTATCAGAGCCTAACTGCCCACCCACATGGAAAAAGAGCCATGTGTTATGTCAGTTATCCATTTAAATTTAATAATCCTTTGAAGACAATGAGTGCAGAACACACTAAATTGCTTCAGTCATGTCCAACTCTTTGCGACGCTATGGACCCATAGCCTGCCAGGCTCCTCTGTCCATAGGATTCTCCAGGCAAGAATACTAGAGTCGGGTGCTGTCCCTTCCTCCAGGGGATCTTCCCAGTCGAGGGATCAAACCTGCGTCCTGCGAGTTCTTTACCACTAGCACCACCTGGAAGCCCTTCCAAGACAATGGCAGAGGTTAAAATGGAGAAGAAAATTCTAAAGCAATGGTAAAATCTTTGATAATTGGAGTACATAGCAGCAAAATAATGAGGAAGGGCAGAAGACCAAATAGCTAAAATGTCAAATATGCATGAGTTTTTATGCAATGATGGAGAAATAATAATTTCTAAGAAATAGCTGAATAACAAAGAGGAAATGAACCTCACTTCCTGGCGCAAAGTGTGTGGAAAAGTCAGACAGTGAATTTCAGTCAAGCAAAGAGAAATGTATATTTTGTGAAGAGCTTGAGAATGATGTATGGCATGTGTGCTCCGTCGTGTCTGAATCCGAGACCCTCTGGACCATAGCCCACCAGGCTTCTCTGTACATGGGATTTCCCTGGCAAGCATACTGGAGTGGGTTGTCATTTCCTTCTCCAGGGGGGTCTTCCTGACACAAGGGTGGAACTCGGGTCTCATTTACTGCTGAGTCACCAGGGAAGACCAGGGTTCATGAGAGCACAGTGTGAAGACTGTGAGGGGGAGGAGCTCTTGGATGTCATGCAAAGACATGAACTATGTTCATAGATGACCTGGAATCGAGACTGGAAAATGAGGAGGCAATATAGAAATAGGAAGTGCAGACAATCACACTTCCTGCAACATTTTCTGAAGAACAATCTCTATGGTCCCTTAGTGTCAGTGGCAATATCGCTAAAGGTCTTGGGGAAGACAAATGCTTATTTTATATCTATAGCTGATCTGATGACCTTGAGAAGTAAACAGTGTCAGCTTGGGGTTTATGGGGAAAGCTCTTTTTTTTTTTTTTTTTTCTTGATAAAAGAGATCCTGCTGACTTCCAGGCTGCTTCCCAGCACTTAATTGTGGACATAAATTTGACATCATTCACTGAACTGTTGACCAAATGTCAATAACCATACACCTTCAGAATTCTTATTATGTGCTTCAAAACAAAACAAATAAAACACCTCATTTCAAGTGGTTGCAGTTTGGTTTTCTATTACTTGGAACTTGAAGCAATTCTGTCTATATAACTTCCATGCTTTTTTTAGGAAGAATTAATTGTTCTCCTCTTTATACATTTTTATTACATTTAATTTCTTTCCAAACCTACCTTGTAATAGTTGCATAATGTATTGTCATTTGTCTTTTTCCCACATAGACCAAACATTCTTCAAAGGCAAAGATGCCATTATATTTACATTTGTGTTCTAAGACCATCTTACAGTATCTAGTAAATGATAAAAAATCAGTTAAAAATGTTGAATAATGGATGAATTTTGAATATACTAGAGACCTATTATTTTATCGCCCAAGAATTGCTTCTGGGAATTGTCTTTTCTTTCTTATATTCATGGCAACTTCCTGCTGAATAAAATAATCTTATGCCCAGGCCACACACACAAACACAAAAAGACAATTTAGAAATGGGACTTTCCATAGTGACATGCCAATTACAGTCTTTTCCTAGGCATTTGGAGTACAGTATTAAAATGAAAGAACTTGTGGAACCATGGAAACAGAACCATACTATTGACAGTATCTCAGTGGAAGAATTCATAAATTATTTTGATAAGTAGAATTAGAATCTACTCTAATTCCCATGTCCCTTAATGCATGGTTGATCAATTTCTCCTTGGCTTCAGAGAGATACTGATGAACATTTCCAAATGATTTCCTTTGTGGCCTAACCTAACAAGA
Organism: Bos javanicus; assembly: GCF_032452875.1. NCBI lineage: Eukaryota > Metazoa > Chordata > Mammalia > Artiodactyla > Bovidae > Bos > Bos javanicus. The sequence continues at coordinate 40,599,301 of NC_083870.1, forward strand.
GAAGATTCCTGTTTCTCATAACCAAATAAACTTTAGTAATTAGTACCCAATGAGATACAGCTGGATATGGAGGATAGGTACAATTTCAATATATGGTGGATATTACACATGGTATGTACAAGAGAACATTATTAGGGCAAATCTGAAATAAAACATTTTAAGCATTGTATCACAAGAGGTGGGGTCAGATGACAAGTTTAAAATACAAACTTGATTCACATTGTGTAGGGACTTGAATGCAAGTCTCTCTTTAACATGACTTCTTAGGAGGGCAGAGCACTCATAACACCCAGTTGTTAGACAAGCAAATCCCTAAATGACCATATAAGTGATGATCACAAAACCACAGGGCTTGCCAGGCATTAAGCAAGAAATAGAACTCACAAAATTGAACTAAGTCCCACTCTCTAACCACTAGCACCACTCCCTTCCTACAGTACATTTAATGTGAAATAATTTTTTGGTTTCTTTACATGGTTGTAGTCAACTGAAGTAGAGTGGAAAAAATTAAAACCAGGCCATGAACTAAAAATGCATTTTTTCCTTCCATTTAAGGACCTTGAAATTTAAAAAAATAATAACTTAAAAATTTCATGGAAATTAGAAACCCCAAATGTAGTTTTCTACTACTAGCATCAATCTTCTTTTATACTAGAGCACGTACAAAATTTGCAAAACTTTTTATCTGTACATGAAATTAGACTATTTTTCATCTCTTTGAGAAATGGCAGTTTTTTAGAGAGGGACTGTTAATAAGGAGGTATTTTCTTCAGATTCTCTGGCCAGTCAAACTCTGATAAGGCAAGCTTATGAAAAAGATGAAATTGACTTTTACATTTAAAGTTATATCAGATTATTACTTTACATATTTTTATTTTTCCAGAATAAAGGTAAATTAGAATTTTTATAAGAAGAGAATTCAAAGGTAAAGGCAGTTTGGTGTCTAAAGATTCAGTAATTCATGAAAGAGCCTCTTTTTTCCCCTTTCATTTCCTGTTTTTGAACTCCTTCCACTAGCACCATTCAAGCTAAGAGTAATACTGTGCTTCAGCACAAATGGCTGAAAGTGACATTAATTATTTTATTTATTTATTTTTTGTTTGTTTGGGCAGTCTGCCTGCAGACAGTGGGACTTGGCGAGCTGCTTTGCCTTGCAGATGTGCTAACTTTAATTTTTTCTGACAGAGATGATAGCTTTAATGATGCTGATTTAAATTAGAAGATCTGACTCCTGAAATATTAATTGAAAATATTGGTCTGACTCAAGGCTAAGCATTCAAAATAAAGTTCTCTATGGTCATATAGTTATCATATTTTGAATACTTAGGTAAAAAACGAATGACTAAGTACCTATTTAAAATTTTAACAGGATACCAACATACCAGCAAAATTCATTTCAGTGTTCTAAAAGACCATTCTAGTTTAAAGTGCTCCTCATTACATATGGCTGCTTTTGTTCTTAAAGTGTGTATCATGTGTCTGTAAGTATGATTATGCCAATACTAAATAAGATCAAGAGTTTCATTAATAGAAAACTGCAATGAATTCACTTTTTGGAAAATAATGAAGCCATTTCAAACTAAATATTTTCATCCCCAAAGGATTAGGATAGAACAAAAAGACTTTTGATTAAAAAATAAAGGGTATGGAATTTAATAATCATAAATAGTAATAAAAGGTTGTTCTAGAGTATGGCTCCTGATTTCCCAGAGTTCATGCCCAGAGTAATTTACTTTGGTGTTTCAAACTCCACATTCTTTTCCTCACCTCAGACCAGCTGAGCGTTCAGACCTTTGAATTCCTCTTTCATAATTTCAGCTCTTCATGGTGCTTTGAAATGCATATTTTCCAGAAATAGAATATTAGTCACAAAGAAAGGAGTCAGTTTGGTTTCACGATCAAATTTTTTCCCCCATATTTAGGTTGTCCTGTAATAACTGATCTCTGAAGCAATAGAATTGGATTTCTAGGCCCACTTCATCCTAGGTGGAATTTTCCATATACTTTTACCTGCTAAGATTCTATAGTTTGGGTAACAATTTCTACATTTTTAATATTGTCTTACCCATTCACAAGGATACATTTAAATTTTAGATTAAATACATTTTCTACTGCAATTTATAATTTTATAATATTTCCTCAATAAGCATTTTTGACAAATATTTTCTGAAAATAATATTAATTTGCCAAAAGGATATCAAGAGACTGTGAACTTATTAGTGGCAAACACTTGTTTTTCCCACTCTTTTTATCTCTAGGAAGTAATTCTATGTGTATGGTAAACTTGCAATCATTAAAATGTGTTGAATGCATGAATAAATAATAATTTTTTTAAGTTTCTATAATGTTTTAAAAATAAACATTTTAGGGAATGTAGCAGTTGCCTATCACTACTCTGGCTGCTACTGAAAACATAAAAGAATATAAATTTTCACAGAACATAAAGTTTCTGTGAATAAAAAATCCACATAGCAATAAAATTAATTTTAGTATTGAAAAAGACTCATCATTTTAAATGCTCATTATTGCATATCATTTCACAGAATATCAGATTTTAAAATAATATTGAATATTTTAAAAATTCAGTTAACTTATTTTTATAAATGAGGGACTGAGGATAGATTAGTTAATGGTGTTGCCTGAATTCACTTAAATAACAACATACATTGGTGAAGTTGATTTAGAATTGAAATCTCTTTAAAACCATGTTAGTGAACTGTCAAAAATGGAAAAAATTCTTCCCTTTCATACAATCTAGCAAAGCAAATATAAAATTTAGGACACTAACACACATTTATAAGAAAATAAATTCCTCAATTAAATTGCAATTTCCTACTGACTGTATAAGAACAAAAACTTCAAAAAAAATATAGGTACTTTTAACTAAATTATATTCTCCTCATGTCTGTAAATCAAACTTGCCAAAGTAAATATGAAAGAAAGCACCTTTATTCTTTAGTCTCATTAAAGCTTATATTACCTTATGTAAAATAGATAGCCAATGGGAATTTGCTATATGGCTCAGGAAACTCAAACAGGGGCTCTGTATCAACCTAAAGGGATGGGATGGGGAGGGAGATGGGAGGGAGGTTCAAAAGGGAGGGGATATATGTATACCTATGGCTGATTCATGCTGAGGTTTGATAGAAAACAGCAAAATTCTGTAAAGCAATTATCCTTCAATAAAAAATTAAATAAATTTAAATACACAACAAAAAAAAGTTAATTTTGATATTGGTGGATCCAGCTATAGATGTACTACACATGCATGAGTACACACTATATCCTCTTACTGGTCTCCAGCACAGATTACAGCTTGCTTTCATTTCTTCATCAAATATTAGCAAAAGGAATGGGAGAAATCCATAATATCACTTAACACAGGCTAAGGTTTTCCCTAAATAGGAAGGCAAAAGGAGAATGGGGTGGCAGAAGATGAGATGGTTAGATAGCATCACCTACTCAATGGACATAAATTTGAGCAAACTCTGGAAATCAGTGGAGGACAGAGGACCCTGGCATGCTGCAGCCCAAGGCATTGCAGAATCGAACACAACTTAGCGACTAAACAACAGAGTTAGGAAGTACTGATATCATTTATTAACCTGGATATATATTTTGACCTGAGGGCTTCCTAGACTGCTCAGTGGTAAAGATCTACCTACCAATGCAGGAGACTCAGGAGATGTGGGTTGTATCCTGGGTCAAGAAGATCCCCTGGAGGAGGACATGGCAACACACTCCAGTATTCTTACCTGGAAAATCCCATGGACAGAAGAGCCTGGCGGGCTACAGTCCATGGGGTTTCAAAGAGGCAGTTACAACTGAGCACACACACACAATCAGAAACAAACACAAGTACTACCCTTTTCCTTGCAAGTACAGTGGAAAGCTAAAACCACTGTACAGTATCTTTGGAGTGGATAGGGTAAATGGTGGGTGGGACACTTAATCTAGTCAATCCAGCCTTAACCTCTTCTGAAGTTTCTTGTATTCTCAGGCCTGTGACTTTCCTCCTATCTAGCTTATTTTCCTGCACTGGAGACCATCTGTTTACCTGCTATGTTCTATGGAATACTGGGTTTTGCAAATCAAAGGTGCACAAAAGACATCCTTGTTGTTTTAAAGTTCTGGAACCAGTATCTGCCTGCCATAATATTGCTGAGTCCTCCACAAGTTCTTATTTCAGATGTCAACACCAACCCTACTTTGTACCCAACAGACAGACATGGAGGACCTTCTGCTTCATTTCTGTGGATTTATTAAGGAGACTAAATTAATTCTGTGTCTAATCTCCTTCAATCTAAATTATGTCCAGGGGGCCCTGCCTTTCAAAACTAAACTTGATCTTTGATAGTATTCCTATTCAGTTGCCCCTGCAGTTATTCTAAAACTCATTTAAAATTACATTTTTACTGAAAACAAAATAAATATTTATTTATTATAGAAAAAACTTCACATAATAAAACAAAAATCACTTATAATCACTTTTTGGTTTCTGTGCAGTTCTTGCAACCAGGGAGCCTTTATGATAGTGGGACGACATGAACATAGATATGGATGTACATATTGGCTTACCTGGTGGCTCAGTGGCAAAGAATCCACCTGCAATGTAGGAGACGTGGGTTTGATCCCCTGGGTGGGGAAGATCCCCTGGAGAAGGAAATGGCAACCCACTGCAGAATTCTTGCCTGAGAAATCCCATGGACAGAGGAGCCTGGGGGGCTACACATTCCACAGGGTCCCAAAGAGTTGGACATGACTTAGCAAATCAACAACCACAAAAACAAATTATATGCACTCATTAAGTAAATTACTTTAGATATATTCTGAGCTATATATTTGAATGCCAATATGACTGCATGGAAAACACAAGCTGATATTGCAGTCCATTTCAGCAGAAAGGTCTCCTGAGTACCTGGATTCTGTTCTATTATAAAAGTCTTTGAAGAAACTTGTCAAAAATTTGGAATGACAGTACTTGGCTATTCCAGTGGAAAGATCATTTTCACTTCTAAGAAATGCGGCACAAATTGTTCTTTTTCCATATGTTACAATATTCAGTATTATCACACCTAAAGACATTCCATGGACAGATTTAAAAAACACAAACACTTTTGTTGAGACTATCCAAAATGTAGACATTATCTTTGAGAAAATAATCATCTTTATAATCTCTAAATAATCTCATGTGAACAACTTGATCTTTTAAATCTGTAATTTTCATGATGCTCACTATTTCTGTGTGTGTGTGTCTAAGAGAAAGAGAGAAGAGTTGATTTTGTTGATGCTTTTCTAATACATAGATAAGTAAAACAACATTTTTACTCTGAACATGTAAGCTAAACATATCCTTTCTTCATGAGAGGTTTTTTAAAAGATTATATATTCCTTCCTTTTTTGAAGTAAACAGAATTTCATTATGGAAATATCTACAGATAAAGTATGTATGAAATAATGAAATATAATATGAAAAATGAAACTTATAAATACAAAATTATGAGCTAAGTGTCAATGACCTTGCTTATGGAGACTTTCAACTCTTTTGCAGACTATTCTTTTTTATTTTTATTATCTTTATAGTATACTATCCTTTGGCAACCCACCCCAGTATTCTTGCCGGGAGAATCCCAGGAATAGAGGAGCCTGGTGGGCTGCCGTCTATGGGGTTGCACAGAGTCGAACACAACTGAAGCAACTTAGCATGCATACATGCATTGAGAAGGAAATGGCAACCCACTCCAGTATTCTTGCCTGGAGAATCCCAGGAACAGAGGAGCCTGGTGGGCTGCCGTCTATGGGGTCGCACAGAGTCGGACACGACTGAAACGACTTAGCATGCATGCATGCATGCATCCTTTACACTGATATTATGTATTTAAATAAAATTTTCATTCTCCCTAACTTCAGTGTTCATTTAGGCACACAGTTTGAATGATCTTGTTAAATATTTTTCAAGAAGTCCTTTTTCTAGCTAGTCAAAGTTCTCCTCTCAACTCTCCCTATATATTCCTTATAAATATCTAAATTGGCCTTAATGTTTGTGGATTTATTGTACCCCAAATCTATCCATGTTCTGTATAGTGTGAAACTTTCTCCAAGTTTGCAATGTCTGCGTTTTGCAACTTCAACTCTAGAAAATCACTGTGACAATTGTTAGAGTTGTCTCTTCTCCAGGGAAATAAACTTGGGATCAACTATTATTCTGCACCTCAGAAATATCTTCAAATTTGTGGGAAAACAAAATAACAGACTATCTAGTCATAACATATTTATTTAGTATATAAAGCCCTAAGAAAAAAGGTATTATTTTCCTTGTGTTTTTAAAATTGTTCTTCACTTACTTCATTATTAGTATATATCACTTGCTTTTTGGTTACCTAATTTGTGTTCAAAGCAAAAAGAATACCCAGCTGTGGATGTGACTGGTGATAGAAGCAAGGTCCAATGCTGTAAAGAGCAATATTGCCTAGGAACCTGGAATGTCAGGACCATGAATCAAGGCAAATTGGAAGTGGTCAAACAAGAGTGAATGTCGACATTCTAGGAATCAGCGAACTGAAATGGACTGGAATGGGTGAGTTTAACTCAGATGACCATTATATCTACTACTGCAGGCAGGAATCCCTCAGAAGAAATGGAGTAGCCATCATGGTCAACCAAAGAGTCCGAAATGCAGTACTTGGATGCAATCTCAAAAACGACAGAATGATCTCTGATGTTTCCAAGGCAAACCATTCAATATCACAGTAATCCAAGTCTATGCCCCAACCAGTAACACTGAAGAAGCTGAAGTTGAACGGTTCTATGAAGACCTACAAGATCTTTTAGAACTAACACCCAAAAAAGATGTCCTTTTCATTATAGGGGACTGGAATGCAAAAGTAGGAAGTCAAGAAAGCCTGGAGTAACAGGCAAATTTGGCCTTGGAATACGGAATGAAGCAGGGCAAAGACTAATAGAGTTTTGCCAAGAAAATGCACTGGTCATAACAAACACCCTCTTCCAACAGCACAAGAGAAGACTCTATACATGGACATCACCAGATGGTCAACACTGAAATCAGATTGATTCTATTCTTTGCAGCCAAAGATGGAGAAGCTCTATACAGTCAGCAAAAACAAGACCAGGAGCTGACTGTGGCTCAGACCATGAACTCCTTATTGCCAGATTCAGACTGAAATTGAAGAAAGTAGGGAAAACCACTAGACCATTCAGGTATGACCTAAATTAAATCCCTTATGATTATACAGTGGAAGTGAGGAATAGATTTAAGGGCCTAGATCTGATAGATAGAGTGCCTGATGAACTATGGAATGAAGTTCATGACATTGTACAGGAGACAGGGATCAAGACCATCCCCACGGAAAAGAAATGCAAAAAAGTAAAATGGCTGTCTGGGGAGGCCTTACAAATAGCTGTGAAAAGAAGAGAAGTGAAAAGCAAAGGAGAAAAGGAAAGATATAAGCATCTGAATTCAGAGTTCCAAAGAATAGCCAGAAGAGATAAGAAAGCCCTCTTCAGCGATCAATGCAAAGAAATAGAGGAAAACAACAGAATGGGAAAGATTAGAGATCTCTTCAAGAAAATCAGAGATACCAAGGGAACATTTCATGCAAAGATGGGCTCGATAAAGGACAGAAATGGTATGGACCTAACAGAAGCAGAAGATATTAAGAAGAGGTGGCAAGAATACACAGAAGAACTGTACAAAAAAGATCTTCACGATCCAGATAATCACGATGGTGTGATCACTGACCTAGAGCCAGACATCCTGGAATGTGAAGTCAAGTGGGCCTTAGAAAGCATCACTACGAACAAAGCTAGTGGAGGTGATGGAATTCCTGCTGAGCTGTTTCAAATCCTGAAGGATGATGCTGTGAAAATGTTGAACTCAATATGCCAGCAAATTTGGAAAACTCAGCAGTGGCCAGAGGACTGGAAAAGGTCAGTTTTCATTCCAATCCCAAGGAAAGGCAATGCCAAAGAATGCTCAAACTACTGCACAATTGCACTCATCTCACACGCTAGTAAAGTAATGCTCAAAATTCTCCAAGCCAGGCTTCAGCAATATGTGAACCGTGAACTTCCTGATGTTCAAGCTGGTTTTAGAAAAGGCAGAGGAACCAGAAATCAAATTGGCAACATCCATTGGATCATGGAAAAAAGCAAGAGAGTTCCAGAAAAACATCTATTTCTTCTTTATTGACTATGCCAAAGCCTTTGACTGTGTGGATCACAATCAACTGTGGAAAATTCTGAAAGAGATGGGAATACCAGACCACCTGACCTGCCTCTTGAGAAATTGGTATGCAGGTCAGGAAGCAACAATTAGAACTGGACATGGAACAACAGACTGGTTCCAAATAGGAAAAGGAGTACATCAAGGCTGTATATCGTCACCCTGCTTATTTAACTTCTATGCAGAGTACATCATGATAAACGCTGGACTGGACAAAGCGCAAGCTGGAATCAAGATTGCCGGGAGAAATATCAGTAACCTCAGATATGCAGATGACATCATCCTTATGACAGAAAGTGAAGAGGAACTAAAAAGCCTCTTGATGAAAGTGAAAGAGGAGAGTGAAAAAGTTGGCTTCAAGCTCAACATTCAGAAAACGAAGATCATGGCATCCGGTCCCACCACTTCATGGGAAATAGATGGGGAAATAGTGGAAACAGTGTCCGACTTCATTTTTCTGGGCTCCAAAATCACTACAGATGGTGATTGCAGCCATGAAATTAAAAGACACTTGCTCCTTGGAAGGAAAGTTATGACCAACCTAGATAGCATATTCAAAAGCAGAGACATTACTTTGCCAACAAAGGTTCGTCTAGTCACGGCTATGGTTTTCCCAGTGGTCATGTATGGATGTGAGAGTTGGACTGTGAAGAAGGCTGAGCGCTGAAGAATTAATGCTTTTGAACTGTGGTGTTGGAGAAGACTCTTGACAGTCCCTTGGACTGCAAGGAGATCCAACCAGTCCATTCTGAAGATCAGCCCTGGGATTTCTTTGCAAGGAATGATGCTGAAGCTGAAACTCCAGTACTTTGGCCACCTCATGTGAAGAGTTGCCTCACTGGAAAAGACCCTGATGCTGGGAGGGATTGAGGGCAGGAGGAGAAGGGGACCACAGAGGATGAGATGGCTGGATGGCATCACTGACTCGATGGACGTGAGTCTGGGTGAACTCCAGGAGTTGGTGATGGACAGGGAGGCCTGGTGTGCTGCGATTCATGGGGTCGCAAAGAGTCGGACACGACTGAGCGACTGAACTGAACTGAACTGAACTGAATTTGTGTTCCTAATTGGAAAATCTAGGCTTATTTTTCCATAAGAGATACACAGATTATGTGCATTTTCCCCTTAATGTGTCACATTCCTGCCTGTGTCACAAACCTGCCTACATTTACTACCACTATTATTTATCTACTGTTGCTGGTAGTTTTTCTATCTTCCAGATAAGAATAAGCTGTGCATTTTATATTTTAAGAAAACCTAAGAAACTAGATGAATAAATGTTAGAATTCATAAAGCAGTTCTATTTGACAGAAGTTAATAGCTTTCATTAACCAATAGTAATTGGAAAATAAGAATTGAGAGAAATCCTTACTCACATGGCAATAATTCCTACCACTCCTACACTAATTTGCTTAGGACAGTTATTCTTATTCTTCCTACTCTCTTTCGCCTCCCACTTCTTCTCTTAGCACTGTCACCAAGAGCTGGTGCAGTACTAGTACTACTAGCATGTTACTAGGACTTCTCTTACTATTAGACCATGGCAACAATAAACCCCAAGGGTTTATTGATACATTGATAAATAGGAGAGGGCTCTATAAAGATAACAAAACAATACCTGAAAGTCAGGAAAAATAAAACCTAAGTTAAAAATATACTATACTCTTGGATTGTAAAAAATGAATTTTTCAAAAAACTTCATACATGCTAAGTTAATTTAAATATTTACAACAATTTTGATCAAACTTAAACAAAATGATCCTGAAATTTATCTGAAAGTAGAGAAGAGTTGTTTTAATTGAAGAAGTATGATGGAGATGTACTTCATGTGCTATTTCAAAGAAGTGTTTATTCATTCACTTGTGAAATATTTAATGAGTTCCTTACTCAGTGATAGACATTCATGACACAGCAGCAGACAGGTAAACTTTATTCCTTCATGAAGCTTGCAATCTGATTGACAATATCAAAAATAGACTAGTCAACACGTAAGTGGATGATAATTCCTGATTATAATTTCTGTGAAGTATATTGTAGAACCCCAAATAGAATGACCAGGAAATGTCATTTTGAGGAAGTGACATTTGAGCAGAAACTCCAAGATACGAATCAGCCAGCCCTTTTTTTGCACAGATGAAGGAACAATATTCCTAGTTCAAGCTACATGACTCAAGCAAATTCTTTAATTTCTCTGTCCTTTTCTTTATCTGAAAAATGGGGACTTTATAGTATATACCTTATAAAAGTGTTAGGAAAATGAGTTATTTTCTGTCAAGTATATAAAACAGTGCCAAAAATACTGTAAATATTCAATAAATGTTGAAAAACTTTTGATAATGCCTGAAACTTCACTAAAAATGAATAAAGATGAACAGAAAATCTAGCCACTTTATATACAATTTATCCTCATTGGCAATGCAGTAATAAGTGGAAGTCATTTGATTTTGTTCATTACACACATTTAAAATCATTCTATTTAAAATAATATAAATGTGTAGATTTACAGAACTAAAACCCAATGACTTTAATTTCAAATATTGTCAGAATGATTCAATGTGCTTAACTTAAAATTTGTATTGTTTAACAAAATTTAATGCTTATAAAGAGACAGTGGAAACCAAAGAAAACCAGTTATTGAAACATGTAGGCAGAAAGCAGGAAATCTGGGTTCCTTTATGAACACTCCCACACAGATTCTCTGCCTGCCACCTTAAAGTTCGTTCAGGCTTTCATTTTCTTATGTATAGAAAAAAGCCACAGAGAAACGAACATTTAGAAACTTGTAACATTTCTCAATATAAAATATTTTTGCATAGCTCAAGTCTGAATCTGAATCTGAATTATCAATGAATGGTTTTATGATTCTCCAAAAAGGGTTATGATATGTACATTTGGGGAAGCTATAATAAGTTAATGTTTTCATGGGAGCTGGAAAAATAAATGCCAACATGTTATAAGAAATGCTATCACTTGAGACCTGATTTTTAAATTTTGCCTTTAAAATTTCTAAAATAATGATAATAATAGGAATATAATAGTAATAATTAATATAATACATTCCCCCTAGCAGATGCAATATCTCAGGCATATCAGAAGTTCAAGGGAAAGAAAAACTATGAAACTGGATGACTGCTGCTGGAGGTAATTGACATATGAGAGAAATAAAAGGAAATTTTAAGCATGAGATGATTAGTCACCAACTTTTGAATTGCATTGTTGGAGAAAACTCTTGAGAGTCCCTTGGACTGCAAGGAGATCCACCCAGTCCATCCGAAAGGGAAACAGTCCTCAATATTCATTGGAAGGACTGATGTTGAAGCTGAAACTCCAATACTTTGGCCACCTGGTGCAAAGAGCTGACTCATTTGAAAAGACTCTGATGCTGGGAAAGACTGAGGGAGGGAGGAGAAGGGGACAACAAAGGATGAGGTGGTTGTATGGCATCACCAACTCAATGGACATAAGTTTGTGTAAACTCCAGGAGTTGGTGATGGACAGGGAAGCCTGGCATTCTGCATTCCATGGGGTTGCAAAGAGTTGGACATGACTAAGTGACTGAAATGACTGAACATCTGAATTTATGCTTTTGAGCTGTGGTGTTGGAGGAGACTCTTGAGAGTCCTTTGGACTGCAAGGAGATCAAACCAGTCAATTCTAAAAGAAATCAGTCCTGAATATTCATTGGAAGAACTGATGCTGAAGCTGAAGCTCTAATACTTTGGCCACCTGATGTGAAGAACTGACTCACTGGAAAAGACCCTGATGCTGGGAAAGACTGAAGGCAGGAGAAGAAAGGGGCAAAAGAGGATGAGATGGTTGGATGGCATCACTGATTCAATGGACATGAGTTTGAGCAAGCTCCAGGAGCTGGTGATGGACAGGGAAGCCTGGCTTGCTGCAGTCCATGGGGTCACAGAGTCAGACATGACTGAGCTACTGAACTGAACTGAACTAAACTGAACATCCATGTACAAAATCCAAGAAGCCCCTTCAGCAGTCAACGAAGTTCTTTTATTTTCAAGTGTATTGCAGAAAAAACTGAGCATCAGGTCCAGTACATAATTGTAATTGATTTCTAGAGGAGGTTGAATGCTCAACCTGGGAAAGTCTGGCACACCACCCTGAGCCCTGATTAGAGAAATGTGAGGTTTGGTGGTATCAGATGAGTATTTCTGACTCAATGTTTCAGAAAATTTTGAATCTTCAGATTCCTCTGAATCCTTTGGGTGTGCAGAATTTTCTCACTCTATTATATTCTGCTTTATCACACCTCTTTTCTGGAAGATGATTCAGAGATCTCTTCTTTAAAGAAACATGCACACTGCTGTGCACCACAGCATAACTCTTAATGACCCAGTCAGGAAGCACTGGCCCTGCTAAAAAAGGAAAGAGATGATACCCTCTTTGAAATGACTGTAGGATCTTGTACAATCAGGAATTTCCATAGTGAAAGAGTACAATGTAATCAACTTGTCACAAAATGGCTGGTTAGTTTCCTTGAAAGATAATTTTGTATTGGATGCTCAACTTTGACCAGACTTTGATTGTATGTCATCAGTGATGGTAATTTTATCTGCATTTTTTTCTGCTTTATTTTCATATAAGAAGTAAGGGCAGGTTCAGGTTTTGATGTCTGGGTCTTCAGGCTCCAGGAATGTCCAGCTCTTGGACATTCATCACAGCCCAGCTGCTGACTCTGGCAGTGGTCATTTGGCTTCTTCACCAGATCTTCTGCATCAGCTGCTCTGTCATCCTCAGGTACTGGTTCCTCGTCCAGCTCCAGCTGACCCATGTTAACTGGACCTATGCATGGCCTCCATTTCTGTCGTCATAGCCCTTCCATTATTGTACTCCTTGTGCCAACACTGGGATAGCCAATCATAGATGTTGGCTTTTGCCAACTGATCATTTTCTCTAATTTGGTGCTCCTTTCATTGTGAATGCTCTCTTGGGCACAGTAACATATAGTGCGAAATTCTTTAAACTTCATTCCTATTCAAGTAGCTCCAAATTCTTCAACTGAGGCTTTCTGTAAAACTCACACACAGCATTTTTTTTCCACTACTGATATTCTAAAACCATAAGGACTCCAGGGCACTTGTGCTGCTTGCTATACAGCCTGGATCTACTGAAGATGCCTTTCCTATTCTCCACCCTATCCAAAACTAGCAGTCTTTTGTATCATCCAGTAAGCAGAGCAGAGTAACATTTATGAGTATGAAATATGCTACCTCTGAAACTTTAAGAGGTCTTCTACCAAATGTCATCCTTCTTTTTTTAATGGTGGAAGGTATATGGTACCATACACATATAATTGTATATATATGCTTTACTTTGAATAACTTGTCTAGACATGCAACAGCCAACTGGATCTCAAAAATCTTCACTGAAAGGACAGATCCTGAATCTTCATATGTTTTATCTTCTATCTTCTGTAGCATAGGCGACTTTCCATGGCCTCCAGCATGCGTAACACACTGTGGTCACTCAGTTTAACATGATGTCATCAATATAGAGGATGAGGATGATATTCTGCAGAATGGCCAGATGGTAAAAGATTCTCTGACTATATTATGACAGAAGGCAGGAGAGTTATCATATCCTGGAGCTAGGCCATAAATACATACTACTTTCTGTCCCAAATAAATTTGAAGTGTCTAATCTTCTTTCCTGATAGGGATGGAAAGAATGGTTCACCAGATCAAAGAGTGCATGCCATGTACCTGAGACAATGTTAATCTGCTGTCATAAAAATGTCACATCTGAAAGAGGAGCTGTAGGAATGGGCAAATTTATATCCTCCTCCAGGATCTGATTACTCCTTCACGTCTTTAAGGATGGCTCAAAAATCTGCCACCACATCACTTCTGTTGCTGTGATATAATGTTTTTATTTTACAATCTTGATTGGGAGAGGGTTAGTTTTAGAGCCTTTGACTTCACTTTTCCTATTATAATAGCTCTTATACCACAAGTGCAGATAAAATAATTGCCACTGATGATATCCAATCAAAATTCTGGAGCACTATACCAAGGTCATAGGATAAAAATCTCTGGCACTGACTAAGCCCCACAGCAATTGTTACCATGAGCCTCCAGATCTAAGCTGGCCAGTTCTCTGACCTCCATACTAGGTCAAATACCTAATATATTACCCTAAAGCATCCTAATCAATCACCAAATGCCAGCATTCCAATACAAATTTTCTCTGTCTTGAGGCTATAAATATTGATTGCTAGCCTGTGAAAGGGTTTGGCTGTCTGCAGCTGGCCTGCTGTTCTAACAGTGTCTCTCAGTCTAATAAACATTATTCTCCTCTCATTCTGTCTCATGTCTGGAAATTCCTTTCCAACCCATGCACCAGTGAAGTTGCAACCAGTGAAGTTGTTCAGTCATGTCCGACTCTTTGCGACCCCATGGACTGTAGCCTACCAGGCTCCTCCATCTATGGAGTTTTCTAGGCAAAAGTACTGAAGTGGGTTGCCATTTCATTCCCCAAGGGATCTTCCCTACCCAGGGATTGAATCCAGGTCTCCTGCCTTAGACAGATGTTTTACCATCTGAGCCACCAGGGAAGCCCACACAGACCCATGACAAAAAGCATGGTCAACGTTGAGCTTCCAAGCTCACTTCAGATCAGATCAGATCAGATCAGTCGCTCAGTCGTGTCCGACTCTTTGCGACCCCATGAATCGCAGCACACCAGGCCTCCCTGTCCATCACCAACTCCCGGAGTTCACTCAGACTCACGTCTATCGAGTCAGTGATGCCATCCAGCCATCTCATCCTCTGGCGTCCCCTTCTCCTCCTGCCCCCAATCCCTCCCAGCATCAGAGTCTTTTCCAATGAGTCAACTCTTCACATAAGGTGGCCAAAGTACTGGAGTTTCAGCTTCAGCATCATTCCTTCCAAAGAAATCCCAGGGCTGATCTCCTTCAGAATGGACTGGTTGGATCTCCTTGCAGTCCAAGGGACTCTCAAGAGTCTTCTCCAACACCACAGTTCAAAAGCATCAATTCTTCGGCGCTCAGCCTTCTTCACAGTCCAACTCTCACATCCATACATGACCACAGGAAAAACCATAGCCTTGACTAGATGAACCTTTGTTGGCAAAGTAATGTCTCTGCTTTTGAATATACTATCTAGGTTGGTCATAACTTTCCTTCCAAGGAGTAAGTGTCTTTTAATTTCATGGCTGCAGTCACCATCTGCAGTGATTTTGGAGCCCAGAAAAATAAAGTCTGACACTGTTTCCACTGTTTCCCCATCTATCAAGCTAATATTGTACCCATTTCACTCTGGGAGTGGCAATGATTTATCTTGATTGTATTAAATCATGACCATAGGTATATTATCTCTTTCTTACCTACATGGCCGTGACCAGTTGATGCAATGCTTGATCTGCCAGCAGAGTGTATATAACATTACATCAGACCAAGAAATTCACTTTCATTCAGCAAAGGAAGTTTAGCAATGAATGCATGTTAATGGGATACATGAGTTATATCATGTTGCATTACTCAGAAGTTGCTGGCTTGAGAGAGTGATGGGATAGATAGTTTTTTGAAGATAATGACCAAGGCACCAACTTAGAGATGCTACTTTGTATGGATTAATCATCATCTTTAAGAATACATTATACACACTAAGTCAACAACTAGTATATAATTCTGTGTCATCAGTAGATAGAATACTTGGGTATGGAATGGAAACTAAGGGCAAAAGTAGAAGTAGTTCCACTTACCATTACATTCCAGTTACCACTTACCATATAGGAACCAACCTGGGGAATTTGTGCTTCCTGGCCCTGAACCCTGGGATTAGACACCCTAGTTCCCAGATAGGCACTGCTTCCAACAAGGGTCACAGCAAAAGTCCCATAAACTAAACTACAGCTGCTTCCCTGTCACTTCTGTCTCTTCCTTCTAAGATACCAGAGTCAAGAAAAGGGTTACCACTTTGTTGGAGGTAAATTGATTCTGCTTGTTAAGGTTGCATTGCTGCTATGAAATGGGGAAGGGAATACATTTGGCATCAGGTGATCTACTAAGCACGGTGACAATATACACCCTTGACGTACTCCTTTTCCTATTTGGAACCAGTCTGTTGTTCCATGTCCAGTTCTAACTGTTGCTTCCTGACCTGCATACAGATTTCTCAAGAGGCAGGTCAGATGGTCTGGTACTCCCATCTCTTTCAGAATTTTCCACAGTTTATAGTGGTCTACACAGTCAAAGGCTTTGGCATAGTCAATAAAGCAGAAATAGATGTTTTTCTGGAACTCTCTTGCTTTTTTGATGATCCAGTGGATGTTGGCAATTTGGTCTCTGGTTCCTCTGCCTTTTCTAAAACCAGCTTGAAAATCTGGAAATTCGTGGTGCACATATTGTTGAAGCCTGACTTGGAGAATTTTGAGCATTACCTTACTAGCATGTGAGATGAGTGCAATTGTGCAGTAGTTTGAGCATTCTTTGGCATTGCCTTTCTTAGGGATTGGAATGAAAACTGACCTTTTCCAGTCCTGTGGCCACTGCTGAGTTTTCCAAATGTGCTGGCATATTGAGTGCAGCACTTTCACAGCATCATCTTTCAGGATTTGAAATAGCTCAACTGGAATTCCATCACCTCCACCAGCTTTGTTTGTAGTGATGCTTCCTAAGCCCACTTGACTTTGGAATCCAGGATGTCTGGCTCTAGGTGAGTGATTACACTCACACTCTTGAGAAATCTGTATGCAGGAAGCAACAGTTAGAACTGGACATGGATCAACAGACTGGTTCCAAATAGGAAAAGGAGTATGTCAAGGCTGTATATTGTCACCCTGCTTATTTAACTCATATGCAGAGTACATCATGAGAAACACTGGGCTGGATGAAGCAGAAGCTGGAATCAAGACTGCTGGGAGAAATATCAATAACCTCAGATATGCAGACAACACCACCCTTATGGCAGAAAACGAAGAAGAACTAAAGAGCTTCTTGATGATAGTGAAAGAGGAAAGTGAAAAGTTTGGCTTAATGCTCAACATTCAGAAAACAAAGATCATGGCGTTCAGTCCCATGACTTCATGGCAAATAGATGGAGAAACAGTGAAAACAATGGCAGAATTTATTTTGGGGGGCTCCAAAATCACTGCAGATGGTGGCTGCAGCCAAGAAATTAAAGATACTTCCTCCTTGGAAGAAAAGCTATGACTAACCTACAGAGCATATTAAAAAGCAGAGACGTTACTTTGTCAACAAAGGTCCATCTAATCAAGGCTATGGTTTTTCCAGTGGTCATGTATGGATGTGAGAGTTGGACTATAAAGAAAGCTGAGAAGAATTGATGCTCTTGAACTGTGGCGTTGGAGAAGACTCTTGAGAGTCCCTTGGACTGCAAGGAGATCCAACCAGTCCATCCTAAAGGAGATCAGTCCTGGGTGTTCATCGGAAGGACTGATGTTGAAGCTGAAACTCTAGTACTTTGGCCACCTGATGTAAAGAGCTGACTCATTGGAAAAGACCCTGATGCTAGGAAAGATTGAGGGCAGGAGAAGGGGATGGTAGAGGATGAGTTGGTTAGATTGCATCACCGACTCAATGGACATGAGTTTGGTTAAAGTCTGGAGTTGGTGATGGACAGGGAGGCCTGGCGTGCTGCAGTTCATGGGGTCACAATGAGTCGGACACGACTGAGTGACTGAACTGAACTGAACTGATCTACAGCAGACTCTTGGCACCTTTTTGTTCTGTCTTTGCTATAAATAGATAAGCATATCAACCATGCCTAAGACAGTCATGATACTAATGGGTTAGAACCCACAGGGATGAGTGTGGATTACAACACCAGGTAAACCATCTAATCTAGCAAATGGGTAATAAATAAAGAACAACCTAAAAAGACCAACTGCAGCACAGTAGTTTTCCCTAATAAAACATAGTGGTTAAAATCTCGGAGGAGCTCTTTCTGAAACTTATGTAAAGAAAGTACATTCAAGCTGCTCAAGAGATGGGTTGTAGAAGATACTATAGTGTATAACATAGGTAACTTTAGGACGGAGACACTTTCCAAGTTGTGGAGAGTGTTCAGCTGAATAACTGCCTTAGAAATTGAACTTTGCTGAGCCATATTAGTATATATGCATATGTAAATATTATACATATACAAATCTTATATCCATTTATGTATTACATATTAAATATGTAAAAATTAAATTTAAAAAAGAGGTTGAGCTAAATTAAATGCAGAGTAAATCTTATTTTATTATTTAATGATCAATTTCCTTCCTATGGTATTTTTCTAGCTTATTGGAGGTATAATTAATATAGAAAAATTTCACATATTTAATATATCCATAACTTCCAAAATAATTCTTGTGTCCTCTTGTTTTATTTTTGTTTTTGTGGTAAGAATACAACATGAGATCTACCCTCTTAACAAGTTTTTAGATGCACAGAATGATGTGCACTAAAGGCAGTAGGTTATCCAGGAGATCTCTGGAACTTATTTATCTCATATAATTATAATGTTATCCCCATTGCCCTGTCACTTCAGTTCCTGTCAAGCATCCCCCTATTCTCTGCTTCTACAGTTTGATCATTTCAGCTACCTTATGTAAGTAGAATCATGCAGTATTTGTCCTATGACTTCTTTCACTTGCCATAATGTCTTTTAGATTCACTCATGTTGTCCAAATATAGGGTTTCTTTCCTTTTCTTTAAAATACTGAATTATATTCTGCTGTATGTATATATCACATTTTCTTCATTCATCTGTCAATGGACATTTGGGTTGTTTCTACATCTAAGCTATTGTGAGTAATGTTGCAATAAAAATGAGAGTGCAGGGATCTTTTTTGAAATATTGATTTGAAGTCCTTCAGATATATACTAAGAAGAAACATTGCTAGATCATATGGTAGTTTTATTTTTAATCTTTTGAGGAAACTCCATACTATTTTCTATAGTGGCCAAAACATTTTACATTCTCACCAGCATGTGGTTACAGAAATATCAGTAACCACAGATATGTAGATAATACCACTTTAATGGCAGAAAGTGAAGAGGAACTAAAAAGAGCCTATTGATGAAAGTGAAAGAGAAGAGTGAAAAATTGACTTAAAACTCAAAATTCAAAAAACGATGATCATAGTATCTAGTCATATCACTTCATGGCAAATAGCTGGGGGAAGTGTGGAAACAGTGTCATATTTCATTTTGTTGGGCTCTAAAATCAATGCAGATGGTGACTGCAACCACGAAATTAAAAGATACTTGCTCCTTGGGAGAACAGCTATGTCAAACCTGGACAGTGTTTTAAAAAAGCAGAGACATCACTTTGCCAACAAAGGTCTGTCTAGTCAAAGGTAGGATTTTTCCGGTAGTCGTGTGTGGATTTGAGAGTTGGACCATAAAGAAAGCTGAGCACTGAAGAATTGATGTTTTGGAACTGTAGTGCTGGAGAAGATCTTGAGAGTCCCGTAGACTTCAAGATCAGACCAGTCAATCCTAAAGGAAATAAATCCTGAATATTCATTGGAAGGACTGATGATGAAGCTCAAGCTCCAACACTTTGTCCACCTGATATGAAGAGCTCATTGGAAAAGACCCTGATGCTGGGAAAAATTGAGGGCAAGAGGAAAAGGGGACAACAAGGATGAGATGGTTGGATGGTATCACTGATTCAATGGACATGAGTTTAAGCAAGCTCTGGGAGATAGTGATGGATAGAGAAGCCTGGGGTGCCACAGTTCACAGAATTGCAAAGAGTTGGGCAGGATGTAGTGACTGAACAACAGTTTATTAGTGATGTTGAGCACCTTTTCATATACCTGCTGGCTATTGTATATATTCTTTGACGAAATGTCCATTCAAGGCCTTTGTCAAGTTTTAAATCAAGATATTTGTGTTTTTTGCCATTGAGTTGTAGGAGTTCCATATATGCACTGGAAATCAATTTCTTTTCAGACATACAATTTGAAAATATTTCTTCCTGCTTTGTAGGCCCTGGTGATTCTTAGCATGAATCCAACACACCCTCAGGAATAACCTTAAGGAAATTTGGGGAAAAAAAACGTTTATTACTTACAAGTTCTGGAAATTACGTGCCACACTTTGGGCCACACAGCAAGGTCACAGGTAGAGAGAAAGGGAGAGAGAATGCATAAACTCGAGATTCTGCTTCTGTTTGCAGTCAAGAGTGGGGGCCTAGGGTTTCATGGGATTACTATTGATAAATTTAAAATATAAGAATGAGAATTCAAAGTGCAGGAAGAAAAAAGAAAAATAGCCCAAATGGCTAGTTATCTAAATCAAACAGTATATTGGGGGGGGGAAGAAAAAGGCCTTACATGGTGTTCAGCCTGGCTTTTTAACTAGTTGTGTGGCTGGAAATGTGTTTATTCAATATAACTGTCATAGAAGTACCTCTTTGAAGTGGATGCCTCTGCAATCAAAGCTGAAGTCAGGCATTTTCATTAAAGCAAAGAAAATTCAATTGTCAGGGCTTACACTAAAATTCTCTTGACTGTGTCCTTGGTTGTGCAGAAGTTTTTTTAATAACTTAGTTCCATTGTCTACTTTTGCTTTTGATGCCTGTACTTTAAGTGTTATATCCATGAAATCATTGTAAAAAATCAATGTCATGCAGTTTTCCCATACATTTTCTTCTAGAAGTTTTATAGTTTCATCTTTTACATTTAAATTTTCATACTCTATTTTGAGCTGATTTTGCATGGGGATATAGTTTCCCAAGAACATTTGTTAAAGAGATTATCCTTTTCTTGTATATTCTATGCATTCTTGTGGAAGAAGTTTTCCACATATGCACCCATTTATTTCTGAGCTCTCTATCATTGGTCTATGTGTTTGTCTTTACGTCAGTACAGTATTATTTTAATTACATAAAACATTCATAATATGTTTTGAAAACAGGAAGCATATATTGCCTCAAATTTTGTTCTTTTTCAAAATCACTTTAGTTTTTTTGGGTCTTTTGCTGTTCCATATGAATTTTAGGTTTGTTTTTTTCTATTTATGTTAAAGTGCTATTGGAATTTGAAAAAATTCCAATATCTGTAAAAATCTGAAAAACTCCAAAAATCTGTAGATTGTTTTGGATAGTATGGACATCTTAACAGTTTTGCATGTGGATACCTTTTCATTATTTGTGTCTTTTAAAATTTCTCTCATCAACGTATTGTAGTTTTCAGTGTATAAATATTTTGTCTTCTTGGTCAAGTTTATTCCTAAGAATTTGATTATTTTTATGCTATTATAAATAAGATTGTTTTATTAATTTCCTTTCTGATGGTTCATTGTTGTTGTTTAATCACTCAGTTGCGTCTGACTTTTTGTGACCACATGGACGACAGCATGCCAGGCTTCCCTGTCTTTCACTGTCTCCCAGAGTTTGCTCAAATGTCCATTGAGCTGATGATGCCATCCAACCATCTCATCCTCGTCACCCTCTTCTCCTCTTGCCTTTAATTTTTCCCAGCATCAGGGTCTTTTCCAATGAGTTGGATCTTTGTATCAGGTGGCCAAAGTACTGGAGCTTCAGCTTTAGCGTCAGTACTTACAGTGAATATTAAGGGTTGATTTCCTTTAGGACTGACTGCTTTGATCAAACACAAAATCAGTTGTGTTACTATACATTGACAAAGAAGGTTGAGTGCCAAAGAATTGATGCTTTTGCATTGTAGTACTGGAGAAGACCCTTGAGGGTCCCTTGGACAGAAAGGAGATCCAACCAGTCATATATTTAGGTGCTCCGATGCTGAGTGCATGTGAAAGTGAAGTTGCTCAGTTGTGTCCGACTCTTTGCGACCCTATGGACACTAGGCTCCTCCATCCGTGGGATTTTCTAGGCAAGAGTACTGGAGTGGGTTGCCATTTCCTTCTCCAGGGATTCTTCCCTACCCAGGGATCGAACCCAGGTCTCCTGCATTGTAGACAGACGCTTTACTGTTTGAGCCATCTGTAACTGTTGTATTTTCTTAATGAAATGACTCTATTAGCATTATATAATGATCTTTGTCTCTTGTGATAAAGGGATTTAGGAGTCCTGTGCCAGCAATGGAGATGAAATTCAAATATATATTTTTGTTGTTGTTTTAAGTCATGATATTACATGAGTTACATAAATCATCTTATATTTAGAATAGCGTTTCTTTTAAACCTATATCAACCCAACTTTAAGCTAAGTTAGTTACTCGGTCAGTTGTGTCCAACTCTTTGCGGTTCCATAGGCTGTAGCCCACCAGGCTCTTCTGTCCACGGAATTCTCCAGGCAAGAATACTAGAGTGGGTTGCCATTTCCTCCTCCAGGGGATCTTCCCAACTCAGGAATCACATCTGTGTCTCCTGTATTGCAGGCAGATTCTTAACTGTCTCAGTCACCAGGGAACCTATAAAACTCATTTTTATTTCCCAAACATACTTTATGTTATTGATGTCACTACTTACATATTTTTATATTGTGTATTCATTAACTAGTTCTTGTTGCTAGTTATTCTTAACCATTTTGTTTTTTAACTTTTATACTGGTGTTAAAAGTGATTTTTAGACCACCTTACCTGTCTCCTGAGAAACTTGTATGCTGGTGAAGAAGCAATAGTTG
The DNA here is from genome assembly GCF_032452875.1 of Bos javanicus. Taxonomy (NCBI): domain Eukaryota; kingdom Metazoa; phylum Chordata; class Mammalia; order Artiodactyla; family Bovidae; genus Bos; species Bos javanicus. The sequence continues at coordinate 40,622,143 of NC_083870.1, forward strand.
TGGCATGTGAACTCAGTAGTTTCAACTTCTGGGCTCTAGAAGACAAGCTTAATAGCTGTGGTGCACGGGCCTAGTGACATGTGGGATCTTCCCGGACCAGGGATTGAACCCATCTCTCCAGCATTGGCAAGTGGACTCTTCACCACTGTGCCACCAAGGAAGGCTCAAACATAGCTTTTTACTGAGGACTACTCAGTACCAGTCACCAGAGTATCTCAAAAATTCATTATAGCAAGCCTGTAGATGCTAAATATGTGTTACACATTTAGAAACAAAGATTCAGAATGGTGTGTGACTGACAATCAGTTACATGCGTAGCAAGTCGCACAGTGAGGATTCAAACTCCCATGAGAGTAGCCTTCATTTACAGAATTGCTATCTATATTTGACTTTTAAGAGCAAATATATTTTGAAATTGCATTGAGTATGGAATAAATGAATTTTGTTATACACATTTTTTGAGAGATAACTTGAATGACGCCATGAGCTGGCATAAAAGCCTGACAGTTAAACTCCCAAAGTCTTGAAATAGAAAGAACAAAGTTAATGTTCTTTTCTAGCATATGTTTTCCTTTGTTTAAATAATTTATATATCGTCTTTATTTTATGTGCAGCACTTTATAACTATGGAAATTGATACATTCTTACCTCATGAAGATGTTATGAAGACTAACAACAACAACAAGCATTAAGTATTTTTAATAAAAATGTTTGTATTTTAGTGACAGTAGTATTTTGCTTTCAAAAGTATTCCTTCATAGTAAATCCTGCTTGTTTTGCAATCATTTAAATTCATATATGATTTTCCAGACTTATAGATTAGATTGTGGAATTTTGAACTAAGATCTATTGTTTGTCCAGCATTTGAATGTATAATAATTTGACCATACTAATACTGGCAGAACATATAATATTGGGAGGATTATTAAACTCTGAGATCTGCAAAACAAATTAAGTTGAAGTTATTCATCACAGATGTTTAATAAATCAGATCTATTTCAACATTTAACCATATTCACCAGCCTTAAATCTTATATTTGGCATTCATTTTGGCAACAAGAAAATGTATAAGACTGTCATATAAAAATAACAAAAATATTGTTTATAATTCAGAAATATGTTTTGTATGAGTCTTCAGATTTTTGAAGCACATGCATTTGATTTCAGAATTAAATGAATTGGTACATATGGCAGAGGCATGAAACAGATTACACATGGTTATCTGGAAATAATATTCATTTTAAATAAAAAATATTGACAAATGCCATTGGGATGGATGACTCTATGTAGACATCATTGAGGTGAAAAAAAGGATTCACTTATTTTGGAAAGTGCACCGATATATGTGGTCAGTTTTATTATTTATATTAAGAAGTAATAAGCATCAAAGGAAAATTATTTACATATTCTCATTTTACTACCAAAATTAAATTTTAAAGTTCATGAAATTGCTATGTGTAGATTTTAAAGAGTAAATAATCCCTATAGATAAGCTAAAATCCTTACCTTCAGCCACCTTATTTTATTAGGAACAGCCAGTGTGAATTAATTAGCAACAGCCAAGACAATTACTACTCAAATGATATTTGGGACACCATATACAGTGAAACATCATTGGGATATATTCTTGATGTCGTAACTTCCTTTGGCCATGGTATGCAGTTCACTAAAATGTTTAAGATACCATCTTCAACTTCTATTGGTAGAGATGTTGATGTTGTCCTGCAACACTTTGCAGAAAAGTCTTGTGTAATTTCTGCTGACACAGGAGCTTAGTAAATGCCAAATCCATTCAATTAAGAAGAAAAAAGATACAGAGAGTAAAGTATCTTGACAAAGGTCCAACAGATATTTAAGGTTTTACTCTGAATCATTCTGTTCTCTTTTCCTCTCTTGTTATCTTTGGATAATTATGAAAAAGAACCATGATAGTTTTCTGTTAGCAGAACCATGATAGTTTCAGTGAGCATAGCTAACCACAGGATATTTTTAACACAGATGGACATGATTGTACAAGGCAATTGTCCTTGCTGGATTGGGGTTCATTTAGATTTGATTTTACTTTTCTTTTAAACAGCATGGGTCTATCGTCTCTGAGTTGACTCCTTCAGCACTCTAACAGACCAAACTTTTCATATAAAGATTTTCTTTCATCATGGATTTGTGTTAAATTTAGATTCCTCTCAAGTTCTGTATGTTATTTCATAACGTGCAGAAAAATATCCAGTCATCACTGTGGGGTAAGTGTGAGCTAGACTGACTATGAAAATAAACTTTTCTATCCCTCTCTCACCCCCAACTTTCTATAATACAGTGGCCCATCTGTGAGGTAAGAGGAACCAACACCACTTTTAAACAGAGACTAATTTTTAGCCACTCGTGTATTAGGAAAAAAACAACTGTAAAATCAATGTCAAAGTGCTTAGTCATTTCTTTCTTAAAATAATTGACCTAAAGTTCAGAAAAGTGCAAGAAAGACAAACCATTAGGCACAGTAAGAGAGGGATTACATTCAACAACGATTTTCTTTTAAATGTATTAAGTATTTCTGATGTGTGCAAGAGTTTCCCACCCCCGTAATAATTTCTCATTCACTAAGTCTAAGTAGATACAATGGCTTTAGTGTGTTTGGAGAGATTGTTCATATATGTATCATCTCTCTCTCTCTCTCTCTTATGAATGCCAAATCATTTCAAAGATGATGAAACTTTTCAAAAATCTACTTCTTTCACCTAATTCTGCCCATAGTAATTTAAGTCTTACAATCGAGTCTCTATTATTGTTTCTGTTAGGGACTATTTTTGACAATATTAAGGGAGATTTATCAGCATCACACAATGTTTAATAAAGCTCCATGAACTCTGAAGATTGTCTAGAACATTTATGTTCTCCCACTATGCTACTGGGGCTTCTCTGGTAGTTCAGCTGGTAAAGAATCTGCCTGCAATGCAGGAGACCTGGGTTTGATCCCTGGGTTGGGAAGATCCCCAGGAGGACGGCATGGCAACCCACTCCAGTATTCTTGCCTGGAGAATCCCCATAGACAAAGAAGCTTGGTGGGCTACAGTCCACGAGGTCGCAAAGGGTTGGACATGACTGAGCGATTAAGTACAGAACAGCACTACACCACTATGCCCCTAATCAATTATCAAATTATTCTCTCAGTTTCCCAGACAAGCCAATATGGCCAAATGGGCAATCTAAAATACTACTATAAAGAATGTGACTATTTTTTCTCTAAACTGTTTTCATCTTGTTTTTGAAAGACTTGCGATTAGAGCAAATTATACAAACATGAACAAATATCTTCAAATGCCATTTTCCTAAATGTAACAAGATGGGAAATGTAACACAGATACTTGTGCTCCAAATAAAAGACCTATATGTCAGGAAAACTGTCGCATTCCATTATAATTTGAATCTACGTATAAATAGTTGGCAAGGACTGGTTGAAAGATGGTGTAGGAAACAAGTCATTCTCTGTGAAATTGAAGGTAGTGAGGTGGTTCTCTTTCTGCTTCCCTCTGTCCTTTTGCTCTTTTAGCATTACGCTTCCTTCCACTAAATTCATCTCCTGTAAATTCACGGACAGGTACCTAGGAGACTCCAGACCTGGCTAATAGCTACAGGTTAGAGGGGTAAGATATAATTAATTATTCCTTACTATGAATCCACTATATTTCCTTCCAGGGCATTAATTCAGACTCAGGTTATGCTTCTCTGGGCAGTGGCCAGAGGAATTCAGACCACAGAGTACAGAGAGCATAAGGTAGTAATAACTCTATTCACCCAAACCACTTTGCCTGAAAGGACCCATTCACTGCTGTGAACAGGCCTGAGATGTGACCAGAAGGTGGGACTTCCTAGACTGACTGCATCATTTCTCACCTCCCAGAACAGTATCAGACCATAGAATTCTCTATAAATCAGGAAAGCTATTGAAAAACAGCTTGGAACACCATTTCTACATATTCCCGCAAGCATTAGAACCCTCTCTAGGTCTTGCATTGACTTAGGATTCTGCTAGCTTCACAAATGATGTACTTCCAAACTCTGTATTCATTTTACTATTTTACATTTAAGAGAAGACCTCGAAAATAAGTTTAAAAATATACAAAGAATTGGACAAAAAGAATTCAGGTTTCAAAAAAAAAATTGTTAACTGAAAATTCCAACAGACTTTTCATTTTGTCATTTTGAGAAGATAAAAATAAACTGTTTCTTAAAAAAAAAAAGAGAGAGAGAGAGAAGATGAAGGATAATGAAGATGATAAATTTCAGTATATTTTTCCCTTTATTGTTGTTCAGCCCCCTTAAGGTTCTTAATTTTTAATCCTACATTTCACATTCAAACACTGTATGACATTTAATTATTTTATTAAATTGTGTTAACAACTTGAAAATATTTCTCTGCAGCTGATATAAGGCATCTCAAACATTCTGCCAGCAACATTATCAATGCAAAGTATTTTTTTAACCTATTATCTTTAAGAAGTAAATTTCTTGATGTGGGAATGGTTCTTTGTCACAGAGTGAACAGTCATGTTGAAAGTATTTTTTAGTTGCTTTCCTCATTTGATATGTCTCTTATACACGTCCTTGTACAATTAATTCCATCTTGGACTTCGTATAGTTTCTAGTTTCTGAACACCTTCATCTCTTAAACCACATAGTTAGAATATCTTGTTAATCTCATGGGTCATGAGCCATTTTTTGATAACTAGTAGAAAATTAGATTCCTAAAAATTAATGGACATATGCATCTCATGAACTTAGCTGAGAACTCTTAAGCCTTGAAATATCTTAAAATCTCAGCATAGGTCCTGGCCAAAGCTTCCAGTTTTTACCAACACGAAAATGTATTCATTCACTCAACCCATCTCTATTGAATCCCTAATGTATGCTGGCACCTTGTTGGGCTCTGTTCCAGAAAATTTTTGAGAAACATCTTAAGAAATATTAAAGAACAAAAAGGAGCCAATAGGAAGGGATAATTTAAATGTAGAAAAAAAAAATGACTGAAGAACCTATACTCCAGGTTTAAGTGGATTACTTGGAGGAGGAGTAAGCAGAAGGAGTTTAGAAATCTGTCCCTTCTCATTAGTTTCAATGTGGAGTGACCATATTTTCAGCTCCTGAGGCCCTTTATAGGAGCTGTGGGCCTAGACGCTTTGAGATCTCCGCTAGTGCTAGTTGCTTTCCCTGACTTTTCTCCTCTCCCTCTGCCCCCTCAACCTGGTTCAGTATTGAATCAGTTGGAAAATTAAATTACTCACCCCCTTAAAGTCAGCTCCCATATATTTCTTTCTCCTCCTGCCTCAGAGTACAGTTCAGTTCTTTAAGAGACTTGCCTCTGAATGAAGCTAGCGTAGAATTCAAACATTCAAGAGAGAAACCTGTCAGTTTCAGACCTCGAAGGAGAGCTTCCCTGTAAGATCAAGGATTTTGACCTCTGGGGTCTCTCCATCTCACCTTCATCCCTTTCTTTTAATTCTCTGTTTAAAAATAATAGTAAAAAATGCTTTTCGGAGCAGGCAGAGCAGTGAATCCGCTGGTTCCACGTCTGCTATAAGAAGCAGATTTTTGCACAGGGATAAGGTTACCGCTGGCAGCCCAAAACTCCAGCGGTGTGGCGGTTCAGACGCTGGGCTCCTCCCCTCCCCCGCCGACGAGGAGAGGCTCACAGACGGGTGCAAGTAGACAAGTAGCTGTTTTTATTGAATACAGAAGCTCCTTGAAAACTCTGTGGACTCTGGGGCTCTCCTGCAATTCCTTTCATTCCCAAAGTGCTGGAGCCAAGCACGCGTCCCCCGTAACTCCCTCCCATTTCTTCTCCGGGATTTGGATAGGAGAGGAGGGAGGAGAGGAGTGGGGAGATGGAGGGTGGTTGGTGGGCTGGGCTTGCGGGGAGACCTGATTCTCCGGCAAAGGAAAGGGGGGCGGGCTCGGGGCCGTCCGCTAGGCGTGTGATTGGGTCTGACCTTCAGCGGGCTTGTCAGTTTCGCCCGGGGTAAGGGGGGCGCGGGAGGGGAGTGGGCGGGGGAGGGGGCTGCCCGGAGCCTCTCGTCCGGCCCACTGACGGCATGAAGCCTTTAGGGGCACGCAGTCCTCTCAGATTTTTGGTTGAAGCCCCTCATCTGCCGTCAGTCTGAAGGCAGGGCCCCGCAGAGGACAGATCGGAGGGTCCCGATCGGCGGGGCCAGCCGAGAGGGAGAGGAGGGGGCGAGAGACAGGAAGGAAGCAAACCATCAAATTTAAGAAAAAGCCCTTTGACTTTTTCCCCCTCTCCCTCCCCAATGGCTGTGTAGCAAACATCCCCGACGATACCTTGGAAGGGACGAAGTAGGTCTGCAATCGCGATTTCGTGGGTTGAGTTCACAGTTGAGAGTGCGGGGCTCGGAGATGGAGCGGTGGTCCTCTAGGTGGAAAACGAAACGGTGGCTCTGGGATTTCACCATAACAACTCTCGCACTGACTTTCCTCTTCCAGGCTAGAGAGGTCAGAGGAGGTAAGAAAAAATGGTTTGGGGGAGGTGGGAGATTGCTGTCGGTCTTTCTCATTCTGTGCCCCTCCCCCCTTCCTTCTTCCAACCCCTCCCCCGCAAACAATTCTCTCAAATAAAATCCAGATTGTAGCTGCCACCAGGTTGGAAGTGAAGACTGGTGAGAGAGATGGATGTAGGCGGGACAGTAATGGGAGAAGAGGTAGCAGGAAAAAAGATCTGTCAGGCACAGAGCCTGCTGAAATGCCCTTCACCACCTTCCAGGGGCTTTGAAAAGAGGAAAAATATTACCTTGAACACAGAGGCAGTTGTACAAAGCTTTTGTCTGAGGAAAGGTCCTTAGACTACCTTTGAACACATCTGGTTTCTGCAGATTCTAACTAATGGAAGTCTTTTTTAAAGGTGAGCTGAGGAGAGAATATAGAGAAAGGGCATAGAATGAGCCTTGATAAAGTTCTTTGTCTGGAACAAAGTGAGAAACAAGCTGTTTTAAGGATTTGAGAGAGACCAGGGGGAATGAATCTTGAAGACTGAGAATACTTTGTGTGTGTGTGTGTGTGTGTGTGTGTGATCTTGAAGAGATAGCAAGAGGGAAAAAATGGCAGATTAAAAGAAATGGATGGAGATAGGAAGAACACTCTTCCCGGGATTTTGCACCTTCCTCCCCTCTGTGACCCCCCACCCTCAACTTCTTCTTGCAGGTTGGACGTGCAGTTCTCTTGGAGAATGATGAAACTCGCCAAGCAAATGGGGTGGGGGCGGAGGAATAGGGATTGGAAGGAAGGGGAGGGGGCGTGGGGTGGGATGGGAGGAGAGAGGTAAGGAAAAGTTCCTACGTGGCACCACCAAATATTCAATGACCAGACCTGCTGGGAAGACTGCAGCTCTGTCAGTACCCGAGGAGGGAGAGCGACTTCACTCCTCCCCTCCGCCTCCTCCCTCCCCTTCCCCCGCCCTTTCCCGCAAAGGCATCTGGCTGGAGCGGTCCGTTAGGTGCTGTAGACACGGCTGGCGGGAGGACGGTCTCCTTTGGAGTTAAGGGAGCCCAAACAGTTTATAGTAGGAGAGCAAGCTTTGTCGGGGTGTGCAGAGAAGTAGGGGTAAGAAGGAGGGCGGCGATGATTGGCTGAGGGAGAAACAAATTGTCAACCCCAAAGGCTCAGGCTTTAGCAGAAACCTGAGTCTGATCCTGGTGGGTGCCAAGATCTGAGTTCTCCTTTGTGGGAGTTAGCGCTCCCGGAGGCCGAACTCTGCGAAGCCAGGTCTGTATTTCTTCCCCACACTTTGTGATTGTTCACCTTCCTGAGGAGCAGGCAGGGATGGCTTATTCCTCTGTGACTTTTCCTGGCGAATAGTACAGTCAGAGACTCATTAGGACTATCTTTGAATTTTTGAATAAGTCATGCTGATTCATTCATTTCTACATTTTAAAAGATAAATAGAAGAGTCTTGAAAGTGAAATCTATCAAAAGTTTGCACTTTACCTTTGGTACCTGGTCACCAGCGGGATTGGTCGGTTCTGTCCTCAGGTCTGCCCTCTGCTGGTTTTCTTTATTATTTGGAATTAAAGCAACTGCCTCAGGATATAAGGCCTCCTAAAATCCTTCTAAGTACAATGATCCTGAAAAAGGACACTTGATTAAGGAAGAACAGGTATACTGTTTCCTTTTGAACTTTTCCAGCTATTTCTTTCGTCCAAACTTGGGACAAGTATCATAATGGCAGCTTTTTGTTTTTAATATGGAAACTAAGACTTTCTTCAGTGAAGACAGATGCACTGTAAACTCGAGAGACTTATAGGTATTCAGGGATTATTTCACTGAAGATGTTTCACTTCCACACGGGGGCTTCTTTAAAGCTCTTAGGAGATCAGAAAGGTCAAATTTATACACTTGTGATGCATAATTTTCTCATTTAAATCTAGCTGCATACCTAAAACTCTTTTAAACAAAACATCTTGGTACCACATCAAATAACTGGTGGTAAAAGAAACTTCTCTATTATTACAAAACCATCTAAAGTGAGAAGTAGGGAACTTTAAAGATCATGTTGTAGTTTCTGTTTGTTATTTTTGATGAAATATCTTGAAAGCTATATGGTTATTTGTATCTTCACATTGTTTAAGATTTGGTGTTCATTTCACCAAATTGCTAGGTGCTTATTCTTTAGAAGGAAACTATATTTACTTAAACCTACTTTTGTAGGCATTCTTACCACCTAATGAAATTCAAAAAGGAAATACTATATTAATGCTTAAAAAGGAAACACTAGCCTGAATCATCACACAAAGGAAAAATAAACTTAGTGTCCATCCAGTTCTCATGCTAGCCTTTATATTTGCAATTGATGTAACATTGAGTTAGTTTCTAAATAAGGTATTGTATACCAGAATTATACTATATATATATACTATATAATATACTATATATTTGTATTTATATATAATACTATATATTATATATTTGATTTCTCTGAGTTGCAGTGGTATGATCTGACTGTTAAACTGAAAGATAATTTAAAGATAACTTTTATCTAAAATTTGTATTTCTTGGATTAAAAAATGCTTAAGTCTAAAAAGTTCTGGGTTCATAATAAATTGGACTCTAAAAATATGCAGTAAAAATATGTAGTCAGGATCCTGATGCATCTTACAGAGAAAACCTTACAAAGAAAATTTCTTGGAGTGAATGAGAAGAAAGTCAGTGAATTCACACAGTCATATTATTTTACTTTGCAAATCCAAACTCTGTAATTTAGTAATCTTTAACTTACTTTAAAAATTTTTGGTATTTATTATGGTTTAATAAGAAGAAAAGAGTAAGCATTATTTCTTATATTTATTTGCATTAACTTCAGGATCATATTTCATATACTTGCTTATGGTTAATATAAATGTTTTATCTCATGAATTTATAGATTTCATATTCAGTTAGTTCAGTACTTATTAAGATAGAACCTGAAATTTACCTGGAATTTATAGTGACTATAACTCATGACTGTGTTCAGATTGGTGGTTTTATGATAGATGGTTTTAGCAGTTTTTAAAGGAGTTAAGCTAAATTGAGTAAAAAGAAAATATAATATCTGACTGAATCATTTTGTTGCTAATTAAAATGGTATTCTACCTTTGGTGGTTGAGCCAATACTGTGCCTTGCAAAACGTTGATTAATTTTATGAAGAATTTTCGAAGCTTGTCAGTAGTTGGTAGTGATTCCTGCTGAAGTGTTTTGAGTGCCTGGGATCAGCAGGTGAAATGGTGCTGGCTTCCAGAGTATGTGCTAATCCAACTTTGGGAAGAGATCAAGCTTGTCCCTTAGGTTACTCAATCAGAAATCAGTTAAAAATCAGATATGCTTCTGATAGCAAATGAAGTATCTTCTATGATTATTAATATTGTGTTTTCATTTGTTTTTTAAAGCAAAATCAACAAAGTCTGTAATAAACACTGAAAAAAAGTAGGTAGCTCATGAGAAACATCTTCCTGAATCTTTTATACAGATAACCTTAGTTTAGGTGGCACATATATATTCAGTTAATTATAGACACTTTCACAAAATTGTCTATTAGTTTTAATATTAAGTATATTAATATTTTAATGTGACAACTTTATAATTAATACTTTGTTAAAATCTATAAAAATAATTCTGTAAGAGGTATACACAGAGTTTTAAATAAAATTATGAAGTTGCAAAATGAGAAATGTATATATCTAAATAGTATGATTGCTTATGATTTATATAATTAAATTTTAGCTTCTATGTTTGCTTCGATTTGTGACTAAAATTGAAGGGGCACATTATTCAAGTTATCACTAAAATATAGCAAGGCAAATATGGCCCCCTTTTCAAATTTGTGGGTAGGATTTCTGACAAAAAATAAGTAGTTGTCTTTCTATTTTTAAATTTTGTTTCTTTTCTGAGACATTTTTCTTCGCTCTGGTTAACTTATTTAGGCACTACCTATGTAGTGATAATGAATGGATTTGAATCAAGTTTCAGTGAGAGTGTGTAATAAAAAGCTGAATTTTTCAAAAGAAGAAAAGGTATTTAGATTCTTTTAAAGAGAATGCTAGAGATAGAAATTCTTATAAAAATTGCAACTCCATACTACCTTCTCACTTTACTAATGAGGAAACTAAGGCACAGAAAAATTCTTAACTGAATCCTGTCTCTAAAAAAACTATATTCATATAATAGTCAAGATTTTCCATAAATGAGTAGGATGAAATCTGCAAAAATGATAAAGTATCTTTAAATAATAGTAGTCTGAGACTTAATAGAATAAACAATTATTAATTTGTATGTATTTGTGAAATGTAGAATCACATATATTGCTTAAATATATGTGCTGGAGTTTAGATTAGTGAGGATAGATTAAGTGAAAATGATGAATCAAAGAAACACAGGAGATTATAGAACATATTTAATAATTCCTCAATGTTCTAAATTTAGATATAGGTAATTTTTGATAATTTGTATTATTAATATACCTAATTATGTGATTCTATAAGATCTGTATCAATGTAAAAAGTGTAACAGTTTATAAAATATTTTTGTATACATTTGTTGCTGGATTATGAACATAGTTTTTTTTTTTCCCTCTCTAAAGTTCCTAATAGAGGACCCAGTACAACTTTGAATTTTCAGGAAGCTAAGAAAGTTATATGTTTATTTCAAATAAGACAAATAATGTCAAATTTCTCTTTTCATGTTGATTTTATATTGATTGGGTGATACATATTATATCTAATTGTATGTTTTTTATTAATAAGTCAGATAATGAATTGATTTTTACTTGATACGGGTTATTTGTTTAACAGATAACCTTTTTTCCAAACAAGCAGTCAGCTTTGGGAAAAAAATAACAGATGCGCTTAGTAGTGCAAATTCTAATTCAGGTTTTTCCTTTTGGATTGTCAAAGTGTCTAAAAGTACATAATCACCTTTTACTTTGGGAATAAATGGATAGTTAATTTATAGAGAAATACTTCCTTTTCAGGGGCTACCATGATATGCGGTGCTGACAATGGCTAAGATAGAGCTAGTATTTCAACCATGAAGTTTTTTCCTCTCTTTCGGGAAATTCAGTACATGTCCTTAAGGTCCTGAAGAAGATACTAAGGAAATTAATAGTTCTACATATGACTAACTCTGTTTTATATGAATACAGGGTTTTATACATATTGACCCAGCCCTATCATTCAATATAATTTTTAGTGATGATGTTTAGGTATTTAAAAGCCAGAATCATATTATATCCTAAATGCACTTTTCTTCCTGTCCACCTTTGGAGAAAGTGCAGTTGGTTTGTGATCTTAGGAATTCAAGGGAACTGCAGAGTTGGGACTGAGGGCTGATCTGCATTTCTGCTTTTACTCCTCCACTTCTCCCATTTAATACTGGGGAAATGTGACCTGAGCTGGAAGTGGTGAGAGAAAATCAAACTTTTTTTTTTTTTGAGCATTGAAGTTTTGTCCCTTAGCAAAGAAGAGAGGTACACACAGGTGCTATAAAAAGTTACATTGCTTCTTACGCTTTCTTCCTGAAGAGTCTATTTTAAATGCAGTTTTCAATGTATACTAAAATTACACTATAATGAATTTCCTAAATTTGGACTTTTTTCTACTGATTTCTTTTGCAATTAAATTCAGAACCCAAAGGGATTTGCTTTTTTTTTTTTTTTTTAACTACCTTCTGTATTCTAATGTATCTATTTATTTCTCCTTTTAAAACCCTAATATGCTTTTATTTTTATAGATAATTGTGATTTTTTTTTTTTTTACTTTCAGTTGTGTCAGAACTCAACGTGAACAATACTCTTGGGTAGAGAAGATGAAACAATTTTAAAGTGATTTAGTGAGCAGTATCTATTTATCAGTTGCAGTCTTTGGCCTACTACTGACTTGGCTAGTGGTTCTTTAGACATTGGCTGATCACCAGACCTACTGTTATCTGGTAAAATAAACTCTTTGCTTGCTGCGCATGGAATTAGAGACAGTGCTATTAATTTAGTAGAAAGAACTCAGAGAAAAGAAAGGTTATCGTATTTCAGAGTAAGAGACCAGTTTAAATACGACTTGACAATTGAGAACTAAAACAAACCTGTGTAAAAGTGCTTCAGCACAATCAACTTTTGCAATCCCTCAAACCTTCATTTTCTTTTCTTTTTCTCCTTAAAAAGCATTTCTTTCTTATTTTAACCAAATTTAATTGCTCTTGAATGGCCCTGTACTGTACAGTCCAATGAAGGTCCCTATTCATAGAACTTGAGCGTATAGGATGTCAGTGGAAGCGTCCTTCCTCTATCTGACTGGTAAACTCACATCCGGGCTTATAGGACCAAACCTTAGACTGTATGAGGCAGTTGGCTTTCCTTTCTCACTCAGACTTTAACAAACAATTTCCCGAAAGGATGACTACTACAAAAGAGCAGTAGTTGCAATTCCTGACAAAACTAGTAAGAAGCTCTAGCACATTTTCCTACTTTGTGCTCTTAGGTACCACTGCGGAGAGTCGTAAGTATTAGTGGTGCATGCTAAGTCACTTCAGTTGTGTCTGACTCTGCGACCTTATGGACTGTAGCCCACCAGATTCCTTTGTCCATGGGATTCTCCAGGCAAGAATATTAGGGTGGGTTTTGCTGTACCCTCCTCCAGGGATCTTCCTGACTCAGGCATTGAACGCAGGTCTCACGTCTCCTGCACTGGCCAGCAGATTCTTGACCACTAGCGCCACCTGTGGTATTTGCCCTTAACTCTCTTTTCAGACTAACTGTGAAGTACAGCCTTCTACTTGCTGTCACTCTTTGAATGCTGATGAACCTTCAAAATACTTCACTGGTTTTGAGGACAAACGTATTGTACAGATGGCCTAGCATGATGTAGAGTGCCGTTCTGTATGTCTCAGACTCAGGTTTCCCACTCCAACATCATGCACCCTGCACACTAGGCATGTTAAACCTCTTGACCGTCTTCTCCCCTGTCCTGGAACGCATTATTCTTTTTTGCCTGGAATGTATTTTTCCTTCTCATCCATCTAGCAGATACTTTCTCATACTTCAAAATTTAACTCAAGCTGCCTACTCCAGACAGATATAGAAGCTCTAACACTGAATGCATATGTCTCCTTGTAAGCATTTTTGTATAGAATCTCATTCATTCTGACAGTTGTCTTAGAAGTAAGCTAATACTACCATCTCTATTTTACCCATAAGGAAACTGAAAAACAGATAAGTTAATTGTCCTACTTAAGACCATACAGCTACTGTGTGACAGATCCAGGATTTGAACCCAGACAATCTTGCTCCAGAGCTCTTGCTTTTGACCATCTGCCCATGTTTACTTTATTGTGTATTCTTTTTATATATAAATAGTTTTTAAAAATAATTTTATTTATTTCTTTTTTGGTTGCCCTGGGTCTTCAATGCTGTACACTGGCTTTTTCTCGTTGAGGTGAGCGGGGGCTACTCTTCGGGGCTACTCTTCATTTCTGTGCCCTGGCTTCTCACTGCAGTGGCTTCTCTTGTTACAGAACACAGGCTCTAGGCACGTGGGCTTCAGTAGGTGCAGCATGAAGGCTCAGTAGTTGTGACTCACAGGGTCTAGAGCACAGGCTCAGTAGTTGTGGCACGCAAGCTTAGTTGCTCTATGGCATGTGGTATGTGGCATGATCTTTCCTGGATCAGGGATCAAATCTTTGTATCCTGCACTGGTAGGCAGATTCTTATCTACTGCACCACCAGGAAAGTCTTATTGTATATTCTTAACGCTTTTGCACAGCCTCCCTGACTATGCTTATGATTATGGTGCCTTGGGGCCTAGCAATAATGCGCAAATCATGCAGCTGTAACCATTGTAAATATCATGTTAATTGTGCAAATAACTTGAATGCTACCAAGGAAAAATATAAAGAGATTTTGGTGAAAGATGATGTCATAATTCAAGTGACTCTTCAGCTTACGCTAAATTTCAATGGTGAAGGACCTGTCACTCATCCCATTTTAGGGACAAATCTAAGCCTTAATGATGGCAGAAAACCAAAGGGCAGTGGATGGAAGCTAGCATGTGTTACTTTATTCCTTTGACAAAGGGGAAATTGACAGCTTTGTCTGTAGGTGTTCAAGGTTCAGCTTGGGGTTGGCCTGGTTTCATTAAGTAACAGGGACACTTACAAATTGCTGCCTGTTCTAATCAGGATCTATTACAAGGAACAACAGTTCTATTCCACTTTGGGGGATTGATGTATGGGAGTAAGCTTATTACCTTCAGTATAAAGTGTCAGATGTGATTATCTAAAAGCTGTTTGAATGTAATCAGCTAGGGGAATGTAACTGAAAGATACATGGTCTGCAAAAAAAAAAAAAAAGGACACATTATAATTATTTTAAAAGTTCTTCATTTATATATTAGCCTTCCTCTAGGAGTTGCTGGAGGGTAAAGACTGTGATTTAGTTTTCTTTCCCTAGTGTCTGCCAAGATGCCAGAATGAACACAGGATATGATATAGTCACCATTTAGATTACTAATTACCTTCTTGCTTTGCTCATCAGACTGGAACAAGGTTAAAATCTAGTTAACTTGGAGTGGTGTAAAGTGACCTCCTCATGTCATGTTGTTAACAGTGATTAGAGTCCCCCTCCCTCTTTTTCTTTACTCACTCTCTGAAAGTGAATAAATTGCTACTTCTTTCCAGCTTTCCTCATTTGGAAAATAGTTTTGCACATTCTCTCCAAAGATATTTTTATATACTTGAAGCTTTCAGTTGACCATACTATCTCTAAAACTGTAGTTTGCTTTAACATAGTAGTATGACTGATAAAATGCTATATGAAGTTATATTTTTGCTTTGACAGCAACATAAATCATCATTTCACTTGTCTATTGGTGAACAGGAAAGTTTAATTCAAATTTGATTTCAATCTGTAAAAGTAATAATTGAGAAAACCCTGTTGTATATCATTTTTCAAACCTTTATTTCAGTTTTGTATGATATTAAGGGTTGTCTAATTTTGCTTAATGACTATTAGGAAAAGTAGCCTATCTATATTTATTGCATTATGATTATTTCAGTAAGATAGTTCTTCAAGTTAGAAAGCAAATTGCATGTTGCATATATAATTATGTTATTATGAAGTACCATCTTTAAGAAGGAGTACTTAAAATTTCAAGTGCTTAATAAGATTAATAGTCTATAGCCATAGAATTGTTTTGGATAAAAATATATTTTTAATATTCTATTCCTATCCATTGTATATTTTAGTTCCACTAAAATCATCAGGATGAGTATCTTTATCTGCTTTATTTCGTGTGCCCTAAGCATGCAGATTGAAACCTATCACATAGTAAACATTTGGAAAATTTTTGTTGAATAAGGTAAAGATGTTGACTGTAGCTCAGATGAATTGCTTTTCAATAACTTAATCGATAACCTGAGATAGGATATAAATTATGTAAATAAGTTGTTGGCAGTGTCTGTGGAATATACTTAACAGATTTTTGCTGATACTGTTATGATTTCTTGGAAATGGCTGTCTCTGTTTTGTCTCCAAGCAAACTATGGTCTTTATGATGAATACTCTCCCAATCTGCTTACCATTACTTTTTTTACACAGAGTTTAGTTATTATCTCCTCTAGGAATACCTCTTCTTAACCATGGAGACTAGGATAATTGACCTTGTGTAGCATCCTAAAGCACAGAAACCTTATCATAGAATGCCATCTAGCACTATACCTGGAGTATAACAGATGGCCAGTAAACATTCATTGAGTGAATTAATGAGCTCATAATTAAGACATTTTTATTAAAGTCAATAAGACAGGAGTACTCAATTATGGCTTGATATCACAATCATTTCCAGTCCCATCCCTGTGCATATTGATTGAGTAGACTTTGTACAGAATCCAAGCATAACTGCTTTATAAGGCTATACATATAATTTTGATGCACAACCAAGGATTCATGAACCTTCTGAAATAGGAAATAAATGTATATAAAAATGAGGATTGCCTAGTTTGTATTACAGTGTACTGGAAGTCAAGTGAAAGATTATTTATCTGCTATGTGCAAATCTTCTGATACATACCTTATTGTCAAACAGAAGTGGTTCTGCATAAAATAATATAAGTAGATCAACTGATCATGATATTGATAATGCTTTTTAAAGAAAATCCTCCTCTTCATAGCATGTAACAAACTAAATGCTAATAAATATTTCTCTTCTCAACTTAAAGTCAAATTATTATAATGAAAACATAATTTTAGTTTTATAATAGCATATTTTAATAGCTTTGGGCTTCCCTGGTGGCTCAGCTAGTAAAGAATCTGCCTGCAATGCAGGAGACCTGAGTTCCATCCTTGGGTCTTGGGAAGATCCCCTGGAAAAGCGAATGGCAATCCAGTCCATTATTCTTGCCTGGAGAATTCCACTGGACAGAGGAGCTGCAGGCTACAGTCCATGGGGTCACAAAGAGTTGGACATGACTGAGTGATTTTCACTTTCAATGGATTTGACCACTTATAAATCAGACTTTATTTTCTTGGGCTCCAAAATCACTGCACATGGTGACAATAGCCATAAAATTAAATGATGCTGATGAACCTGGACAGCATATTAAAAAGAAGAGACATCACTTTGCCCACAAAGCTCCCTATAGTCAAAGCTATGGTTTTTCCAGTAGTCACATACAGATGTGAGAGTTGGACCATAAGAAAGGCTGAACACCGAAGAATTGATGCTTTTGAACTGTATTGGAGAAGACTCTTGAGTGTCCCTTGGACTGCAAGGAGATCCAACCAGTCCATCCTAAAGGAACTTAGTTGTGAATATTCATTGGAAGGACTGATGCTGAAGCTGAAACTCCAATACTTTGGCCACCTGATGTGAAGAGCCAACTCATTGGAAAAGACCCTGATGCTGGGAAAGATTGAGGACAGGAGGAGAAGGGGGCCACAGAGAATGAGATGGTTGGACGGCATCACCAACTCAATGGACCTGAGTTTGAGCAAACTCTGGGAGATAGTGAATGACAGGGAAGCTGAATGACAGGGAAGTCTAGTATGCTGCTGTCCATGGGATTGCAAAGAGTCAGACATGACTAGAGACTGAACAACAACAACAAAATCAAAAATGCCATATGCCGGGGTCCAGCCCCGGCTGATCCAGGGTATTCGAAGTGGGGATGGAGTTGGCGACCTATTTATTTAAATATTTTATCAAAGATATAAAGAGTAATAGAATGAGGATAGCTCAGTAGGAAAATTCAGTGGAGAAAAGAGGCTGAGTAGCTTGGTTTATGTGGGAGACCAATAAAACTTCAAGACAAGAAGCTTGCACCACTTATGCAGGCCGCAGGCGTCCTTCCGTTCTCCCGAAGGAGAGGAGACACTGAGGCCTCCCCGGTCGGATCTTAGAAGCCCAGGCAAAATTAGTAAGCTTGGTGGGTTCCGCGCTCCAGATGGAGACTCAACCAGAGTGAGAGAGAGAGAGCGACATGGGGAGACCAGTCTTTTGAGGAACTGATCCCAATTCTTTTTTTTCCAGAGTTTGTTTTTATACACTGAGATGTTATACAAAAGTCACGCGGGGACGGCAGTCCTGACTTTTATTAAAGTCAGGTGCTTCACACAAATGTATACAGAGGTCTTAGGGGTGTTACATCATCTTCTGGCCAGGGGGGGCCTGCTGACAATTTACAACCCTCTCCTTGTGACAGCGGTCAGTCAACACTTATTTCTCCAGGGGTGATTATTCTTAAAACAGATATCACTCAAATAAAGTTACATTCCTATAGGGTGAGGGTGTAGTGGGTTTTAGTTAAGGAAAGAATATGCTTGGCCTAACTCTAACGTGATTTACATCAAAGGTTAATACTTATTTCTTCTATATATTCATTAATGTGTGTAAGGGCAGGGGATGTGGAGTCTTAGCAACAAACATTGGCTCAACAAATGAAAAACCCTTCACCAATACAATTTCTAATCAGCCCATTATACTTATACTAATAGTTTTCTAACTTTTCTAAGGAACCTGTTTTTAGAAGGTTTAAAGCATCTAGTGCCTCTCACGGTTGGGAGGCTGTGAGCAATCACATGTGGTCGGACAAGCCTGTCAGGCAGGCTAGAAAACCTTCAGAGGAGTTTGTAGATTGAAACACTCCTATCACGCCCAGGAATTACTATTAACTGGAGCTCTAAGTTAACTCCTTCTCCAAAAGAGGTGGTGGGGGACAGCCCCCTGTAAAGTCAGAGGTGTAGGGGAGAGCACAAAGTAGTAAAGTAGGCAGGCTCTGGTTATGGGGGCAGATGCTCGAGGATTTCCAGGGGGACTCCTGAGGCTCGATCCCGCCTTTGCGTATGTTGAGCCTCCTTCCTCATGACCTTTGTCATGGGCGGAGTGCCTCATGCCGGCCCCCAACAGCCATACTTTTCAAATATTACATTTTCAACTGGTGTTTCTTCTTCTGTTACCATTCTCAAAGTTGTGACTTTATTTCTGCTTTCAATTTTCAGTATATAATGCTTTTTATGATATGAGAAAGTTCAGGATTAAAGTTGTTTAATAACTGAGAAAATTAAATGATCCCCTTCTTTGTGCAGTCACTGTGTTAGGTGTCAGGACTACAAAGATGGTAGTTCAGGCTCCATTCTCATGGAGTATGTGTGTTACCAGGAAAGTGCTGGAGTGGAGGGTATGGGGAGGGACCACGTAACATAAGACCATAAGGGTATATTTCCTGCATAGAATGGAATGACATGACTAATTTAAAGATATAGAGAGGCTGCCAAGTTGGCATGGTCAGCACATACTTTCATATCTGTACATGACTAGATGGTTCCAACTGATTGCAACCATTGGATTCTCTGACAAATAACCAGGGAAGTAGAGCAATGCAGCTTTTTTCTGGATTATTTAATCTACTGTAAAGTGAACTGACATTCTCAATGGTAAATAGTACAGTTGAGTCACAGTTGATATGGAGTTACGGTCATGATGAAGTTGAAAAATGAATGAATAAATAATCTTCCTATTTTATAAAGGAGTATGATAAGCAACCATGTACACATTTATAAAGTCTATTATGAGACAAAGTAACCTAATATTTTTAAACCTTACAATGTGATTGTTCTTGTTATTAATCAAATTATAGCATGTTTTAGAACATAAAGTGTAAATAGTGATTTTTGTTTCTGAAGATTAATATGTTGGACCAAAACCTCTGTTTTATTTGGTTGGGAATAAGTTACTTATTATAAGCATTTTTAACTTATAATGATTTCTTTCATGGAAAGTTATATCAAATAGAGTTTTAAAAATATATCATTAATTTAGTTATAGTTTAAAATGACATTGATAGTCTGTCAACTCCCAAAGTTTTATTGTTACTACTCTAGACCTTTCCCCTGAACTTCCCCTAAACTTCAGACTCCTAAACTCATTCAACTGCCTATTCAGCTGTTTCCAGTGGCATTTACTAAGTCATCTCAAAATTAGCATGCCTAAAACTGAACTGCAGAACTCCAGCCCTAAGGTCCATTCATCACAGTCTTCCCTGTCTCAGTTAATGGCAACACAATCAATCATGATGTTTGAACTAAAAACGTTGGTGTCATCTTTGACTCCTTTTCTCTCATACTCCACTCTGGTCTGCTGTCTTCAGAATATATCCATAATATCACAAAGTAATTCATCTCTCAGCCCAAGAAAACAGTATCAACAAAATTTTACATCTAGAAGATTGCAATTGCTCCTTCTCTGCACTCTAATTCTACTCCAGTGTCCCAAGAGTCTGTTAACATAGCAGTCACAGTCTTCTGAAAAATTAGTTAGCTGATGTTCTTTCTCTCTCTTTAACTTTCAGTGGTTTTCCATTTCATTTGCAATTAAATCTAAACTCCTTGAATATCCCACAGGACCTATACAAGCTGCCTTCAACATGCCCTCATTGTTACTTCTCTGACCTCATCTCTTACATCCTTTTATTTCCTTGGCTGGAGACATATTTGTCTCCTTGCATTTCCTTCAGTGTCTTAGGTCAGCTCCTATTTCATGTTCTTTGCACTTACTAGTCTCTTTGCTTTCAATTCCACTGCATAAAAACCTTAAGGTAGAGGAAGAGCTTATGCCTTTTCCGAATTTACCCAAACCTTATCTTTTTGAGGCTTTTCCTGTCTTACATATATTAAAATCCATATCACCATAACCCTTCTTATATTCATTCACTGACTTATTTTTCTCCTTTATTGTTGTTCAGTTGCCCAGTTGTGCCTGACTCTTTGAGACCCCATGGACTGCAGCATGCCAGGCCTCCCTGTCCCTCACCATCTCCCGAAGTTTGCCCAAGTTCATGTCCATTGCATCAGTGATGCCATCCAGCCATCTCATCCTCTGATGCCCTCCTCTCCTTTTGCCCTCAATCTTTCCCAGCATCAGGAACTTTTCCAATGAGTTGGCTGTTTGCATCAAATAACCAAAATACTGGAGCTTCCACTTCAGCATCAGTTCTTCCAATGAGTATTCAGGGTTGATTTCCCTTAAAATTCACAAGTTTGATCTTCTTGCTGTCTTCTTGCTGTCTGAAAGGAACTTTCAGAAGTCTTGCCCAGCACTACATTTCAAAGGCATCTGTCTTCTTTATGATCCAGCTGTCAAAACTGTATGTGACACTGGGAAGACTGTGACACTGGGAAGACCATAGTCTTGACGATACAGACCTTTGTCGGCAGAATAGTGTCTCTGCTTTTCAATACACTGTCTAGTTTGTCGTAGGTTTCCTGCCTAGAAGCAATTGTCTTCTGAGTTCATGGCTGCAGTCACCATCCGAAGTGATTTTAGAGCCCAAGAAGAGGAAATCTGTCACTACTTCCACCTTTTTCCCTTCTATTTGCCATGAAGTAATGGGGTCAGATGCCGTGATCTTAGTTTTCTTTTCATATTTAGTTTTAAGTTGACTTTTTCACTTTCCTCCTTCACCCTCATTAAGAGGCTCTTTATTTCCTCTTTGCTTTCTGCCATTAGAGTGATATCATCTGCACATCTGAGTCTGTTGATGTTTGTTTGGTCCATCTTGATTCTGGCTTGTAATTCATCCAGCCCAGCATGTCTCATGACAAACAGGGTAACAGCACACAACCCTGTTGTACTCCATTCTCAATCTTGAACCAATCAGTCGTTCCATACAGGGTTCTAACAGTTGCTTCTTGACCCACATACAGGTTTCTCAGTGGGAAGATAAGATGGTCCGGTATTCCCATCTCTTTAACAGCTTTCCACAGTTTTTCTTTTTTATGATCCACACAGTCAAAGGTTTTAGAGTAGTCGGTGAAACACAGGCAGATGTTTTTTTCTGGAATTCCCTTGCTTTCTCTGTGATCCAGCAAATGCTCGCAATTTGATCCCTGGTTCCTCTTCCTTTTCTAAACCCAGCTTGGACATCTGGAAGTTCTTGGTTTGCATAATTCTGAAGCCTAGCTTGCAAGATTTTAAGCATGACCTTACTAGTATGGGAGATGAGTGCAATTGTCTGATGGTTAGCGCATTCTTTAGTATTACCCTTCTTGGGAATTGGGACGAGGATTGACCTTTTCCAGTTCTGTGGCCACTACTGAATCTTCCAAATTTGCTGACATATTGAATGCAACACCTTGATGGCATCATCCTTTAGGGTTTTGAATAGCTCTATTGGAATTCCATTTCATCCACTAGCTTTATTAACAGCAGTGCTTCCTGAGACCAACTTGACTTCACACCCCAGAATGTCTGGCTCTGGGTGACTACACCATTGTAGTAACACGGTTCATTGAGATCCTTTTTGTACAGTTCTATGTATTCTTTCCATCTCCTCTTGATCTCTTCAGTGTCTCCTAGGTCTCTACCATTTCTGTTCTTTATTGTTCCCATCCTTGGGCAAAATGTTCACTTGATATTTAGTCTTTCTCCTTCTGTTGTTTTCTTCTAGTTTTATGCACTGTTCATTGAAGAGGTCCTTCTTGGCTCTCTGTGCTTTACTTTGGAACTCATCATTTAGTTGGATGTATCCTTCCCTTTCTCTGTTGCTTTTCACTTCTCTTTCTTCAGCCATTTGTGAAGCCTCCTCAGATAACCACTTTGCCTTCTTTTCTTTTTGTTTGCAATGGTTTTGTTCACTGCCTCCAGTACAATATTGCAGACTTCCGTCCATAGTTCTTCAGGCACACTGTTAACTAGATCTAATCCCTTGATTCTATTCATTACTTCCACTGCATATTCATAGGGGATTTGAAATAAGTTGTACCTGGCTGACCTAGTGGTTTTCCTTACTTTCTTTAGTTTAAGCCTGAATTTTTCTATGAGATGCTGATGATCTGAGCCACAGTCAGTTCTAGGTCTTGATTTTGCTGACTGTATACAGCTTCTCCTTTTTTGGCTACAAAGAATGTAATTAATTTGATTTTGGTATTGACTGTTTGGTGATGTTTGTGTGTAAAGTCTTCTCTTGTGTTGTCAAAAAAGGATACCTGCTATCACCAATGGATTCTCTTGGCAGAATTCAGTTATCCTTTGCCCTGCTTCATTTTGTTTTCCAAGGACAAACTTGCCTCTTACTCCAGGTATATCTTGATTTCCTACTTTTGCATTCTAATCCCCAGTGATGAATAGAACATCATTTTTGGGGTGCATTAGTTCTAGGAGGTCTAGTTCTTCACAGAACTGATCAACTTCAGCTTCTTCAGCATTGGTGGTAGGGGCATAGGCCTGGATTACTGTGATGTTGAATAATTTACCTTGGAAACAAACCAAGATCATCTGTCATTTTTGAGGTTGCACCCAAGTACCACATTTTGGACTCTTTGTTGATTATGAGAGCTACTCCCTTTCTTCTATGGAATTCTTGCCCACAGTAGTAGATATAATGGTCATCTGAATTAAATTTGCCCATTCTCTATTTTAGTTCACTGATTACTAAGATGTCAATGTTTATTCTTACCGCCTCCTGCTTGACCACGTCCAGTTTACCTTGATTCATGGACCTAACCTTCCAGGTTTCTATGCAATACTGTTCTTTGCAGCATCGGATTTTACTTTCATCACCAGACACATCTGCAACTGAGTGTCACTTCTGCTTTGGCCCAGTCGCTTCATTTTTTCTGGGGCTATTAGTAATTCTCCTCCACTTTTCCCCAGTAGCATATTGGACACCTTCTGACCTGGAGGACTCATCTTTCAGTGTCATATCTTTTTGTCCTTTTATACAGTTTATGAGGTTCCTACGGCAAGTATGGGGTGATTTTTATTCCATCCTCCAGTGGATCATGTTTTGTCAGAACTCTCTGCTATGACTTGTCCATCTCGGGTAGCCCTACACAGCATGGCTCATTGAGTTTTCCAAGCCCTTTTGCCATGTCAAGGCAGTGATCTATGAAGGGGATTTTTCTCCTTAGTTCTCCTCAAATATTTGTCATTTGTAAAAAAGTAATGACATTTAAATTAAGGGTTGAGATTTTATTTTAAGGCTTTATATAACATGTAGAATTAGATAACTTTGCAGTACAAATATTATTTGGACAGCTTCTAGGCCATATTTATCCAAATAATTCCCACATTTTTCATTTCATTTTACCTGTTTAGATATAGTCAATATAGAAATCAAATTCCACTTAGTAGAACATTTTACTTATTGGCTAGATACTGTGCACATTGATCCAGTTGTCTTGAGAGTTGTAGTTGTGTAGTAATTGTAATGGGGGTTTGTGCTTTGTTTTACTGGTTTAACAGAGCAGTGATCCAGGACTTGTAGTTACCTAGAAAGTAGCAGAGAGATGTTTCCCACTGAAGACCTAGAAAGCAATTACAGAGTAGGAATTATCAAGAAAATGTAAATATATGTTGCTATTCAAGTCAAATTTATTTATTGTTCCTGTGCGTGCTAAGTTGCTTCAGTCGCGTCCAACTCTATACGACCCTATGGACTTAGCCCACCAGGCTCCTCTGTCCCTGGGATTCTTCATGCAAGAATACTGGAGTGGGTTGCTATGCCCTCCTCCAGGGGATCTTCCCAATCCAGGGATCGAAATGGCGTCCCTTATGTCTCTTGCTTTGGCAAACGGGTTCTTTACTACTGCTGCTGCTGCTGCTAAGTCACTTCAGTCCTAATCAACACTACATCTGGGATTCTGTATTTTATGGATTTTTCTTAACCACTAAATAGGACAGAATTAGAATAAATTGTGACCAGTGGGACATGAATGCAATCGATTTTGATGGGAGTCATATTTTTCCATTAGTTCTACTCAGAATACTTTACTATATATTTTTTCCCTGACCTTTCCAGTTTTGAATTTTACTCTGTAGCTGATTTAAAAAAAAACAAAAAACAAAAAACTAGTATTTTCACGAAATTGTAAGAAAGTACATTTACATTTGATCATTGAGTTCTTATCTTCTGAAATGGTGGTACCAACAGGTTTGTTAGGTGTTTGATTTGATAAAATTAAATTAATTATAAAATTCCTAAAATTCTAGGCTCCTATTTTATATTGTCTTTGTCTATGTCATCCTTGATTTGATGCTATTCTTTGTTTGAGTATCAAATGCTTGTTTTTTTTCAAGAAGCATAAGACACTGCTTCTCCAAAATTTGAGTCTTGAGATGTTTGTATTTCATTCATTCTTTTCTTTTTTTTCTGTAGGGAAATATATTCTCTAAACATAGGCTTAAATGGCAAAACATTTAAGTTTATTATACAAACATACAAACCTAGGTATGTTTCCCAAACCTAGGAATATTTAATGTAAACTGCACAATTATAATCTTATTTACTTACAATTTACTAATGTATTCAAGCCTTTTATTTCTCCCATTTGCACTTTTTAAATTTTTTCTGAACACAGTGATTCGATTGCATAATATTGACAAAAAGTCTGGTAGTTTAAGCCAAAAAGAATTGTGTAGAGACTTAAAGCATGTATATGATTTATATTGACTTTATTTTTGCCATGCTATGTCACTTCAGTCATGTCTGACTCTTTGCAACACCACCCACCCCCGGCCCCATGGACTGTAGCCCGCCAGGCTCCTCTGTCCATGGGATTCTCCAGGCAAGAATACTGGATTGGGTTGCCATTCCCTCCTCCAGGGAATCTTCTTGATGCAGGGATTGAACCCTCATCTCTTATTCTCCTGCACTGGCAGATGAGTTCCTTACCACTAGTGCCTCCTGGAAAGCCTACTTGTGCCATATAGGCATTTAAAGATAAACTTTCATACCTTTTTAAAGATGGAAGAATCTAGGTTTATATGTTTTATTTTCTAATACTTCATGTTAGTTTATAATACAAGGTTGGTATGTGGCATGTGTGGGTTTGAAATAAATGAAGTAATAACATCAGAGGTCAGACATTAAAATATTAGCTTTTTAAAAATATTCTAATAACACATTAGGGTTAATCTAGAGTTATATTAATGTCTATGTGATACAAAGACAAAATTATTGAAAAGGAGACAATTTCAGTGATATCCGTGCTTTAATGTCAAGTTTCGTTGCAGGGTGGTAATGGGACAATGAACTTGACAGCTTAAGCGGTCAAAGTTTCAGGAAGCCTCCTAGGGTTGTATGTCCCTAGAATAACATAAGAACATGCTGGAGAGATTGCTAAGTATTGCATACTTTTCATGCATGATATCTAATGGATCTTTAGAGATTAAAAAAAAAAAACACCAAAAAGCTAAAAAACAGTTTTAGAGATAAAAAGTGTTCAGTCTTATACTCAACTGTTAAGAGATTTCCCAAGGTGGTCAGAGGAAATGAATAAGAGAAATCAAGTGAATTATAGAACTGTGGAAACCCTGGTGGCACTCGATGGGACTATTGGATGTTCAGAAAGGTTGAATTTTCGACAAAATAGTGTTTTTAGGTATTCTTTTTATTGAGTACTTAGACACTATTCTCTAAGAATTTAAAATTCCATTTCTCATTTAATTATCAGAATTTGGTTAAGTTGAAGAAACTAAGTCTAAGAAGGGTAAGCAGCTTATCCAAAGTTACACAAATAATAAATACCAAACTTGGGTTGGAAGTTGGGCTATCCCAACTGCAGGAATTGTTATTAACTGCTGTCCACTTCTCGTATCTTACATTTTAGATTCTTTATTAAGGGCTTTTATGCTTTTGAAAAACAACAGGATGTTGGTAATAGTTAAATTATAATGAATAGTCACTTCTCTCTTATTTTTTTTTTTCTTTTGCCAGTCCTACCTCCCACTACCACATAAACAAAATACTCTTCTGTTGTTTTATTTATTTATTTTTTAATAGAGCATCAGAGCATTTCATGATTGGGTGGTAGATGGCTGATATCACTTTCTATGTCTTATTTTATTTTTATTTCTCTCTATAAGGATATGCTTCATTTCTGGCCTGTGATGTGAGGTACAAGGAGAGAATAAGTGACTCCCTAGGGTGGGGAAAGCGTCTAGCATTCTTTAGTAAGATTACTTCACACCTGTGTTCTTGCCATACCTGAATCAAAGGCAAACAGCCAGATTTGTCAAGCTCTTCAAGGTGCTGTTAGTAAAGGCCACTTTCAACCCTCTTCTTGTTTCTTCTGAGACTGATGAGAAATAAACTTCAACCCTGGGGCAGAATGTGACTGCTCATTTACTCATTTATTTAGTAACCATATTTCTATTTTTATTTACTATGTGTCAGGTACTATGTTATTTATGAATATTACAGTGAACACCCATAGTGGTGATGTTTGCTGTCAGGAGATTTATGATCTACTGGGAGGCAGATATTAACCAATAAATTACAAGTTCAGCAAAAAGAGAGAGAGAAATTAGGTGGCAATCAAGACTACCTAATTAAGGAAATCAAGGCCATAATTTAAACATACACTGTGACTGAGTGCACACTGCCTAGAGTGAAAATAAATAATTAAGCAAAAGAACAAACTAGAGTGTGGAGCTATCCAAGGGAACTTGGGATCCTATGAAAGGGTCATATAACCCAGCCTAGGGGTAGATAAGAAACTATTTCCTGAAGAAAATCATGTTTAGGTTGATATCAAAAGATTGATTAGGTCTAAGTTCACTGCCCAGCTACACATTAGACTCATTTGGGAAACTTTAAAACACATAAATGCCTGGGGACCCTCCCCACTCCCTGCTCTGTCATTCTAGATGTTAGTTCTGGAGTTGGACCCATACATCTATATGTTTTAAAAACTCTCCAGGAAATTCTACAGATAGGGTTAAAAAGAAAAAACAAAACAAAACACTTAACTATCCTTAGTCAATTGATGAAGGATTGAAAAAAGAATCTTCAACAGAGTACAGTAAATTTTAGAAACTTGAGAGATGTTTATTTGAGCCAGAGCATGAAATTTGGGGTTGAGGAAGCAGGTAGGAATTAGTGTAGATGTCTCTCTTGGAGTTTGTGGTTGTGCATTTTCATGGTGGTGATGTGATTTTTCTCAAGAAGTCCTCAGAAGCCAAGATGCCCCCCACCCCGGGAGACTGAACACCTAAATTTATTCAGTGTTGATGTCCTGTCAGGACAAGAAGAGTTCCATTTTTTTTAAACTCTGTGCTGTCTTGTATCTGTGCTGTCATATTTGATATTTCTATTGCTTCCTCTTCATTGATGAATCTATTCAAGACTCAGCTTAAAAGGATCACATGGCAGATATTTTAGCTTTTGAGGACCACCCAATGCTACAAAACTCTGTCCTTGTAGTGCAAAAGCAGTTACAGACAATAAATTAATGAATAGCTGCAGCTGTATGTACAATATAAAGCTTACTTATGGGCACACATTTAAATTTCATGTAATTTTCATGTGTCATAAAATATTAAGCTTCTTTTATTTTCAACCATTGAAAAGCATTCTTATTTCATGTACCAGAGAAAAATAGGCAGCAAGGAGGTCTTAATACAGAAGCATAGTTTTCCTATTATTTCAACTATCAAGTCAGTTCTCACAAAAACTGTTTCAGGTAGATATTTTTATTATTCTCATTTTACAGATGTTGAAACTGAGGTACAAAGCAGCAAAGTAATATGTCCAAATAACACAGATGCTAAGTGCCGGAGGTGGGATTCAAACCAGCCTGGCGCTTCAACACTGCAATGCTGCTATGGGCTACTTACTGCTCAAGGGAGTCTGTGAAGAAAAAGGAGGGATTAGAGACTAAACAGTCAAAGCATTTGTGTGACCTTAGAACAGTAATCTGAGCAGACATTGGAGGCACCAAGGAGGAAGGAATAAAGACCTGGGATAGTCTAATGGATGAGTGGAGGTGTTAAAGAGATCAACAGAACACAAGAGGAAAGACATACTAGGCCCTCACAAATTTTTGTTTCAAGACAAGAAAGCCCTGTGGGCTTCAGAGGAAGTTGCTTCTATATGTTTCACCTTAATGTGTTTTACATTATACAGTATTTTATATAGTACATGGGTTTTTGTGTGTGTGTATGTATGTATACTTGTTCTCTTCTAGTTTTGGAAAAGGGCAGGCAAGTAAGAAATAGGCAAATGTGTGTGTCCTCTGTTGCTCAGTCATGTCAGACCCCATGGACTGTAGTCCACCAGGCTCCTCTGCCCATGGGATTCTCCAGGGAAGAATACTGGAGTAGGTTGTCATTTCCTCTTCCAGGAGAATCTTCCCAATCCAGGGATCAAATTCGGGTCTCCTAGATCTCCTGCATTGGCAGGCAGATTCTTTACCACTAGTGCCACCTGGGAAACCCAGTAGGCAAATCAGTTCAGTTCAGTCGCTCAGTCGTGTCCGACTCTTTGCGACCCCATGAACCGCAGCACGCCAGGCCTCCCTGTCCATCCCCAATTCCCAGAGTCCACCCAAACCCTGTCCATTGAGTCGGTGATGCCATCTAACCATCTCATCCTCTGTCGTCCCCTTCTCCTCCTGTGCTCAATCTTTCCAAGCATCAGGGTCTTTTCCAATGAGTCAGCTCTTCATATCAGGTGGCCAAAGTATTGGAGTTTCAGCTTCAACATCAGTCCTTCCAATGAACACCCAGGACTGATCTCCTTTAGGATGGACTAGTTGGATCTCCTTGCAGTCCAAGGGACTCTCAAGAGTCTTCTCCAACACAACAGTTCAAAAGTGTCAATTCTTCGTCACTCAGCTTTATAGTCCAACTCTCACATCCATACACGACCACTGGAAAAACAATAGCCTTGACTAGATGGACCTTTGTTGGCAAAGTAATGTCTCTGCTTTTGAATGTGCTGTCTAGGTTGGTCATAACTTTCCTTCTAAGGACTAAGTGTCTTTTAATTTCATGGCTGCAATCACCATCTGCAGTGATTTTGGAGCCCAGAAAAATAAAGTCAGCCACTGTTTCCATTGTTTCCCCATCTATTTGCCATGAAGTCATGGGACCAGATGCCATGATCTTCGTTTTCTGAATGTTGAGCTTTAAGCCAACTTTTTCACTCTCTTCTTTCACTTTCATCAATAGGCTCTTTAGTTCTTCTTCACTTTCTGCCATAAGGGTGGTATGATCTGCATATCCGAGGTTATTAATATTTCTCCCGGCAATCTTTATTCCAGCTTGTGCTTCCTCCAAGTGTATAAGTGTAGGCAAATAATTAAAACCAAGTGTAGAAAGTACTATGATAGAGGTACATCTAACCCAACTAGAGAATGCCTTCGGGAAGAGGCTGCACATCAGTTATATACTTTTTTCCTTAGAATAGGATTTATAAAAGCTCAAAGACTGGAGAAAAAATGTGGTGAATAGTCTGTGAAGTCTGACTTCAGTATGGGGAGAAATCTGAGTGAGAAAGGCATTAAGGGGGAATGAGATAAAAGGTGGAGATGCAGTAGCATCAAACTGGAAGAGTGAGTGGGTGTGTCCACATCATTAAGATTTTATATTCAAGGTATGTGCAAACCACCTGGAAGTGGGTGGGGTTCTCTGAAGAAATTTAAGCAAAGTGACTTAAGGCATGGGAATTCTGGAAGCTCACTCAAGCTGTGCTATACAGATAGATGAGAAAAGTCATTGAACCTGGTTAAATGACTATTGTAGTAATGCACGGGGTCTGCTATCCTATTTTCTCATTTAATAAATAAAAAAGTGTACACTAAAAAACAGGAAAAATATTATTGAACAAAGTATTATGCTGATTGGGTACATCTGAATGCTAATCATGATCTCTGCCATGAGAACTGGTGAAATAGAAACAATGAAAACATTAGGGACATTTAAGAATTGTTTTGAACATTGAAATCATCTATTTTTTTAGATGTATCGAGTTCAGATCAGATCAGATCAGATCAGTCGCTCAGTTGTGTCCGACTCTTTGCGACCCCATGAATAGCAGCACGCCAGGCCTCTCTGTCCACCACCAACTCCCGGAGTTCACTCAGACTCACGTCCATCGAGTCAGTGATGCCATCCAGCCATCTCATCCTCTGTCGTCCCCTTCTCCTCCTGCCCCCAATCCCTCCCAGCATCAGTCTTTTCCAATGAGTCAACTCTTCGCATGAGGTGGCCAAAGTACTGGAGCTTCAGCTTTAGCATCATTCCTTCCAAAGAAATCCCAGGGCTGATCTCCTTCAGAATGGACTGGTTGGATCTCCTTGCAGTCCAAGGGACTGTCAAGAGTCTTCTCCAATACCACAGTTCAAAAGCATCAATTCTTTGGCGTTCAGCCTTCTTCACAGTCCAACTCTCACATGCATACATGACCACAGGAAAAACCATAGCCTTGACTAGACGAACCTTTGTTGGCAAAGTAATGTCTCTGCTTTTGAATATGCTATCTAGGTTGGTCATAACTTTCCTGCCAAGGAGTACGCATCTTTTAATTTCATGTTAAGCTATAATAAATTACTGCTTTTAATCTTTAAACATTTGAAGTTCAGTTAATAAAATGTGGACTAGTTTCTCCCATCTATGCATGTGTGTATATATAAGTCCATAGAAACTACGTTATGAGAATTTGTTAAATGCTATAGTTATGGTATAAAATGAAGCAAATAAGTGTCTTAATTTATTATTTAGTTTACTTCAGAGGAAACATCTTTAAGACTTGATGAACTGAATTTTTGGAGAAGGAAATGGCAACCCACTCCAGTACTCTTGTCTGGAAAATCCCATGAACAGAGAAGCCTGGTACATGGGGTCACAAAGAGTCAGACACGACTGAGCAACTTCACTTTCAACTGAATTTTACATTTTCGTAACTTTATATACATTTTTAGGAAAAACTATTTGCAATCTTTATTATATATCCCTATTTTTAGAATGAATTATTATTTCATATCATATGTCTCTACATAGAAGCTTATTTAGGCTTGAAAAATAGAGCCCTTAGAAGAATCCTGTAGAGGGAGGGTGTTTTTATCATATTGCTTTCAAAGTAGGAGCTAACAAATGTGACAAAACCTGTGCTGTTGGAAATGGTCATCCTGTTAAGAGATAGTTTGGAGAGAAGGAGACTTGTGGTCTGTTTTATGTATTATTTACTGATGTACAGCTGAGACTGTGACTGTGAAGCTGCACCCTTTTCTTCAGGAAAGAATTAGAGCCTTCATAGCTGTGTTCATGTCAATCCTGAAGTCTTTACCCTATTGGCATGTACTTTTGCTAATGGCTTTAGTGCAAGAAGATAAGATAAAATAAGCAGATAAGATGCTGTGTTTTTAGAAACAGTTTCCTTCAGAGTAATTTATACCCTGAAGCATGAACTGAGTTTAATTTAAATCTAATATAAGCCTTAAGAATCAATGGACTGGCTCAAGATGATTTTAATATATTTGTGTTTTAAGTTTCTTTTCACAGTATGTTTGGTTATGGGCTAGCAATGAAGTGGAATGAACCTATGTTTGATTTTGCACAAACTTTAGGGGTATCCTTAATTTGTGTTCTGGTTCTAAGTTCCTTCATCTGTATAGTAGGGATAAGAACACATGGCCTGCAAAATTTGTGAGGGTTAACCTAGGAAGAGTTTAATCCAGTTACTGTCCCATGTTAGGTTCTTTGGACATGGAAGCTAATATAGTTATTATTTTCTTAGTTTTATGGTAAGAGAAAAGAAGAATGTAAAAATAGTCAGGTATTGTACTGGCCTTAAAAAATGCCCATTTAAAGCAGGACTTAGCCAAAATTGTTGTTAAATGTTATTCTTTTAAATATCCCAAGGCTGAATTAAAGAGGATATATTTGATCCTTCAATATTCTGATTTTCATTATATTTTTTTCTTTTTTCTTTTTAAAATTTTGGAACAATGTGTACTCTTCTGGTTAATGTGTTATTTTCATTTGAAAGTTTGATGAAATAGATGGTCGTTATTATTAAAGGGAAGTACATTTCTTATAAGATAAAAGACAAATTATATAAAGCTTCATTCAACATGATTGTATATATAGAAGTTAATATCTCAAAAACTTAACTAAGGAAATGACCAAATGCACATTTCTCATGCACTCAGTCATCCATTCATACATTCTATAACTGACACTAGTTAATGCTAAAAATATTAATTGAAATTGTAATTTTCAAAGAGCACCACTCTGTTGCAGGTCACTGTCTACTTTGTGTAGTGTGATAAATCATGGTAATGTTATTAACTGGTTTTAGAACCAGTCCCACTTTCATTTTAAGTCCTCCCCAAACAGTGTACTTATAAAATTCAGTGCATTTGAAAATTGATAGCAATTCTTTTTTTTTTTTTAACAAGTGAAACTTTTCACATGAGTAATATTGGTCTCATTTTCAACCAAACATGATCTCTTTTCCTTCTGAATGAAAGAATACTGCATGCATCTCTATAGAACAATAGATACTACCTCCCACATAATTATTGGGGCATGTTTAGTGCCTCCTTAAGTAGAATCTAAATATTTGTAGTGTAATTAATCAAATAAAATCTATATACTTGCAGCCTCAGACATGCTCAGTGATAGATCGGCAAACATATAGTCTTCTATGAATATTTTTATTTTTGATTATTTATTTTTATTATTATTTATTTTGATTATTTTTGATTAAACATAGAAAGCCAATGAATATGAGCATATTGAGTGATATGGATTCCTAGGTCTGTTTTTATAACAATGCTTATACCACCTGAATCATGTTTTGCTTTGCTTAGTGAATTAAGTAAATATTTAGTTGTGGACCAGGGTATCTAAGAGTCTAAAAAATCATTTGTCCTTTTATATCTGGTTTATTTCATGCACTATTGTGTTTCAATGGTTCCATGTGGTAGCATGTATTAGAACTTCATTCCTTTTCTGGTTGAATCACATTCTATTATATGTATATATCACATTTTGTGAATCTATTCACATATTGATGGAAACTTGTTTTCGCTTTTTCATTATGGTGAATAATGTTGCAATGAGCATTCACATACAGATGTCTGTTTTAAATTCCGAATTTCAATTCACTTAAGTATATACCTAGGAATGGCATTGTTTGGCCATGTGGTACTTCTATATTTAGTATTTTTAGAGATATTATATGGTGCCACTCATTTGAAATTTCTAGCATAGCAAACTTCATAGAAATGGAGAGTAAATTATCAGTTACCAGGGCCTGGGCAGAGGAGAGGAATAGAGACTTATTGCTTAATGGTTAAACCGTTTCAGTTTGGGCTAATGAAAAAGTTTTGGAAATAGTATTGATGATTGCATAACATTGTAAATTTAATTATGCTATTAAATTGTACACTTTAAAATGGTTAAAATGGCAAAAATTTATGTTGTATATATTTTACAACAATTTAAAGAATGAATAATAAAAGAAGTTGTTTAGTCACTAAGTTGTATCCAGCTCTTTTGTGATCCAAGGGACTGTAGCCAACCAGTCTACTCTGTCCATGGGATTTCCCAAGCAAGAATACTGGAATGAGTCACCATTTCCTTCTCCAGAGGATCTCCCCAACCCAGGGATCAAACCCATGTCTCCTCCGTTGACAGGCTGATTCTTTACCACTGAGACACCAGGGAAGATCAGAATAAGTATAATATACCACAGTTCAGTTCAGTCGCTCAGTCGTGTCTGACTCTTCATGACCCCATGAACTGCAGCATGCCAGGCCTCCCTGTCCATCACCAACTCCCGGAGTTTACCCAAACTCATGTCCATTGAGTCAGTAATGCCATCCAGCCATCTCATCCTCTGTTGTCTCCTTCTCCTCCTGCACTCAATCTTTCCCAGAGTAAGGGTCTTTTCAAATGAGTCAGCTCTTTGCATCGGGTGGCCAAAGTATTGGAGTTTCAGCTTCAACATCAGTCCTTCCAATGAACACCCAGGACTGATCTCCTTTAGGATGGACTAGTTGGATCTCCTTGCAGTCCAAGGGACTCTCAAGAGTCTTCTCCAATACCACAGTTCAAAAGCAGCAATTCTTCGTCACTCAGCTTTCTTTATAGTCCAACTCTCACATCCATACATGACCACTGGAAAAACCATAGCCTTGACTAGATGGACCTTTGTTGGCAAAGTAATATCTCTGCTTTTGAATATGCTGTCTAGGTTGGTCATAACTTTCCTTCCAAGGAGGAACTGTCTTTTAATATCATGGCTGCAATCTCCATCTGCAATGACTTTGGAGCCCCCCCAAATAAATTCAGCCACTGTTTCCACTATTTCCCCATCTATTTGCCATGAAGTGATGGGACCAGATGCCATGATCTTAGTTTTCTGAATGTTGAGCTTGAAGCCAACTTTTTCACTCTCCTCTTTCACTGTCATCAAGAGGCTCTTTAGTTCTTCACTTTCTGCCATAAGGCTGGTGTCTTCTGCATATCTGAGGTTACTGATATTTCTCCCGGCAATCTTGATTCCAGCTTCTGCTTCTTCCAGCCTAGCGTTTCTCATGATGTACTCTGCATATAAGTTAAGTAAGCAGGGTGACAATATACAATCTTGACGCACTCCTTTTCCTATTTGGAACCAGTCTATTGTTCCATGTCCAGTTCTAACTGCTGCTTCCTGACCTGCATATAGGTTTCTCAAGAGGCAGGTCAGGTGGTCTGGTATTCCCGTCTCTTGAAGAATTTTCCACAGTTTATAGTGATCCACACAGTCAAAGGGTTTGGCATAGTCAATAAAGAAGAAATAGATATTTATCTGGAACTCTCTTGCTTTTTCCATGATCCAGTGGATGTTGGCAATTTGATCTCTGTTCCTCTGCCTTTTCTAAAACCAGCTTGAACATCTGGAAGTTCATGGTTCATGTATTGCTGAAGCCTGGCTTGGAGAATTTTGAGCATTACTTTACTAGCGTGTGAGATGAATGCAATTGTGCAGTAGTTTGAGCATTCTTTGGCATTGCCTTTCTTTGGGATTGGAATGAAAACTGACCTTTTCCAGTCCTGTGGCCACTGCTGAGTTTTCCAAATTTGCTGGCATATTGAGTGTAGCACTTTCACAGCATCATCTTTAGGATTTGTAATAGCTCAACTGGAATTCCATCACCTCCACTAGCTTTGTTCGTAGTGATGCTTTCCAAGGCCCACTTGACTTCACATTCCAGGATGTCTGGCTTTAGGTGAGTGATCACACCATCATGATTATCTGGGTCGTGAAGATCTTTTCTGTACAGTTCTGTGTTTTCTTGCCGCCTCTTCTTAGTATCTTCTGTTTCTCTTAGATCCATACCATTTCTGTCCTTTATTGAACCCATCTCTGCATGAAATGTGCCATTAGTATCTCTAATTTTCTTGAAGAGATCTCTAGTCTTTCCCATTCTGCTGTTTTCCTCTATTTCTTTGCATTGATCCCTGAGGAAGGCTTTCTTATCTCTCCTTGCTATTCTTTGGAACTCTGCGTTCAAATGGGTATATCTTTCCTTTTCTCCTTTGCTTTTCACAATGTACCACAACGAACAGATTTTATACTTCGAGTGGGTGAATTGCATGGTATGTGAATTACAGTCCATGAAGCCATTTGAAACATAAAGTTTACCTAAAGGATTACACTTACAAAGGGGAAGTTTAAGGTTAGTAGCAGGAGGTAGCTGAAATGGATTGGATTTGGGAAATTTATGGTTCTGCCAACAAACAGCCTATTCTAGGCACCCTGAGGCTAACATAAAAAGGAAAAAAAAAAAGCCTTAGTATCTCCAGGGACTTTCACAGGAAAGCACTCAAAGCAAGGGCATTATATTTTGTTACCTATTCTTTTAAACAACTTTTAACTTATCATTGGGCATTCAATATGGCTTAGTAACTGCACATTTTACAATGCTTATATATAACATTCATTGTGAATTTGAATCTTTACAATAACCTCTGTTTAAATTATGAATAGTTGAATATAGTATGTTGATTAGAAATTAATGGGATATGTACAAATGCTGGCTTTTTCAATATGTTTTGCTTTTCGTAATTTGATTTCTGATTGAGATATTTTGTGTTTGAGAATGTTTGTATTTTACCTGCTCCTCCGCCTCTCAGCCCCCCAACTTAGAGTTAAGGAAGCAAGGCAGGTGGTACATAGATTTGAGAAGTAGGATACAATTTCCTCTGTTTAAAAAATAACTCATTTTTATTAGATTATTTGTTCAATTACTTTTCCCTATTTTTAACGTATTTTTCAGCTGATCCAATTGATGTACTAAAAGCTCTAGATTTTCACAATTCTCCAGAGGGAATATCAAAAACAACGGGCTTTTGCACAAACAGAAAGAATTCAAAAGGTTCAGATACTGCTTACAGAGTTTCAAAGCAAGCACAACTTAGCGCCCCAACGAAACAATTATTTTCAGGTATGTTCTTTTTATTACTGCGACTACTGCTGCTTTGGTAACTATTATTATTCCTTTTTATCATGCTACATAATGCATAATTATGGGGGGATTTTTCATAATGGTTTGAAAAATACTTGGTGAATTTTTTTTCCTGTCCTTGAAAGCACTAAATGACCTGGTATTAATTGTCTAGAAGTCATGATAATGTAGGGAAAGGGAGTAGTGAAATGACAATTTCTGAGTATCACATTTTCTAAGTAAGTGCCTTATTATGAGTGCTTGCTTGCTATTGGATACATATCAATTGTTTTTTTCTTACAGCTTCACTAAGTTGAGTGGCCTTGTTCCTATTTAACAGAAGAAGAAACTGAATTTCATTGAGACTCTGATTTATCCATATTACAGAAGGTCAATATTTAATGCAGGGTTTGTTTCATTGCCAAGGCCAATATTGTCTTATCAAGTATTCCTTTTTGGTCTTTTAGGATCTTTTCAGAAACAATTTATCCTTTAAATTCTTCATATTATCCTCTAGTGTCCTCATGTGAAGGAACTCAAGTTCCCTATTTTTACATAAAACTCTTTTCTATTGATAGAAAAATTAAAGATCAAGGGACTACAAATTTACAAAGCAAAAATAGCATAGTTTTCAAGAAAGTACATTTTAAAGTATTTTTGAAAATAGATTTATTTTGCTAAATCATTGATTTTTCCAAAATATTTCCTGTCTTGAAAAATGCAAATTTGTGGTGGACAAAAGTAACAAAATGCAAATATAAGGATAAAATGCACACTTTTTCTGACTTAAAATGAAAAATTAAATTCATGAAATATTTTTCAAATCAAATGTGAAAGTTGTAAATAGTAAAAATTAAGCTGCTTTTCTCTTTATTTACACTCTAATGCTGAAATAGGAAAAGGATGGGAATTTTCAGGAGAGAAACAGAGAGTAAAATAGATTAATGGAAAAGCTTTAGAGATACTCAAGAAGTTAGTTTATAATTTTTTATATTTGGCTCATCATCTCAGGATCAGTTTTTCCGCCCTCTGGTGTAGTAGTTATTTTGATTAATTTGATTATTTCTGTTGTTTATTCTTGGAAAAAGAGCACAACATGTACTTCTAGGAGGTCCTTCTGTGTCAGTTAACAGAATAATCAACATTTCCCCATCTTCTCAAAACATTGTGTCTTAGGTATGTGATTTTAATAATGAGTAATTCAGATAGGAAGAGACATCTATATCTGTTTCCACATGCAAGTGATTATAGGGTTATGTTCCTGGAAGATATAGCTTCCTGTCAATTAATACAAAAGAGCATTTAATAAAAATTACCAACAGCACTTTTACCATTAAAAAATCTAAAGTGAATGTGTTAGTAGCATTCTTTATTAAAATAGTGAAAAATCTTGGGAAATTTATTTGAAATACTTTTTCTTTCATTATGAAAACACCAAGTAACAACTTCTTTCCTAATGAATGAAGTAAGCAGTAGTATTGGAAACGTCAACATTAGGGTTGGGGGAAGTGTTTTCAGATTGCCATTGTAATGCTCTGTTGAGTTAATTTATGTGTCCTCCAAAGTCCCAATTTGAGACCTTGAATTTAAATACCTGAGAACTCTGTACCTGTGACCTGAATAGATGCTGTAATTTGCAAATTCCACCTGGTCTCTTTAGAACACCTGCTGTGGGACAGACACAGTACAAGAAACTTTGTGTATATTGAACTTTATGTTCATAACCACCTGGAAAGAAGAATATTTCAACCCAAACAATGGATTAGGTGTTAGAAATGTGAAATTTTTGAATACAGTCACAGAACCCATGGATGATTTAAAGCTGAGAGATAGTCTGGGGACTCTTTTTAGACTAAAGTAGGCTTTTGCCATTATGCAAAATTACCTTCACACATGATTTTAAAAACCCTACCAACCACTAAGTTACATCAGAAAGAGATTTTATTTAAAGGGAGACATATTCTGCATGAAAATATATGGACCACAAGTTAAAAATTAAACCCCAATAATAGTTATTGTGCTTTTTTAATATCAAATGTATTCATGGATGCAATATCTATTGATGTTAAAAGCCCATTTAGGGAATCATTTTTGTATCTGATATACTCTTCTGAGTGATTATTACACATCTAGGATTTATGTATATACACTTATTAGAGGTGGTAACATTTTTTTCCTTTAACAGCAATCATTTAATAGAGAGGATACTTTATTCTTAGTTTGTGTTTATACATTTTAAAACATACTAAGTTGCAAACTTACACATTTTTTCTGTATCATATATACTGATCACTACTATTTAGATAAAATTTCACATCTTAAGTGGTTGAATTTGTGTTATTGAACTTACTTTGTAATGAATTATCTCTGATAGATTTAGTTGGCTGAAACAAATTTGATTAGCATCTTATAGGGAGGAATCTAAATAAGTGTCTAGGTTATATTGTGGACATTTTGACATTGAGTCATGATTTTTTATAATTTATTTTCTAAAGGTCATAACTTAGAGATTACAATTAAAATATTGTTGCTTAATTTTAAATTGAGAAACGCTTCCATAATTGAAAGATTTTACTTGTTGCTACAATTAGAAGTTGACAATTTTCAAAAGCTGTGTTACATAAATGGAATGATTAAAATTTGTTACAACTTATTAAGTCTCACATGAATATACTATTTCCTGAAATTCCTCTTTTTGTAAATGTCCTTTATTAAATAATTTTTGCAAAAATATTGTTTTATCCAACTCATACTATTTTGGCATCATTTTTTTGAGTACAGAACATATTTGAAAATTGAGGTATTCAGGGAAAGAAGTCCTATAATTC
This sequence comes from Bos javanicus, assembly GCF_032452875.1. NCBI lineage: Eukaryota > Metazoa > Chordata > Mammalia > Artiodactyla > Bovidae > Bos > Bos javanicus. The sequence goes on from NC_083870.1 coordinate 40,662,200, forward strand.
TCAACAACATTTTGAGTTAATCATTTGAAGAAAAAACTTCTTTGTTATTGAATTTCCTCAATTTTAGGCTGAATTACTTATATTTTTATTTGTAGTAAAAGAAGCTGAAAGGTGTTTTTGTTAATTGATGTGTTTTATTATCTTTCCATTCTATATACATGATCATTTTTCTTCTATTGATTTTCATAAATATAAAATTGGCTATCTCTGTGACACAAATCAAATCAAACAAAATTCTTACTCTGTGTGTGTGTTTGTGTATGTGTATAAATTGCAATGAAAGCAAGGTTTTTATGATCTATTTGTGATCCAGTGAAGTTGTATTGGTAAATTATTTTAAAGATTAAAATTAAGAATTTTAAGTAGACACTATTTGTTTGGAGGCATCTATCTAGATTTTAGAGTATCTAGATTTTAGGTAGATTAGAACCAAATAGGTAACGTTAATTGACTGCTTTCTTTGTGAAATATTCTTATTTACTTTCCATAATTCCATTTCATAAGACATCTTTCCACTATATCATTTTAAGTGGCTGCATAGAATTCCACTGTATTAGTATTTTAAAATTTCATTTAACCAATCCCAACCATTGCAAGCAATTTTAATGTTTTATTATTATAAATAGTATTCTAATTAATTGACTTAACATAATATCTTTATGTATAAGTATCCCTCTCACTTCTATAAATTCTTCACATTAAAATTTAAAGTCTCCTATAGTCTTCTGAATTTGAATTCAGGGCATTCATATTTATAGTATTTTTATTATTTCATACCACCATACATAATAGTGTATGGAATGGATGGACTGAATATGGAATTTCTTGGTGTTGGCTTATGCATGCACATATACACCAGTTTTGCATGTGTAAAAATTTTAATTTAAATAATTTCATCCTTCAAATAACAATACCTACTTTACTTATGTCCCAGGGTAGTAAAAGGATTAAATAAAATATATATGTAAACTTATTTTTGAAAAATAGAACCCACAAATTTATATGCAGTGTTTTTAGTAAAAAAAAAAACCCACAATAGTCATTGCTTAAATATCTGAGATGTATTGTGGTAACTATTTAATTTATATATTTATTTAATAAATGCTTACTAAGAACTTATATAGATCTGGCCCCATGCTGGATATTTGGGATATGATGATGAGAAGGAAAAGAAAAAAAATTAACCCTCTTAAATTTAGAATCAAATTAATCAAGTATCTAAGAGTTCTGATTTTAATGACATAAGCTTTTTATTAGTGAAACTTCATGTGTGATAGAAAAAACTGCTCAGAAAATCTTTAGCTTTTGAAGAGATGACTAAGAGCACCATCATATGTTGTGTCCTTACAATGCCTCTTTCAAGAGAGGATAGAGGGCACAGATTAGACAAAGGCGGAAAATACAAATTGTACACCAGAATTTCATCTTAAGTGTTCTAAAAGTGCTTATTGTGTGTTTGATATTGAATTGGCACCATGATCTTGTTTCCTAATTATGCATTCAATTTTACATAATCCTTGTGCTTTAATGAGTGGTGGCGAAGTTTGAATACAGCTTCAACAATTATTGCAGACAAAAATTAATAGAATCCCTTCCCCACTGGTTTTTAAGTCAGTATTGGTATTACTGTTTGAACTTTGGTTACTGGTTAAGACCACATTGGTAAGCTCAAAAATAATAGGGTGATCCAGGAATAGTTTAGAATTTCTGACTCTTTGGCATTCTGTTTTCAGGGGGAACTTTTCCAGAAGATTTTTCAATATTATTTACAATAAAACCCCAAAAAGGAATTCAGTCTTTCCTTTTATCTATATATAATGAGCACGGTATTCAGCAAATTGGTGTTGAGGTTGGGAGATCACCTGTTTTCCTGTATGAAGACCACACTGGAAAACCTGCCCCAGAAGACTATCCCCTTTTTAGAACCGTTAACATTGCAGATGGAAAGTAAGTAACACAATAATCCTGTGTTTTAACTATGTGGAAAGCAGTTCCTTCATTCGGTCATTCAACAAATATTTATAAAGTGTGATGCTGTTTTTCTAGGGAGCGGTGATGCAGAAATGAACAAAACAATAAAATACCTAACCTTACATAGTTTACAATCTGGGTCAAGCAGTGAATGATAAAAAATTACTAATGAATATCAGATGGTGATAAGTGACAGGGAGAAATATAGCAATGAAGAGAGTAGGGGATGATGGTGGGGAGTGCAATTTTAAGGAGTGAGGTCAGGGATAGTCTTACTAAGAAGGTGACATGCAAAGGTGGTAGGATGCATGCCACTGCTAATAATTAAAAGGGTACTATTCCACACGAAGGAAAAACAAATGCACAGCCTCTGATTCTGGCTGTGACTGATTTGGCCTAAGCAACATCAAGGATGCCAGTGTGGCAGGAACAGAGTGAAACATTGAGGATGGAGAGGCAGCAGGAGGGAAAATGGTATAATACTTTGTGTTGTTGTTTAGTCATTAAGTCCTATCCGACTCTTTTGCAACCCCATGTAGATGGCCAGGCTCCTCTGTCCATGGGATTTCCCAGACAAGAACACTGGCGTGGCTTGCCATTTTCTTCTTTAGGGGATCTTCTGACCCAGGGATGAAACCCACATCTCCTGCATTGGCAGGAGGATTCTTTTCCAATGAGCCACCAGGGAAGCCCATAATACATTGGATTATAGGTGATTGGAAACACTTTGGATTTTATTCCGGGTAAATACGAAGTCACTGTAGACGTTTTGAGCAAAAGAATGATCTGATTTGACTTCCTCAGATAGAGCTAGCGGTAAAGAACCCGCCTGCCAATGCTGGAGACAAAAGAGACTTGGGTTTGATCCCTGAATTGAAAAGATCCCCTGGAGGAGGGCTGGCAACCCACTCCAGTATTCTTATCTGGAGAATTCCATGGACAGAGGAGCCTGGTGGGCTATAGTTCACAGGGTTGCAAAGAGTTGGACACGACTGAAGTGACTTAGCACGCATGCATGCACCAATATTATTAATATTGACAATCATAGGAAGTTTTATATAATACTCAATATGTGCTGTATACTGTTGTGAACACCTTATACAAGTTAACTTATTTAATTTTTCACAACTTTTTGAAGAAAATAATAATAAACCCATTTTACAGATAAGGGAAGTAAGGTACTGGGAATTTAAGTAACTTGCATTTGGAAAGTGGCAAAGGTGAGGTTTGAACTCAGGTAGACTGTCCAGTAACAGCCACTCTCTTAAGAAAATCATGCTGAATTCTGTATTGTGAATATTGTTTAATATTGTTTTGCTCCCTATCATTTCAGGAGCAGCTAAAAGCAAATAAATGTTTGTTAAATGTACTTGATATTTTATTGCTGAATTTAGGCTACTAAGAAGATTTATCACAAATATAACATTTGATTATAGACATAAGAAAGAAATAGCTGTTCAGATGGGGAAAAAAAAATTCACACTCAGATTACCATTGTCAGAACCATGGAAAAACTGCCTCTCAAACCCAGGAAAAAACTGGGCTTTAACAAGTAATTTACATCATTATCCTTAATATGAAAAGTGATGATAATTCTATGAATGAAAATACATCAGAGTAAGAAGTGTAGGGTATACTGTTTTAGATTGTTTTAGATAAAGCAGTCCTCTTCGGCATGGTTGCCTTGAGCTAAGACCTTGGAAGCCAGGGAGTGAGCATGTGGGGTTATGGAGGAAGAGCAATCCTGACAAAGTGAATTAGGTGAAAGGAACAAGAAAGAGGCAGAAGTGTGGCTGGAATACTGCGAATCAGAAAGCAGAAATGTGGACATGAGATAGAAGAGAGGCAGGGTTAGGCAAAGTAAGGACTTCGGCTTTTACTGGGAGTATCTGGTTAGCTTTTAGCTAGAGAGAAACTTGATATGACTCATATTTTAAAATGGCGACTCTGGTTGCATCAGAGTGGGAGCAGGGACCAGTTAGGAGTCTAGGAGAGAGACATGGTTACCTGGTCAAAATTGTGAGATTTGAATCCTGAATATCCTGCAAATATAGGATTGACAGATTTCCTGATGATATGAATGTATAATATGACAGAAAGAGGATAATTAAGAATGTTTCCAAAATTTAAGGTTAATTTAGTATTTTGAACATTGTATGTGACACCATGATTATGACATATTATTATCAGACCTTAAATTAATTCAACAAAATTCAAGTTTAGAGTCCTAATCAACTTGCAACAATAGAAAGAAATCATTTTTATTTTATGTTAATGAAAAGCACATGCCCACAGTAGTGGAGGGGGTTTAATTGAAGACACAGACTTCTTGGCGGAAACATGTGTAAATTTTACTCTCACAGTATTAAGTGCCTCCTAATATAAATCTTTGTGCAATTCAAACCAAGCAGATGCCTATGCTAGTTCAAATTGCTATGGAAAGACCAAAGATTAAGTGTATATGGAAATATACTTGGTCCTCATCAGTAGCCATGCCAAGTCACATGAAACAGATTTTTGAAAGGCTCCTGCAACTCTTTGGGTACTTTATTTTATGGATATAGTCCTAGAAACTTCTGGAATATTAATTTAGCACTTTTCATTTGGAAAAATAAAAGAGTGGTTTGCAAAATGCAAGTGATCTTCATTTAGTTGTTTATGTTAGCACAAGATACTGTTAATAAAACCCACCATTTTACAATTTTGATTAGGGTATTTGTATTTCCAAAGGACTGGCCACATCTCCATTCCTCCCCCCCCCCCCCATTCCCCACCCCCACTGCAAAGCCTGTCATCACTGCTCTGAATTAGCTGGAGCAGTAGCTTCAGAGTGAATTGAGACTCTCACTCCACACATGCATTGACTATGCTTTCTTTCAGTGTTCCTACTTCCTGCCAACTCTGGAAAGGAGAGATATTGTGTCTCAGTCTTGGATCCTGCCCACAGTAGTGAAATATAACTGTCTTGAAATTAAAGTGGAAAAAGAAAACGAAAGCACTTGAAATAAATGCGAGTAAAGACAGAGAAGCACATTGTGTCTTACAATTAAACGTTCAATTGCTCCAGATGGAGCATTCATTCAATTAGTAGACATACCCTTTTAGAGCCTATATCAGGGGATCTCTCAAGCAGAATTCTTTCAAGTGAAATTCCACATTGGAAGAAAGCACTTACGTACATAGAAACTATTACTTATCCCATATCCCACCCCTAATCTCTATCAAATAACCTCGTGAGGGCATGGTGAGATCGAGCTATTGTTTCAACACAAGATGAAGCAGAGGATGGGCACTGCCTTATCAGCACAGACAGCTAATCCTGCTGTGCAATTTACATAGCTGTGTGACTTTTTGAGTACCTACCACTGCTCTGGATACTAAGTAGCCACTTGTTAACTGATTGATGAATAAATAAGCCTACATTTTGTATAATTTAAGATCACTTGTATAATTCAAAATACATTGTTCTTTCACAATAATGGTTTGACAACATCTTTGGAACTTACAGCATTATTTGGCTTTTTAAGGTGGCACCGGGTAGCAATCAGCGTGGAGAAGAAAACTGTGACAATGATTGTTGATTGTAAGAAGAAAACTACAAAACCGCTTGACAGAAGTGAGAAAGCAATCGTTGACACCAATGGAATTATGGTTTTTGGGACAAGGATTTTGGATGAAGAAGTTTTTGAGGTAAAATAAATCAAACTTTATTTTTTATGAATATTATTAATTCAGATGAGTGGAGTTAATAACAGCAACAATCCATATATGCTATAAAGCAAAGTTGTAAACTTTAAAGGGTGACCTGATTTATTCCCCTGTATGTATAGCAGTGATGTTTTCTATTGTCCAGTAAGAGAATGAGTAGACAGTGGTGACTATAAAACCTGGGAAACTTTAATAGAGATTGGTTGATTTAAACACTGGCATGCTATATTCTTGGGAAAGACAAATGGCTTTCCTCTTAGTACTTTGCATTATTTTCTTTGGAGAAAAGAACATTTTCTTCAATTCCTTCTCTCAGAGATTAAGTTAATGAAATGTACAAGTCAGATATTTTTTTGTGTGTGTGTATTTCCAAGGTAAAATAGAGATACTCCAAAAGATAAACTTTATTTTTAAAAATCACTATTTCAATGTGAAGGTAATGGTTAAAAGCTCCTTTCCAGGTATAATTGGCCAATTATGATAATCGCATTATTTATTTGACCCTTCCATCACTGTATCTGGTAACTCTTGCTTTAATTTTCATTTAGTCAATTATTAATGGAACGAACACATTTGACTCCATGAAGGGGTGCACTCCTGAGCTATTCAGTCATTACTCTGGTGACTGTTTTAATACCATTTTTTAATAACTTAGTTTTCAAAGTGTAACAAAGTAAAGCTGTATAATATATTATGGTTTAATAGACAAGTTTTACATGGAAATACATTTGCTGCATTCTGCTGATACGTATATAGAGATATGTGCGCACACACAGTATGTGTTTTCAAAAACCACAGTGGAAATTCAGAGGGCCAGTAGAATATTGCATTTCTGTGCTTAGTTATATAATCAATGGAATAATTTCAAATAGAACTATTATTTGTGACATATCAGATTATTTGGGATTCTATTTGTTTCTGAGTTTTTGCACTAGTATATACCCAGGTCTTTGATGCTAAACAAAATGTTTTAACACATTATATCACACTAAATTAATGACAAACTGATTCAGACAATATGTAATAATAAAGTCTCAGATATTTCAATATCATGCATTGATTGCACACAAATGATAAATGAATATTTATTTATTAAATGAATGAATATATAAATTAATTTAATTTTTAGGCTTACAGAATTCTATTTTAAAATTAACTGTTTATGAACATCAGTTTCATAAGCTAAATCTATTTTTGTTATACACAGCACCTGATTTTCCTAGAACATATGAGTAATATGGAAGAAATATATCAGTTGAAGGTTTCATTTCATACGTTAATCTATCGCTGTACATATTCACAGAGCTTATGTTAAGTTAAATATGTAAATTAAGAGTACATTGTTTTTGCCATAAATGATTAAAACATATAAGAGGAAATATATAATATTATTTATTAATTAGTTGTCAAAATTTACTGTTTCTGAAAGATAATATTTGATACATGTACACATTGATTGGGCTTCCCTGGTGACTCAGACTGTAAAAAATTCACCTGCAGTGCAGAAGACCCAGGATTCATACTTGGGACAGGAAATCACCTGGAGAAGGGAATGGCCACCCATTCCAATATTCTTGCCTGGAGATTCGATGGACAGAGGAGCCTGGCTGGTTCCACAGTCCATGGGGTCGCAAAGTCAGACACCACTGAGCAACTAAATCACTGAGCGACTAACACACACACACACACACACACACATATACATTGATTAGATTTCTTTTTCATACCATTTTATAGCATCGAGACTTCTATTTTTACCTGAACTTACTTCTAGGTGAATGTCATTTAATTTTTATTTTTTATTCCCCCTACCCTACGCGCATATAAAACCAGATTATATTCCACTTTCTTTTCCATATGCTACACTCATACTTACTAGGGTCCAGTTCAGAGTTTTTAAAGTGTAGTTACAGACTATCACAGTAAGCTTCTTCTTTTTTTTTTCAAAATAAATAATTAAACCTAATGCTACATATTAAAAATATGTAATAAGCACCTCTATGTTTCATAGGCTGATTATAGTATCAACAATTAAAATATGTAAAAATGATTCCTTAAAATATTTCCATGTGTCTTCAACCACTACTAACCAAAATATATCTAGCCAAGAGGTATCTAGTAAATGACCAAAGACAGAGGTGCTGAAAGCAAAATGTATCACTATTTTATCTGATTAAACATTAGCAATCTAATGCATAAACCATATTCTAAACTTTGAAGTAACTTCAGCTGTTTATCTGAAAAAAGAAAGTCTAATATGCAGTATTTGAATTGCAATCTGTAGAGTTTTAAGAATTCAGCATTAAATAATAAAAGCAAAACTAAAAATATTTTTTAAAGTATGACAAAATTAGTTTATATGAAAATGCCAAAATGAATATGTAGACCCATAATTCAGATTATATACTTTTAGCATGGCAGAGTAAATATAAGAATTGATTTGGGAATGAGAAAAATCTGATTTTGAATCCTAATACATAGCTTAATCATGTTTCTCTGTGTAATTATTTTTTGTAATTTTTAATTTCTTAATCTTCAGATGAGAACAGTAATATAATCTCTCTCTTTCGTATTTTTAAAAAATTGAATTTATGCATGTAAAGTGCTTGAAGTACTAGTACTAGACAGATTGTGACTCTGTATCTTTTTTTCTTGCTAAGAATATTGTTTTTTTTTTCTTAAATGTATTTATTTTGACTGTTTTTGGCTGCACTGGGTCTTTATTGATGTTCCTGGCCTTTCTCTAGTTGTGGTGAGCCAGGGCTACTCTTCACTGGAGTGTCCAGGGTTCTCATTGTGGTGGCTTCTCTTGTTGCAAGGCCTGGTCTCTTGGGCTTTCTCATGGGTGTCAGTAATGACAGCCCATGGGCTCAGTTGTTGTGGCTCATGGGCTCTGGAGCATAACCTTAGTAGTGGTGCTGGGCTCTGTGGTCCGTGACATGTGCAGTCCTCCCAGACTGGGGTTGAACTTGTTTCCTCTGCGTTGGACCCTTAGGGAAGTCCCCATGTCCCTTTAAACTGCATATGTTTTCCAAGGTTCATACTTAAAAAGATAGTATGCCAGTAGACACAGTTTTCCTGTAGATTAGCATGATAAGATGGAAACAATTTTCACATTTATCCATCTTTCCCAGTCTAGATACATTTTTGTCAGTCTTTGAGACTTTTGTATAATTGAAGTGCAATAATATAAAAATATCAAAAGAGTCCTATTTAATCAGTTGTGACATATACATATATGTGTATACATATATGAGGATTCCCAGGTGGCTCAGTGGTAAAGAATCCACCTGCCAATGCAGATATCAGAGATGTGGGTTTAACACCTGGTTAGGAAGATCCCCTGGAGGAGGAAATGGCAACAACTGCAGCATTCTTGCCTGGATAATCCCATGGACACAGCAGTCTCTGGTGGGCTACAGTTCATAGGGTGGCAAAGAGTTGGATGTGACAGCACACACACACGCACACACTCATATATATATATATATACACACACACATATATACCTCTGAAATTATTGTCATCACACCCAGAGAAATTTTCCTCCTGTATTTTTATGATCCATCCTTTCTCCATCCTAAACCCCGGGTAATCTCTAATTTATGTTTTATCACTGCAACTTATTTGTTACGGAACTTTTATAAATGGAATTGTACTGTATGCATTCTCTTTAGTTTGGCTACTTGTTATTCAGCATACCATTTTTAAGTCTTATCCATGTTTTCTTATGTATCTTTATTTTGCTTTTTTTTTTAATGAGCAGTTTTCTAATGTGTGAATAAAACACAGTTTCTTAATCCATCTATTTTGCTAGAAAGCATTTGGATTGTTTCTATACTTTGGCTACTGCATACAAAGCTCTTGTGAATAATCATGCCCGTTTTGTGTGGGAATTTATTTTTATTTGTCTTAGTTAAGTACCTAGAAGTTGAATGCTTGGGTTATTTGGTAGGTGCATGTTTTGTTGTTGTTCAGTCACTAAGTTGTGTCCAACTCTTTGTGACCCCATGAACTGCAGCACAGCAGGCTTCCCTGTCCTTCACTATCTCCCATAGTTTGCTAAAACTCATGTCTTTGAGTAGGTGGTATTCCAACCATCTCATCCTTTGTTGCCCCTTTCTTCTGCCCTCAATCTTTCCTAATATCAGGGTCCTTTCCAGTGAATCAGCTCTTTGCATCAGGTGGCCAAAATATTGGAGTTTCAGCTTCAGTCCTTCCAGTGAATATACAGGGTTGATTTCCTTTAGAATTGACTGGTTTGATCTCCTTACTGTCCAAGGGACTCTTAAGAGTCTTCTCCAACACCACAATTCAAAAGTATCAACTCTTTAACGCTCAGTCTTCTTTATGGTCCAACGGTCACATCCATACATGATTACTAGAAAAACCATAGCTTTGACTACACGGACCCTTGTTGGCAAAGTGATATCTCTGTTTTTTTAATATGCTGTCTAGGTTTGTCATAGCCATTCTTCCAAGGAGCAAGCATTTTTTAATTTCATGGTTGCAGTCACCATCCACAGTGATTTTAAGCTCAAGAAAATAAAATCTGTCACTGTTTCTACTTTTTCCCCATCTATTTGCCATGAAGTGATGGGACTGGCTCCTGTGATCTGACTTTATTGATTGTTGAGTCTTAAGTCAACTTTTTTACTCTCTTCTTTCACCATCATCCAGAGGCTCTTTAGTTCATCTTTGCTTTCTGCCATAAGGTTTGTGTCATCTGCATATCTGAGGTTATTTATATTTCTCCCCGAATTCTTGATTCCAACTTGTAAGTCATCCAGCATGCATCATGCATCATGCATCATTTTGCATGATGTACTCTGCATATAAGTTAAATAAGCAGGGTGACAATATGCAGCCTTAACGTACTCCTTTCCCAATTTGGAACCAGTCCATTGTTCCCTGTCCAGTTCTAACTGTTGCTTGTTGGCCTGCATACAGGTTTCACAGAAGACAGGTAAGGTTATCTGGTATTCCCATGTCTTTAAGAATATTCCAGTTTGTTGTGATCCACACAGTTAAAGACTTTAGTGTAGTCAGTGAAGCAGAAGCAGATTTCTTTTTGGAATTCCCTTGCTTTTTCTATGATCCAGCCAATGTTCACAATTTGATCTCTAATTCCTTTGTCTTTTCTAAAGCTAACTTGTACACATGTAAGTTCTTGGTTCATGTACTGTTGAAGCCAAGCTCAAAGGATTTTGAGCATTACCTTGCTAGCATATGAAATGAGCACAGTTGTATGATAGTTTGAACATTCTTTGGCATTGGCTTTCTTTGGGATTGTAATGAAAACTGACCTTTCCCAGTCTTGTGGCCATTGCTGAGCTTTCCAAATTTGCTGGCATATTGAATGCAGCACATTAACAGCATCATCTTTTAGGATTTGAAATAGCTCAGCTAGAATTCCATCACCACCACTAGTTTTGTTCAAAGTAATTCTTCCCAAGTCCCAGTTGACTTCACATTCCAGGATGTCTGGCTCTATGTGAGTGATCACACCCTCTTGGTTTTCCAGGTCATTAAGCATTTTTTTTGTTTGCTTGTTTTGTATAGTTCTGTGTATTCCTGCCACCTCTTCTTAATATCTTCTGCTTCTGTTAGTTGCGTGTTGTTTCTGTCCTTTATTGTGCCTATCTTTGCATGAAATCAAAGATAGGTATCTCTAATTTTCTTGAAGAGATCTATAGTCTTTTCCATTTTTTCTACTCTTTTTCTTTATTTCTTTTCATTGTTCACTTAAAAAGGTGTACAATACATGTATAAATAATATCACATGAAGTAGTTTCATGCCCGAAAATTTCTCTGTGTTCCACCTATTTATCACTGCCTTTCCCCTAAACTCTGGCAACCACTAAGTTTTCACTAGTTTCTTAGTTTTGCTTTTTCCAGAGTGTCATATAGTTGGAATTACACAGTTTTTAGTTTTTCCAGGTTGACTTCTTTCACTTTAGATCAGATCAGATCAGATCAGTCACTCAGTCGTGTCCGACTCTTTGCGACCCCATGAATCGCAGCACACCAGGCCTCCCTGTCCATCACCAACTCCTGGAGTTCACTCAGACTCACGTCCATTGAGTCAGTGATGCCATCCAGCCATCTCATCCTCTGTTGTCCCCTTCTCCTCTTGCCCCCAATCCCTCCCAGCATCAGAGTCTTTTCCAATGAGTCAACTCTTCACATGAGGTGGCCAAAGTACTGGAGTTTCAGCTTTAGCATCATTCCTTCCAAAGAAATCCCAAGGCTGATCTCCTTTAGAATGGTATTATACATTTGCATTTCCTCCATGTCCTTATGGCTTGATAGCTTATTTCATTTAAGTACTGAATAATATTCCATTGTTTGAATGTATCACAGTTTATTTATCCATTCATCTACTGAAAAACCTAATGATTGGTTCCTAGTTTTGATAACTGAGTAAATCTATATAGATAACCAGGTTCAGGTTTTCATGTTGATATGATAACATGATGATATCATATTTACCTAAGATGTTAATAAGTTTTCAGCCTCTTAGGGTAAATACCAAGGAATGTAAATGGATAATATGGTATGAGTATGCCTAGTTGTAAGAAACTAATAAACTGTCTTCCAAAAGGAATGTGCTATCTTGCATTATCATTGCAATGAATGAAAATTCTTCTTTCACAGTTTTGGCACTATTTGGCTGTTATCCATTTTAATAGGTGTGTAGTAGTATCTCGTTTTAATATGTATTTCCCTGATGATATGTTGAGCATTTTTTCATATATACTTACTTGCCAGTTTTCTATCTTCTTTGGTGAGGTATCTGTTAAGGCCTTTTGCCCATTTTTTAATCAGGTTATTTTTGTTTTAAATGTTTTTTGAAGAATAATTCTTTATTAGATATGTCTTTTGCAGATACTTTCTCCTGGTTTGTCTTCTCATTTCCTTGACATTGTATTTTGTGGAGTGAAAGTTTTTAATTTTAATGAAGTCCAGCTTATCATTTTTTTTTTTTTTTCATGCATCATGCTTTTGATGTGGTAGCTAAAAAGCCATTGCTCTACCCAGTTGTCATCTAACCTTTCTTAATGTTCTCTTCTAGGAGTTTCATAGTTTTGCATTTAGAATATGATATATTTTGAGTTAATTATTATAAATGGTGTAAGGTTTGTGTTTAGATTCACTTTTTTGCATGTGGATTTCTTGTTCTAGTACAATTTGTTGAAAATACTATCTTTACTCCATTGTATTGCCTTTGTTTGCTCCTTTGTCAAAGATCACTTGACTATACTTACATGGATTTACTTCAGGGCTGTCTATACTGTTTCATTGATCTACTTGTCTTTTCTATCACAAAAATTACATTGTCTTGATTACTATAACTTTATAGTAAGTCTTAAAGTCTGGGTGTCAGTTCCCCAACTTTGTTTTACTCACTTAAAATTGAGTTGGCTATTCTGGGCCTTTTGCCTCTTGTTATAAATTTTAAAATCAGTTTGATGATATTCACAAAGTAATTTCCTGGGATTTTTAACTGGGAAAGTTGAAGCTGTAGATCAAATTTGGACAGCCTTACATCCTGGCAATAATGAGTCTTTCTATCTGTGAAAATGGAATATTTCTCAATTATTTAGTACTTTGATATATCATCAACATTTTGTAGCTTTTCTCATTTAGATCTTGTTCATATTTTGTTATTGTTTTCAGTTTCACTGGTTTTGACTCTCATTTTTATTATTGCTTTCTTTTACTTGCTTTGTAATTAAATTGCTCTTCCCCTTCTAGTTTTCCAAGGTGGAATCTTAGATGATTTGATTTTATATTTTTCTCCTTTTCTTGTATTTGTATTCAATGTTAAAATTTTCTCTATGAGAACTGCTTTTGCTGCATACTACATATTTTGATGAGTTGTGTTTTATTTAGTTCAAAAATATTTTATAATTTTCTTCGAGATAGCACCATTGACTCATTGTATTTGGAAATGTGTAGTTTACTTTCCATTAAAAAAAAAATACTTTACAGAAATCTTTCTGTTATTGATGTCTAGTTTAATTTAACTCTGTTCTAAGGGCTGATATTGTATAATTCTATAATTCTGTTCTTCTAAGTTGTTTAGGTGTGTTTTATGCCCCAGAAGGTGGTCTGTTTTTGTGAATATTCTGTGCAAGAAGAATGTATAATCTGCTGTTTGATAAAATAGTATATAGAAGTCACTTTAATCTTCTTGATTGATAATGCTGTTGTGTTCAAATATGTCCTTACTAATTTTGTGCAGCTAGATCTCAATTTCTGGTAGAAGGGTATTAAACTTTCCAACTATGTTATTATAATGGATTACTCCATTTCTTCTTGCAGTTATATCACCTTTTGTCTTGTGCAGCTTGATGTTCTGTGTTAGGCACACACACGTCAAGAGCTATTGTTTCTTCTTGGACCATTGACTCCTTTATCAGTATAGAGCATCTCTCTCTATCTCTGATAACTTTCTTTATTCTGAAGTCTTCTGTGCCTGAAATTAACATAGTTACTCTTGCTTTCTTTTGATTAGTGATAGTATAGTCTGTCTTTTCCATTCCTATACTTTTAATCTATATGTGTCTATACTGAAAGTAGGTTTCTAGTAAACAATATATAATTGGGCCTTGTTTTTTGATCCACTCTGTATAGCATTTGAGGTTAATTCAGATTTCAGAACTCTATAGAAGATCCAAAATAATACTTTTTCAGGATATTGTTTGTCCTCCAATATGAGCAATTCCTTGTTAATGCATCACAAGACTATCTTGTGATGCCAACAGTTTACAATAACGTATCACACACTTTGTTTTGTCCCTTTTGTAAGTTTTATCTCTGATTTCTTGTTTTTTTTTTCTTTAAGGCTTATCATTACTTTGTGGCATTTTATTAACTTCTCAAAAAAAAATCCATCTTTTATTGCATTCTTGTTGTCACTATTACTGTGTTGTTTTGTAATTATCTAATAATGCATTTCTTTCTCATTAGACTGTAAATTTATTGAGACTAGAATTTATATCCACTTAATTTAGATACTGAATCAGTGGCATCAAACACAAACTCTGCACAGTGCTTATATCCAATGAAGACTAGCAAATATATGAATGTACGTTATGCCTGCTAGCAGTTAAGGCTTTGTTAGAACCACCTGTCTGGAAGGACAAAAAAAAAAACAAAACGTGGGAAGTCAAGAGATACCTGGAGTAACAAGCAAATTTGGCCTTGGAGTACAAAATAAAGCAGGGCAAAAGTTAACACAGTTTTGCCAAGAGAACATACTGGTCATAGCAAACACCTTCTTCCAACAACACAAGAGACAACTCTACATAGGGACATCACCAGATGGTCAAAACTGAAATCAGATTGATTATATTCTTTGCAGTTGAAGATGGAAAAACTCTATACAGTCAGCAAAAACAAGATGGGAGCTAATTGTGGCTAAGATCATGAACTCCTTATTGCTAAATTCAGCCTTGAAGAAAGTAGGGAAAACCACTAGACTATTCAGGTATGATCTAAATCAAATCTCTTATGATTATACAGTGGAAGTGACAAATAGATTCAAGGGGTTAGATCTGATACACAAAGTACCTGAAGAACTATGGATGGAGGTTCATGACGTTGTACAGGAGGCAGTGATTAAGACCATCCCCAAGAAAAAGAAAGGCAAAAAGGCAAAATGGTTGTCTGAGGAAGCCTTTCAAATAGTGAGAAAAGAAGAGAAGTTAAAGGCAAAAGAGAAAATGAAAGATATACCTATCTGAATGCAGAGTTCCAAAGAATAGCAAGAAGAGGTAAGGAAGCTTCCCTCAATGATCAGTGCAAGGAAATAGAGGAAAACAATAGATTGGGAAAAACTGAAGATTTCTTCAAGAAAATTAGAGATACCAAGGGAATATTTCATGCAAAGATGAGCTCGATAAAGGACAGAAATGGTATGGACCTAACAGAAGCAGAAGATATTAAGAAGAGATGGCAAGAATACACAGAAGAACTATACAAAAAAGATCTTCATGACCCAGATAACCATGAGGCTGTGATCACTCACCTAGAGGCAGACATCCTGGAGTGTGAAGTCAAGTGGGCCTTAGGAAGCATGACTACAATCACAGCTAGTGGAGTTGATAGAATTCCAGCTGAGCTATTTCAAGTCCTAAAAGACGATAAAGTGCTGTACTCAATACGCAAGCAAATTTGGAAAACTCATCATTGGCCAGAGGACTGGAAAAGGTCAGTTTACATTCCAATCCCAAAGAAAGGCAATGGCAAAGAATGTTCAAATTATGGCACAGTTGCACTCATCTCACATGCTAGCAAAGTAATGCTCAAAATTCTCCAAGCCTGGCTTCAACAATATGTGAACCAAGAACTTCCAGATGTTCAAGCTGGTTTTAAGAAAGGTAGAGGAACCAGAGATCAAATTGCCAACATCCATTGGATCATCAAAAAAGTGAGAGAGTTCCAGAAAATCATCTACTTCTACTTTACTGACTACCCCAAAGCCTTTGACTGTATGGATCACAATAAACTGTGGAAAATTCTGAAAGAGATGGGAATACCAGACCACCTGACCTGCCTCTTGAGAAACCTGTATGCAGGTCAGGAAGCAACAGTTAGAACTGGACATGGAACAACAGACTGGTTCCAAGTAGGAAAAGGAGTACGTCAAGGCTGTATATTGTCACCCTGCTTATTTAACTTATATGCAGAGTACATCATGAGAAACGCTGGGCTGGAAGAAGCAGAGTACATCATGTGAACGCTGGGCTGGAAGAAGCAGAAGCTGGAATCAAGATTGCCAGGAGAAATATCAATAACCTCAGATATGCAGAAGACAACACCCTTATGGCAGAAAGGGAAGAAGAACTAAAGAGCCTCCTGATGAAAGTGAAAGAGGAGAGTGAAAAAGTTGGCTTAAAGCTCAACATTCAGAAAACTAAGATCATGGCATCTGGCTCCATCACTTCATGACAAATAGATGGGAAAACAGTGGAAACAGTGACAAACTTTGTTTTCTTGGGCTCCAAAATCACTGCAGATTGTGACTGCAGCCATGAAACTAAAAGATACTTGTTCCTTGGAAGAAAAGCTATGACTAACCTAGATAGCATATTAAAAAGCAGAGCCATTACTTTACCAAGAAATGTCCGTCTTGTCAAGGCTATGGTTTTTCCAGTAGTCATGTATGAATGTGAGAGTTGGAATGTGAAGAAAGCTGAGAGCTGAAGAATTGATGCTTTGGAACTGTGGTACTGGAGAAGACTCTTGAGAGTCCATTGGGTTGCAAGGAGATCCAACCAGTCCATCCTGAAGGAAATCAGTGCTGAATATTCATTGGAAGGATTGATGCTGAAGCTGAAGTTCCAGTACTTTAGACACCTAATGCAAAGACCTGACTCATTTGAAAAGACCCTGATGCTGGGATGATTGAAGGCAGGAGGAGAAGGGAACGGCAGAGGATGAGATGGTTGGATGGCATCACCGACTAGATGCATATTAAGTTTGAGCAAGCTTCAGAAGTTGTTTATGGACAGGGGAGCCTGGCATGTTGTAGTCCATGGGATCACAAAGAGTCAGACATGACTGAGTGACTGAACTGAACTGACTGACTGGGTGGAGAAGGAGCTAAGAGAGGTACAGGATAGTACATGTCCTTTGAAAGTTAGTTGTACATTAAGTAGTTGACTATTCTCTGTTGAAATAGAATACATATTATATAACATCACTGTGCTTAAATTACCTATGCTGCTAAGTCACTTTAGTCGTGTCCGACTCTGTGTGACCCCACAGATGGCAGCCCATCAGGCTCCTCCGTCCCTGGGATTCTCCAGGCAAGAACACTGGAGTGGGTTGCCATTTCCTTCTCTAATGCATGAAAGTGAAAAGTGAAAGTGAAGTCTCTCAGTCGTGTCTGACTCTTTGCGAGCCCATGGACTGCTGCCTTCCAGACTCCTCCGCCCATGGGATCTTCCAGGCAAGAGTACTGGAGTGGGTTGCCATTGCCTTCTCCTAAATTACCTATATAGAGATACAAATAAATAGTTGTAATAAGATAGAAATTCTGTCTCTAATAAAGATACAGAAATGTTCAAGGGAGAAAATGCAGTATGCAAAATAATGAAAAAAATAAAAGGATGTTTAAAGATGAGGGCACATGTGCAAAAGATGGAAGTTTGGAATGAGCTCAGCGGATCTGAGAATCCAGTTTGCTTTGGGGGATATTTAGGAGATGACTTAGTGAGATGTTTTAGGGCCTGTTTATGAAGTGCATTTTATACCACCCTGAGATAGTTAAACTTTAAACCATAGGCCATGAGAAGTTTCTTTAAGTAGAGGAATTAAATATTGAGATTGTTTTTTTACAAATTCCTTTTTTGTCAGTGAAGGGGTTAGTCTAGAATCAGAAGAACCTGGTTAGAAAACAAAACAAAACAAAACAAAAACTGATATGTTGAAACATTTAGTTCAAATAAAAGGTTACTTAGAGACAAGGTCATCACAGAAGAAATGGAGAGAAAGGTCTTGTTTCAGGATGCTAATGTGTGGTACAATTGACAGATCTTAGTACTGATTGGGTAAGTGGGGTTAAGGGAGAGAGAAACTTCATACTTTAGGCTTTACATAAGGTAGCAAATGGGACTTCCCCGATGGCTCAGTGGATAAAGAATCCACCTGCAAAGCCAGGAGCCATAGGAGGAGGAAATGGCAACCCACTCCAGTATTCTTGCTGGGATAATCCCATGGACAGAGGAGCCTGGAGGGCTACAATCTGTGTAAAGAGTTGAATGAGCATGCATGACTGACTCTTTGAGACCTCATGGACGGTAGCCTGTTCCTCTTTTCATGGTATTTTCCAGGCAAGAACACTGGAATGGGTTGCCATGCCCTTCTCTGGAGGATCTTCTCTATCCAGGGATCAAATTCAAGTCTCTTTTGTCTTCTGCTTTGGCAGGCATGTTCTTTACCACTAACGTCACCTGCGAAGCCCACGGGTAGCAAATAGTCAATGTTTCCTTAAAACATGAAATGCTTGGAATTTTAGCTAAATTCAAAAGCCTTTAGTTCTCTTATTTTATGGTTTATGAACTGTGTGTTTTTAATGAAATTTTGAAACGTGATAGGAGTACCCTGAACCAAATAATCTTATCTCACCGTCTTTCTATATACTTCCTGAGGTTTATAGTCAAACTACAGTTAGTGCAAAATTATTATTAGCTCACCGACTAATAATAATTGTTATTAGCTCACTGATGGCATCACTGACTCAATGGACATGAGACTGAGCCAGCTCTGGGAATTGGTGATGGACAGGGAAGTCTGGCGTGCTACAGTCCATGGGATCGCAAAGAGTTGGATGTGACTGAGAGACTGAACTAAACAGTTAGTGTGAAATTATTATTAGCTCAAAGAAGTAGAATAATAATGTGATAAATTATTCAAAGTATTTTTTTTTTTTTAGGAATTAGATTTTAAAGGCATGACCTAGTTCATTACAATATGACTATATAAAGTTTTTAGAAGACTGGCAGATATACAGTAAGTGCCAGTAAAATATTATTTATTATTATAACAATTAGAGTTATCTATTTTTTATAATTGTAGGAATTATAATTTCTATAAGTATACGCATATATATTTATATTTATATCCAGTTGACAAATAGCATCACAATTATTACTGTATGAGAAACTAAAATCACCAAAGAAGCTAAGGCCTAAGTTCTTATTCCAATTTTTCCCTCTTGTTTCTACCTAAGATATATTAGAAATTAAATTCCAGTACCTCAAGAAAAAGGAAGGTCTACATTACTTAAATATGTATGGAAAATAAAAGTGCAGAAGCCTTTTGATTGATTTCTCTTTCTCTCTGCCTTTCTGTTAGTCTGTTCTCTAAGCATCAAGCCTAAACTAGTAGGTCTATTCCTGTCAAATAACACCTGGCTGAAAGGATGAATGAGTCAGCAAAGAATGTCACTTCCTTGTTTATAATTGTTCAGTGGCTTTTCATATCATTTAGAGTTCTGTAGGCTCCTAAGTGATTCATTCACACCTTTTGCCCCTTTTCTCTGACTTCATCAATGGCTCCTTGCTCCCTCTGATCCATAGGGCATAATTTCTGAACACATCAATCATGCTCCAGTCTTAGGGTCTAAGCATCTACTCATCCTCTTGCCTGAAAGGTTTTCCCTTAGATATCTCTATGCATTTCTTACTTTCTTGGTTCCTTGTTGTCTCGGTCTCAACAGCCCCTTATCAGCAAAATCTTTCATGATCATACTTTATAATACAGCACTCTGCCTTAGGAGTCTGGCGGGCTAGTCCATGGGGTCACAGAGAGTTGGACATGACAGCGACTGAACAACAACAAGCTTCTAAATATCTCTCCTAACTGCTTTGTATTCTTTCCAGCACCTATTACTTTCTGATACTATGTTTTATTTTCTCTTTCCTTCTGTAGAATGTAGGGCTTCCCTCATAGCTTGGTTGATAAAGGATCCGCTTGCAATATAGGAGACCTCCGTTTGATTCCTGGGTTGGGAAGATCCACTGGAGAAGGGATAGGCTACCCACTCCAGTTTTCTGGGGCTTCCCTTGTGGCTCAGCTGGTAAAGAATCTGCCTGCAATATGGGAGACATAGGTTTGATCCCTGGGTTGGGAAGATCCCCTGGAGAAGGGGAAGGCTACCCACTCCAGAATTCTGGCCTGAAGAATTCCATGGTCAAAAAGATTTAGACATGACTGAGGGACTTTCACTTCCTTCCTTCTCTGAAATGTAAGAGAGCAGAGGCTTTGCACTGTATCCATAGTGTCTAGAAGAGTACCTGAAAATATTTTTAAGTGGATGAAATAAATATGCTTTCTAGTACTTATTAATTCACAGAGTATAGATCATCTTGGCAAACAAGAAAGGAAGAGACCAGATTTGTTACATTTTTTCTAATTGTTTTTTTCTTTTCTTTTACTCTTTTATTATTATTTGTGGAATAATAATAAGAGCTGCATTGATAGATATCTTTTAGTAAGAATGTTTGTTATCTTATATTCAGTAAGAATACAAGATAAATATTTATTTTATACTTTTTGTGGTAGTGTTTATATAACTTTAGGCATTTTCTGTAATACTTGGTAAATAGTTGTTGAATTAGTAGTGCATTCAAGTAACATAGGAATGCTACTCATTTTCTTACAACTGATTTCTTAAGCTGATTTTGAGACAGTGAAATATAAAGACTGTGTGGGTAGCAGTTCTGTCTGTGATTATGTGGGATTTCTTCATTTTTTTCCTTTGAGTTATAGTGCAGATGCAATCTCTGATGCATTTTTCAGTTAAACTAAAATTCTAAGCATTTTGGCAGTCTTCCTTTCCACACAAAATATTTGAGAAAGAATCATTAACTGTACAGAATGTTTGGGAAAAAAAAAGAACAACTGTGATGAGAGTTAATGCCTTGGCAAATTCAGAAGTCTGAGTAACAGGAAGCATAGTTTTGCAATTAATCTTCTGATAATCTCTACTTTTTGAGAATGTTATCCCATGTTAAAGATTTAATGTCAGTCTTGTTCCTGGATATACAATATTAAACCTCTACCAGGATCCACCGTACTTTTCAGCAAAGATTTAATATCAAATATGAACAGAAGTTTTAGTGTCTAGGGAGACACTATATAATTTTGTTAAGCTATTGCTTTTACAGAGTCACATGCTGGAAACTGCTTCACTAAGTGTGTTTTTCTTTCTCTTCTATTCTTTAAGTGTTCTACTCTTTAAGTCTTCTGACACTCAAGCTTTTTTGGAGTATATTTATGGAAAGATTACAAAGGGATTCTCCAGCAGCATTTCTTAAATTTTATATGTTTATACAGTTCATAAACATGTTTAGAAGTTTGAACTCAAAAGTGTGTTCTCTTGTAACTGGTATCAAGTACTGTAGGAATTGAACCTAACATTTGTGTATACTTACACTTTAAAAATTGTTTAAGTAGGTATTAGCTTTTAAAGAATCTGTAGGAAATTCGAGACAAATAATAATATTTTTAATTTACAGTTGTTAAAATTGAATCTTGTAATGGTGAATAAATTAATTGCCTGGGTATCTATTTATTGAACCACCTGCAATGTAGGAGACCTGGGTTCAATCCCTGGGTTGGGAGGATACCCTGGAGAAGGGAAAGGCTACGCACTCCAGTATTCTGGCCTGGAGAATTCCATGTACTGTATACTACACATGGTCACAAAGAGTTGGACCTGACTGAGTGACTTTCACTTTCAGTATTTATCAAACAAACATTTATTAATATTAATATGTGCAGGCCTATTCCATGGATTTGTGAAAACCTGGGAGAATGAAACAGACAGGTCCTTGCTCTCATGATGTTTATATTCCATTGAGTTTAGCTGAACAATATAGATTGGCTCATTATGAAGAGGAGCTACTGGGAGTTCCCTGGTGGCCTAGTGGTTAAGATTCTGAGCTTCCACTGCCATGACCCAAGAGTTCAGTCCCTGGTTGGGGAAATGAGATCTCACAAGCTGCACAGTGTCTTCCCAGCCCCCTAGCCCCACCCCTATCCCCACCCCCAGCAAAAAAAATCAAGAGCCCAGAGTATAAACTGTGTCATCTAGTAGAAACAGCACACTTTCCTGGAAACTGATACATATCTGTACTGATTATTTGAATCCTTAAACACAGTATATGCATAAAAGGAAGGTACCTATTGTTATTTCAGGGCCTTTAAGCATGTGGTCTTTCTCTATTGTCTCATAGTCCCTATGAGTTCACTGTGGTTCCAGCAGGAAACTGAATTTCTACTGAGGTGATTTAGGAGGTGTGAATAAGGAGGGAGAGTTACCTGGTGAGCATTGCCTTTCCCATTTTCCATGATAGATAGCAGTACAGTGAGAGCTAGAGCCCTGCTCAAGTGCTTTCTGACAGTGGCAGTAGCTGTCAGGGTACCGGACTGCAGTGTCAGGCAGGAAAATGTCTGGTAAAACTACTCCACCCTCTATTCCCACCTTCCGAACTCCTAACTCCTGGTGGTCACTTCCATGGTGTGTACTGGAAACCACCTGCAAGACAGTCTGATGATGTGCATTGTGGGGTCAGACTCTTCAGGCACAGGCTGAGAGAGAGCAGCATGAAT
This sequence comes from Bos javanicus, assembly GCF_032452875.1. NCBI lineage: Eukaryota > Metazoa > Chordata > Mammalia > Artiodactyla > Bovidae > Bos > Bos javanicus. Next base: position 40,685,009 of record NC_083870.1, read on the forward strand.
GATTAGGATTTGAGAGCCAACAAAGAATGCTACGTACCTTTATATTTAAAAGAAAAATTAGACACTTTCTCATGATCTCATTTATGACAGGTCCTTCTAGATCATTCCTCTGATTTTCCCAGATGAAAGTTGTCTCATCCCGCAACCTCTGCTGGCCCAATTTATTTTTTTCATAATTGGTTTAGTCCCTAAGTCGTGTCCAACACTGGTGACCCTGTGGACTGTAGCCCACCAGGTTCCTTTGTCTATGGGATTCTCCAGGCAAGCATACTGCCTGGAGTTGCCATTTCCTTCTCCAGGGGATCTTCTGGACCCAGGAATGGAAACTGGGTCTCCTGCATTGCAGGTGAATTCCTGCACTGAAGGAGGATTCTTTACCAACTGAGCTACAAGAGAAGCCTGTTTTCATAATTGGAATTCAGTAAATACTAAAGAAATATGTCTAAGTAATTTCCCTTACCAGGTTATACCCTCCCAGGTGGCACAGTGGTAAAGAATCTGCCTGCCAATGCAGGAAATGCAAAGGATGCAGGTTTAATCTCTGGGTCCGGAAAGATCCCCTGGAGTAGGAAATGGCAACCCACTCCAGTGTTCTTGCCTGGATAATTCCCTTGGACAGAGGAGCTTGGTGGACTGTAGTTCATGGGGTCACAAAGAGTCTCTGAGAGTAGGATCTGGGTCTGATTTTCCTTTTTACTTCTCTCTTGCCTGTCTATAGTGTCAGCATATTACTTTTCCTGAATAAATATGTGTTGATTAAAGGGTAGATGACCGATTGGTAGATAAACAGGGTGAAGGATTCTGAAAGTTATCTGGCTGTCAAATTTCTGTGTAGGTTACTGCTAAAAGTTATAGAAGAAATACATTTATTATCTGACTTATGATGTATCTGTGCCTATTAAAAAATTGTGTGTTATTTGTGCTTTTTTTTTAAGAAAAGAGTTTGGGGAGGGAGAAGCCTTAAATTTGTCTTCCAGTTGTAAGGCATGAAGTACCTCCTCAAATTAGGAATGCTGTGTAACAGATTTGCTTTTTTCCTTCAAGAGAACTGTGTAGTTCTTTCCAAGAATTCCCATTTCTTTTTTTTTTTTTTATGATCAAACTATTAAGGTTAGTTATTGTATTATATAAATTTATGACACCAGAAATACTTTTTTCAATATATATATTATTACTCATGTATCAACTTTACTCCAGATACATTTTACAAACAATAAAATCTTTTTTTTTAATATAAATTTATTTATTTTAATTGGAGGCTAATTACTTTACAATATTGTATTGATCTTACCATACATCAACATGAATCTGCCACGGGTGTTTCTGGCTTTCACCTTTGACAGCATGACCCTCATCTTTGATTCTTCAGTGGACATATGCATAGATTGACTGTACTCTGTAGTAAGCAAATAAGTTTTCACAATATTACTGAAAAAATGTTTTTTAAAATTAAAAGAGTAAAAGGTATATATATATATATATATATATATATACACATATATACTTTAAAAATCCTCTTAGGCTTATATATTTCATAAAAGGGCCAATTTTGATTTGCTAAAACTTCAATTCACTTAAGAAATATATCATTTATATTAGTAGAGCAGTGCAACAGAGTAGAAAAAGAAAGTATTCTTAAATGTTATTTATGGGACCTATTGCTTCTGCGACACTGTCATTGCATGCAGAACTATTACTAGAATAATAAATGTATCAAGATGCTACTACCAATGATTTCTTTTCATCCTTTTTCTCTAGAGTTAAAATTAGGTAACGAAAATGATGCTAAACTGATAATAAAAAAATGATAGCCAAATACCTAGTTGATTTGTTTGGGTTAAAAGAGTAAATGTGCCAGTTCAACTGTTGAACTCTTTATGAAAGATTAAAACAGTCCATCATTTCTTTCCATATCCAAAAGATGATAATTACTTTAAAATAAATTCAAAATTTACTGCCAAGTCAAAGGCCATGAAATGTAAAGTAAATTTCAAATTCTACAGTTAACTTTGTGTGACAGCCAGTGAAAGTCATACCTGCTTGCAAAGCCATATTTGACCTTTATGCTGATATTACTAATATGAATTTATTCTTTGAGTCTGTGCTAAAATACAACTTAAAAATATTAAATGATGCATAATGTTTCCTTTCATACAAATAATATTTTTCTCAGCTTAATTTTTAAAGGTAAAGTCTCAAAAGATTTATATTTTGTTTTTAAATCCTCTGTTTAGATCTTTTAATGTTATCTTTAGTTACATTATTTGAACAACAGATGTTAGTAAGAAGTATCAGACGACTCTATTTTGGGAGGAAGATCAAATTTTGATTATGCATATTTAAAATATTCATATTTAATGAACATTTGAAATGAATAATATTTTGTAATCTAAGGATTATCTCTATTTTTTAAGAATTGTAATTTATTTTGCATATGTTTTCTTAATTCAAGAAAGTATGTTGTTTTACTCTTCATTCATATTAACATGAATAAATAAAATTAGGTATAGAATACAAAAATATATTTTTCTGATTTTATATATGTATATTTTTTAGTATATAAAAACAATAAAACTTTTTTCTATTAGTTTTTTCTTTTCACTGTTGACATGAAGTAGAATTAGGATATAATTTCATTTACATTTTTTCTTTTTTTATTTTATTTTTTAACTTTACAATATTGTATTGGTTTTGCCATATATCAAAATGAATCTGCCACAGGTATACATGTGTTCCCCATCCTGAACCCTCCTCCCTCCTCCCTCCCCATACCATCCCTTTGGGTCGTCCCAGTGCACCAGCCCCAAGCATCCAGTATTGTGCATTGAACCTGGACTGGCGACTCGTTTCATATATGATATTATACATGTTTCAATGCCATTCTCCCAAATCATCCCACCCTCTCCCTCTCCTACAGAGTCCAAAAGACTGTTCTGTACATCAGTGTCTCTTTTGCTGTCTCGTATACAGGGTTATTGTTACCATCTTTCTAAATTCCATATATATGTGTTCAGTTCAGTTCAGTCGCTCAGTCGTGTCCAACTCTTTGCGACCCCGTGAATCGCAGCACGCCAGGCCTCTCTGTCCATCACCAACTCCCAGAGTACACCCAGACTCACGTCCATAGAGTCAGTGATGCCATCCAGCCATCTCATCCTCTGGCGTCCCCTTCTCCTCCTGCCCCCAATCCCTCCCAGCATCAGAGTCTTTTCCAATGAGTCAACTCTTCGCATGAGGTGGCCAAAGTACTGGAGTTTCAGCTTTAGCATCATTCCTTCCAAAGAAATCCCAGGGCTGATCTCCTTCAGAATGGACTGGTTGGATCTCCTTGCAGTCCAAGGGTCTCTCAAGAGTCTTCTCCAACACCACAGTTCAAAAGCATCTTTGGGAACTTTGGGAAAAACTCTTTGGGAACCCATGGCAAAATCTGGGAGATGGTGAGGGACATGGAGGCCTGGCATGCTGCAGTCCATGGGTTCCCAAAGAGTTGGACATGACTGAGTGACTGAACAACAGCAGTGATACAACTAGGAGTTGTTTTAACTTTTTAAATAGTGTAATGAAAGTGTATTTTAAAAAATCATAAAGTGGATATTTAAACTCTAGCATGCATGTATGCTAAATCGTTTCAGTCGTGTCCGACTCTTTGCGACCTGATGGACTGTAGTCCGCCAAGCTCCTCTGTCCATGCAATTCTCCAGGCAAGAATACAGGAGTGGGTTGCCATTTTCTTCTCCAGGGGATCTACCCAATCCTGGAATCAAACCCGCGTCTCTTATGTCTCCTGCATTGGCAAGGAGGGTTCTTTACCACTAGAGCCACCTGGGAAGCCAGTATAAATTCTAGCATAATTTAATTTGGTAAAGTTGTTTAAATCCCTGGTAAGTTTACTTAAAAACTCAATGCTTTCAAATTCCTTTGCCAACTACTGAACAACAAAGGCCTTTGCCATCTGCCTCTATAGCTGTTGACCTTCAACAACCCCTGAGGGAGGTCAGGGTGGAGTGAGGCACTCTGTGCTCCAGGGAATCTGGTGGGGCAGGTCTTTAGATAGTTGGATGTTTTTAGGAACAGATTTTATGATCTCAGTCCTTGCATCTCCTCATACCTAGAGAAGCACTAAATCCCTTCATGGTTTTACATCAGATCTTCATGACTAACAAAAAAACCTTTTGTAAAATGAGTGCTTCATGGTATTGAACTCCCCCTTCACCAAAATGTTATATATTGTCTTTCCCCCACTGCTGCTTTGGAGCAGTCTCTCAGAGCTATCTGAGATGCTGCCTCCCAGGCTGCAGTCCTAATTTTGCCCCAAATAAAACTTCACACACATACATGCACACACATACACACACACACACATACACACAACTCAATGCTTTCAAATTCTTTATTTATACTTGGAGACAATAATTTTTCTTTTTTTTTTTTAATAATTCTTTACTTTCTGTTACCCCCAGTGCCTCAGGGATATTTACACATGATGATACTGTCCAGGTGCATTATAACCTATGATTACCTGGAATTCTAGCTACTTGTCATATTAAATCAGTCAATACTTCTACAATATCTACTTAATACCAGTCCCTTGACATAGTTTGACATTACCCATATCATGAACAAACAAAAATACTTGTTTTGAAGTGCTATTCTTTATTCTACTATAGATAATACTTGCAAGATATAAACAGCTAGTAATTATCAATCTATATTCATTTTCTAGGACTGCTACAACCAAATACCACAGGCTGGGTCTTAAAAAAACAAAAATTAACTTTTTCACAGTTCTGTTTGTGTTGATTCTTACTGGTGCTTATAGCTTAGTTTGGCCACAGTTACATAACCTGACAGTTGGCATGTCAGTTCAGTTCAGTTCAGTCGCTCAGTTGTGTCCGACTCTGCAACCCCATGAATCGAAGCATGCCAGGCCTCCCTGTCCATCACCAACTCCCGGAGTTCACTCAGACTCATGTCCATCGAGTCAGTGATGCCATCCAGCCATCTCATCCTCTGTCGTCCCCTTCTCCTCCTGCCCCCAATCCCTCCCAGCATCAGAGTCTTTTCCAATGAGTCAACTCTTCACATGAGGTGGCCAAAGTACTGGAGTTTCAGCTTTAGCATCATTCCTTCCAAAGAAATCCCAGGGCTGATCTCCTTCAGAATGGACTGGTTGGATCTCCTTGCAGTCCAAGGGACTCTCAAGAGTCTTCTCCAACACCACAGTTCAAAAGCATCAATTCTTCGGTGCTCAGCTTTCTTCACAGTCCAACTCTCACATCCGTACATGACCACTGAAAAAACCAGAGCCTTGACTGCTGCTGCTGCTGCTGCTGAGTCGCTTCAGTTGTGTCCGACTCTGTGCGACCCCGTAGACGGCAGCCCACCAGGCTCCCCTGTCCCTGGGATTCTCCAGGCAAGAACACTGGAGTGGGTTGCCATTTCCTTCTCCAATGCATGAAAGGGAAAAGTGAAAGCGAAGTCGCTCAGTCAGACGGACCTTTGTTGCCAAAGTAACGTCTCTACTTTTCAATATGCTATCTAGGTAGGTCATAACTTTTCCAAGGAGTAAGCGTCTTTTAATTTCATGGCTGCAGTCACCATCTACAGTGATTTTGGAGCCCAAAAAAATAAAGTTTGACACTGTTTCCACTGTTTCCCCATCTGTTTCCCATGAAGTGATGGGACTAGATGCCATGATCTTCGTTTTCTGAATGTTGAGCTTTAAGCCAACTTTTTCACTCTCCTCTTTCACTTTCATCAAGAGGCTTTTTAGTTCCTCTTCACTTTCTGCCATAAAGGTAGTGTCGTCTGCGTATCTGAGATTATTGATATTTCTCCCGGCAATCTTGATTCCAGCTTGTGCTTCTTCCAGCCCAGCGTTTCTCATGATGTATTCTGCATATAAGTTAAATAAGCAGGGTGACAATATACAGCCTTGACGTACTCCTTTTCCCATTGGAACCAGTCTGTTGTTCCATGTCCAGTTCCAACTGTTGCTTCCTGACCTGCATATAGGTTTCTCAAGAGGCAGGTCAGGTGGTCTGGTATTCCCATCTCTTTCAGAATTTTCCACAGTTTATTGTGATCCATACAGTCAAAGGCTTTGGCATAGTCAATAAAGCAGAAATAGATGTGTTTCTGGAACTCTCTTGCTTTTTCGATGATCCAGCAGATGTTGGCAATTTGACCTCTGGTTCCTCTGCCTTTTCTAAAACCAGCTTAAAGAGAAGTTTCTTAAAATGAAGACTGACCTTTTTCTAAAAACAATCCTTAATTATCATTTGACTTCATAGACTTAAAAGGTTGATCCTCCATCTTTCTCTCTTATTATGTTTCTCAGCCAAACAAATGCCTTTTCCTCCCTACTCTTGCACATACCAGAAACTGAAAAACTACCTTCCATTACTCTCTAATGCACTTTCTCCTTCTCTCCTTGCATATCCCATCCCACTCCATCGTCAGCATCCAGTCAGTTCCCAAATTTCACACATGTTTTCTCTAATAAACTGTATTATCTTTTATATCTATCTTTTATTCCTAGATATCTTTTATATCATTATTTTATTCCATAAGGGTTTCCCTGGTGGCTCAGTTGATAAAGAATCTGCCTGCAGTGCAGGAGAACTGGATTTTTTCTCTGGGTCAGAAAGATCCCCTGGAGAAAGAAATGCAACCCCCTCCAGTATTCTTGCCTGGGAAATCCCATGGACAGAGGAGCCTGCTGGACTACAGTTCATGGGGTCGCAAGAGCTGGACACGACTTAGCAACTAAACCACCACCACCACCATCCTTTATTCCATTCCTCCTATTGCTGCCTTAGTTTAGTTTCTCAATGCTTAACTGCAATGGATTCTTTATTGATTCTTATGCTTACACACTGGCTGCTTTCAAATCAGCCTCCCCCATGTTGTCATAGCAGTTTTGTTAAAATGCAGCATTGATCAGTTTACTCCATGGTTCAAAGTCTTTGAACAACACTCTGTAATGTTTAGATTTCAGTTGACACACAAAACCCTTCTTAAATTGGTTCCTCCCTTAGTGTTTTTTTGTTTGTTTTGTTTTCTTTCTATCTTTATCTTTTATACCTCAATCTTCAGTACTCACTATCACTGTATAGAGCCATCCCTCCAACTAGACAGCACTGTATGTACTTTTCTAACTTTGTCAGCTTCATGCATCCAAAGTTTTAAGATGCTTTTTCTGTTTAATGCTATTTCTCTCTCCATCTTCTTCATCACCCTAACTCCTATTTGCTAATAACATACAGTTAAGATTTTCCTGAGAAGCATTTTATAAATGCTTTAATTCCCATTGAGATACCTACATGTTGGAAGTAATGGAAGTAAGAATGTGCTTCAGGAAATATGGAGGCTAGCTGATTTTATAGAATACAGTTGCAGCGTGTGCTTTACTCTAGGCTTAGGGGAAATGAAACTTCTAATTTTCGAAACCTTTGAAATTAAATGAGACACTAAACAACAACAACATGTATATGCATATACAACCAAAAATAACAAATAATAATTGTTAGGATATATGCATTATATTTTACCTTTGAAATGAGGATACGCTAATACTTACATAATTTGTTGTGATAAAAATGTGTCAGAATCCTTTTGCAATGGAAGTTACATTTAGAGGAACCATATCTTTATAATTTCTATTCAGTTTTCTTACATTTATTTTGCTTTCCTCCTCCAGGATCATCCTGTCTATAGACAAATGCTCTAGCATAGACTCAGACCTAGTTGGCACAGCTGTAGATAGCAAGGTAATTGCATCAGCTCTGCTTTAATTTTGGCTTTGTGGGTCGTTAGAGGAGGAGGATGTCTTTTTCATATGTTGTGTGCAGCAGATGCCAATTTTACTTGGTAACTTCACCTTTTTCCAGTTGTGGAAGTTTTTATGACTATTGAATCTAAGTATTTATGGTTCATTCAACCTGTCAGGATGCTTTTGTTTGTCTACAGACTGTCTCATAACATGTCATATGATTACCATAAAACACTGTAAAATACCTTCTGGGAAAAAGAGCACTATAGGTTTTTAACTGAATTTTCCAGTTTCTTTCCAGTAGTATATTTTATGGCTGAATATCAAACACCTGAATAAAGAATTTATAGTGGAAATAATGGCAGGATTCCATTTAATGAAGTGGAGTGCCTTAACTAGAATATTTAAGTACTTAGAAAACCAGTATTCTAAAAAATATGCTATTAAAAATACCATATGCCATACAACAGATGACTTTTTTGTGTTTCAGGAAAAGCTGCATTTAGTTTATTATATTATCTGTAAGTTAAGTTTGAAGTTTTAATTGCTTAGTTGTGTCCGACTGTTTTCGATCTCATGGACTGTAGCCCGCCAGGCTTCTCTGTCCATGAAATTTTCCAGGCAAGAATATTGAAGTGGGTTTCCATTTCCTATTCCTGGGGATCTTCCCAACTGAGGGGTCAAACCTATGTCTCTCGAGTCTCCTTTATTGGCAAGAATATTCTTTACCACTGCACTGCCTGGGAAGTCCAAGTGACTTGCATAATTCTGAGTAATTAATGACAAGGCTGGGGTTCAACAATTAGAATTTCTAATTCTCTAAGATGACAGTATTCAAGATGTACTGAATGATGTCTTTTTTTTAAACAGCAGAATGAAGAAAATTCAAATTTCTCTGTTACTAGTTGTTTGTTGTTCATTTGCTAGGTCATATAAGACTCTTGTCGACCCCATGGACTGAAGCATGCCAGGCTTCCCTGACCTTCATTATCTCCCAGAGTTTGCTCAGACTCATGTCCATTGAGTCGGTGATGCTATCTAACCATCTCATCCTCTACCATACCCTTCTCCTTTTGCCTTCAAACTTTCCCAGCATCAGAGTCTTTTCCAGTGAGTCAGCTCTTTGCATGAGGTGGCCAAGATAGTAGAGCTTCAGCATCAGTACTTCCAGTGAATATTAAGGGTTGATTTCCTTTAGGACTGACTGGTCTGATCTTGTTGCAGTCCAAGGGACTCTCAGGAAGTCTTCTCCAGCACCACAGTTCGAAAGCATCAGTTCTTCAGTGCTCAGCCTTCTTTATCGTCCAACTTTCACATCCATACATGACTACTGGAAAAACTGTAGCTTTGACTGTACACACCTTTGTCGGCAAAGTGATGTCTCTGCTTTTTAATATGCTGTCTTGTTTTTGTCATAGCTTTCCTTCTAAGGAGCAAGTGTTACTGGCTGCAGTCAGCCCTGCAGTGATTTTGGAGCCCCAAAAATAAAATCTGTCACTGCTTCTACTTTTTTCCCCTCTATTTGGCATGAAGTGATGGGACTGGATGCCATGATCTTAGCTTTTTAGTATTGAGGTTTAACCCAGCATTTTCACTCTCTTCTTTCACTCTCGTCCAGCAGATCTTTAGTTCCTCCTCACATTCTGCCATAGAGTGATATCATCTGCATATCTGAGGTTATTGTTCTTTCTCCTGGCAATCTTGATTCCAGCTTCTGATTCATCCAGCCGGGCTTTTTGCATGATATACTCCGCATATACGTTAAATAAGCAGAGTGGGTTGCCATTTCCCCACCCCATGGGGAATCTTCCCAACTCAGGGATCAAACTTGTGTCTCTGCATCTCCTCTATTGCAGGTGGATTCTTTACCTTTGAGCCACCGAGATTACATGCACTTATAAAGAACTTTCTGAATGAATGATTGAATAAAATGACTAAGTAACTGAAGAATTATAGCTAAATCTGACTGTGGAGAAATTTCTTAATTCAACAAAATTTAACTTAATGATTATCAAGCATTGTAATATGTCATGTTAGTGAAAATTTTATTGGCAGATGTGTGTTTTTGACATTTTAATTTTAGTAATTTTTCTGTTGCTAATGAGACATTCTAGATGCAGATCTTAGTACTTGGCAGTATTCACTTAAATGTTAGGATGTTGAGCAAACAAGGATCAGACAAAGATGAAAAACACTGGAAATGAGACATCTATGAAGGGCACTGAAAAGCTTCTGTATAATCTTGGGTATCTATGAGGCCTGTGTGCATGTTCAGAAAAGATCTGAAGAGACCCTAATATCTCAAATATCACTGAGCTTTAGGATCTGTATAACAAAAAATGAGATCTAAAGCATAGTTGTAAACTGTTGAAATATTAAAGGCATACTCACACACAAATACACACTCAAGACTCTTGGCAAATAGTGAAAGTTTTTTAAGGAACTCTCTGTTCAATCATTTATTCATCACTAGCCTAGTTGAGTTGGAGAAGGCAATGGCACCCCACTCCAGTACTCTTGCCTGGAAAATCCCATGGATGGAGGAGCCTGGGAGGCTGCAGTCCATGGGGTCACTAAGAGTCGGACACGACTGAGAGACTTCACTTTCACTTTTCACTTTCATGCATTGGAGAAGGAAATGGCAACCCACTCCAGTGTTCTTGCCTGGAGAATCCCAGGGATGGGGGAGCCTGGTGGGCTGCCATCTATGGGGTCGCACAGAGTCAGACATGACTGAAGCGACTTAGCAGCAGCAGCCTAGTTGAGTAGAGTCCTCAGTGGACACAGAAAACAAAAAATATTGAATTATAGAATTACTTCAAAAGATCACTAAACAAGCAGCAAAAATAACTGCAAACAGAAATATCAGGCATTGAGGGGAAGGCATAATGGAATACGGTTTCCAAAGGTGATATTTAAAATATGCAATTGTCAAGAAAAAATTATGAGACAGGCAAAGAATCAGAAAATTATGTCCCATACAAAGGAAAAGCAAATCTATGTCCTTGAAGATATGACAGATATTGGGCTTACCAAAGACTCTAAGTCAGCAGGTATGAGTATGTTAAAAAAAAAACAAACAGCTAAAGGAAACCACAGCATAAGAACTAAGTGACAATATGGAAATTGTGTTTTATCAAATAGAGATAAATAACAGTTGGATTTCTTTTAAAAGAATAAAACATATCTGGAGTTGAAAATCAATGGAGATTCCTCAGTATGAAGAAAAGAAAGAATAAACTTGAAATAAAGTTTATAGAGTATAAAAGACCGGTGGAACACCATCAAGCAGAGCAACACAGACATAATAATGAGTCCATTTATTTGAAGACATGATAAATAAAAAAAGCTAGTCACAAAAGGCTTCCTGATGTATGAAATAAGCAGTGAATGTCATTGGTTGTGGTGTTTCTTTCAGAGGTGATGACAGTTTCTTAAAATTAGATATTGGTGATGGTTGGAAAACCCTGTGAATGAACTAAAAACACTGAATTGTACACTTCAAAAGAATAAATTCTGTATGTAAATTTATCTCAATAATGTGATAGGGATGAAAATATAGATTTTTCAGCCATTAAAATAAATGCTAATTTTAAGAGTAAGAATATAGAGTGCTTTTTAGACAGAAGAAAGCAATGCAAATAGAATTAACTACCACACTACAGATAGTAACCATGGTATTTAATGAAAATTTGTGGGCCAGAATTAAATAATTTATACTCTTTTCTGGGTACTTTTCACATGAGTTTGCTTGTATCTTTTTAAGTTATAAATTTTACTCTGCGTTTTATTACAGTTTTAACTCTTAACCATTATATTACACTCTCCAAGGGGAAAGATTCTATCGAGTTCATGTTTGCACCTCCCATGATACTATGTTCAATGTCTTGTGTATTGTACCTTTTCAATCCACATTAGTTGATGAATAAATGAATGCTGTGGCATAAAAGTGCTGTGAATTCTTTCCTAGTACTCAGTTTTAGAGATGTCTAAAATTTTCATCAGGCTCTAAATGACCTATGCTAGTCAGATGTAGAGAAAGCTGTAATAACTGGGAAATTATTAAAAATGAAATCAGGAGTTTTGTGAATCAGACTCATGTTCTCAAACTTACAGAAACTTGAATAACCAAGTCAAATGGATATTAACCCAGACATTTTCCCATGCCTGGGCATAATTCTGAATTAATATGATCATGACCCATAGATTTATATCAAACTAGCTTCATGTTGAATTAGACCTATGTGGAAATATTCAGATGACTTCAAGAGCAAAATATTTTATTTTCCTCTTGTTCATACAGCTTCCAGAATGTCCTGAAACTAAAACTCTTTAGCTAACCCTACTATTATTTCTAATCTTTATTTTATTACATTTTAATTTTTTAAAATTTATTTTTCATTAATTTTATTGGAATATATTAAGATCTGATTTGTTAAATAGTTGTGAATTTCTCACTCAATCCTATAAGACTGCTTTCAACATTGAAATGTAAGTGATATTTCTTCTCAGATATTTGAAAATGAAAAACACTATGTCTTGGGTAAATCTTGCTCTGGATGTATGTGTATTCGAATATGCTAAGTAACCATGTTTGTTTCTTGGCAGGGGGACATCCAGCAATTGTTGATCATAGGTGACCCCAAAGCAGCATATGACTACTGTGAGCATTACAGTCCAGACTGTGATTCCTCAGCTCCCGAGGCTGCTCAGGCTCAGGAACCCCAGGTCGACGAGGTGAGGAACGTAAGATCAGGGCAGGTTTTCTCATTCCCGTGGTAATGACGTAGTTTGCAGTTTCAAGTTTTATCTCTGTTTATTCACTTTTAATTAAACTATATCTTTTATTTAATAGTGTTTTAATGAGTGACTAACACTCACTCTTTCACTAATATTTCAAAGATCCAATTTGAAGATTTTTTATGTTTCTTTCAATATTAAGTATTTCGTTACTTAATTTCTTAGAAATAGAGATAGTTCCCTTAAATAGTGAGTTGCTGCTGCTAAGTCACTTCAGTCGTGCCCGACTCTGTGCGACCCCATAGATGGCAGCCCACCAGGCTCCCCCATCCCTGGGATACTCCAGGAAAGAACACTGGAGTGGGTTGCCATTTCCTTCTCCAATGCGTGAAAGTGAAAAGTGAAAGTGAAGGCGCTCAGTCATGTCTGACTCTTAGCGACCCCATGGACTGCAGCCTCCCAGGCTCCTCTGTCCATGGGATTTTCCAGGCAAGAGTCCTGGAGTGGGGTGCCACTGCCTACTCCAATAAAGTTTGTAGAGGAGGATATTTTACTTAGGGGGAGATGAGAAAAGAGATAATTTCTCCAACACTTATTTTTTTCTTGTTACTTTTATAATTAAGGCAGCCTCAAGACAAGGATAATATTTTCTAGTGTACTTGCCATATCTTCAAGCCTTTAGCAATTCCTGTTGATCGCAATGGCACCCCACTCCAGTGCTCTTGCCTGGAAAATCCCATGGACGGAGGAGCCTGGTAGGCTGCAGTCCATGGGGTCACTAAGAGTCGAACACGACTGAGCGACTTCACTTTCACTTTTCACTTTCATGCATCGGAGAGGGAAATGGCAACCCACTCCAATGTTCTTGCTTGGAGAATCCCAGGGACAGCATAGCCTGGAGGGCTGCCGTCTATGGGGTCGCACAGAGTCAGACACGACTTAGCAGCAGCAGCAGCAGCAGATGAAAAAGGGACGTTAGTGCTATCTTAAAGTTTTCAGGCTGTGCTGAATATTTAAAGACTTTTTTTTCCATTTCTTACAAGGTTATGCTACAATGATGTGTAAGTTTTCCTTTTCTTGCACAAGACTTGATACAAACAGCAATGGAATGAAAAGCAGTATGAACTGATTGCAGTAACTAAATGTTCATATGCTTTGATTAATAGTGCATTACTTTATTTGAAACTCTGGTGTGAAACCATTTTTCCAGGCTGTTTTTGCAAGAAAATTCACCATAATGAAATTTGACTCTATTGTCTCTCAGATAAAAAATATGTACATTTAAGTTAGCCATAGCCATTTTGTAAGGCTTGAATATCCCAAAGAACAAAAAATATAGCACAGTGTACCTTTTATGCAAATTTTTAGGTAAAATTTGTTAATGTGCATTTTCTGGAAATTAAAAAGCAAATTCTGGAAGGAGTTGAGTCTTTAGTTGACTGCAAAACTATATTTCTTAAGGTGGGAAGAGTTTAAAATTTTAGAAGGTGGGATGGAAGTTTATAAACATCAAGATTATCCTTATCTTTGAAAGTAACTCAAATAGCTTTCTTCTTGACTTTTAAAATACTATGAAGTACAATCTTTTGAGTTTTACTATTTAGAGAAGGTTAATATCTTATCTCTTAATTTTAGTTTACTGTTATTTCTGCATGTGAATTACATTTGTGTTTTATTAATTTTTGATGTTACTTTTCTTTTTAAGGTATGTTAGTGAATTCTGTTGCACTGACTTTTTCCATAATTTAATATTAATGTTTTTTTTGAAACAGAATAAAGCTTTAAGAAGCTAAAAGGAAAGCAAATATGAGAAAATAAAAGAGAAATTAATTGGATATTTGTGTTTGCTTGTCTCCCAATTCTCAAGTGCTTCATTCTTTTTATTCCCTCATGATTTATTAAAACATTCTAATATATTCAGGTTTAGTATTTTTATATCTTAGACACTATGTGGGGCTCAATATTAAAATTTATAACATTTAGTATATATGTTTAAGACAGATGAGATTTATTAATATTTTGCTCCTGTTTTAAGAAAGATAAGACTTGTCCTTTTTAGCAACAGATATGGCTCTGATTTTTGGAAGAATGAAGGTATGCATTCTTATTATATCACCTTGAGCTGTTTTATTCCCATGTTTTAATGCTATTATGTCAGGTAAGCTGAGTTATTTTAAGGCAAAATAATATTTTTAACCATTTTTATCTTAAATTCATTAAAAAGTAGGTGTTCCCTTTTTTACTTAAGTTGTTGACTCATAAATTTAACATTCTGCTGGTAAGTCAAATTTGTTTTTACTAGAAGCATCTGATGAGGAAAAGAATGCACTGCTATGATAAGGACTGCATGAAAATCTTGTTGGGTGATCCAGTAATAGCATTTCTTAGCTTCTATATTGAATATGTCATCTTGAAAAATTTTTTGGAAGAATTAGCTCTCACTTTTCCCAAACAATGCTAAATTACATTGATATTTCAGTGATAAACATCTTTTTTACTAGTATGAAAAACACCTGGTTAATAGAATTGTAAGCCACCCTTATATTACTTTTGAACTATAGCCATTTATGTATCATTATATTACAAGTATGCATTTTAATAATTGTACAACAGATATTTTGCCTATGCAAAATACAAATGTAATGTTACCAATGAATAAAGAACGTATAGTGCAAAATAGAGCATCAAACATACATGTTGTACTTTATGTTGCTTAATTTTCCATTAATAAATTTGTGACAATCATATATTATTCTGATTTGGATTAATAAATACGTCAATTTATTTTATAAATTAACTCAAATATGTTTTCTTTTTTTTTTTTCAAATATGTTTTCTTCAACTTGTGATTGTGTATGGTTCATATCTTCTAAAAAGCATATTTTAATTCATTCTTAAGATTCAATTTTTATGTGTTTTATGCATCATTGCATCATAATCAGAATGAAATGTAAAATGATAGATTTAAATATAGTGTTAATATGAAACTATTATTCAACTTGAACCTCTGCAATACCATTTATATAGCGAAGTAACCAATATTAAAATTATGGTGGTTTGGGAATTTTTCCACCATGTTAAATAATCCTTCTATCTTAATTAGAAAATTGGATGTTAAATCTGCATATGGTTCTTTCTTAATATATTGAATACAGCACAGATTGCAATGTCCTATGTATAGCAGGGAATTAACATTCTTATTTTTCATATCAGTATAAAACATGAAAAGGAAGAAGCAGCAAGAGGAAAATACTGTTTTATAAAGAAATTTATTACCTTTAATATTTTGCACTTAATATTTACCAGATATCCTAGTTCTCATAGATGCACACATATTTGCTGATGCCACTATTTTTCTAACAACTTGAATAAGAAAAGACTTAACAAAATGTCCAGAAAAACTCCCTTTCTCCTCAAATGTTTTAACTTAGGCTAGGCAACTCCCAAATCATAGGTGAAATTCTATCACTGCACATTTTTTTGCTCATATTCATTTGATTAATTATAACTAGTTCTCTCTTCTTTACCTGTCTTTGAGGCATCACAAAATTCTGCAGTAAAAAGGGAGAATCATTTCCAAAAGTAGGTTGTAAAGCTACATGTAGACCAGCAAATTCCTACATGGGTCAATAACCACCAGAGGGGATGTTGTTTAAAGAAATAAGGAGAACAGAAGCAATGGTTCTTTTTTTTTTTTTAATTTTATTTTATTTTTAAACTTTACGATATTGTGTTAGTGTTGCAAAATATCAAAATGAATCTGCCAAAGCAATGATTCTTTTCACTGACTTCTGGATGGCTCTAAGAAAAGCATGTGCGTTCATGCCTAAGATAGTGAGCACATTACCTCCTTCATTATTCTACCACCATAGCTAGTCCATGTGGAAAAAGTTAAAACAGAAGAGAGAATTATGGAGATTAGAACAGGTTTCCTCCTATAAGGAAAAAAAAGAAAAACATGATATAAAGATAGTAAAGGTAACTGGCTATTTTGAATATCAGGCTTCATTCAAGATGCATTTAAGATGCTTTTAAATTGTCTATTTTTACAATCCTTCTTGGCTTTACAATCCTTTTTGCGATTGGTTTGTAATATGTTTCCTTACATGTCTTTATGAAATTTGCCTTCATTTGCATTGCTATAGCTAAGACCGCTTATTAGAAGGTCCAGTGATCACAAGTCTCTAAAAGACATGGTGTGAAGAGTTATTTTTCTGGTGCATTGAAAGGGAACCATTGGCATTTTAAAAGGCCAAGAAAGGTCTACTTGGGTTATAATTGAAATTTTACCAAATACTTAGGGATTTCCAAATAGACTGCTTTTAGCATATATGTGTGTGTGTATACATGCACACACATATGTATATATGTACCTAAGTATATATATATATATACATAAATATACTAAACATAATACATGTACATATACATACACAAATGTATGTATATGTATACATAAAGATATTATAAATAATATATACATATATATTAGCATTTTAGCTTATTGATTTGCTGCTTAATAAATATTTTTGTTATATATGACCTTAGTAGATTTAGAGTTACTTTGATTAAAACCAATAATATATGTTTAAGATTAAAATTTCAGTAGAGATATTTGGCTTTGAAGGTGAACATGTTTTCCTCATAATTAAGTATTAATTGTTTCTCTCATCCCTTTATTGAGAAACATACTTTTCTCTCTTAATTTTTTTAATAAAAAACAATCTAGTATTCCATCTTTCAATTTGAGTTACATTTACATGTTTTAAGATACCCAAGTGTTATGCTCTTTTTCAATAGAAAAAACACAATATTTGTAAAAATTGATACAGTGGGTTAAATATAAACAGATCTAATTTTGAATCTTTTAATGGTTCACAATTGTGCTCATTTTGATCTTAAGTTTATAACAAATTAGTTATTTCTGAATAGATTTTAGATTTTTTTCCCATTGGTTCTATTATTCCAAATAGAATATAGAATCATTTCATGTTCCTTCTGTTCCCTTTCCTTCCTCTCCCCTTTCCATCCCACAACTGATATGAAAATTCCTTCATACTTGGGAAGACTATTTTTAAACATGCAGTTCAATGGGAAAAAAAGTACCCATTGAAATTGCTATAAATAAAAGAGGTTTGTGTAGTAGTTTTTACAAATTAAAATTAACATGAATATTTAACAACTATGAACAACTGTGTCCAAGTATGTAACTGCTATGTTTGAATTAATATTAAGAATTAAAAGTTTGAATTAATATTCTAAACTTTTAATTTCCTCACACTCCTAACCACTGTTCTGCTCTTAGAAAACCTGCTTTGTCAGTTTTTTATTATACTCTGTATATGATAGTATTACTTCTTGTAACACAAGTAATATTTAGATAACAGTATTTCCTTGTCTCTTAACTTTGCCAGTAAAAGTTAAGAACATGATTCCCTTTTTGTTAATAGTATTACCAGCAACTAACAAAATTGCCTGATATTTTTTCCTTTGCGATGTAGTATGCACCTGAGGATATAATGGAATATGACTATGAGTATGGGGAAGCAGAATATAAAGAGGCTGAGAGTGTAACAGAGACACCCACTGTAACTGAGGAGACAATAGCACAAACTGAGGTAAAAGCAAAGTAGAACCTTTGTGTGTGGTGTCCTGGTGTTTGTCAACCTGTGGTTCCTTATGTCCACTGTTCCTCAGACTTATCGTCGGTCTTTCATTCATCTCATTTCTGTGACCCAATAACTGATTTTTATTTGACAGTAGTAGCTGTCCTGAAGGAATGATGTTTGGTTTGGTTTGCTTATTCTTCCTTTCATCCATGCTCTTCATTTCCCTTTTCATTTTATTTATGTTTTCCGTTCCATCTTTCACCACATTTTACAGAAAAAGAAATTCAGTTTCAAAATGAAGATGAAGACAGTGGCCACTAATTCAAAGAAAAAGTCCAAAAAGTTTACACCCCCTAAATCTGAAAAATTTGCATCCAAGAAGAAGAAAACTTATCAAGCAGCAGCAATGGCCAAGCTAGGGGTAAAGGTAGCAAAGAAAAAGCAATCAAGATCTCTCCTAGATAAGCTGGAAGATCTCTGATGATGAGTCATTCCTAACCCAACTAGATAAATACTCATTTGGCTAATACAATATCCTAATTAATTATGCTTTCCATAGATTTTGGATTACCTTAACATTTTTACTAATTACTTTTCTTTTGAATTCACTATTAGGCAAATATTGTTGATGATTTTCAAGAATACAACTATGGGACAGAAAGTTACCAGACGGAAGCTCCTAGGAGTGTATCTGGATCAAATGAGGTAATGCTCATAGACAGCATTAAATCGCAGTTCAAATTTTTAAAATGTGCAGTATTCCTTGATATATTTTACTCTGGAAGAATCTATAACCTCTGAAAAATTTGATGTTTTTATTCCTTTACAAAGTAAGAGAAACAATAGCACTGGCTCACTATTACTAAAAACAGTTCATTTAAAATTAATCCCAATTCAGGTTTGCATGACTCTGCTTCATGCAAATGCTAAATTGATCAAACTGAATTGGCTGCCATCTTTTTTTACTGCTCCTGGGATAGAGCAAGCTTCTCAAAATGTGATTAAGGTTACTCACAACATGACCTTACTGTGAGGAGGAAAATCCTCCAAAAAAAAAAAATTGTATCATCAAATGATACAATTAAAATTTACTCCATCTGACCAATAATCATGCATTTTTATGACACAAATATTTTGATAAAATATAGTCTTAGTTGATTTTAATGTCTGTTTACATTTTCAAACTTAATATGGCTAAAATAATATATCTTAACTTTTCCCAGTCCTTTCTATGAAAATATTTAAGTATATTCAGGTACAAATTAGAACAATCTTCCTGAATTTCATATTATGTGTATATTCCAATTATGAGAAAATAAGTATACAATTCAGTTTAACTTTGTTAAATTTCTTCACACCTGGTATGAGGATTAACTGAATCATTTAAATTAATAAAAATTTTACATCACATGTGTCCCAGTGGGACTTTACATGAAAACACATATTTTAGAATAATATTTTAGGGTAAAAACAGATTTTAAGTCCAAATCTTGTCCAAGATAATCCAAATTAATCAAGCTTATCATTTTCCAAAAATGGTTAAGATGTTTATTTATATGCTCAAATTCTTTCAACTTTACTATTCTGATTCTGGATAATATGTACTCTGTAATGATAGTATGTCCTCATTGTCTAAGAATACAAAATATTATGGTTATTGGACATTTTATTTTGGTTAACAATTGCTGAATTAATCATTAACCACTTTTTTCATTTACATGACTTCATGTAACATACTTATTATTAAGTATTATTCTATTATCTAGATTCCCTATGTCATAGCAAACAAGTTATTTCAAGATGAAATTTAAAAGTAGCAAGATACATTATTTGATCTGAACTTCATCAAAATCATAGCATGACCAAAAATTACCTAATGAATGTTATTCAGATTTATGCTATTAATGAGGACTTATTTATAAAAAGGAAATTATACTAGTGTTATTTTTCTATATCTCTGTGAGTAGTTTTGATATATCACATTAGAATCTTGATATAATTTTTACTTTTAAGTGAATAGGCTCATACTCTTTATGAGACTATATAGTGATCTATTTAATTGTATTGAATTCTGAGGACTATAATTTATATTTTCTTTAAAGAACTCTTTGTGATATAATGCTCACTAAATACTTGGAGCTTGGAGTAAATATTGCAATGATAAATCTTAATATTGGCATTAATATTTTACTTTTGGATTGAGAGTCAAACTTACATAGCTTTCCTGATAGAAATTATATTTCAGTATGAGATTCTTTTGAGATCTGAAAATTAAGTTAAGCTTTAACTAAATATTGCATATATATATATTATTTGAGTCAAATTATAAAGTAGATATCAAATTGCATAACAAGCTTTTCCCAATGAACAAGCAAATACACATGTTGAATCTATGTGAATATTTGCAGTTTATTGACAAAGGTGCTTTGAAAGCAATATTTTCTTGTGCATTCCAATGTACAAAAATATTCCTTTCAATGATGTTAAAGGCTATCTTTCCCAGCCTTCAGACTTGCTTGAGTAGTACTCAAACCACTTCCCATCACATGCCATCAAACTGTATTTGCAAATGCTTACTTTGCTTTACTAACAGTAAACTTCATTTCTCCAATTCCTTACAACATAAATTAATAGCCAAATCCAGTTGAAGAAGTATTTACTGAAGAATATCTAACTGGAGAGGATTATGATTCCCAGAGGAAAAATTCTGAGGATATGCTATATGAAAACAAACAAATAGACGGCAGGGACTCTGATCTTCTGGTAGATGGAGATTTAGGCGAATATGATTTTTATGAATATAAGGAATATGAAGATAAACCAACAAGTCCCACTAATGAAGAATTTGGTCCAGGTGTTCCAGCAGAAACAGATATCACAGAAACAAGTGTAAGTCAGATCATGCTCTGTGTCATTGTATGTCTTATTTCTGGTGTATTTTCATGTTCATCTTGATGTCTTTTCAGGTTTAAAATATAGATTGTTCTTATATAAATCATGAATGTTGATCACTACTAGGACACCTTGATAGATTCTTCCTCATGGAGATCTCAGGCCACACTACTGGAGTCTTCTTTTGAAAGAATAATCTAATAGCACTGATAAGATTAAATCAGTCATTGTCATTCTGGATACCAAGACTATTTTCTAACTTTTAAACAGCTTAATTGACCTTTCTTATCTGGTGAAGTTCAGTAATCCACCATATTAATTATCATTTTATTGTTATAATTATTAGTATTTAAACTTTTGAACCTCTTTACTAATTTCCCTACCACTTCTGTTATTTTGATTTTAATTTGAAGATACGTTTTGTTTATTGCCTTGGAATAATAACTAAGATCAACAGATATCATTATCTTTGTATATTATGTCTTTAAGAAGCAATTGTTCAATCTCACTCAAGATTTAGCATTAATGTTCATTGTGTTTTCCTTTGTATATTTTCAGTATTTAAAACTTTAATTGGTTCCTATGTTAAAAAGTGTATTTAATAGATTGTTTAAATGCACTTATATGATTAAATAACCTTTTTAAAAATACTTAAATAGCCTTATTTACTTAAAGACAGGCTGCTTGAATTTTTCACTCAACAGATAAATGGCCATGGTGCATATGGAGAAAAAGGACAGAAAGGAGAACCAGCAGTAGTTGAACCTGTAAGTACTGGTGTGAATACGTTGTAAAGGTTGGTACACTGATTTGTATCATGAGCTATCACTGCTGTAAATCATTACGCATGTTCATGTAGTACCACTGAAAATTCTATATGTCTAAACATTTATAATGCCACAAGTAAGTGAGTTAGTAAAACCAGTTCTGGCAAGTAGAATTTCAATAAATCCAAAAACAGAGAGAGAGAATTTTAGAATTTGAAAATAGCTGACACTCTTTTAATCTAATTCTTTCCTTGTATAACTAAGAGACTTAAGATCTAAAGGATTTAAGGAATTTTCCTGAGGTTCAAATGTTTGATAGTTGATCTATGACCTGAATTCGTCTCTTCTATTTTCCAATTCAGTAATTTTCCTCTAAGTGCTGTGACTTGACATAATTAGAAATATATTATTTAACATAGTACTTATTTGTTTCATATCCAAATCACATCATATAATTATATGAAAACATTCTTTTTAAAATTTGCCTCCTTTTCTTCTATTGGAAGAAAAGTGATTTTTCAGATTTATATTAATGCTACTACCACTCAAGATATTGGTAAGAAGCAAATTCCTATTGGAAATCAATTTTACTATCATTCTCCTTAATCAGCAATTTGGGAAGTATGTTGAACTACCTCAAGCTCATGAAAATCATTTCAGAATCTGCAAGGACAAAATTTTTTTTTAAGTGATGGAGGAAGATAAACATAAAAAGGCTGCATCTCTAAGAACATTGTAGTCTATTACTCCAAAATCTGAGAAAGCACATCATATGCTCACCAACATCTTTAAAAACAATTTTCAGAATAAATTTGTCTTTGTTATGCAAAGTTACAACTAGCTTTTAAAATGACAAGACAATTTTCAGAGTAGAATCATAAACTTTTATTACTTTTTTATATATTTTTTTTCTTTAATTTTTTTAATTTAAAAAAAATTATACATGTGTTCCCCATCCTGAACCCTCCTCCCTCCTCCCTCCCCATACCATCCCGCTGGGTCGTCCCAGTGCACCAGCCCCAAGCATCCAGCATCGTGCATTGAACCTGGACTGGCATCTCGTTTCATACATGACATTTCACATGTTTCAATGCCATTCTCCCAAATCTTCCCACCCTCTTCCTCTCCCACAGAGTCCATAAGCCTGTTCTATACATCAGTGTCTCTTTTGCTGTCTCGTATACAGGGTTATCCTTACCATCTTTCTAAATTCCATATATATGCGTTAGTATACTGTATTGGTGTTTGTCCTTCTGGCTTACTTCACTCTGTATAATAGGCTCCAGTTTCATCCACCTCATTAGAACTGATTCAAATGTATTCTTTTTAATGGCTGAGTAATACTCCATTGTGTATATGTACCACAGCTTTCTTATCCATTCATCTGCTGATGGACATCTAGGTTGTTTCCATGTCCTGGCTATTATAAACAGTGCTGCGATGAACATTGGGGTACACGTGTCTCTTTCCCTTCTGGTTTCCTCAGTGTGTATGCCCAGCAGTAGAATTGGGTTCTTATCCTGAAATAGTATTCTATTTCTTGTCTATTTAAGAACTTACATTTATGCCTAATTCTTTAACATGGACTTTACTCCCCTTTCCCTAAATTAAAGTGCTTAGGTGCTCTTTCTCCCATCCTTTCATTCACACAGCAAATATTTATCATGTTCTTGAGATGTACCAGGTGTTATTCTGGCTGCTAGAAAAAATTTGGTTAAATATATTTACCCTTTTGGGGAGCACTTAGTATATTCTTTTTGTAATATTACTTATCTGAATATTTCTTTCCTTGCTAATTAGTTCATGAATTTTCTCAGGACAGGAATTATGTCTTCTATCGTTTTGAATTTCCTCCCTCCCCTGTACAAAAATGCTTGCAATTATCTTTGTATGTAGGAGCAGATAATTCACCTTTTAAAGTGCTGTAATGTGGTGCTTTCATACAGCCAATTAGATAAGAGGTTAGGGGTTCCATTGCTCTAGTAATGAGTTTATCTTTTCTTTAACTGTAGGGCATGCTTATTGAAGGACCACCAGGGCCTGCAGGACCTGCGGTATGTAATGTTTTAAGATTATTTTTGTCTTGATTTTTTTAAATCAGATATAAGATTTCTATTATACTGTTGAATTTATATATTTTATTTGAGTATGGAGCTTCCTTGATGACTCAGTCAGTAAAGAATCTGTCTGTAATGCAGGAGAATTGGGTTTGATCCCAGGATTTGGAAGATCCCTGGGTTTGGAAGATCCCCTGGAGGAGGGCATGGCAACCAGCTCCAGTATTCTTGCCTGGAGAATCCCCATGGACAGAGGAACCTGGTGGACTACAGTCCATAGGGTCACAAAGTGTCAGACATTCTTGAGAGACTAAGCACACACACACACACATTTGAGTATTGAATTATAGAGGCAAGGACCTGGTGGCCTTAAATCAGTTTCTGATTTGGCTATCCGAATGATACTCTTTTGAGAAATGTGAAATTAAATTTTGTTTTAAATATTTTTTATTGTTTAATTATCTCTGACTTTTCTAACCTCATCTTCAACTTTGTGCTTGAAAATTATAAAAATATATAAAGGCCTTCTTTCTTTTCTTTTTAGAGGTATAAGCATATCTCAATGAATGGAGTTGAGAATTCTAAGTAGACTATAGCTGCCTTTATTGTACTGCCGAATGTAGTGATTATCAGCTTCCATTGTCATTTTTTAATAAGGCTGTTGTTACTCATCAGTGTGTCTTTATTGTCAGGGAGTTGTACTGATCTGACATTGTAAGAAATCTTCTTTCTTTTGTGGAATTAATTAAATTCTTGTCATGTGAATTAAATATGTTATATTCCTGCCTATAAATACTTACACCCATAGAAGAAGATAAATGATTTCTAGATTTCAACTTAGTGGTCACATTTTTGCAGTCTGAATGAGTATACCATTTCTTTCACAAGAGCCGGGAACCAGCTTCCCCCTCAGGGACTGAACATTGGCAGGATCTCCTTTTCTGTTCTTCCATGGAATGTCTGTGTCTACCCTGAGAACAGCCTTGTAGAGGAAGAGTTGAACTAGCTATAAAGTGGCCCATATATGTTCTCTTTTTATGGGAAGTTTAATAGGCCAGATGTTTGGGAGAAAGTGTTTGTTTATGAAATATAAATGAGTTCGTCTTTGATTTTGGTAGAATGAATTTGCCTGAATACTAATAAATTCAGGAATCTGACTCATCATGGTTTATTTCTCTGTAGGGTCTTATGGGTCCTCCAGGTCTACAAGGCCCCACTGGACCCCCTGGTGACCCTGGCGAGAGGGTAAGTGAAGGGATTCAAAAGAATGCAACTTAAATAAAAAGAATTAAAGTATATTCTACAAATTTAAGATATTATTCTTCTCACTTGAATAACATGTGAGCTTTGTTTAACTTTTCTAACTATAATTTTAAAAATGAGAGGAGAGAATATGCATTGATCTTATAATTAGTAAGAAATTTTTTATTATTATAATCAATTTTTTTTATATGAACCTGATACATTAGAGCAAGTTCTTCTTTTGGAATTAAGACATATTTTCCAAGAACTACTACAAATGTTTAGCTGAATGCTGGTAGAATGAGTTAATAAGCATGCATCCTAATTTGAAGATCATGTCCTGGGTCACATGGTGAAATAGACTATTTATGTTAAGTCTGTAGGAACTCTTCTTGCAAAATCCCTTTTTTCTTCTTCCTTGAGTAGCAATAAATTTATGTATCATTTAAATTCTGTAAAACTAGTGCAGTGAAATACAGTCCTCTCTAGATATACTTACTATTAATAAAAGATTAACCAAGGAGTAGAGGACAAATTAAAAATTAGGTAATGTAGAGTTATGGCATTCAAAGTTTATTTATTAATTTTGATGATTTCATTTACTTCCCTAGGGTCCTCCAGGACGTCCTGGTTTACCAGGGGCTGATGGTCTACCTGGTCCTCCTGGTACCATGTTAGTGTTACCGGTATGTATTTTTATTGTTATAAAGATAATCTGATGTTTTGTCATCCTATTGCTGAAAAATATTGCAGAATCATATTATAGATCAATCAAAAATCTACTGTGTGAGGTAGTGATACTTGAAGCAGCCTCCAGTAACTAGAAAATTCAATAAAGCAAAATTCTGGTAAATATTAACTTTGCAGTAGAACTAAGCCTTTATTATTTCATTATATTTTGAAAACAAAGCTTAAAGGACTTAGTATTTTTAATTGTGTACTTTGTCCTGAGTCATATGGGTGCATGCATTTCATGTACTACATAAAATTAGTATACTGTTTACCACCATATAGACACTAGCTGATACTTTTTAAATAACATATATTTATACTGTTATTATTCATTGCCCCCAAATTATTTAATTTACCTTAAGATTGCTTTTTAAAGTTGTACAGAGGAATTAATATTAAAATGACCTTACTACCCAAAAGCAATCTACAGATTTAATGCAATCTCTATCAAATTACCCATGTTGTTTTT
This sequence comes from Bos javanicus, assembly GCF_032452875.1. Classification (NCBI taxonomy): domain Eukaryota; kingdom Metazoa; phylum Chordata; class Mammalia; order Artiodactyla; family Bovidae; genus Bos; species Bos javanicus. The sequence goes on from NC_083870.1 coordinate 40,711,291, forward strand.
CATATAACTATCAATAGAATTTTTTAAAAAAATCCCAAAATGTATATGGAACCAAAAAAGGCCCAGAATTGGCAATGCGAAACTTAGGAAAATGAACAAAGGTGGAGACATAAGTTTCCCAGACTTCAGGAAAGTAACTTTACTACAAAGTCACAGTAATCAAAACAGCATAATGCTGGCACAAAAAGACAAATGGATCAATGGAACAGAGGAGAGAGCCCAGAAATAAACTGACATACCTATGGTCAATTAATCTTTGATAAACAAGGAAAGAATATACAATGTGGAAAAGCCTGTCTTTTCATCAAGCAGTGTTGGGAAAGTTGGACAGCCAAATATTAATCAATAAAGTTCAAACACACCCTCACACCATACACAAAAATAAACTCAAACTGTTTTAAAGATTAACTGTAAGACATGATACCATAAACCTTCTAGAAGAGAACATAGGTAAAACATTCTTTGACATAAATCATAACAATGTTTTCATGGGTCGGTTTCCCAGGGTAATAGAAACAAAAGCAAAATACAAATGGGACTTAATCAAGCTTATAAACTTTTGCACAGTGAAGGATACCATAAACAAAACAAAAAGCAACCAATAGACTGGGAGAAAATACTTGCAAAATATGCAGCCATCACTGACTTAATTTCCAAAATATACATCTCATATAGCTTAATAACAACAACAGCAAAACCAAAAAACAAAACAAAACAAAAACCCTATTATTCAGAGTGAAGTAAGCCAGAAAGAAAAACACCAATACAGTATACTAACGCATATATATGGAATTTAGAAAGATGGTAACAATAACCCTGTATACAAGACAGCAAAAGAGACACTGATGTATAGATCAGTCTTTTGGACTCTGTGGGAGAGGGAGAGGGTGGGATGATTTGGGAGAATGGCATTGAAACATGTATAATATCATATACGAAATGAGTCACCAGTCCAGGTTCGATGCACGATACTGGATGCTTGTGGCTGGTGCATTGGGACGACCCAGAGGGATGGTATGGGGAGAGAGGAGGGAGGAGGGTTGAGGATGGGGAACACATGTATACCTGTGGCGGATTCATTTTGATATATGGCAAAACCAATACAATATTGTAAAGTTAAAAAATAAAATTAAATTAAAAACACACACACACACAATCAAGAAATAGATGGAAAGACTAAGTAGACATTCAGAAAACTAAGATCATGGCATCCGGTCCCATAACTTCATGGCAAATAGACAGGGAAACAGTGGCTGACTTTGTTTTTCTGGGCTCCAAGATCACTGCAGATGGTGATTGCAGCCATGAAATTAAAAGACGCTTGCTCCTTGGAAGGAAAGTTATGACCAACCTAGACAGCATATTCAAAAGCAGAGACATTACTTTGCCAACAAAGGTTCATCTAGTCAAGGCTATGGTTTTTCCAGTGGTCATGTATGGATGTGAGAGTTGGACTATAAAGAAAGCTGAACACCAAAGAATTGATGGTGTTGGAGAAGACTCTTGAGAGTCCCTTGGACTACAAGGAGATCCAACCAGTCCATCCTAAAGGAGATCAGTCCTGGGTGTTCATTAGAGGGACTGATGTTGAAGCTGTAACTCCAATACTTTGGCCACCTGTGTGGAGAGCTGACTCATTTGAAAAGACCCTGATGCTGGGAAAGATTGAGGGCAGGAGGAGAAGGGGATGACAGAGGATGAGCTGGTTGGATGGCATCACTGACACAATGGACATGGGTTTGGGTAAACTCTGGGAGTTGGTGATGGACAGGGAGGCCAGGAGTGCTGTGGTTCATGGGGTCGCAAAGAGTCAGACACAACTGAGCAACTGAACTGAACTGAACTGAAGTAGGCATTTCTCTAAAGAAGACATACAAATTACCAATAGGAACAAGAAGAGATGCTAAACATTGCCAACTATTAGAGAAATAAAAATCCAAACTATAATGAGATATAAACTCATGCCAGTCAGAATGGCCATCATTTAAAAGACTACAAATAATAAATGCTGGAGAGGATGTGGAGAAAAGGAAATTCTCCTACACTGTTACTGGGAATGTAAATTGAGGCACCTTCTATGGAAAACAGTAGGAAGGTTCCTTAAAAAACTAAAACTTAAAAAACTAAAATAGGGTTACCATATGGCCCTAGAGCCCCACTCCTAGACATATATCTAGAGAATACTAAAATTTGAAACGATACATGTACCCCCAGTGTTCATAGCAGCTCTCTTTACAATAGCCAGGACATGGAAGCAACCTAAATGTTCAGTAACAGATGAATGGATATAAAATATATGTATATAATAATGGAATACTATTCAGCTATTATTAATAAAAAGCAGCATGGATGAAACTATTGATTATCATACTCGGTGAAATAAGTCAGACAGAGAAAGACAAATATCATACATTATCACTTATATGTGAAAACTAAAACATGATACAAATGAACTTATTTACAAAACAGAAACAGACTCACAGACTTAAAAAGCAAACTTATACTTACCAAAGGAGAAGAAAGGTAGAGAATTAGCAGATAAAAGCTACTATACATAAAAAAAGATAAACAGGTTCTATTGTATAGCACAGGCAGATATATTAAATTATAATAAATCATAGTAGAAGAGAATATGGGCAAGTATATAGTACCCATATATATATACATATTACTTCTCTGTAATACCAGAAGCTAACACAACTTTGTAAACCAAATATACTTCAAAAAGATTTATAAAGTTGCCCAAGTTCTTGTGAAAAAATAGGTTTATCTATTTAAATATAATATAGACTCAAGTAATAATAATATAGCATGAGAAACTTATTCATCCTGCATTTTGAGTTAAAAATAAAAAGGAGCTTTAGCATTTTATGAAGGGATACAGAAAGGATGTTTCCTAGTATAATTACTTAAGGTAAACAAACTGAATCCATCTCAAGGAAGATTTCCTCTGTGTTCTCAGAGATTCTAGAAGTTTTGCTCAGAAAATAGCAGTTGATCTATAATACTGTTGAACTGAATGCATTTAGAATTTTCACAAATGAGTGGATAGAGTGGGTGGCGTTTGCGCAGGTAAAGAAATGGATGATGGCTTATTCCAGTGTTTTCAATAATTGTGGAATTTAAAATTGTAGATTCTGTAGTCTCTTCTAAATGTGGTAAAGCATGGTCTAGAGAACCTCTATATCTTAATAAAAGGAAAGTTTAGAAAAAAATCAAGGTATGATTCATGATGGAATTACCTCACACTTTGTAAAATGCCATCATTTTAAGTAAGTAGTGTTTAAACTGGTAATTAAGGCACCTATTTGAGAAAGTCTGATTTTGAGCTTTTGTATGTTATTATCTTTTTTTAGTTTCGTTATGGCGGCGATAGTTCCAAAGGACCAACCGTCTCTGCTCAGGAAGCTCAGGCCCAGGCCATTCTTCAGCAGGCTCGGGTAAGAAAGGATCAACATGTAGTCCCATAACCTGATTCTGTGTTCAATTATACAAGAGAGAGAGAAAGAGACAGAGAGTGTGTGAGGTGTGTGTGTGTATGTATCTGGAGGATGCTACTATTATAAACAAAATTCTATATAGTATATTGAATCTAGATGGAGAAGATGCTAAGAAAATATCTGTTTTTCCAGTAGGAATATTTTATTTTATATTGAATTTAAATGACTGGCCTTTGCAGTATTATTACACATAATTCTTACAAAAACACACAAACCATAACATACACATTTTCTAATTTTATTCAAAGAGGGCTGATGGTGAATTTATACATAACACCCTTTATCTTTCACATCCAGTTTTCCCTGCTAAGGTGTATGTCGTATGTCGGTGATCAATGAATAAAGAGGGTAAACTTTTAAATAATTTTTCCACCTAATCTTACAGATTATTCAGGATATCCAATTAATCCAGAAATTTCAGTTACTTAGGTATTCTTGCGTAGGAAAGAAACCTTCAAATATGCAGTCTATGTGTGAAACATTGTAATCTATATTTTATTTTTCCCAGATCTGCTCAGTTCATACTTTATTGTCAACTAAAAGTTTTCCACTATCTGCATACATGTAGAATATAAAATTGTTTATTTTTAAATTTTTTCCATTACAATTAAAATAAAATAAAGAAATCAAAAGAATGGATCAGGAAAGAGTTGAAAGTGATATAATACTTTTATTCATAGTGTAGTCTTGTTTTCTTTTCAAGGAGAAAGGAAATAAAAGGCTTACAGTGGTATGGATATGAGTTCCTGCTTCCTAGGTGATATAAATCATTTTGGTGATAACTATTTATCATCATTAATTTATGACTGCATACATTATATGAAAATGTAAGTCTATTTGAAAAAATATCATTGGTTACATCATTTATAAAGACAATGAAAATTTATAATACTTGTTTATTAGATCTTGACATGATAGAAGTCTAAAAATATTTAAATTGATTTACTAATGGTGCATACAACTTACAAATTATATTACTTTGGACAAGTTTTAGATAATTATTTGAGCTTAAATAGTTTATTAGGCCATTGAATTCCTAATTTTATTAGTCCTTTTAATCTACTTGGAAATAGGTAGCAAGCATTATAATTCCAATTTTTCAGATATTTAATCTCAAGGATTAAGAAGTGTATTGTCAAAAATCTCATGGTGAGTCAGTAGTGTAATTTTGGAGATATTACTGTTTTCATCTCATGCACTTTTCTAATATGATTTTACATATTATTTCTATTGTAATATTTTTATATCTGCTATGGTAATCTAAATATTCATCTTTGGAATCACTAATATTCAAAAATAGCACACCACACTAATTTAACACCTGTCAAATATTTATCTTTTTACTCTAATTGTTCCAGCTTTACAAGTGTGCTAATTTCACATTTCTAATATTCAGTGTCAATAGTGCATGTAATCAGTCTATTATGCCTATGATTCTATAAAATAAATGTATTTTTCCATAAAGCACTAAATTTGAGATTTGTTAAAATAGCTATATTATCTTAACACTTCCTGATCAATTTTGCTTTTATTTGGCTTGAATTGTCATAGCTTTTTGTAAGATATTGATAGAAAACTTACTTAAAAAGCATCTCAAATTGTTCACAACTGAAAGTATTTTCAATGAGAATTGCACCTACATATTGAAGAGAAATTTATGCAATATTCTAAATGTACATTTGAGTAGAAAAATGATCAGATATTAAGTTTCTTATTAGATATTAAAATATATTTTTACTTTTATCATTAGATAAATAATAAATATATAGTATAAGACTATATAAGTTACAACAGTTTAAAAAAGTTTGATACTTATGTCATTGTCATTTTAGAAACATGATTCTTCAGTAATCACCCTTTCTACATAGCTATTATGCCTCTGTTGATCACGCTGTTACTCAAGGGCAACTTGTACAAATAATTATTGTGGTTTAATATGCTCATCCAAGGTATCGTTCCTGAATTTGCTTTATTTTGTTTTCTAGATTGCTCTGAGAGGTCCACCTGGCCCAATGGGTCTGACTGGAAGACCGGGTCCTGTGGTAGGTTATCCAATAAGATTTTATATATTTAAATTCCGGTATTCGTAGTTCCTTGTGAGCTTTGGTCAGGCAGTTTTCATATCTCTGGCTGGTGAAAGTAAGGTAAATAAATAGACTTACACCTCATTTTGTTTCCATTTAAAAGAAGCTATTTGAATTCAGTCCTCAGTAAATTTTAATGAAAAATTGCAGTAGGAAGTTCTCAAATAATACAATGAAAAATATAATTAAATCACATATCCAATTATTAACATTTAAAACAATACTAATTATTTGTACAATAGAGTTATTGAATTTCAATTTTACAATAAATTCTTGAGATTTAATTTTAGGTTAAAAAGAATTGATTAAAAAAGCAAAAATATATGAGGCTAATGAAAAATTGTCCATAATCTTAGGAGAAAACAAGAGACGTGGCTTAAAATTTAAGTTGCCTATAGTATTTCATGAATTGTTTCAGATATTAGAAAAGCTATTTTGTCTTTCAGAGGCTCTTGGAAAATGTGTTTTGTTTTACCTTATAAGCTTACTGACAAGCTAATGTGGTCTATATTTTTTAAAAATAATCTCAAATATTTTGAAATTTACCAAATGCTAAGAACTATAGCAATTCACACACACACACACACACACACACACACACACACAACAAAAGATTCTTTTTAAAAAAGAGAAAAGAACTGAAAAATTCCAGCCTAGTTTTACATTGATTTTAAAATTGATGGAATAATTTATAATTTAAGTATGTGTTTTTGATACTAAAAGCTATACTATGCTTTCAATATGATCTTATATGTGCAATATACTTTATTGAAATAATGGTACTTATAGAAATTATTATGCTTAACATTAAAAGTTTACTTTTGGCTTGCTGATTAGACACAGCAAAACTTTTTTATTCAAATATGATCAATTAAATAGTTTTCTAGTTCTGTTTTATTGACCTTATGGGGATGCTAGTTTTCTTCATGTAGTTTATTCAAGTGTTTTTTATGTACTTTTCCATATATTTATAGTTCTTTGAATTCATTCTTGAAATTTTATAGCATTTTATATATTTTCAGGGCTATACACTCAATCATACGAGCTCATGTGGAACATGTGTTCTGGCAGTATGTTCCACAAAATTTAAATTACACATTTCTAAATGTGTTATTGTATATTTATCATATAGTTTTACTGCTCTGCCTTACAAAATATAATAAGGAAATGAAAGAGTTTATGTCAGTTAACAAAGGAAGAAATAGAATTAATGTTTAGTTGCTTATTAGTAATAACAAATTTACATGACTGAGGAAAATCACTAATATGCTGGTGTTTTACAGATATGGGGGCGGAAGAATTATGTGTATATTTTATTAAAAGTGAAAGTTCCTGGAGCCTGGAATTTGAGACTCTGATGAGGCAAATTCAGAGTTGGAGAGGCAGATTTAGGGTTGGAACTGACAAAATGTATTTTTAATGATGCAGCAGGCTGAATCTTATGTTCAAGAATGCTTGGGAAATACTGCCTATTGTTTAATTTTAAAACATCAGTCTAGAATCTCTAAAATTAAAGGCATTTTCCTACTTATCATCCTGACAAATACAAGTCTAGTGGATCTATATAGGGTAAGGGCAGTGATGAACAGAATCCATGAAAGCTTGTTACATTGAGCTGTTCTGTTTTCACCAGTCATTTAGGGCCAGATATTCACAGCACGTTTGCAAAGGGAAAGCGTTAACACCAATGTTATTACATTGCCATTCTCAACGTAATATCCAAGATTAATTGATTTTATTACTAAAGTCTTTGTTATAGAGTGTTTTAGCTTCCTAAAATATTAAAGGTAGGTATTGAAAGAAAGTAATCACGTTGTTTGTTTTCACCATTTTCCTTCTATTTTCATTGCTCCAAAACATAAAGTTATTACAGACTGTCAATAATCTTAATTTTAGAGTCTAAAAATGTTTTATATATTAAGATTTTAAAAAGAAGCAATATTTTAAGACATAAATATTTTCATTCTTTCCATGAGCACTTCCTTTATTCAATTATTTATTTCCAATTGCTTTTATAGATAAAAGGAGATCTATATTATAAAATATTTAGGAAATCTTGAAAATGTTCTTTTGCTTTTTCTGTTACTGTCAATGATTGCATGACAATTTTTAGAATAAGTGTTTGGGCAAAGTAATTATAATCTGTTAAGTAGATAGTGCTTATATACAGATATAGAATGTAATAAATTAATTAGATTATTGGACTGTTCTTTGCATTCAGGTCTGAATAATAATCTCATTTAATGTAGAACTCCAGTTTCTTTCTTGAAGAAATTTAACTGCAAGATTACAAGCATGATCTTCAAGACTGGAATATTCATATTACTTGACTTGCCATATTTTTTGGCAGTCACGTTAACAGTTATTTTACTTTGGAGCCACCAGGAGGCTCTCAACACCTAGCATTTTCAGGCTTTGCATAATTTTAGCCTTTTTGCACTTTGATTCAAGGCAATATTTAGTAGAATATTGATTTAAATAAATCAGAAACTTTTTAAACACACAAAGTATACTTCAGCATGAAGTAACTATTATCATTATGTTCAATTTTAATGTTTTAAAGCTCTTTAGGAGGGTGAATGGCCTAGTATTTATTTTTTTTAAACTCACAGCACTTTTATAAAGTGATTTTATATTTTTTTCCAGTTAATGTGCCAGATTTTTGTTGCACTTCTTGACTTATGTAAATATTTGTAAGAGGCTTTGTCATAGGATTTATTTTTGTGGGGAAAATTAATACAGAACAATCTAGGGAAAAAATGCTTTAACATTATTTCAGGACATTATAATGATAGCAATAGCATCTGTTTTTGATGTTTTATTGCTATAGAATTCAGCATTTCAGAAATTTCTGAGTATAAAAGCATTAGCATGTTTCCAAGTTGTATAAATGGATTCAGTGTGTACCCGAGTCTGTAAAAATGTGTTTTCTCTAGTACTGCACCACAGTGTAATGATAAATAATGCCTGAGTATGGTGGTAAGTGCTCTGATGGCATACACATTAGAGAATATCTCAGTGTGAGCTCATGAAATTGGCTTCTGTGTGATTATCAGTAAATATAAGCTTTTAAATATAGTTCCCACATGCGAATAGAGTCAAAATCTGAGAAGAGATGTGTTTCATTCAGAAGACTTGAAAATTTTATTGTATTAACTAATAAAATCATATTTGAAGAAATGTATTTTGAATAATGTTTATTTCAAGTGAAAATAGTAGGACATAACTGATTAGAGAATTACAAAATTAAATGAATATGTCTTCACTTTTTCTCTACAGGGTGGGCCTGGTTCTTCTGGGGCCAAAGGTGAGATGGGTGATCCAGGTCCTCAGGTAAAAATTAACCTATGTCACTTATTTAATATTTAAATTTATTTTATCTATTATGGTAATTGAAGGGTCTGCCATTTGTTTTAGGAGTAAAGAAATTACTTACATGGCCTTTCAGCTCACATCAACTTCTTTAATTGAAAAATCTCTAATGGTCAGTTGACTACCAATAATTTGATTAATTTAAACAATATTAGAAGAAGATAATAAGCTAGAATTGTAAAGTCTTGATAGTAATAGGTCTTCTGAATATTAAATTGGTTTAAAATTGTACAGAGCAAAGCAGAACCATTGCGATTATACTTATAGCAACCCTGACACAAGCCTAAAATGTTTCTTGTGGAGACCAAATCTAATAAATTCTCTCAGAAAGGATATTTAATGTATCTAAAAGAAGCTTACTTTAAATCCTTTGTAGAGCTGAGGAAATCAAGAGAAACTGAGAACACCTGAGCTGAAATTCTTAGAAAGATCTCACATATTGTTGCACACGCATGTGTGTTCAGTCTCAGTCGTGTCCAACTCTTTGAGGCCCCATGAACTGTAGCCCGCCAGGCTCCTCTGTCCATAAGATTACTTAGGCAAGAATACTGGAGCGGATTGCCATTTCCTACTTCAAAGGATCTTCCCAACCCAGGGAGAGAACCCCTGTTTCCTGAGTCTCCTGCACTGAGCCATCTGGGAAGCCCTACAATATATTTACAGTATTTAAATTTAAAGTATTATTTTTCCTTGAATGATAAGTAGATAGAAACATACACTGTAAACACATTATGGAATATACTTATTCTAGAGAACTGACAACAAAGTATCATGTACTTTTAAAATTCATTCATTTTTTTAATGAAAATGCTTCCTGGTTTACTCAATATGTATAGATTCAGATTGGCTGCAGGAGCTTTCAAGTGGTCATCTATTTTTTCCTTTTTTAAAAAAAATCGATTTTATTTTAACAATATTATATTGTAAAAGTGAATTTGAACACCTATATGCATTTTCCCTAACTACCCCCACAATCATTTGGATATTGAACAGTTACAGAACCCCAAACAATTACTTGATACCACTTTACCGTCACATCTTCTTCCTACTGCTAATAGCTGACTGACTGCTGATCTGTTCTTCACCATTACAGTTTTATGTTTCCAAGAATATCATATAAATGAAACCATACATTATGTAATCTTTTGAAACTGTCTTCTTTCACTCAGCATAATTTGTTGCAGTTGATGAGCACATCCGTAGTTTATTTGTTTTTGTTACTGAGTTAATATTCCCATGTTTGGATGCACCACAGTTTATTTTGAAATGAGAAAAAAAATTCCCCTAAATTGATAAAGATATTTGAGTGACACAGAATGTGAGAGTTTTTTTTTTATGCCTATTAAGTATTGTCATAAACGGATGGAAAGCATTTGTACCTTAACTGAGAATTACATAAAAAGATTGAATAAAAATATTGAAAAGTTAGGAAATTTAGCCTTTTACAGTTTATGAATTTCTGGATCCAACTCACCTCTTTACAAAATGGGTGAATTTGAAAATGTGCTGCAGCAATTTTCATGGTCTTTGTAGTTTTACTTAATTCCAGTGAGATGCAGTATCAAATGAAAGATCATTTTCATTAAAAACTAACAGAATTTGTCCTGTTATTATTGCTCCTTGCCGTCCACCTGGGGTATAGGATAGAATTTTTTTCTACAGTATTTTTAAGCTGTATTCTTTTAATCTCTAACTATTAGGCAACTTTAATTTTATGTTTCTATAATCATTGTGTCAAAGCTATCATAATAATTACTTGTAATTTCAAATGTGTGTTACATTTTCTACCACACTCATTAAATTCATATTGTTTAAACTTAAAAAGAGATGCTACCCTATGTCGCTTCAGTCATGTCCAACCCTGTGACTCTGTGGCCCACCAGGCTTCTCTGTGCATGGGATCCTCCTGGCAAGAATACTGGAGTGGGTTGCTGTGCTTTCTTCCAGGGGATCTTCCCAACCAAGAGTCAAGCCTGCATCTCTAAAGTCTTCTGCATTGGCAGGCAGGCTCTTTGCCACTAGTGCCATTGAAGGCCTATGTCATATTTCTAATGGATCTGTATGTTATCTATTATAAGCTGTGCAATTTTATTTTTAAAACATGTATATTAATTCACAAGTAAGACATTGTATGTTGATATAACATTGTACTGAACTACCTCAAGAAAGATACTGAGGACCTTAAAACTTTAATCTGAGATGGCATGGCACCAGTCAGTAATTGAATTTGAGTTTGCCAAGTCATCCTCCAGAAATGTGTATCAGGCACTGTGCTAAACTGTAGAAGTATAATGGAGAAAAAGATGTAGTCCAAAGTTGCGGTGGTTAACAGTTAAATGGGAGACTCAACTATGGAAACCAAAACAAAAAACAGTTACAATCAAATGTGATACTTGCAATAAAAGAATAAATATCTAGGAGAAGATCTCCATAAAAGAAGGGAAATTTGAAAGCAAAGGGATTAGAAAGAGAAGAGGAATGAAATGAAATGTTTTCAGTCAAGGGAAATGTAAAACCCCAAGGTTTTGAGAATGAATTTAGTAATTGAGAATTTTTTAAGTTTAAAATATCATTTTGCATTCCTTTTGTTTACATGTAATCATAGGTCTATAAAAACTTAATAAAATAGTCTGACTTTTTCTGGCAAGGAGCCATGTAGAAAAATTGATTCTCTTATCTTCTTGCTTTATGTGGACTTTTATACAAGAAACAGTTTTTTTGTGTGTTAAAGTGATTAAGGTAAAACTAAAAAGATATAAAATTCTAAAACCATTTCTCTATGTGATTGAGTTTATTGAACTGGAATTCTATAAAATTAATTAAATATGATGTTTTAATATAGGGCCCACGTGGTGTCCAAGGTCCTCCTGGTCCAACAGGAAAACCTGGAAAAAGGGTATGATTTGCTTTCATTGAGCATATTGAGGGCATCTGAAATCATCAGTTATTTTATTTTCTTTTACTCTGTACTATTTGGAATCCTTTTTGCTTAGTCATGTTCTTGGTACTGTCAGGGTCGTCCGGGTGCTGATGGAGGAAGAGGAATGCCAGGAGAACCCGGGGCCAAGGTCAGGAACTCATCTCATATGTTTGTATATTCACTCAGTTTCTCCTGAAGTTTTTATATTTTAAAATAAAGTTTCTTGATATGAAATAATATTTAACATTCGAATTACAGTTCAGAAATAAGCTCAGAATATAACGTTGTTGATGATGGTGATGATGCTGCTTTTACAGGGGGATCGAGGATTTGATGGACTTCCAGGTCTACCAGGTGACAAGGGTCACAGGGTAAGACATACCATTCTATTGCTTTTTATACAGGGATAATAGAAGAATACTATGAAATGTTTTAAATAGCTGCACTAAGAAATAAGAAAATTAAGTATTTGTGAACTCATGTAAATTAGTACATCTAAAAGATACATGAAGAAATATAAGTAGAATTATATGTGGGATATTATTATGTTTTTTAATTTTTTAGATATTAAAATACTCATTTTACACAAATATAAGTTGAGGCAGAATCTTTATGTACATGGATGTGTACATGCTAAGTCGCTTCAGTCTTGTTAGAGTCTTTGTGACCCTCTGGACTGTAGCCCGCCAGGTCCTCTGTCCATGATTTTCTAGGCAAGAATGCTGGAGTGGGTTGCTGTACCCTCCTACAGGATGTATATGTATATGCAAAATATATTTACAGAACAAGTATAGAGATTTAATTTTTTGATAATTTTTTGATAATTACCTCAATTTCTTTCTTACATTTTGCCTATGGATATATTCAAAAGACACCTGCAGGCAATCTGTAGTTAATATTACAATATACTGGGCAATGTATCTTATTATACTTGTTAGATGGTGCCGGTAGATCGAGATACCATAGACTACTTCTTTGTGATAATATAAGTTTATAATTCAATTCAGGAATTTATAATTTACTAGGGCTTATTAACAATATACAATGTTGAACAGCAATCCAGTCAGTAGTTTTAGTGGGAAATTAAGCCAGGATGTGGTCTCTCAAAAGAGATCAGCTTTAGATCTTCACATTACTCATCTTCAAAAGTTAAAAATAAAGGTGAGGCAATCTTTAAGAAAATTAGAAGTGAAAAAAAGAAAGATAAAGAAAAGAGAGTCCCATGAAAGTTTAGCAAAATATCTAGTGTGTGCCACGTTGAGAGAAATACATAATTTTGTTTTTGTTTTTTTTAAATTGAAGCTTTGTTAGTCTTCCAGAATTGTGCTGAATTGATGAGAATTGTTTAAGAAGCAGAGAAAATTTAAATAAAAATCAGCAAAGTGCATCCATGCACCATGAAGAATGAAGACAATCTTCAGCAAAATAATTTTCTGTTAGTTTGTAATAATTAAAAGTCTGAAAATTATTTGGATATTTTATTTAAATCTTTTTGTTTTCAAAATTGAAGGAATGTTTTCCTTGCATACTAAATTGTAATGCCAGTTAATATCAAGTTATGACTTATCTCTGAAGTGTTTTCAGCAGAGAAAATAAAGCATAAGTTTTTCTACCAAATGTTTCATTATTTTTGCTAGGATAGCTGTAGGATAGAGTTATAAATATTCTGGCTTACTTCAAATTCTAATTGTATTTGGATTTCTTTAATAGGGTGAACGAGGTCCTCAAGGTCCTCCTGGTCCTCCTGGTGAAGATGGAATAAGGGTATATGAAAGTTCATTTCTTTTAAGAAATATTTAAAATTAAAACATTAAAGAAAACCATGCTGAAATGTTGCATTGTCTGATCACATCACTATCCTATTCATTATGTCCATGACAGGGAGAAGATGGAGAAATAGGACCAAGGGGTCTTCCAGGTGAAGCTGTAAGCAACTTTCTTTTTTTTTTTTTCTTTTTAAATAATACCCTATTTAGGAGAAATAGTGCTTGGTGTTACAAATATAAAGTCAATAATAATTGCAATCTTACCTAACCTAACCAGGTAATTTGTTATGTGAAAAAACATTTTAAAAGGATACTTACAGCTCTTCTGTCATTAAATCTTAGGAAATTGAGAGGAAAAAAATGTGGGATATAATATCTTAACTACAAGGAGACATAATAAAGCCTTTTTAAGTGAATAATGCAAATAAATAAGAGGAAAACAATAGAACAGGAAGGACTATAGATCTCTTCAAGAAAACTGGAGATACCAAAGGAACACTTCATGCAGAGATGGGCACAATAAATGACAGAAATGGCAAGGACGTAACAGACACAGAAGAGATTAAGAAGATGTGGCAAGAATACACAGAAGAACTACATAAAGAAGGTCCTAATTACACAGTTAACCACGATGGTATGATCACTCATATAAGGCCAGATATTCTGGAATGTGAAGTCAAGTGGGCCTTAAGAAACATTACTTTGAACAAAGCTTGTGATGGTGATGGAATTCTAGCTGAGCTATTTCAAATCCTAAAAGATGATGCTGTTAAAGTGCTGCCCTCAATATGCCAGCAAAATTGGAAAACTCAGCAGTGGCCACAGGATGGGAAAGGTCAGTTTTCATTTCAGTCCTGTTGCTGTTGCTGCTGCTGCAGCTTCAGTTGTGTCCGATTCTGTGCGACCCCATAGACGGCAGCCCACCAGGCTCCCCCATCCCTGGGATTCTCCAGGCAAGAACACTGGAGTGGGTTGCCATTTTCTTCTCCAATGCATGAAAGTGAAAGTGAAAGTGAAGTCGCTCAGTCGTGTCTGACTCTTCGCAACCACATGGACTGCAGCCTACCAGGCTCTTCCATCCATGGGATTTTCTAGGCAAAAGTACTGGAGTGGGGTGCCATTGCCTTCTCCATTTCAGTCCTAAAGAAAGGCAAATGCCAAAGAATGTTCAAACTACCATACAATTGTGCTCATTTCACATGCTAGCAAGATAATGCTCAAAATCCTTCAAGCTAGGCTTCAATAGTATAAGAACCCAGAACTTCCAGATGAACAAGCTAGATTTAGAAAAGGCAGAGGAACCAGAGATCAAATGGCCAACATTTGTTGGATCATACAAAAAGCTAGAAAATTAAAAAAAAAAATCTACTTCTGCTTCATTGACTATGCTAAATACTTTGAATGTGTAGATTACAACAAACTGGAAAATTCTTAGAGATGGGAATACCAGACCACCATACCTGTCTCCTGAAATCTATATGCAGGTCAAAAAGCAACAGTTAAATAACCAAACATGGAACAACAGACTGGTTCAAACTTGGGAAAGGAGTACAACAAGGCTCATGCTTTCACACTTTTATTTAATTTCTATGCAGAGTATATCTTGCAAAATGCCAGGCTGGATGAATCACAAGCTGGAATCAAGATTGCATGGGGAAATATCAACAACCTCAGATATGCAAATGATAACACTCTAATAGCAGAAATTGAAGAAGAACTAAAGAGCCTCTTGATGAAGATGAAAGAGGAGAGTGAAAAAAAGCTGGCTAAAAACTCAACATTCAAAAATCTAAGATCATAGCTTTCATTCCCATCTCTTCATGGCAAGTAGATGGGGGGAAAGTGGAAACAGTGACAGATTTTATTTTCTTGGGCTCCAAAATCACTGCAAACAGTGACTGCAGCCATGAAATTAAAAGACTTTTACTTCTTGGAAGTAAAGCTATGAGAAACCTAGACAGTATATTAAAAAGCAGAGACATCACTTTGCCAACAAAGGTTCCTATAGTCGAAACTGTGGTTTTTGCAGTAATTATGTACCGATGTTAGACTTGGACCATAAAGAAGGCTGAACACTGAGGAATTGATGCTTTCAAACTGTGGCACTGGAGAAGACTCTTGAGAGTCCCCTGGACAGCAAGATGAAATCAGTCAATCCTAAAGGAAATCAACCCTGAATATTCAGTGGTAGGACTGATGCTGAAGCTCCAGTACCTTGGCCCCCTGATTCGAAGAGACAACTCATTGGAAAAAATCCTGATGCTTGGAAAGATTGGGGGCAAGAGGAGAAGGGGACGACAGAAGATGAAATGGTTAGATGGCATCACCTACTCAATGGACATGAGTTTGAGCAAATTCCAGAAGATAGTGAAGGACAGGGAAGTCTGGTGTGCTGCAGTTCATGGGGTCACAAAGACTTGGTCATGACTGAGCAACTAAACAACAACTTGTCATCCAAAAAACCTTATCTAGTTTTTGTGGCTGTTTATTTTGTTTCAGTTTTTTATATCAATACCTCTAGAATTTTTTATTTGTTTAGGATAAACAATTATTACTAGAGGAAACAAAAAATGAGGTGCTTGCTACTGTTACTACAAAAAATGAGGTGTTTAGTATATATCAAATATAACTATAAAATTTATTAAATTATATCCTTTTTTCCATTGAATTTTACAAATGAGGAAACTGAGTTGGAAAGGTTTACTCAAACCTAGTCAATCAAAGATCCACACTAGAAGCAGACCTCTTAGTTTTACTGCTAGTTTGCCACATTATAGAACCTGTCAATTCAAAGGCAAAGCATGTTTGTATATGTTAGTTGCTCAGTTGTGTCCAACTCTTTGCAACTCCTTGGACTATAGCCCACCAGGCTCCTCAGTCTCTCAAGTAAATATAACAGTAAACCATACTGTTGACTTTTTTGAAGAAGGAAAAGAAGGAGGAAAAAAATGGAGAAGGCGAAGAAGAGAAGAAAATGCTTGCTTAAATCATAATAATTTTAAAAATCATGAAAGTGGTTTCTATAACCTTCCTAATATAGTCCTCCAGCTGTTTGTTTCTTTCTCTCAGTAGAATATTCTCTCAAGATGGAATTTACCTAAATGTAAAATAAATGAGCATCAAGACTCTTTGTGTAGTCTGTTTGAATTATAAGATTTAATAAGATTCAGCATTGCTATTCAAATTGGAAAATGGCACCAAAGTTACTTACTTAAAGCTTTAAAATATTTCCTATATTGAAAGTTTCACAAGTGATTCATATGTAATTCCATAGACTCAAAGATACAGTTTCTATATTAAAGACTCACTCATCCATTTTGGCTTTTGGCTCAATATAAACACTAGGTAATTGTGTCACACAAAATGCTATTTTAAATGCCCTTATTGGTGTGTTGAAAGAGGGTGAATAAATATTTTAATCAAAACATTACATTAAAATGTGTTTATTTAAAAGACAAGACATGTTTTGAAGGCCTTTTTTTTTTTTTTGATAATCTGTTTCTTTTTTACTCCTAGGGTCCACGAGGTTTGCTAGGACCAAGAGGAACTCCAGGACCTATTGGACAGCCTGTATGTATTGTTGAAAACATTCAAGATGTTCTAGGGAAAGCTTATTGCCGGAGTCTTAAAGCCAGAAAGCTGTAAAAGCTTTCAGTAGACAGCCAACGTTTCACTATTATAATCTAAGACCTAATGATGCTGCCTATCAATTTAACTGAGTGTACTCACTCCACCTGTTTCTTTCTTTTCTCTTCCTTTTAGTTTATGTATTTTATTCTTTTTCCCAACACACAGTAGAAAATACTGCCAGGATGTCTCCATGGACATGGAGAGGAGAGTATAGACCTTGCTTTTTCCCTCATTTCCATTGAGTTCTAAAATGGCTTTTAGTTACCCTAGGTTACTGGGTATCATGCTATTAGGTTCGTTTTTTATATTTTCTATTGTAGCATCTGAACTTGTATATACTCATGTATATTTTTTCTTCATTGAAGGGTATAGCGGGTGTGGATGGCCCCCCCGGACCAAAAGGGAACATGGTATGTACAAGACATCCATAAAGTAACTCATTTCTGTCCTCTAATACTAGCAAACCATTTTTGTTGCTAAATCTAAAATTAAGGTTTCTTACAATGTTTTGCCAAATTCTTCTGCTAGCATTAATATTTTGCAAGATTTTCCAGATTCTCTAAAGGGAAACATGATATGGGAACTATTTTTCAATCCAAAAGACAAAACCTATTATGTGAAATAGTTCTGTTAAAGACTCTTTTCCATTTTCCTATGTCAGGGTCCTCAAGGGGAGCCGGGACCTCCTGGTCAGCAGGGAAACCCAGGACCTCAGGTAAGTCTAAGCCATCACACCTTTTATTGAGGTAACGGGGTAAGATGGTACCTTTATACAAGAAAATTGAGAGCCTCAAAATTTTCTACGTAGGGCTGAGAGTTTATGTATGAATGTACAAAGCTCATTCTATTTTATTCCTTTAAAAAAATTTTTGAACAAATTTGCAGAGGCTTTTCTTTCTTCTAAGAGTAAAATGAGTCATTCAGTGCTCATGGAATGCCAGGATACCTGCGGGAGGGTTCTGAATAGGATCACATTACAGTTCCATTGCCAAAAGAGTACCTTGTATAAAACTCCGGTGTTGTAAAATCTTCTGCAGAAAGTGGGGGATATATATAATACTCATGGCTCATTGCATGTAATATAGAGGGCTAATCATTTACTATTTTAAAAGTGTGTTCTTATGATGTGATACTTGACATATGAAATAAATTCTTTTAAAATAGGGTCTTCCTGGTCCACAAGGTCCAATTGGTCCTCCGGGTGAAAAAGTAAGTTCATCTGTTGTCCTAGGAATGTCTGGTAAATGAGCTTGTATTGTCAATCTTAGGGAGGAATAAGGCCTGCCTTCTGCTTTTGATATTTAAATGGCTCAGCATATAAGGAATTAATCTGGATTTAAATCTTGAATGTACTGGTGAGCAGAAGCCATTCATATGTCTCTGAATTGTAAATGATAACATTTCACAGAGTTTCCATTTGGATAGCTTCCAGATATGACATTCTCAGCTATATTAATTTCATTAATGTACTGATATGAGTGAGTGCTTTCTCTTTATTTTTGTTCTCCTTTCATTTCTCATTATTTAAAACATGTGATTAGGTTTGCTTGTGACAAAGGGCTTTTAACAAGATCTAATTAAGGGAAAATTGTGACGTTATCATTGCCACCATTTTTCATGAAAAAATGGCAAATGATGTTCTTGTTAAAACTCAATGTCTAGATCAAAACAAGAATAAGTCTTTAATTAAAGAGATGTCTTTTTTCCTCCATCTCCCCTGTCAGTTTCTTTAAGTAGTATTTTCTATTCCCTATAGTTACAGCACAGTGTTGCCTGTTCTTATATAATTTGTTTTCTTATTTTGGCTGATTTCTATAAATATGTGATTTTTTAAATTATCAACTTTATTGGAGTTAATTTCATACCATAAAATTTACTCTCTTTAAGTCTATCAGTCAATCATTTTTAGGAAATTTATGGAAGTTTGCCACAATCACATTTTAAAAATATTTATATCACCCCAGAAGGAAAGCTTGTATCAATTTCTACTCCTGAGTCCATGCACAAACCTACACAATTGATGTGCTTTGTATCTTTATACATACACCTTTTCTGACCATCACCTTTTCTGACCATCTTATGTGAACAAAATGTATGAATGAAATTAACATTTGAATTTAATTATATGAATAAATATAGTATGTGACATTTGTGTCTGGCTTCTTTTATTTGGCATAATGTTTTTGAGCTTTATCAATGTGGTAGCATATATCAGTACTTCACTTCTTTTTTTTTGCCAAATGGTATTCCTTTGATTGAATATTTTGTTTACTTATTCAGCAGTTGAGGGAAATAAGTTATGTACACTTTTCAGCTATTATGAATAGTGCTGCTTTGAATATTTGTACAAAGATATTTGTGTAGACATTTTAAAAATTATTTTTGTTAGATAGTTAGAAGTGGAACTGCTGGGTATATGATAAATTCATGTTTAACACTTTAAGAAGTTTTCAGATTGTGTTTCAAGGTGGTTGTACCACACTTCCTTCCTCAAAATTTATGAGGATTTCAGTTTTCATTCCAATCCCTAAGAAAGGCAAGCCAAAGAATGCTCAAACTACCACACAATTGCACTCATCTCATGCGCTAGTAAGTGAAGTTGCTCAGTCGTGTCTGACTCTTTGTAACCCCATGGACTATAGCCTTCCAGGCTCCTCTGTCCATGGGATTTTCCAGGCAAGAGTGCTGAAGTGGGTTACCATTGCCTTCTCCAGGGGATCTTCCCAACCCAGGGATAGAACCTGGGTCTCCTGCATTGTGGGCAGATGCTTTACCCTCTGAGCCACCAGGGAAGCCCAAAGTGAAGTCGCTTAGTCATGACTGACTCTTTGCGACCCCATAGACTGTAACCTACCAGGCTCCTCTGCCCATGGGATTTTCCAGGCAATAGTACTGCAGTGGATTGCCATTTGCTTCTTCAGGGGATCTTCCCAACCCAGGGCTTGAACCCTGGTCTCCCACAATGTAGACAGATGCTTTACCATCCAAGCCACCATCTCATGCGCTAGTAAAGTAATACTCAAAATTCTCCAAGCCAGGCTTCAACAATATGTGAACTGTGAACTTCCAGATATTCAAACTGGTTTTAGAAAGGCAGAGGAACCAGAGATTAAATTGCCAACATCCGCTGGATCGTTGAAAAAAGCAAGAGAGTTCCAGAAAAACATCTATTTCTGCTTTACTGACTATGCCAAAGCCTTTGACTGTGTGGATCACAATAAACTGTGGAAAATTCTTTGAGATGGAAATACCAGACCACCTGACCTGCCTCTTGAGAAACCTATATGCAGGTCAGGAAGCAACAGAACTAGACATGGAGTAACAGACTGGTTCCAAATAGGAAAAGGAGTATGTCAAGGCTACATATTGTCACCGTGTTCATTTAACTTATATGCGGAGAACATGAGAAATGCTGGGCTGGATGAAGCACAAGCTGGAATCAAGATTGCAGGGATAAATAGCAATAACTTCAGATATGCAGATGTCACCATCTTTATGGCAGAAAGTGAAGAACTAAAGAGCCTCTTGATGAAAGTGAAAGAGGAGAGTGAAAAAGTTGGCTTAAAACTCAACATTCAGAAAACAAAGATCATGGCATCTGGTCCCATCACTTCATGGGAAACAGATGGGGAAACCGTGGAAATAGTGGCAAACTTTATTTTTGGGGGCTCCAAAATCACTGCAGATGGTGACTGCAGCCATGAAATTAAAAGACACTTACTCTTTGGAAGAAAAGTTATGACCAACCTAGACAGCTATTGAAAAGCAGAGACATTACTCTGCCAACAGAGGTCCATCTAGTCAAGGCCATGGTTTTTCCAGTGGTCATGTATGGATATGAGTTGGACTATAAAGAAAGCTGAGTGATGAAGAATTGATGCTTTGGAACTGTGGTGTTGGAAAAGACTCGAGAGTCCCTTGGACTACAAGGAGATCCAGCCAGTCCATCATAAAGCAAATCAGTCCTGAATATTCATTGGAAGGACTGATGATGAAGAGGAAACTCCAATATTTTGGCCACCTGATGTGAAGAGCTGACTCATTTAAAAAGACTCTGATGCTGGGAAAGATTGAAGGTAGGAGGAGAGGGGGATGGCAGAGGATGAGATGGTTGTATGGCATCATCGATTCAATGGACATGAGTTTGAGTAAACTCCGGAAGTTGATGATGTACAGGGAGGCCTGGCATGCTGCAGTCCATAGGGTCGTAAAGAGCTGGACACACCTGAGCGACTGAACAGAACTGAACTTGAACTAGTTTCTCCAGATGCTCAGCTATACTAACATATTTTCTCTCTTCAATTATGGTTATTTTTGTTGGTGTGAAATAGTACCTTATTGTAGTATTAATTGGCATTTCCCTAATCACTAGTGATTTGGGGCTTATTTTTATATGCTTTTTGACCTTTTGTATATATTCTTTCATCTTCCCTGGTGGCTCAGCAGTAAAGAATCTGTGTGCAATGCAGGAAACACAGGTTCAATCCCTCAGTCAGGAAGATCCCCTGAAGAAGGAAATGGCAACCCACTCTAGTATTCTTGCCTGGGAAATCCCATGGACAGAGGAGCCTGGAAGGAGCTCCAGTCCAAGAGGTCTCAAAAGAGTCAGAAGTGACTTGGCAGCTAAACAACAGCAACATATATTCTTTGGTAAAATAAATATAAATATATATATATATATATATATACATATATATTCAAGACCTTTGGTAACATTCTAGCTGAGTTACTTATTATTAATGTTAAGAATTAGCATATAAATCTTGTTGTTGTTGATGTTCAGTCACCCTGTCATGTCCTACTCTTTGTAACCCCATGAATTGCAACACACAGGCCTCCCTGTCCCTCACCATCACCCACAGTTTGCCCAAGTTCATGTTCACTGCATTGGTGATGCCATCCAGCCATTTCCTCCCCTGACACCTTCTTCTTCTGCCCTCAATCTTTCCCAGCATCAGGGACTTTTCCAATGAGTCATCCATTCGCATCACATGACCAAAATACTGGAGCTTCAGCATTAGGATCAGAGTGAATATTCAGGGTTGACTTCCTTTAGGATTGACTGATCTGATCTTTATGTTTTTGGGCTCCAAAATCACTGAAGATGGTGATTACTTTACCAACAAAGGTCTGTCTAGTCAAGGCTATGGTTTTTCCAGTCATCATGTATGGATGTGAGAGTTGGACTATAAAGAAAGCTGAGCACCGAAGAATTGATGCTTTTGAATTGTGGTGTTGGAGAAGACTCTTGAGAGTCCCTTAGACTGCAAGGAGATCCAACCAGTCCATCCTAAAGGAAATCAGTCCTGAATATTCATTGGAAGGACTGATGTTGAAGCCAAAACTCCAATACTTTGGCCACCTGATGTGAAGAGCCAACTCATTGGAAAAGACCCTGATGCTGGGAAAGATTGAAGGCAGGAGAAGGGGACGACAGAGGATGAGGTGGTTGGATGGCATCACTGACTCAATGGAGATGAGTTTGAGTAAACTCTGGGAGTTGGTGATGGACAGGGAGGCCTGATGTGCTGCAGTCCATGGGATTGCAAAGAGTTGGATGGACTGAACAACTGAACTGAACTGAACTGATCTGATCTCCTTGCAGTTTAAGGGACTTTGGGAAGTCCTCTCCAGCACCACAGTTCAAAGGCATCGATTCTTTGGTGCTCCACTTCCTTTACGGTCCTGTTCTCACATCCATACATGACCATAGGGAAGACCATAGCCTTGAATACATGGACCATGTCAGCAGAGTAATATCTCTGCTTTTCAACACACTGTCTAGGTTTGTCATTGCTTTCCTGCCAAGAAGCAATAGTCTTCTGATTTCATGGCTGAGGTCACAGTCCGCTGTGATTTTGAAGCCCAAGAAGGGGAAATCTGTCACTGCTTCCACCTTTTCCCCTTCTATTTGTCATGCAGTAATGGGGCTGAATGATGTGATCTTAGTTTCTTAATATTTAGTCTTAAGTCAACTCTTTCACTGTCCTCATTCACCCTCATCAAGAGGCCCTTTAGTTCCTCTACACTTTCTGCCATTAGAGTGGTATCATCTGCATATCTGAGGTTGTTGATGTTTCTCCTGCCTACCTTGATTCCAGCTTATAACATCCAGCCTGGCATTTCTCATGATGTTCTCAGCATATAGGTTAAAAAAACAGGGTTACAGCAGACAGCCCTGCCGTACTCCTTTCTCAACTTTGAACCAATCAGTTGTTCCATACAAGGCTCTAAATGTTGCTTCTTGACCCACATACAGGTTTCTGAGGAGGCTGTTAAGATGGTCTGGTATTCCCATCTCTCTAAGAGCTTTCCACAGTTTGTAATGATCCACACAGTCAAAGGCTTGATCGTAGTTGATGAAACAGAGATAGATGTTTTTCTGAAGTTCCTTTGCTTTCTCTATAATCCAGCAAATTTTGGCAATTTGATCTAGTTCCTCTTCCTTTTCTAAACACAGCTTGGACATCTAGAAGTTCTTGGTTCACATACTGCTGGAGCCTAGCATACAAGATTTTAAGCATGACCTCACTAGCATGGGAGATGTGTGCAATTGTTCGATGGTTAGCACATTCTTTGGTGTTACCCTTCTTGGGAACTGGGATGAGGACTGACCTTTTCTACTCCTGTGGCCACTGCTGGATCTTCCAGATTTGCTGACTTAATGACATCCTCCTTTAAAAATGTGAATAGTTCTGCTGGAATTTCATTGCATTCACTAGGTTTATTAATAGCAATGCTTCTTAAGGCCCTCTAGACTTCATACTCTAGAATGTCTGGTTCTGGGGGACTAACCACACCATCATAGTAATTCAGTTCATTAAGATTTTTTTTAATACAGTTCTTCTGTGTATTCTTTCCATCTCTTCTTGATCTCTTCAGCATTTACTAGGTCTCTACCTTTTTTATCCTTTATTGTGTCCATCTTTGGGCAGAATGCTCCCTCGATGTTTCCAATTTTCCTGAAGAGATCTCTAGTCTTTCCCCTTTTGTTCTTTTCTTCCAGTTTTATGCATTGTTCATTGAAGAAGGCCTTCTTGTCTCTTCCAGCTATTCTTTGAAACTCTGCATTTAATTGGATGTACCTTTCCCTCTCTTGCCTGCTTTTCACTTGTCTTCATTCTGCTATTTGTAAAGCCTCCTCAGATAAACACTTTGCCTTTGCCTCTTGCTTTCTTTTTCTTTGGGATGGTTTTGTTCACCACCTCCTGTACAATATTACAGACTGCTGTCCATAGTTCTTCAGGCACAGTGTTATAGTCCATTGAATCTATTCATTACCTCTACTGGGAATTCACACAAGATTTGACTCAAGTCATATCTGGCTGGCTTAGTGTTTTTCCCAGTCTTCTTTAGTTTAAGCCTGAATTTTACTATGAGAAGCTGATGATCTTGAGCCACAATCAGCTCTGGGTCTTATTTTTGCTGACCGTATACAGTTTCTCCATCTTCAGCTACAAAGAAATGAAATCAATTTGATTTCAACATTGACCATTTGATGATGTCCATCTGTAAAGCCGTCTCTTGTTTAGCCTTGCCCTTCTTCATTTTCATATCAAACTTAAGTGGTCTCTAAAGTGCTTTTTTTCTGTGTATTTTCTATATGATTACAGTATCAGAGGGCTATTGGAAATAGTTGATTTATTTAAAATATTAGGCACCAAAGGTGCTTTAGATCAGGGATTTTAATCTGGACCACTCTTATCATATCTTAGATTAACTCATCATAACCATATTATGTTTGTAATAAATTGCACTTGAGGCGTGTACCTATTAAATTTTCTATAATAATACCATCCCTGCACTGGAGTCTTAGAGGAAAAATTTGATTTTAAGGAAAGTTGGTGTATCTGAATTCACCATGTTGAGACACAGGTAAAATATAGGGTCTGGTTCACTGCACTTCTTGTGGTAGGAAGAGAGCTAGCATTAAGCATAACCTGCTTCTTTTTCTGCTTTAAACACATCTAGCTCTTGAGTTCAAAAACAGTCTCTTTCTATCAAAAGGAGAAAGAACACGAAAGAAATGCGTTTTATTTATTTTGTGTCTATGGTATATATTTTATTTTAGATTTATGTTCTGTTTATTCTGGCTCAAGAGCCTTGTCTTTCAAACTTGGTGAATAATGTTTTTAATCATATTGTGCAACCCACAGTTAAATCTCACAGTTAAATATAATTTTAGAAGTGTCATATATTTTTAATTCCCAATAACATTTTTATCATAAGTTATTGTTGCCTGTACTTTTATTATATTTGGGATAAAATATTTTATAACATTAAGTTAATTAACCAAACTGGATGACCACTATATTGCTCTTCTGACATGCAATAACTTAAATATACTTTTATGTCCTGTGATTTAATTTATGCTTTCAGAATTTCCATCCCTCATATATTAATTGCTTTATAGGAAACAAATGATATTGTATAACTCTGTGAGCTAAAGAAGAAATAGCAAGACACAAAACAAATATTAGCTAAAGGCAAAGACTTTGAAAATATGGCTACAGATCTGGATTCATTTATATTGCAACTCTGTGATATATTAGCATTGGTTAATTACTCAAAATCTTAGATGATGAAATTTCATGAAATTGCTTGAGAATTAAAATGGACAGTATACATATATATATTATATATCATATATTGCTTAATATAGCACACAGGAACACAACAAATTTTAACTGTTTTATTAAAGTCCAAAAAATACGGCATTCATTCATTTAAATTTATTGCCATTCCTTTAGGGAAATAACAAGCAGTTAAGAAAGCAGACAAAATACTGTACTGTCATAGAGCTTCCATTTTAAAATAAATGGATCGATTTTAACTTGATTTTTAAAAATCCTATAGTACAAGACTTTTAGTATTTCTAATCTACACTTAAATATGTAGCAACAACAACAAAAAAAAACAACAACATAGTCTTATACACAAGGTCATTGTCATAGAAATATCATGCCTGCTGGAAATAATAATTACGGAAATAGTTTTGCTTTTGTATTCTACATTTTGTTTTGAAGAAATAAGTATATTGTACTGAGAGCAAAAAATGATTTAAGTGAAAGGTAAAACACTGTCATAAAAGAATCAGGATTTTATAGCAGTTATTTTATAATATTAGATTACTTGACTGTATATGACTTTGCACAGTGGTGAAGAGAATTGAAACTTTTAAAGCCTATAAAAATGAGATGCAATTAAATTCAGTTATAAAGTCCAGATTATTTAATTTATAGGTTATTTGTGGTTGTTGTTGTTCCATAGTGATTTAAATGAGGCTTTCTTGTTAAACTCTGTACTATCCATATACATGAAAACAATGCTTTTCTTAAATACTGTCTGAGAATGGAAAACTCCCTTTACATCCAGCATCTAGACTTGCTGATGTATCCTTGCTCTTTTAATTGTTTCTAAATTCCGACTAATCATGAGCAAGCAGAAATGGCTTGAGCTTTAAAGACTTGGTAAAGTTAATTATTCCAAGTAGAAAGCCAGTTTTTCTCCCAGTGAAGGGTCTGCTTGCAATAATCATTCTTAGCATGTTCCAACCTAACCAGTGATCAAATTAAATGATATCTGAAATCCTTTGTGATTAAACACAGATTAATCTATTGAATAAATAGTTACTTATTATTATTTGTTACTTGTGTATTAGATTATGTCCTTTCTACATCAAAATAGTATATTTCTATGTCTTATGAGTAACATAATCTATAACATGTTCCTTATGTTAATTATTACTGATGTTTAATCAATGTTACTATGCAATTATTTGAACTGGCACATTAAAAAAATTATTTTGTTGAAATATAGCTAATTTACAATGTGTTAATTTCTGCTGTACAACAAAGTGATTCAGTTATACACACACACACACGCACATACATTCTTTGTCATGTTTTTTCCATTATAGTTTATCAAGGGATATTGAGTAACAGTTCAGTTCAGTTCATTCACTCAATTCTGTCCAACTCTTTGTGACCCCATGGACTGCAGCATACCAGGCTTCCCTGTCCATCACCAGCTCCTGGAGCTTGCTCAAACTCATATCCATTGAGTCGGTTATGCCATCCAACCATCTCATCCTCTGTCATCCCCTTCTTCTCCCGCCTTCAATCTTTCCCAGCATCAGGGTCTTTCCCAATGAGTCAATTCTTCACATCAGGTGGCCAAAATATTGGAGTTCAACTTCAGCATCGGTCCTTCCAATGAACATTCAGGATTGATTTCCTTTAAGATGGACTGGTTTGATCTCCTTACCATCCAAGGGATTCTCAAGAGTCTTCTCCAACACCACTTTTCAAAAGCATCAATTCTTCAGTGCTCAACTTTCTTTATAGTCCAACTTATTGCTCAGCTGGAAAGAATCCGCTTGCAATGTGGGAGACCTGGGTTTGATCCCCAGATTGGGAAGATCCCCTGGAGAAGAGAAAGGCTGCCCACTCCAGTGTTCTGGTTTGGAGAATTCCACGGACTATACAATCTCAAAGAGTCAGACACAACTGAGTGACTTTTACTTTCATATTGAGTATAGTTCCCTGTGAATAGGAACTTATCAGTGTCATTATGGAAATATCCAGTATTTGCTTTTTCAGTGATGTAAATCAATGTATATCAATGAATATAATGATTGCATATGGACCTATATTTTTTTTTTTCTTTTTACTCTGTGCATGCATGTGTGCTAAATTGCTTCACTCATGTCTGACTCTGCGATCCTATGGATTGTAGCCCTCCAAGCTCCTCTGCCCATGGGATTCTCCAGGCAAGAATTCTGGAGTGGGTTGCTATCTCCTTCTCCAAGGGATCTTCCCAATCCAAGGATCCAGACTGTCTCTCACATCTCCTGCATTGGCAGGCAGACTGTTTACCACTAGCATCACCTGGGATACCCTTTTAGTCTATAAGCAACAATTTATTGTGGTATGCAAAAATTAAATTAATTAGCAATTAATTTAATTGCAAATTAAAAAAGACACACAGGATTAAAAGCTAGATTTATTTTCATCTATCTTTATATACCATTTTTCTACAAAACATGTTAAAAAGTATTTAGATATGTGCAGTTTATAGATAAAGATTGGTGACTCAAGTTAAGAATCTTATTAGCAGTATATTCCTATGTACAAAGTCAGACTTTCCTTTTTTTTTTTTTTAATGAAAATATTCTTTTTTTCTATTCAATTAGGGTCCACAAGGAAAACCAGGGCTTGCAGGACTTCCTGGTGCTGATGGGCCTCCTGTAAGTAGTAGTTACCTGGTCATTAAACTTTCCATATTTCATTTTCAAAAATAGATTTTACATGTGTTTAGAAGTGATTGTATGAATTCAGTAATAAAAGCAAATTGAGCCAGTAATTAAACATTGATCTCTCTAAAATTCTATTTAATCATGTAGTTTTCATACTGCAAAATCTTTAAAGAGCTCCCAGTGGTCTTAGGACCACTTTCTGCCAGAATCTCATATTTTCCTACCTCTCACTTTTCTCTTAGTAGGCTCTACATTTTCTATTGCTATACTTTTTGTTATGTCCTTTTCTTTTCATAGAAAATACTTTATATCTTCTCTTCCTTTTCAAAGAACACGTTTCTTGAGAGTCCAGGTGATATTCCTCATCTTTTGTAAGTTTCCTCAGACACCTTACATGAAAATTCATCTGTGTTCAGGGATTCCTTACTTTTCTAAAAATATAGCAATGTTTATTATATCTTATCATATAGCAATAAATTATGTAATCATGTAATATCCATGGTTGTTATTTGAAAACCTTTTATTTATGCTTCTTTTTTTTCTCTTGAAACTACTTACTCAGAACTAAGGTATAAAAATTTTCATCCTGTTATTGCTTGTTTTCATTGAGTAGAGTTGTTTTGGAGCTGTGCATTTTTATTTACCAACTCTCAGTAACTTGATTAAAAACACCATTGGTGTTTATGATGTTGCTGTGTTTTAAATGTCCCATTGATGTTCTTAGTTGCCTTGTAAAGATGTGAGTATAATTATTTAATCAATATGCAAATAGAAGTTAGACTGAAACACTTTTATTTAAAACTAATTGAGATTGGGGTCAAACTGTTCATGAATAATATGCATGCTTTATGTGCTTTTCCCAAACTGTCTCTCAAGTTCATTATGTCATTGGTGAAATTTGCACCAAGCCAATATAAACTTATGTTTCTTTCCAAATGCTAATTTCCAATATTATTTAAAGTTATATAGAGTGATGCAAAATATTTAATATATTTTGAAACATAAAGAGTAAAACCTCAACATGTGGAAAAAAGGGAACAATTTCATATTATATATTACCATTAATATTGCATCTCATCAGTATATATTTTTGACAAATGTAGGGTCATCCTGGAAAAGAAGGCCAGTCTGGAGAAAAAGGTTCTCTGGTATGTTACAAAGTATTATTTAAATGTTCTGTCACCTTATCTCCTAGAGAAAATGCCTTGCTTTGGTCATTTCTATGAGATACATATATATGAATATTAGAAAATAAGTAGCGAAAAATAGTTACTCTCCACCTGTAATATGTATTTACTTTCAAAAGAATGTTTGCTAACATTTAGGTATAAATCATGTCTCTAAAGTAACTTTTAATTTAGGGAATAAAAAAAGATATGTCTTGGTTAGATAACTTTTAATTCTGTATTGGCAATTTGATCAATTAGATCAATTAGCCTATCATTCTCAGTTTAAAAAAAAATTCTCATGATCAGAAATACATTCACGTTCTGCATATATAGTATATGTGGAATACATGATTATAAATAATAATAATGAAATTGGACAAGAACTACTGAATATTGTTAAAGTGTTTATGTCACTTGAATTTGATCTATATTTATTACTTTCTGATAATCTTTACATAAGATGGGAATTGAAAGAGAAACAGTTATCAAAATATCTAAATAAAATATCAAAATTAAAACTTATTCAATCTTAATACTACTTTTGGATTACAGTAGCAGGGTAAGATCATTTTTATGTAGAGTTGCTAATTTTAGATTCTTATTAAAATAGCATTACTACTGTATGTTATATATTATTTCCCTTAGATAGAATAGTGAAATGAAGCCAGCTGTGGAAGATATATAATTTTGATCATTTTCTTGATGTAAATGCTGTAAATTTAATGCCATTTTTTGGTTAGAAATTATTTATCCTTTTGGTTAATCTGTAGCTGTTTTTTGTAGACATCAAGGACATCAGATTTTTTTCAATCTTAGAAAAGAAATTAATTATTAATATATGATTATTTATATTACTTCATATATTTATGACATTTATCTTACTTTAACATAAATATATGATATGTTTGTTCCTCATATCTGACTTTAGATAGAAATGATAAGCTACCAAATAAATTTTTACCAAAAGTGGAAAAATATCATCTTCTTAGAGATTATTTGGTAAAACTGTAGTATGTGAGTGAGGGACACTTTCAGTACATTATGTATTTAAATTGCATTGGGTCTTTTACAGGGCCCTCCTGGTCCACAGGGTCCCATTGGCTACCCTGGTCCCCGAGGAGTAAAGGTAAATAATATTATATTTTCCACATTATTTAATTTCAATGTAAAATATTATAGTCATTTAATTTCTCTAATTTATTCCATAGGGAGCAGATGGTGTCAGAGGTCTCAAGGGCTCTAAAGGTGAAAAGGTAAAACATAATTTATTTAGGTGATTTTAATTGGTATTGTATAAAAAATTAAATTTATTCAATAGATATTTCATTTCTCATATATTGAATGATTACTTATGTATCAGACACTGCAAGTCTAATAATTTTGGACTCTGTATCCT
The DNA here is from genome assembly GCF_032452875.1 of Bos javanicus. Lineage (NCBI taxonomy): Eukaryota > Metazoa > Chordata > Mammalia > Artiodactyla > Bovidae > Bos > Bos javanicus. The sequence continues at coordinate 40,742,385 of NC_083870.1, forward strand.
GGAAACTTTAAAAGAAAAGTTTTATATCCTTGGATGAGGATGAAATTATAGAAGAAAAAAAAGGTATATCATATATAAAATCAATTCTGCTAAAGTTTTATTTTTACATGTCTTTAACTATTCTAAATTATAAGATTGACTGTATGATTGTATTTGTTAAGACTGGATTGGATCCAATTATATGCATAACAGAGGAATATTTATTCCCTTTTTTCTCTACTAAAATTTTAATTCTTCATAAATTGAAATAAAGTACAAAATAGGAATTAATTGTTGGAAGAAGAAGTCTTTGTATGTGATAATGCATGCATAGCAAAAGCTTAAATGAGAAGGAAATAAAGAGTAAAACCAAATAAATGTGAATGAAAGAATATGCACTATTTTAAAGGATGCTTATAATTTAATTTGATGAAGAAAACAAAATTGAGATTTTTTTTTCATTAAATGGCCTCCCTGGTGGGAGAAATGTTTAAGATAAATGTAGAGCTCCCACATCCTCAATGATTATGTTGAAATGGAATGACACTACTCAGAACTGGTACTGCATTAATTCTTACTATATTACATTTTATAACACAAAGTACAAAGTACAAAGTGTTAAGGGAATTTCATGAGAAATATATGGAATATACATTTTTATTTCAAGGATAACTATTTATTCCTACAGTCATAATATTATTAAAAGCACCTTGAATGGATTTGATATGAGTAAGGAATAAATGACAAGAAGGGATGTATTTAGTATATATGTCATATTTTATTTTCTGAAAACAATAAATAGGTAACATACAGAGGCATTGTCAAAGTATGCGACTATATTGTCAAGTCTACTGCGTGAAAATATGTCATGTGTTTTAAATTAACTCAGCTACTTTGGTTTGAATCCCAATTCATCTTTATCATCTCAGTTGAACTTCAGGGTATAGTGTCTTACTGAGCTGACAGCAGAGTGATGGCTTAGACAATGTTGAACTTGTAATTATTTGCAAGTAGCCTAGGCAAAAAAAAAAAAATGTATGTATATATATATATATAGTCTCAGTTTGGAACTTAGAATCTCAGTTTTTGTTGTTAATACATTTAAATATCAATTCAAATTTTTTCTCTGGAATTAGTGCCCACCAAGAATTTTAGGGAAGGCAGTGTTTATATGAAAGGCATATAATTGGAGTGGTAAAGTTGTGAACTTTTTGGAAGGAGGGGTAGTGGCAAATGCAAAGGAAAATAAAATTATAGATGATGAGATATTTGTGAGAAGAAACATACTCAGGAAAAAAAATGTATGGAAAAAAATTTTATATTATTGGTTATTTTGAGTTGCATATGGTCTCAGAAGAAACAAGTAGATATATAGAGAAAGAATTAATATTTTTAATTGGGAATTAAACATTCTGAGTTCTGATTATAGTGCTCATAGTAAAGTTGTAAAGCTAACTTGTAAAGTTAGGTTGCTTACTTTCGCTGAGCTTTATTTTAAGTCTATAAAATGAGGACCTCATCCTAAAAAAATCTCTAAGATATTTTTCAGTTGTACCTTTCATTCCATATCATATATTAACCTAGTAATATATTGTTTACCTAGATTTAGAGAAATTTTGTATAAATTTTAATGGAAACTTTTTATAACAAGAATTCTTCCTATTTTCAAACTTTGTAAAGAACTATGAAATCCTAGTTAATTTTAATGTACACTATTTGTTTTTCTGAATATATATTATAATCAACCATTATCTCAAGAGATGAGGAAGGAAATTGAAACTATTTTCTTTTTACAAATAGCAGTATTAATTAACGAAAGCTGAATTACCAAGTTAGTGCCCTAACTAGAATAAAATTCTCCACTGTTTAGACTCAGCTTTATTCCTTAGAACTTAAGCAACATAACCCAGTCAAGCAAGTGGCACAGGCGAATTCCTTTTTCACCTGTTTTCTAAAACCTGTTTCCTCCAGTCTAAGTTCAATGCATGAAACAGGGCACTCAAAGCCAGTGCCCTGGGACAACCTGAGGAATGGGATGGGGAGGGAGGTGGGAGGTGGGTTCAGGATGGGGGACACATGTATACCCATGGTTAATTCATGTCAATGTATGGCAAAAAGCACTACAATATTGTAAAGTAATTAGCCTCCAATTAAAATAAATCAATTAATCAAAAAATCTAACTAAGATTTGATCATTTAAGGACTGGAAAGCTTAGTAGTTTGAAAGTGCCATTTGTTTTAAAAATGTCACTTACTGTAAGGATGTTCTTACTAACTTACTATCTAATTTATTTTTAAAATTATGAATGTATTAAAAACAAAGTTTTGATAGCAGTAGCCTCTACTTCACTATATATTCTCTTAAAATATCTCTCCTTGAAAAAAATGTTAAAAACTATTATTTATTTTAGACATAGAGTGCAGTAATTTTTTAAACTAAACTTGGCAACTGTGTAATTACTTTTCTCTCTAGGGATCAGGTAATGAAGACACCGGTCAATAGGAATTTAAGTGGTCATTTTCAGTTTTTAAGCCTCTGCTATTGCCCAGCTGCATTCAAGGCACTATATCAAATTTGATTCCTTTTCCAGGTCTTGGCTTCCCAGGTGGCGCTAGTGGTAAAGAAGCTGCCTGCCGATGCAGAAGACATAAGAGATGCCAGTTGGATCCCTGGGTCAGGAAGATCCCCTGGAGAAGGGAATGGCAACCCACTCCAGTATTCTTGCCTGGAGAATCCATAGACAGAGGAGCCTAGAGGGCAATAGTCCATGGGGTCGCAAAGGGGCACAACTGAAGCGACTTAGCCTTTAGCACTTCCGGATCTAAGTCTCACATATCCTTACTAACCTTATATCTTCTGGACCTTAGCATACATTACCAAACTCACACTGAGGCAAGGATGATTCCAAATTTACATTTAATAAATATCTGTTATATATCATGATTTTGAGGGTCAGAATATAGTAGGCATTGGAGAGCTAGAGGTTACTTAGGCATGATTCTTGTATCCCATGGACGGATAAGCCTGGTAGGCTACAGTCATGGGGTGGCAGAGTCGGACACGACTGAGCGACTTCACTTGCACTTGTTTTTCAGCATTGAGTAGAAAGAAAGAGACCTGTGATTATTCCCCTGTGGCTCAGACAGGATGTTATGTTATATTAACAAGTGATGAATGCGGCACATAGGATGAAGAGGTTAATTTTAATAGGCAAAGAATGAGGTCATGGAATACCTCGTGGCAATGAAAGTGTAGTCCCTGGGCCCTGTTCTGACTCTTTGCAACCCCACAGACTGTAGCCCACCAGGATCCTCTGACCATAGAATTTTCCAGGCAAGAATCACTGGAGTGAGTTGCCATTCCCTTCTCCAGGGGATCTTCCTGACCCAGGGATCAAAACCAGGTCTCCTGCATTGCAGGCAGATTCTTTACTGATTCATAGCAGAATCATGAGCTAAATCCTAAAAGATGAGGAAAATCTCACCAGGTAGACAGAGAAAGTAAAAGATTTGCAGATGCGTGTGTATGTGGAAGTGGTTAACCAATGCAAGAATTACAAATGGAAATACAGCACATTCAGCTTTTGTAAAATTCAGTTCCAGTGTGTTGGATGAAAGTAGAAGGGATATTTAAACCAAAGATAAAACTATAGAGGTGAACAAAGCCTCGATCATGAGGGAGATGGCAGCTTATGGTCATCATTAGCACTTTGGAATCATTGATTCCAAAAATTGATATGATCAGTTTTGTGTCTTGTAAAGGTCATTTCCACAGCAGGATGTGGAAGTGTAAGTACTAATCTTCCTAGCTCTGTTCTCATACTTGGCCTGACAGGCCTTTTTCTCAAACTCTGCAAGTCATCCATTCTCCAACTGCTAATTAAGGTACCAGCTGCTCTGTGAATTCTCCAAGTACCCTTCTCTCCTCAGCACCACCACTACTGGTACCAGCGCAGTACATCATTATCATTATCCTCATGTCTTTCATCTCTAAACACCCATTCTCCTCCTCCTGAGCCAAAATTAATGCAAATTATTGGTAAAACAAAAACTTCAAATTACTCCACAGTGCTCTGAATAATTGCTCAACTAATGTTATTGAATACATGAATGATTATTCCTTAGGAATTTTTTTCTTGAAATTAAGAGACAGTAAAGTCATTCATGAAGCTGGATATAGTAAAAATGACCAGAAGTATTTTCACAGTCAAAATTTCTCCTCTCTTTGATAAGGATGCCCAGTTTTCAGCATCCCTGGTTTGTGCATATGTGCCAATTAGCAATCCCTATTTATGCATAAAGGATAATATTTATTTGCTTATTCTTCACCTGAAGAGAGGTTGTAATATAGAGAACAGGTTGAACCAGAAGACATTTATCTAAAGCACAGGAGACAAGATGAATGAGATAAAATGTATAGGTATGTATCAGCAAAGATAAAGAATTTATTTGGTCATCCAGGGTTCTTGTAAACCAAAGGTAATTAAATTTTTACTTCTTTGTTCAAATAACATAGGATACATGTTGTTACAAGATAATGGTTATTTTCCCCATAAGATAGAGAAGATTTAACGAACACGTTTGTGAAAAGTTTTCTAGTAACTTAGAGCCATTGCTGCTGCTGCTGCTGCTAAGTCCCTTCAGCCGTGTCCGACTCTGTGCGACCCCAGAGACGGCAGCCCACCAGGCTTCCCCGTCCCTGGGATTCCCCAGGCAAGAACACTGGAGTGGGTTGCCATTTCCTTCTCCAATGCATGAAAGTGAAAAGTAACTTAGAGTCATTAATTATGGGGAAATGAGAGAATACTGGAAATAAAGGTTTAAAATAGGGAAGAGGAAGTTTTCACAAGCAAGATTCATATTTCTCAGAACAATTTTTCCTAATTATCAATACTCATAATTTATATAGTCATATTCTAGATTTATCCAAACAATTGATTAACTACTTGTTTTATTATTTATACTTTTTAGGGTGAAGATGGTTTTCCAGGATTCAAAGGTGACATGGGTCTCAAAGGTGATAGAGTAAGTAAAAAGAAAATCTGCACTAGTACATGCATTTATGGATGTGTGTGCTTATTTCTATATTAAATACTGCAAACATAGAATAAGTCAAATGTTTGTACTACCTGAGACATTTTTCACTTCCATTTTTATCTGAAGATTAGGTGTCTTAATTTCTGTGGAAATAAAATATTATTAGTTATTTTTTGGATGCTATGCTAAATATATGTCCCATAGCATATCTACACATGCATAGTTATATATATATATGTATAAATACACAAAATATATATTACATCATATATGGTATTACTGTTTACAAACATTTTATAAATTGATGATCAAATTGCTTTATATGATTAATTCAATAGATTTGTTTTAAATCTTGTTCATATATAATGAGCTATGCTTCCTGGAGACTATATCTGCAACTTTCATGAATTTTCACTTTATAGTTGTCTTGAATTTTTGAGTCTCAATATAGTACACCGTTTTTCTGTTAGTGAGTATCTTGAAAACAAAATTTTGTCACCTAAAGTAAATTAAATGTTTTATTGGGAAAATTTGTTTTGTAACTAGCATAATAGTATCTAATAAATGGAATAAAAAAGCATGGTATAGAATATTGATTTTCCTAAAATGCATATAAAGCCTGTGTCTGGGATGGGAGCAATAGCATACACATTCTAGAACCTAATACCTTAAATGTGAAAATGAAGTTTAAAGTCAGGTGAGATATTTTTCTTATGTTCCAATCAGTGATTTCCAAAGTTGCTATCATCTGGGAGGAAAAATTATTTTCCCTCCTACCCTGATAGAGTCTCAGACTGGAGCTCTCTAAAATTACAGAATGACAGAAGACAGATTAATAAGAGATAAGCAAACAGAAGTTTATCTTGTGTATCATGATTATACATGGGAATGCTAAATGATGAGTAATTCAAGCGTGATTAGAACTTGTGATTGTATATCATTTTAGCAAAGGAACAATAAATTTTAAAGAAGAAAGGACTTTGAGTTTCTAGTGCTATAAACTGTGGGAAGGCAGATAAATGGAAACTATTAATGTTATATAAAGGCTAGTTGGAAAGTTTGCTGTATGGATATATTCCTCTGGTGCTTGCTTCTGGCTCCAGACTAGTAAGGGTCTAGTTACCTCTAGTGACTAATTTTTGTCTTTTCTGATAAAGAGGGTAGGAAAAACACCTTTGCAAATTTGTTCCCCGCTTTTAAGCAAGTACAGGGTGGGTAGATCACTTTTTCTGTATCTGCTCCTTCTCACTTGCCTTCAGTTCAAAATAATCCTTATGCCAAAGTGGCATATTTTGAGTAGCATATATTGTCAACCTATAGTATCTAATTTTGATTCTTATTTTCTCTCTTTCTGTGACTCAGTGAATTAAAATTAATTTAGTGTGATACATGGTAGCATAGGACTTCTGTAGCTTTTCAAATGTCAGACTGTATTGAGTCATTTATGTACTAATTGAAAGATTGATAAAGTCAAAGACTTTCAGTCCTCTTTGTCATATATATGAGTAAATAAACCAAGAATTGAAGAATATAACTTTTTGATGAACTATAATTTCTGCCGTTCAGTCTCAAAGATATTTTAAGTTGTAAGAATGCTCTTACTTTGTTATCAGGGAGAAGTTGGTCAAGTAGGTCCAAGAGGAGAGGATGGCCCTGAAGGCCCCAAAGGTCGAGCTGGTCCAACTGGAGACCCCGGTCCTCCTGGTCAAGCAGGAGAGAAGGTGAGTGAACAACTTTAAATTTACAGGTCCTCTTGTACATGATGTTTCATTGTCATTTTAGGGTGGTTTTAATCACCCACTATATAAATCAAGAGTTTTATCTAGTTTCAATTTTTTGAATTTCAATTTCATATCCATATGCTACGTAGAAGTATAATCAGGAGACGGGCACATTCATCCTCTTCTACTGTTCCTTATTTTCTGGTCTCTTCTCCCATTGGCCATGTAGCATCAGCCACTCTTAACACTTTTCTATATTAAAAGTGCAGAATCTGCCTGTGATTAATGAAGGATGAAAGAATCAATGAAAAGTGGCCAACTTATTGTTTTGGAGCAAGTTGAATCACCTTTGGCCCTAAAACCAAAATGTTCTTTTCTCAATATTTCCACATAAGCATGTATTTTTACAGGATAAATGTTTCAAAAGATACTGATATTCAGGCCATACTTTAAGAGGTTTTAATTCTAATCCAGTTTAACTCAGGCATCACCATGTTTTAAAAGTTCCTAGATAATACTAATTTATTGCTTTCACAGCCACTAAGCTATATGCATATGTCAAAAATATTTGCAACTGTTACATTTAGATATAATATTAGGCAACATTAAAATTATGCCTTCATAGAATATTTAGTGATATTGTAAACAACTTATAGGGCTTCCCTGTTGGCTCAGATGTTAAAGAATCTGCCTACAATGAAGGTAACCCCTGTTCCATCCCTGGGTCAGGAAGATCCGCTGGAGAGGGGAATGGCAACCCCGTCCAGTAATGCACCTGAAGTTAAATTAAGAAAAACTAGAAATATTGATGATAAGTGCTATCCAATTATGTACATTGAAGGAAAATATAAATAATACATGTCTCTTGGTGGTATAAATCAAACTATTCCTTTTTTTGTAAGTATGTCTAGTCTCCAATTTTTTATATTGAGCATATCATTATTCTATAAATATGAAAATAGCATGCTGTATAAGAAAATTGTTGTCTCTGCCCTTTACCATCCTGTTCCAGAAAAAAAAATAGGGATTATATAGGTATTGTGACTAGACAAATAAAAAATCATTTTTTCATGTTATCATGAGTCATTTCTACAGTTTCACATTCCCAGTTGCTGTTTGTAAACCAATAAATAATGTCATCGTGTTTAAGCAACAGAAGGAAAAGATGGGGTTCAGGGCATAAAGGCTTATAAGACCTATGAACCTTCTGCTTCAAGTGCTCCTTTGCCAATAGTTTAAGGATATTCTAGGACCTTCCTCTTTTCTCAACCCCACTGTATTCTGTGTAAGTTGGTCCCACAAACTGTTCTGAGGCATCAGAAGTTTACTTTCCAATTTTTCATCTTTAGCATTTCATTAGTATTTTCTCCTTTATTGAAGTTGCCTATCACTGTACTGAAAATACAGTTTTTCTGTCTGGATTTATTTTTAAATGACTCTAAAATGAATGAATTTGCATTCTAATGTAGTAACATAGACTGCAAAAGTTTTCTGATCATAATTAAGAGAATTTCATTAACCTTGAAATCAGTAGCATAAAACAAGCTGTGACAACATACTGTGTCCAAGGTGACATCGTTATAAGTATGGTTCTTAAGGCTTGTTTGAATATTTTTCGTGTGAAGACCGCTTACCTATGTAAAGTTGATCTTGAATCAGACAACTGTTTAGTTCAATATAAGATAGTGAAAGTGAAAGTCGCTCAGTTATATCTGACTCTTTGTGACCCCATGGACTATATAGTCCATGGAATTCTCCAGGCCAGAATATTGGAATGGGTAGCCTTTCCCTTCTCCAGGGGATCTTCACAGCCCAGGAATTGAACCTAGGACTCCTGCATTGTAGGTGGATTCTTTACCAGCTGAGCTATCAGGGGACCCCTATCTATAATAACAAGATCATAAACTGTATTCTTAATTTCTTGCCTTGCTTCATCCAGTAAAATATTTATTTTTGTTCATAAAGCCTCCTCATCTTTTAAAGTTTTATAGATAGTAATTTGGACTTGTTTATGTTTTTGTTATTTATTTTGAATGCACATAGGAAATAATAATACTATTTGTCTGTTAATGTTTAAGATTTTGATAAATATTTTATATATTAAACATACTTTCTTAAGATCTTAAGGAAATTGTCTCAGTCAAATTTCACAAACATATATTTTATTCAATCCACTTATTTTTATTTTCTTTCTATCCAAATTTTTAAATTAATGCTTTGTTCAGGGGGTCAATTTTGTTAGTTTAGTGTTTTAAACCTTTTAGTATATGCTGTACATCGTTGGACTTCACTGTAATTTATCATTTGTTTTAGCATTTTCAAACTGAGTAGTAATTTTATTGCACTGGAAGAAAATAGCTACACACTCAAGTTTCCACCAGTAGGAATTAACACTCCACAAAAATCGTTGTTTAGCTCTGTCTCTCAATATTTGGTATTTATTAACTCAATTTATTCAGATATTTGAATAAAAGAAACTTTGCTCAAAAACTAGGTTAAAATTTCTTAATATAGTTATTTAAGCTTTCCTTTAGTAAAAAAAAAAAAAAAAGTTTACATGATTGCTTGCTATTTACAGTGAGAAATTAAATAATTTTTTCAAATAGATTACCTTTAGTTGAAATGGAAAAACCTACATGCAGTTCTAACTACAACCATTCATTTTAAATAGTATTTAATTTTGATAAAATTTAGGTGAATTCTTACCCTATTCTTTCATTCACAAACAGTCCTAGAATTATCTTTACTCAGGGCTCTATGTCAGGGTTTCCCTGGTAGCTCAGCTGGTAAAGAATCCGCCTGCAATGCGGGAGACCTGGGCTCGATTTCTGGGTTGGGAAGCTTCCCTGGAGAAGGGAATGGCTACCCACTCCAGTATTCTGGCCTGGAGAATTCCGTGGACTGTATAGTCCATGGGATCGCATAAGAGTCGGACACGACTGAGTGACTTTCACTATGTCCTTAAAGAAGACACTATCACTTAAGAGGTTAAGTTATTGAACATCATAACATTAGTAACATTTTTTTCCTATTCAAATTAAGAAATGTAGTGAAAGTAAAGAATGGAAAAACTTGCAAATCTTCCTTCCAAGCACTCTAATAGACTGAATTCTATTTTGAAGTGATTATTATTATTATTTTAACTTTAGGGGAAACTTGGCGTTCCAGGATTACCAGGATATCCAGGAAGACAAGGTCCAAAGGTAAAATAATTAGCTTGATTTTTATAGCTTGTTTATTAGCATTTTGTCAATACATTTAACATTAATCATCTATGGTTACATTTCAGTTTGTAATGTAGAGATGATGAATCCTTAAAATATAATGTTACAAGAGAAAGTCAGATGCATTTATGGGCACTGGGATTGCAGAGAGTTCAGAGAGCTTATGTGATTTTGGACTGGAGTATTTTAGAGACAGAGGAAGTCATAGTCAGCCACTTCCTTGTAATTGGAATAAGGTCTGTTCCTAGGCGGCATTTAATTAACAGATCTAGAAGTTTTAAGTTTGATTTCCTGTCTAGTTCCCTAAAGGTTTGAATTACCATTTGATATTATTTTAAGAGAAAGAATGGCTCTTCTTTCATCCTCTTTATTTTCCCTCATTTCCACAGATTCAGTTTCCTAGGGCTACTGTAACAAATCACCACGAACTTGGTTATTTAAACAATGGAAATTGACTTACATTTTTGAAGGCCAGAAGTCTAAAACTGAGGTGTCAGCCAGCCCATACTCCTTCCAAAAGCCCTGTAGGAGAATCTGTCCTGTCCTCTTCCATCTTCCTGTGGCCCTCGGCATTTTTTGGCTTGTGTGCAATCTCCAACCCCTTTTTCACATGGCCTTTTTTTCTGTGTTCTTATCTTCTCGTCTTCTTATAAAGAGAAGATACTTCTTATACTTGTCATTGGATATAAAGACCACCTGGATAATTCAGGATTATCTAATTTCAAGATCCAGAACTAAATTACATCTATGAAGACCCCTTTTTTCCAAATAAAGTAATATTCACAAATTCCAGAATATTTGGATATTTGACGTGTCTTTGTGGGGAGTACTACTCAACTCATGCACTCAATGCACTGAGATTCTATTTTTGACTACGTGAAATACACATATTTTAAGCAAAAAAGTGTTTTAAAAATGTGTTTACCTTGTACTAATTTTCCTCGAGCTCATTATAAAACTTCGTTAAGGATTCTTTTGATTGATTGACTAGTTACATTAAATGGTTAAATTATTTCATATATAAATTTTGCTTATTAATATAAAGGTAGTTACATGCACGTGAGATTATCTATATCTATCTACTATCTATCTATATGTTTGTCATCTATCTATCCCTGTTTTATTCTTTAGTGTTTGACAGGTTTATAATATAAGGATACATCCTGGTGGGTGTAATAATACCCAAACATATATTTATTAATGTTTCACAGATAATCAATGGGAGACAAAAATATCCTACCTCCTGACAAATGTGAATTTCATGCTCTTGTGACTCATTATCATGTGATAACAGTATTTTAGGCTTGCCATACAGTTTTGCCCTATTTGCTGGCTTTCTAGAATATTTTCTTGTATTCTAGGAGGTAATTCTTTAGAAGGAGCCCTTCTAAAGAAAGATGCATTTAATCTATGATTTAAAAAATAATACAAGCATTAATTCGTAATTTTTACCTTTTAAATATTGTCTCTAATACCCTATTCTGTTACCTAGTTATCTTCCTTTTGGATGTCAAGCATTTTCACAAGTGCTTTGAGTAAAAGACAATATTTGTTTATAAAATACAATTTTAAACTACTCTTAACTTATTGGGTAAATTTTCAATCTAAATTGAATTGCAATTGTGGTTGTGTTTTGATTTAAAAACAGAAATCTGTTTTTACATTTACATGAATGAGTATAGTTTTCTATTAAGTGTTTATTTGACATTCTTATATTTTTCTCTTTTTCCTAAGTCAATACTATGTTCAATAATCATTCAGTTCTTTAGTAACAAAATGGACCAGAATGACTAGAGAGAAATGCTTCTTCCTCGAGGAATCAAACATTGCATGTTTACCTTTTAACCTAAATGTCTGAAATTTTGGTCTTTATCTTTTTCTTTTACTTTTCTTCACAACTTTTTTCTATGATCAAAACCATTTGTTTCTCAGTTCTTAAAAAATGATGGATACATCAAAAATCAAAGATAGGGTCACATTCCTTTCCTATGTGGAAGCCAGTGAATTTTGAATAGGCTTAAGTCTTTATTATACTAAATATGAAACTAGACTACTAATCCCTTTCAAGCAGTATAAGGACTATAATCGGGCTTCCCTGGTGACTCAGATGGTAAAGAATCTGCTTGCAATGCGGGGGACCTGGGTTTGATCCCTGGGTTCAGAAGATCCCCTGGAGAAGGGAACAACTACCCACTCCAGTATGATGGCCAGGAGAATTACATGGACTGAGGAGCTTGGCGGACTACAGTCCCTGGGGTTGCAAAGAGTCAGACATGACTGAGCGACTTTCCCTTTCACTGAAACTTGGCTGCTAATTTTCAAGCAATATAAGGACTATAATTAGACAATATAATTTATGTAATATCTTACTAGAAATGTAAACCATAATGGGTTTTTTAAATATGTACCATTATGCTGCTGCTTCTGCTGAGTCCCTCCAGTCGTGTCCGACTCTGTGCGACTCCAGAGATGGCAGCCCACCAGGCTCCCCCATCCCTGGGATTCTCCAGGCAAGAACACTGGAGTGGGTTGCCATTTCTTTCTCCAATGCATGAAAGTGAAAAGTGAAAGTGAAGTCACTCAGTCGTGTCCGACTCCCATGGACCCCATGGACTGCAGCTATGTTGTATCAAATGACAGCTATTTCAAAAAGTAAAATCTATTTTCAGATAGAATTAGTTTATATTTAAAAATAGCATTTAAACTAATTTTAAAAGTTTTATTCACCAAAAAAGCTGATTTTGCTATTAACCATTGACTTTTTGGCCTTTTGTTGGCTGTTTATTTTTTCCACTTAAAAGCAAATGTCTTTTCATAGAAACTGTACATTTTGGTGATAATTTTTATGTGGGAAAAAGAGAAGGATCTGCCCATATATTACAAATTGTTTAGTTGGTGGATTAGACATTTTTGTCTATTTCCCATAAATTTCTTAGAGCAGAAACTATGTAAGAAAATAAATTTATTAAACATAAAATTGATACATAAGAGCCATTTGTTCGAATAAAGTCTCTATAAATGTGTTTCTCTTCTACTCCGGACAGATGAATATTTGTCCTTAAATTGAATTTGATAGAAATGAATTACTTCCATATTGAATTATAATTACTTGTCAATGGCCTAGAGTATTCACATAGTAATACTCTACCAGATATAACTATATGATTCTCTGTAGACACTTAGCAGCAGCAGCAGCAGAGATAGAGAAAAGGCTTTTGAAAGCCAGCAAAAGAGACACTGATGTATAGATCAGTCTTATGGACTCTGTGGGAGAGGGAGAGGGTGGGGAGATTTGGGAGAATGGCATTGAAACATGTATAATATCATGTATGAAACGAGTCGCCAGTCCAGGTTCGATGCACGATACTGGATGCTTGGGGCTGGTGCACTGGGACGACCCAGAGTGAGGGTATGGGGAGGGAGGAGGGAGGATGGTTCAGGATGGGGAACACAGGTATACCTGTGGCGGATTCATTTTGATATTTGGCAAAACTAATACAATATTGTAAAGTTTAAAAATAAAATAAAATTAAAAAAAATGTAATTTGCAGACATTTTCCCCCATTATGTGAGCATTACATGTTCTAATAATTGTCCTCAGGTTGATCACATAGTGGTCTCTATAAATGAACTATAATATGTTGCTAAATGGGTCCTAATAGGAAGCTTAGCAGTTCTTACTAAGCTTTGTCCATCAAATGCCATAAGGCTTCACATACAAATTTCCTGACTTGTGGAGGAAATATAAATTGATAACACCCATTCTGTATGTACCACCTGGAGAAATTGTTAAAAATGCAAATTCCTGGACCCTATTGCCTGCAGTAGGATTTGACAGTCCCTTCTTTCAGCAGTCACTCTAGACTATTCTGATACAGAGGAGCCATTATTACTGGGAGAAATATTACTTTAGGTTAGTTCAGTCCAAATGAGTGTGCACTGAAATAGAAAACAAATTTATTGTTACCAAAGGGAGAGAAGTGGGGGAAACAAACAAATTAGGAGTTTGGGATTAAGAGATACACAGCACTGTATATAAAATAGATAAACAACAAGGACCTACTATATAGCACAGGGAACTATATTAAATACCTTGTAATAACTTTTAATGGAAAAGACTCTGAGTGAAGAATATATATTTGTGTGTGTGTGTGTGTGTGTGTGTGTGTGTATAACTGATTAACTTTACTGTACACCTGAATCTAATAGAAGAAGAAAGAAAAACAAAACCCAAAGATGTATTCAAGTCAAAGAAGGCTTTGTTTTACCTTCATTGATGCATGGAAAAGTGTGTAAAATCTGCATGTCTACTATTCTTTGCTAGACATTTTACACATTATTGCATTTAATCCATACACTGGTCTGAATAGGAAAAGTGAGTGCTTGGAAGCCCCCTCCCCCACCCACCACTCTGAGGGTCTCATAGTTATTAGTAAGTTTAAGAGAAAGGATTGAACCCTAATCTGCTTTATTTCATGATACACTAATGAGGTAAACCAATCACAGTCATGTTCGAAGGAATCTCTTAGTAGATGAAAATCTGGACATATGTACAAGGTAAAATGGAATTATATTCCATTTGTAAAAGGTAACTGTGGATTAAATTACGTAGTGCTTTTATAGGGCTTATTACATCCTTAAATAATCCTTATTTAATGTTATCTATTATTATCATTTTTATACTTTGCCTTCCTTCAGTTCTATATCCTACAAGTGTCAAAGTACCTATAAGATGCAGATGATCTCATTTTACTGAAGAAAAAGCTATGCTCAAAGGGGATAAGTGATGTACTCAATTTACTTACATGATTGCATGACAAACATAAGTCTTGAATTCATATGTTTGGAATCCCCATAACAGATTTTAACGCTGGACAGTCTGACTTAGACTCTCAGCTGTATCCAACCACATTTAAACATCAAACAGAAAAAGGGGAAGGTTTTTAATCTTTTTGATTTTATCCAGTTCCAAAGGTACAAAATACTCAACTAAAAAGTGATAAGTATACTACAAGAATACAATAATGTTAATTCAGAAAAACATTTTATAAAACTCCTATTTTACTATTTGATTATTCATGCTTGTGAAAAACAAAATTTTTCTTCAGAGTTGAAGCCAATATGTAGAATTATAAGTCAAAATTTATTTTATATGAAATGTCCTTTAATTGCTATTTTTTGATATGAGAAATGATATATTTGATTAATTAATTTCCTTAAAGCTGAAAACTAAGATGTGTTATCAATTCATGTTTTCAATGCTTCCAGGATTTCAGGTGTCACTGTAAGTTCATTTTTCAGTACATGAATAAAGATTGTATGGTGTCTTAAAGTTATATTTTTGATTTTGAATGCTACCCACTTGTGAGAACCACTGTATTTTAAAAGACTTTCAGCTTGTTGCTAAAATGTTAATTAATATACTCATTGGTTACTATTTTTGTTTTTGTAGGGTTCCACTGGATTTCCTGGGTTTCCAGGTGCCAATGGAGAGAAAGGTGCCCGGGTATGATATACAAGTATACTGTTCTGGACTAATATAAGTGTTCTTACATGGGAACCTATGTCTCGGACCCAGACTCGCAATTCATTGTGATATACTGTATACTGAGGCTGTTTGTACTGTTGTTGACAGGGCGTAGCTGGCAAACCAGGTCCTCGGGGTCAGCGTGGTCCAACGGTAAGGGCCTTGATTTAAAATGGTGATTTTGATTTTGGATTTAACTTTCCAAAATAATTTGCTTCAAAAAAGAAAACTGATCCTGTGCCGTTTTGATGTAATTGGAGCTAGATCAATTTCATCTTTGCTCTTACATGCAGGGACCTCGAGGTTCAAGAGGAGCAAGAGGTCCCACTGGGAAACCAGGTCCAAAGGTACTGTCAGAACTTGTTCCATTTGGGCTTGTCTGTAGGTTCCTCTTCCAGAGGACGGCTGTTACCGGAAGGAGTCAAAACTGATTTTTTTCTGTTTTTGTGTTGTTTTTCCCAGGGCACTTCAGGTGGTGATGGCCCTCCTGGCCCTCCTGGTGAAAGAGTAAGTATAATAGTTACATCATATAAATGTTTATATTTCACAAGTGTTTAAATTTCTGGGAAAAGACATGTGTTTGCAAATCCACAAAACGTCAGAGTTTAAAAGTTCCTATTCTTTAATATGTGTGTGCGTGCTAAGTCGTGTTGGTCATGTCTGACTCTTTGCGACCCTATGGACTGTAGCCCACCAGGCTCCTCTGTCCATGGGATTCTTCAGGCAAGAATACTGGAGTGGATTGCCATGTCTTTCTCCAGGAGATTTTCTTGATCCAGGGATCGTGTCTCATGAGTCTCCTGCATTGGCAACTAGATACACGTGGGAAGCCCACTCTTTAATTTACTTCCTTAAAAAAATCTTCATCATTTATGTGCTACTAATTTTGTTATAGAAGTGAGAGAAATTATATGTGTAACTGGCGTATGTTATTAACTCTTAAACCGAAATCTTGTTTTTCTTTTAAATATGTGCTGCTAAGTTGCTTCAGTCGTGTCCGACTCTGTGCGACCCCATAGACGGCAGCCCATCAGGCTCCCCCGTCCCTGGGATTCTCCAGGCAGGAACACTGGAGGGGGTTGCCATTTCCTTCTCCAATGCATGAAAGTGAAAAGTGAAAGTGAAAGTGAAGTCGTGTCCGACTCTTAGCGACCCCACGGACTGCAGCCCACCTGTATATAACACCTATACCTTCTCCTCCCCTGCTCTTGCTTTCCATACTGATACTTTGTTTCTGGAGCTGGCAGTAGCATTATGCTGGTAACATGCAAGCTTCCAGTAGCCATTAAGTCACAATCAATAAACATTCAAATCAAGATAAAGCGTCTATTCCAGTAAATAGGAAAACTATTTAGTAAATTGATTTTTCAATTGATATAAAATAAAGCTAAATATACATAAGTAAGCACGCCCTTTGTTTGGCAAACTATAGCATTTTTGTAGCCAGATTTTAAAAGCTATCCTCTTGAAAGAATTTAAAATATTCTACATTACTATCAATGAAATTAGGCTAATGACTTAATATTCTATACTTTAATTATACATTTTATATTATAAAATTGATATTATAAAATATAAAATTGATATTATATATTTATAGAATTATACATTTTATATTATTGAAATTTATAATAGGTATTTCACAAAAAGTAAAACAGAAATACCCTCTGATGTATAACTTAAAACTGAGAATAGGTCATTTTTTAAAAAATAAACTTTCTATTTGTGACAGAAATGTCAGTATATAAGACCCAAGTATAAACATTAAATTACAGTTGTTTCAGGGCTTTGGGTCAAGTTTAATTAAGTTTCTATTAAATATTTCTTACTGTTGATGAGCTATTTCCAAATTAAGTTCATCCTGTACATTTTGACTTCATAAACAATATACACATTTTAAATATTTTATATCAGTCATCTTAATTGGAATATACAGTTAAATTAATTAAAATGGCTGAATCATTAACTGGAATAGAACCAGTAGAACCATTTAACAAATTGTAGCATAACTAAGAGTTTTGTCTTTAAAGCACAAACTATTCTATTTACATATTTTATTATACATTCCAAAATCTCAGTATCAGCTATAAATCTTCATGATTTTATTTTGGAACACAACAGTGTAACCCAAGAACATGATCACTTGTGACTGTGAAGAAATTTTGAGAATGAGAAAAGTATATTTTGAGGATCAAAGTAAAGTGAGTGTTAGTCGCTCTGTTGTATCTGACTCTTTTCGACCCCATGGACTGTAGCCTGTCATGCTCCTCTGTCTGTGGGATTCTCCAGGCAAGAATACTGGAGTGGGTTGCCATTCCCTTCTCCAGGGTATTTTTTCCCAACCAAGGGATTGAACCTGGGTCTCCCACATTGCAGGCAGATTCTTTACCATCTGAGCTGCCAGGGAAGCTCAAAGGTTGATTTTAAAAAGCAAAAAAATTTTTAAGTGTGCTTGAAACCATTTCCAAGAAACATTTATACTTGTTTTAAATATACAAAATGTATTTCTTGCATTCTGTGTAGTTTATCATACATTTTCTCTATAATATAGCATTTTCTCAAAGAATTTTAAGTATCATGAACTATTTGCTATGTCTTAGGCACACAGTTGAAGAACAATAAAAGTAATATCACAGAAATGTTCTCTTCTGTATATATGACTTGGGAAGTTCAAGGAGAGAGTTTTGTAGTACCATTGAATTAGAAATTAAAAATACCTATATTTGCCCATTTTAATGACCTTCTTTAACAATATATTTATGTATGTATATATATATAAATAGCATTATATGTACAAACAATATATATTATATATGTATATATACATATATATTTATATGCACTCATTAGGATATTCTACAAGTTAAATATGATCCCTCATACTCATGATTTGCAGAGCATGAATGCCTACCAATAAGGACTTAGTTAATATAGTTTTTACTTAGGTCTAAAATGAGAAATTTTAGCAAAAATAAAACAGAATAAAAACAAAAAATGAACATACTGAAATAAATTGAATTTTGCATAAACAATGGATAATTTGTGGCATAAATATTTCTTTTTCAATATTTGGGACATAGTATTTTCATCTTATCTACAAAAGAAGCTTATGCATGAATAAAATGAGATAGCAATGTCCTCAAAAACAAATACATTTTAAATATAGAGATTAGTTAAAGGTGTCCTCTATGGTCTTTTTGAGATAGTCACTTATTTTTTTCTTTTAATTTTGTATGACTGTAGTGTCAAAATATGTATAGAGTCAATTTTAAAAATAATTTGGGGGAGTCTATTGAGTTGAAATATTTCCATTTATAGATGTTTTTAGCTAATATTGAAAATAGATTGTCTACAAGGTTTCCTGATACACCCATGTTCTATTTACTTTTAATATGAATTCTAAATATTTTCAGTGTTCTTAAGCTAATGCCACTTATGTGATGTGCAGTTTTGAGTACTGAATTTTGTGGAAAATCATCCATTTTGCTTATAGATTAGCATAGATTATCTCATTGTATTGCCCATTGTTCTGCCATTATGGTAAATAAGCTGTGGTCTGTATTGTTCTTTATCTGTAGAAATAAACTTCAGAGTGTAAAGATGTTCCTATTAAAGTATATGCTTAGATTACCCTACCGCTTTTTCTTTTCAGGGTCCTCAAGGACCTCAAGGTCCAGTTGGATTCCCTGGACCAAAAGGCCCTCCTGTAAGTGTCATAGTTTTTCTTTCTCTTTCTTCACTTGATAGTGTTTTCAAATTTTGCAAGTCACAGCTTATATGTGAAATATATTTGAATACAAATATTGATACAAATTCCTATAAAAACAAAATGCATGTGTGCATGCCAAGTCGCTTCAACTGTGTCCAACTCTGTGCCACCCTATGGACTGCAGCCTGCCAGGCTCCTCTGTTCATGGAATTCTTCAGGCAAAAATATTGGAGTGGGTTACCATGCCCTCCTCCAGGAGATCTTCTCAACCCAAGGGTCGAACCTGTAGTTCCCGGCCTAATGCATACAGGAGGATCCTTTATCACTGAGCCACCAGGGAAGCCCATAAGACAAATTGGTGATTAATGCCAGAGTTTGTATTTTCAGCTTATGAAGTTTATCAAACATTTCTGAATATAATTTAGATATATCTGATTAAACATCCCTTCAAAGTATATCAAAACTAGAACAACATGAATATTATTCTCTCAACTACTCTTCTACTGCAATGAGTATTATTGATGGCATTAAAAATCATTACTGAATCTTAAATATTTGGTGTATTAATTTCTTTTATCTTTTATCATCCAGTGCATCCTTCTTCAAAATCATCCTCCAATGTTCTGATATTACTTATATCACATTAAGATCTATTATTTGTATTTACTATTTTTGCCTTTATAATGTATTTTTTAAGAAAATGTAATGATAACCCTTCTTGAATCATTCCCTTTTTTATAAAATTTATTTAGAGCCACAGTCTTTAGACTATCCTAGTAAAATATTTTCATAAAGTTAATTGAAATTTTTTCTTTTTAGACAGATATTTATGGGAATATAGGACATGCCTTGTGCTCAGTTGCTTTTTTCTCTCCTTTTTTGGCAACCTATTCAATTTATTTATAAGAGCTAGTATCAAGTTACTGCCTTAGTCCATTCTGGCTGCTATAACAAAGAAAACATAGACTGTCGAGTGTATAAATGATAGAATTTATTTCTTAGAGTTCTGAAGGCTGTAAGTCAGAGATCAGAGTCCCAGAATGATGAGGTGAGGACCCTTTTTCAGGTAGCAGACTTTTCATTTTCTGTTCTCTGGAGACACTTTTATAAGTCAACCATTCCATTCTTGAGGGTTCCACGAAGATAACATAAGCACCACCCAAAGGTACCACCTGTTAATAACATCACATTTGAGCGTTATGCTTTCAACATATGAATTTCAAAGGGACACAGCCTTTCAAACCATAGCACCCACCTATCAAAGGAAATTGTTCTCACAGGGTGGCCCCCATGGGCCACCAAGAAGATCAGGAGCACTTTATTAGAAATGCAGTGTCCTGTTTCCACCTTACCCCTTTAATCGGAACTCAAGGAGAGGGGCCCAGTCTGCGTCTTAATGAGCTCTCTGGGTAGTTCTGATACATGCTAATGTTTGTGAACCACTGTTCTAGTCCAGAGTAGACAATGCTATTCAAACTTTAATGTACACATAAATCATGTTGGTATTTTGTTAAAAATGTAGGTTTTGATTCAGTATGTCTGGGATAGGTCTTGAGACTTGATATTACTGGCAAATGTCCAGATGATGCCAATGCCAATGGTCAATGGGCCTTACTTTCAATAGTGAATTCAAAAGTAGTTTGAGATTAAGACCAATATAGTTTGAATATGAATATGACCTACTCTGTAGGAAACTGAGTACAGTTAAAATTTTCAATCAATGATTTGAGAACAAAATTTTTTCAATGCAATAATACAAATAACTAATTCCTTATAAATAATTACTGACGGTTTTACTCACATCCTGGATGTTTTCATTTAGAGACATACTGATACAGATTTTTGGCTGCATGTTTTAAACTGATTTTGAACTGAATTTTTTTTACAAACGACTACAACATGCACCTTGTATGAGGAAGTTATATAAGACGTTTTGGATGCTAACATGTAAAAAATTTTCTAATTTCTAATAATTATGTATCTAATATAAATAATTATAGTTTACCAAATATAGTTCAATAACAATCTTACATAAAAGAACACTACTAAATTAAGATGTTTAAAACCTAAATAAATGTTACAAATGAGTACATTCTACTTTTAAACATGTTGAAAATCATTTATAAATTAATAAAATGTTCTCCAGTACTTTTATTGAGTTTGAATAACTCCCTTGTTCCTTGATTACTTTCAAATGTGACTTTAGCTCACATATTTGAAAATGGGTTATTTATGGTAAAATACTGATTTAAGTGTTAAATATTATTTTTATCACTAAAAATCTTGATATTACTGCACACATATAAAAAAGCTATTATTTATATTATAAAGTTATAAAAGGATCAACACAAATACCTATTATTAAACAAAGGATAATTAGATACTACCTGCATGTAATGTTGTTTACTATTTCAGTTTTGTTCCAAATATAATATTAAATGATGAAAAGCTGCATATATAGAGAAATGAAAATACTGTTGCAAAATTGTGCACATAAGATCCATTCATAAGTATTTTTAAGGCATGCTCATAGATTATTGTTTAGCAACATAAAATCCAGTGATATGTATAACTTCAACATTATCATGCCATTTATATTTGAACAAACTGGTAGGAGTGTCTCTCATGTAGTATAATTTTATTGTCACAGAGTGCCATTTTTCCTCAGATTTTTTCAGTCCATTCTCTCACGTATCTTTCAAGTTTTGAGTCATTGATCATGCATGCATTTTGTCTCTTAAGTATTAGAAGTGTAATAAATGCCTACACTTGAGAAGCATGCAGTCTGGTAGAGAGACATGACACTGCTAAGGAACATTGCTTTCACTGCTAAACAAAATGATTTTTATACTCTATTTCTCTGACAAATGAAACATTCGAGTGTGAAATAAAGTACCTATCATTTGTTCTGGTATGCAGTTTTATAACATATAGGAAAGAACTGTCTTCATTTCTTTGATATTTAGAAGGAAGGATTCAGGTAGAAGGATTGAACCAAGCTCCTCTTCCTTCAAATTAACTGATTCGTTTTCATTATAATTAGGAAATGTATATATATTATATGTGTATGTATAAATAAATGAAATATATATATTATATATATATACTCACACACATATGTATATATGGGATACTTGGAATATTCATGTTTAGAGTCTATTTATCTCAAGCCAATGTCAGCATATAGTTACCCCATTTAAGAAAAAGTTAACTCTGGTGATTAATAAGATTTATAACATGATTACTATAAAATACCTTCTATTTATAGAGAAATCAAGACAGTGCTAATGAGAAGTGAAAAAATTCTTAACATTTATTTCTAAGTATCTTTACACAGATTACTTTGCTATATACATACAGCCCCCACTTAGATAAATTTGTTGTCACTGACATTTTCCAATGACATCAAATGTCCATCTATTTTGATCAATAATATTATTATTTTTAAATTAATGCCATGAAATTATTTGGCCACTATATTTATTTTATTGGGTAGTAGTTTGGAGTCAATAAAACTATTTAGGATTTATCACTTAATATTAGGAATGCATACTTAAGAAAAATGATGATATGAATTTTTTATATAGTCTATTAAACACTGCTCCCATAGAATATCTAGGAAAGCCATTAAAAATCATGTTACATTCATCTCAGATTATGTTATTTAGATCTAAGTTTATTTTAAAGCATTGTAATATTTTGCAATAAAAGTATTATCTATACTTTTCACACCAGCAAATATAATGAGATATTTAACTTTTATATTTACAAATGTTAAACAAATGTAAATAGCTTATGTGTGTTTGCATGCTCAGTCATGTCCAACTCTTTGTGACCCTATGGACTGTAGCCTGCGAGGCTCCTGTGTCCATGGGATTCTCCAGGAGAGAATACTGGAGTGGCTCTTCTGGATCTAGGGATTGAACTCCTGTCCCCTGTGTCTCCTGCCTTGCATGTGGATTCTTTACTGCTGAGTCACCCGGGAAGCCCTATAAATAGCTTATACTGATTGCAAAACTCATCATTTGAGATGCAGTTTAGCACGGTGGAACAAAGTGTCTGATTCATGTTTATTATCCTTTAGCAGTCACCCTGTAATTTTATTTAAAAGTTTTACTACTAACCCCAATTGATGGCACATCTATTCCCATATGTATCAAAATAGTAGGATTTGTTTTTATTTACTATTTTGAAATACTGAACCTAAACAAGATCCAGTAACAATTACTTATGTTTCACCTCCAAACTGAGAACTGTATCTCATATTATGATTACCTAGTGCCCAACACATAAGTATGTAGTATATGTTTTTGAAAGAAAGAATGGGTCTGTGTTGCCCAAGAATATCTGGGGGACTTGGTTAAAAACATTCCAGTTTTGGTCTTTGGGGAAGATGGCAATAGAATCACTGAGATGGTCCTGGAAAATACGAACAAATCACTGAGCAAGCAATGATCTTGCGAAATATCAGAGAGGCTTTAATTAGAGCTGGTAATTTAAATAGTGTGTCAATAAAGAGGAGATCAGGGAGAGAGCTGGTATTAGTCACCATCAGGAAGCCTTTCCCCAAGGTGTTACAACCAACTTAGAAAAAGTCTTATTCCAGTGGAAGAAAGCTGTCTGTGAAAATGATATTATTTGGAAATACTTTTTTTCAAACTTCATATGCAAAGAATTGATACTTGAAAATAAGTTTATGTAAATAGTGTATTTTTAATACCTGAGTAGGATTATTCAAATAATTAAACTGTGAGAGGTATGCCTGTTATCGTTAAACATGTTGTCATTGAAGTGATCATTTCCTTCATTTACCCAGACCTTCTCACCTAAGAATATCTCTGCCTGTGCCTATTATACATATTTTGAAATTTGAACTTGATGCTTAATGGTTTCTGTGTAGGATGAGTCATCCACAATGCATTCTAAAGAAGCCATCTATATCTACTAAGTATCTAAACAACCCTCTCAGGGTTTTTACCTTAAATTCTTAGTTGATGAGCCTCATTTATTTTTTCAGTCATGACAAAGACAGCATCATTTACCTAAAGTGATAGCACAGTGGACGTGCTCTCCAGTGTTTAAGAGACGTTATGCTTCCAAGAGGGTATTTAAGAAAAGCTACAGGGAAAAATTGGGCCTGGTAACTGCTAAAATTGAGTGGTGCCCCTTGTTTTCTTTACCTGAAGCAACTGAGAAGTAAAATGCTGTTGTTTGTAAGAGTTTTTCTTTCTTTCATATTCTGGTCAGTTAGAAGCTCAGACCACCACTAGAGGACACCATCTGTCTCTATTATTTAAGTCTTGATGCACAGGAAATTGAATTAAAAGTATTCACCAAATAACAACAAAAATAAGGGAAAATATTCATTTGTCAAGTACTGAAGGACTATTATTTTTGCAAAAATAAAATACAAATATGTGGATATGCTCTATAAAAATATAGTTGCTAATGAAATAATTTAAATGTAAAATACTCAGATTACAGTTTTATAATATTGTGTTGATCTGAGTTATAGCTATCTGGTGGTTTATTCACTCAGTCATATCCAACTTTTTGAAACCCCATGGACTCTAGCCTACCAGGCTCCTCTTTCCATAGGATTTCTCAGGCAAGAATACTGGAAAGGGTAATAATTTCTTTCTCTAGTGGATCTTCCTGACCCAGGGATCAAACTTAGTCTCCTGCACTGCAGGCAGACTTTGCTGTCTGAACCACTAGAGAAGCTCATAGAATTATACTAAAGAGATATATACGCATACTACCTGCTCGTGCTCACTCCTTCAATCGTGTCTGACATTTGTGACCCTGTGGACTCTAGCCTGCCAGGTTGCTCTGTCCATGGGATTCTCTAGGCGAGAATATTGGAGTGGGTTGCCATGCCCTCCTCCATGGTATCTTCTCAGTTTAGGAACTGAACCCACTTATCCTGCATCTTCTGCATCACAGGTGTATTCCTTACCACTGAGACTCTGGGGAAGCCCCTTTACATGTACTACCATATATAAAATCAATAGAACATCAAAATAGCATATCTAATGAAGATATAAGAAAATTGTCTAACATTATATTTAGATTCTAAAATGATTCAAGAAATACTTGTAACATTTGATGTTGAATATTTGTGATTTCAGGGACCACCTGGAAAAGATGGCCTGCCAGGACATCCTGGGCAACGTGGAGAGACTGTAAGTGATCCCACTCTTCTGATTAACATTTTCTATCTCTATCATCTCATCATTTCACAGAAAGACACTTTATTATTAACAAGTCAAATATCAGGTTAAGGACAATACCAAAATTAAATCCATTTAATCTTTTTAAAATATATATAAAATACATACTGCTGCTGCTGCTAAGTCATTTCAGTCGTGTCTGACTCTGTGCGACCCCATGGATGGCAGCCCCCCAGGTTCCCCCGTCCCTGGGATTCTCCAGGCAAGAACACTGGAGTGGGTTGCCAGTTCCGTCTCCAATGCATGACAGTGAATAGTGAAAGGGAAGTCACTCAGTCGTGTTGCAGCCTACCAGACTCCTCCGTCTGTGGGATTCTCCAGGCAAGAGTCCTGGAGTGGGGTTTCATTGCCTTCTCCTAAAATCCATACAGAGACCCATTTTGTGGCTAAATACCTAAATGAATATGATTATTTGGGGACATGCATATTACTTGATTTTCCTTATTTTCAATAAGAGCATTTTGGGTATTTGCTGATGGAAAAGATGTCATTACCATTTGGATCCCTCCGTAAGGTTGTCATCCTTGATCCTTTCACTGAAGTCTTTGCTTACAGATACATTTACAAGTCTTTCACCCTTCTAGTCTCTAAAGGAGACACATTACAATAAACCATTCAGATAATAGGTTCTTGTGTCCAAAATTAAGGGATGAAATATTTACTGAAGTTGGAACCATAAATCTGTAATTTGCCTAGAACTGTGTCAAATAAACCCTTTCCTATAAGGTAAGAAAATGGAAAAAAATGTAGCTTAAATTATGAGGAATATAACATTAAACAGATTGTCTGAACAACTTATGTAAGAGTGATTGGGGCAGAGGAAAAACTGGCATCTCAACAATGGCTTAAGAATCCTGATGGTTTTGTTTATTTATTCTGCCACTGTTACAAAACCTTGTATCTGGCTCTTTTGAGTGAGTGAAGTCACTCAGTCGTGTCCGACTCTTTGCAGCCCCGTGGACTGTAGCCCCCCAGGCTCCTCCGTCCATGGGATTCTCCAGACAAGAATACTGGAGTGGGTTGCCATTTCCTTCTCCAATCTGGCTCTTTTAGTGGGATGATAATCTAATCAGAAATCATCACGGAGGATTAGTATCTTTCCTTGATTTCAATTCTTGGCTCTTAACATTGATTAATTTTATCCAGATTTATTAAACCACAAGACAGACTGCCTTTGACTATGTGTCTCAAAATTATCCTAGGGTATTCTGTCAGCATCAGTACATATTAGGAGTTCAATTGAAGTACAGAATAACAGATCTGAAAACACAATGCTTTTCTGCATAGGAAAAACAATCTGGAAGCAGCAGCCAATTCTTGTTTTGCTCACCAAATGACAATTCTTCCTGTAACGACTTCTTGGTTTTAGTCAGATTTAGTAAACCTCAAAGTTTTGGATTACACAGCAAAATCAAGAATGATTTAGTGAGGCCAAAGAGTATAATTGTTTGGGGGTCCTCTTGGGAATGACATTTGCATGGTGAACAAGAAATAAGCTCTCTAAAGGATAATACACACTCAAATTTGCAAATGCATTCTCATTCAAATATTGCAGTCATTTCTAAGTCATGGTGTAGCCTCTTGGGAATAACTTTAGAATATTTCAAAAATGTCTTTTGAGGAAGGGGTACCTAGAGAATTATTATTATAAAATCCTTTTGTCTTCAGTTTAATCAAGAGCTTCTGCTTCTATAGAGAGCAACAATATTATTGTTGTTGTTCAGTCGCTCAGTCATGTCTGACTCTTTGTGACCCCATGGACTGCAGCACACCAGGCTTCCCTGCCCTTCACCATCTCCCAGAGCTTGCTCACTCATCTCCACTGAGTTGGTGATGCTAATGTCTAAAGTTAAACAAAGTGGAAAACTAACATGTTAACTAATGATTCTAAGATAGGTATTCTCACCTCGTAGTTTCTTATAAATAAAGGCTAGCATTATTTCTGGAAAATTATATTTCTGTTTTCAAATTCACTTAAAGAACAACAATGAGTCATGTTTATACTCAGGAACCTTTCTTGCTCACCTTGTTCTGTATTGATTTTGATTCATAAGATTGTCTTGTACAAGGGTCAGAATCTAGGGCAGCTATATTTTGATATATATGTGTTTCCTTATTTTAAAGAAGTTATTTTGTTATATTTGAGACTTGTCCTCATTCAGAAATCCTTAAACTGAAAGTTCATTCTGATATCTTACAATTTAAAGCTTTTTAGGAGTAATTAGAGTCCAAAATCACTGAAGATGGTGACTGCAGCCATGAAATTAAAAGATGCTTACTTTTTGGAAGGAAAGTTGTGACCAACCTAGACAGCATATTAGAAAGCAGAGATATTACTTTGCCAACAAAGGTCCGTCTAGTCAAGGCTATGTTTTTTTCAGTAGTCATGTATGGATGAGAGAGTTGGACTATAAAAAAAGCTGAGAGCCGAAGAATTGATGCTTTGGAACTGTGGTGTTGGAGATGACTCTTGACAATCTCTTGGACTGCAAGGAGATCCAACCAGTCCATCCTAAGGGACATCAGTCCTGAGTGTTCATTGGAAGGACTGATGTTGAAACGGAAACTCCAGTATTTTGGCCACCTGATGTGAAGAGCTGACTCATTTGAAAAGACCCTGATGTTGGGAAAGATTGAAGGCAGGAGGAGAAGGGGACGACAGAGGATGAGATGGTTGGATGGCATCACCAACTCAATGGACATGAGTTTGGGTAAACTCCAGGAGTTGGTGATGGACAGGGAGGCCTGGTGTGCTGTAGTCCATGGGGTCACAAAGAGTCGGACATGATTGAGAGACTGAATTGAGAGACCGTTTTATTATACTGAAACAACCCACATTTTTCTTAGAAATGCAGTGCCAAATTGTGTGTTAATCATACAGGTGATCAGAATAGAAGTTATGTTTTTAATAGCCATTTATCAAATTCATTTCTGTTCTTAAGAATTTTGAAAAACATAATTTAACATACTAAAATAAATGGCTAGTCTTAGTACATGGCAATATTAAATAATCACACTTCATTTTGATCTATAAAAGCTTTTTTTGTATGTATTTTATATGTAAGATCTTTACTGTCAAATTTACTAGATACTTGCAAAACTCTGAATATTTTGAATGAGCTGGCGTATGGTCAGAGCTGTTTTCCAGCTCCTTACAAATCTGTCTGTCACTCAGATGAGCTAGCACACTCTTAGGGTGTATGAGTACAAGTCTGGGTAACACATTTTTTCACAGAATTTCCTCAGTGAAAGCATGAGAGGGCATTGAAAATGTCAAGTAGGCACTTACTGAGAGGGTTTTAAGACTCAGCAGAGACTAGAGGGTGAGAAATAGTTTGTTGCAGAGGAGTTGATCAGAATCACAGATATTAATAAGGTTTGTTTTCATGGAAATTATTGAGACCATCTAAGGAGTAGATAGGATGTGTGATTAAATGATGTAAACAAATGGTAAAAATAACTGCTAAGAGCTGTTAGCTCTCAGTGGAAAAGTAAAACATAAAGTAATATGTATATAATATAACTATATATATGTGCTTACCTATGTGGGTACTAATTTCCAAACCATTAAGTTCCCGAGAAGTTAAAATTAAGCAATAAAGCTATTATTTTGTTTATAAAATGCTAAATAAATTATATAATGCATTTCCCTTGAATTTATTAATTTTGCTATTGTGATTGATAAGTAAAGTGGAAACCTGAGGGTTTTAAGAATTAATGTGTTTTAAAACTAGGATAAATTTGTTTTTTTTCTTTCCCTGGAACATCAATTAAATAATTACAAATAGAAATTTTTTTCTTTTACTGCTTTTAAGTTTCATTTTTATAAATAATGTAATAATAATCATCAGGAAGGTCATGATACAAGTGTGGAGCCAGTTTCTGTCCCTTGCTTTCTAACTTTCTTATTTCCAATCTCATGTTATAAAAGTGAATAAAACTTTTGCAAATATTATTTGCTTTAATTCAGTTCTTTGGCACATTTTTCTCTCAGCATTTTGAATCTTTCTCCAACTGTTAAGTGTAAATTAACTCACATGAGAAGGAAATTTGCTATTCATAATACAGTCATGCAGAAAATAACCCAGGAGTCTAGAGAAATAGAGGTACCAGAATATATGCCAAAGGCCTTATTTAGTGAGTACATGAGCTCACATGTACTGGATTTTATTCTAATGACTACAATATATGTAAGATACATTTGTAAGTATATTCTTTTGGGTTTTAAGAAAGAAAACTGATAAAATATTGAAATGGTGACAAATCATGTAAAATATTCTTTTTTTTTTAATTTAATTTTATTTTTTAAACTTTACAATATTGTATTGGTTCTGCCATACATCGAAATGAATCCGCCACAGGTATACATGCGTTCTCCATCCTGAACCCTCCTCCCTCCTCCCTCCCCGTACCATCCCTCTGGGTCATCCCAGTGCACCAGCCCCAAGCATCCAGTATCATGCATCGAACCTGGACTGGCGACTCGTTTCATATATGATATTATACATATTTCAATGCCATTCTCCCAAATCATCCCACCCTTGCCCTCTCCCACAGAGTCCAAAAGATTGTTCTATACATCTGTGTCTCTTTTGCTGTCTCGTATACAGGGTTATTGTTACCATCTTTCTAAATTCCATATATATGCGTTAGTATACTGTATTGGTGTTTTTCTTTCTGGCTTACTTCACTCTGTATAATAGGCTCCAGTTTCATCCACCTCATTAGAACTGATTCAAATGTATTCTTTTTAATGGCTGAGTAATACTCCATTGTATATATGTACCACAGCTTTCTTATCCATTCCTCTGCTGATGGACATCTAGGTTGCTTCCATGTCCTGGCTATTATAATCTTTTTATAAATTTATTTTTATATCTTATTTTACGAGATTGTTGGAATGGAGGAAAGAGAAATGCATTGATATCACAGACTGTAGATTTATCTCTGCATGAAGAACCAGTGGACTGTTACAAATAGTGTCTAAGTCATCACTTATTTCATCCATAAATGTTTCTAGATTAAAATTTCTGTGTTGTCTGACACAGGGAAAGAGGGCTAAGAGCACAGTTTTGCTCCAGCTTCATCACATTTTTTAATTTTCTTTTTTAAGCTTATTGAAGATAATCATAGAACTACAGTGTAAAATAGTGAAGACAATAACTTTTAAATGTAAAGAGAACTGTAATGTAATAATTTATAGGCATTTAGAAACAAGTGCTTGTGTGCACACTTAGTCACTCAGTTGTGTCCAACTTTTTGCAACCCTATCAACTGTAGGATATTTGCAACAGGCTCCTCTGTCCATGGGATTTATAAGGCAAGACATTTTTAGCCAAAAGATGGCTTCCTTTTAGAGTAAATTAGTCGACTATCTCAGAGAATTATAATGTATGTTTTGTGCCCTGGATGGCTTTTATAGTTTTGTTGTTTTTTCTCCTTAGGGATTTCAAGGCAAGACCGGCCCTCCTGGGCCAGGGGGTGTTGTTGGACCACAGGTACGTTCCACTACTTCTTTCCTAACAAGATTTATTTCTCTGTTTATATTTTAACTTTTGCTAAGTTGTATGAGATTTATTTTATTTTGAGAATTTTAGTATTATATATTTTTATATTTTAAATGGTATTTAAATCTATGCAATTTGCCTACATCAAATGAACTTCAGAAAACCATTAGTTAGCTAAAGTAAGTTTTCAGTTGCCTGAATGAATAAAAGAGAAAAATAAAATAAATAATGAAAATAAGTCAGAAAGTTCACAATGAAGGTGGCACAAAAGCCTGATCATGACATCATTTGCTAAAAACATAAAGATACTTTTAAAATAGATTGACCGTTATCTTTTTTCAGAGATATCAGATTCTGAAATGACTTCAGTTTTCTGAGTATAAATTAAATGTATGTGTATAATATATTGGAAATATAAATCTAACATAATTCTTCTAAAATGTTAAAATTTGTATTATATTACATCTTTCTTAAAATTTCTGTTTTCTTAACAATGATTTCCATCAGTGGTAAAATATAAGTGTGTAATCTTTGAGTGTATACTGATAGAAGTAATGGCAAAGACAAGTAGCTCTTTCAAGAGAGGAGGCAGAGAGAATATCAAAATTTAAGGTAGTACCCTGAGTTATAGTATTAAATACTTGTAGACAATAATTTGTGACGATAGAAAACAATGTTTTTATTCTGGCATAACATATTGAATGGACAAGACACATTTAGTGTACTCAGCTGGAATTTTACCCCTGCTACTAACAAATTATAGCAAAAGAGCCAGAGCAGTAAAGTGTCTTAATTACTTAATTGCTTTAAAGAGTCTTTTCTCAGCCTACAATTAGTTCTTAATACTTTGATAACTCAAACACATACACACACACACACACAACACAGAAACAAAATATGTATCTTCTTTCTAGGAATATGTGTGATAGAAGCAAAAATGAAGAATTCTTGGATTGGCTTATCCTTTTAATTTCAGAGGTCAATCATGAACCAAAGAAATTTCTTTTTGCTACTTTATCAAGGAAAAAACAGTGTGCATGATACTCTTTTTGCATACTTCTATGTGTGTATATGTTGAGCCTTTCTTTTAATTAATTGCCTAACAATTTAAAAAAAAAACCTCTAAAATACTTTTGTTTTTCTTTATTCCAAACAACTTCAAAACGATTTTCTGTGATAATTTAACTAAAAGAATGATTCCTATTATGTCACTTATGAACAGAAGTAGAATTAGGGCCCCAGCTAGAATGTAAACAACTTGGGGTTTAACTGAAGTTTTCAGATCCTCGCATTTTTGAAAGTTTATCTCTGCCTAATGCAAACATCTGGTTTCTGAAAACCGTGTCCTTTCTTGTCCTCTTACTGTAAGGCATAAAAATAGCAGATGTGTATGATCATGCATCTTCATTGGATTATTTTTCTTCATTGGTCCTTTAAATAAGAAAATTCAATAGCCTATTTCAGATTTAATCATATTTTCATGTTAGGACATAGGAAGTGATTTAATAGGAGCAATATTGATTGCAATACTTGATATCCATTCCTTTTTTTTGTACATTCATGTAAATCACTCCTCATTTTCGTCTTGGTGATAGCCATTACATTGAAATTCTGATTGATGTTTAAGGAAAACTTCCTTTGGGGAGAAATGCTTGCACAATAATGATAAATTGGGGGCTTTCAGCAATACATAATTAAAAGAATTTAAATCTAGATAGGTATACCCAAATTTGGGGTAGATGTGTTGTTTTTTTTTCCTAATCCAAGACCAAAAGGTAAGAATCTGTTGCAGTTTTAGAAAAATAAGAGAGAATGATAGCCTATAAGCAATTTAAGTAACACACTGAACTATTTAACAACATTAGCATCTGGAAAATTTCCCTTTATATATTCTTAACTTTATTCTAAGCAGAGATAGAGAGTGACTGGTGACCATTCTCTGTTTACACTTGCAAGGTCATTAAAGTCTAGCACCACAGAATGGCACGACTCAGGGGACACATAAATGACCTGACATTTTTCACTTTGGCATTTGCAGCAGTTTAAGGCAGTGGGCTATTTGTTATAGTCTTTGGCCTGAAGGAATTGCCAACTGAAATCCATGGTTTTCAGGATCTCCCTGACACATTCTCTAGACTATCAAATCAATGTAGATTTACAATTGGAAGGTCTCCAATCATGGAAATTCTAAGGAGAACCACTTTGGTTGTTTCGGTTCCAGGGAACTTGAGCTTATTATCAAGCAGTGATTCACTGACTAGCTACCAGTGTGGTATTAATAATGCCTCTTTTACTTTTAAATTTATTTGACATCTTATATAAAAAGAGGGAAGGAGATGAAATTATAATGATAAAATGGTTTTTAACAATATTTAGACTGGCTTCACTCTGAAAAAATCTGGTATTAAACAAAGAAAACAGCTCTTTAAATTTATCTATATATTCCCTTT
This sequence comes from Bos javanicus, assembly GCF_032452875.1. Lineage (NCBI taxonomy): Eukaryota > Metazoa > Chordata > Mammalia > Artiodactyla > Bovidae > Bos > Bos javanicus. Next base: position 40,775,772 of record NC_083870.1, read on the forward strand.
ACACACTCTGATTTTAATCAAGATTATGCATAATCTTTCAGACTTCTATTTTACTTTCAATGCTTTATATGCAATTTTGTAGGACACCATGAAAATAATTGAAAATGATATACCTTTGTGAAAGGGAGTAATATTTGTTATCTTTGCAAAAAAAAAAAAACAAACCAATCTGATGAAGTTTGTTTATCTGCTTTAGGGACCAACTGGTGAGACTGGTCCAATAGGTGAACGTGGACATCCTGGCCCTCCTGGCCCTCCTGGGGAGCAAGGTCTTCCTGGTGCTGCAGGAAAAGAAGGTGCAAAGGTACATACACCATGCTGTTGGAATTTTCTTGGCTGAAATCATCCATTTACTTTTTACTATAGCTTCTCATCACTTGTCTATAGATTCTCTAAATATTGGTGTAGTATTTAAATGAATGTCAGAAAGATATCTTAGTAAAATATTCAGTTTATTGTACTTCAAGTCATGACCGAACAAAAATATGAGAACATTTAGCTTCATTGACCATAAAACCACCCATTCATGCACACTCAGCTGTAGATAGTGGTTAGTTCATTTTAATGTATGTGACATTCCACACACTACTCTCATCATTAAATGGTATTCAAACTTTACTCACACTAGGTTAGAGGTAATTACAGTTTTGATTTTGGGAGCATGTAAGTTTACTTCCTATGATGGATGTATGTTATATTCCTTAGGGTGACCCAGGTCCTCAAGGTGTCTCAGGGAAAGATGGACCAGCAGGACTACGTGGTTTCCCAGGTGAAAGAGGGCTTCCTGGAGCTCAGGTATAATTAACATATTAATGAAACATGTAAATAAGATTGCTTTTTAGAAGCAATCTTTTGGTCTCAACTAAATAAAGATTCATGAGTAATTAAAGGGAAATATGTGAGCATATGCACTGGTTGTGGTAAAACATAGAGCAATAGATTAATGTATTTGTGTCTGGAATCACTTCCTGACATTCTCATTATTTCAGTCATACATCACCTCTTATTTATATTCAATTCATATCAATTCATTTTCTTTGCTTTTCACTTTTCCCAGGGTGCCCCTGGATTGAAAGGAGGAGAAGGTCCCCAGGGCCCACCAGGTCCAGTTGTAAGTATGATTATAAAATAGCCATGCAATCCATAGTTGCAAATTACAGCACTTCTTTGATTACTCTCATGCTGTGATCCCACAGTGTGTGGAAGAGAAAATAAACATATGTCAATCAAATCAGTCAATGCCTTGTCTGTACTAATTGCATGCTCTCATGAGTGCAGAAACAGAAGTGCTTAGATGATGAAAATATTTATTTTACCACTGCTGTCAGGAGGTGAAAGGAGCTATCTTGCCTCTTGAAATACCTGAGAAAATATATCATAATTTGTCTGATTCTGAGTATTTGAATTTTATTAATGTTTATTTTTTAAAAAAAAACATAAATATGAAAGGCATGTATCCACTTTATTTGTTATCTAGGTTGCTTTAGTCATTGGCAAATTCGTAAATATTGGATTTTTATTTTCTTGGGATATGTATCAGTCTCCCAGAAAGCATTAAATACAGCCTTTATTTTTTTCCATAAGTTTACCTTCATTCTTATCTGTGAAGTTACCAACAATAGCCAAGCTATCATTTTTAGTGGTTTCTTCTCATTCTCCATTTTATTTCACCAATCTAAAAGGCTGAAAGTCGCCTAAACTCTCAGCTCCACCTCCAAAATATTTTTTTAATTTGTCCCCCTTTCTTCATTTCCACTACCATCACCTTTGTTCAGACTCTTTCCTTTCTCACCTTGCTTAATAGTGTCTTAACCTACCTCATGACTCCATTTTTAGTCTCTTTAGTTGGCTTTGCCCACTGATTCTAGAATTATAGGTTAATGTCAGTTGCTTAGTCATGTTCGACTCTTTGCCACCCCATGTACCATACATAACCCACCAGGCTCTATCCATGAAATACTCTAGGCAAGAGCCTACAGGCTCCTTTGTCCATGGAATTCTCCAGGCAAGAATACTGAAGTGGGTACCCATTCCCTTCTTCAGGGGATCTTCCCAACCCAAGGATTGAACCCGGACTTCCTGCATTGAAAGCAGGTTCTTTACTGTCTGAGCCACCAGGGAATACAGAGTGCCATTTTTCTGCTTATACATATCTCATGGTCCCACACTGTCTTTGGAAACTGAACCCCCTTATTATGAACAAGAGGTTTGTTCAAAATTTGATCGCTGTCACTATCATCTATTTTATTTTCCTGAAAGCCTACATTCTAATTCTTCCCTATTTAATGCATTGAACTTCTTGTTTATCATACTAACAATTTTTACACTTTGCTGAGAATATACTTTTCTTCTTCCAAGAAACCCCATTTTTCCTATCTCTATTTGAAAAAAAATCCTACTCATCTATAGAGATCAAGTTTAAACATTAAATCTCCATAAGGTCATCTTTGGACGGTTTGCCTCCATTTCATATATTAGTGAAATCTCTTCACCCTTTGTTCTCTTTGTTATGATTTATATTTTAGAAATTGCATTGGAATATGTTTGGTTATCTCTTTCATTAAGACTGTAAGTTCCTTGAATTAATTTGGTTCCATTCACAGCACAGTGTTGTCAATATAATCATTCCATATCTCCCTATTTAAATTTATCATACATCCTGATATTAGAGTTAAGTGTGTACAACATAAATAATACTAAGAAAATAACAATATAATCTTTGGCAGATTGATTAACATTATATTTAATCTGAGATCATACAAATGTCATAGGACAATGATTATGGTGGTATGGATATCTGATAAAGATTTTTTAAAAAGAAAAATAATATTTGATATTCATAAAAATATAAAACATTTTAAGATATCCTTATCAGTTAGTGGTGGTAGCACTAGTGGGAAAAATAGTTGAATAAGACAGAAGTGCTTCAATTTGAGCATAGATGTTTATATGCATGGCTCAGTTGTGTCTGGCTCTTTGTGACCCTGTGAACTGTAGTCCACTGAGCTCCTCTGTACATGATATTATCCCAGCAAGAATACTGGAATGTGTTGCCATTTTCTCCTCCACAGTATCTTCCAGATGCAGGGATCAAACCCACGTTTCAGTGACTCCTGCATTGGCAGGTGGATTCTTTATCACTAAGCCAACTGAAAGCCACTTTGAGCATAGGTAGAGCCTTCAAAATTTTCAGTGCAATGCAATCTATTTACCCAGACCTTTAGATTCTAAAGTGAATTTTATTTTGTAATATGGATTCATTTTTTTTTAGATCAATGGTAATGCATCTGTGAAACCTGAATCATGAGTACAGCATTTAAGTTGTTTTAAGTTATTTTTAGGACTCAAGCAAACAATGTTATCCCTGTTCTTTGGACAGTTGAAATTAATATATTTATGAGGTACATAATATGACCAGGAGATAGAGATATAATTTAACAGGATATAAATTGATTATCTGGTTACATCTGAAAGAACATAGTAAATATGATTTTTAAAAGAGCTAATGTTTATTCATTTAGCATCAAGAACTGTTTATTTGGCGATTTCTACATACTTCCTAGTGTACAATTAAGCTGCACAGAATATACACCTTTAAGAGACTTAAAACTAAATAAAACTATAAATCAGCCAGTGATTAAATGCCTAATGATATACAAACAACAAATATTAATTATTCAAGGGCAGGGGAAGAGAAATCAGTAGAGTGTCAGGCAGGAAGTGGTCCTTGAATTTGACTTCACAGAGTACAGAAGATTACAAAACTATGTAAGATCAAGAGAATGATATCAGGAAAGGAATAAGGTGTTTAGGGAACATCTGGTCTTACCAAAGTGGGCATCTTAGACAAGGACTAAACCGTGATGAATTATTTCTAGGATGCAGGTACTCTGCTACATACTTTCATAATCTAATGCAAAAATATATGTCATATGATTACTGAAGCTCTAAAATGCCAAACCGAAATAATTTGAAGATCTGGAGTTTTTCAAGTAAGTGGATTATGAAAACTACAATAAAGTGTTTTGCAGTAAAACAATTTAATAAAGTTTTAGGGGAAAAGTTGTCATTAGTGTATAATATATATAACAAAGAGGAGAGAGACTTATTGAGCATAAAATTTCAGTGATCAATGTCATGATAAAAGAGTGAACCAATATAAGGCAGTAGGAAGTCAGTGGCCCAGGATGAAAGTGAAAGTGAAAGTGAAGTCACTCAGTTCTGTCCGACTCTTTGCGACTCCGTGGACTGTAGGCCACCAGGCTCCTGCGTCCATGGGATTTCCCAGACAACAATACTGGAGTGGGTTGCCATTTCCTTCTCCAGGGGATCTTCCCGACCCAGGGATCGAACCTAGGTCTCCAGCATTGCAGGCAGATGCTTTAGTAGGATTTATTCCTAAGACTGAATATGGGTAGTAAGGAAGATGAAAACAGAATGATGACTTCAAGCTTGTGTCCTTGTGGGAGTGACACTTTAGTGGTGACTTGGTTAATTTCATCGGGTCAGGAACAACAACAAACACTAAACTCTCACATAAAAGCTCAAAGCCTCTTAGTAGTAACAAAAGATTTTAAAACGCTTTTATACTTTGCTGATAGAAATGCTCTACAAATGCTGACTGTGAGTTTATTTATTTGGAATTAAAATCTATTCTTACAATAAAATAACATATCCAAGTCTATAGGCATCAACAAATTAAAATTCTTCTTCAAAGTTGGGAAAGAAACCACTAAAAGGAAAGACATCATCCACATTGATTATGCTTTATGCTATTGTAATTTCTATAAAATGTTGTAAAAAGATCCATGATGAGGTTCCTACTCCATGAAATAAAAGTGAAGTGAAGGAACTTTCCTGGTGGCTCATATGGTAAAGAATCTGCTTGGCAATGCAGGAGATGTGGGTTCAGTCCCTCAGTTGGGAAGATCCCCTAGAGAAGGAAATGGCTACCTACTCGGGTATTCTACTTCTGCTGCTGCTACTGCTAAGTCGCTTCAGTCGTGTCCGACTCTGTGCGACCCCAGAGACGGCAGCCCACCAGGCTCCCCGTCCCCGGGATTCTCCAGGCAAGAACACTGGAGTGGGTTGCCATTTCCTTTTCCAATGCATGAAAGTGGAAAGTGAAAATGAAGTCGCTCAGTTGTGTCCGACTCCTAGCGACCCCATGGACTGCAGTCTACCAGGCTGCTCTGTCCATGGGATTTGCCAGGCAAGAATACTGGAGTGGGTTGCCATTGCCTTCTCCATTCTACTCCTACTCCATAGCAAATGCTAAACAAGCCTTAGTTTATTCCATTTAAATCAAGTACATGCATGTGAGGTTTGATTTTGAATTTTTTTATTTCAAATTACCAAGATTTAGACCAAAAATTTGTGATTCTCTAGATGAAAACTATAATTTATTCAGAAAATTTTTTCATGGTAATTCTTATTTTTTTTAGAAGATTTATGATATCATCTTGCTTAGTTCAGTCACTCAGTCATGTCTGACTCTTTGCCACCCCATGGACTGCAGCATGCCAGGCTTCCCTGTCCATCACCAACTCCCAGAGCTTACTCAAACTCATGTCCATTGAGTTAGTGATACTGACATCTCATCCTCTGTTATCCCGTTCACCTACTGCCTTCAATCTTTCCCAGAATCAGGGTCTTTTCCAATAAGTTAGTTCTTCGCAACAGGTGGCCAAAGTATTGGAGTTTCAGCTTCAGCATCAATCCTTCCAATGAATATTCAGGACTGATTTCCTTTAGAATGGACTGGTTGGATCTCCTGGCAGTCCAAGGGACTCCCAAGAGTCTTCTCCAACACCACAGTTCCAAAGCATCAATTCTTCGGCTCTCAGCTTTCTTTCTAGTCCAACTTTCACATTCTTACATGACTACTGGAAACACCAGAACTTTGACTAGATGGACCTTTGTTGGCAAAGTAAGGTCTCTGCTTTTTAATATGCTGTCTAGATTGGTCATAGCTTTTCTTCCAAGGAGCCAGTGTTTTTAATTTCATGGCTGCAGTCACCATCTACAGTAATTTTGGAACCCCCAAAAATAAAGTCTCCCACTGCTTCCATTGTTTCCCCATCTATTTGCCATGAACTGATGGGACTGAATGCCATGATCTTAGTTTTCTGAATGTTGAGTTTTAAGCCAACTTTTTCACTTTCCTCTTTCACCTTCATCAAGACGCTCTTTAGTTCTTCACTTTCTGCCATAAGGGTGGTGTCATCTGCATATCTGAGGTTATTGATATATCTCCCAGCAACCTTGATTTCAGCTTATGCTTCATCCAGCCTGGTATTTCGCATGATATACTCTGCATATAAGTTAAACAATCAGGGTGACAGTATACAGCCTTGACATACTCCTTTCCCAATTTGGAACCAGTCTGTTGTTCCATGTCCAGTTCTAACTAGACAAGACCTATTACACTGACTTCATAAACCATCCATGGATCGTAATCTACATTTAGGAAAAGCATAGTCTCTAAACTAGGTCTCTAGTATGAATTTTTAGATTACTAATATTGATAGTCCTACTTTTTGCCAATAAAAAGTTACTTGCTTGTTTATTTTTCTTACCTACATTTCTTTTTTTTTAACTTTTTAAATTTATATTATCTTTTAGTTATGTCTTCCTTGTAAGCTGCTGTAAATCTTTTCCTGTGAAAAACTGTAATTAAATAATGAATATGCCATTCAATCTATTAAGCTGAAGTTTTACAGATTCATTAAATGGACATTTCCTGCATAGAGCTTATGGTTTACTGAAGAAGATGAGTGTGAAATAGATAAAACAACATAGTAAATAATGAGTAATCTATTAAAAGAACAAAGAAAAGAAAGTAAAAACAATGATTTTTCCCTAAAGGAATTATGTTAGAGTTCAAAATACAAATAAAAATCAGTTTTGTCTATGAAAAGCAAGTTTGTTTATGAGTTTGACTTAGTCTTGAAGTGTTCAATAGTATTTTAGTCCTCTTAGCAAAAAATTGGTATTTCATCATCAAAGTTCTCTGAAGTTCTAGCTACTAGGAGTGTATGCATATTGAGAAGCAGGTTTTAGTGCTCCCGCTCAAGATGAACAAAATTATCCCAATGGGATACTGTTCCTTTGGGCTTCTAAAGTCTGGCCTAAACCAAATGCTCTCTGTATGCATGATGATATTCACAATAGCTGGTAATAGATGCCCGTCAAAGGAGGGCATGTTTTCTCCTCTCAAGGGGTTTACTGACTAAATGGATGTCTTGATGCACACAGAAGGCAGGAAGAAGCAAGAGGCTGAACAGCAAGAGAGGAAGGCAGCACAGCATTTTTCTCATATGTTAAACACAGACTGAGTAAACATTTTATATTTATGTTAACATACAGTATATACAAATTGATTATGCAAACAAGCTCTCAGATTGCATTTACCACTGATATATTTCATAAAATAAATTAAGGAAAATGTATTCCCTAAATAATCTCTCCCTCATATTTTTCTTTCTCTGATAAGAAAAATCCCCTCCAGGACTTCCCTGGCGGTCCAGTGAATAAGACTCTCATCTGCCAATGCTGGGGGCACAAGTTTGATCCCTGGTCAGGGAACTAAGATTCCATGTGCCATGTGGCATGGCCAGAAGATGAAAATAATAATAATTTTTTTTTTAAAAAACCCTCATTGCAAACATTTATTTCTCTAAAAATGAGGAGAATTTTAAAAATATATAATAGTGTGCTATTAAAAGCCCTTTATCCTTACAACAACATTTCTCACTCTCACCCCTACCTCTTAGAAAAGTGGGAATTAATATGGAGAATGTGTATGAGAGGGGCCAGATACATAGCTGCTAGAAAGTAAATATCCAAGATTTCACAACTGTGCAATGTATTAGTCTTTGTCTCTTTTCTGTGACTTCTATTTCATAACTGTCTTCTGACGATTGTCTCTTTTTCTCTCTATGTGCTATTATTTCTTCCTGTTATTGTCTCTTCTTTAGAATTGTATATGCCCTTCTTATCATAATTCCTATTCTAATTTTTCCCCACCTCCTATTCCAGAGAATCTTCTTCTTTACTGGCATTTTACTTATTCCTCAAACAAGGAGCTAGACAAGTTTTTAGAAGGATTTCGCTTACTAACTGGGTCACATGTTATTCTTTTGAAAGATGAAGTACACTTTCTATATTGGGATCCACTTAGACCATAGGTGGCATGCAGTCAGAATTAATCAGGTAGAGAGGTGGTTGTGGGGTCAGTGACTAAAGACTGAGACATTGTAAGACTTTCACTTAGTCACTCAGTACTTATGTTTTAAATTCTAGTAATGGTTGTTATTTTATCTGAATTTTCAGCTTCAGTCAGTTAAGTTCAGTCTATCAGTCATGTCCGACTCTTTGCTACCCCATGGACTGCAGCACACCAAGCTTCCCTGTCCATCACCAACTCCCGGAGTTTACTCAAACTCATGTTCATTGAGTTGGTGATGGCATCCGACCATCTCGTCCTCTGTCGTCCCCTTCTTCTGCCTTCAATCTTGCCCAGCATCAGGGTCTTATACAATGAGTCAGTTCTTTGCATCAGGTGGCCAAAGTATTGGAGTTTCAGCTTCAGCATCAGTCCTTCCAATGAATATTCAGGACTGATTTCCTTTAGGATAGACTGGTTGGATCTCCTTGCAGCCCAAGGGACTCTCAAGAGCTTCTCCAACACCACAGTTCAAAAGCATCAATTTTCAGCTTATCTGATCTCAAATTCATGTAATCTGGAGAGTGAGAATTACCTCAAACTAGTTTTGCCATGAAGATTAACTTGGCTTTAAAAAGAAAGTGCTAGACCTTTTCCTTTCTTTGCTTCATACTTGTGTAACTAGCTCTGTTCCTAAGAACTTGTATTTGCGTTTTTTTTTTTTTTCTTCTCTCTAGTGGGCTGCCTTTTAACTGAAAGCAGATGAGATGATTTCTCTGATTACCTTTTTTTTTACAAATGCTCCTCAGAATATGAAACACCTAGTGAACATAACAGAAAATATTTGTCTGGTGTTCTCTTGTGTGTGAAGTTAGAAAAATAATCACTATTCTCACTGCTCCAAGGAAATAAGCTGATGCTGTTGACTTTATTACCATTGCAAAGTTTAGGGAAAAGGACTTCAGAAGACGATAAAGCTAACACAAACTTAAAGAAAGGTCACTGATTAGAAAAATGTAAATTCCTCTGGCTTTAAAAAATAGGCAAATGTCCAGTCTTCAGTTAGTGCTTGCTATTTAGTATTAAAATAACAGGATATACTTAATGATATTATGGCCATCATAATTTTGGTAATTCCTTACACACCTTTGCTGTTGTGTAACACACTTCAGTTGTGTCTGGCTCTGTGACCCTATGGAGCCTGCCAGCTCCTCTGTCCATGGGATATTCCAGGCAGAAATAGTGGAGTGGGTTGCCATTTCCTTCTCCAGGGGATCTTCCCCACCCAGAGATGGAACCCGCGTCTCTTAAGTGTCCTGCATTGGCCCAGGGGTTGGTTGCCACTAGTGCCATCTGGGAAGCTTTTAATTTATCTTGTGTCCATTGCAATTTAAATTGAGGAAATATTTTTATAGCTTGTAGCCTCTTTTTCCCTCTAGTTAAGCAGTTTTGATGGAACAGTATCACTGCTATACTGTTGAGTACATAAACAAAAAGTTAAATTAGGATTAAAAATACTATTTTGTGGGAAAAGTTCTGCTCTTAACGGTGTGGTCTTAGATATATTGCATATCAATTTTTATCTTAATTTTCTCTTTTATAAAATTTTACTTCTACAATCATTTGAGATTGCATATCTACTTTTGGATTAAAGCTGTTCATGTACACTACTCCAACATCTGTTGCATTCAAAGTTTAAGACAGACTTTAGATGTATCAATACATTAATGCCAGAAAAAAAAAAGAGGGCAATTTATTGTTGTTTCCATTTTATTGGGAGAAAATTGAGCCAAATAGAAGTTAATCAGTTTGTTCAAGCTGGGAAAACTAGTGGTTTCAGTGCTGAAAAGGAAAAGATCACATACACAGTGACACCGTTACTTAGGGCTTGCTATGTGCCAGTCAGAACTTGAAGGACTTTAGATCCATATAAAAAACAAGCAAAACTGTTACCTTTGGGAGACTATCATTATCCATTTAAACTATGCTTAAACTCAAAGTATTCCTCTTAGATGTAATTGTTCATTTATCTGACAAATATAAAGCCCTCTGTTCTTCACTATAGCCAGTTATAGAGCAATACAATAAATTCTGTAGCTATAAATGTCTACACTTTGTGGAAAAATTGCATTTACATGGTGAGTTTCTTAAGGGCTGATACCTGCCATAATACATTTTGTATTCTGTCTGAGTCACAAGAGAGTAGAGTCTCTCTATATTTTTGTTAAATGTGTAAATGGTTCTCTTTTTGGTAGTGGGTTTAAATTTTCATTTTTAATGAACTTTCATAAGTGATTCAACTGGGATTAAAGGATTCATAAAACTTATTCTTTTAAAAACTGACCTGGGACTATTTAAATAAGATCCGTAAGTTTGTAATAGCATGTGTTTAATCAGTAGGTATCATCAGAGATTTTCACTTTTCCATTTATAGATATGTAATATAAAATCATTGCAGAATATGCTGTTATCAAAAATATCTAGACATAGTATGTTTGAAATAACTAATAGGAAAGAAATTGCAATTGTACCTTAGGGCAAAAATATTCATTGGAAACGTCTCTTCTTGTTTTAATCCACTGTTTCATAGTTAATGAGCTGTGACAAGATTATAAGCACTTTTTTTTAACTTCAAGGAAGCAAAGTGTTTTTATTGTTAATCTTAATGCAGGTTTCACAAGCAAGATGGCAATCTGAAATTTAATATTAGGAATGCTTCAGGGAGTAATTAAAATAGTTAAGTTTGCAATAAAGATAGTATATTATATCTACCAACTATACATATTATCAATGATTCAAATTAGCATTATTTCTCTGCTTGATATATGTGAAAATATTTATTTGATTATTTTTGGATATTAAATATACTTCACTATAAAATTAACAAGCATTCTTTTCTTAAATAAAAGCTGTGAGTTATTTTCATGTGTCAATTATAGTGTCTTGTTAAGATAATACATATTTCTTAATTATATACCACATCCTCTGTGGAAAGTATATATTCAATTGATATTCATCTGCAAATTTGGTAAATTTCTACTGACTACACATGAGTTTATTTAGGAATTAAATTTTTTAACATATCCATAATTTATAAAAGACTAGTGCATATATCTAATTGTATCATTATGTTCTTAAGCATATTATTATTTGTAGTTATGTAATACATACAGTTATTATTTTAAGCTTCGGAAATATTCATGATGAAATCAAATCATGAGTATTTACAGGACAAAATTCAGCTACAAATGCTATATTAATGCCTTCAGAAAATAATAGTAGAAAACCTAGGGTACAATGGTAACTGTGTAAGGAATATTTAGAATTATGTCTCATGATTTAAATTCTCAGAATAATACAGAGGAGGTTGGACAGAGGAGGTTGTCATCCTGAGCATAAAGAGTGGTTGGAATTTTAACAGTACAGGGAAAGACCAAGGACTGTCCAAGGTAGAAGATACATGGGACCAAACAATCAGATGTATAAATGGGTGCATCGTTTTAGAGGGATAATGAGAGATTTAGTATTTTCACATAGAAACAATTTTGACAAAGAAACAATTTTCACATAACAATCTATAATGTAAAGTAAAACAAAATTTCTTAGTGTGATTATATTAATATTTTTCTGAGAAAATAAAGGATAAATATGTTCTCAAAAAATGCATGAACTCAAACTATTTTGACTTCTGTATATTTGTTGTTGTTCAGTTGCTAAGTCTTGTCTCTTTTTGACCCCAAGGATTGCAGCATGCCAGGCTTCCCTGTACCTCACTCTCTTCTGGAGTTTGCTCAAATTCATGTCCATTGTGTCAGTGATACTATCTAACCATCTCATCCTCTACCACCCTCTTCTCCTTTTGCCTTCAATCTTTCTCAATATGAGGGTCTTCTCCAGTGAGTCAGCTCTTCACATCAGGTGGTCAAAGTATTGGAACTTCAGCCTCAGCATCGGTCTTTCCAGTGAATATTCAGGGCCGGTTTCCTTTAGGATTGATTGGTTTGATCTCCTTGCAGTCCAAGGGACTCTCAAGAGTCTTCCCCACCCCCACAGTTTGAAGCCATCAGTTCCTCAGCGCTCAGCCTTCTTTATGGTCCAGCTCTCACATTCATTCTTGACTACTGGAAAAACCATAGCTTTGGCGATGGACCTTTTTCATCAAAGTGATGTCTTTGCTTTTTCATATGCTGTCTAGGTTTGTCATAGCTTTCCTTCCAAGCAGCAAGCATCTTTTAATTTCATGACTGCAGTTACTGCCCGTAGTTACTTTGGAGCCCAACAAAATAAAATCTGTCATTGCTTTCATTTTGTCCCCTTCGATTTGCCATGAAGTGATGGAACCGGACACCATGATCTTAGTTTTTTGAATGTTGACTTTTAAGCCAGCTTTTTCACTCTCCTCTTTCACTGATTTCACATATTTCTACATATAAGAAAGGGAAAATCAGAGCTGGAAGGTAATGAAAAAGTCCTATTTTGTCACATGTGTTAAATAGTTCTCAAAACTAAAAATAATTCTTCATTGTAAAAATTAAAATAAAATAATAAATAATAGTGACAAAGGGCAAAAATTCTATTGAGTTTTATATAGCACAGTTCAAATGAACTGTATAACTATTTGGACAAAGGCAATAAGCATTGCCATTAATTCTTTCTCATTTTAGAAAGTATTCAACCAACATGAACTTATTCTGGTACAAGTGGCTTTAATTGGCCTCTATTTCTTATACTTATTAAAATTTAGCATAATATGTGTAAATTATAGTGGTACAAGCAAGTAGGAATTTTTTCTTCACCACTGTGAAGTACTCTGTATTGCAGGAAGAAACTGAAACAGGGCACATGAGTGAGACCCTGAGCCTTACGGCCTTTACCTGAGAAATAAACAAGTTGCACAGGAGTTAAATTATATTGCACATGTAAAGTACTTAATACAATAAGTGTGTAGTAGGGTCATTAGTTGGAAAATAATAAATTCTCTTAAAATACACATCTGCTTTCTAGTGAATCTCTTCTTTTATCATTTTGGTCTCATAGCTGTCAATCTTAACACAGTTTAAGGTGATGTCTTCCTCAGGTAGTCTTTGAAAAGCTGGGATTTAAATTTAAAAACAGGATCAAAGAGAAAGATTTCATGGCCTGAGAAGTTAAAGTGTATCTCTTTACAATTTGTATCATCAATTGCAAATGAAATATCCCAGCACTTAAATTGGATACTTAGTTTAGATTGATAACTCTAATGGGTAATAATGCTTGTGTGAGATTTTATAGGTAAAATGTTAAAAATGCAATACAGCCACCTTATATGCACATTGATCCTCAAGAAATTAGATTTTCAGAAAGTAAAACTAATCTTTAAGGATGACAGTGTTTTCTTGGAATGAAAAAAAACCACTCTGGTCACACGTATATTGTCTTCTGTTTGTGTGTGTGTGTGTGTGTGCTCAGTTGCATCTGACTCTGACCCCATGGACTGTAGCCCACGAGGCTCCTCTGTCCATGGGATTCTCCAGGCAAGAATTCTGGAGTGTGGGTTGCCATTTCCTCCTCCAGAGGATCTTCACAACCTAAGATTATTTACTACTTTGCCACTTGTGACCTTTCTGTTTACACTTTTACCAAAAAAGACTACTTTCATTGCTGAAATTTTTATTCCTCTCTTTTCTGTAATTCAGGGCACACCTTTGTGTTTCTCTCAATTTCAATGTCCTTGCTCTTCTTTTTCTCCTTGTCTTCCTGCTCCTTTCTCTGTTGCACATTGTTCATTTTATTATCTCCCCTGCCCTTCTCCTCTTCCTCCACTTTTCCTCTTTGACTTCTCTGTCACTTATAAGACTGATCTTTGCATTCCTTTCACTTTTAGGACTGTACCTGTTAAATGCACTCAGACGATTCTCCTTTTTATTTTCTGCACTGGCCTCTGGTATCATTCACCCAAAGTCTTGCCACCTGGTTAACAGTCACACTGCTTGTGGTTGACTCTTTTACATAAAATATTTTAATATTATTAAATTAAAAATAACATTTTGACAGAGGGCAGATGCTTTTTATTTAAAAAATACTAAATAAAATTTTCCTTTGCAATTGTTTTTCTTTCATATTTGATTAATGTGGTTGATAAAAATAAAATTTTCACATAACTTGATTAATTATTATCCATCTGCACAGCAATTCCTGAGTTTGTTTTTAAAATGTATACTTATTATAACTCAAAAATGTCACTTGTTTATATCAAGTTCAAATTCCATGATTTTTTAACTATACTTTTAGTGAAGTTTCTCAAATGATTTCTATTTCCTAAGTTTAAAATATCCTATAATAAAACAACCATAACAGTGGTTCAGTTAGTCTTAAAGAAAATGAGACAACATTAGTTTTCTAGTGTTACTCTTAAGTTGTTCCCAATAATCTAAAATTTGTATAATTTCTATTCATTTTAATTGCTTTAATTTTCAGATACCTCACAAAATAAAAAGAGTACTCTATGTAGCTTGTATATGTAGCCAAAAAAATGTCAAGAAATTACATAGTAAATAGTCTTGTCAGTTCAGTTCTGTTTAGTTCAGTCGCTCGGTTGTGTCCGACTCTTTGCCACCCCATGGATTGCAATACACCAGGCTTCCCTGTCCATTTTCGAACTCCAGGAGCTTACTCAAACTCATGTCCATTGAATTGGTGATAGCATCCAACCATCTCATCCTCTGTTGTCTCCTCCTCCTGCCTTCGATCTTTCCAGGGTCAGTTCTTTGCACCAGGTGGCCAAAGTATTGGAGTTTCAGCTTCAGCATCAGTCCTTCCAATGGATATTCAGGACTGATCTCCTTTAGAATGGACTGGTTGGGTCTCCTTGCAGTCCAAGGGACTCTCAAGAGTCTTCTCCAACACTACAGTTCAAAGCATCAATTCTTCGGTGCTCAGCTTTCTTTACAGTGCAAGTTTCACATCCATACATGACTACTGGAACAACCAGAGCTTGACTAGACAGACATTTGCTGGCAAAATAATGTCTCTGCTTTTTAACACGCTGTCTAGGTTGGTCATAGCTTTTCTTCCAAGGAGAAAGTGTCTTTTAATTTCACGGCTGCAATCACCATCTGCAGTGATTTTTGAGCCTCTCCCCACAAAAAGTCTCTCACTGTTTCCATTGTTTCCCCATCTATTTGGCATGAAGTGATGAAACCAGATGCCATGGTCTTAGTTTTATGAATGTTGAGCTTTAAGCCAACTTTTTCACTCTCCTCTTACATTTTCATCAAGAGGCTCTTTAGTTCTTCAGTTTCTGCCAGAAGGGTGGTGTCATCTGCATATCTGAGGTTATTGATATTTCTCCCAGCAATCTTGATTCCAGCTTGTGCTTCATCCAGCCTGACATTTCGCATGATGCACTCTGCATGTAAGTTAAATTAGCAGGGTCATGTATATTATAAGACAGAAATAGTTTGTAATCCTCTGCAATCAAGGAATAGTTCAATAAAATTGAATAGGTGCTACATTTAGAGAAATTACAATTCGATAGCCCCTGAGAGTTGTTAATGTCTTCATTTTCCGAGAAGCAATGGGTGGCTTTATGAAGTAAAGCCCGGGGAAGAGTCCTTGGTCAGGGTTGCTCTTGACTAGTTCCCTGATTATGGGAAGGACACTTAACTTCTTATGTTCTTCATCTTTTAAGACTGCTATTCTATTCCTGGGCTTCCCCAATAGTTAAGTTGGTAAAGAATCTGCCTGCAGTGCAAGTAGACCCCGGTTTGATTCCTGGGTCAGGAAGATTCTACAGCTGCACCAAAAGCTCCACAGAATCTTTCTGGGAGTAAAGTGACAAGTGTTAAACTGACTTTTAAATTGTAAAGTACTATGTTAACACAAGTTGTTGTCATTATCATTGTTTTTATGTTCATATATAATTAGTGTCCTAGCTAATAAAAATAGAACAAAGTCAGTAATTCATATTTGTAAAATAAAATTATTTCTAATTACATAGGCAGAATAATATTAGTTAAAAATGTGAAAGTACTGCATTTTCCAGCTTTTTAAATCATTTGAGTTTTAAAATGATGATATTATCTAGACTTCTTAATTATTAAGGGAATCTGCTAAAAATCATATTTTCTAATATTTCACATTTAGTTCCTCCTGAATTAAAAGAATAAATTATAACTTAGCCACACATCTAGGAATTTAATCCAAAGACATTATTCTTGTTATCTTTCATTAAATAAAATTGAAGATGGTAAAAGGTTAACTTTGAGCTTTATATGACTTAGTAAATCTATGTTTTCATTTCTTTTTTTTTTGCTTTAAATAACACTTTTTAAAAATTTTTCATAAGATAATTAACATGAAGGCAGTACCCACACTTTCTAAAATTTTACATATTAAGTATTTTTAAAGCAAAATAATTTAAAGCATATGGCATCTATTTTGAAATTCAAATGGGCATATCTACTCAAATGTGAATTATCTGTCTAGTGTTCATAATAAAACCAAATGATCCCTATAGGACTCTAAGATAAATTTAAGGACTTATTTTCTTGGAAAAAGTCCAAGCTCTGGGATAGTGATTATTAAAGTTTATTATGTAAAACATTATATTTGTACATTAATGCAATGACAATTTCTGAACTTATTTTTAAGACTTAGAAATTGTGATTGAGCGAGTTTAAGGTGAGGTACAGAAATCATTTTGAAAATGTTAGTCTTAGACAATGTAACCTGCCAATTCATGATAATACAGGGAGAAAATTGTATAGTAAGGTACTGTTGCATTTATGTTTTATAAAGCATTGTGAACAATTATGAACACTTAAATGAAAAAGAAAATGTCTATAAAATGTTAAAGATATATTATTTTGAAATAGTTTTCTTCTTATCAGTATTTCTTAACTTTAATATCTGTGCTTAATATTGGGGCTAGAATTTAATCTTTTAAATTGTGAGTATTATTCTGAAATTTTAAAGTTATCTGAAAGTGACTTTTATGTTATACAAACTATAAGATGTCAATACTGAATAGTGATTCTTAAGTATCTCTTTTTCCATCTTTAATAACAAGATACCTTTTTTCCCCTATATTAGGGCTCACCAGGAGAACGTGGATCAGCAGGAACAGCTGGCCCAATTGGTTTGCCAGGGCGGCCAGGACCCCAGGGTCCCCCTGGTCCAGCTGGAGAGAAAGGTGCTCCAGTAAGTAATTTCAAGGAGGAAATATATTATACTGCTACCCTGCACAAGTTATTACTTTTTATTCAAGGATATTAGCTCTTCTTACTCCACTGCATTCTTTCTGCATATGTGCCTGCCATGTAAACATACTTCTTTTTGTATTTATAATACAGAAAACTTCAAATTCAATTAAGTAAGATGACATTTTCCACACTTTATGAAGCCCTAATACCTGTGAGGGAATTGGATATTATTAATGTAAAAGCTTCTGATTTTGCTCCTTTTAAAAGTCCTTCTAAAATTGGACTTTTGATTAAAACTATAGTTTACAGCATAGAGTTAGAAAAATGAGCACTTTTCACTCCTATACAAAACTATACTTCATTTCCAATATACAACTTCATTTCCAATCACTTTCATAGTCTGTAAGTGAAACACATAGGGAGTGGCTGCCCTTTTTTATGTAATTTATGTTTTGATCTACAGTGAAAGAGGTGGAAAATATCTGGTCAATTATTTTATCTTATATCTACTGTTTAAAAAATTTATATTTAAATAATCAGTGTATTATATTCATTAGATTTATATTTCATCATCAAGCTTCCTTTCCTAATTTTGTTACTGTTTTTGATTTAATCATATTAATTTTCCAAAAAGAAAGTTAAAGCATTCTCTCATCCACCATGGTTAAAGCAAAAACCCAGTAAATGTATATAAAAGTTGCTGACCATCATAAGCAAAAATATGAGTTCAATACTTTTGTGTATATGTAAGTCTTGACATATGTAATTTAGTTTAAGCCTATAATCTTCAAAATACCTTTTTATCACTAAGGCCTTAGTTTTAGCAAGTTCAGTCTGATTTAGCATGTTGCTTTCATTGTCCATTGCCATTAATGTTTTTGATTTTTTTTTAGTATTTTCAAATTACAATGATTGTTTTTCTGTAGTCTACTACCTTTTAGAAACACTTAGAATAATTAGGGTAGGATGATATCACCTGTGGGTGGAATTTTTGGGTGACAGAAAAAGCATTTTTAATTGCTGAAAATTTTTTAAAGCAATACATTTCCAGCTTCAAATACATTTGAAGAAAATTTAGACATTGTTTTCTGAGATGTTAATGGAAAAGCATAAAAAATTGTTCTTTGTCTCCCTCTTAGAATTTCTATAATTTCCAACCAATCTCAGAAACTAAAGATTTGTCTATAAAACCTTTATAGTATACTGTGCACTGGAAGGGGATATAAAACACAGATTCCGGACATTTCACTCATTCAGGACATTTTTGATTTTCATTCAAAAATCCAGGGCACTCATATTTTGGCACAGCACAATTAAGAATGTATACAGAGAAAAAGAATATGCATTGCTTTAAGTGTAAATTGAGACTACATAATACTTATTAGAGAAGTCCAGAATTCCCTGAAGATAATTGAATTCTGGGTTTTAACTTGGTTAAATACCTAGAATTTATGAAGAGAAAATATTGAAATGAATGTAAGAATATGGAAAAGTATTGAAAGTTATAATAAGTTACTTCAGTGATGTAGAGGAGAAATTATTGATCAAAAGCCTTTTTAAGAGCTAAGATTTGGCCTGGGTTTTGGTATTAGTTGATAGAATGAGTTGGAAGGGAAAGGAGAATGCTCTGCCCATCCATTCTCTCTCAGTCATTCCCACCATGAAAAAAAGTCCAAGATGTTCATTCTATTGTTCTTTTATTAAAGAACAATAAATAAAGGATTGATGATGGTTAGCATAACATTCTTATAGAAGTGTGGGGTGAAAGTATTCATAAACCTCCATGCAGAAGTTTAGTAAAAACTGACGGAGACATTGGCTTAGATGTTACA
The DNA here is from genome assembly GCF_032452875.1 of Bos javanicus. Lineage (NCBI taxonomy): Eukaryota > Metazoa > Chordata > Mammalia > Artiodactyla > Bovidae > Bos > Bos javanicus. Next base: position 40,794,953 of record NC_083870.1, read on the forward strand.
TGAAGCCTTTTACCTCTTCGTTCTTAACTCCTCTGAACAACTTGTATTATAATTTGTCATATAACTATCAGTAAGTTAAGGCTTGCATAAAGAAAGACAAGCTAGTGATCTGTGAAAGGCAAGTCCTTGGTCTATTTACCTACCAAACAACCACCTTGGAAGGGAGAAAATGGAAAATGAGAGCCATGAATATCCATATGACCTCTGGCAATAACTGGCCTAATCTGTATCCCCAAATTAATCATCCAGATAAGAAACTTGGAGGAATAGGGGGTGCTGGAAAGCAGGTAAAGAAAAGAAAGCTAAAACTTTTTCTACCTAAGTGCATTAATAGAAATATTTTGATGGAAAGAATGATTATTGAAGAAACCTACTAATTGTATTAGGGAGGTACTGGATTGAAGGACTACAGATAGGAAGCTATGTAGATAATACATCTGTCTGAGACTGCTATAGAAATGGGGGATGCCAGATCCAAAACACAGTGAAGTCAATATATTGACCATAAATTGATTAGGCATTAGTAGGTGTAGGTACAAGGAAACATTATTTTCAGTTTCAAGAACATGTAAATATAATTGAAAAGAGAATGATCCAAGTCAGGATTGCAAATCTGAGAGTTATTTAGAATAAGTTTGATGTAGGAACTGTATTATTGAGTCTCCATTTGATGCAGTATTGAGGGAAGAGAAGAAAGATCTAGACTCTTTAGGGAAAACTGTAATGGTGAGAGTTCTGAAAGGATCCAGTAAGAGGGAGAGCAAGAGAGACTGTCTGTGAGTGATATGGAATATATCCAGTGGCACACTATCATGAAGGCCAAGAGAGAAAAGAGTTTCCTTTGTTGAATGTTGTAAGTGATCAAGAATACTCAAAGTTGAGAACAAAAGATAAGACAGACCAGGATTTGGTCATTGGGCATTCAAGACTTCAGGGTAATTGCAGTGGGGTTCAAAAAGAAGGTGGATGATAAAGGAGTGGAATAAGTGCATACAGAACACTTCAGTTAAGCCTGAGCCTAGAAGAATAAGGAGGCAGGAGGTGGTAGTACTAGCAAAATTGAATGCATTGTCTCTGGTTATTATTATTACTGTGATGCAGTTATATTTATCTCCCTGGAGAAGGAAATGGCAACCCATTCCAGTATTCTTGCCTGGAAAATCCCACGGACAGAGGAGCCCGGTTGGCTATAGTCCATGGGGTCGCAAAAAGTTGGACATGACTTAACTTTCACTTTCAGTTTATATTTATCTACTTAACAAATAATAAGAAATAATCAATGAAAAGTGAAGAAGTTAAGGATGTCAGAATAAAGTAACATTGCTGGCTTTGAGCCAATAAGAATTGAGCTGGGAGCTCAGTTCTGTTATTTATTTTGTTCATTATTTGGGATGTTAACATCTCTAAACCTTTGTTTCCTTATCTCTGAAAAAAAAAATACCTTGATATTTTGTGATGAGTAGATGAAATTGTAGTTCTTTCACTTTGTAGGATCATCATCATAGGGTATAAACCAGAGTTTTCATCAAAATATTAATTAATAACTAGAAAATAAATGCATAAATTAGCTTTTGAATCAGAAGGAATGGATTTGGTGAATTAGAATAAAAGTTGAGGGTGTGGATAAGGCTAAGTTCACACAGAGTCAAACAAAGGACATGGGGATGATTAGCTAATTTTATCAGTGTTAATGTAATATTCAGCTATTAATATTGATGAAGAAGTAGAAGTAATGAAATAAACATTGCTTAAGGAGAGATCAGCGATGTTTCTGGTAGTCCTGTAGGTTATGGGCCAAGATATCCATAATAGGGGAGGCATTTGCCATCTTGCAGGGTTATAAAATGAAGAATCTAAATTTAGATTGTTATAGATCTGTTGAAAGGTTATCCCTGATTCTACTCATACCAGGATCAAAAGAAATAAACAGCAGGTGATTCCTGGCAAGTGATTATGTGTACTATAATAAAGGCAGATAAGAATTTGTTTAATTTATACATACTCTCATAGATTCAATTTTTGGAGTTCAGATTCTGAAGGAAATTCAAATTAGGGAGAAATATCTGAATCAGTTGATGTTTTCAAAGTAGTGACATTCACTGTGAATAGCATAACACACTTTATAAGTGGAGATAGGTTTGTGACATTGTAATATTTAATTTGAATGAAATAAAAGGTCTCCAGTGTGACAATGGAGATATTATTAAATGATGATTATGACATAGTTTTGAAAAATGAGATCATATGGAACCCAATAAAGTAATAAACTTGTAAAAGTTGTTTTATAGATATTTATTTTTGTCATTAAGCAATAGATTAATTCAATACTCCTTAAATGGCTACTGTGGGCCACAGGCCAGGAAGATACAATGGAATACAGAAACAGTTTCTTCTCTCACAGTTTATTGTCTGATGGAGCATTGGAAAATAATCAAAGAATCACAAAGTACATGTATAATTACAAACTCTGGTTAATGACATAAAGAAATGTACTGATATATATCAGATTATGACAGAAAGACCTCAGCTGGAGTCAGAGCCTTTCCTTGGACAGGGCATTGATGATGGAATTAAAAAGATGAGGAGGAATTAACTAAGTAGAGGGTCCTCCTAGGGGCATTCCAGGCAAATGAACAACACATGCTCAGGCCAAGTAACAGGAAGGAAATGTCATCAAGTTTAAGAAAAGATCTAGAGGAGTTGAAATACAGAGCAATGGCAAAGGGAGTAGAAACCAGGTAATAGGGAGACTGCACTAGCAGCTTGCTCTTTATCTTAGGAATGGTAAACAAGTAAATTGACTAAAGAATGTTGTTAAGATGATCTGTCTCTCCAGTTACAACATAGGGAATAGTTTGGAAGTAAGAATAGATGTGAGATAGGAAGGAGGTATTTCAACAGTTCAGAGGAAGGCTACTAGTATTTTGGGATAAGATATTAATGGTGGAGATAAAGTGAAGTAAATATATTCAAGAGATAAAACTTGGAAAGGAGGTGGTAAGGGATAGGGAAGCGGGTAGATAGTGGGGTCAGGATAATGTAAAGGCAGGAACTAACGACATGGATTCCCAGATTGTATAACAGGAGGAAAGATAGAACTACCAAATACAATCAAAAAATAACTCTGTGCAGAACTGATGAGGTCTTCACTTTTAGGAAAGGAATTTTTGCCATCTTCATTACCAAGGCTCTACTTTTTCAATTATACAATATACTTAAATTTTAAAAGAGGAAAATAATGCCACCTTCAAAAGATAAAGAAAAAATTTTAAGAAGCTAACAACCTTTTCATTCTGAATCAAAAGCAAGAAAATTGAAATACCAAAATCTAGAAAAATTCATGAAACATTTGTTAAAAATGAAAAACATCTACATATAAAGCATATTATAAAGTTGGGCATATGAGCAAATGCATTGTATGGTTTTTGAGGCCTACCAGCCACTGCCCAGCTATTTCAATAGCAATACAGAACAACATAAAGGGTCAGTAACATAAAGGGTCAGTTTTCAAAAACATTAAGCATCTGATTTTTAATATATAATGCTTGATTTGAAAATGTGTGGTTCAAAGGAAAATTCTATTGATTATTTTTGTTGATTGTTGATTATTTTTTATGAGATTCATAAATGGTTAGCAATGGTAGTGTTCTTAGTCACGAAATAATGTGGGATATTTCATGTTATTATTTGCTACTGAGAAAATGCATTTTGGGTGAAAATCAAAACAATTTCCTTGTTAAATATGGAAGCCAGGGTATGACTCTTGTAGCTTCACTTATAAATTATGAGTGGCAAATTCATAGGTTTCTTACAACCAAGTAATGACTTGGTGGATTTTCAATGCAGGGAGAAAAAGGTCCCCAAGGTCCTGCAGGGAGAGATGGAGTACAAGGCCCTGTGGGTCTCCCCGGGCCTGCGGGGCCTGCTGGCTCCCCTGGAGAAGATGGAGACAAGGTGAGTACTCTTTATTTATGTTAGTACATACCATGAAAAATAAATTTTTTCTCAAAAATCCTAGATATAATCTTTCTTAAGATTAGATATAAAATCTAAAGATATATTTTTCAAAGTTTCAATATAGCTTTCTTGTGCTCAAAAGTTTTAATTTAGGGGCTTAGAATTAGAATTTTCCTGTGAAATAGTATGTGGGATCTAAACAAGACATGAACAATGGTAGTGAGAAAAATTAGCAGATGCCAAAAACTCTTATCTGTTTTTAATGTTTCTCAGATAAATGTGAAATTCGAGTAATTAGTTGTATACATTTAACCATGGTGTCTTGGATATTGTAGGGTTAAAATTTAAGAATGAGCTGCATACATCTTTGATAATCCTGTACTTCTCTATTTTTTACTAATATGTAAGTGGAGATTCTAAGATCTTGATTTTAAATGTATAGCTGTGTTGTGTTTGAATTGAATATACTTTCTAGCATTACTGTGAAATTATATAACAAAATTTGTTAACCAGTGTGCTGATAATGCATTATACTTTAGCAGTTGGAAAACTAGGAGAAAAAATAGATTGATATTTGATTAATGTGTAATTATATTTTTATATAAATCAGTGTATTTCCATTATCAGTTTATACTGGTGTTATTTCAGATGACATTGATTTTGTGAATTGAAAATCCCAGCTGTAATATTCCTCAGAGTTCAGTTGACTTTTGTTTTTCTATATGCTTATCATATAGAAAATGATCTAGACAGCAATATTAGTCAATACAGCAGAGTGATCAGTAGGCTTTTCCAATTTAAATAGTGACATTAAATGCTAGCACATAATTTAGTCATAAGATGATAGTGATCATAGTGCAATGGCAGGTATGGCATATTAGATATAAATTTTAACTCAAATATTTCAAATTCAGGGTGAAATTGGTGAACCAGGACAAAAAGGCAGCAAGGGTGACAAAGGAGAAAACGTGAGTTTCCTACTTCTTATTGAGGGGGATTGTTAATTTAATTTCTTTTGCTATTAACTATGGATATTTCTTCATATTACTATTTCCTTATGTCTCCCTATAGTATTACTACTATATTACCTCTGCAGTAACTATTCAGTTTGAGATTTGGTCAATTCTAATAAAACCTCTTTTCAAAACTTTGTGTGAAGAAATGAAATAATTCAAACCTTAAAACCTCAGAATGAGACTAAACTATCTGCAGTTTTCCCCTCCATTGCTTTTACACTGTTAGTTCAAATACCATATGGTTTAAACACAGATAACATCTTTGTGTTGCTATGAAAAAGACCCTGACCTAGTGGAAACCTGAAAGGTACCCTGGTAGTCCCTCAACCACATCTCCAGAGCCTATGCTTCAAACATTGTATCCAATGTGTGGCAGTTTTAAGGAAAAGAGCGGTACAATTCCATGACTCTCGTGTCTGGATCTTTTATAGTGCCTGATTGTATAAAAAAAAAAAAAAAGAAAGAAAACAGTTAAGAAAATATGTTTATGCATGGAAGACTCATAAAGCTACTGAAATCTATTGCTTAAAATAAGGAGTTCTGGTTTACTGAAAACATAACACTGAATTTGCATGTGTTTACATATGAGAAAAATTCTAGGTTTTCATATATCCTTACTTTCTGTCTATATAGAATTCCCCACAACCTATTTTTCTTTTGGAAAATATCATATATATGAACTTTTTCATGTCTCTTTTTGAGATATAGATATCTCACTAAAGAAATCTGGTATTTTGAAAATTTTCAAGTGTGAAACTTTGACATGATTTATAAATATTCGCATAGAAATCCTTTTTTAAATATCAACAGTATTACAGATGAGAATGTTTTCAATAACTGCCAATTTAAAAGTGATTGCAAGTAAGCAACTCTGAGGCTCAAGAAGTAAAATAAATAATGGTTGACTGCACTAAATGCAAAAACCTTTTTCTCCAAGAAGTGTATAGATGCTTAATAGATTTTGATCAATCAAATGTTCTGTACTATATAACAGGCTCTTCTGGCTTCAGTTTCAAATTTACAGATTTTTATCTCATTTCAGGGTCCTCCTGGTCCCCCAGGTCTTCAAGGTCCAGTTGGTGCCCCTGGAATTGCTGTAAGTGTTCCTCTTTGTTCAGCAAATCTTAAGTCCTTTCTGTTCTCTGATTAGATAGATCCATGAACTGTCACATAACCAGTCGATTTCATGTGGTAATAGGTTTGTTTGTATGCTTAACATTGAATCAAGTTTAAATTATCTAATATAGGTAGCCAAGTTGATCTTTATAAACAAAAAACACTGTGACATCATTGGAAGATAGCTAATAACCAGTTGGGAAGTACTTAATTTGTAGGAAATTCTGAACATTATTTTCCCTTGTTATGTAGCTCTTATTTCACTTGATAAACATGAGAAAAATCAGAATAAGTCATATTCCATAATCAAATAATGTAAGCAAAACAAACAATGGTATATTTGCAGCAGATCATACAAATTTTACCTACTTATCACTTGGTTGCTTATAATAGACCAACTTTGATTAAATGAGGAATGATTATATTTTTATGATGTCTTATGGCAGAATCATGATTTTTTCCAGTTTGTGATCATTTGTATCGGTCTTCTCTAGGGAGGTGATGGTGAACCAGGTCCCAGAGGTCAGCAGGGGATGTTTGGACAAAAAGGTGATGAGGGTGCCAGAGGTTTCCCAGGACCTCCTGGTCCCATAGGTCTTCAGGTAAGACGTTTTCTGCATTGCACATCCAGTCATTCCCACTTACTTCTCACACCAGGTTTTCTGGTGGATGTAAAACAAAGCAGAGGTCCTTTTTTCTATCTAGAAACTCGGATTTTAAGTATAATAACCATTTTACTTAAACATATATCTGAACTTTAACTGCTTTTTACCAATTACTATTAATTTTTCTGAAACTTCATCAGCCTTGGCTTCTGTTTCTGGAGATTATTTAGCCCCACCTTAGGTTTAATACTGCTTTTCTTCATTCTCATTGTATATGGAAAATGAATGACAAGCTTCTTTAAGTGTATATCGAAAAGCACGATGTTAGAAAAGTTCTTTCACATATCTCACGGCAGGAAAATTAGTACTCGAGATGGCTAGCAGAAACAAAGAGCCTTTTGAGAAATAGCAAACTGTCAATCACAACTGGGGCTTCTCAGGTGGTGCTAGTGGTAAAGGATCTTCCTGCCAGTGAAGTAGACACAAGAGACTGGTTCCATCTCTGGGTGGAGAAGATCCCCTGGAGTGTGAAATGGTAACTCACTCCAGTATTCTTGCCTGGACAATTCCAGGGACAGAGGAGCCGGTGGGCTACAGTCCATGAGGTGGCAGAGTCAGACACAACGAAGTGACTGACTGCACACATACACACACATACACAAGACTGTAGCTATTAACAGAAATTGCCAACAGCAAATGTTAAGCAATAAGAGGTAAAATAGGCTTCCCTTCCCTGGTGGCTCAGATCATAAAGAATCTACCTATCATGTAGGAGATTGGGTTCTATCCCTGGGTCAGGAAGATTCCCCTGGAGAAGGGAATGTCTACCCACTCCAGTATTTTTGCCTGGAGAATTCTATAAACAGAGGATGCTGCCACACTACAGTCCACGGGGTCACAAAGAGTCAGGCAGGACCTCATCGACTAGCACTTTCACAATAGGTAAAATAAACAAATAAACATTCAGTTCAGTTAGCCGCTCAGTCATGTCCAATTCTGCAATCCCATTGACTGCAACACTCCAGGTTTCCCTGTCCATAGCCAATTCCTAGAGCTTGCTCAAACTCATGTCCATGCAGTCAGTGATGCCATCCAATGATCTCATTCTCTGTCGTCCCCTTCTCCTCCTGCCTTCAATCTTTCCCAGCATCAGGGGCTTTTCCAATGAGTCAGTTCTTCGCATTAGGTGGCCAAAGTATTGGAGCTTCAGCTCCAATCATTTAAATAACTTAAATGACTAAAATAATCTTTAAAATAACTTCTTATATTTAGAATTATAATTTGTATTTTAGTAAACCCATTAGGACTGTGGCTTAGATCATGAACTCCTTATTGCCAAATTCAGACTTAAATTGAAGAAAGTAGGGAAAACCACTAGACCATTCAGGTATGACCTAAATCAAATCCCTTATGATTATACAGTGGAAGTGAGAAATAGATTTAAGGGCCTAGATCTGATAGATAGAGTGCCTGATGAGCTATGGAATGAGGTTCGTGACATTGTACAGGAGACAGGGATCAAGACCATCCCCACAGAAAAGAAATGCAAAAGCAAAATGGCTGTCTGGGGAGGCCTTACAAACAGCTGTGAAAAGAAGAGAAGCAAAAAGCAAAGGAGAAAAGGAAAGATATAAACATCTGAATGCAGAGTTCCAGAGAATAGCAAGAAGAGATAAGAAAGCCTTCTTCAGTGACCAATGCAAAGAAATAGAGGAAAACAACAGAATGGGAAAGACTAGGGATCTCTTCAAGAAAATCAGAGATACTAAAGGAACATTTCATGCAAAGATAGGCTCGATAAAGGACAGAAATAGTATGGACCTAACAGAAGCAGAAGATATTAAGAAGAGATGGCAAGAATACACAGAAGAACTGTACAAAAAAGATCTTCACGACCCAGAAAATCACGATGGTGTGATCACTCACCTAGAGCCAGACATCCTGGAATGTGAAGTCAAGTGGACCTTAGAAAGCATCACTATGAACAAAGCTAGTGGAGGTGATGGAATTCCAGCTGAGCTGTTCCAAATCCTGAAAGATGATGCTGTGAAAGTGCTGCACTCAATATGCCAGCAAATTTGGAAAACTCAGCAGTGGCCACAGGACTGGAAAAGGTCAGTTTTCATTCCAATCCCAAAGAAAGGCAATGCCAAAGAATGCTCAAACTACTGCACAATTGCACTCGTCTCACACGCTAGTAAAGTAATGCTTAAAATTCTTCAAGCTAGGCTTCAGCAATATGTGAACCATGAACTTCCTGATGTTCAAGCTGGTTTTAGAAAAGGCAGAGGAACCAGAGATCAAATTGCCAACATCTGCTGGATCATGGAAAAAGCAAGAGAGTTCCAGAAAAACATCTATTTCTGCTTTATTGACTATGCCAAAGTCTTTGTGTGGATCACAATAAACTGTGGAAAATTCTGAAAGAGACGGGAATACCAGATCACCTAACCTGCCTCTTGAGAAATCTGTATGCAGGTCAGGAAGCAACAGTTAGAACTGGACATGGAACAACAGACTGGTTCCAGATAGGAAAAGGAGTTTGTCAAGCCTGTATATTGTCATCCTGTTTATTTAACTTATATGCAGAATACATCATGAGAAACGCTGGACTGGAAGAAACACAAGCTGGAATCAAGATTGCTGGGAGAAATATCAATAACCTCAGATATGCAGATGATACCACCCTTATGGCAGAAAGTGAAGAGGAACTCAAAATCTGATCTGATCTGATGTGAAACCCATTAAGAAGTACTACGTTGTAAAACATTGTAGGCTAAGAAATTGTCTTTAAATATAGCTTATAACTGGGTTGTTAGGCAAAACATTGCATAGTAGATGTCTGTCTGAGTTGCCTTTCTTCGATATGATGTTAACCGCTTCCTACAAACTGGAAACATCTGGCTTTCTTCTGCCACTTGTTTATTCGATACTTACCTAGTGATTCTCTAAAAGATCATAAAATTTTGTTTAAATGATATTTGGGTACATATGGATATTAGTTATGCCACATTAGCAATTTTATAAATGATTAAATCATCTAGTTCATAATAATTTTTAATATTAAAAGTACCTTCAGTTCAGTTCAGTCACTCAGTCATGTCTGACTCTCTGCGACCCCATGAATCGCAGCACGCCAGGCCTCCCTGTCCATCACCATCTCCCGGAGTTCACTCAGACTCATGTCCATCGTTTCGGTGACACCATCCAGCCATCTCATCCTCTGTCATCCCCTTCTCCTCCTGCCCCCAATCCCTCCCAGCATCAGAGTCTTTTCCAATGAGTCAGTTCTTTGCATCAGCTGGCCAAAGTACTGGAGTTTCAGCTTTAGCATCATTCCTTCCAAAGAAATCCCAGGGCTGATCTCCGTTAGGATGGACTGATTGGATCTCCTTGCAGTCCAAGGGACTCTCAAGAGTCTTCTCCAACACCACAGTTCAAAAGCATCAATTCTTTGGCGTTCAGCTTTCTTCATAGTCCAACTATCACGTCCATTCATGACCACTGGAAAAACCATATCCTTGACTATACGGATCTTTGTAGGCAATGTAATGTCTCTGCTTTTGAATATGCTATCTAGGTTGGTCATAACTTTACTTCCAAGGAGTAAGTGTCTTTTAATTTCATGGCTGCAATCACCATCTGCAGTGATTTTGGAACCCAAAAAAATAAAGTCCGACACTGTTTCCACTGTTCCCCCATCTATTTCCCATGAAGTGATGGGACAGGATGCCATGATCTTCGTTTTCTGAATGTTGAGCTTTAAGCCAACTTTTTCACTCTCCTCTTTCACTTTCATCAAGAGGCTTTTTAGTTCCTCTTCACTTTCTGCCGTAAGGGTGGTGTCATCTGCATATCTGAGGTTATTGATACTTCTCCCGGCAATCCTGATTCCAGCCTGTGTTTCTTCCAGTCCAGCATTTCTCATGATATACTCTGCATATAAATTAAATAAACAGGGTGACAATATACAGCCTTGATGGACTCCTTTTCCTATTTGGAACCAGTCTGTTGTTCCATGTCTAGTTCTAACTGTTGCTTCCTGACCTGCATACCAATTTCTCAAGAGGCAGATCAGGTGGTCTGGTATTCCCATCTCTTTCAGAATTTTCCACAGTTTGTTGTGATCCACACAGTCAAAGGCTTTGGCATGTCAATAAAGCAGAAATAGATGTTTTTCTGGAACTCTCTTGCTTTTTCCATGATCCAGCAGATGTTGGCAATTTGATCTCTGGTTCCTCTGCCTTTTCTAAAACCAGCTTGAACATCAGGAAGTTCACAGTTCACATATTGCTGAAGCCTGGTTTGGAGAATTTTGAGCATTACTTTACTAGCGTGTGAGATGAGTGCAATTGTGCGGTAGTTTGAGCATTCTTTGGCATTGCCTTTCTTTGGGATTGGAATGAAAACTGACCTTTTCCAGTCCTGTGGCCACTGCTGAGTTTTCCAAATTTGCTGGCATATTGAGTGCAGCACTTTCACAGCATCATCTTTCAGGATTTGGAACAGCTCAGCTGGAATTCCATCACCTCCACTAGCTTTGTTCATAGTGATGCTTTCTAAGGTCCACTTGACTTCACATTCCAGGATGTCTGGCTCTAGGTGAGTGATCACACCATCGTGATTTTCTGGGTCGTGAAGATCTTTTTTGTATAGTTCGTCTGTGTATTCTTGCCATCTCTTCTTAATATCTTCTGCTTTGTTAGGTCCATACCATTTCTGTCCTTTATCGAGCTCATCTTTGCATGAAATGTTCCTTTGGTATCTCTGATTTTCTTGAAGAGATCCCTAGTCTTTCCCATTCTGTTGTTTTCCTCTATTTCTTTGCACTGATCGCTGAAGAAGGCTTTCTTATCTCTTCTTGCTATTCTCTGGAACTCTGTATTCAGATGTTTATATCTTTCCTTTTCTTCTTTGCTTTTCACTTCTTTTCTTTTCACAGCTATTTGTAAGGCCTCCCCAGACAGCCATTTTGCTTTTGCATTTCTTTTCTATGGGAATGATCTTGATCCCTGTCTCCTGTGCAATGTCATGAACCTCATTCATCAGGCACTCTATCTATCAGATCTAGGCCCTTAAATCTATTTCTCACTTCCACTGTATAATCATAAGGGATTTGATTTAGGTCATACCTGAATGGTCTAGTGGTTTTCCCTACTTTCTTCAATTTAAGTCTGAATTTGGCAATAAGGTGTTCATGGTCTGAGCCACAGTCAGCTCCTGGTCTTGTTTTTGCTGACTGTATAGAGCTTCTCCATCTTTGGCTGCAAAGAATATAATCAATCTGATTTCGGTGTTGACCATCTGGTGATGTCCATGTATAGAGTCTTCTCTTATAAATAAGCAATGCTGAGCAATATATATCAGTATGTATGCTGGTGCTGCTGCTGCTAAGTCACTTCACTCATGTCCGACTGTGTGCAACCCCATAGGTGGCAGCCCAGCAGGCTCCTCTGTCCCTGGGATTCTCCAGGCAAGAATACTGGAGGGGTTGCCATTTCCTTTTCCAGTGCATGCATGCATGCTAAGTCGCTTCAATCATGTCTGACTCTATGCAACCCTATGCAGAGCAGCCAACCAGGCTCCTCTGTCCACAGGATTCTCCAGGCAAGAATACTGGAGTGGGTTGCCATTTCCTTCTCTACAGTTGTATGAGCAGCACATATATTTGAAAATAACAAGGCATTAGAAATTAGATTGCTGATGTATATATTACCATTCATTTTCTGCTTTTTCATTTAACTGATTATTCTGAATTCTATAAGGTTGTAATTTAGAAATTTAGTTGTCATGATTAAAAAAGGTGCCTTGTAACTTGTATTTACAAAATATTGTATTTTAAAAAGTCTTCATTTACACAGAGTAAGAAATATGATATTTGATGAAGGTGATTCAAGAAATCAATTCCCAAAAAAATTGATTATATTTTCCCAGAGTACCTCTTTAAATCAGGAATCTGAAAAGATGTTAATTTAATTACCATGCTCACAATTGTGTCTTCATCCTTTAATTGAGTCTTTGGGGCAGAATAGATGTTAGCAATTATATTAGACATTAATAATAATAATGTAGAAGTCTAGTTGCTTACTATTTGTCTCCATATGAAGAACACACATAGAATGAGAGTTCTTGGCCTGAATTCATTTTTTATTTCATCATTTAAGAGGTAAATGATTTTAAATTAACAGATCTTATAGCAGAATCTCTCTATGCATAAATTACTCCTTAGAAAAATGCTGGGACATTTGAAAACTGATTAATACTGGACTGCCATTTTTCACATTTAGTTGCTGCAAAAAAAGGATTTGACTCATTGTGTTTCTACTGATTTCAATAATAAGAACATTCTGTCTAAACTTGGGGCTTCCTTGGTAACTCAGTTGGTAAAGAATAACCCTACAATTCAGGAGACCCCAGTTCAATGACTGAGTCAGGAAGATCTGCTGGAGAACGAATAGGCTACCCACTCCAGTATTTGGCTTCCTTTGTTACTCAGCTGGTAAAGAATCTGCCTGCAATGCAAGAGAATTTGAACTATAATCAAACTTCATAAAAAGAGATAAATATTTCAATATTTTTCTATTGGGTGGTTTCTACTGAACTAATATCAAGAATAACATATGCATAAATAAAATGGCAATGCAGACTAGGTGTGTTATAGAAATATAAGACAACTATGAACTAATATTTATATAACATTCAATTTGGAAATCACAAATCAGATGCACTATATACTACAGTTGGTGGGATACAAGGAATGTGATTGTTAATTTATGTGGTGTTTATAAGAGCTTAATTATGTTTACATTGTAATGCTTAATACTTAAGGAAATGGGCTTAAACTGAAATGTTTATTTCATCTATGTTAAAAATCTACTTGTCTTTTTAAGAATTTGAGTTTATGTTCTCCATCAATGAATTAGAATCTCTTTGGTTGTGGATCTTGGAATCTAAAATTTTAGTGACCTCTTTCAGATTATCTTTAAGCGGGATAAAATTGGAAACACTACCTGGCTATTTCCTCCCAGGAACTTCTCTAGTAATTCTAGGAGCTAGCATCAGTTGACAATAACCATTTGGCAAGTACATATGATAGGCTATTTTCCTAGACATCTAACTTACAAAATGAGAAAAAATAAATGAAATTCTGATATATGTTATTATAAATCAGTAATTAAGATTTCCTTATACAAATGAATATACAGAACATTAAAAAATTTACAAATATACTCAGTAAAGTATCCTCTCGCCAAACTGAGAGTCATATGGAATTGGTATATCACAAAAACAATTTAGTGGCTTATTACCAGCATTTAAAAACTGAAATATAACAAGATAAGGATAAAAATATCAAATATCATCATTATCTATTCAAGATTACTTTTTTCTTTTTTAAAATTAATTTATTTTAATTGGAGGCTAATTACTTTACAATACTGTTTTGGTTTTTGCCATACATTGATATGAATCAGCCATGGGTGTACATGTGTTCCCCATCCTGAACCCTCTCCCACCTCCCTTCCCATCCCATACTTCTGCATCATCCCAGTGCACTAGCTGTGAGCACCCTGTCTCATGCATTGAACCTGGACTGGCGAACTATTTCACATATGATAATATAGATGTTTCAATGCTATTCTCTCAGATCATCTTACCCTCGCCCTCTCTCACAGAGTCCAATAGACTGTTCTATACAGCTGTGTCTCCACTGTCCCGCATATAGGGTTATTGTTACCATCTTTCTAAATTACATATACATGCATTAGTATACTGTATTGGGCCTGGCGTGCTGCGGTTTGTGGGGCCGCAAAGAATTGGACACAACTGAGTGACTGAACTGAACTGATACTGTATTGGTGTTTTTCTTTCTGACTTACTTCACTCTGTATAATAGGCTCCAGTTTCATCCACTTCATTAGAACTGATTCAAATTTATTCTTTTTAATGGCTGAGTAATATTCCATTGTGTATATGTACCATAGCTTTCTTATCCATTCATCTGCTAATGGACACATGTACACCCATGGCTGATTCATGTGAATGTATGGCAAAAACCACTACAATATTGTAAAGTAATTAGCTTCCAATTAAAATTAATTAAAATATAAATTCTATATTTCATTAAAATCTCTATTTTTCCCTGGTGCTCTGCCAGTTGTTAGAGACAAAAGATTGACCTGAAAGAGCAATGTCCCATGAGTTCAGTTCAGTTCAATTGCTCAGTTATGTCCAATACTCTGTGACCCCGTGGACTGCAGCACACCAGGCTTCCCTGTCCATAACCAACTCCTGAAGCTTGCTCAAACTCATGACCATTGAGTTGTTGATGCCATCCAACCATCTCATCTTCTGTCATCCCCTTCTCCTCCTGCCTTCAATCTTTCCCAGCATCAGGGTCTTTTCCATTGAGTCAGTTCTTCACATCAGGTGGCCAAAGTATTGGAGTTTCAGCTTCAGCATCAGTCCTTCCAATGAATATTCAGGACTGATTTCCTTTAGGATTGTCTGGTTGGATCTCCTTGCAGTCTGAGGAACTCTCAAGAGTCTTCTCCAACACCACAGTTCAAAAGCATCAATTCTTCTGTGCTCAGATTTCTTCATAGTCCAACTCTCACATCCATACATGACTACTGGAAAACCATAGCCTTGATTAGACAGACCTTTTTTGGCAAAGTAATGTCCCTGCTTTTTAATATGCTGTCTAGGTGGGTCATTGCTTTTCTTCCAAGGAGTAATCGTCTTTTAATTTCATAGCTGCAGTCACCATCTGCAGTGATTTTGGAGTGCTCCAAAATAAAGTGTCTCACTATTTCCATTGTTTCCCCATCTATTTGCCATGAAGTGATGGGACCGGATGTCATGATCTTTGTTTTCTGAATGTTGAGTTTTAGGCCAACTTTTTCACTCTCCTCTTTCACTTTCATTAAGAGGCTCTTTAGTTCTTCTTCAGTTTCTGCCATAAGGGTGGTGTCATCTGTGTATCTGAGGTTATTGATGTATCGCCCAGCAATCTTGGTTCCAGCTTGTGCTACATCCATCCTAGCACTTTGCATGATATATTCTGCATATAAGTTAAGTAAGCAGGGTGACAATATACAGCCTTGACATCCCATGAGTATAAGTATGCAAACAAGTGGTACAATTGTGTTTTTAAGTGTACGATTCAAATGTGTACAAAGTATTATAAAAGAAGAAATATAAACAGATATGATGAGGGGAATTAGGAAAATCAAGAGGGAGTACAGTAATTTTTTTTGCTGGCCCATAAAGATAGGGCCAGGTGAAATCTGAGTGCAGCTGCTCTGATTTTATTCAATAGCATAGAACCTCTCCTAAAGCAATTACACTGCAATTGAACATAAAGGAAATAGATTTGAGTAAATAAAGGAAGTGTAATATATCAGGTCTCTTGGCCTTATGAGTTTTTAAGATCCAGAACTGGAATTAACAGGTCAAGAGATCAGAAGATATTTGTAACCCTGGACATATGTTGGATGGAATATTTATTTTCAAAGGAGTTTTGTCTAACTGTTCCTATCTATAAAATCCTCACCGGGAAGAGGTGTCCTAAAATAATTTGGAACAAGATTTTTCAAAAACATTTTTACAATGTTAATTCCATATACTACTCATAAAAGATAGAGAAAATGATTAGGTATTCATAAATTCCCAGAACAAATTATATATTTAGTTCTTGTAATTGAAATCAAAAGTATAATACTATGCAAAGCATGAATTTTGTGAATGTACATATATGATTCCCTAATTTTAGTCAATATTTGCATTATGTGTATTTTGACAGATGATAGTTTATGAGTCTTAATTCCACATTCTTATTTAGCTGTATTTAACTTTGAATTCTATATGAGAAATTGGACAAATATTTCTTTTTAAATACATGAATGAATTTTACTGTTTTTCTATTTATATTTTCTTAGGGTCTTCCAGGCCCACCTGGTGAAAAAGGAGAGAATGGGGATGTTGGTCCCATGGTAAGTTTTTATTTTCTAGAATTGATGTATATTGTGAATTTCCACATCACTAGTATCTTTCTCAAGGCTTATTAATATAAACAAAGTAGTCTTAAAGGTTATGACTTTTCAGATTGTTGGCTCCCTGTTCCTCACCCAGACTTGCACCTGCCACTTTTAAAGTTTCTCGCACTGTCTTGACTATTTCTCTCTCTTTCCTTTTTCTCTCTTCAGAATAATGTTGTGCACACATATGGCCTTTTTTGGTTGATATATTGTTATATCTGTTTTATTTCTCTGTGTATATATTGTTGCTGCTGCTGCTAAGTCGCTTCAGTCTGTCCAACTCTGTGCGACCCCATAGACAGCAGTCCACCAGGGGCTCCCCTGTGCCTGGGATTCTCCAGGAAAGAACACTGGAATGGGTTGCCATTTAAACTGCTACACTTTGTTGTTTTTTTTTTTTTACACTTTGTTTTTTTTTTTTTAGTCTTTAGCTTTAGCTCTGGCCTTTGATGTGAAACAGGTGAATAATAGATAATTGTTACCCAGGATTTAGGTAACTAACAAATGTTAACGTACTATTAAAAATTAATTACCCTTTAAAACAAATTCTTAATTTAATGAGGAATTTTATCTTAATCAAAATGCTTTGGCCTAATAATATTCAATTATTGATTCTGGATTTTTGCTCTAAATTTAATATTTCAGCTAAAAATTTAAAATACATATATTTGTTGATCAAGCACTACCTTGGTAAGGAAAAAATAAGCCAGGGTCATTGACATCTATAATGAAATGAATACATTTTCTAATTGCTCTTTCCCTTTGGTAAACATTGCCTCCAATATTTGCTCCCTTCAAAATACATATTTTGATAATTTTATACTTACATGTTAGATTTTATAAGGAACAAGAAACATAAACATTGCCCATTCAAAATAACTAATTAATACCCTAAAGAGTTTCAGTTGCATAGCAAGCTTCTCTCTGAATACTCTTGCTATGGTCCCCTGAATCATTAATACATTCTCTCTGATTTATGGTAATAGCTAATAGCTAATAGTCAAACATGACATGAGAATAAACTGTGACCTCTAAGTACTAATGCCCTGGGATTTACTACAGATGAATTTAAACACAGTCTTGAAGTAAGGGGTTCTGGCCATCAGTATTTTACAAAAATTGTCCCAAGGTAATTTTAATGCATAGCCAGGAGCAAGAACCTTTATTTAAGGATGACAACTAAACAGTTAATCTTATTCCAGTTCTGGCATATATAACATGAGAGCTGACATTAAAAAAGTGAAAATATACAAATAAAAAATATAGAATTAATGAATTCTAAATCTACTCAAGCACTGTTTATTTTCCCAACTTTATGTCTCCTTTATACTCTAGCATTCTAGTATATTCTGGTATATAATATTTTAGTTGCATTATGAATTCATTGTACTGGATAGTATTAATAGACTTTTATAATTTTTAATTAAATTGTTCTTCCTGCAGTTCTAATTTCCCCATATCTATGTGTAAAGAAGCATTTGCTAACATGATCTTGTATCCATTAAGAATGATACCTGATTTGCTTTATTGACTATGATTTTGCAGACTGAAGCTTCTTTTTGTTTTCTTAATCACAAAATGAAAACATCAGGAATGCATTTGAGTTCAGTCTACATAAACCTTAATATTCTTCTCTTACAGGGTCCACCTGGTCCTCCAGGCCCAAGAGGTCCTCAAGGTCCCAATGGAGCTGATGTAAGACTGTGAAATATGTTAGTTATTTTGAAGTTATATAGATATTACATAATGGCAGGCAGTATCTAAAATACAATGGGGATAATTACACTCCTTTGAAATGTTTACATGAACAATAGCTTAAGTGTCATTTACTCACTTCATTTTTTTTAAAGGAAAAGAAAGGCTTCGTAGGGAGCTAGTCCCTACAAATGTTACTATAATATAGATACAAAGTTTATATTCATTATATATTTAGTGAGAAATATATATTGAGTGAGAAATATTCACTAAAGCACCACATTGTTCAGTTCAAATTACTGTCTTGCACATAATAATTCTACACTGCTGCTGAATTGTTTCAGATTTAACCTTTATTTTTTACAACTGCTTGAGGAGATGGTTTGTAATTGCCTTGATTACAGTAGCCTAGGTCTGTGCCCCAAACATCCTTTATCTAAAAGTTTTGCAATTTTGTATTTTTTTCTGTAAAATATATCAGAGTAATGTGTGCATTATAATATATTTACTTCTTACCTTGTAAAAAATGTTTCCTCTTAATTGTATAAGTGATCTCCCCCAAGCTTAACTGTTGACTGATTGTTCCAATATTACAGGTGTGTAATGTCATATTTATCTTATTGTTACTATTAACAAATTTATAGGCTTTGGTGTTCTGTTTCCATTTGCCTTTCCCTTTTCATAAAGAGCAAGTTATTTATTCTTGTCTTTATTGCTCTTCTGTTATTCCTGGTTTTAATGCTGGCAGGCCAGAACTAGGTAAAATAAATTACATGCAGATATACTAAAAATGCTTTTAGGTTTTAATTCTTCTAAGTCATTTAAAGACTAAGAGATGGTTTATATTGTTTTTGCATGGATTGTAATATTCTTAATCAGAGTCATATTTTGATCCACTAAGAAAATCTGCAAAACCATCCTCTAAATCTGATCTACTCAACTGGCAGAAAAATTGAAATTATGTTCCAAGTATCAACTGACATGACTAGAGTTGGAAAGTCCTCTGCTTTATCTCCAGAATTCTGGTGCATTTGAAAATCAATGTAACACAATTAAATTATTTGCTATCCAGCACATTTGACAACTTCATAAAGTTCATCATTTTGTCTCATCTTTCAAATGACTTGAGATATTCTTGCACATATTTCTCTCTTTGAGAACAAGTGGATGTATGTTTATGAATTTATATCTTATTACAAGAGTAAGGATAACTGTATTCCCTTTCTTACACTGCAGGGACCACAAGGACCTCCAGGATCCATTGGCTCAGTTGGTGGTGTTGGAGAAAAGGTAAGGGATGCAGTGATAGACAGTTAAAGCAGGAGTTTAATAATATCAGTTAGTATTTTAAGGGCTTATAATAGTTGTGTCTTTCTAATGTTTTGCACATATTTATATCATCTTCTGTGATAGTGAAATAAATTAAAAGTAAAATGATTTAGAGGTGTAACATTTTTTATTGCCAGGTATGGTGCTGGGTGGTATAAATGGATTACTCCCGGTAATTAACAAAACCACCCCATGATGATAATATTTTATCCACATTTTTAGGCTAAGTGTGCAGAATATAGAGAATATCAGTAATTTCATCAAAGTTTTGTCAATAGAAAGTGACTAAATCAAGATCCACTTTAACCCAGGTATATTTGATTAGACTGTGTCTGTAGTAACATTCTACTGAAAATAGAAGAGATTGGTTGATGCAACTGACTTAAAAGGGAGAAAAGAATCCTTCACAATACAAAAGAATTAATCATTTATTTTGTGATATTTGGACAAAATTGTCCAAATATGTATTTTCATTACTAAATTTACTAAATTTTCATTACTAAATACAGTAATTGTATTTTCATTACTAATTGAGCTTCCCTAGTGTCTCAGACAGTAGAGTCTGCCTGCAGTGCAGGAGACCTGGGTTCAATCCTGGATTGGGAAGATCCCTTGGAGAAGGAAATGGCAACCCACTCCAGTATTCTTGCCTGGAAATCCCATGGATGGAGGAGCCTGGCAGGCTTCAGTCCATGGGATCGCAAAGAGTCGGACACAACTGAGTGACTTCAATTTACTTTACTTTTTTCATTACTAATACTGTCTTTGGCACTTTTCAAAATAGTTGACATTGATATAATATCTGGGCTCTGAATAGTTTCCTTTTATCATGAAAATGATTTTATTTAAAATATCTGCTTTTCCTTTTTATAAAAATGATAAAATGATTCTCTTATTTGTTATTTATGCATTCACTCTCATTTCTTAAAAGAGCTTTCAAGAAAATTAACATTAATATTGTTTTACTTAAAAAATAAATTCTTCATTAGTTTGAGGCATAGAAATGTCATGCTATAAAATATGCAGTGGAAAAAATTTAGAAATTTCCTGTGTTTGCTTCAGTTTTGTTAATAAATATCAGAAGTATAGACTTATCATAAAAATGATTCTGTTGTTTAGTCTCAAAAATTTTGATGTACCATATATTACATTCATGATTTATTTTTGTTAAAAGATTTAGTCCTCAGAAAAGATATGTAATTGGTTGAGAATCTAGTACTTTAGTGTTTATTTCTTCCCAACACCCACATTCTAGCATTTTGATTATAATTAATTTTATATAATTGCCTATTTAAATAGTTTATTAATTACTAAATTAGAAATAGTTGAAACTATTATCTAATTCTTCCCCTGGAGAAGGAAATGGCAACCCCTTCCAGTATTCTTGTCTGGGGAATCCCATGGACAGCGGAGCCTGGTGGGCTACAGTTCATGGAGTTGCAAAGTCAGACACCATGAGTGAGCGACTAACACTTTGACTTTCATCTAATTCTTGCTTCATAAGAAGGCTGGTTCTTTAATTCTGATTGACTAACTCTTGGTTTATATTCTTAAAGTTTCTGTTTAAAAAAATGCAGATAAATTGAGAATGGAATTCAAAGAACTTTTTCTTTGAGTTCAGTTGACATAGGAAGACTAACAGAAGAGAAGATGGCTATCTGATGGTATCACAGTAATAGACAGATGAAGGTAGCCCATGCCTTTCCTCTTTCTTCCCTTTGCATCATCTTCTTTTGGTTCTAATACTGAACAAATAATTGTGAAGACTAGTCTCTAATTTTAGTTTTCTGCCCATATAACAAATTCTAAAATCATTTTACAACTTTTTCAGCTTATTTTGTTTCCTAAAGCTTTTGGGTACAGTGGGAATACTGTTAAGTACTTAAGTTGCTTCTTTAATGGTTTTATCCTCTGCCCTACTCTAGAAGATAAGCATGGATGCCAGATGTTTGGAGCTTTGGGAAATTCCCTTCCCATACTGTTTCCATTTGCTTAAAGTCTATCTGGTAATATCTGGCCACTTTTGCATCTTCATAGAATAATTCGGTCAGTCAGGATAGGTGTTTGACTTACAATTAAAACATCTAAATTTGTTGTACTTAAAAAAAAAACAGAGTTTTATTTTTCTCTATTTAAAAACATTTCTATGTGACAGCAAGATAGAAATAAAATCCTAATTTTCTTTTTTCTTCAGAATCGAGGGTATAGATTCTGACTATACTTTGAATCTAGGGTATACTTTGATGTAGATTACAGATTTTTGAGATCGAATCTGATTTGATTTGAATGCTTTCTCATTTCTATGCTGGAAATTTATATTCAGTCCCAAATTCAATAGAAAAAAGAAAAGCTAAGCTACTTTAGTCATGCTGCACTTTGCTTAAATAAATTTAACTTGTTTTCTGTGTAATATATATTTGCTATTGATGGATTTTGTACTTTAGTATTTTCCTCAAAACAATGAATGCATATTTTATAAATTGAGGCAGACAGAGTAATTTGCTGTCCCTTCTGAAGGGGGCTTTAATCTGAACAAGTGTGTTATAGAATGGGATAAAATGGTTAAATGATAAGTAATAATTGTATAATCTACCACCTCTTTCATATACCAGTGGTCTTCATAGAATTTACATTATTGTAAATACACTACTATTACTTAGAATAAGCATGGTATAGCCTTGTTGATACTAGAAATATTTAATTTATATAATCTAGTCTTGTTTCACTGTATTATCGCTTTACTTGTGATCTTGTTCCATCCTTTTTCAATTTTAAATGGGATCTTTAGAGATAATATTAAGATCATCTTAAGTAATTGCTATTGTGCACATTTGTCTATAATATAACCAAAAATGTAATTTTCATATATATTTAGTCATACTGCTACATATTAGATCTCTAGAACTTATTCATCTTGAGTATCTGAAATTTTGAACCCTTTGACTAACATCTCCCCATGGCTCCAGTCTCCAACCCCTGGTGACAACCAATCTACTCTCTGCTTGGGTGAGCTTGGCTTTTTTAAATTCCATCTAATTGAGGTTATGCAGTATGCTGCTGCTGCTGCTGCTAAGTCGCTTCAGTCGTATCCGACTCCGTGCGACCCCATAGACGGCAGCCCACCAGGCTCCCCCGTCCCTGGGATTCTCCAGGCAAGAGTGGGTTGCCATTTCCTTCTCCAATGCATGACAGTGAAAAGTGAAAGTGAAGTTGCTCAGTCGTGTCTGATTCCTAGCGACCCCATGGACTGCAGCCTACCAGGCCCCTCCGTCCATGGGATTTTCCAGGCAAGAGTACTGGAGTGGGTTGCCATTGCCTTCTCCATGCAGTATACTATATACATTCCATACAATGAATTTAATATGGACATTTTACATTTGATTTGAATGGAAAAACACTTAAGTTTTTTCAAATATGTGAATAATGACCCTTAAAATATCACCTACATTTTATTCCATCATCCTGGGATTGCTGAATTATTCATTGCTTTGAAAATAATGTAAATATAATATTTTACTTATAAAGTTTATTCACGATAATTGGAAATATTTTCTACTTATCTTGAGAGAGAAAATAATTTATACACAATAATAGTACTAATAAATTCTTAGAAAGTACTTGATCTCTTCCCTCATTATGCAGACAATTTCAAAAGTTAAAATATGTACATATTCTCAAAGAATAAGAAATTGTGTACACAAAATAGTCTCTCCCTTGGAATTATGTTTATATTTGATTTCAAACAAATTCATGAACAGTTGGTTTGTGCCAGGAACATTAGAAATAGCCAAGTTAAAAATTAAAGGAAATTCAGGCCTCATTTTTTTTAATTAGAATAATTTTTATTTCAGAGTTTCTACTACTATGGGTTTTGCATAGAAACATGCATGGCACATCAATGTACTCTATTACTTCACTTGAATGATTACTTGAACAGAATATTGTGTTTGTATGCATTTCTAAGTATGAAGAGTTAATAACAGACTTTCACAAGAGAAAATCTATTAGTCTAGGAGGTTTATTTATTATTCCACTGAGTCAGAAAATAACCATCCATATCTATATATAGAAATCATAAAAACTACCTATATATATTGGGGAAGTATATATATTGGAGAAGGAAATGTATACACACACACACACACGTAAGAGAGGGAAATGGCAACCCACTCCAGCATTCTTTCCTAGAGAATTCCATGGATAGAGGAACTTGGCAGGCTATAGTCCACGGGACTGCAAAAGGGTCAGTCATGACCTAGCGACTTAACTATATATATATATATATATATATATATAGAGAGAGAGAGAGAGAGAGAGAGAGAGAGGCTCAAAAGAAGAAATTTTAATTAGTATCTAAGTATCAATATGCATCTTATAGTCTTTTTGTATTTATTTATAGCTCCACTTTATACCTCTTCAGACCTCTACTAACTAATTTGATAGGATTATCAAAATACTACCAAATTGTTTGATTAGAGCAAATTAATATTTTAGAGAGAAAACATTTTTAAATTGTTTAATCCATAAGTTTAATTGTAATGTGAATATTGATGCAACACAATACAGAGTTTTTAGGAAACATGTGAATGTCTGTTTTGTGTGCTTTGGTGGTAACTTGGCTTAATATTCTGGCTATTAACTAAGTGATGAGAATTGTAGCATCCAGCATATTCAGTTCTATTAATATCTCCCCAGTTGAGAAATAAAAGTATTAAGGTCAGTAACAGAAAAAGTTCCTTATTTTTATCAAAGTTGTCCCTGCTTTTTAAACAACATAATGAGTTAAGGGCTGGTTTAAAGTGTCATGGTCATCATTGAAGGCAATTTTACAAATGCAAAACATCGTTTCTGTGTTCTGACAACTCATTTCTCTTCTTTACAGGGTGAACCTGGAGAAGCAGGGAACCCAGGGCCTCCTGGGGAAGCAGGCACAGGTGTAAGTGCTGGCTTATTGTCAATATAGTGTTTTAGGGATAAGATATTTCTTTCAGAGTATTTTAAACATGGAACTTAACTCCTAGATGTGATTCAGTTACTTGGTTTCCCTTTCCAGTCCATTAAGAATCATCACAACTGCAGAGCCTTTTTATTTAATAATTTTGCCTATCCTCTGCATATTTTTGACTCACACAGAAATTTAAAAAATATTACATATGCATAAATTAGAACATTAAGAACTGTAAGATATTTATTGCACATATCTTTCGTGGACTATCCACAAAAGAACAAACCCTGCTACATCAAGGGATTATATATGAATTGTATTAGGATGGTACTATTCTGACTTAGATTGGTTTAAACTGAGGGTGACCTTGACTTCCAGAAAACATTTGGCCATGTCTGGAGACATTGTTGGTTGCCACTCTTGGAGGAAGGATAACTGCTGGCATCTACGTAATAACACCTGGATGGTGGCAAATGTCTCGCAATGCAGGAAGACAGGCTCCCACAGCAGAGAAGCGCCTGACCTAATATGCTGAGGTTAAGAAGCTGTTTTAAAGCTTGCAAGAGAATCAGGTGTTTTTCTTATGTTGCGTAGGGTCCCAAAGGAGAAAGAGGAGAGAAAGGAGAAGCTGGTCCCCCGGGTGCTGCTGGACCTCCTGGTGCTAAGGGACCGCCAGGTGATGATGGCCCTAAGGGTAATCCGGTGAGTGACGCTGGTCCTCTTTAAAGTGAAATCTGTGGCAAAGCTCCTTGAAACTTTTCATAGAAAGACTAGAAATCATGAGACTTTGGCCCATAGTTGGTGAAGTTAACTTTTCTTCATTTTATATATTCATAAGCATTCTTAATTCATACCATTTAAAAAAAGAATTCTAGCAGAAGAAAGATATTTTATATGGTTTCGCCATGACTTTTACCTCTTAAACTTCAGAATATCATGACTTTTTATGAAACTATTTTTCATTATTTCCTTTTAAAACATTATCTTAGGGTCCTGTTGGTTTTCCTGGAGATCCTGGTCCTCCTGGTGAGCCTGGCCCTGCAGTAAGTATCATGAGAAAACAAAAGAATTATTTTCATGAGGAATCTTCCCAGTAAATAATTAAAGAAAAGCCTTAATTACTTCAGTGGATCCTCAAAATTAGGAAGAAAAGAAAGATGTAAACTGTAGCCACGTGTACCAGAACAAAAATTTATGTATTTGAAGATTATTAGACTTGCGTTGCATGATTATCATTATCTCTTCATTGGGTTAGTGTTCCAGATTTTGCTGGGTTGTACATATTAATTATCTGAGTAGCAGCAAAGAGTCAGACACGACTGAGCAACTGAACTGAACTGAACTGAGCAGCATTACTTTTATTTCAAAATTATAGGAGTTCTGCTTTTACCTCAGTCTGTTCTAAGATCTAAATATCTCAAACTGCATCATATTTGTTCATAGTTAAAGGATGCACCCTTCTTGTATAATAATTATATCTTCCCCTTTCCTTATATTCAGAGCACACTATATATTTTTTAATTTCATATGAAAGAAATTTCATAAATTTTATGGTAAAAGTAAGAGATTCTACAATTCTTAAAAATAAGAACAACTGAAAGAATATAATGATACTCTTGTCTATCAGGTAATAATTTATCTTAAGGACTAAGCTGGTACATCATATCTTTTTTTCCCTGATAAAAGTGAGTTAATGGTGAGAAATACCTGGGTTCATTTTCTTTTGCTGATTATAGGGTCAAGATGGTGTTGGTGGTGACAAGGGTGAAGATGGAGATCCTGGACAACCGGTAAGTAAGCACACTATTTTATTTAGTCTCTGCAGAGTCTCAAGATATTTTAAAGAAGTAATCAGGCTCTCAAAAGCATAGTTAAATGTGCACATATTTTTCTTAATGAACTATCAGTTATATTTGAACTCCAGTTTAAGTTCAGTCTTCCATGGAATGTTTCTTACTTGATACAATTTAAGAAATATAAGCAGAGCCTTTGTAATAAAAACTAAAGCTGTATCATAATAGTGATTTTGTCACACCAGATCACATTCATCTTTCTGCAGTTGTGTTAAGTGGAAAATCATTTTAAACTCACAAGTGAGACTTAAATGAAGAAAACAAGGTTATCAGCCTATTATTAGGATGAATTACTTCAATTTCTAACCTAAATAACAGCATTATTGGACTATTTTTGAAATTTTTTTAATTTGGGAAATACAGCAGGAGGCTTCGGCCACATGTAGTATTTAAGGAAGAAGTAAGGAGGGTGCTTACTTAACTAGGAATGAAAGACAAACTGCACTCTGAACATAACTCTGTCTCTAGAGTCATATCCGCTGGATGTTTGCAGTCACAGATATATAGGCTTATTCTGTGTGAATAAGACTTGTGGGTCATATCCCAGCATGTTGTGTTCTCCTTTGCATAAAAAAGGGTAGTGTTGCACAAGATAAAATTAGAGATATAGATTCATAGTTCACAGATGTATGTGATACAAATAGAATTATTAACCACATGGTTCTATTAATTAGTACACCGACTGGATATTTTTCAGATATAAATTAACAGTTAAAAAACAGTTTTAAATAGAAGGAATTCAATTCCACTTTTTTTCTTCTATTTATATGAAGAAGTTTTCCATATAAATTTAGCACTTATAATTATAGATATCTGGAGGAAGTTTAAGTATCTGAAATAGGGATGAGATATTCCAGGAAATAGATGTGGAGAAATGAAAAAAGCATGTTGGTTTCAGTCCAGATTTTGAACAGTGCTGGGAGCCATAAAATAATACCCATAAAATTGCTTTAAAAGATATTTTTTTCACATTTTATAGGGTCCTCCTGGCCCATCTGGTGAGGCTGGCCCACCAGGTCCTCCTGGTAAAAGAGTAAGTTTTAAAAATTCTTTATTTGAAATATCTACTAATTATCCATTCTGTGTATAAATTTATATAATATATATAAGCTGTAGGCAACATTTTAATGGTACTGAAATATATAAGTCTTAGAGAATAATTTCCTGAATTTGTCAAAATAATTGTTAATGTAGAACACACTTTAATTGACAGATTTAATCTGTCACCATGAAAAGTAGTTTTACACTTCTCTGTGCTTAGGTCTCCTCCTCTGTAAAAATGTCACAGGCTTTTTAAAAGACTCTGCTGATACCCTGAACTTCAGCTCATGGTGGTGCCTGAATTCCGGTGCTTCTTGAAAGAATTATAGAAACCTTATTACAGTATCAATAGTATGAGCTCAGAAATCAGCATGTTAGATTGCTTTACACTGTCAAACTACTCTGATTTGGAAACAATGGCTGTATTTTAAAAAAGAACTATAGTAAAATATAAAAATCGTGTTCAAAATATTGGCTACAAAGGAACCTAGGAGATTTGCTTTATTGCTTTGTCCCTATTATTATACTGTTTTTATAATAAAACAATCCTGTAGACCTGCCTCTTGCAGCTCTTCTATCAATATCCAGTGCTCTCCTGCACCTTCTTTAGTCTATTTTTTAACCTATCCATGAACAGAATATGTGGTAAACATTAAAATGTGTTTCATAGTCTTATTTCCTCTTCAATAATTCAAAAGCACAGAGCAGTTGGGGCCACGCTTGTTTTCTAGGGTAGCTTTATACTAGGAAGTATTCATACTATACATCTTCCTATACACAGAGTATGAACAGGTTTTAATTCCATCTCTCAGGATCAGAGGAGCCTGGCAGGCTACAATCTGTGGGACTGCAAAAAGTCAGACACAACTGAAGTGACTTACCATGCACTCAGGATATAAATTTGAGTTAATATTTACAACCAAACACTTCTCTGCCAGAATGAACTTAGTTTGTAGTAAATATTGTCTTTGAATACAATTTTATCCCACTGACCAAGTGCCTGTTTTAACTTTTCTCCTCCTCTTCCTCCTTTTCTTTCTCATTATTATTTTATTTGTTTGCTTGTTTTCTTTTTGTTAGCAGGCCAAAAGCATAATCTTGATAGAAAAAGAAATATATCTCAAAACAACCATTGGGCTATTATTCTTACATACATTCTCAATCACTCAGTTGTGTTCGACCCTTTGTGACCCTACAGACTGTAGCCTGCCAGGGTCCTCTGTCCATGGGATTCTCCAGACAAGAATATTGGAGTGGGTTGCCATGACCTTCTCCAGGGGATCTTCCTTACCCAGAGATTAAACCCCCTCTCTTAAGTCTCCTGCATTAGCAGGCAGGTTCTTTACCACTAGCACCACCTGGGAAGCCCAGAAATACAACTTAGAATAAGTTAATTTCTTTGAGTCTTAATTTTCTCATTTATAAAGTGGGAAAAATAATATTCAATGCTGGAGTGAAATTAATAAATGTATATTTAAATCATCACATCTAATATCTGGATTTATCAAGAGTTCAAAGAGTGAATGCTCTTCCTAAGGAGTTAAATACAAGTTTTGAATTACAGCATCATTTATAAATGAAACAAGCATGTTAATTAAAATGTACAGATGAGGTAGACATTTTCTTCTAATTTCTGAGTTCTGTAATTTGACATGAAAGTTCATTAGCAATGAATTTATAACTTCATAATTAATTACATTTTTGAAATATAGAATACTGTGATTCTGTTGAGGTGAATACATATTTGTATTATTTACTTATTTGATGTAAATGCATATAAAATCATGTAACATAAACTGTAAAGGAATTTCCTATGAGAACTACTGCCAGAAAACAGAGCATTAAATTCATGATGACTGCATATAACAATAACATGGATTTGCTGAGCAACAGGGATTTAGACCTAGTTTTAGAAATGTGCAAAGGAAGTATTTGGGAACTTTGCTGTATGTCTGTGAAGTCACCTTGCTTATGTACTGAACGAGCACAAACTCCTGAGCCTGAAGAGATAAGTGAAGTGCAAGTCGCTCAGTCATGTCCAACTCTTTGTGACCCCATGGATTATACAGTCCATGGAATTCTCCAGGCCAGAATACTGGAGTGGGTAGAATTCTGGCTTCACTAGCTTTTGCATTCAGCCAGCAGGCAGTATTGTCTTTGATGCAAGAATCAATTTAAAATTCAGTTCAGTTCAGTCGCTCAGTCGTGTCCGACTCTTTGCGACCCCATGAACCGCAGCACACCAGGCCTCCCTGTCCATCACCAACTGCCAGAGGCCACCCAAACCCATGTCCATTGAGTCAGTGATGCCATCCAACCATCTCATCCTCTATCATCCCCTTCTCCTGCCCTCAATCTTTCCCAGCATCTAGTCTTTTCAAATGAGTCAGCTTTTCACATCAGGTGGCCAAAGTATTGGACTTTCAGCTTCAACACCAGTCCTTCCAATGAGCACCCAGGACTGATCTCCTTTAGGATGGACTGGTTGGATCTCCTTGCAGCCTAAGAGACTCTCAAGAGTCTTCTGCAACACCACAATTCAAAGCATTTAAAATCACCTTTGTGGAAACAGCAAAAACATTCCTATACAATAATTATAATATCTGATCTATACACTTATGACTTAATTGAATATGGAATTTCCTTACCATTTATTTCCCTTTAATTCATCTGGAAAGTATAATTTTAAATAAGCTTTGTATGTAATTTGTGGAAATTAATATTTCTCTTATCCTTTGTTTCCCTGCATTGGACACAACACAAAAGTAGATCAGTAACAATTTTGCTATAACATCTCATAGCAGAAATAACAATGAATAGAAATGTGTTGAAAAGTATTTTACTTCCCTTGAGGGAATCTTACAAATAAATGATAATAAACTTCCCTGATAGAATATTGATCGGAATGTTGTGAGTAGCAGTGGTATTAAGAAACATCATTCTAACAGTTATTGAACAGGTAGGAAAATTAAGTTGCCATTTGTAGTACATGTACCTTCTGTCATGCATTTTAATACTTGAGAATAAACATATATTTCCTTAAGGCACTAGAAGACTACAGTTTGTATCAATAAGCCATTGGATTTTAATGCTCCAGTTACCATTATGGCTGTTTGAAACCAAGAGCTAGTTCAAAACCCTTATACTGAAAAAGAAAAATCTACAGATGACTAAACTGATTTAAACATTATAATTTGAAAATGCATATACCAAATGGAATTTTAAGGAGTTTATCTCATTTTTGCCAAAGGAAAATTGACAAAAAATTAAAGCAATAACTGATGTTATTAATTGATACAAATATAGAGGAAATTCTAACCAACTCTATATGCTCATATATAACATATATGAGCCTATGCCTTTATGCATGGATGTGAATGGTCAGAAGATAAAGTGTTATAAGGAAACATCCTTTCCATATCTACCTACCGTAAGATAAAGATCAGATATTAGGTTCTTAGGAAAGCCTTCCTATTGCCAAACTAGATCAGTATACCTTTCTCGTACACCTATTTCATCTCCCTGTGTTTTACAATGTACTGTATTTGTTAATATTGTCTTCTCTCTTTAAGCTTTGTGGATTGCTAGAGTTTCACCATTTTTCTTACATTCTCCATGCACAGTACATTTCTGGCATCTAAGAAAGTTTTAATTATTTGCAGCATGTGTGGAAGATTGTGTAAATTGAAGAAAAATATTGTAAAATGTGAATAGTGGAAAGGACTATATTGTATATTTTGAAAGTGAAGTGAAAGTGTTAGTTGCTCAGTCGTTTCTGACTCTGCAATCCCATGGACTATAGCCAATCAGGCTTCTCTGTCCATGGGATTCTGCAAGCAAGAATACTTGAGTGGGTAGCCTTTCCCTTCTCCAGGGGATCTTCCCAACTCAGGGATTGAACCCTGGTCTTCCGCATTGCAGGTGGATTCTTTACCAATTGAGCCACCAGGGAAGCCCAAGAATACTGGAGTGGGTAGCCTATCCCTTCTCCAGTGGATCTTCCTGACCCAGGAATCAAACTGGGGTTTCCTGCATTGCAGGCGAATTCTTTACCAGCTGAGCCACCAGAGAAGCCCATTGTGTATCTTATATAATGTATATTTCTCACAGCAAGAAAAATCTTACATAGCAGTGATTACTGATTTACAAGAAGTATTTATTGTATCATGTTTTATGAAACATTTTCCAATTAGAACACTCATTACTTCATAATAGTACAGCAACTAATTCATTGCCTTAAGTCCTTGCCTCTCTGTTTAATGCAGATATCTGAGAAAGACATGACTAAAACAAGTATGTCCATAGGCATTGTTTAGTTTTATTTTTTTAAGAAAACTGCCTATTCTCTTAGAAAAATTACATTATCCATTTTCACTGTAGTCTTTCTTAAAAATAAACCTGTTTCATCTAGAAAAAATATATAAAGAATAAGAGAAAAATGGGAAAAATGAGATAAAGAACAGACCAAAGTCATTTAATGTGGATTTCCACCAGGATAGACATTAGGCATTCATTCAAAGAAGAAATAAATCCTTTTGGGATGAAAAAGTGAAAGTGAAGTCGCTCAGTTGTGTCCGACTCTTTGTGACCCCATGGATGGTAGCCTACGCAGCTCCAGGTCCATGGGATTTTCCAGGCAAGAATACTGGAGTGGGCTGCCATTTCCTTCTCCAGGGGATCTTCCCAACCCAGGGGTCGAACCTGGGTCTCCTGCATTGCAGAGAGACGCTTTACAGTCTGAGCCACTAGGGAAGCCCTTGGGATGAAAAAACTTTCTATTAAATCACAATTTTGTGGCTGTGCTGTAGCAACATTTTTGTTACATTTTAGATTGTTGATGACTTGCTTTTTCTAAAGCTGGATATTTATATATCTTCTGTATTATAAAGTTCATGGGTGTAAATTCAATCTCAAAGTTATTACCTTTATGTCACTATTGTAAGGTAAAATCTTCACAGAATAAAGAAAAGCCCATTATTCATTGAATCTCATTTCTCTTCCCCAAATTATAATTATTATGGCTATTTTACCCACTGTCCTTCCCTGATGGCTCAGATGGTAAAGAATCTGCCTGCAATGTGGGAGACCCAGATTCCATCCCTGGGTGGGGAAGATCCCCTAGAGAAGGAAATGGCAACCCACTCCAAGTATTCTCGCCTGGACAATTGCATGTGCAAAGGCTACAGTCCTTGGGGTCACAAAGTCGGACAGGACTGAGAGACTAACACTTGCACACTTGAATAAGTAGTATTTTAGCCGTCATGCCAATATGTTCAATTGATGTATAATTGACTTACAATATTATATTGTTTCACTGTACAACATAGTGATTGGATATTTTATGCATTATAATCATCACAATAAGTTTAGCTACAATCTGCACACCAAAATATGACTCAATTCTTTAACACTAAGAAATATTTGAAGCTTATGCTTCTCTGGAGAAGTACTCTTGCATAAATAGTATGAAATTCAAAAGATACACTTAAGTTTCAATGCCTATATTATTGTTAACAAATTACTGCTTGAATTGTAAACAAGAGACTGCTTACAGAATTTATACATTTCTTATTTTGGGGTCAAGGAACAAGGAATGTCTAATAATAGATGAAGCTACAGTGATAATACTGAGAAAATAATTACTGATGATATATTCATTGCCTCTCTCAGAGATAAATGAGTTCACAGAACTCTGAATTTGATGAAGTGCTTGATCCTCATTTTAAATGTGGATTTTAAAGACCAAATGAAAGGTTAGCATTTATTCACCAGTAGAATATTAATAAAGCATCTGGAAGAAATTCATCCTCCCTCGCCTTGCATCCACCGATTAATATTGTTTCTTCTACACTCCCCAAACTCCAATCTCAATCTTAGTGGATGATTTTGAACACAATTCATAGCAGAAATTAAGTAAACAAATGAAAAGCAGCAAAGTCTAGGGGTAAATGAAATAGTACAATTTCCTAGATATCATTCAGTTCAGTTCAGTTCAGTCACTCAGTAGTGTCTTTTTAAACTTCCTGTACTTATGTCTGAACTTGTGTAAAAATTTTCAGCACAATTAAGTTTCAGGTTGAATCTTAATGTTTGTTGCTGCTGCTGCTGCTGCTAAGTCGCTTCAGTCATGTCCAACTCTGTGCAACCCCATAGATGGCAGCCCACCAGACACCCCTATCCCTGGGATTCTCCAGGCAAGAACACTGGAGTGGGTTGCCATTTCCTTCTCCAATGCATGAAAGTGAATGTTTGTTAAGTAATAATAAATATCAGTAAATTAGTGGAAATTAAATAAATATTTTATAATCCAGTCATAAATTTGTTATGTCTTAGAATGAATTTGTTAGGAATATATACCTTGTTTATCCCACCACAGCGAGAGGGAAGAAGCACTCTTACTGATTGGACTGTCAAACCAAATGCCCTGGTTGTGTTGATTTGAAAGATTTCTAAGAGATGCCATAAGTGAAAATATCAATGACCTAAAAATAATGAATAGGAACAAAATTTATATACAGTGGGAATTATAGCATATTTCTAGCTTCAAAAATTTTTGTTTTCTTTGATACCTTGACTATTATATTGAAGTTATGTAATATAAATGATTCCTTTTTACCTATTTGTTATGAAGTTTAGAAATGTCAAGTTTTATATTTCACTGATGACCAATAAAATGTAAGAAGGAAATCTGAATGTCAAATTTTAAGATCCGACCACATAGTACAGGATCATATTATAGAATATCTTTTTAGTTGACTTTCAATTTTCTAGTTAAAACAAGTAATTTAAAAAATGGAGTTCATATTTTGTAGGTGTTATAAACCTGAAAAGTATGAAATAAATAATCTGTTGAAATGATATTTGCAAATGTGTTTTGAAAGTCAGTTTTATTTCCTCGATTCTTAAGTTGCCAACAGGGTGAAAAATATTGGTAAAATACTCTAATTGAATTTATATAGAATAACAATAACCAATCATTTTAGTAATAATAAGCAGTAACTAATATTTGTAGTGTTTTTATGTCTCAGGTACTGTTATACACCCTTTACATTTATCAACTCATTGAATTCTCATGATGATGCTGGGAGATAGCTGCTATTATAATACACATTATGCAGAGCAGTAAACCGAATCACCCACAGTAACTGGCCAAAGATCACAAAGCTAGTTGACGGCAGAGCCATGATTTGAATCTAGGAAGTCTGAGCCCAGGCTTTAGGTTCTTAAACACCAGATTCCATACCTGTATTTGATACTGCTCTACTGGGAAGTTCACAAAATACTTCTTCATGTGTTGCATCATTTAAATTTTTTAATAATTTTATAACAAGGGAATTATTATTAATAATATTTTAGGCATCACCTACTTTATAGACATGAGTTTGAGTAAGCTCCTGGAGTTGGTGATGGACAGGGAAGCCTGGCGTGCTGCAGTCCTTGGGGTTGCAAAGTGTCAACCACTACTGAGCAACTGAACTGAACTGAACATTTTAGGATGAAAGAAATCAAGTTCAAAAATACTAATAATTGGTTAAAAGTCACATAGCTAATAAAAAAGAACTGAAGAGAAATAGGTAGACCAATACCTCACAAAGATAGAAAACTATGTGTGTGTGTATGTGTGTGTATAGAGGAGCATTATGAAAATCTTTAAATATATAATAATTAGCATTTCTCCATAGCAATCCATGCAGCTGGATGACATATGGAGTGTGAATATTTTTTTTCTGTTTTCTCTAATTCAAGGTTTGTAAAAGTCATACTATTTTGATGCCATGCCACTAAATTATAATGTCAGAGAATAAAAAGTCAGTATCTGTTGACCAACAAGATTTTAAATGTTGTACTATTCCAATTTGAAAATGATCTTATGAAAATGTGTAACATATTGATCTTCTGAGATTAAGAAAGGACCCAGTCTAAAACACATATAATGATGGAAGTCAAATCTGAAACCCTCAATTAATTTCTAACTATGCAACATAATAAATGATAACAGTATCTAACACACTAAGAGTGACTAAGCATTAACCTTTCTTTAAAATTTTTATCTTTATTGTTTCCTTACATTATTGTGATGTGATTATCTGTATTAATCTGTGCTTCATTTGTGCTTAATATTCTAAATTTGTACATCAAAGGGGTTTTGAGTTTTCTCAGTTTCTTAAACTAAATTGCTATAGAAAATCACAATTTGTTAGACTCTCACTAGTTAAATTGGGGTATTTATAAATAAGATCTCAGTTGTACTATTTTTATATGCTATATGTATTTGAAGTGCAATTCTGTGTTTGTAGGGTCCTCCTGGAGCTGCAGGGGCAGAGGGAAGACAAGGTGAAAAAGGCGCTAAGGTAAAACATTCACTATAGGTATCATGTTTGAAAATCTCCTGTGTATATTGGACAACAAGTGTTTCAGTACTTTTCATAAAATAATAAAATGTCTATCTTCATTATTAATACATCCACATATTTTATTTTCTAACAGGGAGAAGCAGGAGCTGAGGGTCCTCCAGGAAAAACTGGCCCGGTTGGTCCTCAAGGACCGGCCGGAAAGCCTGGTCCAGAGGGTCTTCGGGGCATCCCTGGCCCTGTGGTGAGCATCTGTGCTGATAGTTGTCATTTTGAAAATAATGTCTTATTTCTAAGGAAAATTATGGATGAAAATATTTATGTCAGCATTATTATATAAGTATATATGGTAAATAGTATGTAATAATTAAAGCCAGAGCCCCTGAGAATATTTAAGTATGTCATTTATTTAGTGAGTACATTTTGAAATTCTAAATTATAAAGATAGAATACAAAGCTAAGCCCTAAGATCTCAAAGATGTAAGACTTTTTATACACGCAGTCATCTATCTGTGAGTGTGTGTGTATGTGCATGTAGACATACAAACAGCAAGTAAAAAGACTCAAAAATTGCTTACAATATTTGTAGATGTTCTCCATGTGATGGAATCCATAGGTGTTGTTTGCTTTCTTTCTTTTTTGCATTACCAAAATTAAAGAAAAATAATATGTCTGCTTCTGTTAATTTAAAAAATCTGTCATGTTTCTTCTTCCACAGGGAGAACAAGGTCTCCCTGGAGCTGCAGGCCAAGATGGGCCACCTGGTCCTTTGGTGAGTAGCACATTTTTCTGTTGTTAGAATTCCAGAAATGAAATTGTTTATAAGCTAGAATCCCTAAAATTTTGTCTGGTAAATTGGTTTATAAATTGTAGAGTATTCAAGGAAGTGTATTACTCAGACCAAAATAAAAAGAGGAAAATAATTCCAAGTGATAATTTACTTGGAAAATATGCCCTTGATCAAAAGATCTTTCCTATCTTATGTCCATTGGATGAAAAAAAAAAATCCATTTTGAATAAAATGCCACTAATGGCCCAGCCAGTTCTTTTCCAAATGTGGACGGCTCCCCTAAATGCATCAATTACACTTAGTTTCCTGGCACTTCATTTAAAAGAACAGCATTGGCACAGGCATACAGTGATTCTTTCACCAAATAAATTGTTCTGTTCATGAGTCATATGGGCTGAAAGATAAAGCATTAACCCTCATGAGTGAAGAGAGGTACAATTATTACAACACAGAAGCTTGGTTAATATCATAAACTGTATATGCAAACAACACACCTGAAAAATTCAATAAAGCATTTAGTTGACTAGCATATGGTTCATAGAGGCTATCCTTGCAATAAAATTTAGGCAGAAAGTGAGAATCCAAGACCTGCCTTTAAAATTATTGCCTACTAGGTAACAGATTCTATTTCATGGTAGAGATATTTGAACTTCATTGTCCAAAAATAGTAATATGTAAGGGGATTAATTAAAACAGGAAGCAAGACATTTAGTGCTATTCAAGTATAATGCTGGAGAAGGCAATGGCACCCCACTCCAGTACTCTTGCCTAGAAAATCCCATGGATGGAGGATCCTGGAAGGCTACAGTCCATGGGGTCGCTAGGAGTTGGACACAACTGAGCGACTTCACTTTCTCTTTTCACTTTCATGCATTGGAGAAGGAAATGGCAGCCTACTCCAGTGTTCTTGCTTGGAGAATCCCAGGGGCGGGGAGCCTGATAGGGGGCCATCTATGGGGTCGCACAGAGTCGGACACGACTGAAGTGACTTAGTAGTAGTAGTAGCAAGTATAATATGTCTGCATGTGCTCAGTTGCTCAGTTGTGTTCAACTCTGCAACCTCATGGACTGCAGCCAGCCAGGCTCTTCTGTCCGTGGGATTCCCAGACAAGAATACTGGAGTGGGCTGCCATCTCCTCCTCCAGGATATCCTCCCGACCCAGGGATCAAACCCACATCTTCTGCATTGGCAGGTGGATTCTTTACCCCTGAGCCACTTGGGAAACCCCTCAAGTATAATGTATATCAGTTTAAATAGTCAGGTTTATCTATAGAAATTTTACAAAACTGCTTCACATGAGTATATCGACTACCTCAGATATATGTACGTGACGAGAAAGGCATCGAAACTAGTATCCGCAATCTTAATCATTCAGGAAAACTTGGCCTTTTTTTTTTTTTTTTAAATATCACAAAAATTTCCTCTAACATTCCAGGTATTAGTGTTATGGAGATTATTTTTTTAACTTGCTTTGAAAAGTTAAAGATCACTTATTTTAATAAATAGATAAAAGCTATCAAATTTTGAGGAGATTATCAACTCTGCACATGACCAACCCCACTGGCTTTGAAACAGGGACTTGACAAAATAGGATCCTCAGTTCCATGTCTGCATCACTATTTAGAGAACACTCCTCTTAGATATGCTAAATTCCTAAGTGCGCAGAGCCATAGCCTCGGAAAAAAATACTCCACCTTAATACCACCCTAAAATTTGCCAAAGATTTTTTTGGTTATTTCAGATTTTCCAGTAAGTATTCTGACCTTTTTCCAGATGTAATAAAAAGCATCAAGCTGGAGATTTCCTTCAGCTAATATTAAAAATAAAACCATCAGACATACCACCTGATTCTAGCTTGCAAAAGTTTATAATTCTGAATGTTAGCTAAATAACTCACACCCTTTTCCACAGTAAAATGGAAAGCAACAGAACTGAGCAACATGGGTGCCATTCCTTTTTCGGGCTGCTTTTTTTTTGTTTTATCAGAGAGTATTTAGAATGCGAATTTGTTGTAGCGTTTTCATACCATCAAATAGTTTGTTCGAATTTTGGTGAAAATGCTACTTGGTCTTCAGGAGATGAGGATGAGTGGAGAAATCATCTTCAGGATGTATAACACTTTAATGAACTTTTCAGTTCAACTAAGAAATACATGTTCTAGTAGGCAATTTTGGATTTGAGTGAGAAGTAGCATATCATGATTAGAGGTTAAGCTCATCAACTTTCAACCTGAATGAATTTTAAGAAAGTTATTCAATTTTTTTAAGCTTTAGGTTTCTCATCTGTAAAATGAGAATTTAAGTAGAATCTATCTTATAGGATATTATGAGGTTAAAGTGAATCAAATGGGATATTAATATATTTTTATCCATGGGGTTCTTATGATGATTAAACAAACTATTCCTAAAAAAAAAAAAAACTCAAGCAACTTAGACCATTTGCTATATAAGTAACAATTTAACCACTTTATATTAATATTTGGATTGGAAATTCTTTGGGCTATAGTGAAACAAACATTTCATTTCTACCTCACTGTATGTGGGCTTCCTGGGTGGCTCAAATGATGAAGAATGTGCCTGTGATGCAGGAGACCTGGGTTCGATCCCTGTGTTGGGAACATCCCCTGATGAAGGGAATGGCAACCCTCTCCAGTATTCTTCTTGCCTGGAAAATTCCATGGACAGAGAAGCCTGGTGGGTTACAGTCCATGGGGTTGCAAAGAGTCAGACTCAACAGTAACTAACACCTCACTATATGTAGTTCTTTCATAGGCCTGGTTTTTCTTTAATTATCCCAATTCTCTAACACAGTTATTATTATAATATATTTATAAATAAAGCTCTGATACAAGAAAGAACAAACATTTTAAAATTCATAAAATGATAACTGGTATCTCACCATTCTATATGATCAGCTCTACTAGAGTTTATATATGGTATAATATTTACTTATTACTTCAAAATTAGATATTTCTCATGGCAAAATTTAAGCTTCTACATATGCATGAATTTTATATACAGTTAAATATTCAGAACCATCATATGGAACTGAAAGTAGATAAACAGTATGTGTGAAAGCTAAAAGAAAGCTAAAGACAATGATGAGATTGTATAAAGAAATTTATTTGAGAGTTTTTGAAGTTGAACTTTTTTGTTGTGTTGTTTTTGTTTTGTTTTTCAGAAAATAGAAAAAATCAAATGGTAATAAAATTGAGTGCTTTAGAGAACAGTAATTATTGCTATATTCTCCTCTCTGCTGTATAGTCAAACATGATTTAATAATTTTATGTTAATTTTTATTTTACTTTTTTAAGATATAATTAGCATCTATTTTAGTTTTAAATATTTATTTTGTTTCATAATCTTTTATTTTAAGAACTATTTGTTCCAGTGTAGCTGAAAAACTATTTAGTATTTTTACAAGTTTACCTTATCATACATTAATTCTTTTGCGTGCTGATAAGTAAAATATCTGATAACGTTATTTTTTAAGCCATAATTGCTGAATAATGGTAGGATTACTGAATTATATTTTAAATTTTTAAATGCTACATTTAACTTATCTGTAAACAGGTTTGAGATGTGTAGTATTCCATAATGATTAAGCAGGTTTAAATCACAAAACATTTGCTTTTCACCAAATTAAATGTTATTTTACAATACTACTTTCTAAATAAAGAGTAGGATCTGAATTTTCTCTAAATTTTAATGCACTGGAATTTTGAGATGCATAGTAAAGCAAATATTGTGTATAGCATGATACGGCAAGGGAAAATATTTGATTGTGTATTCTAGACACCTAAGAATGTATCATCCCTGTTTTCCTTTTCACTTTATCACTTATGAATTATGTATTTCATAAGGTTTTTCAATTTACAATATTCTAAAGAGGAAATAGAAAATATCTGTACCTGAAATAACATTTTTATATGCAGAGTTGATATTTTTGATGTGTTCCAGGTTCAGAGGATTTTTATAACTGCTATCACATCATAACTTGCCAATGTCTACTTCCAACTGATGAAAATAAGAAACTGACTTTGCTTGGCAAACGCCTCCTTAGATATAGTTTGAAATTTTATGATATTATTAGCTTAAAAGAATTAACATTCATTTCCTATAACTCTTTCATGAAAAGTATTTATAGAAATGATTTGAAAGCATTACAAACACAAATAACTTCTAGTATGTTTCCCATTACCCTGAGCATTTAGAATCTGTAGTGTTTCTTTTATTTTTGCCATTCTAGCTTTTACTATTAGATTGTCATGAGAAAGCTGATTGATTGCCGTCCAGAGCATATCAGAAACAAATAACAATAATTCAATTTCCATATATTTCACTATATGTAGTGCTTTCATAGGCCTGTTTTTTCTTTCTCTATCACAGTTGTCTAACAGTTATTATTAGAATACATTTATAAATAAAGCTCTGAGATAAGAAAGAATGGACTCAGGAATACCCGAATAATGAGTGGGAGACCTGAGATGCTGAATGAAGCAGTGATTGGAATATCAGTGTTCATGAAGTGACATCCCTGTTAGTTCTCTCACTTACAGCAAGATTTCTGTGTTTATTGTCTACCAGAGAGAGCTTAAATGTAAAATAAGAAGAAAGATAGAAAAAATCTAGCCTCTTTAAATAGCTTTTGTATTGCAATTTAATAATATATTTACTTTTTACTGACAGATGTCAATTTTAACCAATATTTTTAAATGGGTTCAGGCTACTGGTTCAGGTATATGGTTCTTTCATGAAATTACATATTTCTTAGAACTATTTTTTTGTGCTTTTTTATGTCACTTTGTGCTAACATATAGAATGTTTGGCATCTATCCTGATGGTCACAGGACCTCAAGGAATTATTTTATTATTTTCATTACTCATTTATATTATTCCTTTAAAATTGTGCTATTAGACAACATTAATTTCCTAACCAATAATTTACCAGGCCTTTTTGATGAGATCAGAAAAAAGTTGATGCAAATATACTTACTTAATCTTAAAATTATTGAATTAGTAGGACTAAATAAGTAATGCTTTTAACATAAATGACATTCTTTATGCTATTCTGATTTTCATATTGATTTAACAGATTGGGACCTAATGCCACAGAATCCTTTTTCTCAAACTTTAATGAATAATAAACCTATGAAACAGATTGCTGGTTTCTAACTCCAGAATTTCAGATTCAGTTAGTCTAGACAAGCCTCTTCTCTAATACATTCACAAAGGGCTTCTCCGATGGCTCAGTGGTAAAGAATCTGTCTGCAGTGCAGGAGATGCAGGTTCAATCCCTGGGTTGGGAAGACAACCTGGAAGAGGGCATGGCAACCCATTTCGGTATTCCTACCGATTATTTGGATAATCCCATGGACAGAGAAGCCTTAGGCCATAGTTCCTGGCATCACAGAATCCGATATGCCTGAGCATGCACGCATGCAAAATACCTTCATAAGTGGTGATAATGCTGCAGTCTGAGGATCACACCTTGAGATCATCCACTCTGATACAATATTAGCAAATGAGATGAAAGTCCAGTGTTAGAATCTAGCCTTAGAATATTCCTGAAAGTGAATTTGACAATTATTTTAACAAAATAGCATGATTATTTATTACACAAAAGAGAATCTAAACTGAATTGATAACAAATCTGTATCTGAGGATTAATAACTTTTTCTTTATAAGAAGAGTTTTAGGGTTAAATTTACATTTAAAATTGCATGGAATTTCTATAAAGATAATTTTATCTATTGTCAATAGAATGACATAGAGAAATTGTTCACTTTTATATCAATACTAACAGAATTTCAGACTCATTCATGTAGTGCAGTGTGTTAGCTGCTCAGTCATGTCCAGCTCTTTGTGACCCCATGGACTCTAGTCAGAGGGTCCACTGTCCATGGAATTCTTCAGGCCAGAATAGCTTGTCATTCCATTCTCCAGGTGATCTTACCAACCCAAGGATCGAACATGCGTCTCTTGTGTCTCCTGCATTGGGAACTGGGTTCTTTACCACTGCACCACCAAAACAAATTTAAATATTTCTGATAACAGTCCAAAACACTGTTGTTACACAGGACTAATTTATACTAATATTTTTCTTATCTTTCTCTGATATTCAAGATTTCAGTTTGAGGAGAAGACTTGAGAAACTAAAGAATGGAGAGTGCTTATCTATGCAATTTCACAGTAGCCCCTTGAGACAGGAATTATATAATCCTTGGTTTACAGATGAGAGAACTGAAGTTCTCTTTGGTTAGCTAAACTGCAGATAAGAGCATCTGGCTTCCATCCAGTCTATCGGATTCTCAACACATAGTTTTTATATTACATCACGTTATTTAGATCCATGGCCCTTAATACATTAAATTTGTAAAGATGATGGACTAAGACTTACTGTGCTCTTTCACACTGAAAATTCAAGTTGTCTAGAGAGTGAAAAAATACTTATGGTAGCCTTGCAAAAGATACTACAGTGAAGACTAATCATATAGCTTGATCAAAGTTAAAACAATTTGATTTGTAAGTGCTATGTTAAAATCTTTATGGAAATTATAATTCAAATAGTTCAATTCAGTCTATATAATTCAAACTCATAGAGAAAAAATTATATTTTGCCTTTGTTTCTTGATGCGGTATTTTTTGCAAGCAGTAGTGACTCAAGTGTGTAGTATTATCCTGGCCTTTTTTTCATCCACCACCTACTTGTAAACTATCTGCTTGCATAGTTCAACTTGCTGTAATTTCAGAACAAGAACCTTAGTTTGTGTTGAAGTACACTAGTTTTTTATATCTAAAAATTTGTTTAAAAGACATCATTATGAATATTTTTGTGAGTAGAAGCCAGGACTAAGAGTTAATTGCTAAAATAATTCCATATTTTTCATTACAATATAATTTAACTTGAATGGATAAATGGATTACCCTTGGATTATAAAAAAGATTAAATAATTAAAATATAGGTATAATATGAATAAAGTGAAAAAAATTTTTTTTTACATTTAGAGATTATTTAGATTAGAAATTCAATTTGGGAATTATAGCTAAAAATACTTTCTT
Organism: Bos javanicus; assembly: GCF_032452875.1. Taxonomy (NCBI): domain Eukaryota; kingdom Metazoa; phylum Chordata; class Mammalia; order Artiodactyla; family Bovidae; genus Bos; species Bos javanicus. Next base: position 40,838,750 of record NC_083870.1, read on the forward strand.
GGGAGTTTGCTTAGCAAAATGGCTAACAATGGTCAGTTGACTGTCAAACATTTTATTAAAGGCTTTTCCTTTAAATTTTACTGGCAATATTATAACTTTTAAATTTGAGTTTAGCACTAAAATACTTCATTAAATGAATGTAAAATCTGGAAACTTCTTTTCTAAAATTAATTAAAAATGCTTCTTTTCTTTTAAATCATGTGCTATTTTTAACTTCATATTTATTTAAACAAACTTACCAATACTATGTTTTATTATTATGGTTATATATTAAACCATGGAGTTTTAGTGCACAAAATAATTTATAATCCTAAAAAGTAAATGCTTGTTATCATTAGTTATCTTGAACCTTATCATATTATTAAAACCAGCTTTTCCTGTTTTTGTTTTCCTCGGATAATAATATGATTCTCTAATTTGCGCATACTCTATGTATGTTTGTTATTTCTCATTATTTAGGGACCTCCTGGCTTACCCGGTCTCAAAGGTGACCCTGGCTCCAAGGGTGAAAAGGTGAGAATAAAATAATGTATTATTACACTGTTGATATCCTAATTGCAGAGGCTACAATTATGCACATTAAAATCACTCAAAAGGAAATTTCAAGGAATTGCTTTGTCATTCTAACCAAGGAAAATGCTGTCAATCCTTAGCTTCCAAGAGGAATTCAGAAAAGAGAAAATAATGATGAAAAATGTACCAGAACTCAGTGTTATATTAGTCAATGTTCCTTTGTAGGAACCATATGGAGAAAGCATATGGTTATACTAAAATAACTATTCAGAAAATAAACAGAATAACAAAGTGCCCATTTTTTCATGTTTTTAAACATGAAAATAAAAATTTTAAACTAGACTGTCCTTCAGATGGTAATTTTAAAGATATATGTGCTCTGTTGCATCAAATAAAGAAAATAAAACATTTTTAGAGTGACATTAATATTTTTGAATTATTTTTGTTTGTAAATATTTCTTGGGTACTGAAAAATCTCTGAAGAGTAGAACTCATTTTATTTTTTTTTAATTTTTTAAGCACCAAAAACATTGTCTTGGATTATAGCCAATTAGCAATGTTGTTCTAGTTTCAGGTGAACAGAAGGGACTTGGCCATACATATACATTATCCAATGCTTATTAAACCAAAGAATTTTCTGTTGTTTATTTCACCAATATTAAATTTGGTCATTATTGGCCTTTTAGTTAAAGGAATTCGCTTTAAGTAAACACAGCACTGAAGGTGATGCTTTCAGAAAGCATTTTGTTCAATAATATATATTCCTAACCCTTAATGAAAGTCTCATATAATACAATCAGTAAAGGATCCTATTAGGTGAGGAGGAAAAGGTTCTTAATCCTATATTTTATTCAGAAAGGGTTAAATTTTTAATGTATTTTTTATTCTTATATTTCATGTATTTAACGCAGTTATTTTATGACTATAACTTAATCCATGGTTGCAATTTATACATCATTAAAATTTCTTTGCCTTTCAAAGGGACATCCTGGTTTAATTGGCCTAATTGGTCCTCCAGGAGAACAAGGTGAAAAGGGTGACAGAGGACTCCCTGGAACTCAAGGATCTCCAGGAGCAAAGGGAGATGGAGTGAGTAAAGATATAACTGATTTTCCTACTCCTTTCCAATCCTACAATCAATACACCCACACTCCTGCACACATTCCTTTAAACATGACCAACAAAGTGATTTAGGGGGTCTAATCTCCTTAAGTCAATGATGTTTTCAAAACAAAATTTATTCAACTTTAGAGTAAATAAATAAAAATTATGAATATTGGAAACCATAAAAATTATACTTTAGTAGTCAATTACACAAACGTTCACTGAATCCTCAACACATACAAATCATTATTCTCAATGCTGCAGGACCATAAAGATATATAGAGAGAGACATATTGCAGCAAAATGGAAAAAAAATACAGATTATCTTGCAAAAGTTATTTCCTAGATTTAAAATGGAAAAATTTAAGCCATTCTTCTGTATTTCTGCACTGTCTAAATTTTGCAGTTTGTGTTGTTATGTAATGTATAAAAATGGAATCACTGACAAAAACTCTAATTTGTATGAAACTTCTCTGTAGGGAATTCCAGGTCCTGCCGGTCCCATTGGTCCACCTGGTCCTCCGGGCTTACCAGTAAGTACAAGACAGAGAATTTTACCAGGTTAACTTATAAATAAATCAAAGAGACATAGATTCTCTAGATTTTTATGTCTGCTTTCGCTTTTGCTTTTTTTAGGGTCCTCAAGGTCCAAAGGGCACTAAAGGCTCTACGGTAAGTACCTTTCCCTTTAGCATTTAAATTTTTCAGTGATGCCTTACTCAAATGTTTTGGTCTCCATTTATTTTGTTGCTTATTCTTTCTAATAGGGACCTGCTGGCCAGAAGGGTGACAGTGGTCTTCCAGGGCCTCCTGGGCCTCCGGTAAGCGCATAGTAACAAGAGTAATATTTTGGCAATTAGCATCTTGAGACAGCCAATGATTTCTCTGAATTTATAAGAATGAAAAAACACATTCTGTCAAAGTACTGATTTTCTAGGAAATAGCACCTACCTTAATTAAGTACTTAGGTCTGCATGCCAACACATGTCTTTTAATTGGGCTTCCCTAGTAGCTCAGATAATAAAGTGTCTGCCTGCAAATTGGCTTCACTCTTTGAATACACAGATACTATAACTATATATTATAATATCTTGCTTTATTTTTCAAGAAAATCATATATTTTTATATCACATTTTCATGAAAGCAACTGCTTGTATGCCACAAAGATATATTAATACCTAACTAGGAATAAAAAGTTCAGATACTTGGCATTTTTTTTTCCTACTGCATATAATGATAATAATAGCTTCTACTGCTGCTGCTAAGTCACTTCAGTCATGTCCAACTCTGTGCGACCCCATAGACGGCAGCCCCCCAGGCTCCACTGTCCCTGGGATTCTCCAGGCAAGAACACTGGAGTGGGTTGCCACTTCCTTCTCCAGTGCATGAAAGTGAAAAGTGAAAGTGAAGTCACTCAGTCGTGTGAAGTGAAGTCACTCTTAGCGACCCCATGGACTGCAGCCTACCAGGCTCCCCTGTCCATGGGATTTTCTAGGCAAGAGGACTGGAGTGGGGTGCCATTGCCTTCTCCGCCAGATAATAATAGCTGCTACTTATTAGATCTGACATTTACCAGGGTTCACACAACTACTGTGTTAGATCCATGTGACAAAATTTGAGACTTTTTTCTTGAACTTGTTTCTAAGCTATATGAGTACTAATTTGCTGCAATGACAGTAACAAAGAATCAAAAACTAGATGGTTCAAAGGATAGAAATATTTTGTCTGACAAATTTAGAAGGCAGAAGTCCTAGACCAGAGTGTCAGAAACTTGTTTCTTTCTGAGGTGATGTGGCTGGGAAAGATCCTGTGTAGACTTCTCTCCTTTGGTTGTAGAAAGCTGTCTTCTTGTGTCTCTTCACATGGTCTTCTGACTATGCATGTCTCTGTGCCAGATTTTCCCATTTTAGAATGATACCAGTCATATCGGAATCAGAACTACCCTAATGCCCTCATGTTCACTTTAATAATTATATATACAGCCACCCCATTTCTAAATGAGATCTTCCTCTGAGTTATTGTGGCTTTGAAATTCTCCACATGGATTTTTATGGGATAGAATTCAGTCCATAAAAGTACAGATTAACTATTTGATGTAGTTCTACTCTTATAGATATGTAAATTCAAGTCTAATTGCACTTCTTTATTTATATATACAGCTATAAATGTTTGGAACCAGCTAATGTGTATTTTTAAATGTGATATAAATTGTTATCAAGTACCATAGACATCTCATTATATAATACAAGAACCTAAAAATGTTTTTTTAATCTTCAGAGACTAAAGTCTTGTTGCAGGGATAGGACATGGAAATGAGGACTAGTTAGTAAATAGAAAAGTAACATATATAACATATCTCCACACAACTCTGTACTATGTTACTTGTATAGAAAAAGCCCAGAAGTCATCTGATTTTTGTGCCTACCTTGATACCTCCACTAGATTCTTTTTAAAGAATTCACAAAGTTTATATATAAAGATATATATGTATGATAAATATATATAAGCAATTGGAGAAAACTTTAAAAATAGGGAAAACATTAAAAGGCTAAATAAATTGTAATATCTTATGATATAACATAATCAGTAATAATTAATATTTGAAGAATATTTTACCCTAGGAAGCAGTTACATGCAGATCATCTCTTTTACAGGGTCCACCAGGTGAAGTCATACAGCCTTTACCAATCTTGTCACCCAAAAAAACAAGAAGACATGCTGAAAGCACGCAAGCAGATGCAGGTGATAATATTCTGGATTACAATGATGGAATGGAGGAAATATTTGGTTCCCTCAATTCCTTGAAACAAGACATCGAGCATATGAAGTTTCCAATGGGGACACAGACCAATCCAGCCCGAACTTGCAAAGATCTGCAACTCAGCCACCCTGACTTCCCAGATGGTATGTTAATAATACATGCCCAAGTGAATGTTTTGCGCTTCTAAGTTACTGAGATGCACTGTCAGCTCATTAATTCTAGTTAAATATTTAATATAGACTCTAAATAAAATGAGAGTGAATGATTAATTCCAATCCTGTAGACAAAAAAAAAAAAAGCCATTTACACTGTAATTCTAGATCTACTTTGGAAAATCTTTGTCTTGTTAAATAAGGTTTTATTAAATTATGACAAGATCAATTTTAGATGGTTATAGATAACAAGAGCTTTCCTGGTGACTCCCCCTGCCAATGCGGGAGATGCAGGTTTGAAGCCTAGGTCGGGAAGATCCCCTGAAGAAGGAAATGACAACCTATTCCAGTATTCTTGCCTGGGAAATCTTACAGAGAGAGGAGCCTAGCGGGCAACAGTCTTCTGGGGTTGCAGAAGAGTCAGACATGACCTAGCGACTAAAAAATAACAACATCAAGATAAGACAAATGTATTTTGGTATGTAATTACTATCATAGAATGGGTATGATGTGTGCATATTACTACATATTTATATACTATGTCCTAACTTATATAACACTCAGGATTAAGTAGCATAACTGAATCATGTGACCTATCAGTTTAGCAATGATTTGGTGAAAAGAGTATTTAAGAAATAGGATAGTTTGAGGCAAAAATGTATTTCATTGATCCATGAATAACAACTGTGAATTATTTGTTTGTAATAATATCAAGATAATTTCCTATACCTACCCACTCCAGTATTCTTGCCTTGGAGCTCCTCTGCACCAGGAACAGAGGAGCCTGGCTACAGGCTATAGTCCATGAGGTTACAAGAGAGTTAGATGATGACTGAGCAACTAAACAACAAAATTAGTTGACAAAACTCTTTATACCTGTTCTGAGAAGCTAACAGTCCCAGGTATTTTAAATGAATAACTCATACTATCCTAAACTAAACCAAAAATGGGCAGATCTGTATCTGATTTTAAATCTCCCACTTTAAGTGGAAATACTTTGTCATTCTATTTACTCTGTGTGACAACATTATTTTTCACTATTGATCATATAATGAATGTTGTAACTGAGATCTAAATAACTCAGCATAGACAGAAAAGTTTCATGCAATTCAAGAACAGACATTCCTTACTACAAAAATGTCTTAAAAGTCTCCTATCTTAAGCACAATTTGTTAAAAAGAGACACAGATAATTATTAAGGATTCTTTACAAACTGCTATCAAAAATCTTTACATTTATTTTTATTTGAAATATATATTGTTTAGTTTCATATTAATTTAGTGATGTATAAAAAGAATGACCCACATTTCTGATCTAGCTAAGGTAATCATACATATGTGAATGAATATCAAATGTAAAAAATAAGCATTTACTGACAACATAAAACAACACATGATTAACTAGAACTTGATGCTCAAGACACTTTTGTAAATTTGGGGGATAGAAAGCTCACTGTGGACTACATTTTCTGGTGGTTTCTGTATATTAGCTAACTTTATTAATTATTTGTGTTAATTAATTACAATTAAATATTTATTTATTTACTTATTGGTGTCAGACACTGTTATTCATGCAGAAACTCACAGATAAACAGAAAGAACAATTCCTTTGGGCTATTATTGTCTAATGATGGCAACAAGTAAACCTAGAGTTTTATAATGGCATAGTATGACAGATACAGATTTCCCCTGCTATCTAAAATCAGAGAGTTCCTATGAAATCTCTTGCAAGCTGAAATGGTAAAAAGCCAAAAAAAGCATCTTAGTAATTTAAATATATGTCATTTGAAAGACTATCTAGTAACAATGTTAACTAAGAAGAGATAAAAATAATGCTTACCAGATAATTCAGAATTATATATTCTTTAAAACCCTAAGAAATATCAAAGATTAAGAGTGGTTATTCCAGTTGGTAAAATCTTTAAGATGATTTTTATTTTCTTATGTAATTTTCTTCCAAGAATTTTAATTGGTTCCAGATGTGAAATTATTAATGGTGTAATCAGAAAAAGTATAATTTTTTTGTTAAAGAATTTATTTTAAAAAGCAAACTGATATTAAATTTTCAGGAGTTCCAATACTAAGCCAAGCAGTTTGAGCTTTTACGTTGTTTAAAGTTCATAATCAGTGAATTGACATAATTCAAATCAGGATTTGAAATGAAATGGCAGCATGAAGAATGTTAGGAGAGAAGTAGTCATCACATATCTACCAAGTCTATCTCCCCAATTATTCTCAAATAACCCCATTGTCAATTACTTAAAGAATAACTTTTTGTTAGTCCCACTACTTAACATCATTACTCACCTAACACCAAATTAATGGTCATGGTCATTTACATGATAAAATTAGTTCTGTACCATTTAAATAATATAATTAATAGCAAACTGTATTTAAATATATAAAATAGACTTATTTGGAGCCCATTTAAAGAGGGAGTACATTTACTTAATGAAGTTTTTGTTATACAGTAATGCAAAAGAATGATCCTTGAAGCTAAGTAGATACTCTCACCTCCATCAATACAGATAAATAAATCAAGGAAAAATATAATGATCATTATAGTCAGGTTATTGCTGTTTTAGTTGCTAAGTCATGTCCAACTCTTTTGCAACCCCATGGCCTGTAGCCTGCCAGGCTTCTCAGTCCATGGGATTTCACTTAAGTAGTAAATAAAACATATAGGATTTAGGGTCAAGTATATCTCCACCCAATGTACTTGCAATTTATTATATGTAAATCAATAGGGTATTGATATTTGAGGAGGAGTCATTTAAGCTGAAACCCAAAAGTAATAGGCATGCTAAGAATAAAAAAAAGGATGTTCCAGGAAGATGGGGACATTCGCAAAGCTCCAGGCAGACAAAACAATAGGTCATTCTTTCTTCAAACATATACCCCAATGTGACCAAAAGCATAAAAGTGATCCATGTAGAAAAATAAATGATTATTCATTTTTCCTTATTTCTCCAATAAAATTGGCCCTATAATGTATTCAATTTTTTATATAAATGTATTTGTGCTTGTGCTGTGCTTAGTTTCTCAGTTGTGTCTGACTCTTTGCAACTCCATGGACTGTAGCCCACCAGCCTCCGCTGTCCATGGGGATTCTCCAGGCAAGAATACTGGAGTGGGTTGCCATGCCCTCCTCCAGGGGATCTTCCCAACTCAGGGATCGACCCCAGGTCTCCTGCATTGTGGGTAGATTCTTTATCAGCCACCAGCAAAGCCCAAAATGTATTTGCATATGACTTTTTTTTTTTCTGCTTTCAGGTGAATATTGGATTGATCCCAACCAAGGTTGCTCAGGAGATTCCTTCAAAGTTTACTGTAATTTCACATCTGGTGGTGAGACTTGCATTTATCCAGACAAAAAATCGGAGGGAGTAAGTAACCAATCTGTTTTGATGGTGACTGTTGACAGTTTATGCCATGTTTTTGCAATATTGAAGTAAACAGGAAAATTATATTGTCATATTTTCATTTATCTGCTTTTCTTACAGGGGTAATTAGAGCATTTCATTTGCATAAACATGAATAAGGCACCAAAGTGAGACACGTAGTTAACAAATACTTTTTATTTTTTAGCCAGATGTACTCTTTATGCACCTGCTTGCTCTCTAAAATTCTATGACTTTCCATGACACAGCACAGCTGATTATCAGATTTTAGTATATGCATAGTGGTATTCTTTCCAATTACCATGTGATAGAACTCACAGCTGTATTTTACGCTCAAAATACACAAAATACACAAGAACGAATCTTTAACATAAGAGTATTCTCTGTACTTTCAGATAGTCTCTTCAAACATATTCCTTGATTTTCACCAAGCAGTATCAATATATGTGAGTTCTATCTTTAAAGTGAAAGTGAAAGTGAAGTCGCTCAGTCATGTCTGACTCTTTGCGACCCCATAGACTGCAATGGCACCCCACTCCAGTACTCTTGCCTAGAAAATCCAGTGGGTGGAGGAGCCTGGTAGGCTGCAGTCCATGGGGTCGCGAAGAGTCGGACACGACTGAGCGACTTCACTTTCACTTTTCACTTTCATGCATTGGAGAAGGAAGTAGCAACCCACTCCAGTGTTCTTGCCTGGAGAATCCCAGGGACGGGGGAGCCTGGTGGGCTGCGGTCTATGTGGTCGCACAGAGTCGGACACAATTGAAGTGATTTAGCAGCAGCAGCAGACTGTAGCCTACCAGGCTCCTCCGTCCATGGGATTTTCCAGGCAAGAGTACTGGAGTGGGTTGCCATCTCCTTCTCCAGAGGATCTTCCTGACCCAGGGATTGAACCCGGGTCTCCTGCGTTGTAGGCAGACGCTTTACCGTCTGAGCCACCAGGGAAGCTATAGGCAAATTATTAATATAAGATTTTTCACTAACATAATTACCTTCTCCAAACATTTTATAGATGGGACATTTTGATTTTATCTGTATACTTTTAATAAATCATATTCTTGTTAGTAAGTGGAGTTGGCATGCAGAGGCACAGAATCTCCTTGAGATAAAACAAGCAACTTTTAAAAAATATTTTAATTTTATAGGAGTATAATTGATCTACAAGATTGTGTTTGTTCCAGGTGTACAGCAAAGTGATTCAGTTATATATATTATATATATATACACATACATATACACATATATTCATTCTTTTTTAGATTCTTTTCTCATACAGGTTATCACAGAATATTGGGTAGATTTCCCTGTGCTATACAGTAGGTCCTTGTTGATTATCTGTTTTATGTATAGTAGTGTGTGTGTGTTCACCCCAAGCTCCTGATTTATCCCACTCCACTCCACGTTTCCCCCTTTGGTAACCACAGGTTTATAAGAAAATAAGTAGCTTTGTGACTACTCTCTTTAGGAGAGACATTTAGTTTGTAAGTGAATGATGGATAGTAGGAGCAGGAAACAAAGCAACTTCTGTTTCCCAACCACATTTTGCATGTGGGGAAGCATAATAAACTCCTCTAGTCCACAGAGAAATGTGGGAAAATGGAAATGCCTCCCCTTACAGGATTACTCAAATTCCCTCTAGTGAGGCCTTGCTGCTGCTGCTGCTGCTGCTAAGTTGCTTCAGTTGTGTCCGACTCTGTGTGACCCCATAGACCGCAGCCCACCAGGCTCCCCAGTCCCTGGGATTCTCCAGGCAAGAACACTGGAGTGGGTTGCCATTTCCTTCTCCAATGCATGAAAGTGAAAAGTGAAAGTGAAGTCGCTCAGTCCTGTCTGACTCTTAGAGACCCCATGGACTGCCACCAGGCTCCTCCATCCATGGGATTTTCAAGGCAAGAGTACTGGAGTGGGATGCCATTGCCTTCTCCGAGTGATGCCTTAAATACCTCTATATCTTGCTGATCTTTGCAAAGCTAAATAATAACATTTATAAAAGTTTCTAATCATTTTCCCCAGCAGGGAATGACTAGGCTTGCTTCCTGCCAAGCTTAATCTTGACTTCTCCATAGCATCCAGTCCTCAGTTACTAACTGGATGCTTCAGGATGCCTCCCTTGGTTATGAACTACTAAAGGTTTCTATCTGCCTTGATGGCAGATTCCAACTGGCATTGTGAGGGTTTCTTTTGCAAGGAGTTGCCTAAGAGTTCTGCCCACATCTCCTATAGCCAACACTTGGTATGCCTTTACCAGGTTATTTTCCACCTCCCTTATTTTGTAGCAATTAAAGAAAACAGGAAAAAAAATTGGCTCAAAATTCACTAAATGGGAATTCACAGATCTATCTGAAATTTTGCTCTTTATCCTGTTTTGTATTATCCAGGTAAACCATTTTAAAAACTCTTCAGCATCACAGTATTACTGAAAATAAATGATAAATATATAAACAATATTGTTTATAATTTTAACCTGCTTTCTAACTTTTCTTTTCTTTGCAACAGGTAAGAATTTCATCATGGCCAAAGGAGAAACCAGGAAGCTGGTTTAGTGAATTTAAGAGAGGAAAACTGGTATGTTATTACCTTAGCATGCATGGTGTATCTTAAACATCATAACTCAAGTTCAAATTATATAATCTCTAGCCCCTTACTGTGAAAGTCTAAATCATACAAAGCAGGATTCCATGTACTCTCTAGTTTGCTTTATCTAAATCTCTTAGACCAATTTTGGGATTTTTAGAGAGAAGTCTAAAATTTTTACCAAAATAAATGGAAATATATTAAATTTATTAAAATAATAAAATCAAATAAAGTATACATTTCACTAAGTACTTGAGATAGCATAAAAATGGACTATATTAGAAATATGAGTTATAGAGAATATAATATCTATTTAGGAAGGATCTCTGACTATTTCATTTCCTTTATACTTGAAATCTAATTTATTCTTTGTTTTCAATTGCAATAAGAATTTTTGGAATGTGAAATGTTTTTTCCAATAGTTACATCTGGAAATAAAGTGAGCTGACTGACTGACCTTTTATATGGATTACAGCACATGTTTACTTAGATATTTCCATAGAATTACCAGTTCGTGGTTAGTCATTTTCTAGAGATATTTTAACATTGCATGCCAAAACTAAATTTGCATTTAAAAGCTGTTTAAGATATATTTGTTTTTGAAATGTTAATTATAATGTATTCTAATGAAAGTTTCTCATTTATTCAGATAATTATTCAAATTTTCAATGTTCTTTAAAAAAATTATGATTTTCCATTTATGACTATTTATACAATCGTTATCCTCTAAAAATCTACACATATTACTAATATTCTCCACATTATAAATCTCTAGTTCAGTTTTCAAGTTACATATTAAATATCCATGTTACAGTTTTATCTTTGTGTGAGATAAAAATACATACACAAATAGAGCTCTCTGGGTGTAGTTTTATTTTTTGCTGTTTTGTTTTCCTTAGAGTGGATTTCCCAGTTTTTTTCTCTAACCTCTCAGGTATTCTCATCATCTGAACTTTTAATCAGAAAGAATTAAGTAAATCAATAATAAGGAGGAAAAGTGAAGCAAAAGTTGCTTGTGGACAGTTGTCCATGGAATTCTCCAGTCCAGAATACTGGAGTGGGTAGCATTTCCCTTCTCCAGCAGATCTTCCTGACCCAGGAATCAAACCAGGATCTCCTGCATTGCAGGCAGATTCTTTACCAACTGAGCTATCAGGGAAGCCCAATAAGAAGGAAAGTCACAGATAACTGCCTTTATATTGAATTAATCTATAACCTGGGCAAATTTCTTACTGAATTTTTAAAATATAAGTTTATATGTCTCAGCTAATCCCAGATAGTTTATTTATACCCAGTAAAACAAATTAGGAGCTTGACAGGAGAGACAGTTTTTAATAATTTGAAATTAGGACTGTGTTCCTTCTCAAAACGCAAATTAAGTATTTCCTGATAACAAATATTTACTTGCATGTCTCAGGCAATATGCTTGGTGCTGATGATACAAAGATGAATATAATTACATCAACTAAGAACAGACAAACAGGAGGTCTGTGGTGAAAATTAGAAGACCAAAAACCTCTTGGAAGACTGTGGCCCCAAAATGAAAAATGCAGGAATGTGTCGAAAATTTTGAATCAAACAGATATACTAGGAAAATAGGGGAAAACAAACATAAAAATAGTCTGTCTTTGCATTTCACTGAGATTCCTTGATTTTCATTTTCACTGTTTTACCACTCTATTATTCAAAAGGGCTTCCTTGATAGCTCAGTTGGTAAAAAAAATCCACCTGCAATGCAGGAGACCCTGGTTCGATTCCTGGGTCAGGAAGATCCACTGGAGAAGGGACAGGCTACCCACTCCAGTTTTCTGGCCTGGAGAATTCCCTGGACTATATCAAAAAGGTACAGGAGTATAATGAAATAATTCTTGGAAACAAATAAAACAATTACATTTTTTTGTGGTATTTACTGACTGACTAGGAAAATGAAGTGTAGAGGTAAAATGATTTTTTTTTTCCAAGATAAGTATTGTTGATAGTAGCTAAGGTGAAAACCCATCTTCATTTCATAAATTCCTATATCTGGGTCTTCTGACTCTCAGTGCATACCTTCTTTCATTAAGTAAGAAATAGGTCTGTTGATACATCCACATGCTTCTGGGATCTCAATTCACTGTTGACAGTGATTTTATTCTTTATAATAGAAAAGAGTCTTTATGTGTCTCTTTATTCTCTTATTTCCAGCTTTCATATTTAGATATCGAAGGCAATTCCATTAATATGGTGCAAATGACATTTCTGAAACTGCTGACTGCCTCTGCTCGGCAAAATTTCACCTATTACTGTCATCAGTCAGTGGCCTGGTATGATGTGTCATCAGGAAGCTATGACAAAGCACTTCGGTTCTTGGGATCAAATGATGAGGAGATGTCCTATGACAACAACCCTTACATCAAAGCCCTTTTTGATGGCTGTGCGGTGAGTATAGTCCCTGTGGCCTTCTTTCACAGAGATGAGAGGCAATGTATAGCCATTCCACTTTAGCCCTAAGTCAGATTTCTCTCATGAAGGGGATGTCAATTGTCATTAAGCCTTGATGCTTAACACTGACATATTAAAGTGCTGCTGCTGCTACTGCTGCTGAGTTGCTTCAGTCGTGTCCGACTCTGTGTGACCCCAGAGACGGCAGCCCACCAGGCTCCCCCATCCCTGGGATTCTCTAGGCAAGAACGCTGGAGTGGGTTGCCATTTCCTTCTCCAATGCATGAAAGTGAAAAGTCAAAGTGAAGTCACTCAGTCATGTCTGACTCTTACTGACCCCATGGACTGCAGCCTACCAGGCTCCTCCATCCATGGGATTTTCCAGGCAAGAGTATTGGAGTGGGGTGCCATTGCCTTCTCCAATGCATGAAAGTGAAAAGTGAAAGTGAAGTCGCTCAGGTTGTCTACTTGAAAGTTACACAGTCGTGTCCGACTCCTAGCAACCCCATGGACTGCAGTCTACCAGGCTCCTCCGTCCATGGGATTTTCCAGGGAAGAGTACTGGAGTGAAGCCAGTACTGAAGCCATTGCCTTCTCCGATATTAAAGTACAGTATATTAGAAACCACTAGTACTCACACACAAACACACACACACAGATACAGAAACTGAAACATACATATAGACACACTTTTAAAGCCATAGCAGAAGGTAATCTTGGGTCATATGTTATTTTTATGGAATTATTCCTGATATTTAAATACTATTACAGCTAGTTATTCGTGGAATGAAAAAGATCAAGAGCCTTATTTCATTTGCCTCCTTAATTCATGATTCTAAAATGACAGTTAAAGGAATCATCATTATACCATTCATACCATAGATAATTCTTATCTTGTATTTTGCTTATAGAGGTTTGCAGATTGGTATTATGTTACAAGAGCTTAAACAGATACAGTCATTTTGTTATTTTAATCCTCTGCAACTGTCTTTCTCACACATATGGTAATTTCATAACAGCAAATGACCAAGAGAGCATCCTTAAAAATTTGTTTTCCTAGCTGATTACTGAAAAGCCACAATTACAAATAAACAAAGTAAGTAGCTTACACATAGACCAAAGAAGAGAACATACTGTATATTGAAAGGAGCAAGTGATTTAGATTTCCCAATATAATGTACTGATAATTATTCATAAAATTTATACATAGCAACAGAAATACTTTGACTTGGGCTTCTTGTATTATAATTCCTACACTGTATTCAAATTTTTCTTAGAAAATTTGCTTATATGTGTGTGTATACATATATATATTTATATATATATCTTAATTATTGTAACAGTGGTAAGGATATATTATTTATGCAAAGATATGACCCAGTACCAATATCAGTTTTCTCATATTAAAATGTATATATCAATTCAGTAAGATTCTCTGCAGCTGTGCAATATATTAGAGTAACATTTTGAATATGTGCAGCTAAATACTAAATACGGTCAACATTCAGAATTTAAAACTACATATGACATCAGCGATAACAAGAAGAATGAATTACTACAAAGATAATGGCAAATTTGTTTTCCATTCTCTTCTTTCTTACCTTCTTACCTCTACTCAGAGGCTTAAGAAAAAAATAATGTATGTTAGAAGTATGCAATGATTGTATAACTTTTTATTTCTTCTTAACTTTACAGTCCAGAAAAGGCTATGAAAAGACTGTGATTGAAATCAATACACCGAAAATTGATCAAGTACCTATCGTTGATGTAATGATCAATGACTTTGGTGATCAGAATCAGAAGTTTGGATTTGAAGTTGGTCCTGTTTGTTTTCTTGGCTAAGATTAGGACAAAGAACATATGAAATCAACAGAAAATATACCTTGGTACCACCAACCCATTTTATGCCACATGCAAGTTTTGAATAAGAATGGTATAGAAAATAACTTGCTACATATGTATGTACCAATTAGGAAATACTGATGCCCTTGTGGGCACAGAACCACATGACAAAACTTTGAAAATCATAAAAATATAAGATAGTGTGGCTGAGATGGAAACAGGCCTTATTCTTGAATCCCAATTTTCATCTCTCCTTTTCCTATTTGGATTTCTTTGGTGCTGTAGAAAAAAAAAAAAAGAGAGAAAAATATATATTCATAAAAGATATGGTGCTCATTCCCATCCATCAAGGATGTGCTAAAACAATGTGTTTAATAAATTGTAATTTTATGTACAGTTCTATACTGTTATCTATGTGTCCATTTCCAAAACTTGCACGTGTCTCTGAATTCCATCTGACTCTAATTTTATGACAATTGCAGAAATATGATGGCAATAAATATATGTATTATGAAAAAATAAAACTGTAATTTCTGGTGGCTCTAATTCCCTTCCTTTGATGAATAATAAAATGCCTTTGTATATATTGATGTTGAAGAGTTCAGTTATTTGATGTCGCCAACAAATTTCTCAGAGGGCAAAACCTGGAAGACTTTTGGAAGCACATACCGAGCAACTCTTCTCTTCTGACCGTAACTTTGCTGAATTTCAGCCAAAAACATCATGCATTTTGATGCTTTATTCAGTGCTATACCTCAACCGTTTTCTTTTCAGAATCCAGGATCTCACAGGATACTTGTATATATGGAAAACAAGCAAGTTTATATTTTTGGACAGGAAAACGTGTATGAGAAGCTATTTTAACAGATTGATGCCTACATCAAGCAATCAATCAATCACATGTACAATTTCTTTAACTACGTTATCTCATCTCATTGTTTTCAGTGTGCTTCAGCTATTCAGGTTAATATTAAAAGATGGAAACTAAGCAGTTATTTATGAACTTGTTAAATGTTATATTTTAATCAATCGACTTCTAGAATTTGATGCTAAGTTGCATATAGTCTTCAAATATTATTTTACTTGCACCTGTCCAACAAATATTATTTCTTTTCTTTCAAGATAATATCATACATTATTTGACCTACCTAATTGCTAAATAACATAAGGGTGAACTGTTACTAATAGTGCTTGTACTAAAAGTCATACTTATTAAAAAAAATAAAAATATTTTTTCCACTAAGGCATTTTCTTTCAGGTAGCTTGAAATAGCAGTAAAATCTAAAAATAACAAATTGAACTTTGTATCTATTTTAAGTAATATATGTAAGACTTGAAAATAAATGTTTTATTATTTCTTATATGAAGTGTTAAGTTAATTGATACTAGATTTCACTGGAACATTTTCAACTGATAATTTATCACAAAAGAACATACTTGTAATATTGAAATTAAAACGTGAACATTGTCATTCAGAAGTTCTTTTATTTTTTAAATCAAGTTTGTAAATGTCCTTTGAAGAAGGGAGATATGAATGGTATAAATAAACTCAAGTCTTGTCTACCTGGATTGGTCATTCTCTTTCTTAAATAGGTTTTAAATTACTCTATTGCAGAAAAGGCTTTCAATTTGTTTCTTGACCATCCAGGTTAGAATAGTTTTACACTTCTGAAAAAGAATATTATCCTTCATAGATTAGTTGTTTAAAATTCTCCACATTTCTAAAATAAACTCTATAAACAAAATGATAGGATATGCTTAATTTTTTAAATATTTTTATAATTAAAAACTTTATGACGTTTCAAACATTCATAATTTCAGCATTACAAGAATTTCCAGATATTTTACTTGAAATATAGACTTTAATATAGACTGTATGGGCTTCCCTGATAGTTCAGTTGGTAAAGAATCTGCCTGCAATGCAGGAGACCCCTGTTCAATTCCTGGGTCAGGAAGATCCCCTGAAGAGGGGATAGGCTACCCACTTCAGTATTCTTGGGCTTTCCTTGTGGCTCAGCTGGTAAATAATTCGCCTGCAATGCAGAGACCTGGGTTCGATCCCTGGGTGGGGAAGATCCCCTGGAGAAGGGAAAGGCTACCCACTCCAATATTCTGGCCTGGTGAATTCCAGGGACTGTATAGTCCACGTGGTCTCAAAGACTCAAACATGACTGAGCAACTTTCACGTCATAGACTCTAAATCATACATAAAATAATATTGTCTATCAAGAGGAATTCCATACATCAGACAATTTAATGAATGCATAGTAATGAGGGAATTTTTTCATACTGACCTGCATTGGGGAAGTTGCATCATTTGTCCATTTAAACAAAATGGCTTCAAACGTGGCACTTAACTGAATTAATGCATAAATAGCTAACTCACCTATCCTTTTCTATACCTTTCATCTATGCATATGGTCTTCTGTATGCTATCGAATTTTTTCTGTCTCCTTATTGATTTCATCTGAAAAGGAATCTCTCTGTAAGGGAAAATGGATACTATGCAACATTCTAGTCTTGACCAAGAACTTATGAATCATTCATGTGTAAATTATGGAAAGTAATATTGACTTTGCAGGCATAGGTAAGTCCTGGGCCTGATACACATAAAGTTTGGTATAATTCTCTTTAAAAAGCTAATACAAAATTACAAATAAAAAATACAAAAGTTACTATTTAAAATGAGTAAAGGTATTACAACAAATTATTAATTTAAAAAATGGACCAATACCAAAAGTATCAGAACATCCAGGAAAATATTGATATTTTTATTAATTAAATCTCTAAAGTACTTCTGTAACAATTTTATCCATGTGTTTGCTTGTTTATTTATTTATTTGGCTGCAACCTCTGAGTGCCTCTTCAAATGACAATCTTAAATTTCTTTTAGAAATAATGTTTCTCTAACAAATTAGGTTTAAAGTGCTTTTTATTGTCAATAGCTTAGAGATGTTTCAGAGTCAAATTCTGTTATTGGTGAGTATTGCTTAATGTTAGATTATTTTAAATTCAAGAAAATCTCTTTTATAGTTCCTTCACACTATACTTCACACCATAAATGTGTGAGAGTTTTCCAGAGCGCAGCCTCTGATTCTGTACGTTTTCCTACCTTGTTGCTCCTCCATTATCAATAGATTCAGGTTCTGGGCACCATAATACACATGCATACAATGGTATAAATTCTGCCCTCGTAGCTTTTTCATTATCATAACAAGTGGGTGACAGGACTATTCCTGAAAGCCATATCTATACTGAGATTACTGGCATTTTAATTATACATAAATATTAGCTGCAAGCCACATAATTATATCCCACATAGGCATATTCCACAAATGCCAAGTAAATGAATCTCTAATCAAATTTCCTCCTTACAGCTTCCTTCCACACCGCCCAACACAAAAAAAAGAATATCAAGAAGTTGGCATGTAATCACAAAGTATTTAGCTGATCCTGGTTAAAGAATCTTTGGCAAATCTTAACTAATCATATGACCACATGGGCATATTTTTAGAATCTCGTTAAGGTCTTAGATGATGCCTGTGAAAGAGGATTATGAAGCTTAAGTTTTATTGGTTTCAAGTAAATAGTCCTCTGCAAGCTGGATAACAGCATGAATGAGTTAATTAAGGGCCTAGCACACTGATATACACTAAGAGCCAAATAAATAATGACTATTGCAAAGTAAATACAGGTTGTATCACAGAGGTCCAAATCAGGAAAGAGACTCACGTAAAATACAAGCCATGGGACTTCCCTGGTGGTCCAGGGGTTAACACTCCATGCCTGCAATGCAGGGGACCCACGTTTGAACCCTGCTCAGGGAATGGGGTCGCACAGAGTCAGACACGACTGAAGCGACTTAGCAGCAACAGCAGCAGCAGGGAACTAGATCCTATATGCCACAACTGAGAGTTTGCATGCCAAAAAAAAAAAAAAAAATCCTGCATGCCACACCTTAAAGTCCCACAAGCAGCAACAAAGACCCAGCACAGCCAAATAAATTAAAGAATAATAAAAAAGATGCTTCAAATCATCTTAAAAAAAAATAAA
This sequence comes from Bos javanicus, assembly GCF_032452875.1. Taxonomy (NCBI): domain Eukaryota; kingdom Metazoa; phylum Chordata; class Mammalia; order Artiodactyla; family Bovidae; genus Bos; species Bos javanicus. The sequence goes on from NC_083870.1 coordinate 40,857,570, forward strand.
AGCCTTGCAGAGATTCACAAAGGATACCAAAAAATGAAAGCAGTAGCATATACGATATCCAAGAATCCCAAATTCATCTGACAGAGCTTATCAAGGCCCATTTTACTAGGATGTTTTTGTTCTTGAGAAGGATAGGTTTGAAAGGTTTTAAGATCATTAAATTTTATATTTTGTATTTTGCTAGTCTCATATCTCTGTCATTGTCTTTAGTCTCACTCTTTGCTACCCCATGGATTGTAGCCTGCCAGGCTCCTCTGTCCATGGGATTTTCCAGGCAAGAATACTGGAGTGGGTTGCCATTTCCTTTGCCAAAGTGAAAGTTGCTCAGTTGTGTCCGAGTCTTTGTGACCCCATGGACTGGACAGTACAGTCCATGGAATTCTCTGGCCTGGAGCTCAGTATTCTAAGCTGTATTCTCAGTATTCTGATACAATATTCTCAGTATCCTGGAGTATTCTGTGGCTCAGGCTAGAATACTGGAGTAGATAGCCTTTCCCTTCTGCAGGAAATCTTCCCAACCCAGGGATTGAACCCAGGTCTCCCACATTGCAGGCGGATTCTTTACCAGCTGAGCTACCTCGGAAGCACAAGATATACAGAGCATATCTCTGTAGTGGTCATATAATTGATAATTCTTCAATGTAGCTTCAGCCCAGAGATCCAGAGATTGTAGAATTACTCACAATTTTAAATCTTTCAGAATGTATTCTGCTAAAACATTCCAAGTTCAGTTATCAGTTCATAGGCAACACCTGCTATCTCCTTACTTATTTTCTTTTTTCCTCACTGAGTGGTTTATGTGATCTTAGTTCCCCAACCAGGGATTGAACCCATGTTCTCTACAGTGAAAGCACAGAGTCCTAACCAATGGACCACCAGGGAATTCCCTCCTCATTTATTTTCTGTCTTGTAAGTACAGCACTCAATATTTATAAGGAGATTGGTCAGTGTCAAAAGAGAGGGAAAAATGAGTTACCAACCTGCTGTTAATTCTTTCCTTCTAAAAATATAAACCAAAATAATTTCAGAAATATTTCATGATATAAAATCTAGAACTTATAATAGCCTTATAATGGCATTTCTCCCTATAATAGTATTCATACAAAGCTACACAAATACACAGATTTTTATTTTTAAATCACCTCTATAAGTTTATAAAGAAGTAAAACAGGTGTAAATAAAATGTCTGCTATTTTTCTGGCTTACTGAGGGAAATGAATATTCCTAAGGCACAAAGAAACTTTAACCTGAAAAGACCTCCATTTCTGAGCTCAACCTTGACAGGACAAGACTGAATTAAATAGAACAAACAAGTCCTCTAAGAAAGGATTTTCAGAGCCCTTTAATCGACACAGTGGAAAATTCTGTGTAACCAATTCATTAATGACACGGGTATTGGCATCTTACCTACTTCAGGAAAACAAAATAACTCAGTAAAACTGTTATCATAGCTATCGCTCTATAAGGCAAAATATATTTTAAAAACATTCAATTACAGTTTATGGAAAGTTTCTTAGCTATAGAGAAGCAAAGTTCACATGTTAGATAATATTATTATGTAGTTACTTCTACATAGTTACAGAGATCTTTACATCAGTCCTGAGAGAATCATGGAAAAAGAGAAACTGATAATAACAACATTAGAAAAACTCTTAAGTTATTAATTAATTAAAAGTGGAAAAGTGATATTACTAGGTAAATAATTTTTTTTTAATTTTATATTTTTAGTGAAATAAAAGGCTTATCAGCATATCTTTCCTCTGTGTGAGAGACCTCTCCCACCCCTGGGCACACCACCTCCCTCCACCCTCCTGTTCTCTCTCTCAAAGTGAGGCAGGAGAGGAAGGAGGGCAGCTGCAGTGGGGGCAGAATTTTGAAGTAAATATTTTCTAAAGATGGAGACAAATGGTTTTAAATAATTGAATCCTAAAACATCAATACAGAAAACGATGGTTATTTATCAGTTAATCAATGACTGAGGATATCATTTAGTGCTATCACAGGACAGTTTTCTATCAAAAAAATAAAAACTACCCAAAATAATTATGTCAGAAAGTGTCTTCACTAAATCCTTAATCCCAGATTAATAGAAGAAAGGAAAACATCAGTTCTAAAAGAACAGTTTATTATTGAGTCAATTCCTAGGCATGTTGATAAGAAGTCCAGGGTCCCTGAGGAAGAGAAAGGGGTCTGGAATTCTCAAAGAGGAAAGGACAAACTTTTTTATACATTCCTTGGTAAGGATTATATAACAACAATGTATCCTGCTTGAGGACAGTTTCTCCTTCTTGAAAACCTTGACTAATCCTGTTATCTTAAAATGTATTCATCAAGTGACTGAAAGTTGCTCAGTCCTGTCTGTCTCTTTGCAGCCCCATGGATAATACAGTCCATGGAATTCTCCAGCCCAGAATACTGGAGTGGGTAGCTGTTCCCTTCTCCAGGGGATCATCCCAGTACAGGGATCAAACCCAGGTCTCCCAACATGGCAGGCGGATTCTTTACCAGCTGTGGCTCAGACGGGAAAGCATCTGCCTACCATGCGGTATACCTGGGTTCAATCCCTGGGTTGGGAAGATCTCTTGGAGAAGGAAATGGCAATCCACTCCAGTATTCTTGCCTGGAAAATCCCATGGACGGAGAAGGAGTCTGGTAGGCTACAGTCCATGGGGTTGCAAAGAGTTGGACACGACTGAGCGACTTCACTCACTAAAATGTATATTATGGGAGTGGGTCTGGTAAGATCTTTCTACTGTTAGTTCTGTCACCTTAACATGTAAATTGGGGAGTGGGTCTATTAAGACCTTTGCAACCTTGAGACATTCTTTTGATTTATTGTAATAATCAATTAAAAAATACAGCTCCCTTGCTAAGACTAGTGAGGGGGGCACTCTCTGTCCCCCTTCTGATGTCTGTGCCAGAGGTTTCTCTGTCTTTCACTTTAATAAAACTCTGCTACACAAAGCTCTTGAGTGATCAAGCCTTGTCCCTGGTCCAGAAGCTAAATCTTATTCTTTGGAGACCATGAATCTGACACCATTTACCATAAGCTATCATTATCAAGTTTCAGATTATACAGATTTTTGGAGAACTGAAAGAACCATTAATACTGGTTTGTGAGTGTTTCATGAAGATGGCAGGTCTGCAAATATCTGTAGGGTTTGGATAGGTATGTGTAGAGGTGAGAAAGAAGACCATTTTAAGGAGGAAACCCAAAAAGAATTGCAGAGCACAAGTTGGTATAGCACTTGACCAAGAGGAGGAGTCTGATAAGTCCCAGTGATGAGACAGTATGGCCTGGGGTGAGGCCAAGGCCTGTGTTTAAGGTTTGGTTGTAATAGCTTGAAATCATGTAAGAGTATGGATAATATGCAGTAAATAATTTTAAATGAATGCTTATTCTTGAGTTAGACAGTCACAATGAAAGTTGTATTTAGAATTACTATTTTGGGCAGTTTTTACGGTATCTACCAAGTAGGCATTCTATGCTGGATGGATCTGTAAGATGAGTCAGATAATAAGAATTATTAAGTGAAAGTTTATTGAATGATTGTGAAAATTTAAGTGAGTGGTAATACAGATTTGGATTACAATAGTTACACTTCCCGGAGAAGGCAATGGCACCCCACTCCAGTACTCTTGCTTGGAAAACCCCATGGACGGAGGAGCCTGGTAGGCTGCAATCCATGAGGTCGCTAAGAATTGGACAGGACTGAGCGACTTCACTTTCACTTTTCACTTTCATGCATTGGAGAAGGAAATGGCAACCCACTCCAGTGTTCTTGCCTGGAGAATCCCAGGGATGGGGGAGCCTGGTGGGCTGCTGTCTATGGGGTCGCACAGAGTCGGACACGACTGAAGTGACTTGGCATAGCATAGCTACACTTCCATGATTTAAGAGGAAGAGACATATATAAAACAATTTGAGAGAATAAATGACTATATTTTACAATATTTAAAATATCCCAGAGTCTTTCACTGGCTACACATACAAGTAAGTTACAGTTGCATAGCTTTTGAGAACATATATCATAAAATAATAAAAAAGAAACCTTGTGTCTACTAAAATCTGAAACGCCAACAGGTTTCAGTAAGGAAAAAAAAAGACATCTGACACAATCTTATCAACTGGCTTTGTATCACACATATTATGGTAGGATTACTTATGAAAATAATTTGTGATTGCTTAAATAGTACATGTTTACAACATTATGGGTAAATGGCTGTCTCCTATATAAATAAAAGTTCATCTATATTATCAACCACAGAGGATATACATTTATAGAAAGAAAAATTAACTGATAAAACAATTATTATAGTTTTGTCTGTTGATATTGAAACTTTATAAGTAAAAATTGGAACATAAGGAGTAAATAAATGGATAGGAGGCCTTGAAATAATTTTATATTATTAATTTGAAAAGAATATAATCTAGCTATAAACATATTAGGGCATGTAGGCACTCAATATCTATTTAAATATAAAAATGGGCAAATGAAGAAATCATATCTAAATGTCCTCTATTGTCTGCTCATCAAAGTCAAACTTTTTATAGATATACTGTTAGATAGGTTATAGATAGATAGAAACACTGTTTCTACTTTCTGACCCATTCTTCAATTCAGTAAAGTTGAACTCATCCCCTGACCATAAAAACTTTTCAAGATTGCAAATAATGGAATATTCACCAATCCAAAGTGCATTTTCTCAGAGACGACAACTCAGTGTGTCAAAACCTACTCCTTTTCCTGTGCTCTTAAGCTCAGTTAAAGACACCTCTATCCACAAAGTTACCTGGTCCAAAGACGTTCAAAGTCATTATGAATTGCTTGCTGTTCTTTCAAATCAGTCCTCTATTTTCCTCAATTTTCTTTTCTAGAAAATCTTTCACACCTTGTTTACCTTTTATCTTTGTTGATACTGCTTGAGTTTGGGTAGTGATGATTTTTCAGCACAAAATTTTAATAACTCCCTGTATGATCTCCTACCTCTGGATACCCATATTCTCAAATGCAACATATAAAATTGTTCAGTGGCTTCCTATCACCTATAACATTGTCTTTTTTTGTTTTTGTTTATTTTACTGCTTACAAAGAGTATATTCACACCCTCCCCTTCTCTCTTGCTTTCTCTTATCCATAGGCACCTAACATGAAAATGAAATAACATTTGCAAATGAGTACTCATTGTGAACATCCTAATATGTAATATTTCATATTAGAAAATGTAAGTTGTACAATGGGTTTCCCTGGTGGCTCAGATGGTAAAGAATCCTCCTGCAATTGGGAGTCCTGGATTCAATCCCTGGGATGGTAAGATCCCTGGAGGAGGGCATGGCAATCCACTCCAGTATTCTTGCCTGGAGAATTCTATGGACAAAGGAGTCTGGTGGGCTACAGTCCACAGAGTCACAAAGAGTCAGACATGACTGAGTAAGTAACAAAGGATAGTGCATTTGTAGATTGAATGATAAAGTTGTTAAAATCAGAATTAGAAGACTTAGTGATATGAGATGCTGTTCCTAACATATTTCTAAGTGAGAAAGCAATTTTTAAATGCAGAAAGCATAGACTTTTAAGGTCATTTTTCATATATTTGAGATAAATGTAGCTTCCACTCTGTGTGTGTCTTTGTGTTAATCATCACATACAATTGAGAACAAGCTTTATGAATATATCAGTCCTTTCACCATGCCAAGCAAAAAGCGTGGCAATTAGTCATTTGCCTATAAATTTCTCATCTGTAACAAAAAAGAAATGATGAATCATAAAATAAATACCACAATCAAAGACAGAAGTTCTTCAAGCTAATTCTAGTAACTTAATTGAAATGAAGCATGCAAAAGCAGACCCAGGGATAGGTTAGTTTTGTATACTGCTGTAATTATGTAAGGTTTCTCAGCAAGAATCCTTCACAGTGATACAAATCTATGTGCAAGTTCTATGCACTGTCTTCTGACTCATTGGAACTCCTGATGTTTCCACATTGCTATAGTTAAACAACACATCTGTTGAACAAAATGCAAGCTAAGATATAGATGTAGATCTTTGGAGAACCAGGAGAACTAAAGAATCAAAGGGAGACAAAGAAGACATCATTCCTACTTCATCTGTTCCTCTTCACTCACCTATTTTCACCTAATTAAATGATTTTTGTTTTTATTTTTTTTCCAGTTTTATTGAGACATAACTGACATATAGCACTGTTAAAGTTTAAGGTATACAGCATGATGATCTGACTTACAGACATCATGAAGTGATTACCACAATAAATTTAGTGAACATCCATCAGCTCATATAGATACAAAATAAAAGAAAAAATATTTGTCCTTGTGATAAGAACTCTTAGGGTTTATTCCCATAAGACTTTCATATATAATATGGTGTGGTGTTAATGTTATTTATTGCATTATAACTGGAAGTCTATATCTTTTGACCATCTTCATCCAGTCCCTCTCTCTCCTCATCCCCACTTCTGATAACCACAAATATGATCTCTTTTTCTATGAGCTTCTTTATTTGCTTGTTTGATTTTTAAGTATAATTGACCTACAACACTATGATATTTCCTGGTGTATGGAACTCAAAAGCCTCTTGATGAAAGTGAAAGTGGAGAGTGAAAAGTTGGCTTAAAGCTCAACTTTCAGAAAACGAAGATCATGGCATCCAGTCCCACCACTTCATGGGAAATAGATGAGGAAACAGTGGAAACAGTGTCAGACTTTATTTTTCTGGGCTCCAAAATCACTGCAGATGGTGACTGCAGCCATGAAATTAAAAGACGCTTACTTCTTGGAAGGAAAGTTATGACCAACCTAGATAGCATATTCAAAAGCAGAGACATTACTTTGCCAACAAAGGTCTGTCTAGTCAAGGCTATGGTTTTTCCAGTGGTCATGTATGGATGTGAGAGTTGGACTGTGAAGAAGGCTGAGTGCCAAAGAATTGATGCTTTTGAACTGTGGTGTTGGAGAAGACTCTTGAGAGTCCCTTGGACTGCAAGGAGATCCACCAGTCCATTCTGAAGATCAGCCCTGGGATTTCTTTGGAAGGAATGATGCTAAAGCTGAAACTCCAGTACTTTGGCCACCTCATGCGAAGAGTTGATTCATTGGAAAAGACCCTAATGCTGGGAGGGATTGGGGGCAGGATGAGAAGGGGACGACAGAGGATGAGATGGTTGGATGGCATCACTGACTCGATGAACGTGAGTCTGAGTGAACTCCGGGAGTTGGTGATGGACAGGGAGGCCTGGCGTGCTGCGATTCATGGGGTCGCAAAGAGTCGGACACGACTGAGCCACTGATCTGATCTGATCTGATAACACCGTGATTCAATATTTCTATATAGCTAAAAAGGATTGCAGTGATAAGTTTAGTTACCATCTGTACCATTCAAAGATGTTACAAATTATTGACTCTGTTCCCCATGCTATACATTTCACCCCTATGACTCAGTTGTTTTGTAACTGGGAGTTTGTACCTCTCATTCTCCCCCACTATTTCATTAGTCCCCTCACCTTCACCCTTCTGCAAGCACTTATTTGTTCTCTGTTTTAGTGGATGTTTTGTCTGAGAAGAGCTTTTTATGAACAAGACATAATTTTTATAAGGAGATTTGGTGAAGCTAAGTTTTATGTACACACACACACACACACATCTATAAACATAGACCTAAATAAAGTAAAATTGCCTAATTTACTCTATGAGAGATGCTTTAAAATGACTTAAGATTGTCTTTCTTTTATCCTTGACACATGTATATTCATGAACATTTAGCTATAATGTTAAAAATGTATCTTCACTTCTTGCTACATTTGACTATTAAAAAATAATCCATGTCTTCATTGTTATGTATGCATCTGTGCTTCCTATGTTTATTTTACTTGATCTTTCCATCTTAGGATGGCACATTCTTTAAAACAGCTTATAGGAAGGATTTAGCTTAGGTTAGAAGATAGGTATGAGGAAGCACTAAAAATCTGGCAGAAAGCCAACAGGCTGGACAGAAATGTTTAATCTTGCTTTATCCTTGACAAACTCTGAAACTGAAGCATGTGGAAATCCTACTAACTACATGACCAAAATTTTCTTATGTAACCTCTTAGCTCTTATAGTAAAAAAAAAAAAAAAAAGCTACCTTTTTTCCCTGGAAGTGGGGTATCTTTGGTGTTTATATTTTAAAACAACCATCCTAAGCAAAGACTTTATTTTTATAAAATAGTATACTATACTATGGCCACATATTTTGTAGAATGTGATTTAATTTGCTGTTCTTGAAACCCCAAAATGGCCAGGTATATTTTTGTAAACTAATGAAAGAACTGGCTTAATGAAAGATCTCATTTGAGACATTAAAAAAAAAAAAACACTCTAGAAATATATCTAAAGGAAATAGCAAAAGTTTATCTAATATTTGGCAAAAAGAAAAATAAAATTCCTTAATTCTATCTTACTATTTTTTTTAAAAAATTCACGAGTTTTATCAGTTTTCTGAAAATGCTTTCCATGCCTGTCTTACAATATATCTCAATTAGTGTGCCTAGTTGGAGCTTTTTTTTTTTTTTTTTTTGAGTCAGTTTATTAACTATTACTCCTTATCGCAATCATTCACTTCTACTTCTTACCTATGCACACAAACACTCCAATCCATACTACTATTGCTACCCAGTTCATCCATCTCTAATTAATCAAATGTTACCATCTAAGTTTTCTATTACAATAATGCTGGCTAATGAACAACTTTAAAACTTAATGGTTTAAATATTACTTTTTATTATCACTCATGAGTCTGAGCAAAAATGGGAGATCTTTCTAGCCTGCATCTGGCTGGGCTGTTCTTGCTTGAACTTACTTGTACGTCTGCTGACTGTGGGCAAATGAATAGCCAGCTGGGGAGTTCCTGTCAAGAATGATCTACCTGTTGGTGGATTTCCTTCACATAGTTTCTCATCCTCTTGCAAATTATAACAGACTTTTTCAAATGATGATGAAAAGAGAGGGAGACATAGATAGAGGAAGAGAGATAGAGAGAGACAGAGGGAGAGAAAGTATCAGTTCAATTCAATTCAGTTGCTCAGTTGTGTTTGACTCTTTGTGACCCCATGAACCAAAGCACGCCAGGCCTTCCCGTCCATCACCAACTCCTGGAGTTCACCCAAACACATGTCCATCGAGTTGGTGATGCCATCCAACCATCTCATCCTCTGTCGTCCCCTTCTCCTCCTGCCCTCAATCTTTCCCAGCATCAGGGTCTTTTCAAATGAGTCAGCTCTTCACATCAGGTGGCCAAAGTATTGGAATTTCAGCTTTAGCATCAGTCCTTCCAATGAACACTGAGGACTGATCTCCTTTAGGATGGACTGGTTGGATCTCCTTGCAGTCCAAGGGACTGTCAAGAGTCTTCTCCAACACCACAGTTCAAAAGCATCAGTTCTGTGCTCAGCTTTCTTCACAGTCCAACTCTCACATCCATACTGGAAAAACCACATCCACTGGAAAAACCATAACCTTAACTAGATGGAACTTTGTTGGTAAACTAATGTCTCTGCTGTTTAATATGCTGTCTAGGTTGGTCATAACTTTCCTTCTTAGGAGTAAGCGTCTTTTAATTTCATGGCTGCAGTCACCATCTGCAGTGATTTTTGGGCCCAGAAAAATAAAGTCAGCCACTGTTTCCACTGTTTACCCATCTATTTGCCATGAGGTGATTGGACTGGAAAGAAGGTATACACAACCATTAATTTTAGGCCAGTGTCAAAACTGCTGTGGTGTAAATTAGGCCACATCTGTTTGGTCAAAGTAAGTCAACAGACCATCAGACTCACTGGAAAAAGAAATTAGTCTCGACCCCCTAATGAGAGGGGCTGCAAAGTCACATGACAAAGTAAATGGATATGGGGGGGTATAAAAGACCCTGAAGATTTCCTTATTCTAGTACACTCACTGTCAGCCTCCTGCTTAAAATCTTTGAATGGCTATTTCATATCTCATCAAATGTAAACTTTGCTCCCAAGATTTCAAATCCAATGACTTCCATCTAGTTTAACCTTCATTTTTCATCTAACTTAACCTCCTTTTTCATTTGTCCTCAACATGCTTCCTCTACCTGAGCCAGATCTACTCACTCTTACATGAATATGTCTACATTTTTAATCATTTATACTTTTGTGCTCTCACCTATATCTCCTACCTTTATGCCTTTTTCCATCTTTTGTACCTAACCAAACTCTATTTTTATTCAGCTTTAGTTTTACTAAGCTTTTATTTTTATTAGTCTCAGATGCTTCCTGAGTACTCTAGTGCACACAGCTGTTCTTAATTTCTAAACTCCTATAGTACAAACATATGTTCCACACCATTTCAGCTCTTGGATGTGTAATTCTTCATATCATATACTTCTGTTTAATGAGTGGTGGTTTGGTCTCCCCAATGAGAGTATAAAGTATGAATTCCCTAGAATCTAAACATTAGTTCTAATCATATAGGTTTGTTATGGGTTGAATTATGTCCTCCAAAAATTCACCCACTGGACTCTTAACCACCATCCATCACAATATAATCTTATTGGAAGAGAAGATCTTTACAGAGGTAATCAATTTAATATGACGTTATTAGGGAAGGTCCTAATCTAATAGCATGGATGTCCTTATGAAAAAGAGAAATTTGAACACAGAGACAAATATAGAGGGAAGAAAATGTGAGGAGACAAAGGGAAAAGACAGCTGTCTACAAGCCAAGGAGAGAAGCTTGGAATAGATCTTTTCCTCAGAGCTATCAGAAAGAGCCAGTCTTGACTTTCATCTTCCCTCTTCCAGAATTGTGAGATAATAATTTCCTGCTATTTCAACCATTCAGTCTGTGACACTCAGAATAGTCTTAGCAAACTAGTATTAAATATTAAATAAATATTTGTTTCTGTTTGAGTAATTGAATAGATGAAAGGCTCATAAGCATAAACTACCAAGTCTATGTTCTTAGATGAGAGAAATTTGGGCTGAATTGCTAGAAACTTAAAATTTCTGGATCAAACACTAACAATATATAAAACAAGCTTCTAGCTGCCAATATTAAACTACTGATGAATAAATTAATTAATTTTCTACCTTACACTTTAGATATGAGAGGAAGAAGCACAATGGATGGAAACAGAAGAGATGACCAAGTACTGCACACAGGGAGCGAAGTGAGCTATTTTGCTCAGTGCAGGTATAAAATAGTGGTTGGCAAACAGGGGATAAATATTAATGAACTGTATGAAATTAAACAGCAAATATGTAACAGGAGGAGAAACTGGTAACCCATTCCAGTATTCTCACCTGAAAAATTCCATGGACAGAGGAGCCTGGTAGGTTACTGTCCTCAGGGCCAGGAAGAGTCAGACATGACTGAGCGATGAAGTAAGCACACGTACAAGTGTAACCAATTCAGCTGAGAAATGCCTTATTTATCTGTCCTTCTAGGTATACAGCAGCGAATAAGACAGACATTCATACCCTCATCACCTTTGAAACTTTAAAGGTAGATATATTTTTTAAATGAAAATTTGATACTAACAATAATAATAACAACAGTAAGCAAGTAATTTTGGTGATGGGCAAAATACAGGAAACTGAGGCTATCTATGGCAGGGGTTCTAACCTTGATGAGGAAGCCAGTTAGATTTTTGTGAGTTAATAACCTTCAGTATGAGACTGAAAATATGTATAGAAACTGTCTTCCTCAATAACAGGGAAAGAGACAAAGTATGTTAAGGATATCATTATGATAATGATTATATGATGAATCTGATTCAACAAAAAAAATATTGAAAGACAAAAGCACTGAGTATTTTTCTTATAGAATGTGTTCAAAATTAACTTTTCTTCTTTCTTTGACTCCATCAAACCGTTTTCTGGTGTAGTTCAGAAACTTTCTGTGAAACAAGCTGCAGCTCAGCCCCCTCAGGCTACTGCCCAACTGGGCCTGACACATTAGAAACAAGGAATAAAATAGCAAGAAATGCCTCAGAGACTCACTGAAACTTCTGCAGAGTAGATGAACACAGGTCTGACCAGCAGAACTGAAAACCCAAAGCAGTACTTCAGCGATAAAACTATACCAGAAATAGACACAATCATCAAGAGAACAATTTAAAGCACCTGCTGATGATTCCATCTCACAGCCCAAGTTAGGCAGAGAAAATTCAATATTGTCCAATGAAGTAAATAAAGTATTGAGGAAAATAAAATCCTAGTGCCTAAGATAACAATAGTATTGATGTCTGCAGATTCTGCATGACAGATGCACTCTGTTGCCACTGCAGAAGTGGCTGCAGAGCTATATACCAGCTTGTGGCATCATGAACTATTCAATTTAGACAGATCCATCCCCAAGACAGAGTGAGCTGGGCAGTTATCCTGTGTTCTGTTCTTTGGGGGAGCTCTGCTCTGTTGCCAGCAGTCAGCTGGGCAGCGATTCTATGAACCAGAGGGAGCTGTTTGCCAGATGGAGCTGGAAAAAGACATGAGACATGATTCCACCATAAGCAGGCCTTAAATTGGCCTGATCTCCAAAGACATCTAGGAGATGTCAATAAGAGCCACCTGTAGAACTGTTTGTACAATAACTCCTGGGAAAAATCATTAAAGAGATTATAGACGAGATCCTATATTGGGAACCAAAGAACCAAATCTGGCTCTCATACCTATGTTGTTTGGTCTGAATACTGCTGGCTTGCACACAACATTTTAAAATCTTTTTAAATTAGTTGTTAATCTTTAAAAACTCAAATTTATGGTTTCTCTCAAAAATATGGAGGATCTAACATAATGTGAATATTTATCCACTGCACCTTTTGGATGGGAACATATGCTTCTCTAATTTGATGCACACCTCAGCACTCGTCCATTCTTTTGCTTTTAATTCATTTGCTTCATTTTTTTTTTTACATGGGTGGGTCCATCTAGGCATTTTTTACATGGGTTGGTCCATCTAGGCATTTCATTCCTAAATCCAGGACTAATGAGACAAAGAAGGATAGAGATTAGAAGATATTGATCAGAGACAGAATTCATTGTCTAGAAAAAAGCAAAGGCCTAAATGAGTTATATTAATAAATCCAGAGGAAATTGGGAAGATGAGCCAAATATCAAAAAAAGGGATTCAGATCTCAAGAGAGGTAATAGACAAAGCAAGGAAATAAAACAGGCTATATTATGGGATGGTTTACAGTCTTTTAATCACAAGAGTGAAGACAGCCAAAAATCAAAGTATTGATAAAATTCTCTGTATTAATTTGCTCTGGTTGCCAAAGCAAAATACCATAGATTTTGTAGCTTAAATAACTGAAATTTATTTTTTCATATTTCTGGAGGCAGGATGCCACCAGGGTTGGTTTCTTGTGCAGGATCTCTTTCTGCCCTGCTAACTTCTTGCTGTGTCCTCACATGTTGGAGAAAGAGAGAAAGCTTTCTGTGTCTCTCATTATGAGGGCCCCACTTTCATGTGTAAATCTTCCTTATTTACATCCCAAAGGGCCCATCTCTAGATGCACATGGAAGATTAAAATCTCAACATACAAATTTAGAGTAGGAGAGCAAACAGTCAGTCCATAATAGTTTCCTTCAAAGTTACCCTGTATAAAGCTATCCTCTCCTGCTTGACCCCACATGGTAATGGCATCAAAATGAAAACTGTAGTAGTCAGAGTTCTCTAAAAAAAAAAAAAAAGTAGAACCAGTAGGAGGAGAACCAGGAGAACTGATAGTGTGAGTTCTTACTCAAGTCCAGAAGTTTAAGAAACAGGAGTTCAGATGCAAGCCCTAGCCTGAGACCAGGAGAAGACTGGTGCTTCAGCTCATGCAAAGCAAAAGTCAGGCAAAAATAAGTTCTTTTTCTCTGCTTTTATGTTCTATTCAGGACCGCAACAAATTATTAAATGATGCCCACCCACACTGGAGGGGACAATCTGCTTTACTCAGTCTACTGATAATTCAAACATTAATCTCTTCCAGAAACACCCTCACAGACACACATAGAAATAACTGCTTAACCAGATATCTGGGCACCTGGAATCTGGTTTTGTGATGGTTAAGATGACACACCATATTAACCATCACAAAAAACATACCTCACAAATGAAGTGACTGGTAAGTTGAGACTAAACTATTCCTGGTTTAGTTAGCTCTACAATAAATGCTTAAGAAAAATTGAGGAAGATTTTATACTAGAGACAAAAATAACATCATGAAGGAGAAAATATGACTTAGTGCATAAGGGGTAACCTGCATGTCTGTATCTCAAAAGGTTGTTCCTCCTTCAGATTCAGACAAAGTCAGTATACCTTTTTTTTTTTTTTTTGAAATCACTGTTGTTTATAAAGTAACCTCAGAAATTTCGAACTCAAGACTGAAAGCAGATAGACACTCTATGGGTTCCTGTAAGAATTTGGATCAATGTAGATACAATTGCTTAGATTAATCTCTCTATCCTGAACATCTTGAGAATAAGAGAGAACAGACCACAGCATGGTTTATAAACTGAACTTCCCTATAATCTAAGAAAGCAAGCTCCATTGCTGGCACTGAGCAGCAGATACATTACTTTGCCAACAAAGGTCCATTTAATTAAAGCTATGGTTTTTCCAATAGTCACATATGGATGTGAGAGTTGAACAATAAAGCTGAGAGCTGAAGAATTGCTGCTTTTGAACTGTGGTATTGGAGAAGACTCTTGAGAGATCTTTGGACTGCAAGGTGATCCAACCAGTCAATTCTAAAGGAAATCAACCCAGAATATTCATTGGAAGGACTGATGCTGAAGCTGAAACTCCAATACTTTGGCTACCTGATGCAAAGAACTGACTCATTGGAAAAGACCCTGATGCTGGGAAAGATTGAAGGCAGGAGGAGAAGGGTTGACAGAGGATGAGATGGTTGGATAGTATCACTGACTCGATGGACATGAGTTTTAGCAAGCTCTGGGAGTTGGTGATTGACAGGGAAGCCTGTTGTGCTGCTGTCCATGGGGTCACAAAAAGTCGTAGATGACTGAGCAACTGAACTGAACTAAGCACTATGCACCTAGACTGGAACTGTGCTCTGTATGACCACCTGTGCATAGGATATGCCTATATTTTTATTTTATTTTACTTTTTTCCTATGTATTTCATTTAAATTTACTGAGGAAATTAAATAGCAAAATTATCTAAAATGCCTCTTAGAGTATGGAGTGGTTTGTGCTGCTGGTAAGGTGAAGTAGATTCACTTTCTTCTACTCCTCTCAGTAAGCACAAATGAAAAACTCTGTACATTTTATATAAAACAAATATAAGGCGATTGTGAAAGGTCAAAAGAAGACAGCAGATCATCTAGGGGGTGTTGGGAGCTGCATTAGGCATTACTGACAAAATGGAGGCACAGCCCCAATCCCCTCTCCTCATCTTGCAGGCATGGCCCCAGGATGAAGGAGTTAGGCCTTGTGATTCTGACTTGTTCTTCCCTTTCTTCAGTTGAGTTGGCTGGAAAGAATGTTAAGGTCTTGAGAGAAGCATGAGAAAGCACAAACCCTTCTACAGTTGTGCCCAGAAAATAATCTATAAAATAACCATTGACATTTGTTCAAGGATCTTTACAAAGAATGTCCCAGGATGAGCAAGTAGGCCGCAGCTTGAGGCCATGGGAAGGATTGTTATCTGAGACCTGTTTGTGAGGGAAATATTTATGGCAAAAGATTGCTGAGTTTAGGGTTTAGGAATAATTAAGAATAGCTAAAAGCCTTTTAGGAGATAGTGATCTTAAGATGCTAGGGGCAAACAGGATTTAGAAAGATAAGAAATAAACTGAGGAATGTAGCATGAGTTACAATATAATCACAAGTTAAGTACAATAAATCTGGGTAGGGAAAACTAAAAACGTCAAACCTCTGACTAATGCTTTAGTCAAAGTATAAAAGAGAACCTGAAGCTTGAAATAAACATGTAGTTCCGTTCTATGAGTCAGAGACTACATCATCATCGTCTGCCGACAGTGCTCACCCCTTCAGGCTGATTCCCTGGCTGCTGGAGCTGGACTCCAGCAGGGGGGACATCTTATTACAGATTATCAGGACCCTCCTGGGGCTTCTCTGGTGTCTCAGCAGAAAAGAAGCTGCCTGCAAAGCAGGAGACACAGAAGACACAGGTTGGATCCCTGGGTCAGGAAGATGCCCTAGAGGAAGGCATGGTAACCCACTCCAGTATTCTTGGCTGGAGAATCTCAAGGATAGAGGAGGCTGGTGGGCTACAGTCCATGGGGTCACAGAATCAGACATGACTGAAGTGACTAAACACTAGTGCAGCATTCCCTCCCTTGAATCTCTACTGATACCACAAAGCAGTGGTCTCATTACTAGTGAAAGTGAAGCCTTAATTGCTCAGCCCTGTCCGACTCTTTGTGACCCCATGGACTGTAGCCTGTCAAGCGACTCTGTCCATGGAATTCTCTAGGTAAGAAACTAGAGTGGGTTGCAATTTCCTTCTCCAGGGGATCTTCCCAATCCAGGGATTGAACCTGAGTCTCCTGCACTGAAGGCAGATTCTTTATTGTTTGAGCCATCAGGGAAGCCACAAACGCTTATTACTGGTGGTCAATGGTGCAAAGCTTCATTTTCAGCTAGGCCACCTTTGATAACACCCCAGGAGAAAGAGATGGATGACTCCTTATTGTCAATTGGAAATGGAAATTCAGGCTTCCTGTGGGTTTCCATTAGCAACACAGAGGAAGCATGGTGTTGGTGAAGGGAAGGGTTAATTACCAAACAGTAGAGACAAATGTTCCAGCTTCTTACTTGGCATTCTCTGACACCACTCCAGTAGGAACACTGGAGAGCCTTGTTACAATCTAATAAGGGTAATAGTTTGTGTTCCTTCCTTGGATTTTCCTGGTATCAGTGAACACAGTCACAAGATTTGAGTTGCATAAAAGCAGCTATTATCTCAAAGTTTTCTAATTTACTGGACTTCTCCTTTCATGATTTTTTTGGGTAAGGTAAGCCGGATTTGTTTGGGTGGGGGAGTTAAATCTATGTTTGCTGAATTTCAACTTCAGCTTCAAGTCTGGTATACATGAGGTTAAAAGAAAACCCAGGTGCACTGGGTTGAATATTACCCCATAAAATCCATTTCAGTGAAGAACCTCAGAATACACCACTATTCGGTGATAGTATCTTTATAGAAGTGGTTTGCCATTCCCTTCTCCAGCAAACCATATTCTGTCAGATCTTTCCACCATGACCCACCCATCTTTGGTTGCCCCACTGGCATGGCTTAGTTTCATTGAGTTAGACAAGGCTGTGGTCCTAGTGTGATTAGATTGACTAGTTTTCTGTGAGTATGGTTTCAGTGTGTCTGCCCTCTGATGCCCTCTTGCAACACCTACCGTCTTACTTGGATTTCTCTTACCTTGGGCGTGGGGTATCCCTTCACGGCTGCTCCAGCAAAGTGCAGCCAATGCTCCTTACCTTGGACAAGGGGTATCTCCGCACCACCACCCTTCCTGACCTTCAATGTGAAATAGCTCCTCTAGGCCCTCCTGTGCCCACGCAGCCACAGCGTGGGGTTGGTCCTCCTGGCTATGGCCCCTGGCCTCGGGCTTAGCGGGGGTGGGGTAGCTCCTCCCACCTGCCGGAGAAGGGAATGGCAAACCACTTCAGTATTCTTGCCTTGAGAACCCCATGAACAGTATGAAAAGGCAAAATGATAGGATACTGAAAGAGAAACTCCCCAGGTCAGTAGGTGCCCAATATGCTACTGGAGATCAGTGGAGAAATAACTCCAGACAGAATGAAGGGATGGAGCCAAAGCAAAAAGACTACCCAGCTGTGGATGTGACTGGTGATAGAAGCAAGGACCGATGCTTTAAAGAGCAATATTGCATAGGAACCTGGAATGTCAGGTCCATCAATCAAGGCAAACTGGAAGTGGTCAAACAAGAGATGGCAAGAGTGAATGCCGACATTCTAGGAATCAGCGAACTGAAATGGACTGGAATGGGTAAATTTAACTCAGATGATCATTATATCTACTACTGTGGGCAGGAATCCCTCAGAAGAAATGGAGTAGTCATCATGGTCAACAAAAGAGTCTGGAATGCAGTACTTGGATGCAATCTCAAAAACGACAGAATGATCTCTGTTTCCAAGGCAAACCATTCAATATCACAGTAATCCAAGTCTATGCCCCAACCAGTAACACTGGAGAAGCTGAAGTTGAATGGTTCTATGAAGTCCTACAAGACCTTTTAGAACTAACACCCCCAAAAGATGCCCTTTTCATTATAGGGGACTGGAATGCAAAAGTAGGAAGTCAAGAAACACCTGGAATAAAGGCAAATTTGGCCTTGGAATACAGAATGAAGCAGGGCAAAGACTAATAGAGTTTTGCCAAGAAAATGCACTGGTCATAACAAACACCCTCTACCAACAACACAAGAGAAAACTCTATACATGGACATCACCAGATGGTCAACACCAAAATCAGATTGATTATATTCTTTGCAGCCAAAGATGGAGAAGCTCTATACAGTCAGCAAAAACAAGACCGGGAGCTGACTGTGGCTCAGACCATGAACCCCTTATTGCCAAATTCAGACTGAAATTGAAGAAAGTAGGGAAAACCACTAGACCATTCAGGTATGACCTAGATCAAATCCCTTATGATTATACAGTGGAAGTGAGAAATAGATTTAAGGGCCTAGATCTGATAGATAGAGTGCCTGATGAGCTATGGAATGGAGTTCGTGACATTGTACAGGAGACAGGGATCAAGACCATCCCCATGGAAAAGAAATGCAAAAAAGCAAAATGGCTGTCTGGGGAGGCCTTACAAATAGCTGTGAAAAGAAGAGAAGCAAAAAGCAAAGGAGAAAAGGAAAGATAAACATCTGAATGCAGAGTTCCAAAGAATAGCAAGAAGAGATAAGAAAGCCTTCCTCAGTGAACAATACAAAGAAATAGAGGAAAACAACAGAATGGGAAAGACTAGAGATCTCTTCAAGAAAATCAGAGATACCAAAGGAACATTTCATGCAAAGATGGGCTCGATCAAGGACAGAAATGGTGTGGACCTAACAAAGCAGAATATATTAAGAAGAGATGGCAAGAATACACAGAAGAACTGTACAAAAAAGATCTTCATGACCCAGATGATCACGATGGTGTGATCACTGACCTAGAGCCAGACATCCTGGAATGTGAACTCATGTGGGCCTTAGAAAGCATCACTATGAACAAAGCTAGTGGAGGTGATAGAATTCCAGTTGAGCTATTCCAAATCCTGAAAGATGAAGCTGTGAAAGTGCTGCACTCAATATGCCAGCAAATTTGGAAAACACAGCAGTGGCCACAGGACTGGAAAAGGTCAGTTTTCATTCCAATCCCAAAGAAAGGCAATGCCAAAGAATGCTCAAACTACCACACAATTGCACTCATCTCACATGCTAGTAAAGTAATGCTCAAAATTCTTCAAGCCAGGCTTCAGCAATATGTGAACCGTGAACTTCCTGACATTCAAGCTGGTTTTAGAAAAGGCAGAGGAACCAGAGATCAAATTGCCAACATCCGCTGGATCATGGAAAAAGCAAGAGAGTTCCAGAAAAACATCTATTTCTGCTTTATTGACTATGCCAAAGCCTTTGACTATGTGGATCACAATAAACTGTGGAAAATTCTGAAAGAGATGGGAATACCAGACCACCTGACCTGCCTCTTGAGAAACCTGTATGCAGGTCAGGAAGCAACAGTTAGAACTGGACATGGAACAACAGACTGGTTCCAAATAGGAAAAGGAGTACGTCAAGGCTGTATATTGTCACCCTGTTTATTTAACTTCTATGCAGAGTACATCATGAGAAACGCTGTACTGGAAGAAACACAAGCTGGAATCAAGATTCCCGGGGGAAATATCAATAACCTCAGATATACAGATGACACCACCCTTATGGCAGAAAGTGAAGAGGAACTCAAAAGCCTCTTGATGAAAGTGAAAGTGGAGAGTGAAAAAGTTGGCTTAAAGCTCAACATTCAGAAAACTAAGATCATGGCATCCAGTCCCATCACTTCATGGAAAATAGATGGGGAAACTGTGGAAAAATTGTTAGACTTTATTTTGGGGGGCTCCAGAATCACTGCAGATGGTGACTGCAGCCATGAAATTAAAAGACGCTTACTCCTTGGAAGGAAAGTTATGACCAACCTAGATAGCATATTCAAAAGCAGAGACATTACTTTGCCAACAAAGGTCTGTCTAGTCAAGGCTATGATTTTTCCTGTGGTCATGTGTGGATGTGAGAGTTGGACTGTGAAGAAGGCTGAGCGCCAAAGAATTGATGCTTTTGAACTGTGGTATTGGAGAAGACTCTTGAGAGTCCCTTGGACTGCAAGGAGATCCAACCAGTCCATTCTGAAGGAGATCAGCCCTGGGATTTCTTTGGAAGGAATGTTGCTGAAACTAAAACTCCAGTACTTTGGCCACCTCATGCGAAGAGTTGACTCATTGGAAAAGACTCTGATGCTGGGAGGGATTGGGGGCAAGAGGAGAAGGGGATGACAGAGGATAAGATGGCTGGATGGCATCACTGACTCGATGGACATGTGTCTGAGTGAACTCCGGGAGCTGGTGATGGACAGGGAGGCCTGGGGTGCTGCGATTCATGGGGTCGCAAAGAGTCGGACATGGTGACTGATCTGATCTGATCTGTCTTTATAGTTGTAATCAAGTTAAGATGAGCTCATACCAGATTAAGGTGGACTTTAATCCAATATGACTATTGTACTATAAGAAGAGGAGAATACACATGGATACAGGGAGACACAGATTGGAAAAGAAGAAATACAACTGTCCCTCTTGACATAAGATGATATTCTGCATAGAGATTCCAAAAGAATCTCTAAAAGTAGAGCAAATAAATGAGTTCATTGAAGTTGAAGGACACAGATTAATATACAGAAATCAATTTCATTCCTGCATACTAGCAATGAACTCATGGACAATGGAATTAAAAATACAATACCACTTAACTTCCCTGGTGGCTCAGATGGTAAAGCATCTGTCTACAATGTGGGAGACCTGGGTTCGATCCCTGGGTTGGGAAGATCCCCTGGAGAAGGAAATGGCAATCCACTCCAGGACTATTGCCTGGAAAATCCCATGGACAGAGGAGTTGGTAGGCTACAGTCCATGGAGTTGCAAAGAGTTGGACACGACTGAGTGACTTCATTTCACTTCACTTCACTTCACTTCCTTCACCCCTTAACATTTTTAAAAACGCAATACTTACATGTATATTTCTAACAAAATATGTATAGGCTTTGTAAGCCCAAACTACACAACACTGGTGAAAGAAATCAAATGAGAACCATACTCTGTTTATGGATTAAAGCATCAATATAGCAATATTGCCAAACTTCCTCAAGTTGATGTATATAGGTTTAATTCATTCCTAACATAATACAAGCAAGACATGTTACAGTTATGTACAAGATAATTCTAAAATTTATATTGAAAATCAAGGCAACTAAAATAATTAAAACAATTTTCAAAAAGAAGAATAAAGTGGGAGATTTGATCTACATGGTTGTAAGACCTATTATGTAGCTACAGTAATCAATACTCTATGGTATTGCCAGAAGAATAGTTAAATAAATCAATGGAAAAGAATAGATAATCTAGAAATAGACACAAATATGTCCACCTGATTTTCAAAACAAGTGTGAAAGTAATTCAGTGGAGGACAGATAGCCTTTTCAACACACAATGACAAAGCAACTGGATATTCATAGGCAAAAAAAAAAAAAATCTTATATAAAAATAACCCAACATGGACATGAAATAAAATTTAAAATAAAATAAATTTTGTGAAAAAAAAAGAAAAAAGAAAATCTTTGAGACCCAGGGCTAAGGAGTGCTTAGACATGACACCAAAAGAAGCATGATTCATAAAAAAGGAAAGAATTGAACTATCTAACTTCATAAAAATTATATACAGTTGTTCTGTGAAAGATACCATTAAGGGGATGAAAAGACAAATCACTGAGTGGGAGAAAAAATTACAAGTCATACATTCAACAATGGACTTGTATTTAGAATACATGAAGTACTCTCAAAACTCAATGGTAATAAATGGCCTAATTAGATAAAACAAACAATCCAATTAGAAAATCGGATAAAGAAAGGAAGAGACAACTCACCAGAGAGGATATACAGTGGGAAATATGCATTGGAAAATATATTCAACCAGCATTAGCCATTTGTGACATGCAAATTAAAACCACAATGAGATAGCCCTTATACATGTATCAGAATGGCAAAAAACCCAAAAGTGACACCAAATACTGTTAAGGATTCAGATAAACTGGGTGAGTCAAACATTGCTGAAAAAGGATATATAAGTTTTCACTATATGGTGTCTTTTAAAAAAATATGCAGTATAGTTGCTTGGGGTTTTCCTGGTGGCTCAGATGGTAGAGAATCCAGCTGCAATGCAGGAGACCTGGGTTCAATCCCTGGGTCAGGTTCTAATATTATGTTAGTTTCTGCTGTACAACAAAGTGAATCAACTATATGTATACATATATCCCCTTCCTCTGGAACCTCCCTTTCACTGCCCCCTCCACACACACACACACATATCCTACCCATCTAGGTCACCACAGAGCACTGAGTGAGCTCCCTGTTCTATAGAGCAGTTTCCCACTATCTATTTTACACATGTATACAGTGTATATATGCCAATACTACTCTCTCAGTTCATTCCGTCCTCTAGTTCCTCTGACCCACATATATTGTTTCTTACAACTGCATGTGGATTTACACCAGAAGGCTCAGTGGTAAAGAATCTGCCGGCCAATGCAGGAAACACCAGAGATGTAGACTGGATCCTGGGTTGGGAAGATCCCCTGGAGAAGGGAATGGCAACCCACTCTAGTATTCTTGCCTGGGAAATCCCATGGTCAGAGGAGCCTGGTAGGCTATGGTCTATAGGGTTGCAAGAGTCAGACATGACTAATCACACACTCTCTCAGAATAAACAGATTCAAATTTGAAACATGTTCTGTAAAATAGAATAATATAGAAGATTAAACACTTATAAACCCACATTCAGATTAAATATATATGATTTTTTTTATAAAATAGAGAAATAAAATACTATACTGTAAAATGCATATTCCCTTTTCCTATTCCTCACCCTTCCTAAGTTTGTAGTATATTCACCATATAGTGTCAAATAGTACCAAATATTCAGAGAAGGCAATGGCACCCCACTCCAGTACTCTTGGAAAATCCCATGGATGGAGGAGCCTGGTAGGCTGCAGTCCATGGGGTCGAGAAGAGTCGGACACGACTGAGTGACTTCACTTTCACTTTTCACTTTCATGCATTGGAGAAGGAAATGGCAACCCACTCCAGTGTTCTTGCCTGGAGAGTCCCAGGGGGAGCCTGGTGGGCTGCCGTCTATGGGGTCGCACAGAGTCGGACACGACTGAAGTGACTTAGCAGCAGCATTACCAAATATTTACCATATTTGTAAGTATACATTTATCTACAAATAAAGCTAACTACAAACCATATGTAACATTGTTTATTTGATCAAAATGAGAAGGTAAAACGTAAATACAATAAAATGCACTAGTTTTAACTATGAAGCTTGATGAGCAAATAAGCCTATGTAACCCCCAAACCGATGGAGATATGAAACCCAGGGACTTATCCAATGGTTGAGTGTTTAAGACTCCAAGCTCCCAATTCAAGGGGCCTGGGTTCAATCCCTGGTCAGGGAACTAGGTGCTGTATGCCACAACTAAGACCTGGCCCAATCACAAAAGAAAAAAAGATACGAAACACATCTACCACCCTCCAAATCCTTTCCTGCCATCTACAGTCTAATCCCTCCAACCTTGGCCCCACAAAAACATGTGTAATATTAAGTGTAATAAATATTTATTTGAATTTACCATACAATATATTAGTATATCAGTTTACTCTAAGAACTCACCTCCTCAATCTCTCTCTCCCTCTGCCCTTCCCATTTTCTAATTCAAAATGTCCACATACTTTTAAATTCCTACAGAGCTTACTGACACTGGAAGGAGAAACTTCCCTTTTCCTGAAGAAATTCGAATGAAAGCATTTTCATTAGAGGTGCAGGATATATTTATCTCTAGGAAAGTGGAAATAGCTCACAAATTGTGGTTCCAGGACAGAGAATTCTTTTGCCAGATTTTGTTTAAAGGACTGGATCTTGATGCCTGATATTAAAGTTTTTAGACAACATGTTACCAAGTTTAAGGTCAAAATATTCTAGTAATTGGAATAGATCTAGGAGAACCACTTAAATCATCTATCACTGAGGAATCTTTGCTCAGGCAGTTCTGGCAGTGGGAATGAAAGTGATGCAGGTAATATAGTTAGAGTGAAACATTTGATAATACCATGAGGAACTCGAAAATGGTAGAAAGAATGGAAGCCTCATCTTGCTCTCTCAATAACAGACAAAGTGACTGTTAATCTTTTGGGGAATATACACTGGAGGAAGATCCCCTATATTCCAACAACCAATTCCATAATTCAGACATTAGAAAATGATGATAAATATATTAGCAAAGAATGTACAAGCTTTAATGTAAAAGTCTTTGGTACATGATCTTGGTCCTGCTTACAATCCTCAGTTGAAACATTCGCTGTGATTAGGAAGACCAGGGGGATGGAAAGGAAACTAGGAAAACAAAATGACACCTCTACAAGTAGTTCTACTTTTCAAGATAAAATAAATCACTGGAAACAATTAGATCTCTATGGCTTCTGAATCAAAGGGAAGTAGATAACAAATATTTCCAATGTTAAGAGGGTCATTGCTGTTTATTTGCTTAGTTGTGTTCAGCTCTTTGCTATCCCATGGACTGTGGCACCCCAGGCTCCTCTGTCCATGGAGTTTTCCAGGCTAGAATACTGGAGTGGGTTTTTATTTCCTTCTCCAGGAGATCTTCCCAAGCCAGGAAGCAAAGTTTCATCTCCTGCCTTGGCAGGCAGATTCTTCACTCCTAAGCCACCAGGAAAACCCCTCCCATGATTACATTATTTTATGTAAAAATCCATCTTAGCAGATTGGTGAACAAGAGATTCTCCTGCTGAGTTCAAGAAGCAAACAGCCATTTGTAAACTGCCCAGTTAGAAGGCCACTTGACAGTAAACTGGCATGGCCTCTAGGACCTGAAGGTAGACTCCTGCAGGCAGCTGGTAAGAAGCTGGGGCCTTCAATCCTATCGTCACATACAAACAGATTCTTATAACAACTGAGAGAATTTGAAAATGGATTCTTCTCCAGGGATGTCTGCAGATGATAATGCAGTCTACTTGCCGTGTTAATTGCAGCACATGAGACCCGGAACAGAAGACCACGCTGAGCTGTACTTGGGCTTGGACCACTGAAATTGTGAGATAAAATTGTGTTGGTTTAACTTATTAAGTTTCTATTTGATCGTTATGCAACAGTGTTTCTAGGATGTGCCATAATTACTGAGGATTCAAAATTGTATCAGTCTAGAAAAAATTGAATTAAAGTAGTATTATAAAATGGAGAAGGCAATGGCAACCCACTCCAGTGCTCTTGCCTGGAAAATCCCATGGATGGAGGAGCCTGGAAGGCAGCAGTCCATGGGGTCGCTGAGGGTCGGACACGACTGAGCGACTTCACTTTAACTTTTCACTTTCATGCATTGGAGAAGGAAATGGCAACCCACTCCAGTGTTCTTGCCTGGAGAATCCCAGGGACGGGGGAGCCTGGTGGGCTGCTGTCTATGGGGTCGCACAGAGTCGGACACGACTGAAGCGATTTAGCAGTAGCAGCAGTATTATAAAATGGATTGTTTTAATCATTGTTTGCTTTTTTGGCATAAACTGACTAGTGAAGGATATTTTTCTAGACTCTAGAGATGGGTTAAAGTGGAGTCGGACCCTATATTCACATATCAATATAATCTGAAAAATAATTCTCAAGTAGTTCTTCCCCAATGCTAAATGTTTTCAAATTTCTTTTCATTAGAATTTTCATCATGATACCACATGATAGGTCTTGACATTGCCTTCTAATTTTCTAACAGAAGGATATTTTTTGCAGTGTTAGAATTGATGTTGATCATATTTTCTGTTTGAGAAATTACATATATTTAAATATATTAAGAAAAGATAATGAAGATATATCACATAACTGAGAAAATAATAGGATATAAAAATTCTGCAAAATGAGTGAAGAACAATTTTATTGAACTAGATTGTTTTCTGATAATGCTAATCTTTTATGAGTGAATATAGGTTTCTATCTATATGCTGATCATTCAATTACAACCAATGTGAAATGAAGGTTCCAGCCAGCCATATTTTACTTTATTTGAATATTTAACCATTTATACTAAATCCTGCTTGAGTATAAAATGTATGAATTTTCTGTTTGTTTAATGTGTAAATGTGATTTATGAGAAAAAAATATATATATTTGGTTATTCAGATGACCAAAATATATTTTTCATATATATTTGAAACTTGTCCAAATATTTGGTCTTTGTCCTGATTCACAGTTCTCCAAATACTTGGAACTTCCTAAGTGTTGAAAGCCTAAGTTGTCTTTTTTTTGTTCATGAGGTGAGTTTTGGAAATCACCTAAGAATGGGGGCTGGTATCAGTGGAACCAACCAGTTAATTCAGTTCAGTTCAGTTCAGTCGCTCAGTCGTGTGCGACTCTTTGCAACCCCATGAATCACAGCCTGCCAGGCCTCCCTGTCCATCACCAATTCCCGGAGTTCACTCAGACTCACGTCCATCGAGTCAGTGATGCCATCCAGCCATCTCATCCTCTGTCGTCGCCTTCTCCTCCTGCCCCCAATCCCTCCCAGCATCAGAGTCTTTTCCAATGAGTCAACTCTTTGCATGAGGTGGCCAAAGTACTGGAGTTTCAGCTTTTAGCATCATTCCTTGCAAAGAAATCCCGGGGCTGATCTCCTTCAGAATGGACTGGTTGGATCTCCTTGCAGTCCAAGGGATTCTCAAGAGTCTTCTCCAACACCACAGTTCAAAAGCATCAATTCTTCAGTGCTCAGCCTTCTTCACAGTCCAACTCTCACATCCATACATGACCACAGGAAAAACCATAGCCTTGACTAGACAGACCTTTGTTGGCAAAGTAAAGTCTCTGCTTTTGAATATGCTATCTAGGTTGGTCATAACTTTCCTTCCAAGGAGTAAGCGTCTTTTAATTTCATGGCTGCAGTCACCATCTGCAGTGATTTTGGAGCCCAGAAAAATAAAGTCTGACACTGTTTCCACTGTTTCCCCATTTATTTCCCATGAAGTGATGGGACTGGATGCCATGATCTTCGTTTTCTGAATGTTGAGCTTTAGGCCAACTTTTTGACTCTCCTCTTTCACTTTCATCAAGAGGCTTTTTAGTTCCTCTTCACTTTCTGCTAAAGGATGGTGTCATCTGTATATCTGAGGTTATTGATATTTCTCCTGGCAATCTTGATTCCAGCTTGTATTTCTTCCAGTCCAGCGTTTCTCATGATGTACTTTGCATGTAAGTTAAATGAGCAGGGTGACAATATACAGCCTTGACATACTCCTTTTCCTATTTGGAACCAGTCTGTTGTTCCATGTCCAGTTAATTAGAGGATTAGAACTTTCAGTCCTGGAACTTCCAGGGAGGGCACAGGGACTGGAGGTTGAAAAATTACCAATTGCCAATGATTCAATCAATCATGTCAATGTAATGCAGCCTTTGTAAAAACCCAGCATTGGGTTCAGAGAGCTTCCAGGTTGGTGCACAGCAGATGCTGGCAGAGCAGCAGGAAAGGGCATGAAAGTTCAGTACCTTTTTCCCACATTTATTGCCCTATACACCTTCCATCTGGCTGTTTCTGTGTTACATCCTTTCATAATAAAATGCAATCTGAATATTCATTGGAAGGACTGATGCTGAAACTGAAGCTTCAAGACTTTGGTCAACTGATGCAAACAGCCAATTCTTCGGAAAAGACCCTGATGCTAGGAAAGATTGAGGGCAGGAAGAAAAGAGGGAGGCAGAGGATGAGATGGTTGTATAGCATTACTAATTCAAAGGACTTGGGTGAACTCTGGGAAACAGTGAGAGACGGAGAGGCCTGGCATGCTGCAGTCCATGGGGTCACAAAGAGTCAGACATGACTTAGCACCTGAACAACAACAGTCTAGCAAATAAGCATATTTTCCTGAGTTCCATGAGTCATTTTAGAAAATTAATTGAACTCAAGGAGGGGGATACAGAAATCTTTGATTTATAGTTGCTGCTGCTGCTGCTAAGTCGCTTCAGTCATGTCCGACTCTGTGCGACCCCAGAGACAGCAGCCCACCAGGCTCCGCCGTCCCTGGGATTCTCCAGGAAAGACCACTGGAGTGGATTGCCATTTCTTTCTCCAATGCATGAAAGTGAAAAGTGAAAGTGAAGTCGCTCAGTCGTGTCCAACTCCTCACGACCCCATGGACTTCGGCCTACCAGGCTCCTCCATCCATGGGATTTTCCAGGCAAGAGTACTGGAGTGGGTTGCCATTGCCTTCTCCGTGATTTACAGCTAGTAGGTCAGAGATACCAGTAACAACTTGGACTTACTATTGGCATTCTGAGTTGACATGGGTTGGTGGAATCTCAAATTTGTAGTTAGGCTATCAGAACATAGGTAAAAACCTGGGTGTGTGTTGAGAGTGAGTGTCTGTCACATGAGACAGAACCCTCAATTTGTGGAGTATGATGGTATTTCCAGGTGAACAATATCAGAATTGAGTTGAATTATAAGACATCCAGGATGTCCCTGGTGGCTCAGATGGTAAAGTGTCTGTCTACAATGCAGGAGACCCAGGTTCGATCTGTGGGTCAGGAAGAGACCCTGGAGAAGGAAATGGCACCCCACTCCAGTACTATTGCCTGGGAAATCCCATGGATGGAGGAGCCTGGTAGGCTACAGTCCATGGGGTTGCAAAGAGTCGGACACAACTGAACAACTTCACTTCACTTTCATAAGATATCCAGTGGTGTCAAATCATTGCTTGTTGGAGGTGTGGGGAACCTCCCTCTGTCCCTTTCTTCTTACACTTTAGAATTGGAACCAGAAATCTAATTTAGAAAGCTATATCCAAGACCTGCTAAAAATATTGGGAAAATACCTAAAAGTTAAGTCTTACAGAATTGTAACATATAGGTGCTAAAGTTGATAAAGCTTTTATGAAGATTTGTTCTCTAAGAAGCAGGGCCATGTGCAGTGTAAGTTGCATAGAGGTTGTTTTATATAAACTTTCTGAGTGAACTTAAAATCATAATATATGACATTTTTGATGGTTCTTAACATTATTTTTTTCTGCTTTCTGACACTTTGATAGATTAGGAGTAATTAGTGTCTAAAAAGTTGAAATTTTATATATATATATATAATATACACAGGAATATTATAGTTAATAAAAATGCTAGTAACAAAGCAGTAAACAATGGTTCTAGTTAAGGAAAACAAAGAACGTAACATGGAAAATGCAAATGAATTAAATGAGTTCAGTTTAAATAGAAAAAGGCAGAGGAGAATTTTAAATAAAATATAAGAGTTTGCTAAGTATTAGGGCACTCTGTGACCCTGGGTTCTCCGGTTAGTAGGGAAGAACAATTTAAATGGTAGAAAAGGTAGAGCTTTTTCTTTCACTTTCAAGTGATTAGGTTCTTTTCTTATCTGAAAACCTTACCATCAGTTGAAGTACAGATGGGATGGTTTTCAAAAAGAGGAAAAGAGAATTGTAGATTTCAAAATCTTGAAGAAAAAATTTCAAAAATACTCTGTTTTATAGTATATAATCACTGGAATATTAAAATTATTGACCAAATTGTGGTTTGTAGTTGTTCATATGAAAGCAGAATAAAACAGGGCCTAGTGTGATTATAGAAAGTGAGAACTAGAGAGCCTCTTGATGAAAGTGAAAGAGGAGAGTGAAAAAGTTCGCTTAAAACTCAACATTCAGAAAACTAAGATCATGGCATTCAATCCCATTACTTCATGGCAAATAGATGGGGAAACAATGGAAACAGTGAGAGACTTTATTTTGGGGGGCTCCAAAATCGCTGCAGATAGTGACTACAGCCATGTCTTGCTCCTTGGAATAAAAGCTATAACCAGCCTAGACACCATATTAAAAAGTGACACATTACTCTGCCAACAAAGGTCCATCTAGTCAAAGCTATGGTTTTTCCAATAGTCATGTATGGTTGTGAGAGTTGGACTATAAAGAAAGCTGAGTGCTGAAGAATTGATGCTTTTGAACTGGGATGTTGGAGAAGACTCTTGAGAGTCCCTTGGGCTGCAAGGAGATCAAACCAGTCAATCCTAAAGGAAATCATTGTCCTGAATATTCATTCGAAGGACTGATGCTAAAGCTGAAACTCCAATACTTTGGCTACCTGATGCAAAGAACTGACTCATTGGTAAAGACCCTGATGCTGGGAAAGATTGAAGGAAGGAGGAGAAGGGGATGACAGAGGATAAGATGGTTGGATGACATCACTGACACAATGGACATGAGTTTGAGCGTGCTCTGGGAGTTGATGGACAGAGAAGCCTGGCATGTTGCAGTCCATGGGATCACAAAGAGTTGGACATGACTGAGCAGCTGAACTGAACTGAATGTAATTACTCAGATTTATCATTATTTCATGGCTTAAAAATAGTAAAAAAATTACCTTTATCCCTACTGAGATGACACAATTAGAGAAGGAAAAGTCTTCCACTTGAGTTTGAAAATACAATATATTGAATTCTGCATCATAGAAAGTAATAGGAAAGGATGGATGCAGGATAGTGAGGGAAAGGATCTGAAAATAGCAAGAGTAACCATGGTAAGTCAGCAAAATATGAGTCAGAAGCAAGAGGTGTTTCTAAATCTGAAGAGCAAGGCTTCAGCAGGCTGAGAGAAGACAACAACCAGATGGGACCAGAAGCGATGGTGTGGTTACTAGGGTCCATGAAGCAGTCCTTTTGGGTGTTCCATCCAGTCATTCACGTCTTCAAGTAAGGCATATTAGGGGATATTTCTTCCTGTCAGTAAGTGGTAGGCTGGTAGTGATGAAATTCCAATGACAAGCCTGAAGGCAGAAATGGCTCAAACCAAAAAATCCAAATGAGAATGATAAAATATGAAAAGAGAAAGGTGCATATTCTTGTATACAGTTGACATTTGCTGAGCAATTTTTTGTTCATTTTTCAGTTGTACACTCATGTCCAACTCTGCAACTCCATGGACTGAAGCACGCCAGGCTTCCCTGTCCTTCACTATTTCCTGGAGTTTGCTCAAACTCATGTCCATTGAGTCAGTGATGCCATCCAACCGTCTTGTCCTCTATCATCCCTTATCCTCCTGCCTTCAATCTTTCCCAGCATCAGGGTCTTTTCTAAAAAAGATGGCTCTTCACATCGGGTGGCCAAAGTATTGGAGTTTCAGCTTTAGCATTAGTCCTTCCAATGAATATTCAGGACTGATTTCATTTAGGATTCACTGATTGGATCTCCTTGCAGTCCAAGGGACCCTCAAGAGTCTTCTCCAATACTACAGTTCAAAAGCATCAATCCTTCAGCGCTCAGCTTTCTTTACAGTCCAACTCTCACATCCATACATAACTACTCAAAAAACCACAGCTTTGACTATACAGATCTTTGTTGGCAAAGTAATGTCTCTGCTTTTAAATACACTAAGTCGGTCATAGCTTTTTTTCCAAGGAGCAAGCGTCTTTTAATTTCATGGCTGCAGTTACCATCTGCAGTGATTTTGGAGCCCAAGAAAATAAAAGCTTTCACTGTTTCCATTGTTTCCCCATCTATTTTCCATGAAGTGATAGGACGAGATGCCATGATCTCAGTTCTTTGAATGTTGAGCTTTAAGATGGCTTTTTACTCTCCTCTTTCACCTTTATCAAGAGGCTCTTTAGAGCTATTTTCAGTCTCCTAATATATTATTTTGGGGTTTCTCAGGTGGCTCCCCTGGAGGAAAAAATGGCAACTCACTCCAGTATTCTTGTCTGGAAAATCCCATGGACAGAGAGGCTAGGTGGGCTACAGTCCAAGGGGTCAGAAAAGTCAGACATGAATCAGCTGCTAAAACAACAATATATTATTCAGAAATACAAACATTATAAATCATTTAAAGAAGTCTTGCTTACTTACTTTATTATACAGTCTCCATCCTGCCTCACACAGGTACTTCCATCCTTACTCTGCACTCTTTAGTGGGAAACCATGCTGCACTGCACAGTGTTGTTCCTCTTTTGGACAAAATATATTCCATCTAGTTTTTTTTAATCCCTGCATCCACAATAACTAGTGCTTGTTCTGTGTTCAATATATGCTCATTTATAACCTGAATAAAAAAATAGCTAGATTGTTCAATCTGTTAAGAAATTAACAGTTGAAAACTAGAAAATTAACTTGTAATGAATGCTCACTTGTAAACCAGAATTTATAAATTTGCTATGGTATAAAATATAATGTATTTTTCATATATGCTTTATTTGAACCAAAAGGGAAATGACATATTTTCAAATATAACCACTTTTTATCTATCAACTGGTTCATCTTCATCACCTTCCAATCAGGTTTTATACAGATGATGATCCAACTAATATATTTTACTGACGGATTTTGTTCAAACAAGGGTGGCGAAAAAGCTACATTTTCTGTGCCTTAATAGTTCATTAATTTATTTGCAAAGGCAGTTCTTACCTGGTTTTACAATATTAATACACATTTTTTCTGACATAGGCTTAAGAATGTTGAATTTTCTGTTCAGAATGCAACAATATCCGATTCACGTAGATTATGATTTAGTGATTTAAGCTACTTTTCCTCAAATATAATATGATTAATCACAGCTCAGCATACAATATACTATGATTTCACTACATAGAAATCAATACAGGCTTCTTAGAATGGACTCCATGGTCTTTCATAATCTCATTCTAACTCATTTCCAGCCTAATCTCCTAAAGTACGTATTATTAACCTGTGCAACTGCTACCCTGAGTGTCTCACCATTCTCTCTACCTGTGTCAGAGTCTTAAAAAAAGGAATCTACCTGTTTCTTTCCATATCTACTCCTATATACCTAGTTCAAATATCCATCTTATTCTACCTGAACTTCTGCAGTCATTTTCAATAGATCTACCCACATGATTTTAAATTAAGTTTTGAAAGTGTATCCAAGGTAAATATTTCAAAAAAATTATGAAAATTGCTTGCATTACATCAAGGAATTCTCATCACTCATAGAATAAGAACTAAACAAGGTAAAGGCATGATGTGATATGCCCTCTCTCTCCAGTTTCTCCTAGTTTCATCTTTGTGTTCATTATCCATGCTTAGCAACACTGCTTCCATTGCTCCTGTTTCATTTGATTGAAAATATCTTGCTTCCTCGTAACACCTCCATGATATTTCTTTGACCTGAAGTTCTCTTCTGGCATACTCCTTTTCACACAGTAACTCTGATTCACTTTCCAAACATCAGTTTAAAAATTATGGTTTTTAAATACCCCACTCTTCCCTTCAAAAGAAAAAAAGCAGCAGATTACATGTTCATGACCTTTTTTAACCAAAGAATTGAGCTCATGACTGAATCCACTAATCCAAAACCTAGAAATAGACTAGAGCATGAAGGAAAGGGGAAAAAAAGGGAGGGGCATGAGCTCTTCTTCACCCAGGACGATAGACACTGACAAGAAGAATGATGCTAGAGTTGTCAACAAATTGGCAGCTGATTATATGCTGATGCAAAGATTTTGAGACTTGGTGCTGTCTGTATACAGGAGTTTACACCTACTTGTAGGTTTTTCAGCATGAATCTCAGAGGATAGTCACCAAAAATATCAGTGAAAGTTCAAGGGAATCTCCTTCACAGTGCAGCTGCTACTGCTAAGTCACTACAGTCGTGTCTGACTCTGTGAGACCCCATAGACGGAAGCCCACCAGGCTGCCCCATCCCTGGGATTCTCTGGGCAAGAACACTGGAGTGGGTTGCCATTTCCTTCTCCAATTCGTAAAAGTGAAAAGTGAAAGGGAAGTCACTCATTTGTGTCTGACTCTCAGCGACCCCATGGACCGCAACCCACCAAGCTCCTCTGTCCATGGGATTTTCCAGGCAAGAGTACTGGAGTAGGGTGCCATTGCCTTCTCCGTCACAGTGCAGAGTTGCAGGAATAAATGGCAATGGCTGCAGGAAGAGCATGTAGTTGTTGTTTGGTTGTTCAGTCGTGTCCAACTCTTTGTGACCCTATGGACTATAGCCCACCAGGCTCCTCTGTCCATGGGATTCTCCAGGAAAGAATATTAGAGTGAGTTGCCATTTCCTATTCCAGGGGATCTTCTCCGGCCAAGGACTGAAACCACATCTCTTGCAAGTCTCCTGCATTGTAGGAAGATTCTTGACCACTGAGCTACCTGGGAAGCCCCACCACAGGAGCATGTGTGCTAAGTCGCTTCAGTCCTGTCTGACTCTTTGTGACCCTGTGGACTGTAGCCTGCCAGACTCCTCTGTCCATGGGATTTTCCAGGCAATAACAATGGAGTGGGTTGCCATTCCACTAGGGGATCTCTCGTCTAGGGGATCTTGCCAACCCAGAGATGGAACCTGCATCTCCTGTGACTCTTGCATTGCAGGTGGATTCTTTACCACTGAACCACCAGGGAAGCCCTAAATGGAAATATCTAAGTGATATTTCCTCCCTACCTGCCATACAGAACTTACTGAGGTAGGAAAGCAATAAACACTTCAGGGCATTAGTAAGGCTGCTGAAGGTCTTGAGGATCAGAACAGGTGCAGGGTCAGAATAACGTGCCTGTCCAGGTCTACAGCTGGAATAGGAGTAATTATACTTTACCACCAGACCAAAAGTATGATGAGTGGCAGGTGAACAACTCTGGTGTAATAGCAGAATAGAACAAGACTGGAGAGGAATGCTCTCTCAGGAGCATTGTAAAGGGGAGCCCTAAAGCTGAGAATGAAGCAGAAATCATAATACCATATAAAATAATAGCCTCCAAACTAAACACAAATTAATACCAAAGAAATTAGGTGACCAAGTACACTGAAGCTAACAGTAGCAAGAAAACAGTCCAAACCAAGGGTCATTCCTATTTGGATAACTTCAAATCCACAAAGTTAAGGTCTAGAGAAGAAAAAGCTTGTTAATTTATACCCCGCCCCCCAAAAATTTCCCTCATAGCTCAGTCAGTAAAGAATCTGCCTCCAGTGTAGCAGACCTGGGGTTTGATCCTTGGGTCAGGAAGATCTCCTGCAGAAGGAAATGGCAACCCACTCCAGTATCCTTACCTGGAAAATCCCACAGACAGAGGAACTTAGCAGACTGCAGTCCATGGGCTTGCAAAGGGTCAGACACGACTGAGCAACTAACACTTCACTTCAAAAAAGTTATTTACCTCAGTAACTACTGTCTCATTTGTGATTAGTTTCTTCAACAAAACATTAAAAGTTTTACTTTTAAAAAAAGCAAGAAATAAACAGTGAACTTCAGGAGGCAAAAGCAATCAATAGAGCTGACATGGATGTAAGAAATCTCTGAGTACAATGTTAAAATCCGTGTGATTAATATAATAAAGTCTCTAATTGAAAAGGTGGATGTCATATGCATAGAAATGAAGTATATAAAACAGAAAAAATGAAAATTCTAGAAACAAGCAAATTAAAAGAGCAGTAACAGTGATAAGGAATACCCTCAACAAACTTATGCCCAACTCAACCACTTTAACATGCTCCACATGATCAACACAGTCAAAAAAGAAAAAGAAAAAACAATTCAATGACCTTAAAGATAGTTCAAAAACCAAAAAGTATGAGAAAATAGATCTAAAGTGTATTGGACATATTAGCTAGTCTAATAAATGTATACTTGGAATTCTAGAAAGAGGCAAAAAGGGGAGGAGAAATATATAAAGACATAATGGCCACAAGTCTTCTAAAATTAGAGATAGGTACCAAACACACACACACACCCACACACACACACAATGCCCCACTCTAGCTGTTGTTACTCCTGAAAATAAATGAATTGGAAAAAAGCTTGAAGACACTCAGAGAAAAAAAGACACATTAACATGAAAATAATAAAGATAAGCATTACAGTGCAGTTCTTATTTGAAATCATACAATACAGAACACAACAAATTGTCATATTTAAAGTCCTGAAAGAAAAAAAAATGCCTATATAGAATCCTATACTCTAAAATATCTTCCAAAGCAAAGGAAAAATAACGACTCGCTCTCTCTCACACACAAACACAAAGATAATTTATGTCTAAGTAGATTTGCAACACAAGAGGTATTAAGAAAAATTCTTTAGGCAGAAAGAATATGAAACCAGACAGAAACGTGGACATACTTAAAAAAAAGGATGAACCCTGGATATAAAATAAATGAAGGAAAGCATAAAATTCATTTTTTCTTTACTTTTAATGCCTCTAACAGATGGCTCTGTCTAAAACAAAAATAGTGATAAATTATATGTTTAAAGGATATGTTAAAGTAAAATTTAGGACATAAATAGTACCAAAGATTAGGGGAGAAAGCAGTTATATTATATTGGAAGCATCTTATGTTACACATTAAGTGATATAGCATTATGTGTAAGCAGACAACATTAATGTAACATTACATATAATGTATTATTATCCCTAAGTGTTTATGCCCTAGGAACGACCACCCATTTCTCAAAAGTTATAAATAATGCCTTTGTAGAGACAAATTAGGACTGTAAAACATAGTTAATTAACTTAGAAGAAGGCATTAATTCTCTTTTGTATATACTTATTTTGCTTTACACACTTATTTCAGCTTATTGAAACACATTTTTCAAGGAATTTATTGGCTGAATACCTTTTCATAAATTGCAAACTCTATGTGAGTTGGAATCACATATGTTTTTGCATCAGATTGCATCCCAACAGCCTAGCATGTGTAATAGGCTCAATAAATATTTACTGAATAAATGAATAAAATCTACTTGCCTTTGCAAACAAATTTCTCTGTCTCCAATGCCCTTGGTTCATTTCTCTGCCTAGAAAAGCTTCTAGTGATTTACTACTTCCTCTTGTTTTTTTTAATTCCCCATATGTACAATACTCTTATTTAGTACTTAATTTCTGTCAGCACTTAACAAGATATTTTCATAATGGTCTAATTATGAAAAAAATTTGGTCCCTACCTTAAAGGAGTGCAACATAGTTTTCTGAAGTGATAATTAGACAACCAATATTTGCAATGCCATAAAAATAGTGTAAATATAATCAAAGGCTTTTGGTGACATCCCGAATGTGAGAGGATACAGAAAACTACCACTGTGAAAAGCTACATGATACCTCTCTCTTCTAACTGTTAAGCAATCACAGCAGAAATTCCACTAGTTGCAAGTGTATCGTTCGATAGTTCTATTTCCCTGAATTTTTACAAAAGAAATTTCTTAGTTTAAAAAAATGAATTCAATAGCATTTTCATACTTAAGTACATAATAAGTTTTTCATATACTTATTTTGTATGTTTAGCATAATTTGTAATTACAGGGTATACAAGGGTACCCTCTAGATGTAGCTAAGATCTGGTATAGTCACTTAATGAGTCATGCTATAAATTTTAAAGAACTATTCAATGTTTTCAAGTTTCTCAACTCTCAATAAACTAATCTATAACAAACTCTTACTTAGAATCACAATTTATTTTGCATGTGGAAATAGCAATATCTATCTAAATTTATACAGCAATTTAAGAATAGCAAGAATCTAATCAGTAGAATAAGGTAGGAAAATTTGTCCTCATAGATAACAAGGCTTAGAATAAAGAGTATAATAAATAGCATTATGTGATTTTGTCATCCTGCTGCTGCTGCTGCTAAGTCGCTTCAGTCGTGTCCGACTCGGTGCATGCGACCCCAAAGACGACAGCCCATCACGCTCCACCTTCCCTGGGATTCTCCAGGCAAGAACACTGGAGTGGGTTGCCATTTCCTTCTCCAATGCATGAAAGTGAAAAGTTAAAGTGAAGTCGCTCAGTCTTTGACTTAGCAACCCCATGGACTGCAGCCTACCAGGCTCCTCTGTCCATGGGATTTTCCAGGCAAGGGTACTGGAGTGGGGTGCCATTGCCTTCTCCGTTTGTCATCCTGTTTCAATATAAAAGTTTTTGTTTGTTTTTTTTTTTTGCCTACATTGAAAATCTATTGTTTAGTGTAGCCACCTTCATTGATGATCTTAGCTAGATCTTCTGAATAACTTGGGTTTCCCTAGTGGCTAAGATAGCAAAGAATCTGCCTGCAATGTGAGAGATCTGGGTTAAATTCCTGGGTAGGGAAGATACCCTGGAGAAGGAACTTGCTGCAGCTTCCACAGCTGTTTCACCTCACACTCACATTAAGAGATGGCTAAATGGCAACCCACTCAAGTATTCTTGCCTGGAAAATTTCATGGACGGCGGAGCCTGGTAGGCTACTGTCCATGGGATCGCAAAGAGTCGGACACGACTAAGCGAAGGGAAGATCCTTCCTTAAATTTTATGAATTATCCTCTATTGGTTTCAAACTTTCCTTCTGTGTCTTCACTTCTGTCAGCACTCACAGAATTGAAGAGAGTTGGGTTTATGCTCTCTGTCCATGAAAGTTTCCCGGCAAGAATACTGGAGGTTTCTATGAAAAGCAGACAGAGGTGGAAGGGGGGTTCAGGATGGGGCACACATGTACATCCGTGGTGGATTTATGTCAATGTATGGCAAAACCAATACAATATTGTAATTAGCGTCCAATTAAAATGAATAAATTTATATTAAAAAAAAAAAAGAAGAAAAAAAATTTTGCCACTGACAGAAATACCACAAGAAAGTTTTCTGTCTTGGCTTGGCTCTGGATGTGTACCTGTGGTGGATTCATTTTGATGTTTAGCAAAACTAATACAATTATGTGAAGTTTAAAAATAAAATAAAATAAACAAATAAATAAATAATAAAAAAATAAAATAAAGTCATTTGAGCCTTGTTAACAACGGACCTTCCCTACTACAAATTTCTTAACACCAAGTTTTTCCACAATTCTCCCTATTCTGGCAGAAGCAAAGGCCTAAATGGATACAGTAGTTAGCATGAAGGATTCATTCTCAATTTGACATACAGGATTCTCACAAGCAAGACCTGCTGCAATTACTTGTCAGTTCAAAGTCAGAAAAATTTCCTGAAAGAAATCAATATGAATGACACAGAAGTGAAAGTAAACAGCAAAATTAGTGTCACAGAATTAAAGGTGTGGGGACTGTTTTTAAAAAGTAAAATAGAGTAGAGAGGGGTTAGGGAGGAGACACAGGTGACCTGGTGGAGAAAAGGAGAGTCCAAAGAGTGAGAGAGCAGTCAAGCCAGTAATCTCGCTCCCTAGTGAAAAATGGGTACTGAAGATTGGGTTCTTAAAGGTACAAAATTGGTAACAAATACATAAAAGCAAAAATTAAAAATCTAGAGTAGAGTTTGGAATTTCAAAAATACAATGTTAAAGAAAAGAAGAAGGCAAAGAAAGAGAGAGAGAGAAAAAAAAACAAAGTCGCAAAAATTATGAAGAAAATATAGGTACAAAATTGATAACAAATACCAAAAAGCAAAAGTTAAAAGTCTACAGCAGATGAATGGATAATAAAGCTGTGGTACATATACACAATGGAGTATTACTCAGCCATTAAAAAGAATACATTTGAATCAGTTCTAATTAGGTGGATGAAACTGGAGCCTATTATATAGAGTGAAGTAAGCCAGAAAGAAAAACACCAATACAGTATACTAACACATATATATGGAATTTAGAAAGATGGTAACAATAACCCTGTATATGAGACAGCAAAAGAGATACTGATGTATAGAACAGTCTTTTGGACTCTGTGGGAGAGGGAGAGGGTGAGATGATTTGGGAGAATGGCATTGAAATATGTATAATATCATATATGAAACGAGTCGCCAGTCCAGGTTTGGTGCATGATACTGGATGCTCGGGGCTGGTGCACTGGGACGACCCAGAGGGATGGTGTGGGGAGGGAGGAGGGAGGAGGGTTCAGGATGGGGAACACGTGTATGCCTGTGGTGGATTCATTTTGATATATGGCAGAACCAATACAATATTGTAAAGTTTAAAAATAAAATAAAATTTTAAAAAAAGTAAAATAAATTAAAAAACAATAAAGAAGAAGAAAGAACAAGATACAACAAAAACAATAAAACAATTTGAGAAAAAAATGTATAAAACTTTTAGAAACACACACATATTTAGTAGAATTGAATGTATAGCTTAATACAATTATATAATTACATATAGTTACACAAAGATAGATGTGTAATCATATAGATACAGATGAAAAAAAAAGAATTGATGAATCAGAAAGTAGATTGATGATATTACACTGACTAAAGACTAGAGAAGTAAAATGATGAGAAATAGAAAAGAATAAGATCTCATATATGTCTAAGAGGAAATTTAGGGGAGGAGGCTTGGAAAAAAAGGGAAAATAACAACAGAGAAATAGTGACAAAATGGTGATAGGAACATTTATAATTTCTAAGCAAATAAAAATTAGAAAGACATCTTCAACTCTAAGTGTATGAAAAACGAATGAGTAAAACTAAACTGAAACATTTAGAAGAAAATATACAGGACTAGATGTAAGGCCTCTGATGTGGAAAAAATTAAAAAGCATAACCCACAAAGAAAAAAGCTAATGAAATTTACAATGACAAAAGTTTAAATTATCTATACAGAAAGATAATTTAACAGCAGGCGTGAAACTAGTCATAGCCTGTCAGAAGGAATCTGCTACAACAAACAATTAGTGTCCAAAGTGCATAAAGAATGTTTTTAAAACAATTCTTCATAAAGCAATGGGAAAATGGTTAAGTTGTTAAAAAAAAAAAAACAAAAAAACTATAGAATTGAAAACATGAATAAACAAGAATTATGTAAGTATATTTTATTTTTGGGGGGGCTCCAAAATCACTGCAGATGGTGACTGCAGCCATGAAATTAAAAGACGCTTACTCCTTGGAAGAAAAGCTATGACCAATCTACACAGCATACTATAAAGCAGAGACATTACTTCGCCAACCAACGTCCATCTAGTCAAGACTATGGTTTTTCAAGTAGTCATATATGGATGTGAGAGTTGGACTATAAAGAAAGCTGAGTGCTGAAGAATTGATGTTTTAGAACTGTGGTGTTGGAGAAGACTCTTAAGTCCCTTGGACTGCAAGGATATCCAACCAGTCCATCCTAAAGGAGATCAGTCCTGAATATTCATTGGAAGGACTGATGTTCAAGCTGAAACTTCAATACTTTGGCCACCTGATGCAAAGAGCTAACTCATTGGAAAAGACCCTGATGCTGGGAAAGATTGAAGGCTGGAGGAGAAGGGGACGAAAGAGGATGAGATGGTTGGATGACATCACCGACTCAACGGACATGAGTTTGAGTAAGCTCTGGGAGTTGGTGATGGACACCACCATGGGAGGCCTGGCATGCTGTGGCCCATGGGGTCACAAAGACTCAGGCACAACCAAGTGACTGAATTGAACTGATGTAAATAGATGGCAATTTTAAGAAGTCACTTTACAAACTCTGAGCTATTCTACTCTAGATTTCTTTTATACTGTTTATATAATTGTAGTTATTTTGTGTTTTTTAAAAACATATGCAGGAAATTTTTACTTCAAATTGATAACAAACTTCATAACAAAAATGTAAAGGATGTATGGAATTGATCAGACTGTAATTACTCCCATTTATTTGGAAGAAAAAGGAATCTGTAATGCTCCAGTTCTTAAAAAATTAAAAAAAAAAAAGAATTTTTAGGACTTCCCTGGTGGTTCAGTGGTTAAGAATCTGCCTGCCAATTCAGGAGACAAGAGTTCGATCCCTAGAACAGGAAGATTCCACATGCCATGGGACAACTAAGCTGGCAAGCTGAAGCTCTTGAAGACAGTGCACCCTAAAGCCTGTGTTTAGGGTCCCTGCAGTGAGAAGGTCCCCCACCACAATTACAGAGTAGCCCTTATTCACTGCAACTAGAGAAAGCCTGTGTTGTGCATAACAATGAAGACCCAGCACAGCCTAAAGTAAATAAATAAATAAATAATATATATACATATATATATATATGTTTTAAAAGTTCTAGTAAACATAGCACAATATAAGATATGACAAAGTAGGCAGTGAGGGTGATAGACACACTTCTGTTTGCTTTATCCCGTAGTTTTCTGTATTCTTGAAGCTAATTATAATAAATTAATCACATTTAAAAATTAAGATACAAAAAAAAATAAGGCTAGAGGAAGATAAATGTGCTTCTGCAACTTTCCCATTGGCGAATTCTGATTAAAGTAACTATGTATGTAAGTTCAAATGTGTCAAAAAATGAAGTCATAATTAGTATTCATATCTGTTCTTCACAACTCTTTAGCAGAGTCTGCTTATTTTAACAGTTGTATTTGGAATGCAGTCTGTGCCTCGACAGATACTAACAAAAGTAAATCAGCAAAATGATTCTCCTTCTTCCACCCTTGGGCTCCAGGCAATCACAGAAACTGTGAACATCTGCTTGAATTCTGATTGCCATGTTCACTGATTCAGTGCACCAAAATAAGCAACAATTAGGCTGTTCAGCATGTGTCAAAAGATCTGTCAAGTTAATTCAAATTAAGACAGGATAAATTGAATCCAGTTGGCATTAGACATATTTGTATGCAAAATTTAAACAAGCGTCAACTATGCTATATTATCCTTTATTTACAAGAAAACAAGAATATATTGTTGCATAATTTCAGAAATAAGTCTTTCTCATAATTTTATTTAGGTTATTTCCTGGATGTATTTTCT
This sequence comes from Bos javanicus, assembly GCF_032452875.1. NCBI lineage: Eukaryota > Metazoa > Chordata > Mammalia > Artiodactyla > Bovidae > Bos > Bos javanicus. The sequence continues at coordinate 40,900,523 of NC_083870.1, forward strand.
CAGGGTGGAAAAATTTTCTGATAGACTTGAGTGGACTTCTATATTATGTTAGATTAAAATAGTGTCATTTTTTCTGGGACTCATTTATCTTCTTGCCATTAATTATCTCCTAGGTACACAAATGGATTTTAAAGCTTGAGATACATAAATTTCCATAAATTATGCTTCCAAAGGTGAACCCTTTTTAGATATACACCTGGCATTTATTTCTTAAATTTTAAATATTCCATAAAATGTTAATATCTTTAAGTGGTCAGGTGATAGATTTCCATCTCATTTATTGGATAACAATCTGTGGTATCAATACTGTGAAAGACGGAAGGCAAAAGGAGCACGGGGCAGTAGAAGGATGATGGTTAGATAGCATCACTGACTCAATGGACATGAATTTTGCCAAACTCTGGGAGATAGTGAAGGACAGGGAAGCCGGCCATGCTGGAGTCCATGGGATCACAAAGAGTTGGACATGACTTAGTGACTGAACAACAACAACTGTAATATCAAATACCTCTTTACCTGAATGGAGAGAATCTGAAGATTCTAAGAATTAGTGACAACCCTTGGGAATCTGACAGGCTCTTAGCAGAAGACAGAATAGTTACAGTGGCATCATTATAATCTATCCCATCTTCCAATTGTCACAACTAGCCAATGCTTCGTGTTCTATCTCTGTTGATGTTGGTTGGAGTCATGTAGATAGTCACCAAATATTTGTACAGTATTGATCTTCAAGGAAGGAACTCCATCTTGCTTCTATATCTCTAATACACCCTGAGGAAACAGAACTTTTGAGGGAAAATAGACAATTAACTTTATCAAGATCTTCAGTGTTTACTTTTAATGAGTCATATCTCCCACTTTTGACATTTCACCAGTCAGAGAGGAATAAAAAGGCTGTTAGACTTTGTGGTCCTGATTAAGGTTAGAAATAGGAGAACTAAGAAGAGGAAAAAATATATCACATTTTTAGGAAATACAAAAATATATGCCCTAGAATTTAGCAGAGAACTTCAAAATGACAATTAGCAGACACTTACCAGGATGTCTGCAGACGTAGGCATTGGTGAATATTGCCAGGATATTAGAGTAAGACAGACTCTAACAGGTCTCCATTTGGATAAAATGGAAATAATTTAGTCTGTATGGGTTAGGAGGTTAGAGATGCTTCTTCCTTTCCTTTTGTCTAATTTGAATATCAAATATGCACTAGATTGGCAAATAGCATTGCTTGATATAATGATATGTATAAGTTTTAATGGGCTTCCAGGTGATGTAGAGGTAAAGAATTTGCCTGCCAATGCAGGTGTGGGTTTGAACCCTGGGTTGGGAAGTTCCCCTAGAGTAGGAAATGGCAACCCACTACAGTATTTTTGCCTGGAAAATTCCATGGACAGAGGAGCCTGGCGGGCTATAGTTCATGAAATTGCAAAGATTCAGACCCAACTGTGTGACTGAGCATACACATACACGTATAAATTTTAATACAAGTCTCAGCTTCCATAATTGGCATTGCAGAAGGAAGAAAAGAATAAGGAGTAATAAATAACTTATTTCCCAAATAGTTTAATTACCTTGACAGTGGCTTACTCCATTAAAGTTGATAATGGTGAGAGTCTTGGAACTATTTCCCAAGGCTGGGAAAGATTTGTCTCTAAAAACACTGGGGCAGCAGGTAAGATGGGTGGCTTCATTGAGATAGAGCAAAGGTTTCTTTTGTATAGAGTTCTTTAGTGTTAACTGTATCGTGTTTGTGTGTGTGTGTGTGTGTGACTGGGGCATACACTTTATCAGCTGTAAATGTGAAAACTTAAACAGAGAAATATTGAAATCTAGTTAGATTAAGCTGTACTGAATATCCAGTTTTAGAACAACAGTTTTGCAGTTATAATCTATTTTCAAGTTTCCTGGCCCTTGATTTATTCCATCTTTAGTATTTAAAATCTTACAGGGTATCATGTTTGACTTGCACTCTCCCATGAAAGTGCTATTATGTAATTTAGATGAGGAATATGTAATCCAATTGTTTGCATTAGAATTATAAGAATTTGAGCAACATGAGTGTTTTATAGTTATTAGGATGAGCATGCTAAATCTAATCAAGTTGTGATCAGATTTACTCAGATACTGCATAGACATGATGAGAGTTGAAAGACGTTACAAATTATCCTGTCTTGAATTGCTTGCTCCAGTTCTGGGATCAAGAACTCAGCCTCCACAGCATGAAGTCCCCATGCTAAACCAGAGGACTTTAGCATCAGCCCCAGATGATGGGGTGGAAGGTTGCGTTCCTCGATATTCCCATCATTCCCATTAAGAACTGAGTCTGTTCATCAGAAATTACTCCAAATAGTTATCTGGAGGGTGCATTTACTTCACATTCATCCTTTTTGCCTTGGAAAAATATTTATGAGCTTTGGGGATATCTGGGCTAAGGCCAAGAAATAAAATGAGAAGTGGAAAATTTTTATAACCTAATTCCTATATTGTGTGTTGTGTCCAAAATACAGCTAGAGTAACAGAGGCTCTTAAATCATGGAAGACAAAAGAAAATAGAACTGAGAGTTGAAAGTTTGTGCTACCTGAACTCTGATGCAAACAGAATCAATTGGAAATGGCTTCTTCCCATGAACTTAGTAGAAATATTAACATTAATGACATCTTCTCACATCAGTAAAGTAGATTGGCCTTTTGTTTTCCCTTGAGCTCCTCTAGGAACCCAGGAGGACATGATTATACATAACAGAACCTAAGAAGAAAGTACCTTTTTCTTAGTCAAGAATTCTAAAGTTAGCCATGTGGGTACTCAATCTCTTCCAAACTTCCCCCCATCCTTGAGAATCTTTGTAACAGATCTATGAGTATCCTTATTTCTGTATGTATTCAACCTTTGTGTTGAACCTAAACACAATCATTATATTTCCTTCTAAAAAACTTTTTATTTTGAATTGGGGTATAGCCTGCTAGGCTAGAGTCCGTGGCGTTGCGGACTCTACGTGGAACTGTAGCCTGCTAGCCTCCTCTGCCCATGAAATTTTCAGGCAAGAATACTAGAGGAGGTTGCCATTTCCTCTCCCAGGGGATCTTCCCATATTTATCTCCAAACAGCATAGTTTCTTAAAACGAAAGACATTGTCTTACATAACCACAATATTGCATCGATAATTTTACTGCTAGCATTTTCCTTTCTTTTTTCAGTTCACTTCAGTCACTCAGTCTGTTCGACTCTTTGCGACCCCATGAAACGCAGCAGGCCAGGCCTCCCTGTAGATCTCCAACTCCCAGAGTTTACCCAAATTCATGTCCATTGAGTCGGTGATGCCATCCAACCATCTCATCCTCTGTCGGCACCTTCTCCTCCAGCCCTCAATCTTTCCTAGCATCAGGGTCTTTTCAAATGAGTCATCCCTTCACATCAGGTGGCCAAAGTATTGGAGTTTCAGCTTCAACATCAGTCCATCCAATTAACACCCAGGACTGATCTCCCATAGTATGGACAGGTTGGATCTCCTTGCAGTTCAAGGGACTCTCAAGAGTCTTCTCCAACACCAGAGTTCAAAATCATCAATTCTTCAGTGCTCAGCCTTCTTCACAGTCCAACTCTCACATCCATACAGGACTACTGGAAAAACCATAGCCTTGACTAGACAGATCTTTACTGACAAAGTAATGTCTCTGCTTTTGAATATGCCATCTAGGTTGGTCATCACTTTCCTTCCAAGGAGTAAGTGTCTTTTAATTTCATGGCTGCAATCACCATCTGCAATGATTTTGGAGTCCCTAAAATAAAGTATGCCACTGTTTCTACTGTTTCCCCATCTATTTGCCATGAAGTGATGGGACCGGATACATGATCTTAGTTTTCTGAATGTTGAGCTTTAAGCCAAATTTCTCATTCTCCTCTTTCACTTTCATCAGGAGGCTCTTTAGTTCTTCTTCACTTTCTGCCATAAGGCGGGTGTCATCTGCACATCTGAGGTTATTGATATTTCCCCCGGCAATCTTGATTCCAGCTTGTGCTTCTTCCAGCCCAGTGTTTCTCATGATGTATTCTGCATATAAGTTAAATAAGCAGGGTGACAATATACAGCTTTGATGTACTCCTTTCCCTATTTGGAACCAGTCTGTTGTTGCATGTTCAGTTCTAACTGTTGCTTCCTAACCTGCATACAGGTTTCTCAAGAGGCAGGTCAGGTGGTCTGGTATTCCCATCTATTTCAGAATTTTCCACAGTTTGTTTTGATTCACACAGTCAAAGGCTTTGGCATAGTCAATAAAGCAGAAATAGATGTTTTTCTGGAACTCTCTTGCTTTTTCTATGATCCAATGGATGTTGGCAATTTGATCCCTGGTTCCTCTGCCTTTTCTAAAACCAGCTTGAACATCAGGAAGTTCACAGTTCACATATTGCTGAAGCCTGGCTTGGAGAATTTTGAGCATTACTTTACTAGCGTGTGAGATGAGTGCAATTGTGCGGTAGTTTGAGCATTCTTTGGCATTGCCTTTCTTTGGGATTGGAATGAACTGTCCTTTTCTAATCCTGTGGCCACTGCTGAGTTTTCCAAATTTGCTGGCATATTGAGTGCAGCACTATCACAGCATCATCTTTCAGGATTTGAAATAGCTAAACTGGAATTCTATCACCTCCACTACCTTTGTTCGTAGTGATGCTTTCTAAGGTCCACTTTACTTCACATTCCAGCATGTCTGGCTCTAGGTGAGTGATCACACCATTGTGATTATCTGGGTCATGAATATCTTTTTTGTACAATTCTGTGTATTCTTGCCACCTTTTCTTAAAATCTTCTGCTTCTCTTAGGTCCATACCATTTCTGTCCTTTATTGAGTCCATCTTTGCATGAAGTGTTCCCTTGGTATCTCTAATTTTCTTGAAGAGATCTCTAGTCTTTCCCATTCTATTATTTTCCTCTATTTTTTTGCATTGATCACTAAAGAAGGCTTTCTTATCTGTCCTTGCTATTCTTTGGAACTCTGCATTAAAATGGGTATAACTTTCCTTTTCTCCTTTGCTTTTTGCTTCTCTTCTTTTTACAGCTATTTGTATGGCCTCCTCAGACAGCCATTTTGCTTTTGTGCATTTTTTTTTTCTTGGGGATGGTCTTGATCCCTGTCTCCTGTACAATGTCATGAATCTCCATCCATAGTTCATCAGGCATTCTGTCTATCAGAAATTGACCCTTAAATTTATTTCTCACTTCCACTGTATAATTAATAGGGATTTATTTCATACCTAAATGGTCTAGTGGTTTTCCCCATTTTCTTCAATTTAAGTCTGAATTTGGCAATAAGGAATTCATGATCTGAGGATCCATAGTCAACTCCTGGTCTTGTTTTTGCTGACTTGTATAGAGCTTCTCCATCTTTGGCTGCAAAGAATATAATCAATCTGATTTCGGTGTTGGCCATCTGGTGATGTCCATGTGTAGAGTCTTCTCTTGTGTTGTTGGAAGAGGGTGTTTGCTATGACCAGTGTGTTTTCTTGGCAAATCTCTATTAGCCTTTGCCCTGCTTCATTCTGTACTCCAAGGTCAAATTTGCCTGTTACTTCGGGTGTTTCTTGACTTCCTACTTTTACATTCCAGTGCCCTATAATGAAAAGGACATCTTTTTTGTGTATGTATTAGGTCTTTTAGGTCTTCATATAACTGTTTAACTTCAGCTTCTTCAGCATTACTGGTCAGGGCATAGACTTGGATTACCGTGATATTGAATACCTTGCTTGGATACCGTGATACCTTTCTTCTTAAGGTAACATTATATTTCAAATCTTTAAGCTGATCATCTACAGAGCAACCTCTTCTTAGCCCTGTCTCCAGATACCAGCTAAGTAATAGACAAATGCTTTACTCAATTTCCTATCCTAAAAGTTGACAGGACTATTGCCTCTAGCTATTGATTTTTGCTATAGATCTACAAAATGGATTTTTGAAAAACAAACTAATATGAACCAAGGTTATGTTTTTTTAACTTTTGTGCTTTTTCTTGAATGGTTGTACTACTGTTGTTTTAACTAGTAAAACTGATGAATATGATCATATATATGAAAATCATATATATCAAATATAAAAATTCTATATTTAGTAATGAAGTCATTTAAATATTAGATTATATTGAAAATAACTGTGTGAACTAGTCACCATCTGACTGATATGTTTTTAGAGTAATTTTGAGAAATCTAATTTTATTCAAAAGTACTTATAAACCCAATGTGTACTGCATGCATTGTCTTTATTGACCATATGTTACAGCATATAAATTAAGCTAAATTAAGATCAAGAGATAAAATTATGTTTTATAGGCCATGAGTGCAATTTTGGGATATTGGATGTAGTCAGCCTTTAAGAATGTCATTTTAACCAAAATGATAATAATACCTTAAGCCAACTCTGAGTCACTCTATTCAATCTACCTAAGCTGGATTACAGGGAAATTATCCTAACTTTCTCTCATTTCAATTTGAAACATTAGGACAGTCTTTTGCTTTGCAGATGATATAGAGACTGCATTTGCTGCAGGTGATCCATCTTCATTTAAAGCTGTACTCAAGTGCTCTTAACATTTATTGCTGTTAACAAGAATGTGGACTACGTTATTCCACTGTAAAAAGAGATCAGGGAGAGCTGGAAAGAAGACAGAGGAGAAAATACATAAACATGAAGGAAGTTGTCATGGAAATAAAAATGCAGGCTAAAATTTAATCTAGATGAACTTTCAAATGAAAACCAAACGTACTATTTTATATAAAACATTTCAGGAACCCAGCTACACAAGATTCATCATGGAAAGATTCACAATTTTTCAAATTTGCTGTTTCCTTATCTATAATACTGGTTATTGACTAGAAGGTCTGATTTATTAAACATCAAGAAAATTGAATGTGAGCTTGGTCTAAATAGTTGGGCTCACTTGAACTGGTATTTTCTACTGAGGTTGATATTTATATGATACTATGTGATAGGCTGGATTTATTAACAGATCGTTTTTTGAAAACTGAGAGGATTTTGGCAAACATAATGTTTCTAGTCACTTCAGAGCTAATTTTAGCACTTTTAGTCTTATTTATACTGGCTTTGACCTTCAATCTAAAATTCTATGAACTTAGTTTTCTTTTCATAATATAATACAAAACTGACCCTGTACATACCCTCTAGGAAATATATTACTGTGTTCTGTGAAATAAAATTATCTTTACCTTACAATTATGCAGGTGATATTTTTAATTCTATTAAACTGCCATTTTTCCAAGCACAGACATAGAGGATGGGGTTTGGGAAGGAGTGATGAGCAATTCTATTGATTGTTTAAGAAATTAGTGGAGATATTAAGAAAAAGCACAAATTTCTCTCTAACATCTTCCCCCAAAGAATATTTCATTTGTGAAAATTCTTTCATTCACTTCATTACACTTCCATCCACTATTGTTCTTAAGCATGCCACTACTCCTTATGATTCATTTCACAATTTGAGTTTGATAGTTGGGAAATGCAATCTGTTGACAATTTTTCTCTTACTGTCTTATGCATATTAAAATAAATAGTTTACTAACTTATTCCTCCCTAATTTTATGTACGCATTTTAAAATAATTTCCAACTTAAACAGGACAAATTAATTGGAGACAATGAATGACATTGTGAAAGCATTACCATACCCCTACTTTTTATTGCTGCTATAATGTCAGACAAGTCCTGAAAATGTTTTATGCCCCAAAGTCCAAAGCAGCAAGTTTCCGAGTTGGAGTACTTTCTTGCCAGATTTTCATCTTTGGTGGGTATTTCCCAGTTGTTTCTGAAATGACTCCCTCTGAGGATATTGTTGAAATGTTGTGTGCATGACTGCTTGTTGAAGCCAAGAAATGATGTGGAGCTGCTCACATGAGCTTTCCTAATTGTTCTTGTACTAGCAACTGAGGAATTGTCACAGATGGGTTTATCATAACACTTTGTTAGCATTTTTGTATAACAACTGCCTTTTCATCTGAAGGAAACCCTAGAGGGATATGCAACATTCAGAAATAGGGTTGGAATATTAATTAATTGATACTTCAAGTAGAAAGTTTTCTTTTTTAATATGCTTGATGTACACAGTTAAATGTGTTTACAAAATTCAGTTTAAATTTCTTCAAGTTATACACAGAAATCATAGCTTCTAGATTTATAATGAATTATTTATTTTCTATTTAGTACTTTTATTTTAGAATCTTATATTTTGATATCTGATTCTATAGATGATTAATTTAGGATTTTTTGCACATTTGTTATTTTCTTTAATATTTCTAGTCCTTGTCATTGGATGAGTATTGATTAATTGTAGATATGTCAAAAAAAGGCTTACAACTTCCTATAGGTTAATTTTAAATGAGATTATGTTCCATTGACTAGGACTTGGTTGGACTGTCTGTCTGTTGGATGGAAGTATGGTGATTTTTTTTTTTAGCAAAGAATATTCTGATTTAATTAGTTATATAAATAAATATTAAAGTTACTAAGGTCTTAAGAAATGGTGTTGAATATGGAGATGCTTTCTCCATGTTACTTTACCTAACAACATTGACACATTCGTTGTTAAATTTCAAATCCAAAAAGAAATACAGAGATAATTTTATTTTGGTTGGGTACATATTTTCAAAAAAGAACATTGCAAATATCTAGTTGATCTCCCTGAGACAGTTATCCACAGTCCACTTCTGCCTGTTATTTACTGAATTTTGTCTTTTAAGATTATTCTGGTGTATGTTTGTGTGTATGACAGAGAAAGATATAGTGAGCATAGTTTAAAATTAACATTGTATGAATCCTTTATTCTTTCTTTGTTTTTTCCGAGGTCTACTAAAATTATCTTTCTCCTGTCCTTCATATTGAAATGTTAATAAATGAGCAGTGTTTAATTTAATGTAAAAAATAAACACAATAATCTATCTGATATCTTTCTTCTCTAAAATAGCATTCTCTCTTAATGAAAAATGATTAATTCACTAACTTTCAAATAATCTTTATTGTTAACCCTATTAATTTAAAATTCTGTCAGTGAATATTTATTCATGTTAATGGTTTTCTTTTTAGTTGTTTGATTTATGGAAGGCATTATTTTATTAATTTTTCTAGGCACTACAACTACTTTATGCACAACTTTTAAAAGTGATAAATTTTCTATCATCAGTCCCTATTTGTGACATTTATCTTTCTTGTGTTATAGAAATACAGAAAGGTGTTTAAAGTAACATATAAAATTAATTCTTTTGAAAAGTATCAGTGCTTTAATTGTGTCCAGATTCTAAAATAATTCATATCATTATAAGGAATTAAAACCCCCTATCTCCAATACAATAAATGCAAAAAGGGTGACAGTGGAAATGAACCAAACAGCAACTGATAGCGGTAATGTTACAATGTTGAGATAATAGTCAACTTTCAAAATATAACCCTATGAGTTAATACCAAAGCGACATGTTGGATTAAAAGGAGTTTCTCTGATGTCCAGGAATAATAGCATTTCATAAAATGACATTAGACAGAAACAAAGCTTCTTTCAAAGGCTGAAGTGATGGATGAAATAGCAAGCAGGGGGCACTGCAGCTTTATGAAACTATCTCAAAACTAATGACAAGAATCTGGTCTGAGATTCTTAAGAGTTTAAATATGATTTTCAACTTCTTGTGATATAATTTTGAATGACCTTGAAAGAAAGGTTCTGTTAGGAATTTATTCGTAAAAATTAAGCCAAACTTTTCTCACTTGTCCTATTTTAAAACATGATTTTTATTTTAAAGACTGACATATTTTTTAAAGGGTGATTTTATCCTCATTGGCAGATGAGGTTAGAATTGTAATGTTCTATTTCATTCAATCTATTTTTAGGAACACACTTCTATTAGAGAAGAACCCGAGGTTTAAACGTTTTTTTCAGGACACATGGTATTTTGGACGTTTGATATTTTCAACTCATTTTAAATATACTATTTATGGAAGAAAATTTAATGCATTTTACTTCATTAGTAACTATTGAAAGATCTTGAATATGGACCAAAACAATCTTCTCAATATAAAGTTAATAAGGAAGATTTTCTTTAAAATATTTTCCCAGAACAAGTATAAATCACAACTTCCAGGGAACAATTTGGTCAATACTCTAAATTACTTTTAAAGTTTATTAAATTGTCAAGTTTATATGCATTTATGTAATAACAATCATATAAATTCAATATCCTGCGTGAAGGAAAAACACTCTGAGACAATGCAAGTTGTTGTTGTTTTCTTTAGGGGATAAGAAAACATGGATCTGATTCTTTAAATGTAATTGCCAAGACAGAGAGTTATAGACCTTCAACTACCCGAGTAGAAATACCAAGGTAACTATTTTACCTGTGATTTTGCGTGTGTGTGCATGCTCAATGGTGTCTGACTCTTTGCGACCCCATGGACTGTAACACTCTAGGCTCCTCTGTCCATGGGATTTCCCAGGCAACAATGCTGGAGTGGGTTTCCATTTCCTCCTCCAGGGGATCTTCCAGACCCAGGGATCGAACCCGCATCTTCGTGAGTCTCCTGTACTGGCGGGTGGATTCTTTACCACTGAGCCAACTGAAATCTGTGCAAAGCCTGCAAGTCACTGACCAGCCAAAGATCAATCACCTATAATTTTCTCTCTGATTTCCATCTTCAGTTTACTAGAAACTCGCAAACCATTCTAAGCTGCTACAGTGTTCACCCTATCCTCCTTAAGCACTATTTACACATAAGATCTGTGGTTTGTTTGTATATTACTATTGGAATCTCATTTCCATAATGTTCTGTGTCCAATCCTACTTCTATCTTTTAGGAGAGACAAGGGGTTATATTTAGAGAACAGATTAATGATGTTATCTCTTACCACTGCAGTTGTGCAATTTGTAATATATAGATAAGAACACCCAATTTCTCCCTTTTGTCAGCGTAAGACCTCTAAAAGTCTGTTTAGTTAGAAATGTGAGTTCTATTTTGATATATACAAAAATGAAACTCATGTTTCTTAACTATAAAATATTAATATTAATAATTTTGGTATACATATATACCAAAAGTATATATACATATAATAGAAATATTTTATATTATAATGAAAATAAATCTATATATATCATACTGGTATAACATATATTTATCAGACATTGTTGCTGCTAGATCCACTCAGATCCTTTTATTGCTCCTATAAGCATTTGCCCCTGCTTTTGTGTGTTTTCCTTCTAGGACTGTACCTGTAACTTTCTTCAGAGGAGTACTCTTGTACTTCAGAGAAGAGAAAATGTTTGTGAATTTGCAAGTTTATGTCCCTCTGTCAGTTCAATCAGTTCAGTCGCTCAGTTGTGTCCGACTTTTTGTGACCCATTGGACTGCAGCACACCAGAATTCCATGTCCATCACCAACTCCTGGAGCCTACTCAAACTCTTGTCCATTGAGACGGTGATGTATTCCAACCATCTCATCCTCTGTTTTCCCATTCTCCTTCCACATTTAATATTTCTAACCCTTAGGGTCTTCTCCAGTGAGTCAGTTTTTTGCATCAGGTGGCCAAAGTTGGAGTTTCAGCTTCAGCATCAGTCCTTCCAATGAATATTCAGGACTGATTTCCTTTAGATGGACTGGTTGGATCTCCTTGCAGTCCAAGGGACTCTCAAGAGTCTTCTCCAATACCACGGTTCAAAAGCATTAATTCCTTGTCACTCAGCTTTATTTACAGTCCAACTCACACATCCATACATAACTACTGGAAAAACCATAGCTTTGACTAGATGGACTTTTGTTGGCAAAGTAATGTCTCTGCTTTTTAATATGCTGTCTAGGTTGGTCATAACTTTCCTTCCAAGGAGCAAGTGTCTTTTGATTTCATGGCTGCAGTCACCATCTGCAGTGATTTTGGAGCCCCAAAAAATAAACTCTGACACTGTTTCCATTAATTTCCCCATCTATTTGCTATGAAGTGGTGGCACTGGGATCAGATGCCATGATCTTAGTTTCTGAATGTTGAGTTTTAAGCCAGCTTTTTCACTCTCCTCTTTCACCTTCATCAAGAGTCTCTTTAGTTCTTCGCTTTCTGCCATAAGGGTGGTGTCATCTGCAAATCTGAGGTATTTAATATTTCTCCTGGCAACCTTGATTCCAGCTTATGCTTCATCCAGGCTGGCATTTCACATGATGTACTCTGCGTATAAGTTAAATAATCAGGGTGACAATATACAGCCTTGACCTACTCCTTTCCTGATTTGGAACCAGTGTGTTGTTCCATGTCCAGTTCTAACTGCTGCTTCTTGACCTACATACAGATTTCTCAGGAGGCAAGTCAGGTGTCTGGTATTCCCATCTCTTTAAGAATTTTCCATAGTTTGTTGTGATCCACACAGTCAAAGGCTTTGGTATCATCAATAAAGCAGAAGTAGATGTTTTTCTGGAACTTTCTGGATCTCTGGAATGATGATCCATCGAATGTTGGCAATTTGATCTCCGGTTCCTCTGCCATTTCTAAATCCATCTTGAACATCTGGAATTTCATGGTTCATGTACTGTTGAAGCTCTCCTTGGAGAATTTTGGCATTACTTAGCTACTGTGTGAGATGAGTGCAATTGTGTGATAGTTTGAACATTATTTGGCATTGCCTTTCTTTGGGATTGGAATGAGAACTGACCTTTTCCAGTCCTGTGGCCACTGCTGAGTTTTCCAAATTTGCTATGTCCCTCTGGATGGCCCTTAATCAGTAACTGACTGGTGAGTGAATTTGAAAGTCCAACTCTTTCTTTCGGCAAGTCAGACATATAGTGGAACTTATGCCCTGGATTAGGTTGACACTGAAATTTTGTCTGAAGTCTCAAAGTTGCAAAAAGTGCTTGTTTTGTTTTTTGCTTGTCAAACTTCTTTACCAATTTCTTACATTAAATTGTGTTCACATGTAACCTGTTTTAAGATCTGATCCTGGGGAATTTGACCTTAGGCAAGAGATATATTTATAGCTATTGAAAATGTAAATAATAGAGAAAGGTATTTTTATATGGATAATCCAGAGAGAGTGTGTGTGCTAAAGAGCAAGAGAAAGAGAGAGAAAGGGTATTCTTGCATAGAATAGAGTAGTAGGAAATCTTTTATACTTCTGGTTTGATAAATGTGGTAAACTGGAATAGTTTAGAAACAACTTTTTGCTCTTGTTATGGAAAGGCAGCCTAAAATACAAATAAAATAAATTATAGTTGTACATGAAAGAGCAGACAAAATTCCCAAGCATCAAAAATGTGCATTCTGAAACCCATGAGTGACAGGCAGCAAATACTGAGATCCTTTGATTCAGTTCAGTTCAGTAACTCAGTCACATCCGACTCTTTGCAACCCCATGAATCGAAGTACGCTAGGCCTCCCTGTACCTCACCAACTCCCGGAGTTTACTCAAACTCATGTCCATCGAGTTGGTGATGCCATCCAACCATCTCATCCTCTCCTGTTCCCTTCTCCTCCTGCCCCCAATCCCTCCCAGCATCAGGGTCTTTTCCAATGAGTCAACTCTTCGCATGAGGTGGCCAAAGTATTGCAGTTGCAGCTTCAGCATCAGTCCTTCCAATGAACACCCAGGACTGATCTCCTTTAGAATGGACTGGTTGGATATCCTTGCAGTCCAAGGGACTCTCAAGAGTCTTCTCCAGCACCACAGTTCAAAAGCATCAATTCTTCGGGGCTCAGCTTTCTTCGCAGTTCAACTCTCACATCCATACATGACCACTGGAAAAACCATAGCCTTTACTAGATGGACCTTTGTTGGCAAAGTACTGTCTCTGCTTTTGAATATGCTATCTAGATTGGTCATAACTTTCCTTCCAAGGAGTAAGCGTCTTTTAATTTCATGGCTGCAATCACCATCTGCAGTGATTTTGGAGCCCCCAGAAATCAAGTCTGACACTGTTTCCACTGTTTCCCCATCTATTTGCCATGATGTGATGGGACTGGATGCCATGATCTTTGTTTTCTGAATGTTGAGCTTTAAGCCAACTTTTTGACTCTCCTCTTTCACTTTCATCAAGAGGCTTTTTAGTTCCTCTTCACTTTCTGCCATAAAGGTGGTGTCATCTGTATATCTGAGGTTATTGATATTTCTCCCAGCAATCTTGATTCCAGTTTGTGCTTCTTCCAGCCCAGTGTTTCTCATGATGTACTCTGCATATAAGTTAAATAAGCAGGGTGACAATATACAGCCTTGACATACTCATTTTCCTATTTGGAACCAGTCTGTTGTTCCATGTCCAGTTATAACTGTTGCTTCCTGACCTGCATACAGGTTTCTCAAGAGGCAGGTCAGGTGGTCTGGTATTCCCATCTCTTTCATAATTTTCCACAGTTGATTGTGATCCACAGAGTCAAAAGCTTTGGCATAGTCAATAAAGCAGAAATAGATGTTTTTCTGGAACTCTCTTGCTTTTTTGATGATCCAGCAGATGTTGGCAATTTGATCTCTGGCTCCTCTGCCTTTTCTAAAACCAGCTGGAACATCTGGAAGTTCATGGTTCACGTATTCCTGAAGCCTGGCTTGGAGAATTTTGAGCATTACTTTACTAGCATGTGAGATGAGTGCAATTGTGTGATAGTTAGAGCATTCTTTGGCATTGCCTTTCTTTGGGATTGGAATGAACTGTCCTTTTCCTGTCCTGTGGCCACTGCTGAGTTTTCCAAATTTGCTGGCATATTGAGTGCAGCACTTTCACTAGTTCCCTATGAATTTTGTTTGAAAACATACAACTCTAGAAGTTTACCATGACAGAAAGTGGGGTGCTTATACTACCAGTATAATTTATATTCTCTCTATATGCATATTATTTAATATTATGTTTATTATATTCTTTATCAGTTGAGCCACCAGGGAAGTTCAACTCTGGGCCAGAAATTAGCATATAGTTGGTTCATGGGGAGGACTCCTGGAATCAACCTCTGTAGAAGGGAGGGAAAGACAGCAGGATAAAGCAGAGGAAAAAGTTGAGCTGTGATACAGTCTTAAAGGAAGCTTCAGATGGTTATTTGGGTAGTGCTGAGGCTGGGATCTCTCTTCAAAATTTTCCTGAGGCTGGTGAGCAATTCAAGCATCTACAGCTTATGACACTTATTCATTTGCTAATGTTGTCCCAGGAAAAAAGTACCTTAAGCCAGGTGGATCTTTAATCTACACACTCCAGGAGTGTGTTGGATAAGAGTTGGATAACTTAGACCAGTCTTCCAGCAGCATTCCTAGCAACTGGAGAAACGAGCCCTTCATTTCTAAATGGGCATCTGAACAGCGTATTATACGTTGACACAAATTTCTATCAAAAAGTCAAAGAAAATTTCAAGCAAAATGATGAAAATCTATAAGTATTTCTTCCAAATTAAGGAACAAGTCACAAATTGTCAATATAAGCCCTTTTGTTAGTATTATCCTAAGAGCATCAGTCAGTAGAAGAATAGGAAATATTAAATATAAGAATTAGAAATATAGATGAAAAACTTACATTACTCATAAGTGACAGGATCAACTACTTGTCTTCACTTTCCTGTCATGCATTTAACCTTTGACCCTCTCCAACCTTCATCTTACCTCAAAAACTTTCCTCAGTAGCTTCAGTTGTCTTGGGTTCAATAGATTTGCTGAACCTTGTACTACCAGATTTTCCTGGAGTGTTTAACACTGAGGGCTAGCTACTCCCTTCTGGAAAGCTTCTGCCATCTCACCTTAGGTGACCCAACTCTCCTTTTTCTCTCCTCCTCATGCTGATATTTCTTTATGGGCATTCCCCAGCTGTAATCTCTACAAGGCCATTCCTGGCCCACTTCTCTTTCAACTTTACGGTCTGCTTGGATAGCCACATCCATTCTCATCTGTATGTTAATGACTCTCAAGTCTCTGTGGCTGTCTTTGTCCTCACTGAAGGCTTTAGACATGTTTAGTCAATTACCTCCTAGTGACCTTCAGTGTCCTGCAGTCACCTCAAATTCAGAATGTATAAAACTAAAGTCTACAAATAATAAATGCTGGAGAGGGTGTGGAGAAAAGGGAACCCTCTTACACTGTTGATGGGAATGCAAACTAGTACAGCCACTATGGAGAACATTGTGGAGATTCCTTAAAAAACTGGAAATAGAACTGCCTTATGATCCAGCAATCCCACTGCTGGGCATACACACTGAGGAAACCAGAAGGGAAAGAGACACGTGTACCCCAATGTTCATCGCAGCACTGTTTATAATAGCCAGGACATGGAAGTAACCTAGATGTCCATCAGTAGATGAATGGATGAGAAAGCTGTGGTACATATACACAATGGAGTATTACTCAGCCATTAAAAAGAATACATTTGAATCAGTTCTAATGAGGTGGATGAAACTGGAGCCTATTATACAGAGTGAAGTAAGCCAGAAGGAAAAACACCAATACAGTATACTAACGCATATATATGGAATTTAGAAAGTTGGTAACAATAACCCGGTGTACGAGACAGCAAAAGAGACACTGATGTATAGAACAGTCTTATGGACTCTGTGGGAGAGGGAGAGGGTGGGGAGATTTGGGACAATGGCATTGAAACATGTAAAATATCATGTATGAAACAAGTCGCCAGTCCAGGTTTGATGCACGATACTGGATGCTTGGGGCTAGTGCACTGGGACGACCCAGAGGGATGGTATGGGGAGGGAGGAGGGAGGAGGGTTCAGGATGGGGAACACATGTATACCTGTGGCGGATTCATTTTGATATTTGGCAAAACTAATACAATTATGTAAAGTTTAAAAATAAAATAAAAATAAAAAAAACAAAAACAAAAACTAAACCCATCATCTTTCTTCCTCAAACCTACTTTTTTGTACATTGCAAATTAATTACTGGACTCTAAATATGAACAAACCTGTGAGAGAAACTATCAACTTAACCAGGTATATCTCAGTGTATTCATAACTCTTTCATATCAAGGAAATTAAGTTGAACATAAAAGCTCTATTTGTAACCATTTGAAATTTAACCCTAACCTCACATATAAAGAAGTTAAATTAATGAATGACTCTTCTACTGTCTTATGGATTCAAATGAGATAACATATGCTTTGTATAAACAATTTTTAAATAAGTTTTGATGATTGATATTATGCAGTGAGTTTTATATCAGATATAAATAAGGAGCATCTTAAGTCTTTATTCATTTTTCACAGGTTATGTAATAAGAATAGATTTATGCTATTTAAGGACTTCCCTGTGGCTCAGATGGTAAAGAATCCACCTGTAGTGCAGGAGACCTGGGTTTGATTCCTGGGTTGGGAAGATCCCCTGGAGAAGGGAAAGGTTACCCACTCCAGTAATCTGGCCTGGAGAATTCCATGGACTGAATAGTCCATGGGGTTGCAAAGAGTCGAATACAACTGAGCGACTTTTCATTTTCACTTTATGCTATTTAAACAACACATATAGTTGGGAATCTTTGAATCAAAGGCTACAAAACTTGTAGCTCAAGGTTCTTAAAAATCTCAGCTGACTTCCTTATCCGTGTAATTAACTGAATTTTCTTGAGCATATAATCAGTGAAAATGAATTAAGGTCTATATTGATAGTGTATGCAGGTCTTTATAGGAAGCCTCCCTCTGCTGGAAGCCCCTTTTAGCAAAGTTATATTGTAACTAACTTTTAAACCAGGCACCCCCATGCTCTACTCACCTCTGGCCCGAGCACATCTTTCAAATCTTTTAATTACACAATACCACGCCTAAGCTGTCAAATTTCCCCATAGATAAAAGAAGTAGACATGAAGAATAAGTTATCAGATGACCAGATCTCCTCCCTAGCTTTCTCCTCAGAAATCTCCCAAACATACTGTGTAACCAAACTATGTGAACAGGATCACCTTTAGAGGAAGATCACAAGGAGTCAACAAGCCTGCACACAAGCTGCACACAGTAGGGGATAGAGACCTATCTCAGTGATTGACTGGGATTGCTTCTCTTTTTTCCCTTTAATAGCTTTCATGGCCAAGTAGAATCTTTGGAGGTGATTTTAGGAGCACACTGAATCCACCATCTCCCTAGATTGCCCTAGATTGATTAAAGGCACCCTTTCCCCCCTATCATTTGTGAATATTGATTTTTGTAAGTGGTAAGCAACAGGACACACAATTTGTTCAGTAACAGTAACTATTAATTCTTTAGTACGCATTTTTTTTCTAATAAATATCTCAAATATTAAGTATTACTGGAGGGGATCAGTTCAGTTCTCCTGACTGGCAATCTCAGAAATGTATCAACAGTAGCATCCATACACAATGTATTAACAGTGACTTATACATATGCAGTTTTATCCTCTTACTAGAAAGAATTCAGAATGTAAGCATTCTCTGGCTGACATGGCAAATGAAGAAAGTCATCAGATACCTAGAGATAGGAAGTTATTAGATAACCTCAGGATAAACTCACAGCTCAAGATGGCTATAAGAACCTTGCTGCTGCTGCTGCTGCTGCTAAGTCACTTCAGTCATGTCCAACTCTGTGCGACCCCATAGATGGCAGCCCACCAGGCTCCCCGTCCCTGGGATTCTCCAGGCAAGAACACTGGAGTGGGTTGCCATTTCCTTCTCCAATGCATGAAAGGGAAAAGTGAAAGTGAAGTCGCTCAGTCGTATCCGACTCTTAGCGACCCCATGGACTGCAGCCTACCAGGCTCCTCCATCCATGGGGTTTTCTAGGCAAGAGTACTGGAGTGGGGTGCCATTGCCTTCTCCGATAAGAACCTTACGATTCCATTAATCAGTTTTTATGAAGACCTATACAGCACTCTCACATACTTGCATGCATGCTTTGTCACTTCAGTCACATCTGACTCTTGGCAACTCTATGGACCATAGCCTGCCAGCGCCTTTGTCCATGGGGTTTTCCAGGCAGGAATACCAGAGTGTGTTGCCAGGTCCTTCTCCAGAGGATCTTCCCGACCTAAAGATCAAACCATGTCTCCTGTGTCTCCTGTACTGCAGATGGATTCTTTACACACTAAGCCATGAGGGAAATCCCTCACATACATAAGTTAGTGGAAATTCCATAATTGCATGAAATTCTAAAAAATTTAGCTTCTAAGTTGAGTGTATTGTTTCTCCAAATGAACTATTTTTCTGAGAGAAAAAGAATATTGAGTGGCAGTCAGTACTCTAATACTTGACTGAACAATTACATTATTTAGATTTGTTTGAATTGAACCATACATTTCAATTTCCTCTGTAGCAAAGTGTTCAACATCACCTTTGAATTTTGTCAGACCATTAAATTTAGCCAGAAGTAGTACACAGGAAAGGAAATAATCTGACAGTCTTAAAAGGCCTAAAAATTTAATTTATGCACTTTCTAGTAGATAATTTACAGAAAAGTAATATGTAGCAATTCAGCTAGAAGTCGTGTTACTCAGAAGAAATAAAAAATTATTAAAGTAGTTTACTGTAAAAGCATCAAAAGCATTTCAAAGCTATACAAAACCAATAATGCCAGATTATGAATAGCATGTCAAACTATCTTCACATGAAAAGAAATAAGGTAGGTATTCAGACTAGAATTGTCATTTTTGTTCTCTATAGTTTTGTGTGTTTCTACAAGATTTAATCAAAGCAATTTTACTTTGGGGTACTTATTCATAGAAAAAAGAAACACTAACTCAAAGAAATAGCTGCATCCCCAGTGATCATTGCAGCATCATTTTCAACAGCCAAGAGATGGAACCTAAGTATCCATTGATGGATGAATGGATAAAGAGATTCTTGCCATATGTGAAATATGAATGGACCATGAGGTCATTATGTTAAGCTGAAATAAGTTGGATACAGAAAGACAGATACTGAATGCTCTCTCTTCTACTTGGGGGAACTTAAAAAAAAAAAAAGCAAACAAGCTTATAGATACAGACTGGTCATTGTTAAAGGTGGGAAAAAATGAGTGAAGGGCATCAAAAAAATTATATGGGGAACACATGTATACCTGTGGCAGATTCATGTTGCTATATGGCAAAACCAATAAAATATTGTAAAGTTAAAAAATAAAATAAAGGAAAAAAAATTTTTAAAGGGTATAGGGCAAGAATTAGTTACTATGGCATGATTTTTTTTTATTGTAATGAGGAGAACACTGGCAGATTTACAAAGTATGACAATATCAGAATTTATTTACAAATTATCTTTGGTTTAGTAAACCAAAGTTATCCATATAGGAAATGTTCATAGTAAGAATTAAATTATAAGACTAGAAAACAAAACTGTGCTTTAGTTACAAGCCTACCAGGAACTCTATAGCTCTGAGTGAATTAACTGCTTTTTTGTGTTTTAGTCCTTGAACACTAAAAAAATAATTTTAACTCCATTTATCCTCATTGAGCATTCAAAGATAATTTTTTAAAAAAGAAAAATATTTGTGTTGAGGGTATAATCGTGTATTATTTTGCAAATAAAAACAATCGGTCAAAATGTCTATGTAATACAAATGGGTAATGAGTCTGCTAGGTTATACAGAGGTTATTTCTTGTGTAATACTGAATAATGGGGCTTCCCTGGTGACTCAGCAGTAAAGAGACTGCCTGAAATGAAGAAGCCTCAGGAGATGTGAGTTTGACCATGGATGGGAAGAACCCTTGGAGGACAGCATAACAACCCAGTATTCTGGCCTGGAGAATCCCATGGACACTGGAGCCTGGACGTCTAAGGTTCATAGGGTCACAAAGAGTAGGACACAGCTGAAGCGACTAGCATGCACCCACGCACTTAGTAATGTCAACTATAAACTAGCCTGGGCGAGACTCAGTCACATGAATACTGGGATGGATCATTTAATGTCATCTGAACATCTGAGTGTATAGGCACTTCTTTCATCTTTCTGCTTCTATCTTCCTGCTTCTTTCTCTGCCGCTCCTTGATCTCTTTCTAATTACCTGAATGAGGGTTCTTCTATTTGTTGTCTTGATCTCTATTATTTTTTCAAAGAATATGCTATTCTTCTGATGAATATTCAACCAGAAATGGTTCAGGAACAATTATAAGTCCAGACTCTTGGTCCTCAATTACATATTCTCTCTCACACGTAAAGAATAAATAATTCTGGGGCATTAAATAATAACTCACATTCAACTCTGATCATTATTCTGCCTATAACTCTGTAAGAAAAATAAATGTGTCTTAGTAAGACATCTAAAACCCTTCCCTATCAAAATGTTGAAAAAGTCCAGGAAAAATTGCTTCCATTTATTTATTTCCAAATAAATTAAATACATAGAATATGCAGATCTCTTTTTTTTGACAAAGTAACTTTGTTTCATGTTTATTTTAACTTGGCTCCCTTTCATGACTATTTTTATTGGGATAAATTTGATTAAGTGACTCAAGAATTACATTAAATTGTTTTACTTACCATTTGTTCCTTGAGTTAACATACTTCAGTAGATTTACAAAGATGAAAAAAATAAGACCAAAATAGTCTTATAATTGTCTTTACAAAAAGATGTGATTTTTAAGGAGACATCTGTAAAAATGATTTGATCTATCAGTTTCTGATATGGAGTTACTATTGAGCTGATTCAATAATTTATAGAAGTGGTTTATAAATATCATGTACATAAAAAATCTGTAAGAATAAGGAATTTCAATTTTAAAGTTCAAAATGACCTTGTGAAATCATTGAATATAATTTTTTGTATTATATAAGCTACACACTTGCTACATAGAATACAGAAACCCATATTCAAAGTAGCAAAATAATAAAACCAAATAAAGCTTCTACATAGATGGAAAATATACTTAAGCTTTATTCCTTTTTATCTGTCCCTAACTTACTGTGTGAAATCAGTTTTTCATATAGCAAGTCATTTACCCATTTATTCCATGGATAGATAAGGTCAAATAGAGACTGCATAATTTTAATGATCAGTTCCAGTTATGAAAACTTATAATATTTAATTTTTATATTATACAACTACCAATTTCTATGCTATTCAAACATATAATACAGGTTTAGGAATGTGGCCAGAAAATGGAATTTTATTGCAAACTTAGATGAGATTTAAATTGCAGCTATCATTGAAATGTAAACAACAACAATAACAAAACTATAAAAAGGCTAGGTCTTTTTTGACATATAACCTAAGTCATGTGCTGAGCAGATGGCAAATATTTACTAATCCTAAGGTCACACTGAAACTTTTCATTCTATGGACATGGAAAAGATTATTAGTTTTATTTTGACCACTGTTTTAATAAGTCACTGTTTATTTTGACTCTATTAAAAAGTCTTTTAATAAATGTTTATTGGTTAAAGGTATGTTTTCTAATTTGTGCCAGAAGAGTCCCTAATTATTAAAGATACATTAACTACCAAACACACACACACACATCATTGCCTTCAAATAATCTATAGTCTATTAGGAAGACACAAACAGTAAACAAGAAATATAAAGTAAGTAAATTGTATTAAATATTAGGAAGTAATGCATATGATATGAAAAAGAAATATTAGAGCAGGATGTGGATCAAAAGCTCCAGGATGGGACAGATTAGATGAAATTTGAGCTAACAGCATCTAACTCAACTAGATAAGAAAAAAATCAAGATTCAAAATTATAAGATAATGAAATTTGACGGCAATGTCAATTTAATAGACTACATTCCATTTACATATAATGCTTTGACCTATATCTAAAGGAAATTATAGAAACATATTTATTAGGACAAATATTTCCCTTGCTTTAATATCCCATGTTACCCCAAATCAGGTAACCCTCCAAACCAATTTCAGTTCCAGTTTTTCATGAGCATTGAAATATCATCTTGAAATTTAAATTCTTGGGATGACCTGCCTTTATGTGTAAAATTGAGGGCTGACTTGAAAATTTTCTCTTTCTTTTATTATAACAAATTTTATTTTGACATATGATTCCTCTAAACATAATTCATGTAACTGAATGGCTCCAGAAATATTAATTGACTTCCTGGCTTTTAATAATATTTTTAAAACAGCATCTCAAAATACACCATCTAAGTAAATTTTAGGTATCCTTAGAGAAGTGTGGCTTTGAAGAAAACACTCTTAGAATTTAAGCAACGAAAAACAACTATAAACATGAGGAGAAAAAAGTTTAGAAAACAAGTCTTGGTTGAGGTACCTGGACACAATTTTTTAAGACATTATTTTTACAGCAAATTTAGGTTTATAATGAAATTTGAAGGTTCAGAGACTTTTCCTTGACCTCCTGCCTCCCCAACACATGTAATCTCCCTGATTATTAACATTACTCATCAGTGATATATATATATATATATATATATATATATATATATATTTATATATATAGATTTATTTACATATATTGAAGAAGGCAGTGGCACTCTTCACTGCCAGTACTCTTGCCTGGAAAATCCCACGGATGGAGGAGCCTGGTAGGCTGCAGTCCATGAGGTCGCTAAGAGTCGGACACGACTGAGAGACTTCACTTTCACTTTTCCCTTTCATGCATTGGAGAAGGCAATGGCAACCCACTCCAGTGTTCTTGCCTGGAGAATCCCAGGGATGGTGAAGCCTGGTGGGCTGCCGTCTATGGGGTCGCACAGAGTCGGACACGACTGAAGTGACTTAGCAGCAGCAGCATTTATATATCTATTTATAATATAAATATATATATATATATTTCTTTTTAACCAAAAATGAGCCTTTACTGACACATTGCAATTACCCAAAGTCCATAGTTTACCTTGGTTCACTCTTAGTATTGTATATTCATGTATGTTGGTATGTGTTAATCACTCAGTTGTGTCCGACTCTTTGTGACCCCATGGGCCACAGCTAGTCTGTATAGCCCGCCAGCTAGTCTGTTCATTGGAATTCTCCAGGCAAGAATATTGGAGTAGGTGACCATTCCCTTCTCCAGGGGATCTTCCTGACCCAGGGGTTGAATCTAGGCTTTTCCTATGATGTCTTCATATCATAGGATATGACAGGGAAGCCTGGCATGCTACAGTCCATGGCGTCGCAAAAGAGCAGGACATAACTGAGAGACTGAATTGAACTGAACTGACGATATCTTCTAGGAGTTTCATAGTTTTGAGGTTTACATTAAATATAAACCATTTCAAATTAATTTTATGACAGGTGTGAAGTCTAGATTCTTTTTTTTTTTTTTCTGTATGTGGATGTCCAGTTGTTTAGCACCATTTACTGAAGCAATTGTCTTTGCTTTATTGTACTGTCTTTGCTCCTTTAACAAAGATTAGTTAAATATATTTCTGTGGACCTATTTCAGGGTTCTATATTCTGTTCTAATAGTCTGTTTGCTTTTTTGGTCAGTATCACACTGTCTTTGTTGCTGTAGCTTTAGAGTAATGAGAGAGGTCTGATCACATTTTCAAGAGGTGACTCAATTTCCCCAAACATTTGCAAAATTGTATAAGGGCAGTCAAATATGTAATATGGAAAAAGAAAGGAAGAAATAAAATACAATTATGTGAATATTGAGTTAGAATAAAAGATTGTAAGTTGTTTTATGTAAGAAATGAGCATAGGCAAATAAAAGTCAAACATTTAAACAAGAGTAAATAAAAATAATAGACAATAATCGTCAATAGTAACTATAAGTAAATAAAAATTAACAGTGTAGAACTGAGGGATACACTGGGAACAAACCTCAAGGTCAAGACTATTAATTCATTCACACATAATTTTTAGCAGCAGCAGCAGCTGCTGCTGCTAAGTCGCTTCAGTCATGTCTGACTCTGTGCGACCCCAGAGACGGCAGCCCACCAGGCTCCTGCTTCCCTGGGATCCTCCAGGCAAGAACACTGGAGTGGATTGCCATTTCCTTCTTCAATGGATGAAAGTGAAGAGTGAAAGTGAAGCTGCTCAGTTGTGTCCAACCCTTAGCGACCCCATGGACTGCAGCCTACCAGGGACCTCCATTCATAGGATTTTCCAGGCAAGAGTACTCGAGTGGCTTGCCATTGCCTTCTCCGTTTTAGCATCTATGACATGCCAAATAAAATTTTAGGTTCTAGGGATAATCAGGAAAGAGGACGATTCCTTCCATTTACCAGAGGCTGAGTAACTCCATCCAGTTCAGCCTCCTATTGTTTTTTAGACTTCTGGTATCCACTGACTATGAATTTTTAGCAACAAACAACCTACCCTTGGATGACACCTGACATTAAGTAAAAACAGTAGATCTTGGGAATGAAGCAAATATCATCCCACATTCATCTGGAACATTCAGATATAACCATCTTCAGGTCAGCATCTTGAATGATAATCTAAGAAGTATTTGAAGTCACTGTCTGGATCAATAGAAGGTTGAGTGCATGCATGCTCAGTCCCTCCATCGTGTTGTACTCTTTGTAACCCTATGGACTGTTGCCCACTAGGCTCCTCTGTCCATGGGATTTTTCAGGCAAGAAAGCTGGAGTGGGTTGCCATTTCCTCCTCCAGGGGATCTTCCTGACCCAGGCACCAAACCCATGTCTCTTGTGTCTCCTACATTACAAGGTGTATTCTGTACTGCTGAGCAATTGGAGAAGCCCTGAAGGCTGAAATTTGCTGCCAAATATACTCTCAGCTTCTTAAAATAAAAATTGTTTTTATTCTTTTTATATGATTTTGTACCCAGCACTTCTCCAATTAAAATACCTACTTTTTATCAGAGATACTTGTATGGCTTATGGGGAATCACATATTGATCATATCATTGTATCTTTTAAACTATTGCATTATTTATTATTTCTTTGAAATGAGCAGCAAGAAATATTATGTCACATATGCCAGAGAGATAGAAGTAGGCTTACAATGCAATTTATACATTATCAAACTTAAATTCTGTTAGATGAGTATATTTATTTTAAGATATATAGGTATTGCCAAAATTACTACTATTGTATTATGATGTTTATTAAGACCTACAGAAAAGAAATTTAAAAATCAACTTGGCAAGCAGAAAAATAAAATGGGATTTCCAACCAAAGAACTTTATTACTTGTACTTCTTAATTTCCTTAAATTATAATGAAAACATTTACTCTGATTTATTTCTTTATGAAGTTATTTATCATTTAAAATTAGCTTCCCTTTGGTTAGGTAGTTAAAATAGGAAAAAATTAGTCCAAAATGGCAATGGCTAAAAGACAAAGGGAGAGAAAAAGCCCACAAAAAGAGAGTAAAGGAAAAATCCAAGGACTAGTGTGTGAACCTCAGGTGAAACAAACACACCCCATTCCTGATTGATGATGGAGCTGCTGCTGCTGCTATCTCTTCAGTCGTGTCTGACTCTGTGAGACCCCAGAGATGGCAGCCCACCAGGCTCCCCCATCCCTGGGATTCTCCAGGCAGAAACACTGGAGTGGGTTGCCATTTCCTTCTCCAATGCATGAAAGTGAAAAATGAAAGTCAAGTTGCTCAGTCCTGTCTGACCCTTAGTGACCCCATGGACTGCCGCCTACAAGGCTCCTCTGTCCATGGGATTTTCCAGGCAAGAATACTGGAGTGGGGTGCCATTGCCTTCTCCGGACTGATGATGGAGGCTAACCCTAATTTGCATAGGGCAGGCTGGGAAGTGGGAAGGAGACAAAAAGTATAAACAGAGGGAGCCAAGGAGGGTAAGTTCTCTCCTTTGGGATCGGCCTACCCTCATGCTTTGAGGATGTACTGTCCTTTGTTTACTGAATAAAACTCTGAGCTGTAACCTAGCTGTAACACTTGACTACCATTTCAAATCTTTGTTGAAGTGAGACTGAACTGAGGAAATTACACATGCTTCTGAAACTTTCAATGGAATCAACTGATTCAATAGAATCTATTGAATCAGTTGATGATAATTTTGCTTCATGGTGTTTAATGCAATTTTTATTTTCCATCACTCTATAATATTCGTTCAACTGCTAACTGACAATGCTAAAGGGCTTCCCTTTACTAGCTCAGCTGGTAAAGAATTTGCCTGCAATGCAGGAGATCCCAATTCAATTCCTGGGTTGGGAAGATTCCCTGGAGTAGAGCATAGCAGCCCATTCCAGTATTCTTGCGTGGAGAAACCCCATGGACAGAGGAGCCTGGCGGGCTACAGTCAATGGGGTCATGAAGAGTCAGACATGACTAAGCAACTAAGAAACAATTGTGAATATTTTAGTCTTCATTGCCATAATTGATAATACTAATGTATTTACTTGCTTATTCTGACACTCAATGGGAAATTTTATTCTGCAAATTTTTCTTTTCATTATTATCTACCATTAATCTTTATTTTTCTATCTAAACTAATCTATATCTCATTGAACATCATTGTTCAGCAATTTACTGAGCCTATCTTTCATGCTTCTGAAAAGTCTTATTCAGCTCATGATGTTTCCCTCTTTTTTTCAAATTTTTACACACGGCTCAGTGGTAAAAGAATCTGCCTGCCAATGCAGGAGATGCAGATTTAATCCCTGAGTTGGGAAGATTCCTCCAGAGGAGGAAATGGAAACCCACTCTCATATTCTTGTCTGGAGAATCCCATGGACAGAGAAACCTGGTTGGCTACAGTACATAGGATTGCAAAGTTGAACATAGCTGAGCAGGTACTCACACACACCACACATACAGTCATATTTAACACTTTACTGCTGTCTCTAAAACTTTGTAAGCATGAATTTGTCAAGTAAAATAAGTGAGACATTCTGTTTGCTTATTAACTGAGTACATTTTAGAGAACATTTACCATTTCTATAATTTTAGAGATCCTGTTTGCCTATTAGAAGCCAGGTTTCATCACATAAGAAAGATGTAAAACCATCCCATTGTGTGGAAACTTCTTAGGAAAGGAGTTCAGTGGGATACAGCCTTTTTGTTTTTTCACATCCATTGGAAAACTTGCTTTTCTAAGTTCACTCAAGGCTCCAGCTAAAAACATACTAAATAATGGTGTCTCCTGTCATATGTCATCATAGCCTTTATAGGAAAAAAAAAAGCTATAACTTCACACTTGTCGGCTGGCTCATAGCAGTTAGATATAGGAGAAATACTTCATCAGTTACAATATTGAAGCCAAATATATTTGTTTTCCCAGGCATATCAATTCAGTATTTTATCATTGTATCTTAATTTTCAATTAAACTATTAAAAATCAAATATGAAACAGAATTGTCAATAATTTTCTACATAACTTTTCATGATGAAATTAGGTTAGATGGTAATAAATGTCCATTACATGAATAATACATCCATAAAGCATTAAAAGTATTATAAAAACACTTTGTTTTCTCTGAATGTCATTTTTCTAACTTAAAGCAGTTCTAATTTTATTCACACCTATGCAGAGGCAAATTGTAAAAACTGAAAATAAAATTAGTATATAACTGAATATTTTGTTCCACAGTTTTCTGTCAAGATTATCATCCACATTTACTACATCCTGAAGTCAAATAAGTATGACATCTCTTAGAATGGATGGAAGTGAAATAACGTTCTCTTGTTCTTGGCAATGCTTAGAGAAATGGTATAGACTGAAATGCACAGTGTATAATTGCCCTAGACCATCATGATGACAAATATTTTGGATGATTTTCATTATGGTGGTAATGAGGACAATAACAAAGATAATATTTTCTCTCTCCGTAGTCCTTTTTGTCAGATATATCATTATTACTCTTTGAAGACCCATTTTGACAATATGATCTACCTTCTGTACGAAGTCCTTGACCAGCATTTATAAAAAAAGCTTAAAAATATATTTTTGTTAGGTATTGAAAATCACTAGTGCAGACAAAATAATGTTCATGTTTTTATCTTCAAGTATTTTTCCTACAACAAAAAGATGATAAAAAATAATCCCCAAGTATTAACTCATAAGATTTGACATATCAGACTATCTTAAACTCAAGTCAGCTCATAACAGCTACCTATGTCTACCTATGTCTGAGTTTACTGATAATACTGAAAAATTTTAAAGAGAGAAATTCTGCCCTAAAACAGTTTTATATGTCAGATGTACTTCAATTTATAAAATGACTCAAGCTTTACTTATCAGAATTGAATGCAAGAAGCTAAATTAACCTTTCTTCTGCAGGCATTTTAGTTGGGTATTTAATTTGTAACACAAACTATCACTCTGCTGAATGCCATTTTTCAGTTTGTCCCTGACTTACAAAGATGTTTATTTCTTGTTTCCTCTCTTATTTTCCAGTTTGAACAAATTCTGCATCCAGAATGAAATCAGGCATTTTTCCATGATCATACTTATCATTTTTTACCACATTTTTCATTATTATTTTGAAAATTTAATTGGAGGGCAAAATTCAATTTCTTACTCCCCTTAAAAAGAAACAACCTGTTTTCCAAGGAGAGTCTATCATTATTTTAATTACAAACCCTTTTCTTTGAAAGTTAAAACAATTTTAGCCTAACATCATCATTTATTTAAACACATTAACTCATTAGAGCAAAAATGCAATAGTTGCCTTGAGTATGCACTACAAATTACAAGTTTAATGTGCTTTTAATCATTCACAATGGATTCTTTGATTCTAACTAACATTGCTAAATACTTGGCATTTCATATGCACATCATTAACAAGATGGAAAAATTGAAGCCTAATTCCATTTTATAGGGACATTGGCTATTGCCAAGCAACTTCCACCAAACAAGCTTGACTTAAAGTTAGAAATCTTGTTCGTTGTCACAAGAAAAAAATAGATATTCAAATTATAAGGAAGTGAGTTTAGATAAGTCTAGATTAAAATGATTTGATCAATGTGTTCTGTACCCCCCAAATTAATTTTATTGTAGATAAAGATTCTTTTTCCTTGAAATGGAATGTTCTGTTCATCAGTCAACATGCTGACTGTATTCTCTACCATGTGATATGGTTTTACTTAGCTTTGTGTTTGCCACTCATACAACATTTGGTTATGACAACATAGCCTAATGACTTTCTTAAGTCTCAAAGTCAAACAAATATTGAGCAAATTCAAATTAACTTCTTTCCCTTGTCCTTTTGGCTTTATCCCTGGCCATTCTCTTGGAGTTGATAATATTATCAGAATAGTGAGTAGTCAGAGCTGGCCTCTTGTTTCACTTATCTGTGATTTATTTATTCCACAAATAATTATAGACCATTCAGTGTGTTTCAGGCATTGAGATGGATTTGGGAGACACAAAAATGAAAAGACAGTCTTTATTATCTCTACAGATCAAATTCCACTGGAGAATCATACTTTTAAATATACAAAATAAATTGTATAACGTCCAACTTCAAGAATCTTCTGTAGTCCAAGAGAGATATCCTGATCCTTTAGTTAGAAAATAAAAAGGATCTACTTATAAGGGTATACCTTGGAATATGAACTTATGACTATGGCACAGTGAGGGAGCCTTCTCCAGGCTGTGACAGTGGAATGAATTTACTAGCTTTTAGTTTCTGTATTCCATAAATGATGAAAAACTGTCATGAAGCTGAGGGATTTTCATATGCAACTAATGAACCAAGAAATGTCAATTAAGGACTTTAGTTGTCAATTCTCAGTTCAGATCAGTTCAGTCTCTCAGTCGCGTCCGACTCTTTGCCACCCCATGAATCGCAGCACGCCAGGCCTCCCTGTCCATCACCAACTCCCGGAGTTCACTCAACTCACGTCCATTGAGTCAGTGATGCTATCCAGCCATCTCATCCTCTGTCGTCCCCTTCTCCTCCTGCCCCCAATCCCTCCCAGCATCAGAGTCTTTTCCAATGAGTCAACTCTTCGAATGAGGTGGCCAAAGTACTGGAGTTTCAGCTTTAGCATCATTCCTTCCAAAGAAATCCCAGGGCTGATCTCCTTCAGAATGGACTGGTTGGATCTCCTTGCAGTCCAAGGGACTCTCAAGAGTCTTCTCCAACACCACAGTTCAAAAGCATCAATTCTTTGGTACTTAGCTTTCTTCACAGTCCAACACTCACATCCATACATGACCACAGGAAAAACCATAGCCTTGACTAGACGGACCTTTGTTGGCAAAGTAATGGCTCAGCTTTTGAATATGCTATCTACGTTGGTCATAACTTTCCTTCCAAGGAGTAAGCGTCTTTTAATTTCATGGCTGCAGTCACCATCTGCAGCGATTTTGGAGCCCAGAAAAATAAAGTCTGACGCTGTTCCCACTGTTTCCCCATCTATTTTCCATGAAGTGATGGGAGCAGATGCCATGATCTCGTTTTAAGAATGTTGAGTTTTAAGCCAACTTTTCCACTCTCCTCTTTCACCTTCATCAAGAGGCTTTTGAGTTCCTCTTCACTTTCTGCCATAAGGGTGGTGTTATCTGCATACCTGAGGTTATTGAGATTTCTCCTGGCAATCTTGATTCCAGCTTGTGTTTCTTCCAGTCCAGCATTTCTCATAATGTACTCTGCATATAAGTTAAATAAGCAGGGTGACAATATACAGCCTTGACGTACTCCTTTTCCTATTTGGAACCAGTCTGTTGTTCCATGTCCAGTTCTAGCTGTTGCTTCCTGACCTGCATACAAATTTCTCAAGAGGCAGGTCAGGTGGTTCAGGATTTCCATCTCTTTCAGAATTTTCCACAGTTTATTGTGATCCACCCAAAGGCTTTGGCATAGTCAAAAGCATAAATAAATGTTTTTCTGGAACTCTCTTGCTTTTTCCATGATCCAT
The DNA here is from genome assembly GCF_032452875.1 of Bos javanicus. NCBI lineage: Eukaryota > Metazoa > Chordata > Mammalia > Artiodactyla > Bovidae > Bos > Bos javanicus. Next base: position 40,932,179 of record NC_083870.1, read on the forward strand.
CGGATGTTGGCAGTTTGATCTCTGGTTCTTTTGCCTTTTCTAAAACCAGCTTGAACATCTGGAAGTTCATGGTTTACGTATTGCTGAAGCCTGGCTTGGAGAATTTTGAGCATTACTTTACTAGCATGTGAGATGAGTGCAATTGTGTGGTAGTTTGAGCATTCTTTGGCATTGCCTTTCTTTGGGATTGGAATGAAAACTGACCTTTTCCAGTCCTGTGGCCACTGCTGAGTTTTCCAAATTTGCTGGCATATTGAGTGCAGCACTTTCACAGCATCATCTTTCAGGATTTGGAATAGCTCAACTGGAATTCCATCACCTCCACTAGGTTTGTTCATAGTGATGCTTTCTAAGGTCCACTTGACTTCACATTCCAGGATATCTGGCTCTATGTCAGTGATCACACCATCGTGATTATCTGGGTTGTGAAGATCTTTTTGTATAGTTCTTCTGTGTATTCTTGCCACCTCTTATTCATCTCTTCTGAGTTTTTCCAAGAAAATGCACTGGTCATAACAAACACCCTCTTCCAACAACACAAGAGAAGACTCTATACATGGACATCACCAGATGGTCAACACCGAAATCAGATTGATTATATTCTTTGCAGCCAAAGATGGAGAAGCTCTATGCAGTCAACAAAAACAAGACCAGGAGCTGACTGTGGCTCAGACCATGAACTCTTTATTGCCAAATTCAGACTTAAATTGAAGAAAGTAGGGAAAACCACTAGACCATTCAGGTATGACCTAAATCAAATCCCTTATGATTATACAGTGGAAGTGAGAAAAAGATTTAAGGGCCTAGATCTGATAGATAGAGTGCCTGATGAACTATGGAATGAGGTTCGTGACATTGTACAGGAGACAGGGATCAAGACCATCCCCATGGAAAAGAAATGCAAAGAAGCAAAATGGCTGTCTGGGGAGGCCTTACAAACAGCTGTGAAAAGAAGAGAAGCAAAAAGCAAAGGAGAAAAGGAAAGATATAAACATCTGAATGCAGAGTTCCAAAGAATAGCAAGAAGAGATAAGAAAGCTTTCCTCAGCGATCAATGCAAAGAAATAGAGGAAAACAACAGAATGGGAAAGACTAGAGATCTCTTCAAGAAAATCAGATACCAAAGGAACATTTCATGCAAAGATGAGCTCGATAAAGGACAGAAATGGTATGGACCTAACAAAGCAGAAGATATTAAGAAGAGATGGCAAGAATACACAGAAGAACTGTACAAAAAAGATCTTCACGACCCAGATAATCACGATGGTGTGATCATTGACCTAGAGCCAGACATCCTGGAATGTGAAGTCAAGTGGGCCTTAGAAAGCATCACTATGAACAAAGCTAGTGGAGGTGATGGAATTCCAGTTGAGCTATTCCAAATCCTGAAAGATGATGCTGTGAAAGTGCTGCACTCAATATGCCAGCAAATTTGGAAAACTCAGCAGTGGCCACAGGACTGGAAAAGGTCAGTTTCATTCCAATCCCAAAGAAAGGCAATGCCAAAGAATGCTCAAACTACCACACAATTGCACTCATCTCACATGCTAGTAAAGTAATGCTCAAAATTCTCCAAGCCAGGCTTCAGCAATATGTGAACCGTGAACTTCCTCATGTTCAAGCTGGTTTTAGAAAAGGCAGAGGAACCAGAGATCAAATTGCCAACATCCGGTGGATCATGGAAAAAGCAAGAGAGTTCCAGAAAAACCTCTATTTCTGTTTTATTGACTATGCCAAAGCCTTTGACTGTGTGGATCACAAGAAACTGGAAAATTCAGAAAGAGACGGGAATACCAGACCATCTGACCTGCCTCTTGAGAAATTTGTATGCAGGTCAGGAAGCAACAGTTAGAACTGGACATGGAACAACAGACTGGTTCCAAATAGGAAAAGGAGTACGTCAAGGCTGTATATTGGCACCCTGTTTATTTAACTTATATGCAGAGTACATCATGAGAAACGCTGGACTGGAAGAAACACAAGCTGGAATCAAGATTGCCGGGAGAAATCTCAATAACCTCAGATATGCAGATGACACCACCCTTATGGCAGAAAGTGAAGAGGAACTCAAAAGCCTCTTGATGAAAGTGAAAGTGGAGAGTGAAAAAGTTGGCTTAAAGCTCAACATTCAGAAAACAAAGATCATGGCATCCAGTTCCACCACTTCAATGGAAATAGATGGAGAAACAGTGGAAATAGTGTCAGACTTTATTTTTCTGAGCTCCAAAATCACTGCAGATGGTGACTGAAGCCATGAAATTAAAAGACGCTTACTCCTTGGAAGGAAAGTTATGACCAACCTAGAGAGCATATTCAAAAGCAGAGACATTACTTTGCCAACAAAGGTTCGTCTAGTCAAGGCTATGGTTTTTCCTGTGGTCATGTATGGATGTGAGAGTTGGACTGTGAAGAAGGCTGAGCGCCGAAGAATTGATGCTTTTGAACTGTGGTGTTGGAGAAGACTCTTGAGGGTCCCTTGGAATGCAAGGAGATGCAACCAGTCCATTCTGAAGGAGATCAGCCCTGGGATTTCTTTGGAAGGAATGATGCTAAAGCTGAAACTCCAGTACTTTGGCCACCTCATTCGAAGAGTTGACTCATTGGAAAAGACTCTGATGCTGGGAGGGATTGGGGGCAGGAGGAGAAGGGGACGACAGAGGATGAGATGGCTGGATAGCATCACTGACTCAATGGACGTGAGTTGAGTGAACTCCGGGAGTTGGTGATGGACAGGGAGGCCTGGCGTGCTGCGATTCATGGGGTGGCAAAGAGCCGGACAACTGAGTGACTGATCTGATCTGATCTGTGTATTCTTGCCACCTCTTCTTAATCTCTTCTGCTTCTGTTAGGTCCATACCATATCTGTCCTTTATTGAGCCCATCTTTGCTTGAAATATTCCCTTGGTATCTCTGATTTTCTTGAAGAGATCTCTAGTCTTTCCCATTCTGTCTTTTCCTCTATTTCTTTGCATTGATCACTGAGGAAGGCTTTCTTATCTCTTCTTGCTATTCTTTGGAATTCTGCATTCAGCTGCTTATATCTTTCCTTTTCTCCTTTGCTTTTTGCTTCTCTTCTTTTCACAGCTATTTGTAAGCCCTCCCCAGACAGCCATTTTGCTTTTTTGCATTTCTTTTCCATGGGGATGGTCTTGATCCCTGTCTCCTGTACAATGTCATGAACCTCATTCCATAGTTCATCAGGCACTCTATCTATCAGATCTAGGCCCTTAAATCTATTTCTCACTTCCACTGTTTAATCATAAGGGATTTGATTTAGGTCATACCTGAATGGTCTAGTGGTTTTCCCTACTTTCTTCAATTTAAGCCTGAATTTGGCAATAAGGAATTCATGATCTGAGCCACAGTCAGCTCCTGGTCTTGTTTTTGCTGACTGCATAGAGCTTCTCCATCTTTGGCTGCAAAGAATATAATCAATCTGATTTCGGTGTTGACCATCTGGTGATGTCCATGTATAGAGTCTTCTCTTGTGTTGTTGGAAGAGGGTGTTTGTTATGACCAGTGCATTTTCTTGGCAAAACTCTATTAGTCTTTGCCCTGCTTCATTCCATATTCCATGGCCAAATTTACCTGTAAGTAACTGACTAACATAATATGAATAATTATATATAGTAAAACAGTAGACTAAGTTGTAAAGTAACTTCATAAACTGTAAAAGCTGAAAAAGAATTATCATTTTATTCCTATATCTTAATTAATTCTTTTCTTATTATGAATTGTCTGCAGGAGTCCTTGCCCCAGTGAAGAGATGATGTCCTTGTACATAATAGAGTCTCCATAAAGATGTCTTAACTGACAGAAACTACTCTTGTTCATCTTATTTGTGCGTTCTTTTCTTTTCTTAGTTCAGTTGCTAAGTTGTGTCTGACTCTTTGTGACCCCATGGACTGCAGCACACCAGGCTTCCCTGTCCTTCACTATCTCCTAGAGTTTGCTCAAACTCACATCCATTGAGTCAATGATACCATCCAACCATCTCATTCTCTGTATTCCTACTTCTTACTTTTTTCCATATAGCCCAAATGTCCAAATTTTCAGGATTAAGTCCAGCGATATTCCTATAATGATCATAACTTGAAAATTGAATTCTACTGCTAAGGAAGTCGGAGAAGGCAATGGCACCCCACTCTAGTACTCTTGCCTGGAAAAGCCCATGGACGGAGGAGCCTGGTAGGCTGCAGTTCATTCTAAAGTTCGGACACGACTGAGCGACTTCACTTTCACTTTTCACTTTCATGCCTTGGAGAGGGAAATGGCAACCCACTCCAGTGTTCTTGCCTGGAGAATCCCAGGGAAGGGGGAGCCTGGTGGGCTGCCGTCTATGGGGTCGCACAGAGTTGGACATGACTGAAGTGACTTAGCAGCTAAGGAAGTGCATAATTTAAAATAAAGTGCAAATACTAGAGAAAACAGAACCTTACCTTTGAATCAGTATCATATCAGTACTAGCGTCTCACCCTATTCACTTATTTACTTTGCCCAAGTGTCTCTCATCTAGGAACTGCATTATCCATTTTTAACCTCTTTGAAAGTTATCTATTTGCTTTGGTGACTGTATCCTCCTGCTCCATGACTGTCTGTATAATTGAAATCCATTGTATATTTTATCTCTAATATCTATATATACCTTTTCATTTGCTTGCTCAGAAGCTAAAAAGCACTCTTTCCTTCTTTTGTGTCTATTCACCTTCCTGTTTCTAGGCTCAGATCATTAATCGTCTTCTACCTGATGCCATCCACAGCCACAAGGTTTGCAGAAATTCTTAGACTGATATCTCAAACTCCAACCACCCTCAAATTCAAATTGCATGCTCTCATTGGATACATTGTATAATAAGTTTAAAGTTTACCGTTATTTGCAAAAATAAGTGTTTATATATAGTTAACAAATATTATGGGGAAAGAATAAGCTTGTCTAAAATTCATGGGCAAACAGAAACATTTGTTTTCATGATACATGTATATGTTTTGAACAATATGCAAAATATGGATTACATACAATTTGGGTTTCAAGAATAATTTATGTACTCAAATGTGCCTTAATAGTCCTTGCTAAACATTCATCAACACTGTATGATTCCAGTGAAATATTTCTCAGGCTTTCAGGGAGATATGAGTGAAGTAGAAAGAGTCAAATAACCCCCAAATATTTTGTATCGTGCCGATCTGTCTTGTCAAGTGCACTGTGAATATGTATGTATCATCTTTGTGTGAAGCTATGGAATAAGTTTCTGGTACTTTAGTCAAGAAAATGGGTGCTTAACACTATTGCTTAAGGAAGAAACACAAAATTGCTGATATTTTGTCTTAAAGATCTAAGCAGATATTGTAACATATTATCATTCTGTTTGAATATGCTTGATGGCTTTCAAATGCCGTTTTTTCTTTCATGGCCATTATCAAAAGTGTACTTTATGTCATAAGATGTTTGCTTTGAAGATGTCTGGCCACAATGTGCCAGAGTCAACTGGTAAGCTGAAAAATGAGTCACAGCCAAAGACTATCAACAAAGAAACCCAGATACTAAGAGGGTAAAATCTTTTTGCTATGTCATCTAAGCAACTGATAAGTGTTGAGGATAAAAAATGACTCAGTTTTGTTATCTGGGTCTGTGATATCTTTATTAAATAAATAATTGTTTTGTTTAGAGAAACATAAGATCTTCTGTCTCAGGAGACTTGGACTCAAGAGGCTTAATATATGCCTATTTTTCATGGAATTTTAAATTAATAACCAGTCCACAAGGTAGTTTCTACTGGTACACTTTCTCTGTGTAACACATCATCCCCCCAAACTTTATAACTTAAAACAACCTTTTATTTATCTCATGATTCTGTGGATCAGAAATTTAGGCTGTGTGAGAGTAGGACTGACATATATATGCTACTACTACTACTAAGTCACTTCAGTCGTGTCCGACTCTGTGCGATCCTAAAGACGGCAGCCCACCAGGCACCCCATCCGTGGGATTCTCCAGGCAAGAACACTGGAGTGGGTTGCCATTTCCTTCTCCAATGCAGGAAAGTGAAAAGTAAAAATGAAGTCATGTCTGACCCTCAGGGACCCCATGGACTGCAGCCTTCCAGGCTCCTCTGTCCATGGGATTTCCCAGGCAAGAGTACTGGAGTAGGGTGCCATTGCCTTCTCTGATATATATGCTACCACGTGTGAAATAGATAGCTGGTGGGAACTTGCTGTATAGCACAGGGAGCTCACCTAGAGGGGTGTGATGGAGAGTGGGTGGGAAGGAGGTTCAAGAGGATGGGTATGTATGTATAAAGATAGCTGGTTCACTTTGTTGTACAGCAGAAACTAACACAACATTGTATAGCAATTATATTCCAACAAAAAAAGAAAAATTTGGGCTGGACTCAGGTGGTGAATCTTCCCTCTAAACTTGGCCTGACTCATGTGCCATGGTCAGCCAGCTGACAAGTTGACTGGGACAGGTGGTTCTAGGGTATCTACACTGGAACAACTCAGTTCTTTCTGTGGTCTCTCATGTCTCAGCAGACTTATCTGAACATGTTCATATGGTACACAGAGGGTTCTAAAAGCTTCACAAGAAATGTTTGCAGTCACATATGTTTTTCAGACTTCTCATACTAAATAACACCTCATTGCTCAAAGCAAGTCACATGGCCAATGTGTCACATGGCCAAGCAAGAGACCGCACAAAGTTACTCAATGAATGGGTGTGGACATGGAGAAGAATTTGGGGGTGTTTTGCATCTTCCCACATACTACATGAAGAATGCTTACTTTGAACGCAAACTAAAATAGTCAGCTGTATCTTGCCAGTTTTTTTCCTGGTTAAGCAGTCAATTAAAATCTGGCTCTGATAGGTTTTACTTGGCCCAGAGGACTATGACTGGATGTATTATCAACTAATTGTTGATAATAGTTGTGAATTTTTACAAGTAAAGACAAGTAAGCTCCCTGTTCCATACATCAGTTTCCAGTTTATAAAATACAGATACTGGGTTTAATGGCCCCTATAGATGCTTAAAGTTTTGATATTTTTGATTCTATAAAGTATTTCATAAATACTTCTTATAAGCAAAAACTGTTTTACACAAAATGGGACACTACAAAGAAACATAAAAACTGGATATTGATATGAAAAAATTTTTAATCTAATCTTAGTCATAATAATTACCTATTAGAATGCTGTTTTTTATATATATAGGGGCTTCCCTAGTAGTTCAGATGGTAAAGCGTCTGCCTGCAATGCAGAAGACCTGGGTTCGATCCCTGGGTCAGGACGATCCCCTGGAGAAGGAAATGGCAACCCACTCCAGTATTCTTGCCTGGAGAATTTCATGGGCTGTAGCCTACCAGGCTCCAGGGTACAGTCCATGGGATCGCAAAGAGTTGGACACAACTGAGTGATTTCACATCATCACATATATAAATATATATATTATCATTTAAGACTCATGAAAATCCTGCCAACTAATATTTATTTTTGATATCAGGAAAAAGGAACAGGAGCAAGTACTATGCTTGAAATCACCTGTGTACTGAATGATCTTGGCTAGCATGTGGGCCCACAGTTTTTATTCATTATATTTTCTCTCAGCCCATTGAAGGAAACAAAACATATCAAAGATAGGAAAAGTCCAAGTGCTCAGCATTTTATGCGCCTCAGAGAAAAGATAAGGGAGAACGAGTTTGGAAAGTTTTGATATGCAACTTTAATGATGAGATAGGCTTTGAAGAGACTACTGCAGTTTAGAGAACTGAGATTACCTGTCTTATGCAGGAGTAATAAAAGAAGATATTTGACTTTAGCAAGAATTTTGCTTTAGGAAATAGTGGCATTTTCATCTAAACAGATAGCTTGAGGGAATACTGTACTTTCATCTAAACAATGGCTTGAATAGTTGGAACTTATTTTTGTCCAAGAGGCAGTGGGGATACATAGAATGTTTTTAATAAGGAAGTTATATTATAAAATATGTTGATTAATTTGGCATGACTATCTTTGAAGCCAGGAACTAGTCTGAAACTCATTAAAATATCTGGGGAAAGCATTTCTCAAAATATGTTTCACAGAACACTAGTTCTTAGAGGTTATAAGAGCTACTATTAGAAAACGGTGCTGTGTTGAAATAAGACTGGGAATTTTGAATTGAACAAGTTAAAGAAGTTTTTTTATTGGAAGAAATCTCTGCTAATAAGCATTTTATATCTCGACAATGGAGTAAAGCAAGTGGGATTTCTGAAATATATTTAATCACAGAAAGTCTTTTCTTTGAAGAGACTCTCAAAGGACCAATGTCCTTAGAATGCTCTTGAAAATGCTAGTTTAATTGTAACTGATGGACAACATAAGCTTAAGTCAGTACCAGAGAGGCCTAGCCCTCTCTAGAGTTGAGAAATCATCTTGCAAAAAGTAGGTATCCAAGGCCCATTAATATATATATATATATATATTTTTTTTTTTTAATCTGGTTTTGAAAGTGGATAATGATGAAGGTAATAATGGAAAAAAGCAAAAAAAATGTCTGGTATCATGAATAATATTTTATTACTCTGTTATGATCTGTTGAGTAAGGATACCACAGGAGTCTTATCAAGCATATTTGTTTAATACTAAAACTTAAAAATACGATGTGCTTTCAGTATTCTTCATGCCAGTCAGTGTTTCAAAATCCCTTAGGCTCTCAAGCTTGAGGTGATGAAGTGAGATAATAGTGTTAGAGAATTTGCATCATGGTTCTAACTTAAAATCATGGAAAAAGAAATGGTAAATATGGAATTTTACAGGCTGTCACATCAATTTGCCATTCTCCATCTTATAAACACTCTTCGGCCTGAAAAAAGCAAATATTTAGAAGGAAGAATTCTGTCTTATTGCTATAATGTGAGAATCAGAGGATAAAATGACAGTTACATTGTCTTATAACTGGAAATAAAGTAACTTTAAAAAATTAACTAATTGAATAAGTAAGTTAGTATCTAGACATTTACCATGAGCACCGTGACTTTAGGGCAAGGTCAGTTCATTTTTATCCCATGGAAAACATCTCAGGGATAAATATCAAGGGAGGGGAAAAAAAGTGATAATTCAGGTATCTTTCTCTGATAAACCAATCAAAAGTGCCCCTGAAATTCTGATATGTTCAGTTTTTCAGCCCTCTAAATCTTGCCTAAAGTTGTATTTCTTTCCTTTTCCATGGATCGCATTAATGACAACAGACAACTTGTCATAAAAGATTTTCTTGCTGTCTTTTGGTGCATCTAATGTAGAGACATATGCACTAATCAGTGTCATAGTTTGAATTCCCTTCAGCCTCAGTTTTAATGTCTTAAGCCTGAGGCTTACCATATGGTTCAAAAATAAGTCTTTTCACCATCTAAAAGGTCACAGTCTATTTTAAGTTACATTTTAAAAACTGCTTTGAGCCTATGATTTTTGAGTACCTGGGTGACTTTCAGAAATGAAAATCTTTGCTGAAAAATAATGTGACTTGTTTACTGAGAAACAGAGTAAGCAAATGTATTCAAATTCATTTCAATAGCTGGGAAAAACATATCTTAAAAGTGATAGAATCTTATAATTTGTGGATATGATTTTAATCATTTTCACAGTGATGAGAAACAATCAAAATTATCAGATAGATGATTTTTATCACCAATAATCAATCAAGAAATACTAATGCAAGCTACATGTTTAAAGCTCTATTTCTAAACTGGAACTACTAAAACTGTGTATTATTTAGAATTGTATTACTATATTCACATTTCAATGTAAAATCTTTGGCATATTAGAAAAGAAGCATCTATTTTTGTATTCTGAGTACCATTTATTTAACCAAAAAAGCACTGAAATTAATAAAATGACTATTCTCAGTCTCAAGTTATTTTTGTTTCAGGAATTTAAAAGAAAATGAAACATTTTTATAAAATTTATTATGTTCAAGGTCTAAAATGCAAAGTGTAGATTAGTGCTTCACTAAATGCCCAACTTGTGTTCCAGACCTGAGGACCCTTTTTTTTTTTTTTGGCTCTTATTTCAGATACCCCTAATCTTTGAGTCACTCTGAACTAAAGCAATCAGAAGACACACTATCTCATATCTGATCGGTATGATTGACACAAAAATTTTACCCTGCTTGCCTACAAATCTGCAGCTTAATTCCTACTGCCTTTTCTCCTCATTACTTTCTTGATTCTCTGACTTACACTCAGTTCTCCTTGCAAAAACCTCACCCTTACTCACAGCTAAGGCAGAGAACCTAATCATCCATCTGTCTCTTGCCACTCTCAATCCAATATGAGCTGATTGTTAGACACCTAAGACTGTCCCAGTAAATTCTAAATCCTAAGCTATCTGCCAAAATGCTAAGTTTTCTCCCTTTCCCACTCAAACTTCTTGGATGTCTTGCTTTCTATTAGTCCATTCCTATACTGCTACCATGTATATTGGCCAAATCTGAAAACAGACCAAACTCCAATACAAAGATGCCTTTAAGAATACATTTTCAGAGTATTTTTTAATACTCTGAATATGTAAATGTATTTTTTAATAAATATGTTTTCAAAGGTGGATATAAACGTGTTTCTTCTCATGGGAAGTGAATAAGATTAATAGACTTGTCAATATACTTGTTTATTTAAAGCAAGTCAGGCCAAGATCTATATGCCCCTTCAGAAAAGTAGGTCACTGGAGTGGTGTAAAGAGAGTATATTCTGTCTGCAAAAGCTCTACTAAAAGATTTCTTGGTCAAAAACTCATTCTTGTCTTTTGTTGTTTAAATAATAGGGGAAACAACCAATCATCAGCATTCCAAATGAGTTAATAGACCTTGGTAACTGGATGGCCTAATTAACTCAATATCCTAAACTAACAATCATTTATCTTCTCAGTCATCCAACAAACACACACATATACACACATAGATTAAAAAAAAATACTTTGTATTTTCAACCAACAAAGTATAGTCTAGTTTCCACATGGAAAATAACTCTGGATGTTGTTTTATAAATACTTTTACTAAAGTATCATATATTTACATAAAGCCATATGAATTATAAAAAAGTAGTCTGAAGAATTATTACAAAATAAAAATATCTGATCATTTGCAGCAAGAGCAATATTAAAATAACCCCAGAAGCTTTCCCTACAACCTCTCCTAACCATATTCTCCTTTTCACCGAAGGGAATCTCACCCTGCTTCCTATTATAATGGATTGATTTTGCCTGTTTTTAAATAGTATATAAGTGGAATCATAGGGTATGTGTTAGTGTGTGTGTGTGTTTTATTTGGCTTAACATTGTATCTGTAAGATTCATGCACATTGTTTCATGCAGCAGAAGTTTGCACATTTTCATTGTTTACCTATTCTAGTGTTCACTAGAATAGATAAACTATTATTTTATTTATACAATAGAATACAACAATGAAAATGTGCAAACTTCTGCTGCATGAAACAATGTGCATGAATCTTACAGATACAATGTTAAGCCAAATAAAACACACACACACACACTAATACATACCAGGGACGGGAGAGCCTGGTGGGCTGCCGTCTATGGGGTCACACAGAGTCCTGCATGACTGAAGTGACTTAGCAGCAGCAGCAGCAGCAGTGTTCACAAACTATTTGGTTGTTTGTGGATGTAACCATTTAACTAAATGGTTATGAAGATTCTATGCATTTATTTTGGTCCACATATTCTTAAACTTCTATTGGGTCTGTACTTAGGAATGGTATTTCTAGGCCATAGAACTTGTATTTTTTTAACTTTAAAATAATGCCAAATAGTATTGGCACGATATTTAAAAGAGCTTGTCAATCTGAAACTCATGTCACGAGTTTGTGAGAGTTCCAGTTGCTCTATATTTTCCTTAACACTTGGATTTTTCATTCTGTTTCATTTGAACAACTCTGAGGGAAGTGTAGATGATAATACTGTAATTATAATTTTGTTTTGCCTGACAGCTAAAAATAATCTCTTCATATGTTTTTTTGTGTGTAAATATGTAGATTTCTCTTTATATAGAGTGTTAAAGTCTGTTGTACTATTTTCCTGTTGGGTTGTCTATTCTGCCTTTGAGTTCTCTTTATGTTCTGGATTTGAGTCCTTGGTTATATATATATAAAAGTCCTTGATGATGTCTACTCTTTTGTCTTTCATTCTCTTAATTGTGTTTATTATTGGAGGGTTATTGCTTTAATCAATCAAATTTAACAGTTGTTTACAAGTCATAATTTTTATGACCTATTGAGGAAATATTTTTTCCTTATCATGAATATATTATTTTACATTATCTTTTGGAAATTTGTTGTATGTAATCATTTAAACGATGTGAAGTAGAAGTTGAGATACATTTTTTTCATATTATTTAACCATTTCATCATCTTTTTGAAACAATATTCTTTCCATTCCCTCTGGAGTTGTCTCTTAGTCATAAACCAAGAATCCACATATATGTGGGTCTCTCTGGACCCTCGACTCTGTTCTATTTGCCACTCTTTGCAATAATATCATGCTTATTATTTACTCTTGTGATCATTTTGATATTTGATCAAGCAAATCTTCCTAATCTACCCTTCTCTAAGATTACTTTGAGAACTTTTGGCATTTTAAATATATTTATAAGTAACTTGCCACTTTCTCTGGAAAAAAAAAAAAAGAATTTTGAGTGATAATGGAAAATCTATTGGTCAATTTAGGGAGAATTAATTTCTTTAAATTATCAGTCCTTTCTGTTTACTTACATGGTATCTTTCTCACTTAATTTAGGTTTTCTTTGATTTTCTTTCTTACGTTACCCACTCACTTTGTTTCTCTTCTGACTTATACTGGCTATAACAACCAATATGATGATGAATAGAATTGCAAAAGTGGTCACTTTTGTCTTATGATGACAGAGGAAACCTTTCAAAATTTTACCATTAATTATGATGCTTTTTATTGTTATTATTTTTAAATGTCCTTTTTTCAGATTAAGAAAAAAGTTTTATTTTCTTGATTTCTGAATTTTTATTACACTGATGATGATAGTCGTTAAATTTTATCAAATTATTTTACAAGAATATTTTTTAAAAAACATTTATTCTTCTTTGTTCAGTTGTACCCTTAGTTATTTTTTATTTTCAAAAGTTTCACAACAATAAATATTCTCTTACAGCACAATTTTTAGTAATTCCTTTTTATCCATAGCATATAAGTTTTTATCCTTCAGCCAGAAGTATCTGAACCTACCCTTTGTCTAACACTTAGTTATTATATTCTTTTCAGAATGCTATGTGAAGCTGGTAACGTACTTTAATTTTTATTTCACAACAGACTTTTAAACTGGAATAAAAGATAAATATGCAACTATTATTTCCAGATCTAATATTAGAACTTGGTTTAGGAAAGATAAATCTATAAAATAGAAGATAGAACAGCTTATTGCTTTAACATGAAGGGGATGATGACCTCAACATGAAAATATTCTAAGCATAAAACATTTTAAAAGGGTTCCAAATCAAATTTTGTTCTTGTTTCATAAATGTTTATGTAATATGTAAGCTACATAAACACATTTTTTTAATTTTCCCTTGACTAATCTGCAAAAGAACCATAAAATTACACTTAATATCCAAATTTAAGTATAAAAGCACTTGAGGTAAACTATTACTTTTCATAGAGAACCTATAAGATTTTAAACATTTTACATAAAAGACTTAAAAACATGAGTGATATATTCATCTTTATATTTCTGTTAATAATAAATTGTTTATATCATTCACAATACTCATCCTTGCCCATGTACCATGAAATGCTTCAATTTTGTCCTTTTTAGATTAGCATTTATTTCTCAATATTCTGGTCACTTTTGCCATTACTTCATAGATGACTGCACAGCAGAAATGCTGAATAAACAAATTTACCGGGCTTCTACCTGAACTACAAACAATATTCTTGCATTATTTTACCTTCTGTCTTAATATAAATCTCTAAATACAATTTCCATCTTTCAACCAAGATATAGAAGGATAAAGTTGGTAATTTATAACTCTTGCTATGGAAGAATATTATAGCTTTCTAAGCTTTGTAAACTCTTAGAGGTGGTCCCCAAGTGCAAATATCACAGTGATTTATAATATAATGTAAGTTACTTGTCTTTTTACAGGGGATTAAATAAGAAGAGAATGATTTTCTACTATTGTATTTAATTGAGGTTTATAAAAAGTGAAACTCAGCTGTCAGTTGCTACTTGGTACAATGCATAATGAGTGAAACCATTATTTTTAGGTACTTGCTTCAAAGAATTTTTCATTTTGTGAGATGCAAGACTTTTACTATATGACCACATTTTGTGATGGATACACTTTCTAAAACAAGGCAATAAAAGCTTAGGAAATCAACTACACGTTTTTCCTCAAAAAGATAAAATAAAAGTCATGGTGATGAGTGATCATGTAGTTATGATTATGGCCATCTACACTGGAATTTTCTCTAATCTACCCCTCAGGATCAAAGAGCCTATCTACCAGTCACTTAATGTGCTATGTTTCAAGCCTCTTAAGAGTAAAATGCTAACTAGTTTCTAGATATGATTGAGGAATATATTACACAAAGACATACAGAGCACTGCTCGTGGGCTTTTGACCAGTCTAGTAAATTCTCCATGTGATACACAAACTGTTGAGATGATTCTTTGGTTTCCTGAATAGATGAATAACATGCAGCTGTTTTTAACTCCACAGTGTCAGCCAAAGTATTTTAAATTATTCCCAAGGGAACTACTGGCAGTATGACTTTCTTAGATTTTAGTTTGGTTATATGACTGAAGACTTTAAAGGGAAACTTCTACTAAAAAATAACTTTTCCAGAATTGAATTAGCACTATGCCAGCATTTATTTTTACTGAGTCTCTGCATAGTATGCTTTAGCTTGTCTGTTTCTTTTTTTTTTTTTTGACAAAGCAATCTGTACTCTATAACTTCTAGATATACTTTTGATTAGTCTTATTCATATGAGCTATTTTTATTTATATTCAAATAAGTGATTTAGATATACATATGAATACATATGTTAGAGGAAACACACTGACTGGAACCGCCCACCCTGGCCAGGCATCATAGGAACCATTTGCATGAGTTGTTTTATGACAGGAGGTCCTGGTAAGGAATATAGAACTAATAAGCCACCACAGGCCGGAAGAGTTCGGGAAAGGTCAAAAGGAGACACCACATGTCTCACCACCTCCCAGAATCCTTCTCGCGCGCATCCATCTTGGCTGAACAAGTCATGCACCACGAGGGAGGACTCTGAGTCAGGATGATTGACTAAAGACAACCCAGGAACTAACCCCATCACCATAAAACCAGAGACTGCCAGCCACGTGGCAGAGAAGTTCTCCTGGGTTCCTTTACCCTACTGCTCTCTGCCCTTTCCCAATATAATCTCTTGCTTTGTCAGCACATGTGTCTCCTTGGACAATTTATTTCTGAGTGTTAGACAACGGCCCAGTTTTGGGCTCTGAAAGGGGTCTCCCTTCCTGCAACACATACATTAGAGATCTTCTGTTTCTTTCAACTGTTTGGAATAGAGTTGTCCCATTTTTGGCTTCTCTTAATGTTTAGGATCATCCTACTCAATATTAATGAGAGGCACAAACTGAGTGTAGCTATTTACATTTCCACCAGCAAGTTATGAGAATTCCAGTTGTTCATGTCATTTGTAGCACTTGGTACAGTATGTTGATGTAAAATGATGAAACTGCCAGTTATTTTACCAGTAAAACTTATTTATTTGGGAACATCAAAGAATTCCAATTTGAAACATGTAACCCATGGTAAACCACAGGCAAGTCCAGGAGCTGAAAGTTTCTTTTATAAAGAAGAAGGGGGAGTTGGGAGGGGCTGTTGTAAATAAAGAGTTCATTGGAATCCTGGGAATTGGAAGTGTGTGGTGGTTTTAATCAGCTGACTTGTGACAGTCTCTCACCTCCCTCTGCTGGGGTAGTAGAATAGTGACCTTCCTGTTGGAGATGCAAGGTATGTCTCTTCCAGTTGGGTCTGTGACTGAGTTATAGGGTAGGGTGAGAGAGCGTCTCTTCCTGGCCTCCCAACTCTTCTTAATATGAGGGATCTGTTTATTAATTTTTATAAGTGTTTCTAACTTAATACAGCTTGATGAATTTGTTTTGTCACCTCTAGGTTACAATCTGCAGTTTTTAAATGATTGATGGTGTTGAGCAACATTTTGTATTTTTTTAATCTTAATTTGGATACTCCACTGTCATTTATCTTGTTTGTATTTTTCTTATTGATTTATAAGTACGCTTGATGCAAGGCTTTTTTTTTTTTTTAATAGGATATATACAGTGAAAATACTTTCCTGAAGTCCGTGACTTCCCTTTGTACTCTCTTAATGGTGTCTTTAATAGATAGGCCTTTATAGAATTTGTATTAATTTATTAATGTATGTTTTATTGCTTGTGCTTATTGTGTCATAGTGAGGAAATATCTGCATATATATGACCTTTTTTCCTATGTTTTTATGGGAGCTCCATATTTTACCTTCACATTGAAGTCTACGAACTAATGTAAAAAAATTATTTTTATATAGTGTTAAGTAATGGTCACCGGAGAAGGTGATGGCACCCCATTCCAGTACTCTTGCCTGGAAAATCCCATGGACGGAGGAGCCTGGTAGGCTTCAGTCCAGGGGGTCCCTAAGAGTCGGACACAACTGAGCGACTTCCCTTTCACTTTTCACTTTCATGCACTGGAGAAGGAAATGGCAACCCACTCCAGTGTTCTTGCCTGGAGAATTCCAGGGACAGGGGAGCCTGGTGGGCTGCCGTCTATGGGGTCGCATAGAGTTGGACATGACTGAAGTGACTTAGCTAGCAATGGTCACATGGATTTTTTTCTCTATTGAGCCAGTATTATTTTTCCAAAAGACAAAAGATAGTTGTCCAAAATTATCATTTCCAAAATGCATTGCCCTTACATCTATTTTGACGTCAAGTGGCACAAAATATGTGGGTTTTTTTCTTGATTCTCAATACTGTAAATTAGTTTATCTTTGAATGAATTCCATACCATTTTGTTTTGGTGGCGGGGGGGGGGGTGGTTTGTTGATTCCCGCCCCCCCTTCGGCTTTGGCTGCACCAAAAATGCATGCAGCAGCCAATGGATATTTTTAGAAAGACAACCCTACCAAGTTTATGATTCTTTAAGGTTTCATAAACTATACTTTGCTCTGAAGTGCATGGAGGAAAGATTTTTTGCTTCTGTTTTCATTTTAATTGTTCTTGAAGGCATGGAGCTTTACAAATGAGAGTGCAGAATTCAGTGATAGGGAAGTACACATGGTACCAGGAGCGAAGAAGGCAGAATAAGAGCAGATTCACAGGGATCTTCAGGCTTTCTAGAGATGAGTTAGTAGATTTGAGCCAGTTATAGCTACAGCCCTAAGGGGTGGTACTGGGATCGTTCCTGCTTTCATCTTTTAAAAAATTTGCATATAATTGTATAAATCTCATTCTGTATGAAGCATGTATTAATATTCTGCTGGTAATCAAACCTTCAATTTAATGGCCTTAGTTAATTTCAGCTAGAAATATGATGCTTTCAATATATTGTGCAACTTTCACATAAGTAGAAAATCATTTCAAAATTACATTTTCTTAGTATTAATTATATAAATATATCTCATAAAATATTTTTAGTTATTAATACAGTTAACCCAGAAGAAATTTTGAGATAAGTTTTTATTGTTCATTTTCATTTACTTTATAACTAAACCAGATAAGATTTTGTGTGTGTGTGTGTGTGTGCCACCTAACTTGGGGTACTTGTTTAAAACTCTTTTTTTTCCTTAAGACTCATTAACTATTTCAGAAAAGTAAAACTTGGAAGAGCATCTTATACAAGTATTAAAATATAATGTATGAGTTATTGAGCTTATATTAAGCTAATAAAAATTGCATATATGTATTTCTGTATGTGCTTAGATATTATATGCTATATTTAATAATATGAAAGATAAAAGTATTTATTTAAATATAAGTAACTACTCACATATTCTAGTTAATCATTTAATTCCACTTCTGATGTGGTGTCAATAAATACACTGAATTTTAATTAAATTTGAATATCAGATAATCACATTTTTTTTTCAAATGTGTGTCTATGCAATGTTTGGGACATAAAATTAACCTAAGTATTACTCTACACTGTACTGAAGTCCAGACACAGGGCTATAGGCTTCTGGCACATTTACTTTAAGGCTTCCCTGGTGGCTCAGATGGTGAAGAGTCTGCCTGCAATGCAGGAGACCAGGGTTCAGTCCCTAGATTGGGAAGACCCCCTGGAGAAAAGAATGGCAGCCCACTTCAGTATTCCTGCCTGGAGAATCCTGTGGACAGAGGAGACTGGTGGGTTACAAACCGTAGGGTCACAGAGTCAGACACGACTGGGTGACTAACAATAACAATGCTGACAAGGCAAGGACTATCCATTTCCTATGCAAAGAATATTCTTTATCCAGAATCCCCCGTTGAATCCTCTTACTTTTTTCCAATCTCTGCTCCATCATCTTCTGAGTGTGAGCTCTGTTCTGACCATACTTTTGAAAGTTGCAACCCCACTTGTTACCCTGCTCCACTTTTCTGTTTCTCCACAGTACCTTTATATATGTATAATTATTTATTTTACTTATTGTTTATTCACTGTCTCTCCTTGCTGGAATATAAAATCCATGGAAGTAGGGATTTACCTGTTTTGTCCATGGCTATATCCCAAACATTTGGAACAGTGACAGGTACCTCAGACAGTCCCAAAATAATTTATCTAATGAATCAGCCAAGGAATGGACAGATGCACAAATAATAATCTAAACATTTAGGCAGAAAAATGTTGGCCTTTTGGTGGGAGATACCTGATTTTTCATATGTATAGGAAAATTAAAATATTAAAATAAGGTCAAGAATATTTCTATGTGCACTTACTTAAGAGTATAATTTCAGTATTTTTATTATTGAGCTTGGGTCATAACTCAGCTTATTTTTACACAGCTGCACTAATTCAAGTGCAAAAATATAATGAAAAGCATAGTTTCCATTTTAGTGACTACTCATATTTGAATAACATTTATAATGTCTTGGGCATATTCTTGAAAATACGTGCTATTGAATTGCTGTCAACTATTTTATATGGTATCTGCCTGCAATGCAGAAGACCCAGGTTCGATTCCTGGGTCAGGAAGATCCCCTGGAGAAAGCAATGGCAACCCACTCCAGTATTCTTGCCTGGAGAATCCCATGGACCGAGGAGTCTGGCAGGCTACAGTTCCCAGGGTTGCAAGAGTCTGACACGACTTAGTGACTAAACCATCACCACCGGTTTATATGGTACTCTCTTAATCAGACCACCTATGAAGCAATTTACAAATATACCATTATGCCTTTATGCATCATCTTACCTTCATTTTACTGAAACTCAAAAGTTTGAGAACCATTGCTACATAGTGTTTTTCACATATGAGAAATACATATATAAGTATTAGTGTTAAGAATATTTTGAAGTTTCTAATAAAAACCTTTATGACAATTTTAAACCATATTAGAAAACATATTCTCATCTGCACTGGTTGCAAAAAACCCAGAGACAAGTTTATGCCATATTGTGGACATTGAAATCAACTACTCTGATCTAGAATTTTTAACATTTTAAAAATATTTTTCACTTGATTTTTCCTTTATTTTTAAAATACAGCAGATGTGAATGCATGTTTTTTAAGCTATTTTAAGTGCTTTCTGGGAAAAAAAAAGAAGGATGTGACTAAACAAATGAAATAGAGTATCAGTTCATCTAACACATTTTCCAGGCGCTACATGCACAGTTGATTATGTGTGTGCAGTGTCATCACTGACAGGCCCATTCTGAACTCACTTACTCCCTAGTGTTGCCCCATAGCTTCACTCAGGAAATTGTGTAAACAATTGCCATAAATCAGTCTATGTAATTCTAAAAATAGAAAATTTGAGAAATCTACAAGTAAGGCTACCAGTTGCATCATTTATATAATTCCAAACCTATTTCTAGCTGTGTAACTGCCATTCCAACAGAGTGATTGAGTTAAAATTATATTCAATAATCGTAGTGCCTTGAGAGGCACGACTCCTTAACTTGTTTCAATTCCCAACCAAGTTTTCTAACACTATTGGGTGGATATTTGTTTATTCAAGGAATAGCTACTTTTCGCTAGTAGTAAATGCACATTAGGTGCATTTAGGAGCCCTGGTGGCTCAGAGGGTAAAGTGGCTGCCTGAAACAGGAGATTGGGGTTCGATTCCTGGGTCGGGAAGATCCCCTGGAGAAGGAAATGGCAATCCACTCTGGTACTCTTGCCTGGAAAATCACATGGACGGAGGAACCTGGTAGGTTACGGTCCATGGGGTCGAAAAGAGTCTGACACGACTGAGTGACTTCACTTTCACTTTCAAATGCACCTTTATCATTGTAAGCCTTTTTAGACAGGAACTGGTCAAATATTCACTTCTCTTCTATTTCTTTACTTGTGTTTGATGTTTTCCTTACAGGTAATAATGCCTTATTTTTTAATTTACTCCCTTTTGTTGGATAGAGTTGGTGAAATTGAACATCTGAAAATCAGTAATGTTAAGGGTTTTGTAAGACAGATTTTTACCCTGAGGTTTAAGCTGTTTAACTTATATAAAAATACCTTCTCTATTTTTAATAAACAAATTTGTGACCCCAAATCATAAATTATACTTATGAGACTTGGTTTACAAAAACATCACTTTCCCTTAACTTTATATTCAACAAAGGAGCTGAAATATTTTAAGACATATTTATTAAGAATTTATATGTATTAAACTCTGAAAAATAAGAGTCAAGCTATAGTAAATGTTTAAGAAATGTCAAACCAGAGGTAAAACTGTTAATTTTCTATTAAACCTACTTCAAAATAGTAACTATGATGTTTTATTCTGATGTTTTATTTTATCCTTATTTATTTTTATTTTTACACTCAATTTCCCCACATTCACAGCATTTCACACCAAAATTCAAATAAGTCACTGTCAGAAACCACTAGTTTACACATAATGTTTAGTTATGAATTGGCTTACCATCTGGATGTATTTATTTTGAGTATTCATATTATTTCAGTCATTAATCATGACATAAACATTGAAACTATAAAGATAATTCTAAATTAGGGATAAAGTGAACCACTTGATAGAGAGTTAAAAACTGCTTGCAGCTGCTGCTGCTGCTGCTGCTAAGTCGCTTCAGTCGTGTCCGACTCTGTGCAACCCCATAGATGGCATCCCACCAGGCTCCCCCGTCCCTGGGATTCTCCAGGCAAGAACACTGGAGTGGGTTGCCATTTCCTTCTCCAACGCATGAAAGTGAAAAGTGAAAGTGAAGTCGCTCAGTCATGTCTGACTCTCAGTGACCCCATGGACTGCAGCCCACCAGGCTCCTCTGGTCCATGGGATTGTCCAGGCAGGAGTACTGGAGTGGGGTGCCATCTGCTTACTCTTTCATAATTAAACCTTACGAATAGGTGTCACTATTGATGAGTTTAGTGAAAATTCAAATTATTTAATATTTAATCACATAAAATAATATTAAGAAATTTTGTCAAGGGGGATACAAATTGATAATTTTCCAGGAATAAAAGGAAGTAATTCATTTAACATTTTAAAAAATTCAAAGTATACTTGTTTAACTGAGGAAGTAATCAGTTCAGTTCAGTTCAGTTCAGTCGCTCAGTCGTGTCTGAGTCTTTGCGAACCCATGAATCGCAGCACGCCAGGCCTCCCTGTCCTTCACAAACTCCTGGAGTTCACTCAGACTCATGTCCATTGAGTCGGTGATGCCATCCAGCCATCTCATCCTCTGTCGTCCCCTTCTCCTCCTGCCCCCAATCCCTCCCAGCATCAGAGGCTTTTCCAATGAGTCAAATCTTTGCATGAGGTGGCCAAAGTATTGGAGTTTCAGCTTTAGCATCATTCCTTCCAAAGAAATCCCAGGGCTGATCTCCTTCAGAATGGACTGGTTGGATCTCCTTGCATTCCAAGGGACTCCCAAGAAGACTCTCTTGAGTCTTCTCCAACACCACAGTTCAAAAACATCAATTCTTTGGCACTCAGCTTTCTTCACAGTCCAACTCTCACATCCATACATGACCACTGGAAAAACCATAGCCTTGATTAGACAAAAGGAATTAATTCATTTAAAATTTTTTAAAATTCAAAGTATATTTAACTGAAGTAAGCCAGAAAGAAAAACACCAATACAGTATACTAACACATATATATGGAATTTAGAAAGATGGTAACAATAACCCTGTGTACGAGACAGCAAAAGAGACACTGATGTATAGATCTGTCTTATGGACTCTGTGGGAGAGGGAGAGGGAGAGGGTGGGGAGATTTGGGAGAATGGCATTGAAACATGTATAATATCATGTATGAAACGAGTCGCCAGTCCAGGTTTGATGCACAATACTGGATGCTTGGGGCTGGTGCACTGGGGCGATCCAGAGGGAGGGTATGGGGAGGGAGGAGGGAGGAGGGTTCAGGATGGGGAGCACGGGTATACATGTGGCGGATTCATTTTGATGTTTGGCAAAACTAATACAATATTGTAAAGTTTAAAAGTAAAATAAAATTAAAAAAAATTAACTCAGGAAGTATTAAGAAAGCTCAAATACAGGAGTCTCTTGCTGTTATGATGAAATATACCCACACTGTGCTTAATGGAATTTAATTTCACCTTTAATATCTGTGAAATAAGAAAGATAATGGGCTTTCTTACTCTCCATCTTCATCCTCTGGGATACACATATCACTGGGTGAAACACAGAGTTCATTAAAATTCCTTCTGCCTTTGGGTCTAGAAGATCAAACAGTGAATGCATGCATTGTAGATGTGTTTGTGTGTGTGAGCATGAGCATATGTGCATGTGATAGAGAGGGTGAGAGACAGAATTGGACTTTTAAAAATCTTTTTATGGCTTGTACACCAAAACTATGGTATTTTGTAGATACTATATACCTCAGCCTTGATCAATACAGGGGATGTTTCTCAAAATCTCATCAAAAACCACTACCCATTTTTAAAGGAAACTTCCCTTGAGTGGATTTCAGTCCTCAGGCCAGCCACATCTGCATATCTTTGTCCAGCAGCAGTCATCCCCTTCCAGGAAGATAGGAACATCAAAGAGCCCCAAAGCCCCAAGACAACCAGGAGAAGGTGATTATTAATATTAGGTCTCTGAATAGCACTCCCTTCCCTAACAAAACCCCCACTGTTAGCATCCCTAGAGTCTTACCCAACTGAAAATTGTACCTACTTGAGGAAGAAAAAAAGATAGTGATTGTTGAGTTTATCAGACTCAGATACAGACTAGTATCCTTTCTTCTATCCTTAAGTTTTCAAAATTTTAAGTTTTCCAAAGCAAATATCTGATTTTATCACCTTCCTATTTTACATGATTCTTTTTCTTCTATAGCATCATCTTCACATGCCTTAAAGATATTTGTTTACCTATAAATTATATTTACAAGTATATTTTACAAACTACTGTAATACAGAAATTATAAAATATACCAATAGAAAGTAAGATAAGATAAATCTAATTCAAAAGCAATGTTTGGCTTCTGACATTCTAATGAATTATCTTCCATAGTCTGTTGTGGGGACCCACTCAAACTTAGAGACTCCTGGAAGCTTGCTAATGATTCAAAAATTCTAAGCAAGTATGTATATATATATATTTTATCATACTTTGTCTTTCATCAACTTTCCCTCATATATTATGTTCCAGCAGCATAGAATAATTCAGTTACACATACTCTGCTGTTTCTAGTCTGGGTGACTTTCCTGTTTACTCTTCTGCAACACCCTCCCTGAACTTCAGCAGAAAATCTATAATCATTATTTTTCCTACTCCTACCACTTGCAGATTTTAATATTCCCTCTTCAATATTTCTTTCTGATGCTATGCATAGTCTTGGGTTGTAATTTATTATATTATTTGTATTTATTTGTTTACTTTTTTGGTTAAATTTTCAGACTGAATTTCTAAAAGCAAAAACTGTCATTGTTGCACTTGTATTCCCTGATAATAACAATTTAGTATATGTTTATGGACTTAAATCATTCAATATATATTTGTTGAGATAAACTGAATGATGTGTAAGGTTTCCTGACATTCTTTGCAGGCTGTATACAAGGTGTATGTTCAACCTGTACTCTCATTTGGATTCTCAGATCAAGTATTGCTTCAGTAATATCTTTTTTGATTTTTTCAAGGCAGAATTGATTTTTCTTTCTTTGAATTGTTCCTTTACCTGGCACTTATGTATATTAATAATTAACCCCCTAGATTGAAATTTTGTTTTAGAAGTCAGATTTTCCCTCAAGAAAACTTAACTTTTTTCAGGATAAAAGCAATGTACCTAGATTCAGCTTATTATCATAATTGTTTCCTCACTGAGTCAATAAAAAAGCAAAGGAATGAATGAGACAATCATTAAGTGATAACTGAATAATTTGAGATTCACTATTTTAAATGATCTTTTTCCATTCTAAATCTTGAGTGTTTGAAATGTTCTACAGAATATATTTAGAGAAGGGAAATATTTTGTTCCTCCATCTGGCAACAGGAGGATTGAAATTTTTGAAACTTAGTATTATAATATCTGTACAGACAAAACTTTCAGTATTTAATTTAGCAATATATGAATAGAACAGAGAATTATGTAATTAAACTGAAAAAAAATTGGGCTAAAACAATAATTAAAATTATGCAGTTTTTTCCTAACTCTCCTCATATTCACTTCAAATAAAATAATCATAATCATTACCATTGTCATCTTGAGTATTACTACTAATGTAATTATTATTTTTTGCTTAACTTAAATGTTTGTTGTGAATACATGCAACCTATTGCTCATTATAAATTAAAAGTATATGCAAGGCTGAAATTAATCTATTACCAAATGAGAGATATACTACAGCATAATGCTTTTGCTCTTTTTTTCCCCTTGAGTAGTTATAAAAATGGGCACAGCGGCTAAATGCCATGTTTCTTAACATGCTATTGGCTATGTCTCATATAATATTATAGTTCCTGGTGGGCCTTTTAAACGTAATTAAAATGTGCAGTTTTTGTGCAACTTAGAGAATAAATCTGACATGCTATAATTCAAATGTAAGTACTCTCCTGGTGGCCATCAATACTTGGTGAAGCAAAAAAGTCTTTTTTTTTTTTTTTAATCTCAAGTTGCACCCAGTGAAGGACTGTTATGCAATAAAACCCATGTTTTACTGAATTCACCTGCCTCATGATTTTATTCTCAGGATAGAAGTACTCATAATCAGAATATTAGCTTATATATCATGCATTGTTTTAATCCAATTTTTTTCTGAACATTGTGTAATTAGTCATATATATCTGATTAATAATTTATCAATTAAGTGATTTCAAAATAGCATGATTGGATTAATAGGTAGACAACTTTGGACAAGTTACTGAACTTCTAAGCTTTGCTTAATTATCTGTGTAACATATAAAATCTTTCTTATAGGTTGTTATGAGAATTAAATGCATGTGTGCATGCTAAGTTGCTTCAGTTGTGTCCAAATCTTTGTGACCTTCTGGACTGTAGTTTGCCAGACTCCTTTGTCCATGGTTCTCTCTAAACAATAATACTGGAATGGGTTGCCATGCCCTCCTTCAGGGGATCTTCCCAACCAGAGGATCAAACCCACATCTCTTATGTCTCCTGCCTTGGCAAGCAGGTTCTTTACCGCTGGATAATGAATAGAAGTGGAAAAGGCAATGTACTTTCCAGTACTCTTGCCTGGAAACTCCCATGGACGGAGAAGCCTGGTAGGCTGCAGTCCATGGGGTCGCGAAGAGTCAGACACAACTGAGCAACTTCACTTTCACTTTTCACTTTCATGCATTGGAGAAGGAAATGGCAACCCACCCCAGTGTTCTTGCCTGGAGAATCCTAGGGACAGGGGAGCCTGGTGGGCTTCCGTCTATGGGGTCGCATGGAGTCAGACACAACTGAAGCGACTTAGCAGCAGCAACAGCAGCAGCAGCAGCAGCAATGAATAGAAGAGTATGTAATTTGAAGTTCCTTACATCAGATAGATTTCTCTGTATTTGCCCACTAACAGTCAGTCATAGAACTTGAATCCCAGACTCTGATGAATATTTGAAGACTGCAGTTAACATAGGTGAAAACTTAATGGATGAGTCTACTTTTATTTTCCTCTAGATTCATTTATTGTTAAATTCTTGAGGATACTGAACTCCCACGGCTTCCTTATCTAGGGTGATATGTGAAGTTTGTTAAGCAGAGTTCTCCTTCCTCAGGGAGGAAGATCAGAGAGGCCCAAAAGGAAAGGCATGATGTTCAGGCTTTGAGTTTCTATAGCAGGAAGGAACAGAAGTTGAAACAGAAGGCAGGAAAGCAGAGGGAAAAAAGAATGACTGCTAACTGGAGCAGGAAGTTTGACTGACTATGGATTGCATCCCAATTTAGTAGCTAACTTTCACACTTTTCTTGAAAATTAGTTAAAACGATCACTGAATTTATAGATATGGACTGTAAATATGGTTAGGGATATTTGGTAATTTGATTACCATGCAAAATATAGTCCTCATGTCTCTGATGTTAGAGACATTTAATCTACTAATGGGGACAAGTCACTTCACTTTTGCCAAAGCAATCAGGAAGGATGCCACTCTGTGATTTATTTTCCCACTACTAAGTCCATACAATGCATGCATTAGCAGCCATTCATTTTACCTGTGAGGGCTTTCCTGGTGGTTCAGTAATAAAGAATCTGCTTGCAGGAGATACGGGTTTGGTCCTTGGGTCAGGAAGATCTCCTGGAGAAGGAAATGGCACCCCATTCCAGTATTTTTACCTGGGAAATTTCAAGGACAGAGGAGCCTGGAGGGCTACAGTCCAGGGGTTTGCAAAAGAGTTGGACACAACTGAGTGGCTCAGTTCAGTTGAGTTGCTCAGTCATGTCTGACTCTTTGTAACCCTATGGATTGCAGCATGCCAGGCTTCCCTGTCCATCACCAACTCCTGGAGCTTGCTCAGACTCACATTCATCGAGGTGATGATGCCATCCAACCATCTCATCCTCTGTTGTCCCCTTCTCCTCCTGCCTTAAACTTTTCCCGGCATCAGGGTCTTTCCCAAAGAGTCAGTTCTTTGCATCAGGTGGCCAAAGCATTGGAGTTTCAGCACCAGTCCTTCCAATGAATATTCAGGACTGCTTTCCTTTGGGATTGACTGGTTTGATTTCCTTGATGTCCAAGGGACTCTCAAGAGTCTTCTCCAACACCACAGTTCAAAAGCATCAATTCTTCGGCACTCAGCCTTCTTTATAGTCCAACTCTTACATCCATACATGACTATTGGAAAAATGACTGAGTATCTAAATAATGACAATTTTACCTGTTATCAGTGAAGTAGTGTAATGTTTGTGCACCCCCAAAATTCATATCTTGAATTGTTAACCCTAAAATGTGGTAATGTTAGTAGATGAGGCCTTAGGGTAGTGTTTAAATCATGAAGATGGAACCATCATGAATAGAATTAGTGTTTCATAAAAGAAGCTCCAAAGAAAGTTCTAGCCCCTTCACCACGTGATGATACGAGGAGAACTCTGTGACCCAGAAGACACATCCTGTTTGCTCTCAGATCTTGGATTTCTAGCCTTCAGAACCATGAGACATAAATTTGTTTTTGATTAGCTGCCTAGTTTGTTGTTTTGTTATAGCAGCCCAAATGGACTAAAACAGAAAATTTCTCATTAAGGTCTCCTAAAGATTGCTCTTCCACTGGTAGGCTTAATTCCATCTACTCCTACCTTTTCAAGAAAGAACAAAGAACTGTAACAAAAGTGCTAAGAACTTTGGGAAAATAAGCGATAAAAAGTACCTTTTTATTTTTTTGGCCATATTTTTATTTTCTACATGTACTATAAACATATGTAATACATGCTATACTTTTTTTTTTATTAATTTAACTGTGAAGGCAGTGTATAGTGTTATAATACAATGACACATGTTCATATTTTATTTCAAATTGGTTTGCTTATCATCAATTTCAAATCATTAATAATAAAATGTTACTTAAAGATAATTAAAACTTATCTGCTTGCATTATTAACAATAAATAATCCCAACAAATTAGTAAGAATTAACCATGTTAAATGCTAGCATCCAAAAATTGGTTTTTGCCAAAATTATTATATAAAATACAGCAACCACTTGCAGTTTATTTTGCTCAGTGACAAGGTGCACATGCATTTGAATAGGATGCTAGCATTTGCCTTTGGAAGACACTTATGAAAAGTCCTTTGATTTCTTAAGGTATAGCAACTGCTGCTGCTGCTGCTGCTGCTGCTGCTGCTGCTAAGTCGCTTCAGTCGTGTCTGACTCTGTTCGACCCCATAGATGGCAGCCCATTAGGCTCCTCTGTCCCTGGGATTCTCCAGGCAAGAATACTGGAGTGGGTTGCCATTTCCTTCTCCAATGCATGAAAGTGAAAAGTGAAAGTGAAGTCGCTCCGTCGTGTCCGACTCTTAGTGACCCCATGGACTGCAGCCTACCAGGCTCCTCCGTCCATGGATTTTCCGGGCAAGAGTACTGGAGTGGGGTGCCATTGCCTTCTCCAACCAGCCAAATTCAACCCAACAGTTCATGTAAAGGCTTTGGACAACAAATCATTGAGAAATTCTTATAATTTGGGTAAATTTTCATGTTCCACCAATATTGTATATGATGAAGAGAGAGAAATTACAAGCCAATATCAAAGTCAGAGGCAAAAAAAAAAAAAAATACAAACTTTCAAATCAGTTGTGACAAAAAACTTTTCTACAAATATTTTAGATGTCATACTTTCAATAAGACAAGATTTAATGTGTATTTGGGTTTTTCAGGGAGGAGAAGGGGATGACAGAGGATGAGATGGTTGGATGGCATCACTGACTCAATGGATATGAGTTTGAGTAAACTCTGGGAGTTGGTGATGGACAGGGAGGCCTGGCGTGCTGCAGTCCAGAGGGTCGCAAAAAATCAGATACGACTGAGCGACTAAACTGAACTGAACTGATGCTGTAACTGAAAATTTAAGAGTCATTAGATTGATTTAAGTCTAGGATTGCAAACCTGTCCTTTCAACTTTTCTGAGCACCTACTGCATGCTTAGCACTCTGTTAACATTTTAAAAGTTGAGCATTAATGTCTTTATCAAGCACAACTTTAGTGTGAAGTAAAAATAGATTAGGTGAGCATCAATTCATTAGTTTGTTTGTGGTAATGTATGTAATCCTATACCAGCTGGTTTCCTTGAGCCATTTAATGAGCCTCTACACATCCCTCACTCACTCATACAAATATCTGTACACTGACTGTGCCAAGCACTGTTAGTCACTGGAATAGCATGATTTGGCATATGTTCAGTGAATGCAAATTAATCTTAACATATGCAAAACAATTGGAAAGGTACACATTACTTTATAAAATGAGGCCCAAAGCAAAAATCAAGATGTTTCTCTTCGCCATATCATACCACAGACCAGTAAGTGCCTATAGACTGGGAACTGACTTTGCAAGTTTCATGTTGTAGTCTATCTAAATAGCCTAGAATATTTTTGGTCTCAGAAGTCAATTCTTTGGTGCACCCAACACTCTATTTAAGCCATTCCATACTTAAAAAGGTTTGTAAATTAAATTTGAACACAAAGAACAAGAGCCCAAAATGAAGGCAGTTTATAACATAACATATCTCAATCACTGTTCTGGCCATATGAAATGAAAAACACCTAAGTAATTCATGATTGGTTAAACTAAACTAGCCCCAAACCCATATAATTTTAGCTTGACTCATACAAGTTGTACATAAAGCAAAGGGCAGAATTTGGCCTCCCAACCATCCATGGAATATTCTAAGTGATTGGTTTCTCTACTCTAAGCAGAAGTCAAGCATTCCAAAGTGTGTCATTACTTACCTGTGTCATTATTATGTTTTACCCTGTGTCATTACTATTAGCTCTGCTGAAAACACTTCTTTTCACCTACTGTTCTCCCTTCCTTATGGAAAGAACTCAATTAATATAACATGACTGCTCTTTCTCTTCCCTTTAACTCTCTCTACTTTAGGATAGGTTAGATAATATATTCAATAGGTAAGTTTGAAGGGAATGGGGGAGGAGCTGGTCTCTGTTACATCACCTTTTCTCTTGAGAGTGAGTGCGTTCATTTACTCCAGAGGGGAGGAAATTGCAGAGAAATTGGGCCTAAACATGTGTGTCCAATTGCCTTTCATGTTATTTGCTGGCTCCTAACTTAAGTGTTAGGACAAGATTCCAATAAATCCAATAGACCACAGAGCTGGGGGCTAGAAGAGCTGAGTATCCATTTTCAGAACCATATTGGATTGGGGAGACAGGGGTCAGAGTTCAGACCCAGCCAAGTTTGATGAACTTTAGTAAATTAAAGGGGCTTAAAGTTAAAATCACATAATGGCTATGCACTCACCTAAAGAGTGGTGAGTTGACCTTCAGAAAAAGAACTATGTAATGGTTCTTTGAAATGGACCAGTCTTAGTATAGCTTAAAACCAAGCCTTGTTGGGTAAAAGTGATCCACCAGCATCCCATTTGAGTAATAGTACTAAAATTAAACCTTTCAGAAGAGAATATCATCCCTTCTTGCCTTCATTGATCCAAAATTTTCAAAACCAATTAAAATTTACAAAGCAGGTTAAAAATGTGAGTGAATGATCAAAAACCAGAGAAATACCTGAAATTTGGAAAATAAGTTAGAGAAAAGTAAAATTGATTTGAAGTATTAGGGTAGTAAAATTAGCAGAGCATGTGTTTCTTGTGAAGTTTTAAGGGAGTATTGATTTGGAAGCCAGATTGTAGGCTTGGAAGACAAAAGGAAGAGCAAGTTTGGATAGAAAGGGAATAAAATAATTTCAGACACAAAGTCATATTTCCAAGGCATCAGGGTAAATAGGGGTTCCTTAGTGACTCAGTTGGTAAAAAATCTGCCTGCAATGTAGGAGACCCAGGTTTGATCCCTGGGTCAGGAAGATCCCCTGGAGAAAGAAATGACTAAGCACTCCAGTACTCTTGTCTGGAGAATCCCACGGACAGAGAATCCTGGTGGGCTACTACAGTTCATGGGGTTGCAAAGAGTCAGACATGACTGAGTAACGAACACAGGCTAAACGTGTTTCAGAGACACTGTGAGTCTGAAGTTTAGAAATGCCTTCTAGGACAGGGTATATGTACCCTTTACTTTTAAAAGTTATCTTTGATTCATTTCACTTTTATGAAATATCTACATTAGTTCCTGTTATCACTAACCATAATAAATCTAAAGAGCGTTTTTCTTTTATGAAAAAAGGCAAAACTAAAAAGAGAATCCAGCATTTGATTTTGAAGTAAGGGGTTGTAAGTAGTGCATCAAGCCACCATAGTTTTGAACAGTTTCTCTGACCATCTGGGCTTTATTTCTATTTATTTTGTGCATCCTTTAACATGATATGTCCTGGCATAATTACTTCTTTGCTTTATGATTTTTGACTTAAACAAGACTTCCTAGGCAAGCTTTCAGATAGAGGGGGAAAAGCCAGGGCTGAAACCTCACATAGTTTTGGAATAACCAACATGTAAATAGTAAGTAAAAATATGTGACTGGATAAAGATGCCAAGATACAAATTATTGAGAGTGATATGGCCTTTAGGGAGGAGACTTGCAATACTGTGGTAAAGGCAGAGAAGGGAACATATGACACAGTGGCAGAGGGTAAAGAAAAGAGGATAATGCCATCACAGAATCTACGTTGCTGCACAAACACAGAAAACTTGATCCGGTATACTTCAGTCCACGCCAGGCCATTCATTATATAATTTCACAGTAATACATAATCCCATAGATTTATATATTTATGTCTCCATAGTTTCATCTCTGAATTCAATTCAGAATTCAGAGAGAATGTATTATTTTTAAAACAAGCCTTCCTGAAGCTTGGGAAGAATTTTTTTATCTGTCCTACATAATACTTGGAAAAAACTTATATGACCCAAATACATTTTCACCAAATATATATTTCACCAAGGGCTTCCCTGGTGGCTCAGGCAATAAAGAATCTGCCTATAGTACAGGAGAGCTGGGTTCGCTCCCTGGATAAGGAAGATCCCTGAAGCAGAAAATGGCAACCACTCCAGTATTCTTGCCTGGAGAATTCCATGGACAGAGGAGCCTGGTGGGTTATAGTCCTTGGAGTTGCAAAGAGTTGGACACGACTAAGCAACTAACACACACAACACAGACACACAGGCACACACACACACACACACACACACACACATTTTCACCTAGAATTTAAAGTCTATTATTTGAAATGAACTCATAGAGTAAATGACCTACTAGAATCCTTTGCTTGAGGTGTGATTTTTTTAATTGTGATATAATTTTGAATTTTTTTTAACCATTTGCTGAAGAGCTTTAGAGATATGTTAGGAGTATTTTGTGGATATAAGTCATTTAAGAAGAAGAATTTAAATGTATCTAAATTTTATTTCTACCACAGTTAAATCTTAAGCAACTTATTTGGCTACATTGATACAAACAAGAGTTCTTAAAGTGGGTTTATACTGCAACTTTATACTCTGTTTCTGTTTGGGCAAATGCTTCCTGTAAATGATTTCATGCCTTGTATTTTCCTCTCAAAGTGAAAGTGAAGTCGCTCAGTTGTGTCCGACTCTTTGCGACCCCACGGACGGTAGCCTACCAGGCTCCGCCGTCCATGGCATTTTCCAGGCAAGAATACTGGAGTGGGCTGCCATTTCCTTCTCCAGCAGACCTTCCCAACCCAGGGATTGAACCCAGGTCTCCTGCATTGCAGACAGACACTTTACCATCTGAGCCACAAGGGAAGCCCCCATTTTCCTCTCAACATTGAGCTACAATGGTGGAAATGTTAGACTTGGAGTTTAGAAACCAAGAAACAAATTTGCCCTGTGTCACTCTTCACTATTGATATTATTGTAGATGAACAAATTTCAGTGGTGAGCTCTGTAAAATCTATGTAATACAATGATCTATATATTTTATACATTGTATCCTTTGGAAAACGAATATACTTGTTTCAAGAAATATAATGTATTGAACATGTTATATTGTTAAAATATGTGCTATAGTCTTTAAATATTCATAGAGAGGAATGCCTTCTCAAACCATGTAATATTAATGAGGAGGAAAGCTCATTTATTCTGCTGGATGATAGTTTTAGACCTGTCAAATGGAGAATTGTGTCTATCATTTATAAAATTAATGCAAATAGAGACTCTGCAATTCTAGTGAAGTTTTCATTCCAAACATTGCATGTTATATCATGATCTACAAAGGTAAATATGTATTTTATTCGTTTGTAGATTTGGCTCAGTCTGCTAGTAAATACATATAAATGCATATTATTGTTCATGACTTAAAATAATTTATTTTATAAGTATACTAGGCTGCTTATGAAGATTTGTGAGTACCAAGATTTAAATGCATCTTGGCCACATGATAGAATATAGGAAGATGACTATTACTTTTAGGCACATTATGATTATGAGAAACACATGCTGCTAATTTGTCAGTTTTAATGAACAGCTTTTCCATACTATAAGTATAGTTGACTTATGAACAATAAATCTCAAGTAAACAAGTCTAAAGTAAATTTTCTTTGTTGAATAAGAATGAGCTTTGCTATTTCTCCAAGATTTTGCTAAGCATGCCTGCTATTCTGATGAAATATGAGGCATGATACACAATTCTTTGGGGTATCAGAATAATGGAAAGAGGTGAAGTGTATGGAAATAAATATCTGAATTATTAAATATGCAGTAATAGGTTTTCTACCTTGTCAAGTTTATTCTTGCTTTCAGTCATAATGATATACGCTTAGTTACTCTCTTAAATGTCATTAATCATTGTTATTGGCTTAAAATGTTAACTTGAGAGTAGAACTAGATTTCCACTTGCTAAAAGTGAAGATTTATGTCACTGTCAACATATCTTTGGAGAAGGCAATGGTACCACACTCCAGTACTCTTGCCTGGAAAAATCTCATGGCGGAGGAGCCTGGTAGTCTGCAGTCTGTGAGGTTGCTAAGAGTCGGACACGACTGAGCGACTTCACTTTCACTTTTCACTTTCATGCATTGGAGAAGGAAATGGCAACCCACCTAGTATTCTTGCCTGGAGAGTCCCAGGGATGGGGGAGCCTGGTGGGCTGCCGTCTATGGGGTCGCACAGAGTTGGACACGACTGAAGTGATTTAGCAGCAGCAGCAGCCGCCAGTGTTCTTGCCTGGAGAATCCCAGGGACGTGGAAGCCTGGTGAGCTGCCATCTATGGCATCGCACAGAGGTAGAGACGACTGAAGTGACTCAGCAGCAGCAACATATCTTAAAATGTTTTCTGTATTTTGTTTTCTTTTAGCTCTCTTCTGTGGAAATCCTATTTTCTTAGCATAAATTTTTTTATACATTAAGATGGTAGGTAACTTAGAATAAAAATCGCCTTACAAATATTTGAAAAAGTTTATACCAAACACATCAGTGCTTAGGGAATTAAAATGTGGAAGGAGCTTTTCACTATACAGTGGACAGTCCTTGAATCTAGTTGCAATGAATCAAGTTTGGCTAGTCTAAGATATCAGGGCAATTCTAAGTCAAACTGGCAAAACATTCACTTAATAAGAGAAAGTCTTTGAAACAAATTTTTGTAATAGGTATAGTATTTGTCAATATTGTTAATAATCTGAAGGATGCAAAAAAGTCATACAAAAATACCAAGTGATATTTGCAAATATCTAATAAACTCATTCAACTTAATGATTATCAAGACACATCTTGGAAATATATCAAAAATTAGAACCAATATTTTTGATAGATGTTGACCAAAAAAAGTGCAGTTGGTCATAGAGCACTTTATGGAGGCAGTATAAGATAGAAGACTAACAATCAACTTAGAGAAGAATGGGCTCACTGGAAGCTGGAAAATTCTTCAACTTGACAGTTTTTCATAGATAAGACAGATAAAAACACTTTGTGAATTTATTGGGTATGCAGCTCAGTATTTCCCAATCTATAGAAAAGAGTTACAAGAAGTAAACTGTAGCAAAAGCAAACAAATAAATAACATAGGAGGAAACACTTCCCATCTATTGCTTATGAGGCCAGCAGTACTTTAATATTAAAATCTTAATATTAAAACAAATATGAACTCTTCACATTGTAGGAATGTAAACTGGTGGTGTCAATGAAGCATGGAGGTTCCTTAAAAAAGTGAAAATAGAGCTATCATATGATCTTACAATTCTTGGGCATATATATGGACTAATTTGCAAAGATACATGCACCCCCATGTTCACAGAAGCACTATTTACAGTAGCCAAGATGTGGAAAACATCTTAAATGTCTGTTGACAGATGAAGTGATAAAGAACTATACCTGGTAACTCAGCTGGTAAAGAATCTGCCTGCAATGCAGGAGACCTTAGTTTTATTCCTGTGTCAGGAAGATTCCCTGGAGAAGGGATACACTATCCAGTCCAGTATTCTTAGGCTTCGCTGGTGACACAAATGGTAAAGAATCTGCCTGCAGTGCAGGGGACCTGGGTTAGGAAGATCCCCTGGAGAAGGGTATGGTAACCCACTCCAGTATTCTTGCCTGGAGAATCCCATGGACAGAGCAGCCTGGTGGGTTACAGTCCACGGAGTCACAAAGAGTCAAACATGACT
The DNA here is from genome assembly GCF_032452875.1 of Bos javanicus. Classification (NCBI taxonomy): domain Eukaryota; kingdom Metazoa; phylum Chordata; class Mammalia; order Artiodactyla; family Bovidae; genus Bos; species Bos javanicus. The sequence continues at coordinate 40,968,034 of NC_083870.1, forward strand.
GAATGACTAAGCACAACATATATATATATGTGTGTGTGTGTGTGTGTCTCCATGGGGTTGCAAAGAGTCAGATATGACTGACCATGCACACTTAATCTTACTACTCAGTCATAAGAAAAAATGAAATAATGCCATTTGCAGCAACATGGATGAACCTAGAAGTTATCATAATAAGTAAGTCAGAGAAAAACAAATAGCATGATATCACTTACATGCAGAATCTAAAAAATGATACAAATGAACTTATTTACAAAACAGAAATACACTCACAGACAGAAAACAAATTTATGCTTACCATACGGGATAATAGAGGGTAGTAGGGGAGAGATAAATTAGGAGTTTGAGATTAACATATACACAGTACTATATATGAAAAAGATAAATAGCAAGGATCTACTATATAGCACTGGGAACTACATTTAGTATCTTGAATAATCTACAATAGAAAATAACTTGAAAAATAACTAACTGAATTACACTGCTGTACACCCCAAACTAACACATTTTAAATTAATTATACTCCAATTTTTTAATGGTAAAAATACCACTTCTATACCTCAAAAAAGTAATGGAAATCTGAAGACCAATAGCCCTCATTAATACAGGCCAAAACTCTTTAACAAAGTATTGGGCTTTCCTGGTGACTCAGATGGTAAAGAATCTGCGTGCAATGCAGGAGACCCGCGTTCAAGCCCTGGGTCAGAAAGATCCCCTGGAGAAGGGGTAGCAAAGAGACAGACACGACTGAGTGACTAACACCCACACAGCAAGTTAATTACAGACATATATAAAAAGGACAGTACTTAATAACTATGTGAACTGTATCTGAGGAATTTAAAGTTGGTTCAATGTTCAAAAGCCAGTTAATGTAATTCACTATATTCATAGACTTAAACTGAAATTGATATTATTATCTCAAATATTTGCAAAACATATATGTAATAAAGTTCTTCCAGCCAGCTTATATAAAGAATCTTGAAACTCAATAATAAAAAGAAAAAGAAGCCAATAATAAAGTGGAAAAATATTTGACTCCTCATTCAACAACAAATACAAAGGCAAATAAATATACACATTAAAAATATTTCAGTTCAGTCAGTTCAGTTTCTCAGTTGTGCTCGACTCTTTGTGACCCCATGGACTGTAGCTCTCCAGCCTTCCCTTTCCATCACCAACTCCCAGAGCGTGCTCAAACTCATGTTCATCACGAAGGTGACGCCATCCAACTATCTCATCCTCTGTCGTCCCCTTCTCCTCCTGCCTTCAACCTTTCCCAGCATCAAGGTCTTTTCTAATGAGTCAGCCCTTCTTATCAGGTGGCCAAAGTACTGGAGTTTCAGCTTCAACATCAGTCCTTCCAACAAATATTCAGGACTGATTTCCTTTATGATTTACTGGTTTAATCACCTTGCAGTCCAAGGGACTCTCAAGAGTCTTCTCTAACACCACCGTTCAAAAGCTACAATTCTTTGGCAATAAGCTTTCTTTATAGTCCAACTCTCACACCTATACATGACTACTGGAAAAACCTAGCCTTGACTAGACAGACCTTTGTTGGCAAAGTAATGTCTCTGCTTTTTAATATGCTTTCTAGGTTAGTCATAACTATCCTTCAAGGAGTAAGCTTCTTTTAATTTCATGGCTGCAGTCACCATCTGCAGTGATTTTGGAGCCCACCAAAATAACATATCTCACTGTTTCCATTGTTTCCCCATCTATTTGCCATGAAGTGAGGAACTAGATGCCATGATCTTAGTTTTTTGAATGTTGAGTTTTAAACCAGCTTTTTAACTCTCCTCTTTCACTTTCATCAAGAGGTTCTTTAGTTCTTCACTTTCTTCCAAAAAAGTGGTGTCATATCTGAGTTAATTGATATTTCTTCCAGCAATCTTGATTCTAGCTTGTGATTCATCCAGCCCAGCATTTCTCATGATGTACTCAGGATGACAATATACAGTTTTGACATACTCCTTTTCCTATTTGGAACCAGTCTGTTGTTCCATGTCGAGTTCTAACTGTTGCTTCTTGACCTGAATACAGATTTCTTAGAAAGCAGGTAAGGTATTCCCACCTCTTGAAGAATTGTCCGCAGTTTGTTGTGATCTACACAGTCAAAGACTTTGGTGTAATCAATATAGCAGAAGTAGATGTTTTTTTCTGGAATTTTCTTGCTTTTTATATGATCCAATGGATCATATTAAATAAATAAAAATATTTAGTATTGCTATTAAGATATCAAATATCTTAATATCAAATATAAATCAATATATATAATATCAAAAATAAATATCTTAATATCAAACATCAAAACCAGAATGGGATACTATCATGACCTAATAGAATGGCTTAAATTAAACAACAGCCAAGTAAACATGCAACTGGAACTGGTTGGAACATCAAAGTGGTAGAGCTTCTTTGCAAAACAATTTTGCAGTTAAAAGTTCACTTTAACCCTTGCACATTCATCTAACTCTCTTACTCCAGGTATTTAATCTATTGAAATGAAAATGTATCTACATCAATACCTGTTCATGAATATTTATACAAGTTTTGTTTTTAATAACTCAAAACTGGGAACAACTCAGATGTCTGTCAAGCAGTGAACAGATAAACTGGAATATGTATACAGCAGAATGTGTTGTGTTCAGTCGCTAAGTTGTGTCTGACTCTTTATGACCCCATGGACTACAAAACGCCAGGCTCCTCTGTCCTCCACTGTCTTCCAGAGTTTGCTCAAATTCATGTTCATTGAGCTGGTGATGCTATCTAACCATCTCATCCTCTGCTGCACCCTTCTCCTTTTGCCTTCAATCTTTTCCCAGCAAAACAATGGAATACTATTTAGCAATTAAAGTATTGATTCATGCCATACTATAAATTAATATCAATAGCACTATGTTATGTGATTGAAGCCACAGAAAAAGTACATACTGCGTATACTTTCATTTATATAAGGTCCTGGAACAGATAAAACTAAAGGAACAGAAACCAGACCTGTGGTTGACAAGGGTTAAGAGTAGGGAAAAGGTATTCAGGATAAGTAGCAGGAAGAATCTTTAAATTGGTGAAACTGTTTTTATCTTGATTGTGTTATAGGTTCCTGTGTGTGTGTGTGTGTGTGTGTGTGTGAGTCACTCAGTCATGTCCAACTCTTTGCAACTCCATGGACTGTAGGCCACCAGGCTCCTCTGTCCACGGGATTCTTCAGGCAGCAACACTGGAATAGATTGCCATTCCCTTCTCCAGGGGATATTCCTTACCCAGGGATGGAACCTGGGTCTCCTGCATTGCAGGCAGATTCTTTACCATCTGAGCCACCAGGGAAGTCTTCCTAACTGAATACATTTTTCAAAGCTTATTTATTTGTACCTCTAAATATCATGCATTTTAAGTTATGCAAATTATTTCTTAATAACATCTGACTTAAGAAAAAACAATTCTTTATAAACTGGTTATAAAAAAGCAAATTGAACAACTCTATATATTGATTGTAAAAAAGCTTGTAAGACATGGTATAATGAATATTTTTACTACTGCATAGTCCCTTCGTATCTTTATCTGTTACAGAGTTCCTGTTTGTAGTCTTCTTTTTATACCATTTTTATATGCTCCTAGACATAGTTGTGTCTCCCACCTTAGTTTAGGAAGCTTGACATTTAGGGAACTTTTTTTTTTGGATTCTTCTTTTTCCTAAGAACTGTAATGCTTGTTTATAATTACCAAGCACATAGGCTGTGAATGGATAGCTAGGGAGGGATCTAAGACCTACTGCTGCACCTATTGGTTTTCTGATCCCTGTTCCAGATGATCGTTAGTGCCCCCTGCTGGCTCTTGCCAGTAATGCAATTTTTGACATTTTAGTGATTGGCAAGACAATGATGAACAATGGTAAGGCAAGAAAGGAATATGAAAATGAATATACAATTCTCCCTCAAATAATGCCAGTCTTTCTGTGACTTTACCGTGGGGAAAAACTAGCAGACAATGTTACTTCAATCCCTTTTCAAGAAAAGAACAGTTGAGCACTAGAATGGAAAAAACAGTTGAAATTGAGTTATTCCTGACTATAGGAAAGTCAGCTCTTAATATAACAAAATAGTTGAACACTGTGTATTGATGTACAAAGTAGATGTTCTTTAATAAATTTCCTCATCTATCTTAAAAATTTAATATTCCTCATATCATTTTCTGTTACATCAGAATATTTCAGAAGAATTTGGTTGAAATGAATAGGATAGAAACAAGGAAATCAAATATTTTGCAAAATAGTGTTATTATAATTTTGTGATGGGTCTTAAGTTTAGAATTCAAGTCTAAGCATACATATTGCAAAGTCTAGAGTTCTTTATTGTATGTTATTTGTTTTCAGTCACCGAGTTGTGTCTGACTCTTGTGGCCCCATGATCTGTAACCCACCAGGCTCCTCTGTCCATGGGATTTCCCAGGCAAGAATACTGGAGTGCATTGCCACTGGAGTTCATTGCCATTTTCTTATCCAAGGAATCTTCCCAACCCAGGACTGAATATGTGTTTCCTGCATTGGAGGCAGTTATATGAGTTGTTAATTAACTAACAGAAATAACTGTCAAGCACCAACTTAATTTCTCTTAAGTTAGGTCTCTTAGCCAAGCAAATATTGTCATTCCCTAGACTGCTGTCTGGTTTGAGAACATACTTTTGTATTACCACAACCACATCTTTTTGGTTGGCTTTAGGTCAGAATATAAATAACATTCTCAATAGTTTAATAAATTCCAATACATTTTTTTTTTCTTTTCAAGGATTTTAAACTTTACTATGACCTTTGCTAAAATAACTTTCTTCTTTGCAGTATAACTAAATGAGTTCATATCAACCTACTTAAATAAATAAAAGTCTTCTCTGTCTCAGTCTTTTAATATTGAAATTATACTCTAAATAATCTTTTTTCTTTCTCATTATTATTAATAGAAAAATACAGCACATTGAAAAAATTATTTTACAAATGAAGCATTTTGAGATTTAATTTTTCAAGACTAAAGAGCGTTGTTTGGAAAGCGGCTTCTTTACATACCTAGTCATAAATATTATTCCTTCTTTTCCAATTTGCAACATGACAAGTTTCTTCACATGCCTGTGATTTAAGTCACATTAACATTTGGATTTCAGGATTAAGGGTGGGTCTACACATGTCCTATAGAATGTAGACCATGATTAAATTAGTTCTTTCAAGCTTAAATGATTCTGTATATTAAAGGATGACTAACTTTTAGAATAAGAGAAATACACAAAGAAGAAACGAAGTTAGAATTTTTAAGTTTTATAATAATATTAGCTATTTTTACTTTTTGAAGTTCCAGTAAGTTCTTTGATAACATAGATGATGCTCTCTAGCCTCATGGTTAAAGCTTGATTATCAGTTGTTTTATAAGAGACTATCAGAGAAATTATAAAATAAATGTTGTTGTTTGTTGTTTAGTTCCTCAGTCGTGACTGACTCTTTTACAGTCCCATGGACTATAGCTCATCAGGCTCTTCTGTCCTGGGATTCTCCAGGCCAGAATCCTGGAGTGGGTTACCATTTCCTTCTCCAAGGGACCTTCCCAACCTGGGGATTGAACCTGGGTCTCTTTTCTCTCCTGCATTGGCAGGCGGGTTCTTTACCAATAGGGAAGCCCATATGGGTAGAGATATGAAGTCAGTTTAATGTTATATTTTGGTGTTTCCCAAGGATAAGCTTCTATTTGGATTGGCAGAGTACTAAACATTTAATTCAAAGGAAACTAACCTCTTCCAGTTTGCCAGCAAATATCAAGGTCAAGATTCAAAACATGTTCCCAGTCCAGCTCTTGACTCATCCTCCAGAATTATAGGGATACCCTTTAGATCTACCACACTGAGCCACCCTTACAGGATTAAATCAGAGCCAGCTAATTAAGACTCAAACGTGGTTCCTGAATTTCTTTAACAAAAAAAGTCCTTTTATTTTAGGCTATCATTTATTTGTTCAAGTAAGAAAAAAGAGGAGAAATCCCATGACCTTGGGGGAGTCAATATCATTGAGATTCAATACTCTCAATTTAAAAATGGACGTAATAAAATGTTATGTTTATCACATACAAATCAAAATTAGACCATGAGCTACTTGCACATGGGCTGGAAAGCAGTGGACTCTGGAATTCAATTGCCTGAATATGAAGTCAGCTTTTTACCTTTTAATCATTGTGTGAATCTGTGAAAAAATACTTAATTTCTGTGCTTCTTATGTAGTAATTTTAAGTCTGTATCTGATAAAAATAAAACCATAGGAAATGTTCTACTATATAAGTTTATAGAATTTTAGAGACTATTTCTGAATCATTTATATATTATCATGTCTCATACTGTTTCTTTCACATAATAGAGTTAATAAAAATCTCAAATTAAAAATTAAAATGAGATCTTCAATAAATGTTTTCTATAATTTAAAATAATTTAGTCTACTAGTCTGAGTCTTCCTTTAGAGTAATACCATTAAAATTTTCTTATAATTCAAAACAATTTAGGCAATCAATTGGCTTAAAAGTATTTAGCTTATTATTAAAATCCTTCTAGTTCTTACAAGCTAGACTGAAGTTTAGAATAGTATTGAGATACACACAATATATAAATATTTATACATATGTGTTTATAAAATATACATATAAATGTAATTACTTACTTAATCCTCACATAAATTCCTCAAATCAGCTGTATTTTATCGATGAGGCCACTTTGATCCCTTCAAATGCTAAATAATTTCTTCAGTGTTTCAGAGCTGGTTAGTGAAAAAAACAGAATTTAGTATCAGTTCACTGTAAAGTATTTGCTGTTAAATATTTTTAATATTGTATTTCTCTGCCTTCTGTAAAATTTACACAAATATAGACTTTGATTAAAGAAACCTGGTAGAGATTTTGACTAAAGTAATTTCTGAAAGGGAAGAAAAGAGAAATCTTATTCTAAGAGGTCAAACTCTATATTCTTACATCTCAATCTTCATGTTTTATTTACCTCAGCTAGAAAATGGAGATATTGCTAGTACTTTTTTTGTAAGATGATACTAAAATCTGCAAGAGATAATGCATGTCTTTATTTATATTTATATATATATATACATTTATGTGTGTATATATGTAAAACTGTCTGCCACATAATATTCCATAAACGTTGAAATTGAATTGTGTTTACAATTCTTATTATAGCCTGATTTATACATTGACTTTGCTATTAAAAATAGCTTTTCAAATTCAGAAATATTCTGAAAAGGTGTCATTTTTATGTTGAAATTCAGTTTAGTGCTGAAATGTGTATAATAACCTACAATGAAAGATTTTTTCGCAATGGGTGTTTTGCTAAGAAGAAGAAACATTTTAGCCAACGAATCATGTGGCATTTAAAAGCATCAGCAACAGCAATTAGAGCTATTTAAAGGAAAGTGGATGCATTGTCAGAGTCCCCAAACAGGTGCTGACATGAAGACTCCCTGGACTCAGGAGAGTCCAGAGAACCATTCTTTTGTGGGCTGTACTGGAATGGAAAGAACAAGTGTAACTTTGCTTAAGTACTTTAAAACTCACTACAAACAAAGTGGTGAGGAAATGAGACCCAGGTGAAAACAGTCATGGAATTGTCAAGCAAACCTAAGTGCTGCTGAGGTGGTGGAAGTAGTTGGAAATATGGAGTAGGACCAAGTTTCAGGCCTTGGTTGAATGCTTTTATTCGTGGAAGCAGGAGCTGATGCACAGATAGTTGAATGGAAACAGACTGAAGTGACTCTGTTCTCACTCAAGGTAGGATTAATATTTACTATAGTGGTTCCCAGATGAAGGGCCTCATACTCACTTTGATCAAGAAATGATGTTTCCCTGAGTCAGTGATGTCTCCCTGGCAAAGAGTAAGGTGGGCTATCAAGATGGTGGTTTAGAAAAGGAAATCAACATCAACTATAAACCATGTGGAAAAATATGTAAATTGGGGAAGGAGTCACTGATCAGGAATAGAAAGTTAAGTATGATCATGTATAATTTTCTGGGAAAGATTGAAGACAGGAGGAGAAGGGGGTGATAGAGGATGAGTTGATTGGATGGCATCACTGACTAAACAGACATGAATTTGAGCAAACTCTGGGAGATAGTGAAGGACAGAGAAGCCTGGGGTGCTACATTCCATGGGGCTACAAAGAGTCAGACATGACTTAGCAACTGAACAACAATTTATAATTTGTGGAATGACTTCAGACAGGTCATCCAGAACCAGGGCTATGAATGGTAAATTTCCAATTTAAGTGAATTAGGGTGACCAGATATCCCAGTTTACCTATAGCTTTGATAGTTTTAGCACTGAAAACCCCAGGTCCAGGAAAACTATAAAGGTTGGTAGGTCACTCTAACATTGGTGACTAAAAGACAATGGGCAAAAACATACTGTGCCATAAAGGAGAAGGTATGACTTGGCCAAACTGCAGAATATTTCAGACTATGGGATTCCCTGGTTCCTTGGAGGTCCAGTGGTCAAGAATCTGCTGCCAACGCAGGAGACATAGGTTCAGTCCTTGATCTGGGAAGATTCCACATGCTCCAGGGCAACTAAGCCATGCACCATACCTATTACTGAACCTGCACACCTAGAGCCTGTCCTCTGCAACAAGAGAAATCACTGCTAATGGGAAGCCCATGCACCACAACTAGAGGGTGCCTCTACTTGCTGCCAACTAGATGGGCAGCAATGAAGACCCAGCACAGCCAAAAATGATATAATGGATAAATTAAAAAAAAAAAAGTATTTCAGACTATAGTGTGACAAAATATTCTTTATAGAAAACTTAGTAATTCACTTTGCAGAGGTTTTAGACCCTGGTGGCTCAGAGGGTAAAGTGTCTGCCTGCAATGCAGGAGACCCGGGTTTGATCCCTGGGTCAGGAGGATACCCTGGAGAAGGAAATGGCAATTCACTCCAGTATTCTTGCCTGGAGAATCCCATGGCTGGAGGAGCTCGGTAGGCTACAGTCCACTGGGTTGCAAAGAGTTGGACACGACTGAGCGACTTCACTTTCTTTCTTTTTCTTTTAGATAAATTATAATAAATGAGGTTGTTAGGAAAAAAACTGTCTTAAGAGGGTATATATTTCAAAGTTTTTGTCATTGAGCTACCATCAGCCATATGTCATCATTCAATTAAAAATTGTGGTTTAAGTGTTACTGACAGGAAGAATCTAGCTGAGATTTTTGAAAAGCAATTCACTGTCTTGTTTATTTGAAAAGCTTTTGTTCAGTTTTCTAGTCCACTTCTGTTTCCATTTTCCCATGAGAAATACTGTGTATATGAAAATAAATAGGTAGAAATATCATCATAAATTAATTAATTGAGGATTATAATGGAAAGTCATATCTTTCTTTTATACACACTTCACTAAGAGATGCCTTACTGAAAACAGATGAAGTAGCTAATAATAATAACAATGACAACATTTAGAATAACAATAGTTAATAATTTTAAATAATTAATATGCCAAAAAATTTGTACATGTTACTTTCTTTAATTCTCACAAGAACCCCTTGAGACATGACTTGTAATTAATTAGGTTACCCAGGAAACTGAATTCAAACTCTGGTTGTTTCACTTGAGTGCTTTTCAGTCACTAGTCTGTACTTCAGATCCAGATGCAGTTGCCCATTTCCTCAAAGAGCAAATCTTACATTGTATTTCTTAACTAACTGAACTTTCTTTATCTGGCTGTCCAGGTTTTGGATTTTTATTTTATTTTGTCTTCACCCTATTAGTTAACACCCTGCTATGTCTCAAATTTTCATTTAGTACCTATTTTATGTGTTCAGAATTCTGACTCCTAGATAATCCTTACAGCTGTCAATCTTTCACTGATTCCCTGTATTCTGTATGATACAGACTAACACCCAACAGCTGAAAATTTAGCTCAGTGAGTTCATTTAAAGAAACTTCTGCTCCAAAAGATCCGTAACTGTCTTTGTGTCAACCAGCAAGCTGCGTATCAACAGTCCACCAGACAGTATAATACAGCCTCCACGCCTAAAACTTCAAAAATAGATTTATTTCTACTTTTCTCATCATAATTAAAGCTCATGTTATGCATTATCATTAAACAAAAAGACTGATAAATATACATATATACACATAACTGTCTCAAATATAGATATTTTTAAGCAATCCATAACTTTAAAAGTAACATATAGCTCAACTTAAAAATAAATATTGTTGTCAGAGTGATATTTGTCATGCTAAAACTAATAAATGATTTTTTAAATAATGATAAATAAATTTCCAGAATCTGTCCAAGTGACGTGTGGGAAAAAACACAGAGGCTCAGTCAGATATTGTTAAAGCATAGTAGGCAATCTGGTATTCATAAACCCTTAATAAATGCTAGTTTTCTCTATATAAATTTTCACATATATTCTGTTTCCTTCTGATTATTGGCATACTAATCCCTTTGCTGGAAGAAATGGTAATATTTTAAATTTTATTAACAATATTGCTGCTGCTGCTGCTAAGTCGCTTCAGTCGTGTCTGACTCTGTTGAGTACAATCTTTATGGGTGTTCTGGTTCAATGAATATTAAGTATTCCAGGTGGGTTATGGATCCCAAAGGAGAGACCAAACCTGGATGAACTATTTAAGGTTTCATAAAATTGCAATAATCTAAAAATCAGCTCTAGTCTAGTTGCTAATTATTGTTAGTCCTTTCCAACATTCACTTTCAGTTCAGTTTCAATTCAGTTGCTCAGTCGTGTCCGACTCTTCGCGACCCCATGAATCGCAGCACGTCAGGCCTCCCGGTCCGTCACCAACTCCCGGAGTTCACGCAGACTCACGTCCATTGAGTCAGTGATGCCATCCAGCCATCTCATCCTCTGTCATCCCCTTCTCCTCCTGCCCCCAATCCCTCCCAGCATCAGAGTCTTTTCCAATGAGTCAACTCTTTGCATGAGGTGGCCAAAGTACTGGAGTGTCAGCTTCAGCATCATTCCCTCCAAAGAAATCCCAGAGCTGATCTCCTTCAGAATGGACTGGTTGGATCTCCTTGCAGTCCAAGGGACTCTCAAGAGTCTTCTCCAACACCACAGTTCAAAAGCATCAATTCTTCAGCGCTCAGCCTTCTTCACAGTCCAACTCTCACATCCATACATGACCACTGGAAAAACCATAGCCTTGACTAGATGAACCTTTGTTGGCAAAGTAATGTCTCTGCTTTTGAATATGCTATCTAGGTTGGTCATAACTTTCCTTCCAAGGAGTAAGCGTCTTTTAATTTCATGGCTGCAGTCACCATCTGCAGTGATTTTGGAGCCCAAAAAATAAAGTCTGACACTGTTTCCACTGTTTCCCCATCTATTTGCCATGAAGTGATGGGACCGGATGCCATGATCTTTGTTTTTTGAATGTTGAGCTTTAAGCCAAGTTTTTCACACTCCATTTTCACTTTCATCAAGAGGCTTTTTAGTTCCTCTTCACTTTCTGCCATAAGGGTGGTGTCATCTGCATATCTGAGGTTATTGAGCTTTCTCCCGGCAATCTTGATTCCAGCTTGTGTTTCTTCCAGTCCAGCATTTCTCATGATGTACTCTGCATAGAAGTTAAATAAGCAGGGTGACAATATACAGCCTTGACGTACTCCTTTTCCTATTTGGAACCAGTCTGTTGTTCCATGTCCAGTTCTAACTGTTGCTTCCTGACCTACATACAAATTTCTCAAGAGGCAGGTCAGGTGGTCTGATACTCCCATCTCTTTCAGAATTTTCCACAGTTTATTGTGATCCACACAGTCAAAGGCTTTGGCATAGTCAATAAAGCAGAAATAGATGTTTTTTCTGGAACTCTCTTGCTTTTTTGATGATCCAGCAGATGTTGGCAATTTGATCTCTGGTTCTTCTGCCTTTTTAAAAGCAGCTTATATAACATTCGCTTATATAAAATTATTTATAATAATTTCTATATATATATCTATAATAATATTCTAATATTATTATATTAGAATAATATTACATTAGAATATATTAGAATAATATTCTAATATTCTATCTATAATAATTTCTAATGGCTATTGTAACCTAAATTTGTAGCTTTGCCATCCAGGCAATGTGTGACATTGGGCAAGTCTCTTCATATTTTGTTCTTAGTTAGCTTCAAACATATGCAATTACTAGCTACCATACTGCTGGCTGAAAATAACAAACATCCACTGGCTTATAGATCAGTGTTCATAGCCCTTCTCCTCAAGTACTGTCATTAACATTTTCAGGTCTATAAGTTACTCAACTTTTGTGTTCCATCATTAAAGACAAGTTCTCAAGAGGTTGTGCTGCCCTTCTTGAGTCATGATCTCTGGCCCTGGATCAACCAGTTATGCCCACTTCAACAGGAAATTCGCACAGGTTGGCCTCTGGGAAAATCTTATGAGCAGGAGGCCAATTCAATTTGTATGTATGGCAGACTAAGTGATATTTAAGGTAATGTTCAGCTCTGATAAAATACTCAATTCACCTAAATAGGTTAAAAGGATAGTTGCCTACAGACATTTTTAACTTTCATAATTTGATAAATGATGCTGTACCATTAATCTTTTGACCTCTTGGAGCTTTTAAAACTCAACCCTAGATTTGTCCCAATTTAATGAGTTACAGTTACACATCAGAGCCAATGTTCACCTGAATCTGTTCAACATCCAGCATTTCAAATCAGGATATCATCTCCATTTCCAAACTATTTTTGAAAAAAGTACTTCTGCCTCTTAATTCTTTTTTTCTACTTCTCTATCACTTATTCTGTTTTCGTTTGATTACTTATTTACTCATTTCAGTAAAGCACACCCAATACTATTAAAAAGCCTCCATTTATAAAAGAAGGAAAAATTCCTTCTACTTATTAAAATTTATTCTTTTGTCTCTGCAAATTTCTGCCCCTCATTTCCTGTAGGACCTTGTTATTTCACTTGCTTACCTTTTTAATTTACATCTTTAGTCTCTCCATTAACTCTAATTTCTTTCATACATTTAGCCACCTATTTTATAACTCTTGGGATATAGACAAAAGAGATGGTTCTCTCCCCTTCCTGATAGTACTCACATTCTTGCTGAAAATACAATGGTATACTGTTCAAATTTATCAAGAGAACATACATCAATAAAGAACCTTATCTCCCTAGCCAACTTCTCAAGAGTTTGGATGACTATTATCTTTATTACTCTTATAGAAATCACCTTTTTGAATTTTCCAATGTTTTCATAATTACTATGCATAAGTCAAATGATAAACATTATTCTAATATTAATTAAAAATATTTCCAATCCTTCAAGATTCCTTTCATGAAAAGTTTCTTTAAGCTTACAAACTGATAGCAATTTTTCATCTTTTAATTCTTTAAAAGCTGATAGTGTTTTGTTTAATGTGCTCTTATGAGTATATATATTTTTGGCCCACAAGAGTTTAGATAAGACATCATAATAAAATTTTTTAGTCATCTTCTGAATGCTATCATCTTAATACAAGATGATAAGAGTAATGTTCCACTAAAACTTTTAAAATATTTTATTTGTTACTGATTAGACTTTATAAAATATATTTATACTGTGTACAAGTAAAAAAATATATATATATATATTTAAAATATAATTGTATATATGGAATAAACAATGCCCAAGTTCATGATAATAGTATTCTACCATTTTCTTATTCTGGGCTCTTATGGTGGTTTCTAACTTCTCTTCAGTGTCCAATTTATACCACATTATCACACTGTATTTTGGAACACTAGATGTTTCCTAAAACACTGTTTTCAATATATTATTTTCCAATCAATAGTTTCTCAGAGCATAGGTTAAAGTTAAAATTCTTCAGGTTTGCAATCAGTGCTCTTCCTTATCTCATTTAATGCTATCCATCATTCTAAGCATATTTCTCACTATTCTCTCAACATAGATTTTCTGAAACAGTGTAATGGGTTTTACTCACAATATAATTTATATGTTATTATTTTAACAACTAGTATAATGTTTTATATGCCATGGTCCTCAAATGCATCTCTTTCTTTCCAGTCATTCTTTACACATTAAGATATGGCTAAGTCCATTCTGTTTTTCAGCTTACTTTGTCTCATGAACTGGGTTTGTTCTGTTTCAAATATTCATAAATTGGTATAAGTACTTCTTCCCTCACATATTTTACAGTTTGCTAGGTAAGTCATAAATAATTTCAATACATAAAAAATGTCAGGTGAAAAAATAATGGATATGATTGATATTACATACATGAAAGGCAGTGGAAACTCGGAGGAAAGAAATGTTAAATCTCTGTGGGAACGTAGAAAAGGCAAGGGGAATTCGTTGAAACTGAAGAGTCTTGAGCCATCCTGAGGTAGTCTAACATAACAGTTCTAGGGTGGAGACATAAAATTCTTGCCAGACATCGATAGAAAGATTCCTCTTTTATTAAATAGATAGCAGATGGTGGCATGCATTGGACACAGTTCTCACTGTCTTGAGTTCATCCTGTAATGGGGATCATATGAGGAGTTCCATATAAAACATAGATGTGTTTTAGCAATATAAAATGATACTTTTGCTAGGAATAGGATAGCAAGCTGGGAGTGGGTTGTAGTTTAAAAGGGACTAAAGAGGACTGTTTTTGACATCAATTTGCTAACTTCTCAGAGAAATTTACAAAGTTCTTAAAGCCTGAAAAATGTGCTTGAAATTCTGATTTCAAGGACATTTAAATTTCACTCTAACATTCTACATTCAGAATCTCACTCTGTATCTTGCAGGGGATCAGAGCATTATATTTTAGGATGGCTTCTAAGAGGGATAAAGCCTAATGGCTAACTGGCAAAACTCCAATAGATTTTAGGTAAAATTTCTAATTAAATATCTAGTAGAAGCATAATTTATTACAGATTTCCCCAATATTCCCTATAGATTTCTTCTGTCCGTGGACATACTGTCTGGATTGTAAATTGAGGCAATAATTTTCAAGTCAAGCCATAACAATCTATCCATTGTTATAGATATACAAAGTTTTCTAACTTTTAATCCTCTATTGAAATTATACTTGTAATCTATTAGCCAAATATTGGTTTTACTCTTCTCTCTATCTCTCTCTTAGAATATATTATCCAAATGTGGTAAAAGGATATTTGGAAACATTTTGGAAGACTAACAGCACTAGTGCATTCCAAGAAATCACTTAACACTACTTTTACACTACTGTCTCTGCTATAACAATTAGATGGCTACCTTTCTATGGTGAGGAAAGAATCACAGGAACATTAGTTTTAATTTCTGTATAATGTCAAGAACATATAATGCCTGTAGCACTCTATATAAGGAGTCAGTTAAATAATTTTGTGATAAGAATAATAGCTTGATCATATGCATGATGCTAACTTGTATCATGCTTTGAAATATTAAACAAATTTTAGTTTCATCCATCTCATTAAAACAGACTCAAATGCATTCTTTTTTATAGTTGAGTAATATTCCATTGTGTATATGTACCACAACTTCTTATCCATTCATCTGCCAATGGATGGAGGAAACTGGAGCCTACTATACAGAGTGAAATAAGTCAAAAAGAGAAACACCAATACAGTATATCAATGCATATATATGGAATTTGGAAAGATGGCGATGACGACCCTATATGCAAGACAGCAAAAGAGACACAGATGTAAAGAACAGACTTTTGGGCTATATGGGAAAAGGCGAAGGTAGGATGATTTGAGAGAATAGTGTTGAAACGTGTATATTACCATATGTAAAATAGATGACAAGTACAAGTTCAATGCATGATGCAGGACATTCAAAGCCAGTGCTCTGGGACAAACCAGAGGGATGGGGTGGGGAGGGAGGTTGGAGGGTGGTTCAGGATGGGGAGGACACATGTACACTCATGGCTGATTCATGTCAACGTATAGAAAAAACCACTACAATATTGTAATTAGCCTCCAATTAAAATAAATAAATTAATTTTAAAAATTAAACAATTTTTATGCTATTTTATATTAAAATTATATTATTTTACTAGATTTGCACATCAATCTTGCCAATGATTTTTTAATTCATTTTTTAAATTAAAGTTACACACACAAAGGTTCAGTGTAATGAACTTAGATGCATATGACTAGTGACAGGTGAAGAAACTCACTCATTGCCCAGTTATTAAAGGTAAACATGATGACACCTGGACTCATTTGCTTGCATGTATATGCAGCAGTGGGGTCATCTCAGGGAGAAGATCGATAAGAATAAGGTCCCTCTTCCCTACCAATGCAGGAGAGCCCCATTTTCTATGTATATCTTGAAAAAATAAAGGCATCATATAATTAATGCAGCCACACAGTCATTTATTCCTGAGTTTCAGAGTTTGCATTTCTTAATTTTGTTCATTGATATGCCCCGCAGGGCAGAAAAATCTGCCTTCTACCCTCCAGGTTCTGTGCTGGGCCCCAGAATTAAACTGACATAAAACAGATTAACAGAAGGAAAGCACACAAATTTTGTTTAATATTTTTGCATGCACAAAGGAGCCTTCAAAAGCAAAATGAAGATTTTAAGAAGCCATTTGGCTCTAAAACTTTTTAAACAAAGAGTGATCAATTGTGGGGATGTGACAATACCTAGAGACTTGGACTAGGGGCAGTTCATTTCGGGGCAGGGATTAGGAAATATATGGTGGAAACTAATAGGAGATAAGGACTATTTTAGTAAGCTTGTTTGTACAAATCCTTTTTGTCATTGACTCTCAGTCTGTTGGTAAGAACATTTCTTTCTTCCTGCTAAAGGTAATCCATCTTTTTTATAGGAAATTTTATGACATATATTTAGGAAGAAAAGGGAGGTCAGAAAGTATCTTTCTGTATCTGGTGTTTTTCAAGTGCCTTTACCTGAAAATAACCAATATGCTAAAGTGGCATATATTGGAGTGAAATGTTTTGAGCTCTTTTGTACCATTTTGTACATCAGAATTGCTTACTTATTGTTTTGTAACTTTATTATACTCTGTTCAAAATTTAAATACAATCAGATTACATACATAATCGTAACCATCTTTTCTTCTTTTATTTTACTATTTTATTTCCTGTGTGATATACATTCCTAAATAGATACAACCTTCACATCTTTCCTTATATAGATAATTGTACTATAAAATATTCCTTTTAAAATATTGGGTAATCTTTACAAGTTCACGATTTCAAATACTTACAGACTTGTTGAAGTTTCCTTTTGTAGAAGATATCTATTACAATTATTCATAATTACATAATGAGTTTTGAGAGATAAACAGAGGCTAGAATGTAAATCTTCGTCTAGCTTGCTTAGGAGATTGAAGTTCATCCTATAAACACTGGAGATCATTGAATAGTTTTAATATAAAAAGCAGACTGGGACACAATCAAGTTAATGATTAGTCCAATTGGATCAGATTTCCATGATTTGGATAACAATTCTGATTTGGAGAGAGGAAGAGTAGAAAGCAGAAAATAAGACCCACATTAATTGGTTTTAGAGATAAGGAAAATTTGATCTGAGACAATGGACAGTGTGAGTGCAGAGGGAAGGATAGTTTCCTGAGATGTTTTAAAAGATGTATTGCATAATAGACATGAGGGTTGAAGAAGATGTACAGTGCAGCATAGCACACAGCTTGGCTGTTCCAGTTATTGTATGTTGAGTTGCAAATGCCAGTAAAATGCCTAATGGAAATACTATAAAGAAATGGATAAGGAGGTGGTTTAAGCTCAGAGATCAGGGCTAAAATTATTGAAAGACCAATCATTATTATATGGATTCTAGCTCTTATTGAGGTCAATGAGTTGCTATTTGCTGATAGAGAAAATTTGAGCAATAAAAATTCTAAGCATATTTACAAGTTATCATTTATTTTAGGTAATTCAACTGCTTTAATTTTATAGTCTCATAACTGTAAACCCAAAGTACAAAAATGACAAAAACACTGACTTATAAATAAAATTTGATTAGCCAACTTCTACATTTAATTGACAATTTTGTTTTTCAAAATAGGTTTGTTTGGTGCATCTAGAATTGTTTGAATATATCATGCTGCTATATTTATTTATGAAAGTGAAACTTAGTCACTCAGCTTTGTCCAAGTCTCTGCAACCCCATGGACTATAGCCCAAAAGGCTCATCTGTCCTTGGAATTCTCTAGGCAAGAATACTGGAGTGGGTTGCTATTTCCTTCTCCAGGGAATCTTCCCAACCCAAGGATCAAAGCTGGGTCTCCTGCACTGCAGGCAGATTCTTTACTGTCTGAGTCACTAGGGGATTTAGAGATCAATGTGTTTGTTTCATTCATTTAATAGTGTAGTTGTGAATCTCTTTTCAAAGAACCTGGACATGGTTTTTAATTTTTTTCAGACTTGAATGATATAGGTAAAAGTTTAATCCATTTCTATCATGCTAAACTCAAACTCATCCTTCCTTTTCAACAATGATTACTTCTCCTTGACCAAGGTTATACTCCTCATCATTCTCTTTAGACTAGCAGAGATCCCTTCAGCAATGCTGCTCAGTTTCTGCTACTTGATACAACCATGCTTTCCTAAGCAATTCTCAATGCTTCTCTAAGAAGACAAGAGGCAACTATCGCTCTATCAATGGTTTATTCTCCCCTTCCATGGAGTAGAATTGCTTCTTGGCATTGGCTTCCCAGGCTGTGACTTCATTTCCCATCTACTTTTGTTTCTTGGTTGGGCCAGTAGGCAGAAGTTAAGATTACCAGTTCCAGGCTTAATAAACTTTCAAATCTGCCATTTACTTAATCTTCCCATGTGTGGGTTGATATTGATCCCAAGGGTGAACTTAATGAGTGACAGGTTGAATATGGCAGAACATACATAGCCTGAGTCGTGAGTAGCTGCACAGAGTGGAGCTCCCCATTCTTCCCTTTGACTTTACCTGGGTAAGAAATAAATTTGCATTTTCTTTAACTACTGAGATTTCATTGTTGATTTGTTACAGCAGATACCTAGTATTACCATAGATTAAATCATGCAATAGGGAATTCTGAAACACAGGCCATAGATTAGTCCCTTAAATTGAGTTTGCTTTTAAAAACATCTAAAGAGCCAGCCTCCAAGAAAATGCCAGTCTAGCTTTGTTTGCAAATCATGTTTCTTTAGCATCAGAGAGCATATATTCCTTTAAAGAAAAATGGAGAAAGAAGGAAAGTGGCATTTTGGGGAGAACACCATGTAGTTCTTAAAAGGTCATCTCACTTATTTCTCACAGAAAACGAAATGTCCCTATGTGAATAAAATAAAATGAGTCATTTTAAAGATAAAGAAACTGAAGATAAGAGAGATTAAGTGATTTTCTGAAGGTCACAGAAACACTGTTGAGTTTTGGAGTTTGGACCCAGAACTATATAACCCATGTATATTCTTTCAACTATATCACACTATTTTCCAACAGCTATAACTCTGAACATTTCTGTTCCTCTGGACGATTCTACTAGTTCTTAAAGAGACAAAACAAATTTCAGAAATTCATTCTTCAACAAATATAAGCTCTGAGCAAACAGAAATGATGACTATTCAGGGAGACTGTAACCCACAACAACAACCATATATAGCAGTGTCATTTATTTGAAAAATGTGTGTTTTAGTAATATGTAGCAAAGCCTGCAATTCTGTTATTATATATATTCATTGGCTACAACTTTCAAAGGATTAGGAAAGAGCAACCCCATTTGTAATACTCTACACGTATATATCAATAAAAGGACTCCCTGAAGGCAATATAAATGTGGTGAAGATTGAAACACCCTCTCAGAAATACAGATAGAGTCATACGGGGTCACCTGCATTGTCAGGGAGAATACAAATTTATTTGAATGCACTGAATCTGAGAACACATAAAATAAATGGTAGGAATATAAATTTACAGCCAAATAAATAGCTGTTGTGTCACTGAAATAGATAATCCAGACTTGTTTTCTGTTGGAACCCTTCTATGGTTTTATATTGGTTGATGATAATTGGAAAGTGGTCTGATTTAGTATTGAGGATAATTAATTAAATATTCTAACCGCAACCAAACTAGACATAGAACCTCAAATATTTACATATCTTCAACTCAGTTATTTAACAACCATACTAACATGAATCAGAAGAGGGAAGAAGAGGATGAGCATGAGATGAGGAGGACAAAGAGGACAAGGAAAGGACAAAACTAAGCCATACAGGCATATCTTGGAGATTTTGTGGGTTTGATTCTCAGTTCAGTTCAGTCACTCAGTCATGTCTGAGACTCTTTGAGACCCATGAACAGCAGCACGCCAGGCCTCCCTGTCCATCACCAACTCCTGGAGTTCACCCAAACCCATGTCCATTGAATTGGTGATGCCATCCAACCATCTCATCCTCTGTTGTCTCCTTCACCTCCTGCCCTCAATCTTTCCCAGCATCAGAGTCTTTTCAAATGAGTCAGTTCTTCACATCAGATGGCCAAAGTATTGGAGCTTCAGCTTCAGCATCAGTCCTTCCAATGAACACCCAGGACTGAT
This sequence comes from Bos javanicus, assembly GCF_032452875.1. Taxonomy (NCBI): domain Eukaryota; kingdom Metazoa; phylum Chordata; class Mammalia; order Artiodactyla; family Bovidae; genus Bos; species Bos javanicus. The sequence goes on from NC_083870.1 coordinate 40,988,590, forward strand.
TTCCTTTAGGATGGGCTGCTTGGATCTCCTTGTAGTCCAATGGACTCTCAAGAGTCTTCTCCAACACCACAATTCAAAAGCATCAATTCTTCAGTGCTCAGCTTTCTTTATAGTCCAACTCTCACATCCATACATGACCACTGGAAAAACAATAGCCTTGACTAGACGGACCTTTGTTGACAAAGTAATGTCTCTGTTTTTTAATATATTATCTAGGTTGGTCATAATTTTCCTTCCAAGGAGTAAACGTCTTTTAATATCATGGCTGCCATCACCATCTGCAGTGATTTTGGAGCCCAGATAAATAAAGTCAGCCACTGTTTCCACTGTTTCCCCATCTATTTGCCATGAAGTCATGGGACCAGATACCATGATCTTCGTTTTCTGAATGTTGAGCTTTAAGCCAACTTTTTCACTCTCCTCTTTAACTTTCATCAAGAGGCTCTTTAGTTCTTCTTCACTTTCTGCCATAAGGGTGGTGTCATCTGCATATCTGAGGTTATTGTATTTCTCCCTGCAATCTTGATTCCAGTTTGTGCTTCCTCCAGCCCAGGATTTCTCATGATGTACTCTAAATATAAGTTAAATAAGCAGGGTGACAATATACAGCCTTGACATACTCCTTTTCCTATTTGGAACCAGCCTGTTGTTCCACGTCCAGTTTAACTGTTGCATCCTGACTGGTATATAGGTTTCTCAAGAGGCAGGTCAGGTGGACTGGTATTCCCATTTCTTTCAGAATTTTCTACAGTTTATTGTGATCCACACAGTCAAAGGCCTTGCCATAGTCAATAAAGCAGAAATAGATGTTTTTTCTGGAACTCTCTTGCTTTTTTGATGATCCAGCAGATATTGGCAATTTGATCTCTGGTCCTCTGCCTTTTATTTTGCAATAAAGTGAATGTTGCAATAAAGAAAGTTACACAATTTTTTTGGTTTACCGGTACATATAAAAATTTTGTTTACACTATATGATAGTCTATTAGGTGTGCAATAGCATTATATTTAAAAAAGCTATATACATACTTCAATTAAAATTTACTTTGTTAAAAATTGCTAACCACTATCTGAGTCTTCAGTGAGTCATAGTGGTAACTTCAAAGATTACTGATCACAGATCAACATAACAATTATGAACAATGAAAAAGTTTGAAATATTGCAAGAATTACCAAAATGTATCAGAGACATGAAATGAGCAAATGCTGTTGGAAAAACAATGGTGGTGATAGACCTGCTTAACAAAGGGTTGCCATAAACCTTTCCTTTATAAAAAACAAAAAACGCAGGATATGAGAACAATGATGGGAAAACAATAAAATGAGGTATGCCTGTATATTTTAAAAAAGGAGTCTTTAAGATAACTGCCCTATGACCCTCAAGGTCACATTATTCTATCACCAAATTCCTTATACTTCCTCATATTAGAATTCCATACGTAACTCCTTACTTTCATAAGATCACTCACAGTTTTATTGTCTGGTTTCCAAATGTAGAGCACATTAAAAAGTAAATTAAAGAACCGACTGAAGCTGCAATAGGTAGATGTACTGATATCCACCATCACAGAGACATGCCAGAGTGACAGAAGAGAAAAGGGGAAAAAAACTATAAAAACAACATTTGTATGTCTGAAATTGGAGACATTTGGTACCATTAAAACATGGCATTAGCAGATTTTAATGTCTGAGAGCATTATTATACTGGGAAATATAATTATTGTTTCTACTGATGAAACTTAGTCTTCAAGAAAGTTAAAATGTTTAAGTTTAGATCAAGTTACCTTGTTAATGAAGGATCATGTAGGTAGGTTTTTCTAAAAAGAATTGTGATTGTTTCTTTTAAATATAAAAGCCATGTTTCCTATCTTTATCTATTAAACATAAAGTTCATTTGTTTTGAATATCTAGTGAAATGGAAAAAAGATGTTATATTTATTAAGCAGAAAACAAATCTGAACTTCAATAAGGAGAGCTGCTGCTAAGTCACTTCAGTCGTGTCCAACTCTGTGCGACCCCATAGACGGAAGCCCACCAAGCTCCCCCATCCCTGGGATTCTCCAGGCAAGAATACTGGAGTGGGTTGCCTTCTCTAATGCCTGAAAATGAAAAGTGAAAGTGAAGTCGCTCAGTTGTGCCCGACTCTTAGTGACCCCATGGACTGCAGCCTACCAGGCTCCTCTGTCCATGGGATTTTCCAGGCAAGAGTACTGGAGTGGGTTGCCATTGCCTTCTCTGGAGAAAGTTTGCTCCAAAAGATGATTGTAAGAAGGGGACGTGGACTATTGTAATATGGAAAATTCTTACATGGTGAGATCTGTATGCATCTCAAAGGTCAGGCAGAAAAGGCAGAGTAAATAAAAATAGAAAGGATAGAGTTTGAGGGGATAAGCTAATCAGATAGTTTGACAGGACATTTTAAGTGGAAAATAAGGATTGTTCCATGTTCCAATACTTGCTTAATCTCCCAATACTTGCCTAAAATCAATAATACCCCAAAATTCAGGGACCTGGGGGAAGGAGAGTTCAGTCAAATTACCCAGTTAGAGGGTATTATGTTCAGATTGGTCAGTAGACACAAACAATTTGGCTAATCTTTTATGAAATAAAACATGAGAATTCAAAGATTTTCATCTGGCATTGTCATGGCTAAAGCACAGGACCATCTGCCAGTCTTAGGTAATCATTAGGGAAGAATGGTTCTTTGCAATATGCCATTTCCTGGATACAGTGATGGCAGTATTTCTCAACCATCACTGTTTCCCAGGAGCACTGCTGCTGCTGCTGCTAAGTCGATTCAGTCATGTCCGACTCTGTGCGACCCCATAGACGGCAGCCCACCAGGCTCCCCCATCCCTGGGATTCTCGAAGCAAGAACACTGGAGTGGGTTGCCATTTCCTTCTCCAATGCATGAAAGTGAAAAGTGAAAGTGAAGTCACTCAGTCGTGTCCGACTCTGAGCAACCTCATGGACTGCAGCCTACCAGACTCCTCTGTCCATGGGATTTTCCAGACAAGAGTACTGCAGTGGGTTGCCATTGCCTTCTCTGTCCCAGGAACACAGACTCTCATAAATTTCACAATTTTCTTATTAAAGCTGAGCCATAAGAATATAACACACTTTTTATCATTTGATATTTGAATCCATAAATTTGAATTAATAATTAAGGACATTGAGCCAATAATAAATTAATCTTATTTTTATACATTTTAAAAGTAAATAAGTGAAGAAATGCAAATCTTACTTCTGATATTGCAATTTAGGAGAAGTTGGAAGAATGGCAGTTAAGACTCCTTCAATGCTCAGAACCTGTACAAGGCACTTGAAAATGTCTGAGTCCTAGTTGCGACTTAGAACATTTGGAGTAGAATTACATAGATCCAGTTTCAACGAGGCACTGAGGTCTACACTTAATTTTCAATTTTTCCTCTACCTAAGCAGCAGTTGAGGAGGGCACCGCAACCCACTCCAGTATTCCTGCCTAGAGAATCCCCATGGACAGAGGAGCCTGGTGGGCTACAACCCATAGGGTTGCAAAGAATTGGACACGACTGAAGTGATGTAGCAAGCACGCAAGCAGCAGTTACTGAGGATGAAGGGGACAGGAAAACTGAATCATGATGCAAGAAGGAGCCAGGAAGACTACCTCCAACAACACTTACATTCAAATATTTACATTTTGATACAACATTGACTTTATTCCTGTCCTTCACACCACCTCTTACTATACTGAACTTTTCTCCTTCTCTTCAGCCCATGGTAAACTCTCTTTATCTAAAATCACATCAGAAATAAAATTTTAGCTCCTTGTTTAGATAATTACTACTTGTTACTTGTATTGTTGTTCTTACATATGTTTAATTTTCATACCTTTATCTCTTTTTATATGTTTATGCAATGCTTTGCCTGCTATATAAGGAAATTCCCTGAATATGATTGTTGACTTTGAACTCTTTCTCAAATTCCAATGCAATGATCTGAAAATAATGAAATAGGATTGTATTTATGGTCTAGTCTTAAATTCTTTTCATAAATTTGCTTCATTAATATATCTTTAGATATTTTCTGATATTTGGTCAGGTTTGGCCACCTGATGTGAAGAACTTACTCATTGGAAAAGACCGTGATGCTGGGAAAGATTGAAGGTGGGAAGAGAAAGGGTCAACAGAGGATGAGATTGTTGGATGGAATCACCGACTCAAGGGACATGAGTTTGGGTAAACTCCAGGAGTTGGTGATGGACAGGGAGGCCTGGCGTGCTGCAGTCCATGGGGTCACAAAGAGTCGGACACAATTGAGAGACTGAACTGAACTGAATATGTTACATTACTTACAAACATAGGTTATTAGAAATCATGAGACACTAAGGTTTTATTTAATCCAATATTCTCATTTTATAAGAAGGAATTTGAGGTCCAGAGAAATTGTTTTTACCTAAGTAACTAGTTGGATGGCAATTTTGAAGTTTACTTAATTTAAATAATAGTGTTACCATTTACTCTCATGACCCCAGCCCCCACCAATGACTAAGAAGTACTTACTGATCTAGATGATTTCTAAGGACTTTCACACTTTGCAAATGATTTACCTTGAGTACCATGTGTGTGCATGATTTACCTTGAGTGTGCATGTGTGCTCAGACCTTCAGTCATGTCCAACTCTTTGTCACTCCATGGACTGTAACTCCTCTGTCCATGGTATCCTCCCAGCAAGAACACTGAAGTGGGTTGCTGTTTCCCCCTCCAGGGGATCTTCCCAGCCCATGGGTCGAACAGAACAGTATCTTTTACATCTCTTACATTGGCAGGTGAGTTGTTTTTTTTTTTTAATACCACTAGCTCCACCTGGGAAGTGGCTCTATATACTCATGCAAGTTAGCGAGAAGTTGGGATAAATATTTAAGTAATTCAAATTTTAAGTTTTCAGACAACTCGGTTAAAATTGTCCAAGTATCTGGAAAAAATTGCCTCAATTCTTTAATTTATAATTATAATCTATGTTTGATGAGCATTGTTACATAAAAAATATTCCTAAACAGACCAAAGTGCTTTAAAATTATAAGACATGAATGATTGTTTGCAATATTGAGCCCATCAAGTCATAGATAACCCACTGTATTCTCATGCCAGATGAGCACTTTTGCATCAGTAGGAATCAGGAATAATTTGAAAACTCATGCAAGCAAAGTAAGGCACATTTCCTTTCAAAGGAACACAGACATAATTAGATATTTACATGTAACATTTAACCGTCAAGTTTGCCTTTAAGCTATTTAAAATTATTAAACTGCTATTTCATCACAGATTAAAAATAAATACAGGTATATACAGTTCATATATTAATGAATTCTTTGGAATACACAGTTAAAAATATGAAAAAAATTTGTAATTCATAGATAGGAAAACATCACAAAATTAAATTGAAAATTGAAAAATTTGAGATTACTTCTATCCAAAGGCCTTGCTGGTCAATATGAAGTCATTTGAGAAATAAAATAAAACAAGCAAATAGCAAAAATGTATGGTTCATCTATTGATTATAAAATGTTTGGGATAATATAGACCAGCAGTTCTCTGTTTGGTTACTATATCTAAAACTAGTATGTGTGCATGTATGAACTCCCCCATTAAAAAAAAAAAAACCAAACATATATATACAAACAAACATAAGGCAAAACTTTGCACACATTTTGCAATAGTCTTTGTTAATTTCAACTTGCTGCTGCTACTGCTGCTAAGTCGCTTTAGTCGTGTCCGACTCTGTGCAACCCCATAGATGGCAGCCCACCAGGCTCCCCCATCCCTGGGATTCTCCAGGCCGTTTCCTTCTCCAATGCATGAAAGTGAAAAGTGAGAGTGAAGTCGCTCAGTCCTGTCCGACTCTTAGTGACCCCATGGACTGCAGCCCACCAGGCTCCTCCATCCATGGGATTTTCCAGGTGAGAGTACTGGAGTGGGGTGCCATTGCCTTCTCCGAATTTCAACTTGGATTAGGTCAATAGTCACTGAATTGACCTGTATAAAATACTTAAATTCTCTGAAGCTTAGTCCCATTTTCTATAAAAGTACTGGACTAACAAGGGCTAATTTGGATGCAGGAAAAATTCACTTTCTTTTAATACTGTAATAACAGACTTTCTTGTGATCTTCACTCTTTAAAAAATAACATTTTAATGAGGCTTCAGTACAGAGTTAAGAGAAGTTTGTTTTCAATTACCCCCTTTCAGTCTCAGTCCTAATTATGACTGTTTTCAGCTGTGTTCTGTGAGATATTGTTTAAAATGTTAAAAATATTCAGTCTTTGTCTTCAGAGAACTTACAACTTAATATGAAATGAAACGTGAATAAATAGGTATGTTACTGGTTAAATGAAACAAAGAAATATGAGTATATGGAATCATGAAAGAATGAGTGGTTAATTCTACTAGAGATTATGCAAATCATTAATAAGGAAGATGGTAAGAACATTGCTACTGAAATATATCTACAACATATAGTAGAATAAAAAGGCAGGTTAAGGAATGTCATGGCGTACAGGACACAAAATTTATAAAGAATTAGCATATATATAAGTATTAAAAACAAACCTGTGAGAATCCAGTATTCTAGAAAAAATTGATATTTGCTTCGAACAGTTATCTCTGCATGATATTAATGAAAAAACTATTTTAACACTTGTTTAAATGGTAAGGAATTTGTTACTCAGGACCATGGTGATAGGTGTGTCAGGAGTTTTTTTTTTTTTAATTTATTTTAATTGGAGGCTAATTACTTTACAATATTGTGGTAGTTTTTGTCATGCTGCTGCTGCTGCTAAGTTGATTCAGTCATGTCCGACTCTATGAGACCCCATGGACTGCAGCCTACCAGGCTCCTCCGTCCATGGGATTCTCCAGGCAAGAACACTGGAGTAGGGTGCTATTGCCTTCTCCCAGTTTTTGTCATACATTCACATTAATCAGCCATGGTTGTACATGTGTTCCCCATCCTGACCCTTCCTCCCACCTCCCTCCCCATCCCATCCCTCAGGGTCATCCCAGTACACCAGCCCTGAGCACACTGTCTCATGCATCGAACCTGGACTGGTGATCTATTTCACATATGATGATATACATGTTTCAATTCTATTCTCTCAAATCATCCCACCCTTGCCTTCTCCCACAGAGTCCAAAAGTTAGGGATGCAAGGATTCTTCAATATTCATAAATCAATCAATGTGATACACCACATTAACAAATTAAAAGATAAAAACCATATGATTATCTCAATAGATGCAGAGAAAGCTTTTGACAAAATTCAACATCCATTTGTGATAAAAAAAAAACCATCCAGAAAGCAAGCATAGAAGAAACATACCTCAACATAATAAAAGCCATATATGATAAATCCACAGCAAACATTATCCTCAATGGTGAAAAATTGAAAGCATTTCCCCTAAAATCAGGAGCAATACAAGGAGGCCAACTCTCACCACTACTATTCAACATAGTTTTGGAAATTTTAGCCACAGCAATCAGAGAAGAAAAATAAATAAAAGGAATCCAGGTTGGAAAAGAAGAAGTAAAACTCTCACTGTTTGCAGATGACATGATCCTCTACATAGAAAATGCTAAAGACTCCACCAGTCTACCAAAACTACCAAAGCTAATCAATGAATATAGTAAAGTTGCAGGATATAAAATTAACACACAGAAATCCCTTGCATTCCTATACACTAACAATGAGAAAACAGAAGGAGCAATTAAGGAAACAATTCCATTCACCATTGCAACGAAAAGAATAAAATACTTAGGAATAAATCTACCCAAAGAAACAAAAGACCTATATATAGACAACTATAAAACACTGATGAAAGAAATCAAAGAGGGCACAAATAGATGGAGAAATAAACCATGTTCGTGGACTGGAAGAATCAATATAGTGAAAATGAGTATACTACACAAAGCAATCTATAGATTCAATGCAATCTCTATCAAGCTCCCAGTGGTATTTTTCAGAGAACTAGAACAAATAATTTCACAATTTTTATGGAAATACAAAAAAACCTCGAATAGCCAAAGCATTCTTGAGAAAGAAGTATGGAACTGGAGGAATCAACCTGCCTGACTTCAGGCTATACTACAAAGCAACAGTCATCAAGACAGTATAGTACTGGCACAAAGACAGAAACATAGATCAATGGAACAAAATAGAAAGCCCAGAGATAAATCCATGCACCTATGGACACCTTATCTTTGACAAAGGAGGCAAGAATATACAATAGAGGAAAGACAATCTCTTTCACACGTGGTGCTGGGAAAACTGGTCAACCACTTGTAAAAGAATGAAACTAGAACACTTTCTAACACCATACACAAAAATAAACTCAAAATGGATTAAGATCTAAATGTAAGACCAGAAACTTTAAAAATCCTAGAGGAAAACATAGGCAAAACACTCTCTGATATAAATCATAGCAAGATCCTCTATGACCCACCTCCCAGAGTAATGGAAATAAAAGCAAAAATAAACAAATGGGACCTAATTAAACTTAAAAGCTTTTGCACAAGAAGGAAACTATAAGTAAGATGAAAAGACAGTCTTCAGAATGGGAGAAAATAATAGCAAATGAAGCAACTGACAAAGAATTAATCTCAAAAATATATAAGAAGCTCATGTAGCTCAATTCCAGAAAAAATGGACCAAAGAACTAAACAGACATTTCTCCAAAGAAGACATACAGATGTCTAACAAACACATGAAAAGGTGCTCAACATCACTTATTATCAGAGAAATGCAAATCAAAACCGCAATAAAGTACCATCTCACACTGGTCAGAATGGCTGCTATCAAAAAGTCTACAAACAATAAATACTGGAGAGGGTGCAGAGAAAAAGGAGCCCTCTTACATAGTTGGTAGGAATGCAAACTAGTACAGCTACTATGGAGAACAGCGTGGAGATTCCTTAAAAAACTGAAAATAGAACTGCCATATGACCCAGCAATACCACAGCTGGGCATACACACCAAGGAAACCAGAATTGAAAGAGACATGTGTACCCCATTGTTCATCGAAGCACTGTTTACAATATCCAGGACACGGAAGTAACCTAGATGTCTATCGGCAGATGAATGGATAAGAAAGCTGTGATACATATATACAATGGAATATTACTCAGCTATTAAAAAAAAAAGAATGCATTTGAATCAGTTCTAATGAGGTGGATGAAACTGGAGCCTATTTTACAGAGTGATAAGTCAGAAAGATAAACACCAATACAGCATACTAACACATATATATGGAATATAGAAAGATGGTAACGATGACCCTATATGCGAGACAGCAAAAGAGACATAGAATATAAAAAACAGACTTTTGGACTCTGTGTCAGGAGTTTGTAATAGCAGAAAGAGACTAAGCTCAACTCTAAATAGAACCAAAATGGGAATTTACAGCTAAGGAGCAGGTTGGGAAGGTAGGTCAGTAGATGGAAAGTTACTAAGAGGAGACTTCAGTTCAGTTCAGTTCAGTTGCTCAGTCATGTCCGACTCTTTGCGACCCCATGAACCACAGCTCGCCAGGCCTCTCTGTCCATCACCAACTCCCAGAGTCCACCCAAGCCCATGTCCATTGTGTCGGTGATGCCATCCAACCATCTCATCCTCTGTTGTCCCCTTCTCCTCCTGCTCTCAATCTTTCCCAGCATCAGGGTCTTTTCAAATGAGTCAGCTCTCCACATCAGGTGGCCAAAGTATTGGAGTTTCAGCTTCAACATCAAGGAGCAGGTTGGGGAGGCAGGTCAGTAGATGGATAGTTACTAAGAGGAGACTTTAAGGGGAAGAACAATTCTTGCTAAACTGACCTAACAGGATTCTCATGAAGGCAGTCGAGGATGATCAGATGTCTAAGGTGGGAGGCTTTTCTCTAAAGTGACAGTGCTTACATAGCTATAATATACAGTTATAAGTATTTGTTAACACTCATAAAATGAAACATTAAAATGGGTGTATTTGAAAAAGTAAAATAAAATGGGTATATTTCATATGACTTATAGATTTCAATAAAAAAAAATAGAAGCCAAAAAAATTTACTGTATAAAATGTAGGATAAATATCTCTCCCTGCCTCTCTCTCTCTCTGTCTTTCTCTCTCTCTCTCTCTCACACACACACACACACACACACAGAGGACTGCTCTGTTGCTGAGGGGAGATTTCAGTCAGAAGAACTACATAAAGTAGCTACACAGAAAACAGAGACTGATTCTGTCTCAGTTAAGGAAATACTGATAAAATATCACAACAGAGGACAACTAGGGGTCTGACGATAATTTATGATAAATACTGGAGGAGGAGATTTGAAAATGCAGTAGAGGATTGCACTATATAATCTTAGTCTCTTCCACATGCAAATTCTGTAATTCTATGATTTTAAAACCTTTCTCTCCAGGAAAAAGATAAATGCTGCTGGTTTATGAATCCCTCTCCACTGGAAATGAGGGAGGCAATATAGAACACAAGGAGAGACCATAGAATAAAAAGCTTGGAGCACTCCAAAAGACCTTTCCAGTTCTATTGGATTGAAAATACTATGCACACTTGAAGGGAAGAAAAGGGAAATATGAGTCAAACATCTTAGTATACTATCTCCTAGGAGATGAGTATAAGAATAACACCTTTCTTTGCCCTGAAAATTTTTGGTTCTTGTTTGTTTTCTGGGGTTTTTTTGTTTTGTTTCATGTTACAGTGGACAGAGAAGCTATGGATACATGGTAATTACATCTTTGAAATAATTATAGTAATCAAAATAGATCTAACATTTTTACATTCAACACTTAACCCATTATCTGAGTAATAAATATTCAGTAAGTGAATTTGACTTATAGATTATGAATTTAAAATATTTATTAATCAATTACAAACTCAAAATATCTCAGCAGAACATTATTAGAAGCTTTACTCTTATGATTTACAAACACAACAATGGATTATTGCTTATTATCTAAATTTGTGATCTTTTGTAAAGGTGTTTTATCATCACTTTTTAATGTAAACAGTTTGTTATAATCTACATCCTTAATGATCTTCCAGTATTAGAAGCAGAACATAATCCTGACAATGTAATTCCTTCTCATCCTTTGTTCACACAATTGTTGGTATACTTGAGAATTTTCCCTTCTAAAAATCTTGTTGGTTTCCCCCTATCCTTTCACTATAGTTTCCTGAATGATATTCTCTATGTATTTCTTTTTCAGTTTTCAATATTACACACACACACACACACACACACACACATGAATATCATGCATTTTAAGGAAAAAACACAATTGAGCTCTTTATGGTCAACCAGAATGTATGTAATATGTCTACAGTGGCACATAGCAAAGAAAAAAATATCAATTTAATAATGATATTTTTATCTTATATAAGTTATATCACATATATATGATATATCTTATAATTATATCTATTAACTATAGAATAATAGTTGATAGAAAAATATTGTTCTCAAAGAGAGTCACAGGATGTAGCTCTTTTATTCTCACAAGCTAAGAACTCTAGTCCAATCCTACTTTCTCAGAATCATGGTATGTCTCCTGAAAATTAGTGACATATGAAAAGAATAGAAATTATAAATAACTGAAACACATTTTCATTAAGTATTGCAAAACAGGTGGATATGATAAAAGCTCAATTTTAAATAGCTTATTTAATATGGATCTAATATATTATATTTACTATTCTTATAAATAGCTAGATTCTACTTGGATATTAAAATCCATATATTGGATGTAAACCTATGTCACAATCCTTAATAAATAAAACTAATATCACGTAATTATTACAAATTATTAAATGTCAAGAGGGTTTTAAATTATTTAAAGCAACTTAGTCTTTGATAACACTAACAACCAAAAAGAATAACTACCCAGGTTCAGACAGTTGAAGAACTAGGACTAGATCATCAAATTCTGATCCTTAATCTCATTTTCTTCTTCAGATTTTACTTATATTTTCAGAATAATTATCGAAGTGTACCAGAAAAGTTATAGGTTTACAGGTAAGAAATATGAGACAGAAAAATTCTGTGATTTTATTGCAGCCACATAAAAGGTTGATGAGATGATTCTACCTCAGAAAACCTTCTGAGACATTCTTTAATTCTTAAGAAATTAATGTATTTATTATTTTGTGGAGCTTCTTGAAGGTAAAGGTACCATACCTTTAGCTTTGTAACAGTTTGAATTAGATCCAGCTTTATACTGTCAGGAGAAAAAACTTTTCCTCTAACATCTTAAGATCTGTGACTAGGAGGCTGTGAATTAAACTAATAGAAGACAGATTAAGAGAAGAAAATACAGACAATGTTTATAAATACTTATGTGCATGGGAGTTCATGAAACAAGTGATACTCAAGGAAGCAGATTTGGGGGCTTGTATATCTTTTTAACAAAGGAAAGAGAGTTTGGGCTTTGGGGATGATAAACTGTGGGAAAGCAACTAGAAAACATATGAATAAAAATGTTATTTTAGTAAAACCTGGGCTTCCCTGGTTGCTCAGTGGGTAAAGGGTCTGCCTGCTATGCAGGAGACACATGCAGAATATGAAGGTTTGATCCCTGGGTCGGGAAGATCCCCTGGAGCAGGAAATGACAATCCACCGCAGTATTCTCACCTGAGAAATGCAGTGGACAGAGGAATCTGGCAGGTTACAGTCCATGGGGTCCAAAGAGTTGGACATGACTTAGTGACTAAACAACAACATGTTGATATCAGCTCCTCAATTGAGATGATTTATTGCTCTTTTTTTCTGGAATAGGATTCCCTTAAAGGGAAATTCATGCCCAGCTTTTGGGCAGATAAGGGAAAGCAGAGAACTCTCCTGCATGTGTTGATTGTCAGCTCAAAATGATACTTATTCCAAAGTGGCATATTATGAGGTGGCATACACTGAATACTATCACTATAATGTCAAACAGTATAAAAAGAAACAATAGCTTCAATACATAAAATTATTATATACTGTAGTTACTTCAGGGATTTTGAGGTGCTTGATGTTTAATCAAGACTCGTGTCCCTTCCATATATTTGCTCTTAGCACTGACTTCCAAATGCAAGTTCACTGCATGGGCCAGTATGGCTGTCAGAGCATCAGTCAAATGCACCACCGGCATTGGCAAAAAGGAATAGACGGCAGAAAACGTTCCAGCTACCTGTATGTTTTGAAGGAGCACGCCTTGATATTCCACCCTACAATGTCCATTTATATCTAAAGAGGAAGTTAATCATGGTTCAAGGGACATTAAGAAAATAAGTCTTTTAGCTGGATATATCCCTACTCAATAAAAATGGGATCAGTTACTAAAAAGGACAGAAAGAAAGGTAAGCAACTCTGCTGCATAATTTCTGCTTCCGCTTCCAATCTACTTCCCATCATTGTCTACTTTCCTTTTTTCCTGGGATGCTGACTTGTACAAACTGCATCTTACTCTCTGGCTGTGAATTTAATTTAGTCAATGGAAGGAATAAGAATTTTGGAGAACGGAAGTAACAAGTGGTCTGAAGTAAGTGATATTTGTTCTCTGTGCTCCTTTTCTGCCAGCCTGCAATTCTTTGGCAGCTGCATTCTACTTCTTAAGAACGTAGCTTCTACAAGGGCATCTTTCCAATAGTTACAGCTGCTTTTGGACCTAAAAGTAGGAGTAGTTCTCGGCCTTGTTAGCCTTGAAGTACTCTACCATCCTTATCTCTGTTCACACATTCATGAATAGGTTTGTAGGGAGTTATGCTCAGGCTGCCAGAATAAGAATGGCTCAAACAACAGAATTCTATTTTTTCACAATTCTGAAGCCTAGAAATCTAATGTCACGTTCTTGGCAGGGTTGCTTTATTCTGATGTCTCTCTCCTTGGTGTGTAGATGGTCATCGTTGTTTTTTTTTTTTTCCATTGTATCTTCATATCTTCTCTACCCATTTGTATCTAAATTTTCTTTTTGTAAGGACACCAGCCATACTGAATTGTGGCTAACTGTAATGAACTCATTTTAATTCAATACCTCTTTAAAAATTATATTGCAAAATATAGACACATTCTAAGGTAATAGTGGGTTAGGACTTCAGTAGATAAATTTCAGAGAGGAGGGACACAAGAACAGCCCATAACATGTCACCTCAATATTGTTTCTTCAGTTTCTCCTGTAAGTGTTCCATCTGTCCTTGCTAGGAGGGCTGACTAACAACCTTTGTCTTAGTCTCCATAGCATTTATAGCAGTGTTCCACAAACTTTAGTGTGCATGCAGATTACTTGGGGATCCTGATGAAAATACATTCTGATTCTGTAGGGAGGAAGGGTGTTGGTATTTTTCATGCTTACAGATGATGTCATTAGAATGCACCCAGCTTGAGTTGCAGGGCTCTATATTCTGTTTTAAAAATTTCCAGCTGCTTCCATGAATAATCATTTCACTCAGCTGGTCCCATCTTACCTTGAATTTATTGAAGGTAATTAGAATGTGTGTGTGTGTGTTTTTTTTTTTTAACTTTTCTGATATTCCTCTAAACATCTTAGCATGAGGATTCAGACATCTTCACATAAAAGAACACTGGCCTAAGTTACTGGAAATATGTGTTCTGGTTACCAATGCAGTTCAATACAACAAAGATAATACTGAGTTATTAGTGTGTTCCAGGGTAATGTTTTAATGAACTTTCACTCCAATTCTTCAAAGCTGTTTGAACTAAAATGCATTCTAAGTAGCAGCATTATAAAATCTTTATAAATTAAATATACCAGCATTTTCTAGGCTCTTCTTTTATCCTATCTTAAGAGCATAAAAATAAAATTAATTTAATTTGGACTTTAGGATTGCAATCAGTCTGTCCTCAGGGAATTATGTATTACTGATTTTCTCAAGAAGTTAATTTTTTTTTAATCCTAATTAATAATGGAGAAGAAGGATTCTACTGTCAACATTACATTTATAAGTATAATGGCAGGTTTTTTATAAGTATTTACCTTATACAACTGGTAAATATTAAAATATGCTGATCAAATAAATGGATGAATAAATAAGAGATCAATTGGTAGAATAAATGAACATGATATATTTAAAAGGTTGCTAATAATAAAGATGAACCAGTTTTGGTGAAAACAACTAGTTGCCTTGTCAAGTGTACTAAGAATTTTTCTGAGGAGTTTATATTTGATAGTGTAGGAAATGAGGTCATTAAAGTTTTAGGTTTTAGTCACTTACTCCATGAAGGGGCCTCTTTCCTGGATCACATCAATGTGTACTCAAACATGAACAGAAAAATAGTAAAAAAAAAAAAAAAAAAAGGTACATCTAGCATCAGCTACACCAGCAGCGTGCAGGAATAACATCCGTGTACTCATTAGTTGAAGGTCACTCACGTGGTTGTGTGTGATCAAGAGAGTCTGCATCCATGTTTGCCAGTCTTCTCCACTATCTGTATACTTGGGGCTCCTGGTAGCAAACCCTGCTATTGGTTCCAGGCTTGATACATTCCACATTGACATCATCTCAAATTTTTAATGTCACTATTTTGAAGTGAAGGAACAGCATTACAACCAGGCAACTTAGAGGTGCCTTAGGTTCTGAGTGAATGATGATACTTAGGATGTAAGAAAAACAAGACCAAATAAAAACAAGACCAGATAAATACAAAAAGCTAGAGAGTTAGTCACATTCTTCACACTAGCCAGAGGTAAGTCACAAATCACATCATTGAAAAGAATGAAACAAAATCAGTTACTTTAATCGGATGGTACTTAGCCAGGAAACTCACCATTTATTCTATATAGGAATTATTTCAGGTACTGAAAACTGCTGAGACAAATCTAGCACCCAGGAGTTCTGCAGAAGATAGTCTGTAAATGTGGTAAATAGTACTATTGTCTGTCCCATAGAAGTTATTCAGTAAAAATGTATTGATTTACATAATTGATTTGCTAAAACATCGAGAGTAAATATAATAACACTTTGTTATATTTCCTCTGTGTAGGCTAAACAGATATTGTCATAGTTCTGTAAAACCAATTTAACAAAAGAATAACAAATTTAGAATTTAAGTATTTAGTTTTAAATTAACTGTAATTTAAAATTTAAAAGATCTAGACAAATAGATGTGTTGCATTTCTTTCAGGTTTACTGTTTTATTCTTGTGAGCTAAAGATATGGTTTCACCATTGCTGATATTTTCCCTGATGAGAGAAACATCTGTTTTGAGTTGCTAGTCTTAGCTGATATTGACAGAAAAAACGTGCTTCGAAAACAGAACTAGTAGAGTGCTTTTATGTGGGAGGTAGGACCAATTCTATTTTTATTCAAGGTTCATTTATTATGAAAGAAAATGTTTTAGGTACTGAGGGGAATATGATTCTGAACAGGCCATATCTTCAGCTCACAATAAAATAAAAATTCAATAGACATGATGAACTATTTGTCTCCCTATATCCAACAATTTCTTTCAAACTAGGTTGCTTTGTCTATAAAAATACTATGTACATAGTGAGAATTGTACTTACTGCCCTGACCAAGTAGGCCACATTCAAAGAGAGAAAGTGACCTCAGCCACTCTAGGAAACAGCATTTTAATAATTGCAATGACCCTTAAGGAGGCAGTTCTTGTAACACACAATAGATGACTAGTCACTCTACAAAATTAAGTTTAGACAGCTCGTGGAAAACACTTGAAATCTTGCATATTTCAATATAACTAGGAAGATATATATCCTTCTTCAATTCACTTTTACTTATAATGGGCTGCTAATAGACTACATATTGTTACTTTTATTTTATTTTTTTTAATTGTTTAATTTATTTTAATTGGAGGCTAATCACTTTACAATATTGGATTGGTTTTGCCATACATAAACATAAATCCACCATGGGTATACACATGTTCCCTATCCTGAACCCCCTTCCCACCTCCCTCCCCGTACCATCCCTCTGGGTCATCCCAGTGCACCAGCCCCAAGCATCCTATATCCTGCATTGAACTTGGACTGGTGATTCGTTTCTTATATGATATTATACATGTTTCAATGCCATTCTCCCAAATCATCCCACCCTCTCCCTCTCCCACAGAGTCCAAAAGGCTGTCACTTTTTAAAAATTATATGTTTCTATGCTCTGTTAGAAAGTTCACAGATCCCTGGAGTAACATCTGAGTGAAAACATCTAGTGTGGTAGTGCTGAAATAATTATAAGAAGATGGCTCAGATAGTAAAGAATCTGCCTGGAACTCAGATTCAATCCCTAGGTCAGGAAGATCCCCTGGAGAAGGGAATGACAACTCACTCCAGTAATCCTGTCCGGAGATATGCATGAACAGAAGAGCCTGGTAGGCTATAGCCCATGAGGTCACAAAGAATTGGACACACACACTAAACATTATTTACTAACACTATTTTAGGTTTCCCTTGTGGCTCCTTGGTAAAGAATCCACCTGTAATGCGGGAGACCTGGGTTTGATCCCTGAGTTGGGAAGATCTCCTGGCAAAGGGAAAGGCTACCCACTCCAGTATTTTGGCCTGGAGAATTCCATGGACTGTATAGTCCATGAGGCCTCAAAGAGTCAGACATGACTGAGCGACTCTCACTTTTACTATTTTTAAGAAACATAGACATTTACAAACATATTATTAGTAAGGAGAATGGACAATGTCTTTATGGGACATATACTCTAAAGCAATCTTTTAAACATAATAAAACATTTTAGTGTTATATTAACTTGGGTATTCAAATGCAAATTTGATTTCTTAACCACTTCCCATCTTTAAGCAAATCCTGGTGGAAGATTTTACTAAAGTATTAAGTAAATGCTTTAGAGGATTAAGCACAAAGTTACTCTCAGTACTTAATGGAAAAGGGACTAAATCATATTGAAACAATTATAACAGGGGGGATATAAGTATGTAATCGTAAGACAGATCCAAGAAATAAACTATATAAAATGAAAAGATTGATATGAAATTAACAAAGTCAGTGATATTTGGTAATTTGCTATTGAGACAGTTTATAAGCAAAATTTATAAAAAGTTTATAAGCAAAATTAGGGTTGTTCTTTAATATTGAAATCAAATTGTGCAAAAAAGGAGAATTAAAATGTAGTTGAGACCTCTTCATTTTAAATGTTTGTCTTCATGGAGTGATACTGCCTTTAGTTAGATACCTGGCCCATGCTGCAAAAATTAAGACGATAAGTATTCCCAGAAACAAATTACATAATTTTAGTGATTTATTGTAGTTACAAATAATTCTGAAATCTTATCCTTGTTCAGAAAAAACTAAATTAACGTCTTTAGGAAAAAATAAAAATAATTGTTTTAGGTCATATTTTAATACTTAAGAAGTCATTGCTGAGTAACTCCATATAGCAAGTTAATATGCTTTATTAGCTTGCATTTTTAAAATCTTCATTAAAATATCACTGTTCTGTTCAGTTCAGTTGCTCAGTCATGTTTGACTCTTTGTGACCCTGTGAACCACAGCATGCCAGGCCTCCCTGTCCATCACCAACTCCAGGAGTTTACTCAAACTCATGTCTATCGAGTCGGTGATGCCATCCAACCATCTCATCCTATGTCATCCCCTTCTCCTCCTGCCCTCAATCTTTCCCAGTATCAGAGTCTTTTCAAATGAGTCAGCTCTTTGCATCAGGTGGCCAAAGTATTGGAGTTGTACCTTCAACATCAGTCCTTCCAATGAACACCCAGGACTGATCTCCTTTAGAATGGACTGGTTGGATCTCCTTGCAGTCCAATGGACTCTCAAGAGTCTTCTCCAACACCACAGTTCAAAAGCATCAATTCTTCAGTGCTCAGCTTTCTTCACAGTCCAACTCTCACATCCACACATGACTACCAGAAAAGCCATAGTCTTGACTAGATGGACCTTTGTTGGCAAAATAATGTCTCTGCTTTTTAATACGCTGCCTAGGTTGGTCATAACTTTCCTTTCAAGGACTAAGTGTCTTTTAATTTCATGGCTGAAATCACCATCTGCAATGATTTTAGAGCCCCCCAAAATAAAGTCAGCCACAGTTTTCAATGTTTCCCCATGTATTGCCATGAAGTGCTGGGACCAGATGCCATGATCTTTGTTTTCTGAATGTTGAGCTTTAAGCCAACTTTTTCACTCTTCTCTTTCATTTTCATCAAGAAGCTCTTTAGTTCTTCTTCACTTTCTGCCATAAGGGTGGTCTCATCTGCATATCTGAGGTTATTGATATTTCTCCCTGCAATCTTGATTCCAGCTTGTGTTTCATCCAGCCCAGCATTACTCATGATATACTCTGCATATAATTTAAATAGGCAGGGTGACAATATACAGCCTTGACGTACTCCTTTTCCTATTTGGAACCAGACATAAAATGAATTTCACATATATGAATTTCTAGGAATCCTTTTTAGATTCTTTGTGATTGTGTAGAAAATCATGTCTTTTGCAAATAGATGCATTTTTATTTCTCTTTTTTCTAACTTATATGTCTTTATTTCTTCTTTTTGCCTTATTGCAAATCTATTTTAGTCACTAGCTTATCCATTATGATGTTAAATAGGAATTAGCCTTAGAAGGGAAGAAAACTACTTTCCCACTAAATAAGACTAAGAGGAGAAGAAAGGAGAACTGAAGGAGAGAAAATAGAAGGAAGATTGGTTAGCTGTAGAGGACAATCATTTTGCATGTGATGGCAGAGACACAGAGTCCTTATCTTATGACCATGACTTTTTCTGTGAAATAGAAGCCCAGGTCATACAATGAGAGTCAGACATTGAGTGTACAGCAGTGGTAAGTAGGCAGATGAGCTTGGTCAAAGAGAATGGCAAGAGGGAGGAGAAGACATAGAGGAAAAAACTGAACTGTTCCATATAGGAAGATATATACGTAGCACTAAAGGACTTGTGAAAGACTGGCAGCTGTCAAATTGTAAACTTTATGTAATTTAAAAGTTAAAATGTTCAATAATCAGTGTGCAAATCCAAGAACTCAGTTTATTGATTTGAACTGAGTTGGGTTCAAATGACTTGAGTTAGAAGGGAACCACTGGAAGTATAATGGTAATAAAGGTAATAAGAAGAAAAGTAAAGAAAAAATAATAGTCCCAAATATAAGGCAACAACTGTGTTGATAATCCTAATATACACCACAGAAATACATAGGCGGCCAAGAGGAGCTACCACACATCCAAGGCCAGGGGCAGCGGCCGAGAGGAGCAACCCCACCTCCAAGGAGCAGTGGCTGCGTGGGCGCAGGAGGTCCTAGAGGAGCTATTCCATGTTCAAGGTCAGAAGGGACGGCGGTGAGGAGATACCCCTCATCCAAGGTTAAGGAGCAGCGGCTGCGCTTTGCTGGAACAGCCGTGAAGGGATACCCCCGTCCAAGGTAAAAGAAACCCAAGTAAGACGGTAGGTGTTGCAAGAGGGCATCAGAGGGCAGACACACTGAAACCATACTCACATAAAACTAGTCAACCTAATCACACTAGGACCACAGCCTTGCCTAACTCAATGAAACTAAACCATGCCCATGGGGCCACCCAAGACGGGCAGGTCATGGTGGAGAGGTCTGACAGAATGTGGTCCACTGGAGAAGGGAACAGCAAACCACTTCAGTATTCTTTCCTTGAGAACCCCACGAACAGTATGAAAAGGCTAAATGATAGGATACTGAAAGAGGAACTCCCCAGGTCAGTAGGTGCCCAATACGCTACTGGAGATCAGTGGAGAAATAACTTCAGAAAGAATGAAGGGATGGAGCCAAAGCAAAAACAATACCCAGCTGTGGATGTTACTGGTGATAGAAGCAAGGTCTGATGCTGTAAAGAGCAATATTGCACAGGAACCTGGAATGTCAGGTCCATGAATCAAGGCAAATTGGAAGTGGTCAAACAAGAGACGGCAAGAGTGAACGTCGACATTCTAGGAATCAGCAAACTAAAATGGACTGGAATGGGTGAATTTAACTCAGATGACCATTATATCTACTACTGTGGGCAGGAATCCCTTAGAAGAAATGGAGTAGCCATCATGGTCAACAAAAAAGTCCAAAATGCAGTACTTGGATGCAATCTCAAAAACGACAGAATCATCTCTGTTCGTTTCCAAGGCAAACCATTCAATATCACAGTGATCCAAGTCTATGCCCCAACCAGTAATGCTGAAGAAGATGAAGCTGAATGGTTCTGTGAAGATCTACAAGTTCTATGAAGACCTACAGTGGTTCTATGAAGATCTTTTAGAACTAACACCCAAAAAAGATGTCCTTTTCATTATAGGGGACTGGAATGCCAAAGTAGAAAGTCAAGAAACACCTGGAGTAACAGGCAAATTTGGCCTTGGAATACAGAATGAAGCAGGGCAAAGACTAATATAGCTTTGCAAAGAAAATGCACTGGTCATAGCAAACACCCTCTTCCAACAACACAAGAGAACACTCTACACATGGACATCACCAGATGGTCAACACCGAAATCAGATTGATTATATTCTTTGCAGCCAAAGATGGAGAAGCTCTATACAGTCAACAAAATAGAAACAAGACCAGGAGCTGACTGTGGCTCAGATCATGAACTCTTTATTCCCAAATTCAGACTGAAATTGAAGAAAGTAGGGGAAACCACTAGACAATTGAGGTATGACCTAAATCAAATCCCTTATGATTAAACAGTGGAAGTGAGAAATAGAATTAAGGGCCTAGATCTGATAGATAGAGTGCCTGATGAACTATGGATGGAGGTTCGTGACATTGTACAGGAGACAGGGATCAAAACCATCCCCATGGAAAAGAAATGCAAAAAAAGCAAAATGGCTGTCTGGGGAGGGCTTACAAATAGCTGTGAAAAGAAGAGAAGTGAAAAGCAAAGGAGAAAAGGAAAGATATACCCATTTGAATGCAGAGTTCCAAAGAATAGAAAGAAGAGATAAGAAAGCCTTCCTCAGCGATCAATACAAAGAAATAGAGGAAAATAACAGAATGGGAAAGACTAGAGATCTCTTCAAGAAAATTAGAGATACCAAGGGAACATTTCATGCAAAGATGGGCTCAATAAAGGACAGAAATGGTATGGGCTTAACAGAAGCAGAAGATATTAAGAAGAAGTGGCAAGAATACACAGAAGAACTACAAAAAAGATCTTCACGACCCAGATAATCACGATGGTGTGATCACTGACCTAGAGCCAGACATCCTGGAATGTGAAGTCAAGTGGGCCTTAGAAAGCATCACTATAAACAAAGCTAGTGGAGGTGATGGAATTCCAGTTGAGCTATTTCAAATCCTGAAAGATGATGCTGTGAAAGTGCTGCACTCAATATGCCAGCAAATTTGGAAAACTCAGCAGTGGCCACAGGACTGGAAAAGGTCAGTTTTCATTCCAATCCCAAAGAAAGGCAATGCCAAAGAATGCTCAAACTACTGCACAATTGCACTCATCTCATATGCTAGTAAAATAATGCTCAAAATTCTCCAAGCCAGGCTTCAGCAATACGTGAACTGTGAATTTCCAGATGTTCAAGCTGGTTTTAGAAAAGGCGGAGGAACCAGAGACCAAATTGCTAAAATCTGCTGGATCATGGAAAAAGCAAGAGAATTCCAGAAAAACATCTATTTCTGCTTTCTTGACTATGCCAAAGCCTTTGACTTTGTAGATCACAATAAACTGTGGAAAATTCTGAAAGTGATGGGAATACCAGACCACCTGATCTGCCTCTTGAGAAATTTGTATGCAGGTCAGGAAGCAACAGTTAGAACCTGACATGGAACAACAGACTGGTTCCAAATAGGAAAAGGAGTACTCAAGGCTGTATATTGTCACCCTGCTTGTTTAAGTTATATGCAGAATACATCATGAGAAATGCTGGGCTGGAAGAAGCACAAGCTGGAATCAAGATTGCTGGGAGAAATATCAATAACCTCAGATATGCAGATGACACCACCTTTATGGCAGAAAGTGAAGAGGAACTAAAAAGCCTCTTGATGAAGATGAAAGAGGAGAGTGAAAAAGTTGGCTTAAAACTCAACATTCAGAAAACGAAGATCATGGCATCTGGTCCCATCACTTCATGGCAAATAGATGGGGAAACAGTGGAAACAGTGTTAGACTTTATTTTTCTGGGCTCCAAAATCACTGCAGATGGTGACTGCAGCCATGAAATTAAAAGACACTTACTCCTTGGAAGGAAAGTTATGACCAACCTAGATAGCATATTCAAAAGCAGAGACATTAGTTTGCCAACAAATGTTCGTCTAGTCAAGGCTATGGTTTTTCCTGTGGTCATGTATGGATGTGAGAGTTGGACTGTGAAGAAGGCTGAGCACTGAAGAATTGATGCTTTTGAACTGTGGTGTTGGAGAAGACTCTTGAGAGTCCCTTGGACTGCAAGGAGATCCAACCAGTCCATTCTGAAGGAGATCAGCCCTGGGATTTCTTTGGAAGGAATGATGCTGAAGCTGAAACTCCAGTACTTTGGCCACTTCATGCAAAGAGTTGACTCATTGGAAAAGACTCTGATGCTGGGAGGGATTGGGGGCAGGAGGAGAAGGGGACACCAGAGGATGAGATGGCTGGATGGCATCACTGACTCGATGGACGTGAGACTGAGTGAACTCCGGGAGTTGGTCATGGACAGGGAGGCCTGGTGTGCTGCGATTCATTGGGTCGCAAAGAGTCAGACACGATTGAGTGACTGAACTGAACTGAATGTTATAATTATCTGTTACAGTGTAACAAATCATCTAAAACCTAGGGGCATAAAATAATTGTGTTATGCTCACAAATGTCAAAAGTTTAGATAGGAATGGGGAGGGTGAGTATCTCTAGGGAGAGGTTCACTATCTCTAGGTCCTCAGTGGGAAGAATTGAACAGCAGAGGGCTTGTTGAGCATAACTCTCTTGTTCTTTGTAGTTAGTATCAAGGCATGATTACCTGGTTTTTCCATGTGACTTCTTCAGTATGGCATCCTCAGCCTAGACAGGCTTTTCATAGGGCTCCAAGAGTGAGTGGTTTCTTAAAGAAAGCAGAAGCTGAATGGCCTCATTTAGGATGTCACATAGTATCACTTCAATCTTAATCTATTGACTGACCTAGTCATCAGCTCACCTAGATACAGGGGGAGCTGGTATAGGTTACATCACTTAGTGAGGGGTGTCAGATAATTTACAGTCATGTTTTAAAACTGCCACAGCTAGAAAATAAATGCTCATACTTAAACAAGCCCTGGTGACTCAGACCTGAAAAGCATCCACTTGTAATGCAAGAGACGTAAGAGATGTGGGTTCAGTCCCTGGGTTGGGAAGATCCCGTGGAGAAGGAAATGGCAATCCACTCCAGTATTCTTGCCTGGAGAATTTCATGGACTGAGGAGTTTGGCGGGCTACAGTTCATGGGGTTGCAACGATTCAGACACGACTGAGAGACTAATGCAAAATACACCACTATGTGTGGCTCCTGGGTGGTGCTAATGATTAAGAACCCACCTGTCAATGCAGGAGACTTCAGACCCAGTTTTGACCCCTGGGTTGAGAAGATCCCCTGGAGAAGGTCATGACAACCCACTCTAATGTTCTTTCCTGAAGAATCCCATGGACAGAGGAGCTTGGTGGGCTACAGTCCATACGGTTGCAAAGAGTCAGACACCACTGAAGCAACTTAGCATGCATGCATGGATACCACTATGTTGCCTTTAAAACAGATGCTACCAGTAGATTACACATAAAATCAAATAAAGCCTTTAAGAATAAGATTTATTTCCAGAATAGATAGTCTTTCCTTGTTCCAAATCTTTTAATCAAATGATTTTCTGAGAAGCACTTTCCAGTTCTTCACAATTCTTATTGACTAAATTACTAGGAAGAAACTACAGCTCCATGATCTATATCATATTACAGAAAATAATAAGATAATAGTATGTCTAAATGAAATAAAATATTAATGTAGGCCAAATTATATATTTGTCTAGTTAAAAATGTTATATTATTTCATACTTGCAACTAAATGTGAATGATGGGTGGGAAACATCTGAATGGAAAGTAAACTAAGAATACTGTGGTTGGAAATTAGAGAATTGAGGGAAAAACCTGGGAGGGTCAAGGCAACAGAGTAGACAGTTGGGATGTGACAAAAGTCTGCCTGAGTTTGAATTCTGGCTCAGACTTCTAGTGAACTGTGTGACTGGGAGTTAATTATTTAACCCTTAAGGTCCAGTTATTATTGTGTGGATCACAATAAACTGTGGAAAATTCTGAAAGAGATGGGAATACCAGACCACCTGACCTGCCTCTTGAGAAACCTGTATGCAGGTGAGGAAGCAACAGTTAGAACTGGATATGGAACAGACTGGTTCCAAATAGAAAAAGGAGTACGTCAAGGCTGCATATTGTCACCTTGCTTATTTAACTTATATGCAGAGTACATCATGAGAAATGCTGGGCTGGATGAAGCACAAGCTGGAATCAGGATTGCAGGGAGAAATATCAATAACCTCAGATATGCAGATAACACCACCCTTATGGCAGAAAGTGAATAACTAAAGAGCCCCTTGATGAAAGTGAAAGAGGAGAGTGAAAAAGTTGGCTTAAAGCTTAACAGTCAGAAAACTAAGATCATGGCATCCGGTCCCATCACTTCATGGCAATAGATGGGGAAACAGTGGCTGACTTTATTCTTCTGGGCTCCAAAATCACTGCAGATGGTGATTGAAGCCATGAAATTAAAAGACGCTTACTCCTAGGAAAGAAAGTTATGACCAACCTAGACAGCATATTCCAAAGCAGAGACATTACTTTGCCAACAAAGGTCCATCTAGTCTAGGCTATGGTTTTTCCAGTAGTCATGTATGGATGTGAGGGTTGGACTGTGAAGAAAGCTGAGAGCCAAAGAATTGATGCTTTTGAACTGTGGTGTTGGAGAAGACTCTTGAGAGTCTCTTGGACTGCAAGGAGATCCAGCCAATCCATCTTAAAGGAGATCAGTCCTGAGTGTTCATTGGAAGGACTGATGTTGAAGCTGAAACTCCAATACTCTGGCCACTGATGCAAAGAGCTGACTCATTTGAAAAGACCCTGATGCTGGGAAAGATTGAAGGCGGGAAGAGAAGGGGACAACAGGATGAGATGGTTGTACGGCATCACCAACTCAAAGGACATGAGTTTGGGTAAACTTTGGGAGTTGGTGATGGACAAGGAGGCCTGGTGTGCTGCAGTCCATGGGGTCACAAAGAGTCGGACACAATTGAGCGACTGAACTGAACTCAACTGAAGGTCCAGTTTCCCCATCTACAAAAGGGGAGTATACTTATTCAGGTGTGTGTTTTTAAGGATCAACATAGGGTAAATATAAAAATACCAGCCAATAAACCCTTAGTTTCGTGAATTTGACATCAAATAAGCTGCAGTAATAAGACTTTCAAAGGCTGACAAGTAGGTTGTTCAGAGAGAGACAGAGATATTAGAATTCAAATCAATAAACAATATAAGGTCAGTACAGTGGGACAAGGCAAACTGATTCAAACTGAGTTAACAGAACACTGCAGTGTCTTAGCATAGGCAAAGGAAAAAAGGCTGTGGAAACTCTGAACAGTAATTCTGGTTAATTCTTGTGAGAGACTGCCAATTGAAGACCACAGTTTTATGTGACACTTTTATACATTTGTCCAAATTAAGAGTCCACCCCTTTTGTGATTAAATAATCTTATCAACTTAGTCAATTGGATAGTATTTATTTGACTTTTGATCACATAGTACATTTTGAACTTACAGCAGTGCTATCTTATACATTTATATGGTTATTTCAAAATTCCTTGTTTTTCTACAAAGACTCTATAATCTTTAAGGAAAAGGACTGTGCATTTTGTTAAATTTTATCTACCACAGTGCTATTCATGAAATAGATAGTCAAAATGGTTTTAAATAAAGTAGTATCTTGGTTTGAAAATTCTCATAGTGACAAGCAAGATTCTTTGATTACATTATCTGAGTTTTCAACTTACCTCTCATGATACTCCCCTTAGTCTCACTTCATATTCATCCTGCCATCTTTCCTATGTTGTTTCCTGTTAACAGCAACAGAACAGTGAACTTCCATTAAAATCATCCTTGTGTGGAAATGCTCAAAGAAGTTAAAAAATTTGTTACCCATTCTTGCTTTAGGTATGTTGAAACTGAAAGTGTTAGTCACTTGGTTGTGTCTGACTCTTTGTGACTCCATGGTCTTCCATGGGACTCCAGGCATGAATACTGGAGTGAGTTGCTATTTCCTATTACAGGGGATCTTCCTGATCCAGGAATGGAATCCGGGTATCCTGCATTGCAGGCAGATTCTTTACTGTCTGAGCCACCGAGCAAGCCCAGCCTTACGTATATTATTTAAAAGCAAATTCATTAATTAGAAAGATAACACATATTAACTTATTTTCAACTATTAGGGCTTTATTATGAATTGAGATGGAGCTATGGATGAATTGAGATGGAGCAGGTCAGTAACCTAAGGAGACTTTGAAAATATAAACATATTAGCAGTGATGTTTAGCAGCATGAAATCAGCAGGGTGAGGTGCAGAGTATTAGGTCATTCCAAACACAGAGGATTTAGGCTTCAGTAACAGATGGTGGAAAATTGAGAGGGAATACGAGGTTTCTGTTTGCCTTTGATTAGGAGTTCTCTAACTGGTCTGCATTAGAGCCACTGAGGAACTTTTAAACAGTAAAGAGGTGTGCCCCTCTCTTTGACCAGGTGTTGATTGAATCCATCTCAGGTGAGCCAAACAGCCTTAGGTGTTAAAGTCTTTACCAGTAGGTTGTAATGTGGAGCCAGATTTGGATATCCCCCCTGTGGCTGGATATTTACTATAAGGTATCAAAAGAGGTTTAAATAAACAATGGGATACATGTGTCTCTTCTAATTTTGGTTTCTCAGGGTATATGCCTAGGAGTGGGATTTCTGGGTCATATGGTAGTTTTATTTCTAGTTTTTTAAGGAATCTCTATACCATTTTCCATAGCGGCTGTATCAATTTACATTCCCACCAACAGTGCAAGAGCATTCCCTTTTCTCCACACCCTCTCCAGCATTTATTGTTTGTAGACTTTTTGATGATGGCCATACTGACTGGTGTGAGGTGATATCTCATTGTAGTCTTCATTTGCATTTCTCTAATAATGAGCGATGTTGAGCATCTTTTTATGTGTTAGCTCCTGGAGAAATGTATGTTTAAGTCTTTTGCCCACTTTTGGTTTGTTTTGTTTCTCTGGTATTGAGTTGTATGAGCTGCTTGTATATTTTGGAAATTAATCCTTTGCCAGTTATTTCATTTGCTATTATTTTCTCCCTTTTTGAGGGTTGTCTTTTCACCTTGCTTATAGTTTCCTTGCTGTGCAAAAGCTTTTAAGTTTAATCAGGTCCCATTTGTATCCCATTGTTCATTGCAGCACTATTTACAATAGATGGCAACCCACTCCAGTACTCTTGCCTGGAAAATCCTGTGGATGGAGGAGCCTGGTAGGCTGCAGTCCAGGGGGTCACTAAGAGTCGGACACGACTGGGCGACTTCACTTTCACTTTTCACTTTTATGCATTGGAAGAGGAAATGGCAACACACTCCAGTGTTCTTGGCTGGAGAATCCCAGGGATGGGGGAGCCTGGTGGGCTGCCATCTATGGGGTCGCACAGAGTCGGACACGACTGAAGTGACTTAGCAGCAGCAGCAGCAGCAGCAGGTCATGGAAGCAACCTAGGTGTCTATTGACAGATGAATGGATAAAGAAGTTGTGGTATATATACACAATGGAATATTACTCAGCCTTAAAAAGGAACACATTGGAGTCAGTTCTAATGAAGTAGATGAACCTAGAACCTAGAAACTTATATAGGATGAAGTAAGCCAGAAAGATAAATATCATATTCTAATGTATATATAATGGAATCTAAAAAAAAAATGGTACTGAAGAATTTATTTACAGGGCAGCAATGGAGAAACAGGTGTAGAGAATAGATTTATGGACAAGGAGAGAGGGGAGGAGAGGGTGAGATGTATGGAAAGAGTAACATGGAAACTTACATTACCATATGTAAATAGATAGCCAATGGTAATTTGCTGTTTGGCTCAGGAAACTTAAACAGGGCTCTGTATCAAGCTAGAGGGGTGGAATGGGGAGGGAGATAGGACGGAAGTTCAAAAGGAAGGGGATATATGTATACCTATGGCTGATTCATATTGAGGTTTGACAGGAAACAACAAAATTCTGTAAAGCAATTATCCTTCAATTAAAAAATAAATTAATTTAAAAAAAGAAGTTTAAATAAAACATCTTTGTTTACTTTACAATTTTTGTATCAAATCTGGGGAAGATTACTATAGTTTCTTTCCCTTAAAATGCCTGGTGATATTTCTTATGATTTATTTATTTTATTTGTTTGGGTAGCCTTCCCAGGTGGCTCAGTGAGTAAAGAACCCGCCTGCAATGCAGGTGACCCAGGAGACATATGTTCGATCCCTGGGTTAGGAAGATCCCCTGGAGAAGGGCAGGGCAACCCACTCCAGTATTCTTGCCTGGAGATTCCATGAACAGAGGAGCCTATCGGGCTACAGTCTATAGAGTCTCAAAGAGTTGGACACAACTAAAGCAGTTGAGCACAGGGCAAAGTAGTGATTGTGTGATTTAAGACTAGCATATGATTTGCTCCAGTAGTTAACTGGTTAATTTGGCAAATTCCATATAGGTCAAATAATTATTTTTTAAGTCATAATTTATAATTTGTATATAAAGGGTCTTTCTATTAATAACAATACACTTTTCATAATAACAATAATGATGCACAGTTTTTGATCTTCAATGAGTATGCATATACATTATGTT
Source organism: Bos javanicus (assembly GCF_032452875.1). Taxonomy (NCBI): domain Eukaryota; kingdom Metazoa; phylum Chordata; class Mammalia; order Artiodactyla; family Bovidae; genus Bos; species Bos javanicus. The sequence continues at coordinate 41,018,441 of NC_083870.1, forward strand.
AGATTAGATATAATATTCTGTCCCTTCAGATAAAAAATAATAAGTGTTTTAAGCAATATTTTTAGAATTATGTATTATGCAGAATTTTATGTTTTTTAAATTTTAAGTAAAAAATACATCAAAGGCAACATACTAAAAAAAATCTAGCTTTCTGGCAATGAATTAATAAGACTAACTCCATTCTGCCGCAAGTAAATCAATGCAGTATGCAATAGATGTCTTAAGTCTGGATATGAAAATATATGTGTATATATATGGCTTGAATATTAGAAAGAGAAAGCTCAGTCTGTTATAAATTCTCATTGCAACCACATATATTAACCAATATTGGAAAATAAGATGGAAATAAAGAATGTGTGAAAATTTAACAGAGCTCACTATGCATCTGTTTCTCATCTGTATCTTATTTCTTGGTATCCTTTAAAGGTAGAATATTCATGAGTTTTAGATCAATTTATCAAGATAATTCAGCCATAAAGAGTGCTTATTTGTCTCAGAAACACAGCTTTCCAAATAAGTTTTGAACTCATGTAAACATTACCAGTATTTCAGTGCAAGGAAGAATTCCTTAGCTTGGAATGGCTTTATTTGAACTTTAAAATCACTGGGGAAATGGGCCCATCAGTTTTATTTTGTCATAAATAACAGTATCAGAACAGCTCCCTTAGTTCTAATCTTAAGGAAGCTTTCACACAGTGGATGTCATTTAGAAGAAACAGAATAAACAATATTTTTTTAACCAATTTTCCTCCACCTTTCTTGGAAATTTACTGGAAATTGGAATTAACTTAGCTACATGAAGTTCAAAATTTCTAGCCCAGTGCTTTTCAATATAAATGTAATGTGAGCTACATACAGACTTTCTGATTTCCTAGTAGTCAAATTAAAATAAGCAGGAATAAACAAATTATTTTTAATAATATATTTAAGTATTTAGCCAAAAAATTATCATTTAAATATGTAATCAATATAAAATTAATAATGACATATTTTACACTCTATTTTTTCATACTAGATCTCTAAAATCCCAGGTACAGTAACAATTAGAGCATATCTTAAATCATATTAGCCAATTTCAAATGTTCAATAGCCACATGTAGTTAGTAGCTCTCACATTGTTAATGCTGTACTAACCCCTTTAATAGTGATTAAGTATGCTTTTGTAAACAATGAATTAATGTGTCATCAAGAAAGACGTATATAATCCTCATAGAATGCAGAGACTATCCTGACACCCCTCCCCCAATCTCCAGTGATATTATAAATATCTCCAGTTGATCTAGACAAACTGCAGAATGGATGAACTGAAATCATAGAATTAAAACTATTTCCTGGAGCTGTTACATTCTGATTCCATACATTTCATAGTACACAGTGAGGGCTGACCCATTTCAACATCAAGTCAAATATTAATGTATAGTGTAACCACTTTAAAGTGTAATGGTTATGCCATTAAAAAGAATGTCTCTTATTTTCATGTTTTCCCTTACCTATGGAAGGCTATTCAAACCTAAAAGACTGGGATAACGTCTTTCACAGTGCTGCATCTGTAAGATATTACATCCTGTTTCCCATTAGTTTGAATGGAGAAATTAATCATTGACAAAATGGTGAAATGCTCTCATAGGAGGACAAATAGTTTATAATTTTTAGCCATAGGCCTATAGAATAAAGACATGTATTCTAGATAAAAGATGTAACCAAGGGCAATGCATTAACAATCATTTTAAAATGTTTTGTTCTAGTATTGGTAGAGAAGCTATTGATACATGAATATTTTGTCAAAAGTAAATTTGGTGAGATCCCCAAAGTAACTAAAAAAACATGCCTTTTTTTAGGCATAGCTAGGAGATAAATGACTAATTCTTGAGAGATAATTCATAATATTCAATTCAGAGATGGAAAATTATTCTTTCACTATGTGAATTCTTGCACTATAAAATATTTCCATTAATATCACTTTATAAAGATATAAAATTCATACGTTCACTCATGACAAGAAAACTTTCAGAATTTTGTTTCTCCTATTTTTAATAGTGGAGTGGAGTGGAAGTTGTTCATTCTTGTGTTACTCTTTGTGAGCCCATGGACTGCAGCCCGCCAGACTCCTCTGTACATGTAATTCTCCAGGCAAGAATACTGGAGTGGGTTGCCATTCCCTTCTCCAGGTTAAATGTCAACCCAGGGATTGAATCCAGGTATCCTGCTTTGCAGGCAGATTCTTTACCATCTGAGTCACTGGGGAAGGCACATCTCAAAGACACAGAGAAATCTGAGCTTCTATTAAAACACTACACTCAGTTTTTTCAAATTACTATGAGAAAATGTTCTTATTCATCTTACTGATAATAAATGTGGCTAGCATTTAACTCCATAAATTGTAGTTCTAGCCAGTGTAATACTTACTGAATGTAGATTCATAGGGTCTATTACTAAATGCCAAGTGACATGCTTGGTGTTATGATACATTAAGTAACAGAATACAGTTTATGCCCTTAGGAAATTTAAAGACAGATACATGCAAATATAACTGTAATATAATTCATAAAAACAGCTACTATTTTTGAGTTTTTCCTATCTGATATAGATTATCCTTGCTAATTATATACATTATTTTAATCCTAAAAATAACCTTTTAGATAGATATCATCTTTTATTATATTGGAGGAAACTGAAGTTTTCCAAAATGTTAAGTACTTTTCCAATGGGCAAATACATGACAGAGCTATTATTTAAGCTCAGATTTTCTTGATTTTAAAGTTCATGTTTTTAAATAGGTATAGCAAAATAATCTCTACTTTGAAACCATTGAAATGAGAAAGGCATTATACAGACAATATACATTAAATCCTCTAAGAATTAAATCATTCATGATGTAATGAAGTAGGCAATTAATTCTTCCCCTTTTAGAAAATGCTTCACTGACATTAAAAATGAGATGATTTTAAACAATAATTAGGTATTTCCTGGAAGGAAGGAGAGATTGGTCATTCCAAAGATTTATGCTTAAAAACACAAGCTTTTTTAGGATCAAGAATTACTCCGCTATGGTAAAGGATATACTTACAAGAATATAACTCTGATAATAAAGACAACAAGAACAAAAGCTATTGCTATCATTCAGATGAAAAGAAATTACTATTATAAAAAGAAGAGTAAGTAAGTGTTGGTGGAAATGGAGAGAAAAAAAACCTGCAAGAAAAGAGTAAGAGATGTGTGGATGATAAAATGAATTTAGTGTTGGACATGTTTGTGAGATTGCTTAAAGATATTCCAATGGAGATGTATGAGAGACTGCTGGAAATAGAGCTCTCCATATCAGAGTGGGATGGGAGGGAACTTGGAAATCTGATTAGAAAGCCCATCAGTATGTAGGACTGATTGAAATGACTCAGAAACATAATGATGCCTAAGTTATTATTTACAAGATTATAACTAGGTTATTAAAAACTCACTATTTTTTTTTAACTTTTGGGCTAATGACCCACTTAAAGACGATTGATAAAAATGTTGGATGGAGATTTATTCTCTAAAAATATTCCTGAAGCTAGAAATTTAAGGTATAGAAGGAAAAAACTCCTTAGCACTTCATTCAATAAGTATTACCAATTTATAAAATAGGCTTTATATAAGTAGTAGTATCTTCTGGACTAACCAAAATAAGTTTTAAATGTCAAAAATTTCAATTGTTCATATGAAAGATTTTCAGAGTGAAGTAAGCCAGAAAGAAAAACACCAATACAGTTTACTAAAACATATATATGGAATTTAGAAAGATGGTAACGATAACCCTGTATGCGAGAAAGCAAAAGAGACACAGATGTATAGAACAGTCTTTTGGACTCTGTGGGAGAGGGCAAGGGTGGGATGGTTTGGGAGAATGGCACTGAAGCTTGTATATTATCATATGTGAAACGAATCGCCAGTCCAGGTTCAATGCATGATACGGGGTGCTTGGGGCTGGTGCACTGGGATGATCCAGAGGGATGGGATGGGGAGGGAGGTGGGAGGGGGTTCAGGATGGGGAACACACGTACACCCATGGCAGATTCATGTCAATGTATGGCAAAACCAATATAATATTGTAAAGTAATTAGCCTCCAATTAAAATAAATAAGTATATATTTTAAAAAGTATTCTTATAAATAATGCATACCATTAATCTGGTTAAGAAAAAATGCTCTTGTAAAATCTATAATTCAAATTATTATTGTTACAAATAAAAATTTAACCAAGTAAATTTGAAGATCTGATTGGCTTTGTCAAGTGATTCATGAAGCAGTCAGCATCCCATTTAGCAACTGGAAGAAAACTCCGAGGGCTTGTACAAAATGAGAGGGTTTGGGGTTATTTTGTTTTTGGTTCTTTTTTAAGAAGAAGGGTAGGGGAAGCTTTCTATTAACAAAGTGAAAGAAACACTTATTTTTAGGCCAGGGCATCTTTTGGGGGCAGTGAGTTGGGGAAGGATGGCATGGATTTTATCATGTAGATTGCCTCCCTTTAGAATTCCCCAGATAGTTGATTAACATTATTATTTCTGGCTTCTCCAGTGGCACAGTGGTAAATAATCCACCTGCCAATGCAAGATACGCAAGAGAGAGTTTGATCCCTGGGTCAAGAAGACCTCCCGGAGAGGAAAGGGCAACCTACCCTAATATTCTTGCTTGGGAAATCCCATGGACAGAGGAGCCTAGGGAGCTCCAGTCCATGGGATCACAAACAGTCAGACATGACAGCTATTGAGCACAAATATACACACATTATTTTTTCTGGACAAGGTCAAAACTGCAGCTAGGTTGGGTATTAAATCTAGATTTGGTATCATGAAATGTAGCATGAATGATGTATTCTGAGTCTGTGGGTTTTCTCTTTAACAGTATGCTATACGAAACAACAACAAAAAATAACTATGTGGCCTTACAAATATTTTTTTCTATGATGATAGACAGTTAGGCCTTCCCATCATTTTTCCACATGTAAATTATAATTGGGCATAAAATATAATTGTAAGCAAAAAGTACTTGCCTTAAGTCTAATAATATACATGTCTATCAGTAAATATTGATTAAAGGTTTTTTTGTTTGTTTGTTTGTTTTATTTTATGTTTCTATCTGCCCTAATGTCTTTTTTTCCTGGAGTTTGTGTAGTGGAGGTGGTTTAGTTGCTAAGTCGTGTCTGACTCTTGCATCCCATTACTATAGTCTGCCAGCCTCCTCTGTCCATGGGATTCTCCAGGCAAGAATATTGGAGTAGGTTGCTATGCCTTCCTCCAGGGAATCTTTCTCACCCAGGGATTGAGTGCTTTTCTCTTAGTCTCCTGCATTGGCAGGCAGGTTCTTTACCACGAGTGCCACCTGGGAAGCCCAATTGTGAGTTATATCATTTTATAATAAACTGGTAAACTAATAATAAAATGATTCTCTGAGTTCTATAAGAGCTATAGCCAGGTAATCAAATTCAAGGAAGAGGTCTTGGAGGTCTCTGATTTATAAGCCAGTCAATAATAAGCAGAGGCAACAACCTGAGCTTGTGATTGTCATTGAAGTAGGGTTGGGAGGAAGTAGGGGACAGTCTTGTAGGACTGAACCCTTAACCTGTGGAATGTGATGCTATGTGGGTAGATAGTGTTGACCTGAAACAAATAGACTGCCACATATGTCTTCAGCAAAGACGAGTTTATTTGGAATCAACAGAGAATTGCAATTCAGCATCTACAACCATTGTGAGGTGTGTGCAAATCCCCCTTGTGACAAGGGAAAAAGAACACTTTTTACAGAGATGAAAATGAAGTTGGGAAGGTTATATAAACAAAGAGCCCACAGCTTTTCATTGGCTGAGTCCTTGCTGGGAAAAAGGAGGAAACTTTCTTCTTCCTGTTGAGCTCAGCTATTGTCACAGAGTGTGAGAGCTCCCCATTCTGGTCTCCCAAATTTTCTTAATTAGGTTTCTATTTGTTCAGTTTTACATTTCCCTCTTTTGACCAAGCTCTTTCTCTGAAAGCATTCTTGTCAATCAAGTGTGGAGTTTTCTAGTTTTAACAGCTTTTTTTCCCTCAATGTTAAGAAAGTCTTTTCCTGGGTATTTGTTGTTGTTCAGTCATTCAGTCGTGTCCGACTCTTTGCAACCCAGTGGACTACAGCATGCCAAACTCCGTGTCCTTCACTATCTCCCAGAGTTGGCTCAAACTCATGTCCATTGAGTCGGTGATGCCATCCTACCATCTCATCCTCTGCCATCCCCTTCTCCTACTGACTTCAATCTTTCCCAGCATCAGGGTCTTTTCCAATGAGTTGGTTCTTCCCATCAGATGGCCAAATTATTGGAACTGGAGCTTCAGCTTCATCATCAGTCCTTCCAATGAACATTCAGGGTTGATTTCCTTTAGGATTGATCCAGGATCTCCTTGCTGTCCTGGGTATAATGTCTACATTGGAGGGGAAATGTACAGCTTGGAAACCTAGTAGAGTCATATTTGAGTAACAAGGAGGAGTAGGAGGGAGAATTCTTAAGTATTTTTTTAAATCTAAAGTTTATATATTGTCAAGATTATAAACCCTGGAGATCATCTGAAGTGTTATATCATCATCAAAGATTTGGTAACAAGTTTCTAACAGGTCTGGTTGGATATTTTAGGAAACCTATCTCATCTTTATATTGTCTGCTTCAGTTTTAGGTAGAAAGATAGTCGGTGAAATCTTTACTTTCAGGTCACCAGGTTGCGTGCAGGTGTAGTCAAGGTTCATCACTTTCTTTATGTACGTCAGATGAATCCAAGAGTCTATCCCTTGGAGTTGGCAACACAAATGTTGATTAGTAGTACTTGATATAGATCTTTTCCATGAGAAGCAAGGAAGTTCTTTTGGAGTTTTCCAATAGGTGAAATATACAGTTTGCAAAGTTTGATGCTTAAGCTCTTTGTCCCGGAAGGCCCACTGTAAAAGGACTGATCTACCAAAACATGGCTACTTTTAATAGAAGCAATTAGGCTTTTGTTTATTTGAATCTCTGTCTCTCTCTTAAAAAAAAAAAAAAATCAGTTATGAGTCAAAAGAAGCAGAAGACAAGTGCATTGGGTATCTTTAACTATCTCAAAGAGTAAGAGTTTATGAGTTCTAAAAGGGGTGGGTCTGATATTTAGGAAGGAACAAGGGCAATGCTTTTGGCCAAGCTATTTGGAGGACCTCTATAAATTTTGCCAATTGAATCTTAATAATGCTGCTAGTGCATTCAGCTAAACCAGAAGATTGAGGGTGGCAGGCGCAGTGAAAGTGTTGTAAAAACTGCCAAAGAGCTCAGACTTGTTGAAGCATCTGGCTAGTAAAATGGGTTTCTCAATCACTATGGAATTCAAGGGAAGTTGCCCAGGTAGGGATGAATTTTTAAAAAAATTTTCTTTTAACCGAAAGATAATTGCTTTATAGAATTTTGTTGTTTTCTGTCAAACATCAACATGAATCAGCCATAGGTATATATATGTCCTCTCCATCTTGAACCTCCTTCCCACTTCTCTCCCCATCCCACCCCTCTGGATTGTTACAGAGCTCCTGTTTGAGTTCCCTGAGTTATAACTTCAAAAGGACTTTGGCCACAGAAGAGGCAATTAGTAGACTGCTATTGCTATGCTATGCTAAGTCACTTCAGTCGTGTTCGACTCTATGCAACCCCATAGACGGCAGCCCACCAGGCTCCCCGTCCCTGGGATTCTCTAGGCAAGAACACTGGAGTGGGTTGCCATTTCCTTCCCCAATGCATGAAAGTGAAAAGAGGAAGTGAAGTCACTCAGTTGTGTCCGACTCTTAGCGACCCCATGGACTGCAGCCTACCAGGCTCCTCCATCCATAGGATTTTCCAGGCAAGAGTACTGGAGTGGGGTGCCTTCTCCGAGACTGCTATTAGGGAAGTCTTTAGGCCCAGTGAAAACATACTGAGCATGACAAAAAACACATTTATATTGCTTGGATGAAGGAAGATGTATGAAACCCATTTGCCAGATTTCAAATGGCCCTTCAAGCAGCTTAAAGTGTCTGGGAGCAGTACAAACAGGCTTCCCTGGGTTGTATTTTGGACAAGTGAGGTAAGCAATTTTTACAGCCTTGTTAATGTTTTCGCACCAATATTGATTCATGAAGGCTTTCGTTTTGTCAGTAGACCAATGGCTTAATGCACGTACAGTGGTGAGAAACAGGAATTTTAGAATCTCTGGCAGGACCAGGATGTTATATGGTCCAAACTGGAGCTTCTCTTTTCTCAAACCAACAACTGTTGGAGTTCCAATCTTATTTTCTCTTTTCTGAGGCCCATTGTTGGACTTCTTTAGCTGCTTTTTCTAAATTATCATTTGAGGAATTATCTTTTTAGACTAGGATAGAACTTTGGCCTGCTGTTGGCACCTTTAAAGGTCACAATCCTTCCAGAATTATCAGCAATGTGATTTCCCCTAACTTTCAAAGTTAAGTGCAGAATGCCCTGGAATCTCAAATAATAGCTAGAGTGGCATATAAAAGTATTACATTCAATATTTCCTGAAATAGGACCATTTTAAACTTTATTTTCAGTGAAAATATGGAGGCCAAGTCACTTCCACAACATTCCAAAATCAGAAGCTGCTCCAAAATCATATATGCTGTCAATATAAATACTGCGTTTTGTCTTTGACTAAAATACAAGCCCATGTAAGAGCAGACTCTCCAGGGAACTTTACATCATCCAGACCAGCCTTCAGGATTTATGAGAAATAAGGACTCTCAGTATAACCCTGAGGCATTACAGCCCAGGTCAATTATTTTCCTTCCCAAGTTAAGGTAAATATGTATTGATAGCCTCACCAAGTGGAATACCAAAGAATGCGCTGCAAAAATCAATTACAGTGAAGAATTTACTTTCAATAGGACTAGATGATAACAATATATTAGGATTAGAACAACAGGGTATAAATGTGATATCCAATATTGTTTATTACTCAGAGAACCTGGGCAAATTCCCAACCTCAGTTCTTAGGTTTTCTCATTGGTAAAATGGGAGCATCACAGGGGTTAAAAGGGACAATGAGAGCCTGAGCTTTGTAATCTTCTATAATCAGCTTTGTGTCTTGAAGGCCTTCTTTACTTACAGGGTATTGATTATTTCTTAGAAGAGGTTTTGAGGGGTCTATTTGAATTTTGATGGTAAGTGTGCTGTAAAATTTGCCAACGTCAGTTGATGATTTTTCTCATAAGGAAAGTAGTACCTGATTAGATAGGGACAAGTGATCAGTGTTTCCAGAATCAGTGCTGGTATCATCACAGCTGATTAAAAGATGTCAAAGGTTTCATCTAGAAGCCTTCAATTGCTGGAGTTGAAGATTAAGAATTTTGCTGGTCTTCCTTAGAGGATGCCTACCTACATTACAAGAAGGCTGATTTGCCAGGTTAACTAAATCTGGTGTGGACATATTTTCACATTTCATCCTGGCCCTTTTAACTAGAGATTAAAGGACCCAGTCCAGCCCATTAATAAACACAGATTTAAAAGCTACTTGAGTGGAATCAACAACTGAATCTGAAGTCAATTGTAATATTCATGAACAGGTTCATCAGACTATTAAGTACAAGCCTGAATTCTGTTCCAATCAGTCTTTGGAGAAGCTTAGGATTTGTTCTATGAAGCTACCTGGTGATTGCCCAAGCCCAATCATATAAAAAGTTAGTGTGCTGGTCTATCAGCTGTAATTCTAGAAAGTGTTGAGGACTTTCCTAATTGGGAATTTTCATTCACTGTTTGGCCTGGCCTTCACCGAAAAGCACATGAATTATATAAGTCAGGAAACCAGGTTAAATTCGAATGATTAAATTCCTTAGCAAGTCTTTGAGGATCTTTTTTTCCTTTGGGAAAGTTTTTGACCATGGTTCATACTTCAGCTTTAGTCCAGGTAGTATAAGAAATTGAGAGTTTATTTAGCCTCTGTATCCTCATAAATCCTAATTTTAAAGGGACAGGTTCTGACAAGTTCAGAGGAAAATGGTGTGGGAAAAGTTTTGGAGGAAAGAGAAAGTTTGGTGAGGGAATTAACATGGGGACTTTGACCGTATAGTGGAGGTATAGGCAGTAGAGAAGGGAAGGGAGAAGATGACATTGGAGGTAGAGTCTAGCCTTGAGGAGCCCAGGGACAGAGACAAGATGGTGCCAAAGTTGGAGCCTGAGACAAAGAAGCCAGGTAGAAGAACCTGAGGCTTTGGAGCCATTTTATCTATCTTTAATCATCTGCTTGTTCCATTTAATCTTGAAATCTTATTTTACAGAGGGGCAATTTTAGACTTCTGATTACATTTCTTAGCCTCAAAATACCAATTGAAATAAGCATTCTACTCAGTCCTAGACATTTTTGAGCTATTTTAATCTAATTCAGTTTTAAAGAAATTAAATTTGGAGACTTCAAAAAGTCCCCATAATGGCCACTGGTATTCTAAATTGCCTTTGGTCAAGTCAGTCCCTTTAGTTAGAAATGCACAAGAGGAAGGTTGTGGTTTTTAAATATTATAATGTTGGCTGGAGTCCCTGTAAGGTTGGGGCGCCTTCAAAATACTTAGGTAATTGGGATTTTCTAGAGACTTTTCCTCTAGAGTAAAGAACAAGTTTTAGGCAGCTTATATAGTTTATTGCACTGATGACAATTCAAATAGCTTGTGAGCCAACCTCATTCAGTCTTAAAGAGGCAGCTTGGGACCAGGGCAGATTTTTTTTTTTTTTTTTTTTTAGCCAGTATTCCAAGAGACCCCTGGCACTGTTTCAGAGAAACAGCCCCATTTCTGAAAGAATGGGTCGAAACCTAGCCACCTTCGTGAGAAGCAGCCCCTGTTCCAAAGAGAATAGGTGAAGGCTGGCCGTTTCACTGAAACAGTCTGATCTCAAATCTGACAGAAGTGCCAAATCAGAAACTGCAAATGCATGCTAAGCAGCTTCAGTTGTATCTGACTCTTTGCTACTCTATGGACTGTAGCCTGCCAGGCCCCTCTGTCCATGGGATTCTCCAGGTGAGACTACTGGAGTGAGTTGCCATGAGTTCTTCCAGAGGATCTTCCCGAGCCAGGGATTGAACCCACTTCCCTTATGTCCCTTGCATCTGGAGGCAGGTTCTTTACCACTGGCACCACCTGGGAAACCTACTTGCATATAAAACAAGGCTTTAACTGGAAGGACAAAAACTTTAAATAGATCCCAAATAAAGCCTGGAGAGCTTCAGATGGAAAACGTTTGCAAGAGATAGGATCCAGAAGGATGACAAACCTTCAAACTTCAGCCTCCATGAGAAAACTAGTCAGTGACAAAGGGTTGGACTGTGGCACCTCACCTGTTTGCTCAGCAGAGTTGGAGTCCTCAGGAGTCTTCTCTGGTCTGTGTATGGGCCACCAAAATGTTGATCTGAAACCAACAGACTACTAGATATTTCTCCAGCAAAGATGGATTTATTTTAGATCAGTAAAGAATAGAAATTTGCAAGTTCCCTCAGGGAAAGAGAATGAGAATACTTATACAGAGGAGGAAAGCAGGTTCGGGGAAGCCCGGCAGCTCAGCAGTGAAGAACTCAATTGCCTATGCAGGAGACAGAGGTTCCATCCCTGGGTTGGGAAGATCCCCTGAAGGAGGAAATGACAACCCACTCAAGTATTCTTGCCTGGGAAATTCCATGGACAGAGGAGCCTAGCAGGCTACATTCCATGGGGTTGCAAAAGAGTTAGACACAACTGAGCCTGAGTGATTAACCAACAACAACAACAACATCAAAGGAGGCTGGGAGTGGACAGTGAACAGAGTCCATGACTTTTCATTTTCTGAGTCCTTGCCAGGAAGAAGAGGAATTTTTCTTCTTCCTCTGTTCCAGGGCATGAGAACTTCCCCTTTATGATCTCATTCTATATAATAGTGTCAGGATTGAGTTAAACTGTAATATTGGCAGCTGCAGTCCTGAGAATTGTTTTTTTGGTGTGGGGAAACCCCAGCCCCCCAACTCCAGCCCCACCCCTGGCACACTGGAATTGATGCCAAAACCTATTTTAATTTTATTAAAATAATTATTATTTTGAATAAATTATGAATCTCTTTCACTTTAATACATTTTGCATAAATTCTCCTTAAATGTAATAATTATGCACCTGAATATGTATCTGATGGAAACTGAGCAATCAGAAATCACAATTTCATAAACTACACATAAATAGAAAATTCAAAGCAGCTCTAAAGAAAGTTTGGGTGGGAAGTAACATACCGATAATGAACAGTTCTGATTTACTCCATTTGTACTTAATTACTTTGACTTTGGCTCATTACAACTGACATTCTAAATATTTTAGCACAGATGGGATTTCTGAAGCTCTGACTTTCCCTTGATTTTTCTTGCCTTCTTGCACATTTTATACATATGTAATAGAACTTAAGAAATAAGTCTGCAAAAGCAATGGCAGTATGTCAGTGAAAAATTTTCCTACTATATTTTTAATATGAAGAAACAAATGCTTTCAATCTTGAAAATATTACTTAAAGACAAAATTGCTAAAATTAATATGATTGCCAATGGATGCTTTTCATAAAAAAGTTAAAATTAAATGATAAAAATTAACTATTGAAAATCACATAATGTGGGAAGTATCCCACTGTATAATGTTTTGTCCCATTTTTCTTCTTTTGTATTCTTTTGCCTTGATTGTCTCCTATAAGGAATTTTGGAGTTACTCTTCAATTGAAGTCTCCATATTTGAATCCTTTCCAAGAGTCTAAATGTATTAAAAACAAAGCAAAACTAAAATCAAAAGCACAACAAAAAATATTAAGAAACTAAGTTTCCTAGGGGTCTTTGTTAAACGTACGGGAATAATGTTACATCACTAACCATTACTTTTGGAATGATGAAGAAGGATCACAAACTCTTAATAAGAACCTGTATTAACTGACCCTTTCAGTAAATTACTTTCCTTCCCCATGCAAAATTAACTATCCCAGGGATATCTTTCAAAAGTATTATACCACTATAGCATAGAGCTCAAACTTCTTGACCAAATCAAGTTGAGTTTATGATATCTCACAATTCTGGATGTCAGTTTATGATATCTCACAATTGTGGATGTCAGTGGACAGAGCTTAGCTAGGTGGTTTTCTATTTAACTTAAAGTTCTGAACTTAGGTCACTTGGTGGAATTCCACATTCAGACAGAGGGTCCAAGATAGCTTTAATAACAATCTCAAGCCTGGGCTTCAGGAATATCAGGAAGTCTGGACTCAGTTGGAATTATTGAATGGAATGCCTTCTGATGACTTGTTCGGGATGATGGTCGCAAGGTATTTTGGAACTGTTATGTGTTAATTCATAACTCCCAAAGAGAGGCTCAAAAGATAAAAGGTGGTTCCAGAAATTGGTACAGCGCTGCTTCTATCATGTTCTATTGGCCAAAGGAGAGCCCGCTTATGTTCAAAATGAGAGCCAAATAACTTTATAAACATTTTTAATCAGACACAACATACATATATGAAAGGTAGAGTTTTGATAACATATTTAAAACAATCTTCATATTGTAAGTAGGAAAACAATGGCTGCAGGTCCCTGAAGGTTTGAGAACTGAAAAGATAGGTTAACCAGAGAAGAGAATGTTTGATGAGGCTGTTAAGGTTTCCTTTGTAGCTAGATGGGTCTATGTTTAATATCCTGGTATTGGAGAAGAATTTTGTTCTGCACTTTTAGTTTTTCCTGGCTGGTCTAAGAATTAGACAGACATAAACTAGCCTAACAGGAGAAAAATCAAACAAAAGCTTAGTAATATGTATACCTGAGAGAGACCTAGGAAAACTGAGTAACTCACCTAAGTGACTGATATTCCTCACTTTAAATATTATCTACAGCTAAAGACAAGAAAATATATGAGGAAGGGGGTACAATCAACAGTGAGAAACCTAGAAAAGACCGTTTATTAAAATTCTTTTCTGTGTCAATTGCCTTCCTCTTCTGGGGGCAATCCAAAAGATTGAAGGTGGTCCCAGAAACTATATAGCATTGCTTCTGCTATATTGTATTGGCCAAAAGAGAGCCCACTTAAGTTCAAAATGAGGCCCAACTAATTTTATGAACATTAATATGGAGATGGAAAAACAAATGTTTAGTAAACAAATGTTTGCTGGGTCAGGTAGAGACAATGGGACACAAAAAGAATTTTAATAAATGATCTTTGCTAGGTTCCTCTCCCTCAATTGCACCTTGCTCATATAATAGTTACCTATGGAGACGGCTCCCTTCCTTGAATGGGTCTTCTATCTACATTCTTTTGGCAGCTAAGGGGAAGGTCAAAGGTTATTCCTGAGTCTTTAGGGCCTTGATTGTTTTTTTGATTTCAGCCCAAAATAATCCACATGCCAAAGAGACATTTTGGTGGGGCAATTTTTTTCCCCTATGCTGGCTCTGCCACTTGCTAGTTCTTTGAGTTAGAAAAGCTACTTAACATTTCACTCAGTTTCTCGTTGGGAAAATGATGATCGTAAAACCTATTTAGAAGATTAAGTATTAGTTATACTAATCTGTATTAAGACATATCATAATACTTAGCTTTTTCAAGTTTTTTTTTTTTTAATATGGACCATTTTTAAATTCTTTATTCAGTTTTTTACAATATTACTTTCATTTTATGTTTTGGTTTTTTGTCCCTGAGGCCTATGGGATCTTAACTCCCTGACCAGGGATTGAATCCACACCCCCTGCATTAGAAGGTAAAGTCTTAACCACTGGGCCACTAGGGAAATCCCTAGCATAATACTGTAAATATAGTAAACATTCAATGTCTTGCACAGTTATTATAGCAGAACGCCTGGTAGGTTGGTAGTAAAAATTTCAGCAATTCAAAGCAGAGGTGTACAATGAGAAGAACACACCATCAAGAACAAGTTTAGCTTTGTATTTTAATTGATTTGATGATCTTCTCAACTACAAATTGGCACTTACCAAGAGCATTGCCGATGACTGAACAACAAAATTATTTGCATCTGCCTCTACGGAAGCACAAGCTAGAATCAAGATTTCCGGGAGAAATATCAATAACCTCAGATATGCAGATGACACCACCCTTATGGCAGAAAGTGAAGAGGAACTAAAAAGCCTCTTGATGAAAGAGGAGAGTGAAGAAGTTGGCTTAAAGCTCAACATTCAGAAAATGAAGATCATGGCATCTGGTCCCATCACTCCATGGGAAATAGATGGAGAAACAGTGGAAACAGTGTCAGACTTTATTTTTTGGGGCTCCAAAATCACTGCAGGTGGTGATTGTAGCCATGAAATTTAAAGATGCTTACTTCTTGGAAGGAAAGTTATGACTAACCTAGATAGTATATTAAAAAGCAGAGACATTACTTTGGCAACAAAGGTCCGTCTAGTCAGGGCTATGGTTTTTCCCGTGGTCATGTATGGATGTGAGAGTTGGACTATGAAGAAAGCTGTGTGCCGAAGAATTGATGCTTTTGAACTGTGGTGTTGGAGAAGACTCTTGAGAGTCCTTTGGACTGCAAAGACATCCAACCAGTCCATTCTAAAGGAGCTCAGTCCTGGGTGTTCTTTGGAAGGACTGATGCTAAAGCTGAAACTCCAATACTTTGGCCACCTCATGCGAAGAGTTGATTCATTGGAAAAGGCTCTGATGTTGGGAGGGACTGGGGGCAGGAGGAGAAGGGGATGACAGAGGATGAGATGGCTGGATGGCATCACCGACTCCAAAGATGAGTCTGAGTGAACTCCGGGAGTTGGTGATGGACAGGGAGGCCTGGCGTGCGGCAATTCATGGGGTCACAAGAGTCAGACATGACTGAGTGACTGAACTGAACTGAACTATGGAAATTGAACCCTGTGCTGCTATAGCTGTTGACCTTCAACAACCCCTGAGGGAGTTCATGGTGGAGTGAGGCACTCTGTGCTCCAGAAAATCTGGTGGGGCAGGGATTTAAATAGTTGGATGTTTAGAGGAACAGATTTCATGGTCTCAATCCCTGCATCTCCTCATATCTAAAGAAGCAATAAATCTCTTCATGGTGACATCAGATTCTCATGACTAACAAAAACAACAAAAAACTTGTGTAAAATAAGTGCTTCATGATATTGTTGGGGGACTGTGTGATTTCTTTGGTTCTGTTTTGCCGCAGCAAAAATTTGAAATGGTGGACCAGTGTTACAGCTCAGTTACAGCTAAGTTTTATTTTATTTTATTTATTTATTTTAAATTCAAATTTATTTATTTTAATTAGAGGCTAATTACTTAACAATATTGTATTGGTTTTGCCATACATCAGCATGAATCTGCTATGGGTATACTGCTGCTGCTACTGCTGCTAAGTCACTTCAGTTGTGTCCGACTCTGTGCGACCCCATAGACGGCAGCCCACCAGGCTCCTCCTTTCCTGGGATTCTCCAGGCAAGAACACTGGAGTGGGTTGCCATTTCCTTCTCCAATGCATGAAACTGAAAAGTGAAAGTGAAGTCGCTCAGTGTTCTCAATTCTGAACCCCTCTCCCACCTCCCCCCCATACCATCCCTCAGGGTCATCCCGGTGCACCAGCCCCAAGCATCCTGTATCCTGCATCGAACCTGGACTGGCGATTAAGTTTTATTTGGCAGACCAGTGTTACAGCTTGGTTACAGATCAGTTTTATTTGGCAAGCAAAGGAAAATACATTGCTGAGGTGTGAGGGTGGACCAACCAAAAAGAAGAGAGAGACTCAATCTTGACTCCTCTTTTTATATATATATATATATATATTTATTTTTTTTTTTTTTTCCCTCCTCCCGTTGAGCCTGCCCTTTGTGAATTGGGCTAGCCAGGAGGGCTGTTTGTTTCACCTGAGGTTGTCACTCCAGTCCTCGGATTTTCTTTTCCTCCACTTTCGTGGGCTTTTCCTTTCTTTGTCTTTTAGCCACCGCCATTTTTGACTCCTTTTTCCTATTCTAACTACCTAACAGTATTGAACTCCCACTTCACCAAAACCTTATATATTGACCTTTCCCCACTGCCACTTTGGAGCAATCTCTCAGAGCTATCTGAAATGCTGCCTCCCAGGCTGGAGTCCTCATTCTGCCCCAAATAAAACATAACTCGCAACTCTCAAGCTGTGCATCTTTTTTAGTTAACAATCTCAACAATCAAATCTACTATCCTACTTAACTGTGAACAACACATTGGATTGTGTCATTCAGTGTAAAATTCTGTATGATTAATAAGTTTAAGAACCAGTAATATCTTATAAAATTGGGGGCATGTAAAAATTAAACCAATTGTAGAAGTTACTGCTTGGAGATGAAATAATACTTTAAAATTAGTCTGAGCACAATAGATGCTAAAATGTATTTGTAAAGGTGGAACTATTTTGAAAGTATCTTTTTCTATGAGGCAGATACTGAAGAAAAGTCTAAACCTTCCCATAATACCAAGATAAAAAAAATCCTAAAAACAAAACAAAACAAAACAAAAATCCTTAGGATTCTTCCCTGATGCATATATAATATTCTTTAAATAATACACATAAAACCAGATCAATATAATCCTCTTAGGCATTAATATTCTGGTAATAAACTTTTTCAGAAGTTTTAAAACTACTTTCCAAACTTAATTTACATAGTAACATTTTAAAATCCCCTTAACCCTAACCTAATGTTAATTTATTCCCCCAAGAGGAAACTTGGTGCAACCCAAAGAAATTATGAGAAACCACTTACTCTAATTAAACTCTTAGTGTTTTCATAGAAATCTACTTTATTGGAAAACAATATTCCAAGAAATGGCCTAAATGTTCCTTTTGCTAATGCCACTTGAATGCTGTTGGTCCTCAGGAAAAACTTAAAGAGATATAAAAAGTTAATTAGATATGGCACAGGCAAATGATTATGATATTTAGTTAGCAGTATTCCTTAAATTGGCACAATATGTAACTGAATATGTAGCTTAATGGCTTTGTTATTAATCAATTCTTAATGTAAATAGTTTGAAGCTCTTGTTTTGTAATGTTCATTATAAATACTCCCTGTGGGAATCACAACTTTATTTCATTAAAACTCCTGCCTGCTGCTAATTGCTGCTAGGAAAACATGCACAAATTAATTGTGTTTTAGGAGCCAATGATGTAAATGTAAAAGCATCTGCATTGATTGGGTGACTGCTATATTGCAGATCATTCTTTCTCACTGTGATAAATGGCATACAGTAGTTGACAACACTGCCCTGTTTAAAATCAATAACACTTGGTTAGTAAGGCTTACTACTATAGAGGTTAAAATATTTGTTTGAAACTGCTGTGTTTATTATGCCAGCTGAGACAAAATATTAATTTAGGTCATGGGCAATTAATTTGCAAGTTTTAATGACTTTTCTTGTGTGAAATTATCATTAGTCTCTAACAAGGATGACTGATGAATTAGTATTTGTATTTTAAAAAGATTCTGAAATTAAAAAAAAAATCAGAAATATCATCCTGCTTATTGACAATTCCTCCCTAATTCCTGTTGTAAAAACTGGCCTGTCCAAAATGCACCACAAGAGATGAATTTAAACCCCAAATATTAAGATACTGGACTCAAAGGAACAAACCACACTGGCTTTCAACTGCAGATTGATACCAATGAGAAGAAACCTTTTTTATCAGAAACTGACTTCAGTTCAGTTCAGGTGCTCAGTCATGTCCAAATTTTTGCAACCTGATGAACTGCAGCATGTCAGGCTTCCCTGTCCTACCCTATCTCCTGGAACTTGCTCAGACTCATGTCAATTGAGTCAGTGATGCCATACAACCATCTCATCCTGTCATCCCCTTCTCCTCCTGCCTTCGGTCTTTCCCAGCATCAGTTCAGTTCAGTTGCTCAGTCGTGTCCGACTCTTTGCCACCCCATGAATTGCAGCACACCAGGCCTTCCTGTCCATCACCAACTCCCAGAGTTCACTCAGACTCATGTCCATGGAGTCGGTGATGCCATCCAGCCATGTCATCCTCTGTCATCCCCTTTCCCCCCCGTCTCCAATCCCTCCCAGCATCAGAGTCTTTTCCAATGAGTCAACTCTTTGCATGAGGTGGCCAAAGTACTGGAGTTTCAGCTTTAGCATCATTCCTTCCAAAGAACAGCCAGGGCTGATCTCCTTCAGAATGGACTGGTTGGATGTCCTTGCAGTCCAAGGGACTCTCAAGAGTCTTCTCCAACACCACAGTTCAAAAGCATCAATTCTTCGGCTCTCAGCTTTCTTCACAGTCCAACTCTCACATCTGTACATGACTACTGGAAAAACCATAGCCTTGACTAGACAGACCTTTGTTGGCAAAGTAATGTCTCTGCTTTTGAATATGCTATCTAGGTTGGTCATAACTTTCCTTCCAAGGAGTAAGCGTCTTTTAATTTCATGGCTGCAATCACCATCTGCAGTGATTTTGGAGCCCAGAAAAATAAAGTCTGACGCTGTCTCCATTGTTTACCCATCTATTTCCCATGAAGTGATGGGACCAGATGCCATGATCTTCATTTTCTGGATGTTGAGCTTTAAGCCAGCTTTTTCACTCTCCTCTTTCATCAAGAGGCTTTTTAGTTCCTCTTCACTTTCTGCCATAAGGGTAGTGCCATCTGCATATCTGAGGTTATTGATATTTCTCCCAGCAATCTTGATTCCAGCTTGTTTGTCTTCCAGCCCAGTGTTTCTCATGATGGTTTCTGCATATAAGTTAAATAAGCAGGGTCTTTGAAATGAATCAGTTCATCGCATCAGGTGGCTAAAGTATTGGAGTTTCAGCTTCAGCATCAGTCCTTCCAATGAATATTCAGGAATGATTTCCCTTCGAATGGACTGGTTGAATCTCCCTGCAGTCCAAGGGACTCTCAAGTGTCTTCTCGAACACCACAGTTCAGAAGCATCAGTTCTTAGGTGCTCAGCTTTCTTTATAGTCCAACTCTAACATCCATACATGACTACTGGAAAAACCACAGCTTTGACTAGCTGGACCATTGTTGGCAAAGTAATGTCTCTACTTTTTAATATGATTTCTAGGTTGGTCATAGCTTCTCTTCCAAGAACCAAGCATCTTTTAATTTCATGGCTGCAGTCATCATCTGCAATGATTTTGGAGCACCCTAAAATAAAATCTGTCACTGTTTCCATTGTTTCCTCATCTATTTTCCATGAAGTGATGGGACCGTATGCCATGATCTTAGTTTTCTGAATGTTGAGTTTTAAGCCAGCTTTGTCACGTTCCTCTTTCACTTTCATCAATAGGCTTTAGTTCTTCTTCACTTTTTGCCATAATGCTGGTGCATCTTTGAGGTTACTGATATTTCTCCTGACAATCTTGATTTCAGCTTGTGCTTCATCCAACCTGGCATTTCACATGATGTACTCTGTATATAAGTTAAGTAAGCAGGGTGACAATATACAGCCTTGACATACTCCTTTCCCAATTAGGAACCAGTCTGTTGTTTCATGTCTGGTTCTAACTGTTGCTTCTTGACTTGCATACAGATTTCTCAGGAGGCGGGTAAGGTGGTCTGGTATTTCCATCTCTTTAAGCATTTTCCACAGTTTGTTGTGATCCACACAGTCAAATGCTTTAGTGTAGTCAACAAAACAGATTTTTTTTTTAATTCTTTTGCTTTTTTGATGATCCAGTAGACATTTTCAACTTGATCTCTGGTTCCTCTGCCTTATTTAAATCCAGTTTGAACATATGGAAGTTCTTGGTTCATGTACTGTTGAAGTCTAGCTTGGAGAACTTTCAGTATTACTTTGCTAGCATGTGAGATGAATGCAATTTTGAGGTAGTTTGAGCATTCTTTGGCATTGCCTTTCTTTAGGATTGGAATGAAAATGGACCTTTTTCAGTTCCATGGCCACTCCTGAGTTTTCCAAATTTGCTGGCATATTGAGTGCAGCACTGTCACAGCATCATCTTTTAGGATTTGAGGTAGCTTGGCTGGAATTCCATCACCTCCACTAGCTTTGTGCATAGTCATGATTCCTAAAGCCCACTTGACTTCACAATCTAGGATGTCTGGTTCTAGGTGAGTGATCACACCATCATGGTTATCTGGGACACTAAGTTTTTTTTTTTTTTTTTTTTGGTATAGTTCTTCTGTGTATTCTTTCAACCTCTTTTTAATATCTTCAGCTTCTTTAGGTCCATACAGTTTCTGTCCTTTATTGTGCCCATCTTTGCATGAAATGTTCCCTTGGTATCTCTAATTGTCTTGAAGAAGTCTCTAGGTTTTCCCATACTATTGTTTTCCTCTATTTCTATGCATTGGTCACTTAGGATGGCTATCTTATCTCTCCTCCCTATTCGTTGGAAGTCTGCACTCAGATGGGTGTATCTTTCCTTTTCTCCTTTGCCTTTAGCTTCTCTTCTTTTCTCACAATTTATAAGCCTTCTCAGACAACCATTTTGCTTTTTTGCATTTCTTTTTCTTGGAAATGGTTTTGATCACAGCCCCCTGTACAATGCTATGAAACTTTGTCCTAGGAAATTGACTTACAAACCTAAAAAACAAACTTACAGTTACCAAAGGGGAAAGGTAGAGGGGTGGGGGGAATAAATTAGGAGGTTGGGATTAACATATACAGGCTACTATATATAAAATGTTTTTATTGTTCAGTCACTAAGTCCTGTCTGATTCTTTGCAACCCCATGGTCTGCAGCATGCCAGGCTCTGCTGTCCTCTACTATCTCCCAGAGTTTGCTCAAATTCATGTCCATTGAGTCAGTGATGCTATATAACCATCTCATCCTCTGCTGATTCTTTTTTCCTTTGCCTTCAATCTTTCCCAGAATCAGGGTCCTTTCCAATGAGTCAGCTCTTCACATTATATGGCCAAAGTACTGGAGTTTCAGTTTCAGCATTAGTTCTTCCAATGAATATTCAGGGTTGTATTCCTTTAGGATTGACTTGGTTGATCTTGCAGTCTAAAGGATTCTCAAGAGTCTTCTCCAGCAGCATAGTTTGAAAGCATCAATTCTTTGGCACTCAGCCTTCTTTACAGTCCAGCTCTCACATCTGTACATGACTAGTGGAAAAACCAAGGCTTTGAATATATGGATCTTTGTTGGCAAAGTGATGTCTCTGTTTTGTAATAATGCTGTCTAGGTTTGTCATAGCTTTCCTTCCAAGGAGCAAGCATATTTTAATTTCATGTCTGCTCTCACTATCCAGTGATTTTGGAGCCCAAGAAAATATAATCTGTCACTGCCTCCTTATAGATTTACTATATATGATCTGTTTTAGAGTAAAGGGAACTTTACTCAATACTCTGTATACTGTATCTAGTAGGTCCCATGTGTTCAGTAGTTCAGTGATTTATGACTCTTTTTAGCTGCATGGACTGTAACCCTCCAGGCTACTCTGTGCATGGAATTTTCCAGGCAAGAATACTGGAGAGGGTTACCATTTCTTTCTCTAGGGGATCTTTCCAAACCAGGAATCAAACCAACGTCTTTTACATCTCCTACATTGGCAGAGGGTTCTTTACTACTAGTGCACCTGAAGCCTGGTAGGTCTTATATAGTAGGTCTATTTTATATATAGTAGTGTGTATATTGGAAAATAATTTGAAAAAGAATATATATATTTATATATATCTCCTGGAGTGGGAAATGGCAACCCACTCTAGTATTCTTGCCTGGGAAAACCCATGGACAGAGTAGCCTGACTGGCTACAGTCCTTGGAGTTGAAAAGGGCCAGACATGACTGAGCAACTGAGCATTCAGACATGCAAACGTGTATAATTAAAGCGCTTTTCTGTGCACCTGAGACACACAACATTGTAAGTCAGCTGTACTCCAATAAAAAATAATTTTATAAAAAACAAATCTATTTATATTATCAGCTGATTGCTGATGTCTTAGCTCATGATCTCCACAATATTTTAGAATAATAAGACCAGCTGTCAGTAGGGGACATGGACAAGAATAATATAGGCAGATATATCTTTATACTTTGATAAAATAATATTTGTTTAAGATGTTTTTATTGGTCTTGGATGGTAGTGTGTCTATAACTTTTTTGCTTTTTTTTTTCAATGTTTGATAATGAGATAAAGTTATACCTTTTTCACAAGTTTTGCCTTGCACTAATCTTTACAATATTTTTCTGAAATTGGCTACATACATTTCCTGGCAAACCTTTTCCCAATTTGTGTATCTATATTTTTCTTGTGTTTGCATTTTTCTTATGTTTTCTGAAGGGTTAAGTTTTGCCAAATATTGAATACAGGTATACATTGCATCCTAAACAATAGCATTATCCTGGCAAACCTTGGTTTCTTACATTTTACATGTTTCAATGTCATTCTCCTAAATCTTCCCACCTTTTAAGACTGTTCTATACATCAGTGTCTCTTTTGCTGTCTCATGTTATTGTTACCATCTTTCTTTCATATAAATGTTAGTATACTGTATTGATATTTTTCTTATGTTTTCTGAAGGGTTAAGTTTTTAAAAATCAATTCTCTCAATATACAATTGACTTAAAAGAGAAGTCCATTTTTAATGTACAGCTGAATAAATTTTGATAAAACATATAATCATCACAAGAAACAAGTGTAGAACATTTCCATCACTCTGGGAAGTTCTTTACCACTCTTTTCAGAAATATATCTATCTCTTATGCTGGGCAACCATTTTTCTGTCACTATAGATTGGTTTTGCCTGTTTGAGAATATTATATAAGTGGAATTATAAAATATTTATTTTTGGGCTTCCTTTGATTAACATAATGCTTTTAAGATTCATTAATTTTCTTTTCTATATTAGTAGGCTTTTATTTTATTTTTTTGCTTTTGTTTTCACTTCTCACTATTGTGCAGTATTTCATTATTTGAATAGGCCAAAATTTCTTTATCCATTCACATGTTGGTAGACTTTTAGGTTCTTTCCAGGTTGGAAGTATTGTGAGTAAAGCTTCTATAAACATTCCTTTGGAAGTTTAAATGTGTAAAAATATTTTCCTTTATTTCAAAATGTTTAGGAATTAAATCTTGTGTCATATAGTTAGTGTATTCTAACTTTCTAAGAAAATATCAACAGTTTCCAAGGTGGTTGAATCATCAGCAATGTGTGAGAATCTCATACATTGTTATTTCAATTTTTTTTAATTTAGCCATTATCATGCATAGGTGGTGATATCATGTTTTTCTTAATTTATATTTACCAGATGACTTTGATGTTGACCATATTTCATGTACTTATTAGCTATTCATATATCTTCTTTTGTGACATCTCTATCCATCTTTTGTCAGTTTTTAACTGTTTTCTTATTGAGAGGTAATATCTCTTTGGGCTTCCCTGGAGCTCAGTGGTAAAGAATCATCCTCCCAATGCAGGAGATGTGGGTTCAGTCCCTGGGTCAGGAAGATCCCCTGGAGAAGCAAATGGCAACCCACTCCAGTATTCTTGCCTGGAAAATCCCATAGACAGAGGAGCCTGGTGGGCTACAGTCCATGGGGTTGCAAAGAGTCAGACACTAACACCCTGGCCTATATTTCTTTGAACTCCTTTCCCTATTCTTGTGTTTGTGTCTTCCCACCTACCTCAGCCAGTCACTGACTGAATGCCCCGTTGCCACTATCTAGAACCCCTCCATGCACTCAGTTCCAATTATTCTGCTCTTTGACCACCACATCCTTTCTTATTAAGCTAGCCCCTCCTGACACAAGATTCTGACATCAACCCCACAAGGATGCCAATCCATTAATCCTACCAACATTTCATGCTCCTTTAGCCCCCTTATATATTTAACTCCCTCCTTTGTCCAGATGAATTCTATAGGAAATCACAACATTGTCTCACTCCCTTGTACATAACTTCAGTTTTTTAGTACCGCTCTCATTTTCCTGTGGCTCCAACCTGGTTAACTCTCATCACTCCTTTATCTTTTTCTGTTCCAGCGTGGGCTACCTGAGACCCTTTGAACTGAATGCACTTTCCCCAGATGTATATAAAGGTTGCTCTTTTTCCTTCTGTAACACTTGACAAAGTGCTATTTCCTTCAGGCCTGCTCTTTCCCCTTTTAAAATATTGCAGCATCCCTCCCTCATACTTGAGTTTCTTATTCTCCTTTTTGCCCTGTTCTGCTATATTTTCCTTCATGATGGTTACCCTTTCTAATATGTTATCCTTTATTTCATTAATCTACTAATATCCCTTCTCTATCCTCTCTGATATAACATAAGATGTGATCTCTAGCTAGCATTGTCTGGAATTCTTGTTTGTTTGTTTTTCATGGAGGTATTCTCAGTTCTGAGAACAATGTTTGGTTCATAGAAGTAATTTAATAAATATGAATCCATATATTCAATAAATGAATGGACAGAAGCAAATTGCCTCCAATAACTGGTGCTTGTAGCACAGCCAGTCCTTACCTGGGCACAAATGAGCCTTTCTCCTTCAAGATATTGTGAGAATTTTCAAGTGTTTTCCCAATGCTGAAATAACTCCTAAATGGAGGTATCAGTATTGAAATCGCATATATATATGGACTGCAAGTAGATCAAACCAGTCAATCCTAAAGGAAATCAATCCTAAATATTCAGTGGAAGGACTGATGCTGAAGCTGAAGCTTCAGTACTTTGGCCACCTCATGCAAAGAGTTGACTCATTGGAAAAGACCCTGATGCTGGGAAGGATTGGGGGCAGGAGGAGAAGGGGATGACAGAAGATGAGATGGTTGGATGGCATCACTGACTCAATGGACATGAGTTTGAGACACCTCTGGGAGATGGTGAAGGACAGGGAAGCCTGGCAAGCTGCAGTCCATCAGATCACAAAGAGGCTGACATGACTGAGTGATTGAACAATTATATATATAGGTAGATAGATATAGATATAAATTCTTTCCATTGGATTGTTTTGCCTCAAAGCAAATTTATTTTCATTTGATGCCTGAGAAAATATTTGTCCTACAGAAATTGTGATACATTTCTATAATAATGAAATAATACATTTCTCAAATTTCTATAATAGAGAATGGATAATGATACAAAATGATTCATTTCCAAGCTACTTTCAGAAAGAAGAAATAATTCTGTGAAATAAAAGTATGTATATTCTTTCCTAGGTAGGATGATTTGCTATAATTGCCCTTTTGGAATTTTAACAAGATCTTGGAAGCAAAGGGAATATGTTTTGGAATTAAAAAGAGTATTGTCTGTTATCATCTATAGCAAGATGCTTTGCTGTAGCAATTTACTTTGTTATACCATGTTCAACACAGTATCTGTAACACTATTACAGATATGGTATATAGATTATACAAGGCTCTGTACTCCAGGAAGTTCACATTCTTGAGCCTATGCATGTAGATGTCTTCTTTATATATTTATGTTATGTAGTATATGTAAGGGTGATTACATAGCTGGTAGCAGTTTGATTTATGTTTAGCATAACTTCATATTCATTTTGTGAATTTCTCTCCACATTGCTAATTAAATCATCAATGGCTAGTCTAAAAGGTATTAAATCAGTGAGAAGTGTTCAAATATCTTATTAGACACTCAAAATAGTCAATTGTGCTAACTGAGGTGATTCACGTAGCACAATATTTTTTCTTATGAGTCTTAAAAAATCTTGATGGAATGTGTAGTAACCCACATATATTTCCTAAACCTTTGCAGATTTTCACCTTCCTGGCAGCATTTCTTCCTGCACAAAGTGAAATGGCATTTAATTTTAAAGTGCAAAATGAAGACCGCCAAATAACTTTCTCTTAATGATAAAGGAGGGAAAATTGGTAATATTTTCTCCAGTATTGTTTTACTGCTTGGTTAATGGATATAACCAGGATGGCTAATTGCTTTCTAGAATGTAAAAAAAATTATTAGCAATCTTTTATCTTGTTCTTTTCTAAAGTTAGGACTTCCTGGGTGGCTCAGTGGTAAAGAATCTGCCTGCAATACTGGAGATGTAGGAAACTGGGTTCTATTTCTGGGTCAGGAAGACCCCCTGGAGGAGGAAATGACAACTTGCTCCAGTGTTCTTGCCTGGAAAATCCTGTGGTCAGAGGAGGACTAAAATCCTTGTAGACTATAGTCCATGGGGTTGCAAAGGCTCAGACTTGACTGATGGACTGAGCACTCACTTCCTAAAGAGAGATCAGTTCAACTCACCAGTTTCAGACATGAACTTCAGGGTAAGTAAGTGGCGGTAAGCTAATAGACCTTTTTTGAAAAATAAATAAATCCCATTTAGAACAATCATTGAGACTGAGGAAATTTGTTAATTTTGATCATCTCAAATTAATCGGATTGGCACTATATGAGACTTGAAGAATGGACTCAAATTTAACTTATTGGGTTAAACACTGGCTAATAATTCTAAAAGTATCTTTAGCAGTGAGAGAGTTTGAATTATGCCCATCCCCCCAATATATTGAAATCTTAATATCTAACACATGTGAATGTAACTTTATATGGCAAAAAAGAGATTTATCAGGTGTGATTAAGTTAAGGATCTTAAGAGGAGATTGTCCTGTATTACCTGAGTGTGTGCTACATGAAATCAAATATCTCTTTATATGGGGAAAGAGAGAGATTAGACACAGAAAAGAAGACCATATGACCAAAGTAGATGAAAGCAGAGGCCGCACAGGCAGATAAAGATGGTTCTCTGCTTGCTTTGACGTTGGAAGAATGGGCCATGATGTATGTCCCCATTTTTGCCTGCCGGTGTCACAACATCTAGTTACTGTCACCCATGAAGTGGTACTTTTGTTTTTTACTATGATAGGGAGAGATTGGGAGGACTATTCTTACTTGTGGAAAGCCTGATTTTACTACCGAAAATATCTAGAATGATTTTAATTCTGGTTTTAAGACTTCTCTGGAATTTTTTTTTTCCAGTTCTGAATATTTGACAGTGATTTGGTTCAGGATCAGCTGCCTCAAAATATGACACTGGTGTTTTGAATATTTTAAAGCTCAAAGAGTTTGAGAAAACAGTAGAAGAAGGAAGGTCACCAGCCTCCTTTTTCTTTTCCCTTCTTTCCTGAAACAGGTCATGAAACCTTCTTGTGAGGGGCATCCTCTCTATACTCAGAAGGAAGGAGCATTCATATCCCAGAAGACCAAAGGATGCCAGAAAGAATCCTAACAAGTAGGCTTGCTTAGTTTCTCCAAGATTACTGCAATTCCTCCATACTACTCAACCTATCTCATTCCTCTACCACTGACCAGGCTCATCAAATCTAGCATAAAAATACACATATCTGTTTCTTTGGGTCTTTATCTCCCTATTAATTTTCCTATGTTACATAAAATTTATCTTACGTAAACTTATATGCTTTTCTCCTGATCTGGCTTTGTCAGTTTAACTCTCAGACCCAGTCAGAGACACTAAGACGGTCAAGGAAAACTTTTTTCTTTCCTGTGACAGTAAAGAGGGTGTTTGCTGTGACCAGCGCATTCTCTTGGCAGAACTCTATTAGCCTTTGCCCTGCTTCATTCTGTACTCCAAGGCCAAAGTTGCCTGTTACTCCAGGTGTTTCTTGACTTCTTACTTTTGCATTCCAGTCCCCTATAATGAAAAGGACATCTTTTTTTGGTGTTAGTTCTAGAAGGTCTTGTAGATCTTCATAGAACTGTTCAACTTCAGCTTCTTCAGCATTATTGGTTGGGGCATAGACTTGGATTACCATGATATTGAATGGTTTGCCTTGGAGACGAACAGAGATCATTCTGTCATTTTTGAGATTGCATCCAAGTAGTGCATTTCAGACTCCTTTGTCGACTATAATGGCTACTCCATTTCTTCTAAGGGATTCCTGCCCACAGTAGTAGATATAATGCTCATCAGAGTTAAATTCACCCATTCCAGTCCATCTTAGTTTGCTGGTTCCTGGAATGTTGATGTTCAGTCTTGTCATCTCCTGTTTGACCACTTCCAATTTGCCTTGATTCATGGACCTAACATTTCAGGTTCCTACGCAATATAGCTCTTTACAGCATTGAACCTTTCCTCTGTCACCAGTCCCATCCACAACTGGGTTTCGTTTTTGCTTTGGCTCCATCCCTTCATTCTTTCTGGAGTTATTTCTCCACGGATCTCCAAATAGCATATTGGGCACCTACCGACCTGGGGAGTTAATCTTTCAGTGTCCTATCTTTTTGCCTTTTCATGCTGTTTATGGGGTTCTCAAGGCAAGAATACTGAAGTGGTTTGCCATTCGCTTCTCCAGTGGACCACATTCTGTCAGATCTGTCCACCATGACCCGTCTGTCATCTATTTCTGCTTTATTGACTATGCCAAAGCCTTTGACTGTGTGGATCACAATAAACTGTGGAAAATTCTTCAAGAGATGGGACTACCAGACCAACTGACCTGCTTCTTGAGAAACCTGTATGCAGGTCAGGAAGCAACAGTTAGAACTGGACATGGAACAACAGACTGGTTCCAAATAGGAAAAGGAATATGTCAAGTCTGTATATAGTCACCCTGTAACTTATATGCCAAGTACATCATGAGAAACGCAGGGCTGGAGGAAGCACAAGCTGGAATCAAGATTGCTGGGAGAAATATCAATAACCTCAGATATGCAGATTATACCACCCTATGGCAGAAAGTGAAGAAGAACTGAAGAGCCTCTTGATGAAAGTGAAAGAGGAGAGTGAAAAAGTTGGCTTAAAGTTCAACATTCAGAAAACTAAGATCATGGCATCCGGTCTCATCACTTCATGGAAAATAGATGGGGAAACAGGGGAAACAGGGGCTGATTTTATTTTTCTGGGCTCCAAAATCACTGCAGATGGTGATTGCAGCCATGAAATTAAAAGATACTTACTCCTTGGAAGGAAAGTTATGACCAACCTAGATAGCATATTAAAAAGCAGAGACACTGCTTTGTCAACAAAAGTCTGTCTAGTCAAGTCTACGGTTTTTTCAGTAGTCATGTATGGATGTGAGAGTTGGACTATAAAGAAAACTGAGCGCTGAAGAATTGATGCTTTTGAACTGTGATGTTGGAGAAGACTCTTGAGCGTCCCTTGGACTGCATGGAGATCCAACCAGTTCATTCTAAAGGAGATCAGTCCTGGGTGTTCATTGGAAGGACTGATGTTGAAGCTGAAACTCCAAAACTTTGGCCATCTGATGTGAAGAGCTGACTCATTTGAAAAGACCCTGATGCTGGGAAAGATTGAGGTCAGGAGGAGAAGGGGTCGACAGAGGATAAGATGGTTAGATGGTATCACAGACTCAATGGACATGGGTTTGGGTGGACTCCGGGAGTTGGTGATGGACAGGGAGGCCTGGCGTGCTGTGGTTCATGGGGTCGCAAAGAGTCAGACAGGACTGAGCGACTGAACTGAACTGAACAAGAGTAAACAGCAAGAAGTATATGTAAATGTCTCACACTGGATAAAGTGCTATGACTCTTACTATGCACGCTTATTCATAAGAAATAAGAATGGTAGAATATACCTGCTGCTGCTAAGTCGCTTCAGTCGTGTCCAACTCTGTGCGACCCCAGAGATGGAAGCCCACCAGGCTCCCCCATCCTTGGGATTCTCCAGGCAAGAACACTGGAGTGGGTTGCCATTTTCTTCTCCAATGCATGACAGTGAAAAGCGAAAGGGAAGTCGCCCGATCATGTCCGACTCTTAGTGACCCCATGGACTACAGCCTACCAGGCTCCTCCATCCATGGGATTTTCCAGGCAAGAGTGCTGGAGTGGGGTGCCATTGCCTTCTCTGAAAATATACCTAATGTGCCTCAAAATTAAGAACAATTTCATCATTCACCTTCTGTTTCCCAAGATTTTAATAGATCTTTAGTGTTGCTAATTATTTACACTTCCATTCATTATCTCCACGATTTCATTGTAAAAGTTCAATATTCAAGCAATATGCAAATAATGAGGCATTTATCATCATTTCTCAGCAGAAGTGAAAATAACCAAAGTACCTGTTCTCAGGACACTTCCATTTTATTCAAGCTAGGCAGACAGGAAGAAAACAAATAGAAGCCAGTGTGGAAGGAGCTTGTAAATACTATAAGGAAAAATAAGGCACAGTTTAATAGAGACTTCTCATTTTTCACCAAAATAAACATTGTACTCTTTTTACCTGAGAAAGTAGATGTACTGCACCAGGCAGCCTCCAGTTGAGGTCAAGTTTAGTTATATGATGGATTTTCACTCACTGAAACGTGGTCAGAAGTTACATGTATAGCATAAAAATACAAATTGAAATAAAAAACTGCTATACTCCTTTTTTTTCATGATTGTCATCTTCTGACTAGCATGGATGGTGATGACCCCAGTAACCTTGAAAGCTATATGAAAATCGTAGCCTAGATCCACTCAGCCTGAGATTCTGAGCAAAGATGTGAAGGAGAGTCATACCACTGTCATACCTCCATGCTCCCTGTTAAGTGGGCAAAATATCAACTTCTATTGTGTTCAAGTTATTAGGGAAATTAAAATATGCAGAAAGTCTTGTTCAGGCTTCAGAAGCAGGAGAACAGGCCTCTGACCAGGTTCTGACCTGCCTGGACACTGCCTGGATGCCGTGCCTGCCTGCAAGCACAGCAAGTCAAGCAGCACTTGAGATAAGAAAGGGAGTGGATCTTGGAATTCTTGAGCCTCTGAAGGTCTGGCCAACCCCTGGGGTCTAAGAAGTCTTATGATTCACTGCTGCTGCTGCTGCTAAGTCGCTTCAGTCGTGTCCGACTCTGTGCGACCCCATAGATGGCAGCCTACAATGCTCCCCCATCCCTGGGATTCTCCAGGCAAGAACACTGGAGTGGGTTGCCGTTTCCTTCTCCAATGTATGAAAGTGAAAAGTGAAAATGAAGTTGCTTGGTCGTGTCCGACTCTTCTCGACCCCATGGACTACAGCCTACCAGGCTCCTCTGCCCATAGGATTTTCCAGGCAAGAGTATTGGAGTGGGTTGCCATTGCCTTCTCCCACTGGTTGATCTGGGAGCTCGTTAATAGAAGAACTTAACTCTCAACTACCTCTGTATTCCTATAATATCCAGCAGAGTCTGGGATTTGAAGAGAGGGGGTGCAATTTGAAAATCCATTGTTTCCTATTGTTTAGAGGTGAAACAAATAGCAATATAAAAGTTAAAAGCACTGCATTTTTGTGGCCAGACTGATGATATCAGTTTGTGGCCTGGGGTTATAAGCAGGAACTCCCCAAACCACAATTTGAAGTCTCACCTGTAGAATGGATGTGCCACTCCAGGACCCTTTCCTAATTGGGACTTCAGGTTGCTGTTAACAAGGGACTTCCCAGTGCTGTTCAAGCCTGCATGTAGGTTGTCTGTTCAATTTGGTCATGTATATACTGTTACTTCTTTCTATTGTTCCTTTTTCTTTTCTTTTAATGACTGTATAGTGAAATTAAGTCACATAATCTTCTATTTAAAAACATAAAAATTATTAATTTGTGTGTAACAAGTGGTTTATTTTGTTAACAAATCCTTTGAACTTAAAATGAAAGTAAAACTTTTGGCAAAACATAAGTCTATGGGACATAAACATGTATACATGGTATTTCACACAGGATGGCTAAAGAAGCCTCCCTAGAGAAGAAAGGCTAGAGCCCTAATGAATAGAGAGGCTAAGTCATGTGTCCATCAAAAGCAAAGTATGACTGCCAAATCAAAATATAATTGCAAAGAACTAGAGGCAGAAGTATTTTTGTTTTTGAGAAAGAGCAAGAATATTTGTGCTAGAGCACAAGCCCCAGGTGGGAGCAAATGAGGTCAGAGATGCATGTATTATGGTGCCATGTCATATAGAGCCTTAAAGACCAGGATTAACTTTATGAATTTTACTCTGTGTGAGATGGAGAGCCAGCTATGTAACATTATCTAATTACATGCAAAAATCCTATCTTTTGTGTTGATAATTGAATATATAATGCAACGATTAAGTAGAAGAGTATTCTATTGAATAATATAAGCATTTAATAATATATTTTCCCTGATAACCACTGCTTTAGCCACATTCAATAAACTTTAATGTGTCTTTTTCCTTTTCATTCAATACAAACATTTTAAAAATTTCCCAGACATTTCCTCTCCTCTTTGGCATGTGCCTGCATAGAAGTGTGTTGATCATTTGCTAAATATATGATGGGGTTTCCAGATAGCTTTCTGTTATTGATTTTAGTTCCATATATTGTTATCTGAGATTAATCCTTTGTATGACTTCTATTTCTAAAAATCTAAGAGCTGTTCTACAACCCAGAAAACTTGCCTACCTTAGTGCAAGTTTCATATGCACCTGTTAGGAATGTCTACTGTTTTTATGTGGACTATACAATTTTGAAGTTTGTAGATAGGTTTTTTAGGTGTCCTATCCCTTACTGATTTTCCATCTATTCTTTTGATCAATTCCTGAAAGAAGAATATTGAAGTCTCAATTATGATTGTAGATATTTCTTTCATTTTTCCTTTTTATTCTATCAGATTTCTTTCATGTATTTCGAAGCTCAGCTTTTACATGTATGTGCATTGAGGATTTTCAAATGATCTTAGATAACTGACTACTTTTTCATATTGTAATGTCCCTCTTTATCCTTGACAATGTTCCTTGTTCGGAATTCTGTTTCATCTTATATTAATAGAGGCATTTCAGCTTTAATTAACATGCACATGCATATTAATAGGAAATTTGATGAATTTGGGGGCTAATCAAGGAAAAAGATACAACCATGAGGTGACATTTTGACAGGTTTGTATTTTGTGGGGACAGGAAGACCCTTCACAGCAGGAGTCTGTCCAGAGGCTCTTGTGAGGTTGTTCCTCAGAAAAGGAAGAGAACAAGAGAACTCCCAGGAGAGGCAGAGGACTTATATGTCTAGTGATGGCATGTCAGAGGGCTGCAGGAGGGCAACAGTGGTTTGGGGTCTTTATGGTTTGGTCTTATCCTGTGTGTTGCTAGATGTGCGGTTTTATGAGTATGCAAAACAGGCAAGCTCCAAATGGCTAAAAATCTGCTTGTTTGGGCTCTCTTAAAAGTAATTGGATGTGCAAATATTTTAGTTTGGCACTAGATGGCCTTTGAGCAAATGGGTCACAGCCTGCAATGAAGAAATAAATAACCTAGAAGTCAATATACTGAAGCCATCTTTTTGTCTCATTTATAAAACAACTCATCCCTGGTCCCAAGTTGTTTTATCATCTAAAGTGTATGTTGTTTTATAGTGTTTGAATATGGAGCCAGTGGTAAATCATTCCCAACACACAGAATCCTATAAGATGCAAACTAAGATTTTCAAGCTCGGTCACAGTCAATCTGCCCTTTTTAGTGGGGAAAGCTTGGAGGATCAATCAAAAAAGGGAAGGACTTTGATTTGTTCCATCTGTTCAGTCAGCAGAGTGATGCTGTGGCCCTTTTGGTGCATGGTGTTCACCACCTGTAAAATCGATGATTATTTTCTGCCCACGTGAGGCCAGATGTGTCAAAGGTACAGAGACCATATTTCTCATCTGGTTCTTGAACAGATCCTTCAGGGCAGACTGGAACTCACGGTGAAACGGAAGACATGTTTTCTCTTCAAGGGAGAATTTGCCTCTCTTTCTTGGCCTTCCTGCCTCTTCTGTTTTTATTACTTTATGTGTGGTAACCAGCAAGGAAGATAAGTGATCCCAGTCCCCCTGTAAAGATGTGTGTTAGTCGCTCAGCCATGTCCAACTCTTTGTAACCCCCTGGACTGTAGCCAGCCAGGCTCCTCTGTCCATGGAATTCTGCAGGCAAGAACACTGAAGTGGGTTGCCATTCCCTTCTCCAGGGGATCTTCCTGACCCAGGGATTAAACCCAGGACTCCTGCATTGCAGGCAGATTCTTTACTGTCTGAGCCACCAGGGAAGCCCTGTAGTGATATCATGCTGCTTTTTTTATCTAAATGGATAAGGGCTCTACCCCAAGGTTCTCTTTCTGTCTCCTCTAACTGACACTTCCATCTTACCTCCCCAGGAGTTTGGACTCCATCCTCCTCTGTGGGAGGCACCTTCATGAGGAGCTGCTGTGAGCAGCATACAGTACAAGGCTGCTGGTTTGCATCATTGCTGAAGGATGATAGCCATCTCCTCTGGAGTCTGGGAAGAGGCAGGAATATAAGCATTCTTGCCTTTAATCCCTTTTGTTGTTCAGACTCTTTGCAATCCCATGGACTGCAGCACACCAGGCCTCCCTGTCCTTCACCATCTCCCGGAACTTGCTCAAACTCATGTCCATTGATTCAGTGATGCCATCCAACCATCTCATCCTCTGTTGTCCCCTTCTCCTCCTGCCTTTAATCTTTCCCAGCATCAGGGGCTTTTCCAATGAGTCAGCTCATCACATCAGGTGGCCAAAGTATTTGAGCTTCAGCATCAGTCCTTCCAATGAATATTCAGGGTTGATTTCCTTTAGGATTGAATGGTTTGATCTCCTTTAAACAATGCTTTGCCTGGTTCAGCCCAAGGAGGAGGGTCTTGATATTCTTCTGGAGAGGAGCTCTGTCCCTAACAGTAGGTCCAAGAAAGATAGTAGCAAAGCCATGTTAGCTGTTTACAAAGACGTCTCTCCTAGCTGTGCTTTGCAGATGACCTTGACCTTGCTGTCTCTGCCTTAGAGGCTCCTTAATCTGCCATTGCAGTTCTTAGGGCCGTGACATCCTCACCTCAGAGAACTGCCTCAAACTGCCGAAAGGAACTTGTCCTGCCATAGCCTATTAGGAGGTCAGGGACAGTGGTCTTATGACGTCCAGTAGCTGCCTGGTGGCAATCCATAAAGCAAAGTCCACTGTGGGCAGTTTGAAATTGCTTCAAAAGGCAAAGGTAAAAACAGTCTGGGAAAGTTAAATGTTGATAAAATCAGGAATATGTGAAATAACATTCTAATAGCAATAATGATTAAAATATGTGCTGAGT
This sequence comes from Bos javanicus, assembly GCF_032452875.1. NCBI lineage: Eukaryota > Metazoa > Chordata > Mammalia > Artiodactyla > Bovidae > Bos > Bos javanicus. Next base: position 41,054,318 of record NC_083870.1, read on the forward strand.
TTTCTTTGCAGGAAACTTGTCAGGAAGTTGTAGAGAGGTTCATTATTCTGCTAGAAGCTTAATCAAAGTTACCTGAAAAAAAAGTTCTTTACAATACCAACTCTAGAAATTTACATAATATAATTTATATCAGAATTCAAATTATGTCATGATTTAACATCTGTGAAAAGGACAATTGCAACACACATACAAAAAGAGTAAAAGATTGTTCCTTATATTGTTTTTCCTTAATGTTGGCTTTATAGTGTTTTTGCTGTTTCTTCTATTTTTACTACTTAATCATTTTATAGTAAATAACACTTCTTTTATAAATAGTGAGTCCTGAAAGATACAAAATGTGAGGTTATCCTGTCTTACTGACTCAATGGTTATTTGTAACATGTTATATACACACACACATCCATAAATAAATATGTTTGTTCTACTTGCTTTGAGTATTATGCCAAAAGAATGTACTTATATATAACGAGTTCAGTGAAATAAATTATACATGTTATAAATTCTTTTGAAGTTAAGAAATCTTTTGCAAATGTGAATCTGTGACCAAAGTAACGAATACTTACAATTGTATTTACTAAGTACTGAGTCTAGTCCGTGTATTTCATTTTCACAGCAACCCTGTGATGTAGGTACTATTTTCTTTCCTTTGACACAGATGGTGAAACTGAAGAATTTAGAGAAACAGAGAACTTAGATGAAACAAAGAATTAGAATAACTTGCTCAAGATCATATGACTATAGAACAGTGGATCTGTTTTCAGAGTTAGTCTCTTTAGAGTATCTGTGATTTTAATCATTGTTCCAAATTATCTCCCTATAACAAACATAACGACTGTGAACATTGGTATTGCTATTAATAGACTTATAAATACTTTCATATAAATAATCTCTTTTAATTCTTACTATTACTTCATTTATTGATATTTTAAAATCAAAATATACTTTCGAGTTACTTGTTACATCTACTCCATGTACTGTTACTTGAGAATATCAACATCTACTATTGATAACCATGTATTTTGCAAATCTTTGGGGTATTTATAATTGTGGGGGAGAAATGAACTTTATTGTATGCTTTTAAGTGATTTGGCCAGTCCAAGGATTAGATTGACGTGAGACAGATTAACAGGAGAAAATCAAACAAAAGTTGAAAAACATATTCACGTGGCAGAGACCCAGGAAAACTGAATAACTTGCCAAAATGATTGAAATCCTCACTTTCACAGCTATCTTCAGCTAAAGACAAAAGAGGATGTTGAGGGCAATGGTTTAGAGACTTCAGAGGGGAAAGCGAATGTGAATTTGAAAGTTGTTCAGTCGTGTCCGGCTCTTGGCGACCCCATGGACTATACAGTCCATGGAATTCTCCAGGCTAGAATACTGGAGCGGGTGGCCTTTCCCTTCTCCAGGGGACATTCCCAACCCAGGGATAGAACCCAGGTCTCCCACATTGCAGCCAGATTCTTTACCAGCTGAGCCAAGAGGGGAAGAAGGCAATTTACCTAGAGATGGAAAAACAAATGATTGGTAAATAAGTGTTTGCGGGGCCATGCCAAGACGATGGGGCCCAGAGTGGACTCTGATCTCTAGGCTTTGACTAGAGATTCTCCAGCACATATAGCCTGTGTTCCTTGCAGATATCTCTGGTAATAGCTCTATTTATCTATAACAAGCCTTCCACCCAAATTATTTTAGTCAATGAGGGGGAAGGTCAAAGTTTCTTCCTGAGTCCTTTTGACTTTGTTTTTTTTAAGCTCAAAATAATTCATGTGCCAGAAACATTTTGGGGTGGCAAATTTTGTTCCCCTACACAATATTATAAATCATAATCACAGTATTCTGAAGGCCAAAAAGCAATGTCCTCATTTTACCGATAAGCCTGAGATTCAGAATGTTAAGGAAATTTTCCAAAAGCTCACAGCTAACTAAGTGGAATCGCTGAGACATAAACTCAATATTTGTGAATCTGGTTTCAGTCTTAACACTGTATCTCAAAATTATCCAGGTTTCATCCTTTAAAAAGAAAAAGTATTCAGCTGAGATTACCTTTTGATCATCAGTGCTCTCTGGCTCAGGGGAAACATAACCATTATCATCAAATGTAAATTCCAAGAGTAATTCTCTCCTTTTACCATCCTCTTCTTGCCTTCCACCATGAAGTTGTAGTCCAGAAAATATAATGCACATGCCAAAGCAAATTTTTTAAAATATCTCTACATTTCCTCACCCTTATTCCAATTGCCCTTTTAAGGTAATGTTCATACACTCTCTAGACACCATATTAGGTATTTCTTCTGACATTTAGTATTGAGTAGCAATCTCTACTGCAGTTCAGTCCTTGAGAAATTGTCAATAATCTGTGTTTTTAAATACTATCATGTTTATGCTGAGTATGTGAATATGAACATTTTAGAAATCACTTGGACTTTAGTGTTTCCATTTATTTATTTTTTAAATTATAAACCATTCTCATGTGAAAGAAAGATTAAGCACCAATTTGAAAGAGTTCTAGTAAGCTATGTATTCTCCCATTACAGTGTGCAGCCATGTGCGACTGTAACTTTTGGGTTCAAGCTCCCAGAGAACACTTGATAATTGAATTCATGCTTATCAAATTGATGTTTGAAAAATTTAGTGCTATGAGATTGATTTTTTTTTAAGGAGTACATACAGATATATTAAAGTCCCAGGTGGAACCAAGCATGTTAAAAAAAACAGCTCTGGTGTCAAAACTTAACTTACTATACATGGGTATGAAACTTCTGGATTTGAAAAATCTACATTAAATACTGGTCTAGATATATATGACATTTCTATAAATAGAATATGTATGTATATTATTTTTCTTAAAAAAATCCCTTTACTGTTTCACCTTGCTAACAAGAAAAAGGAAAAGGAAAAAGAAGAAAGAAAAAAAATAACAGCTACATGTCTATAAAATAAAGTCCAGGACATCTTCATAAATTGAATCTTTGTAGATAACCAAGAAATGGACTCTATATTACCTTTTAATACAGCATAACATAGTTTTAAGCATATGGATTCGAGAGACAAACTATCCAATTATTAAGCCCTGTTCAACCACTTATTAACTATATTATTGGAATATTTTCTGTGCTGTTTCCATCTCCTATAAAATAGGATTAATAAAAGTATCTCATATTTTTCAATAAGATTAATGAAAAATGTGCAAAATACTTAAAACTTTTCATGGCATATAATTAACACTATATTTGCTTTCTTAACTCTTTTTCGCTAAGTTGTTTGAAGCCACAAATTATACCCCAAATTTACATAAATAGATTCACAATTATGTTAGTGAGAAAGGAAAATCTGTGCCATTTATAAAAATCAAAGATAAGTCAACAATATGTACTACCATTTCTTCTATTCCGCATATAGGTGGAATAGCACACATAGGTGCTTCCCATTAAAGTAAGAAAAACTTTTTTTATATTAAAATATATAAGGATTAGAAAGAAATAAACTGTAGGTTTTCACAGATGATACAGATTTAAAGTAAATATTGCATTGTCAACTCCATTTATATGTCCATAAGCAGCATAAATAGAAATTTAAATATTTTTTTAAAATATCATCTATAATGAATAACAAAATTCAAGGTAACCAGGAATAAATCTAACATATTTTCAAGACCTATATCTTCACAATTAGAAAAATTATTGACTTTTATGAGAACATAAATATTTGTGGGTGTGAAGATTAAATATTAACAAGATGTCAATTCTCTTTATGAGTAATTCAAGATGGAGCCATTATCAATCAAAACTCCAAAGAATTTTGTGAAGAACTTTTCAGCTTGATTTAATGATTACATATTGTAGGAAAGGCCTCAAAATAGTCAACACATTCTTAAAGGAGAAAGATTATATAGTGGTATTACTAAAATGTTCAACTTATTTAAAAAAACCATTAATCATGAAAGAGGATTAAAAGTATTTTGCTGTTAACATGTGAAGAACAGGAGTAGGAATGGTCATACATTCACTTTCTTGCCCTGTGGCTTTATCCAGCTCTCATAGTGTTCTACAGGACACTGAATCACTCTAGTAATGTCAGTATGTTGATTGGACTTGGTGAACAGAAAGTGATAGGCACCTTAGATGCCTGTAAGTGTGCCAAACAATGAATTGTTTGAAGTTTTTGGGTGTCTCTGGTCTAGGGCATACAAGTGGCCATGAGTGGCACTCCCTATCATAAAGAAAATTCTTGGTGAACTTTAGATTTTGGAAGCAGTCTATACCACAGTAGGAGATACTATTACAACCTACTTATCATGTGACTGAGAAGTCTGACAGTTTCAAGTCACAGAGAAAAAAGAATCTTGTAGCAGGCTCAAGTTGCAGTGCAAGATGCCTTCTATTTGAGCCATGTGTGTGTGTTCAGTTGCTTCAGTCATATCCAACTCTTTGCAACCCTATGAATTGTAGTCTGCCAGGCTCCTCTGTCCATGGGATTCTTCAGACAAGAATACTGGAATGGATTGTCATGCCCTCCTCCAGGGGATCTTCCCAACCCAGGGATCAAACCTGTGTCTCCTGACTGCAGGCAGATTCCTTACAGCTGAGCCACCAGGGGAACCCCCTATTTATGCCTTATGTCCCAAGAAACCAGTGGTATTAGAGACATTGTGAATATAGATGATGTGTGATGTCTCTGGTAGACCCAATAGCAGATTTCCAGTAAGGTTGTGGAGAAAGGGAATGCTATTTGTGACAAAACAACAAAAGAAAAAACAGCAAAACAAAACTACTCTCTTTGGTAGAAAAACCCCTGGCATGATCTGGGTTTCTGACCATGGATTCTGCATTTGGAGTTGGGTGTTTTTAGATCTATTGAACATAGAGTCACCAGAACAAATAAGCAAGCAATTGTACAGTGGAGATGGTATAGTGAGAATTGAACTTGATAAGATCCAGAAGGCATAAATAAAATTACGTTATTTTTGTGGCCCAGATTTTCATAATACTTATCCATATTTCATTGATATTCTCTTTCAACTCACACCTATGGCTCATGGGGTTTTTCTACACCTAGACTGCTTCCAAGATAAATCGGCCCAACATGCTGGTACTAGCTGAAAAGAGACTGCTGGCACACACCGAGCAAGAGTGGCTCTTTAGGACAGTGGTAAAAGGAATGCCTCTCAGCACAACTGTGAGTAATAATCTTGTTATTAAATTCATATGGGTTGAGATGTGGTTTGGAGTATGGAATGACTTGAATAGATTTTCAGGGGTCTGGGAAAAGTATTAGAAGAATGGAGACAAGGAAAGCTGAGAAAGAAGCATCAAATTGCAAACATCGCAGAGGAAGCACTATCCAATTAGGTGAAAAGAACGACTCAACCTCTTTCCTGGTGACATAAATAACGGCATGATGGGCCTATGAAAGGGGTAGCCATGGAGCTGAGTGTACTTCTGAAACTCTCTTAGCTGATTTTCTGCCCTGTAATAGCTGTGACAAACAATTGCAGCCACCACATTACAAAGCCAAAGAACAAAGGCTTAGAATCCCTGAGGAGAGTTGTTGGTTACCCTACAGTGTCTGTAACATGAAAGATAAGTGTTTTTTTTTTCCCCCAACAAACTCTCTTGTGTGCAAAAAATGTGGTTTGGAACCACTTGTGACAGATAGGGTTTTATGCAGGTCAGTTCAGTTCACTCACTCCGTCGTGTCTGACTCTTTGCGACCCCATGGACTGAAGCACGCCAGGCTTCCCTGTCCATCACCAACTCCTGGAGTCTACTCAAACTCATGTCCATCGCGTTGGTGATGCCATCCAACTATCTCATCCTCTGGTATGAGTAAATTTGAATGGTGGAAGAAGTGGGCTGCATTGGATATTTCTTGTGTGCTGTTTGAGATTCTCTTACCTTTCATCACTACTGTGACAAACAGTTTGGTGCAGTTTTCAACCAGTTTTGCTCAGGTGCCATCTGATAGTGCTCTGCTAACTGTTGCTTCAGGTATGTTTGGCTTCCTACCATAGGGCTCATCTATGGGTGACCCATGGGAACACTTTTGGCATCTTTCATGTGCAACTCATGGAGCATGATTAATCTCTACAGGGCAACCCTTGACCAATAACTATGGAAGCTAAGAGTTAAATGCTTCCTTTTTTCCCCCATAGCTACAAATATATTAGATGCTTTTTAATAAAGCTTCTCACAAGCTGTTGGAAGATGAAACAATCAATTATGTATGGATGGCAATCTCAGTAGCTCATCCCTCTTATGTTACCTTCTTTGCTTCATTTTCTCTATCCTTCATTTCCACAATCTGGCATCATATTATAGTCTCAAGTAAACTTCTTGTTCATAAGCCTTAACCTTAGGTTCTACTATTACAGACAGGGCAACAATGTAATAAAATAACATTTGCAAAGCTATAAGTTGAACACAGATGAAAAAAATTATTTTTCTAGTTTATTGAGCTTAACATTTACTTGGTCACTCAAAAATCATTTATTAATCAAATATATCTGTGTGTGCTGTTGCTTCAGTTATGTCTGACTCTATGCTACCCTACGGACTGTAGCCTGCCAGGCTCCTCTGTCCATAGGGATTCCCCAGGGAAGAATATTGGAGTGGGCTTCCATGCCCTTTTCCCCGGGGATCTTCTTGACCCAGAGATCAAACCCATGTCTCATATCTCCTGAATTGGCAGGTGTGTTCTTTACCACTAGTACCTCCTGGGAAGCCCAATCAAATGTATGTATGTGTGTAAATATGAATGTGTGTACATACACATGGACTTCCCTGGTGGTTCAGGGGTAAAGAATCACTCTGCTAATTCAAAAGACATGGGTTTCATCCCTGGGTTATGAAAATCCTCTGAAGAAGGAAATGGCAACACCCTCTAGTATTCTTGCCTGGGAAATTCCATGTACAGAGGAGCTTGGAGGGCTATAATCCTTGGGGTCACAAAGAATTTGACACGACTTAACAACTAAACAAAAACATACATACACACACACGTGCATACACACTTAATCTAATTTACTGGTTTAGGGGAACAATTTCAAAAATAAAAGGAGAGTATGTTCTCAGAAGCTTAATAGAAGTCTGATCCAATACATAAAACTTTAATTCAAGAACAAGAAAGTGAGAGTTGCAGACATTTTCTTTACGTTTTTTTTTGCATATACTCTCTTTTTATTTTCCTTTAGATAAGTTCACCTGCAATCTGTAGGCTACTTATAATTAGTTTTTAAAAATACTAGCATATATTTGTGGTAGATCTAGTATAAATTTTGCCCAACTTAAAATCAGATATATTCTTAGCATTCCTTTTGTTCTTCATTACTATGTCATGGTTATTTGTTCATTATACTGAGGCACACTTAAGGTCCAGAAATTAATCTTATAAGTGGGTTACCACTAAAGATGATTTTTAAAGTTTTGTAGTTATTACTGTTTTACTATGTTAAAAGCAATTTTATTATTAAGGAAGTTGAATTTTGAGTGTATACATTTTGTATTTTCTAAATACCTTATTCTTTGAGACATCACATACCCGAGAAGCACCATTGTCCAAAATGACAAAAATAAAATCAAATGAAGAAAGAAACAAAAACCACTTAATAGCCAAAGCTAATATTGTAACATGCAAATAGAGCTAAGATTATTTTATCATATGAGAACTAAAATGATTACATTAATATATTGATTCTGAAATTGTAAGTAATTTTCATTCATAAATTACAGAAGAAAAATAAACATGATTCTAATACATACATTTGTAATATACAATTTGAGAGTTTAATACATGAGAAAATGAAAAGGAATCTCACTTATTCAATATCATGGGAGATTCATAAGGCTTACATAATCTTTCCAGATAACATAATTTATTCAGTTTAAGTGTGGAATAATCTTAATATAAACATTAAAATATTATTTAAAAACATATCCCTCATATTTCAATATTTATTGAAGGAAGTATGTCAAACATACTTCGAACTTTTGTTTTTCTTCTGACACATCAATTTTTTTAACCACTTTCACTCTCATTGTGCATGCACATTCATTCTCATTGCCACCATTTAATTCACACTCTAAAATTACTAACTGCAATATCGTGTGTAATTTTTCTTGTTCATCTCTCTGTGTTCACCTTCATTAATATTTACCATCTTCAAAACCGTATAGCATATGCAGCAGTTTTTATGTTTAACTCAATGATATTTTGTATTGCTTATAGTATTTTATGCATATTAATTTTGACTCTTGAATATACAACTACATCATAAACTCCTTGAAAGAAAAGGTAATAGCAGCTTTTTTAAAATCAGCACTCTATTTTTAAATCTTAGAAAAATATTGAATATATGCCTCTGTAAAAAAAAAAAAAAGCTATTTTTGTGTTTAAATTCAATGATAGTTATTTGAAAAATTGTGTACTAGTTTCACTTGAATGGTTTCAAACGTTGTAAAACCACAGAGTCCCTGATATAATGAAATTTACCTTAAATAAGAAAAATGTAAGAATGGTTTCCATAGTTAAAATATATTGGGGGTAGCAAAACCACACAACTTTTCTTTGCTTCCAACTAGATGACCTTTGATGTATGTGATTTTTAAAATATCTTTCCTATAATATTTCATCTTGTCAAATTCTTGTATTTACTGATCGATTGTTTCATAATATAAAAATGTCAAAATATAAAAATATTTTCCTATAATTAATATTTTAATAATTTACCACTCATATAAGCTGTGTGTTTCAACTATATTTAAAGATGTGCTTTGGGTAGTTTAAGAGATCAGAAATAACATAGTCATTCATTCAGCAAATATTTATTAAACACTTTCTATGTATTATATAGGTACTAGAAATAAAATGATAAAAAGAACAAAACATGTAGAGTCCCCGCTCTCAGGCATTTTGAGTTTTGGTGGTAAAACAAATGCAATCACACACTTAGGTCAAGAATAGTTAGGAGTATGAAGAAAAAATGAAGTGAGGTAAGACTGAGAGAAATGAAGAAGATTGAGTGGCATTATATTTAGTAGTATGCTGCTACTGCTGCTGCTGCTAAGTTGCTTCAGTTGTGTCCGACTCTGTGCCACCCCATAGACGGCAGCCCACCAGGCTCACCCGTCTCTGGGATTTTCCAGGCAAGAACACTGGAGTGGGTTGCCATTTCCTTCTCCAATGCAGGAAAGTGAAAAGTGAAAGTGAAGTCGCTCAGTTGTGTCTGACTCTTAGCGACCCCGTGGACTGCAGCCTACCAGGCTCCTCCATCCATGGGATTTTCCAGGCAAGAGTACTAGAGTGGGGTGCCATCGCCTTCTTCATTTAGTAGTATGGTTAAGTGCAATTCCTCTGTAAAGGTTAATTGAGCAGATACAGGAAGATGGCAAGATGAAATGTAGTCTGTGTATTTCAGAAGTTGATTTATTTCTCTGTTCTTGAGCAGGGTTGTCTGCTAAGTTATATATTTAGTGGAGGCCATTTTATTATAATCATATCTTTGATGATTCTAAGAGTCTCCTCAATTCCTGTCTGCTCTCCAAGTTAAAGTGGAAAAATACTTAGGACTCATGAGTATCCACTTATCTGGCTGTGGAAAGATATGAGAAAGCTATTTCTGTGTAAAGCACCACAGTTCTAACAGAGAAGTGACTATGTGAAGCTCCAGGATTGAAATATAGCATAATTAATTATTTGTTCATTGTTGTTGTTGTTAAGTTGCTCAGTCCTGTCCAACTCATTGAAATCCCATGAACTGCATGGTTTGAACTGCAGCATGCCAGGCTTCCCTGTCCTCCACTATTCCTGGAGTTTGCTCAAATTCATGTCAATTGGGTCAGTGATACCATCCAACTATCTCATCCTCTGTTGTCACCTTTTACCCTTGCCTTTGAATTTTCCCAGCATCATGGCCTTTTCTAATGTCAGTGCTTTGTATCAGGTGGCCAAAGTATTGGAGCTTCAGCTTCAGCATCAGTCCTTCCAATAAATATTCAGGGTTGATTTCCTTTAGAATTGACTCGTTTGATCTCTTGCTGTCCAAAGGACTCTCAAGAGTCTTCTCCAGTATGACAATTCAAAGATATCAATTGTTTGGTGCTCTGTCTTTTTTATTGTCCAGCTCTCACATCCATATATGACTACTGGAAAAGCCATAGCTTTGACTATAGGGACCTTTGCTAGCAAAGTAATATCTCTGCTTTTTATTTTTTTTTTATCTCTGCTTTTTAATATGCTGTCTAGGTTTGTCATAGCTTTTCTTCCTAGGAGCAAGCATCTATTAGTTTCATGGCTACAGTTATTGTCCACAGTGATTTAGGAGCCTAAGAAAATAAAGTCTGTCACTGTTTCCATTGTTTCCCTGTCTATTTGCCATGAAGTGATAGGATCAGATGCCATGATCTTCATTTATTGAATGTTGAGTTTTAAGCCAGCTTTTTTTTACTCAAAATTGAAGAACAATATTAACTAGATATGATGAGTAAACAACAAACATTTTTCTTTGTTATTGGAGTAAGAACTTAAGGGCTTCCCGGGTGGCTCAGTTGTAAAGAATCTGCCTGCAAGTGCAGAAGATACAGGTTTGATCCCTGGTCTGGGAAGGCCCCTTAGGCCGCGGAGCAACTAAGCCCATGGACCACAAATATTGAACCTATACTCTAGGGCCCAGGAACCACAACTATTGAGCCCATATGCCACAACTGCTGAAGTCTGCGCCCCCTAGATTCTGTGCTCCACAACAAGAGAAGCTGGGCCCAGCAAGTACAGAACAGCTCTGGCTTGCCCCAACTTGAGAAAATTCCATGCAGCAATGATCTCCCAGCACAACCATAAATAAATCAATAAATAAAATGTAAAAAAAATTAGAATGAGAACTTAAGCATCTATATTAGTTTATATTTTCCTCTCAAGGGTGCCATAATGACTCACTGTCACCATGGATGAAGCTTTGAATAAACTGAGTATTGAAGAATTTGAAGTCTGGCTCAAACATAATAACAGTAGCTTACATTTATAAGCAATCATTCTCTAAGCAACTCAAAACTTTTTATGAATCTTTGTCCTTCGTCCATACAACTTGGAGAAAAATTTAAAACGCCATGACCACAGTCCGTCCTCAGGGACTAAAGGTAAGGCAGCCAGATTAGCTGCCTTGCTGCAGATCAGTCAACCTCAGAGCAGAGCCGAGAAAAGAATGAACCTACTGACTTTTTCCGAGGAGCTAGTTTCAAAATCTTGCTCCACTGAAAGGAGAGTGTGATTTTGTCATTACCAGAGGCAGAAAGATAAAAATAAAAAATTGCTTATGTCAAAATCTTGCCACCTTTAGAAAGGTTAACTTTCTCATGGTTCACAAAGTAGGCTTTTGCTTTGTTTTTATAACGGAATCCAGAAATTATAATAAAGCTTGGAGAAACCATTGATTTTTCTTTTTATTGCTAATATATCAATGTCAATATTTTCTGTAGAGTAGATGCAGAATTAAACTGGATGTTGTTTATTAAAAAAAACTGCCACTCCAGTCTGTAAAGTGGCCACTAGATTAATTTAACAAAGTTTATTGAAACCTACTTAGTAGGTATGGAATATGAATATGTATCAGGAGTGATAACGATTTTATAAAAGATTTTGTTCCTTGTTCTACTTAAAAGGAACTTCTAGCATAGTCAGAGTAATCAACACATCTATACAGCACATTGCTAATGCCATATTATTTTTTTATTTTTTTATTTTTTTTTATAATTTCTTTCAATCTCAGATTCTCCCTCTGTGGTATCCAAAGCATAAAACTAGTAGAGTTTTGAACTTCTCTGGTGGTCCATTGGTTAAGAATCTGCTCTCCAAGCTGGGGATGCAGGTTCGATCTCTGGTCAGGGAACTAAGATCCAGATGCTGAGGGCCAGCTAAGTCCCGGCGCTTCAACTACTGAGCCCACATGCTGCGATGAAGACCCAAAACAGCAAAAATTAAATTAAAAACAGGCAAACTAAAACCCCCCAAATAAGCAGAGTTTTAGGTAGTTTGATACTTACACATACTCTGCATATAAACATGTTCATTTACACATACATAGACATGTATAAAGGTATGAATGTGTGTATTAGTATTTTTTTTTTAATTTTATAATTTTTTTTTTTTTTTAAATTTCAGATATATACATGCTCCCCATCCTGAACCCTCCTCCTCCCTCCCCATACCATCCCTCTGGGCCGTCCCAGTGCACCAGCCCCAAGCATCCAGCATCGTGCACTGAACCTGGACTGGCATCTCGTTTCATACATGATATTTTACATGTTTCAATGCCATTCTCCCAAATCTTCCCACCCTCTCCCACAGAGTCCATAAGACTGTTCTATACATCAGTGTCTCTTTTGCTGTCTCGTATACAGGGTTATTGTTACCATCTTTCTAAATTCCATATATATGCGTTAGTATACTGTATTTATGTTTTTCCTTCTGGCTTACTTCACTCTGTATAATAGGCTCCAGTTTCATCCACCTCATTAGAACTGATTCAAATGTATTCTTTTTAATGGCTGAGTAATACTCCATTGTGTATATGTACCACAGCTTTCTTATCCATTCATCTGCTGATGGACATCTAGGTTGCTTCCATGTCCTGGCTATTATAAACAGTGCTGCGATGAACATTGGGGTACACGTGTCTCTTTCCTTCTGGTTTCCTCAGTGTGTATGCCCAGCAGTGGGATTGCTGGATCATAAGGCAGTTCTATTTCCAGTTTTTTAAGGAATCTCCACACTGTTCTCCATAGTGGCTGTACTAGTTTGCATTCCCACCAACAGTGTAAGAGGGTTCCCTTTTCTCCACACCCTCTCCAGCATTTATTATTTGTAGACTTTTGGATCGCAGCCATTCTGACTGGTGTGAAATGGTACCTCATAGTGGTTTTGATTTGCATTTCTCTGATAATGAGTGATGTTGAGCATCTTTTCATGTGTTTGTTAGCCATCTGTATGTCTTCTTTGGAGAAATGTCTATTTAGTTCTTTGGCCCATTTTTTGATTGGGTCATTTATTTTTCTGGAGTTGAGCTGTAGGAGTTGCTTGTATATTTTTGAGATTAGTTGTTTGTCAGTTGCTTCATTTGCTATTATTTTCTCCCATTCTGAAGGCTGTCTTTTCACCTTGCTAATAGTTTCCTTTGATGTGCAGAAGCTTTTAAGTTTAATTAGGTCCCATTTGTTTATTTTTGCTTTTATTTCCAATATTCTGGGAGGTGGGTCATAGAGGATCCTGCTGTGATGTATGTCAGAGAGTGTTTTGCCTATGTTCTCCTCTAGGAGTTTTATAGTTTCTGGTCTTACGTTGAGATCTTTAATCCATTTTGAGTTTATTTTTGTGTATGGTGTTAGAAAGTGTTCTAGTTTCATTCTTTTACAAGTGGTTGACCAGATTTCCCAGCACCACTTGTTAAAGAGATTGTCTTTAATCCATTGTATATTCTTGCCTCCTTTGTCAAAGATAAGGTGTCCATATGTGCGTGGATTTATCTCTGGGCTTTCTATTTTGTTCCATTGATCTATATTTCTGTCTTTGTGCCAGTACCATACTGTCTTGATAACTGTGGCTTTGTAGTAGAGCCTGAAGTCAGGTAGGTTGATTCCTCCAGTTCCATTCTTCTTTCTCAAGATCGCTTTGGCTATTCGAGGTTTTTTGTATTTCCATACAAATTGTGAAATTATTTGTTCTAGCTCTGTGAAGAATACTGTTGGTAGCTTGATAGGGATTGCATTGAATCTATAAATTGCTTTGGGTAGTATACTCATTTTCACTATATTGATTCTTCCAATCCATGAACATGGTATATTTCTCCATCTATTAGTGTCCTCTTTGATTTCTTTCACCAGCGTTTTATAGTTTTTATATATAGGTCTTTAGTTTCTTTAGGTAGATATATTCCTAAGTATTTTATTCTTTTCGTTGCAATGGTGAATGGAATTGTTTCCTTAATTTCTCTTTCTGTTTTCTCATTATTAGTGTATAGGAATGCAAGGGATTTCTGTGTGTTGATTTTATATCCTGCAACTTTACTATAATCATTGATTAGTTCTAGTAATTTTCTGGTGGAGTCTTTAGGGTTTTCTATGTAGAGGATCATGTCATCTGCAAATAGTGAGAGTTTTACTTCTTCTTTTCCAATTTGGATTCCTTTTATTTCTTTTTCTGCTCTGATTGCTGTGGCCAAAACTTCCAAAACTATGTTGAATAGTAATGGTGAAAGTGGGCACCCTTGTCTTGTTCCTGACTTTAGAGGAAATGCTTTCAATTTTTCACCATTGAGGATAATGTTTGCTGTGGGTTTGTCATATATAGCTTTTATTATGTTGAGGTATGTTCCTTCTATTCCTGCTTTCTGGAGAGTTTTTATCATAAATGGGTGTTGAATTTTGTCAAAGGCTTTCTCTGCATCTATTGAGATAATCATATGGTTTTTATTTTTCAATTTGTTAATGTGGTGTATTACATTGATTGATTTGCGGATATTGAAGAATCCTTGCATCCCTGGGATAAAGCCCACTTGGTCATGGTGTATGATCTTTTTAATGTGTTGTTGGATTCTGATTGCTAGAATTTTGTTAAGGATTTTTGCATCTATGTTCATCAGTGATATTGGCCTGTAGTTTTCTTTTTTTGTGGCATCTTTGTCAGGTTTTGGTATTAGGGTGATGGTGGCCTCATAGAATGAGTTTGGAAGTTTACCTTCCTCTGCAATTTTCTGGAAGAGTTTGAGCAGGATAGGTGTTAGCTCTTCTCTAAATTTTTGGTAGAATTCAGCTGTGAAGCCGTCTGGACCTGGGCTTTTGTTTGCTGGAAGATTTTTGATTACAGTTTCAATTTCCATGCTTGTGATGGGTCTGTTAAGATTTTCTATTTCTTCCTGGTCAGTTTTGGAAAGTTGTACTTTTCTAAGAATTTGTCCATTTCTTCCTCGTTGTCCATTTTATTGGCATATAATTGTTGATAATAGTCTCTTATGATCCTTTGTATTTCTGTGTTGTCTGTTGTGATCTCTCCATTTTCATTTCTAATTTTATTGATTTGATTTTTCTCCCTTTGTTTCTTGATGAGTCTGGCTAATGGTTTGTCAATTTTATTTATCCTTTCAAAGAACCAGCTTTTGGCTTTGTTGATTTTTGCTATGGTCTCTTTTGTTTCTTTTGCATTTATTTCTGCTCTAATTTTTAAGATTTCTTTCCTTCTACTAACCCTGGGGTTCTTCATTTCTTCCTTTTCTAGTTGCTTTAGGTGTAGAGTTAGGTTATTTATTTGACTTTTTTCTTGTTTCTTGAGGTGTGCCTGTATTGCTATGAACTTTCCCCTTAGGACTGCTTTTACTGTGTCCCACAGGTTTTGGGTTGTTGTGTTTTCATTTTCATTCGTTTCTATGCAAATTTTGATTTCTTTTTTGATTTCTTCTGTGATTTGTTGGTTATTCAGCAGCGTGTTGTTCAGCCTCCATATGTTGGAATTTTTAATAGTTTTTCTCCTGTAATTGAGATCTAATCTTACTGCATTGTGGTCAGAAAAGATGCTTGGAATGATTTCTATTTTTTGAATTTACCAAGGCTAGCTTTATGGGCCAGGATGTGATCGATCCTGGAGAAGGTTCCATGTGCGCTTGAGAAAAAGGTGAAATTCATTGTTTTGGGATGAAATGTCCTATAGATATCAATTAGGTCTAACTGGTCTATTGTATCGTTTAAAGTTTGTGTTTCCTTGTTAATTTTCTGTTTAGTTGATCTATCCATAGGTGTGAGTGGGGTATTAAAGTCTCCCACTATTATTGTGTTATTGTTAATTTCTCCTTTCATACTTGTTAGCATTTGTCTTACATACTGCGGTGCTCCCGTGTTGGGTGCATATATATTTATAATTGTTATATCTCCTTCTTGGATTGATCCTTTGATCATTATGTAGTGACCTTCTTTGTCTCTTTTCACAGCCTTTGTTTTAAAGTCTATTTTATCTGATATGAGTATTGCTACTCCTGCTTTCTTTTGGTCCCTATTTGCATGGAAAATCTTTTTCCAGCCCTTCACTTTCAGTCTGTATGTGTCCCCTGTTTTGAGGTGGGTCTCTTGTAGACAACATATGTAGGGGTCTTGTTTTTGTATCCATTCAGCCAGTCTTTGTCTTTTGGTTGGGGCATTCAACCCATTTACGTTTAAGGTAATTACTGATAAGTATGATCCCGTTGCCATTTACTTTATTGTTTGGGTTCAATTTATACACCATTTTTGTGTTTCCTGTCTAGAGAATATCCTTTAGTATTTGTTGGAGAGCTGGTTTGGTGGTGCAGAATTCTCTCAGCTTTTGCTTGTCTGAAAAGCTTTTGATTTCTCCTTCATACTTGAATGAAATCCTTGCTGGGTACAATAATCTGGGCTGTAGGTTATTTTCTTTCATCATTTTAAGTATGTCTTGCCATTCCCTCCTGGCTTGAAGAGTTTCTATTGAAAGATCAGCTGTTATCCTTATGGGAATTCCCTTGTGTGTTATTTGTTGTTTTTCCCTTGCTGCTTTTAATATTTGTTCTTTGTGTTTGATCTTTGTTAATTTGATTAATATGTGTCTTGGGGTGTTTCGCCTTGGGTTTATCCTGTTTGGGACTCTGGGTTTCTTGGACTTGGGTGATTATTTCCTTCCCCATTTTAGGGAAGTTTTCAACTATTATCTCCTCAAGTATTTTCTCATGATCTTTCTTTTTGTCTTCTTCTTCTGGAACCCCTATGATTCGAATGTTGTAGCGTTTAATATTGTCCTGGAGGTCTCTGAGATTGTCCTCATTTCTTTTAATTCGTTTTTCTTTTATTCTCTCTGATTCATTTATTTCTACCATTCTATCTTCTAATTCACTAATCCTATCTTCTGCCTCTGTTATTCTACTATTTGTTGCCTCCAGAGTGTTTTTAATTTCATTTATTGCATTATTCATTATATATTGACTCTTTTTTATTTCTTCTAGGTCCTTGTTAAACCTTTCTTGCATCTTCTCAATCCTTGTCTCCAAGCTATTTATCTGTGATTCCATTTTAATTTCAAGATTTTGGATCAATTTCACTATCATTATTCGGAATTCTTTATCAGGTAGATTCCCTATCTCTTCCTCTTTTGTTTGGTTTGGTGGGCATTTATCCTGTTCCTTTATCTGCTGGCTATTCCTCTGTCTCTTCATCTTGTTTAAATTGCTGAGTTTGGGGTGTCCTTTCTGTATTCTGGCAGTTTGTGGAGTTCTCTTTATTGTGGCTATTCCTCGCTGTGTGTGGGTTTGTACAGGTGGCTTGTCAAGGTTTCCTGGTTAGGGAAGCTTGTGTCAGTGTTCTGATGGGTGGAGCTGTATTTCTTCTCTTTGTTCAGTCGCGCTGTGGGGAGGGAGGGATGCTGCAAGCAATAACACTGGCGTGCGCTCGCAGTGCCTCAGCCACACTGGGTCTGCCCCTGCTCACTGCGCGTGTAGCCTCCCTGCCCACACTGCTCGGGCTCTAGGTTGTTCCGCCAACAAGAGGCTGGCCCTGGGTTGTATGTACCTCCCAGGTCCAAGCCGCTCAGGTTCAGGCACTCGGGTAGTCCTCAGAGGCAGACTCAGTTGGGCCTGAGTGTTGTGCTCTTCCCAGGTCCGAGCAGCTCAAGTGATAAGGTGTTTGGCGAGCGCCAATGCTGCGACTTATCGCCTCCCCGCCACTCGGTTATCTGGGCGCAAACCGGCGCACCTTCTTAGGCAGATGTTAACCGTCCAGACCCCAAGAAGTTTTAGTTAGCAAAGAAGCCTGCTTACAGTTTTATAGATAATGTCTCTCTGGGGCTGCGATTGCCCCTTCCGGCTCTGGCTGCCTGTCACCGGAGGGGAAGGTCTGCAGCCGGCTATCTCTGTTCAATTCTTTGCGCGGGCCTGGCGGTCTTAGGTTGGGGCTGGCTTTTCGCGTGGTAGATATCCCACAGTCTGGTTTGTTAGCCCAAATTATTTCGCTCAGATAGTGCTTAGGGTATTCAGGCCAGATTCTTACTCCAGCGATGCAGCCCGCGCTGCGCCTTCCTGCCCAGCCCCGCTTGTTAATGGCGCCTGCAGGCATCTGCGCTGCTTCTCCGCTGGGGGAGTTACCGTAGGACTCGCAATCTTCGAGTTTTAATTGTTTATTTATTTTTTCTTCCTGTTATGTAGCCCTCTGTGCTTCCAAAGCTCGGCACAGACTCGGCAGTGAGAAGGTTTCCTGGTGCTTGGAAACCTCTCTCTTCCCAAGACGGGACGGAGCTCCGTCCCTCCCTCTTTGTCTCTCTTTTTGTCTTTTATATTTTTTCCTACCTCCTTTCGAAGAGTTGGATTGCTTTTCTGGGTGCCTGATGTCCTCTGCCGGCATTCAGAAGTTGTTTTGTGAAATCTACTCGACGTTTAAATGCTCTTTTGATGAATTTGTGGGGAGAAAGTGTTCTCCCTGTCCTACTCCTCCGCCATCTTGGCTCCTCCCTCCGCTAATGCCATATTAATACCATATGCAAAGTACTGCCCTACCTCAGTAGAGGGAAATCACTCATTAATTGGTTTTAGCAAATGTCTCATGAAATGTTACTTGAAACTTGAGCAAATGTCTCATGAAATACTACTTGAAACTTGGATTTTGATAGGCAGATATAAGGGATAGCAGGGACTACAAGAGCAAAATCATATTGTGTAGTCACCCATGGATAGAGCCTGAACCCTAACAGTTTGTGCTGTGAGCAGGACGTCTAGGTGATGACCACCATTACTGAACATCTTTCTTCTCAAGCTTGCTTCGTTAACCAGCTCTGCTTTCTGCCTTCTAGAGAACATGCATTTCCAACTAAAACTTGTTGGCTGCGGTGCTATTGAGCTGTGTTGCTGCTGTTGGCGCCCTTGCACTTTGACCGGTGTTCCCTAGTGCTGCTTTGTGCTGCATCTGCCTAACCTACCCAATCTTCGTTACAGATTTAACTGATCAAGTCATAAATTTCAGTAATTGGTGTTTAGGAAGAGGAATATATGCTTGGAGCCCTGGGTTGCTTAACTCTAACTGTGCTCATCTGTGTGTCTCAGAATTGTATATCTCATCTTTAGTATAAGGAACAACTGATACTAGGCTTAGAGGAGTGAAACTTATCCTGTGACCACTGGATGTGTGTCTCATTCAGGCATAGGGTCTTTTTCTGCAGAACACTCAGGAAAAAGTAACCATGTATATATCACATCATCAAAAATAGCTGGCTCCCTAGGACTCTACAGAATGTGTTTGCTGATGCTGCTGCCTATGTCTCTGTTGCCAACACACAACATATAGTACATAAAATTTTTGAGATTTTCCAGATATACACATATCCGAAGGATAACTGGAACATAGGAGTACATACAAGCGTGGAATAGGAAATAAGAGTAATAATAATGATGGCAGTGACAGAGATAGAAATTGATATCAGTGGTGAACAGTGTGCCAAGGACCAGAAAACTACTATAAAATCATCAGTGATCCTTTAAGACTAGACTTAGGGCTTAAGATATTAGCAAGGAACATTGAGCTATTGAAATTTATGAGCAGAGCTAAGTTTTAGAAACATTAATATGATTGTGCTGTAATACTATCACAGACCTTGTAGTCAATCAATTGATCCATTATTTTTAATTATATTTGTTAAAAATAATTATATATCAAGTTTTAGAGTCACTGTTTTTGTTTACTTGAAATAATAGTCATGAAAAGTGGAAGTGAAAGTCGCTTAGTCGTGTCTGACTCTTTGTGACCCCATAGACTATACAGTCCATGGAATTCTCCAGGCCAGAATACTGGAGTGAATAGCTTTTCCCTTCTCTAGGGGATCTTCCAAACCCAGAGATCAAACCCAGGTCTCCCGCATTGCAGGTGGATTCTTTAACAGTTGAGCCACAGGGGAAGCCCAGGAATACTGGAGTGGGTAGCCTATCCCTTCTGCAGTAGGTCTTCCCAACCCTGGAACTGGAATCTCCTGCATTGCAGGTGGATTTTTTTACCCACTGATCTATGAGGGAAGCAATAATAGTTATATATGCATGTTAATCATTTGCAAGAATTAAAATTCAGGCTTTGCTACTCACTATTTTGTGACTTTTATTATTTATTTATTTATTATCTCCCTACATCCAGGTTTTACAATCTTGAAGACTGGGATAGTAAATGAGCCTACCTCATAAGACTATGGGCTTTCCAGGTGGCACTGGTGGTAAAGAACCCACATGCCAATGCAGGAAACATAAGAGACAGGATTCCATCCCTGGGTCAGGAAGATCCCCCAGAGGAGGGCATGGCAACCCACTAGAGTATTTTTGCCTGAAGAATCCCACGGACAGAGGAGCCTGATGGCCTATAGTCCATAGGGTCGCAAAGAGTCAGACACAACTGAAGCGACTTAGCACATACACATAGGACTATGGTGAGAATTAATTAATTTAGTATATTTAAAGTATTTATAGCAGTGTCTCAGCCATAGTGAATACTGATATAGAGGCTGTCATTTTCTAAAATATTTATTTAGTAATTAGTCATTCAACAAATATTTATTGAGTGCTTAAATTCCAGGTGCTGTTTTAATTTCTAGCAATATGACAGTGAATAAACTCATGAAACAAACCAGCTATCCCCATGTATCATAACAAAATAAATGAAGTTATCCTCATATAACAAAATTGATGTATTTTGGGCATTTGAGAAAACTTTGAAATAAAGATTAATATATATTGCACTCATATATTGAGCTATTCAACATCTAGACCCCATTCCTGTTTGAGAGGAGTGCCCAGGAGAGCCTGGATAGAGACAAGGCACTCCCCCAGCCTAGGGAATCAGAAGTTTCTATATTTCTTCTTTCTGTCCTCTGGCAGCTGAAGCATTGGAGTATGATTGAGGTTCTCCCAGCCAGATGCTCTCAACAGGCACTGATAAAGCAGTAACAGCCAAGCATCATTCACTCAGTATACAGTGGAGTTAAGCGTCCAGTGATGCCAGCATTAATGGGGGTTCAGAGTTGGCAGGGCCAGTGGCAACATTCTGTGTCTGACAAAGACATGATGTTGGCTGCTTTATTTGCCGGTAGCAGCTTCCTTTCCTGGTCTTCAGACTTTCAAGATATCTTCAATAAGATCTTTGCTAAAGTCTGAGTCAGTTTCATTGTTTCCAATGAAACCTGTTAACTTGCATAGGTATTTTATGATAGTCATATCACTGTGGAGAAGGCAATGGCAACCCACTCCAGTACTCTTGCCTGGAAAATCCCATGGACGGAGGAGCCTGGTAGGCTACAGTCCATGGGGTTGCAAAGAGTCAGACACGAATGAGCAACTTCACTTTCACTTTTCACTTTTATTTATTGGAGAAGGAAATGGCAACCCACTCCAGTGTTCTTGCCTGGAGAATCCCAGGGATGGAGGATCCTGGTAGGCTTCCGTCTATGGGGTCGCACAAAGTCAGACACTACTGAAGCAACTTAGCAGCAGCAGCAGCAGCAGCAGCATGTTACTGTTATTAAATCAGTGAAGTGAAAGAGCAAAAGTGAAATTAAAAAAGATTTTAATTCATTCAACAAAAATATAGAAGCACCTTCACTAAGCTAATCACCATAACTGAGTAAAAACAGATATCATCTCTTCCCTCTTTAATCAAATATCATATATATACATGTAAAATTGCAGCTATAATAAATCTTTTGAAGGAGGACTGTCATGCATGATTACTTAAGTCAGAGGATTTGACCTGATCAAGAATGTCATGGAAAGCTTTTCTGGGGTTTGGAAAACTGATTTGAACTATCTAATGGTTGCATGGTTAACCAAAAAAAAAAAAATAAATAATAATAATAAATAAATAATAGAACTCCATGATCAAGGAACTGCTTATTCAAATGCCCTGAGGTGGAAAGAAGAATGGGGTGGGGGTCATTTAAATTTTTTTAAAGGTCAATATTGTTATATTATTGCACACTACATACAGGGTCTAGATAAGAGTGAGCCTACATAAGGGTGCAGAATAAGCAGGAGCCATTCAGTTTGCTGCAGAATTTTTTAGCCAAAATAATCATTTTCATTTAAAGGTAGGTTAAAGTCTAATCTAAAAGCAGAAGGAAATCCAATAAAATGTTTTCAATTGTGTGTGTGTGAGTGTGTGTGTGTGTAAGTGTATGTGTATGAGAGTGTGTTGGGGGTTGGGGGATTCAGGGTTTATTTAAAACATAATTTAAACATCTAATTTTGTGTCCAATGTGACTAATTAATTAGATGAGGTGTAAAACAGATTCAGAACATTTTAGATGACGCGAAATCCAACAGAAATTTCTTCAATGAGGTAAATGTTCTACAACCTTGCTGTTCACCTGAAATGTGATTAGTTTGAGGTTTTGAAATTTAATTAAAGTTAAATGTAAATAAATATGTGTGGCTTGAGGCTACCACATAACAGTACAGAAATGTTACTGCAATAATTCAAGTAAGAGGTAATAGTATCTCAGATAATACTTGTGACAGTGGGTAGAGAAAGAAACAGATCTGAGAAAAAATTATGAATTAAAATTTTAAAGGATTTGGTTATAGCTTATATATGAGGATGAAGAAGAGGGAAGAATTAGGGTGACTTGGTTTCTGACATAAGTAGTTGGGTTCATAGTGATGTCATTCACTGAAGTGAATGTGGAAAGTACCATCTTTTGGGTGAGGTTCATGATTTCAATAAGGGGCTTTTTGAGTCTCAGATAGCTAGAAGATATCTAAGTGAGGTTACCATGTAAGCACCTGTATTCATTAAACAGGTGGTCAGAAGAGAGCTCTGGGTTAATGATCTAATTTTATGAATTTAATTTTTTGAGTTGTAGGAGGAATGAGTGGGTTTTAGACAAATGGTCACCAACCTTTCTGATACCAGGGACTGGTTTTGTGGAAAAATATTTTTTCCAGGGACTGGGGATTATGATGGTGAGAGATGGGGGGATGGTTTCAAGTGTGTTACATTTACTGTGCACTTTTATTCTATTATTACTATATCAGCTCCACCTCAGATCATCAGACATTAGATCCCAGAGGTTGGGGATCCCTGTGTTAGTCTAGAAGTGAAGTGAAGTGAAGTGAAAGTCTCTCAGTCGTGTCTGACTCTTTGTGACCCCATGGACTGTACAGTCCATGGAATTCTCCAGGCCAGGATACTGGAGTGGGTAGCCTTTCTTTCTCCAGAGGATCTTCCCAACCCAGGGATTGAATCCAGGTCTCCCACACTGCAGGAAGAACCTTTACCAGCTAAGCTACAAGACAGTCTAGGGGAAAGATTTAAGAGGAAAAATAAGAGAGTGTATAATGCTCTTTAAGAAACATTAACTGTTAACTGTGAGGACAGAATAATGAATAACCCCAGGATGAAGACTGCTGCTGCTGCTGGTAAGTCGCTTCAGTCGTGTCCGACTCTGTGCGACCCCATAGACGGCAGCCCACCAGGCTCTGCTGTCCCTGGGATTCTCCAGGCAAGAACACTGGAGTGGGTTGCCATTTCCTTCTCCAATGTATGAAAGTGAAAAGTGAAAGTGAAGTTGCCTAGTCGTTTCTGACTCTTCGAAACCCCATGGACTGCAGCCTACCAGGCTCTTCCATCCATGGGATTTTCCAGGCAAGAGGGGAAATGTAATATTTTTTTTCTATTTGTGACTCAAATAGAAACATTGTTTATAAAATGAATAGATGCTTGAAGATATCTGATAAGACCCTGTCATCAGTTTATCATTTAGAAAAAAATTGTTACTCTTTTTCATTTTAGATATTGGCCATTATATAGAGAATATGCTTTCAATGTTTCTGGTTGTTTAGGGCTTTAGAAGTATGTTTTATTGGAATTTGAGTTAATAGGCCTTGAAAATTATTTTCTTGGGCTCTAAAATCACTGTTGATAGTGACTGCAACCATGAATCTAAACGACTCTTGCTCCTTAGAAGGAAAGCTATGACAAACCCCTAGATAGCGTATTAAAAAGCAGAGACATCACTTTGCTGATAAAGGTCCATACAGTCAAAGCTATGGCTTTTCCAGTAGTCATGTATGGATGTGAAAGCTGGACGATAAAGAAGGCTGAGCACCAAAGAATTGATGCTTTCAACTTATGATGCTGGAAAAGACTCTTGAGACTCCCTTGGACTGCAAGGAGATAAAACCAGTCAATCCTAAGGGAAATCAACTCTGAATATTCATTGGGAAGACAGTTGCTGAAGCTGAAGCTCCAATACTTTGGCCACCTGATGTGAAGAGCTGACTCATTGGACAACACCCTAATGCTGGGAAAGACTAAAGGCAAAGGGAGAAGGAGGCAGCAGAGGATGAGATAGCTACATAAGCATCACCGACCCAACTGACATGAATTTGAGCAAACTCTGGGAAATAGTGGAGGACAGAGGCAGCTAGCATGCTGCAGTAAATGGGCATCACAAAGAATCAAATGGGACTTAGAGACTGAACAACAACAAGAGAATTTGTCTAATGTTAAATGTGTAAACAATAATTTTCATTTCAAAGGGTAAGAACCCAGGAGTCTTCCCCACCTCTTGGCAAGAGAATTTGTTTATAACAGGGAGATATCTCCTTCTCTCATAAGCAGAAATGTGCAACATATATAAGCTGCCACATTCATATTTTGAGGTTTCTCTCCTGTGATGCAGATGCTTTTGTATGCACAGAGCTACCCATATGGCCTTTATTGGATAGCCCCAAAAGAAAGGAAGATTTGGGCAAGAGGAACAGTTGAAGTTATTGCAGGAAACAATTTTCTTTGATCGAGAAACCTCACATTTACTTTCAGGAAAATATGAAAATACACTTTAAAACTTATCAATTTCCCTAACATTTGTTGCCCTTTAGGCAATACTTTAATATAAATAGGTACTCCCAGCTTGAAATTAACTAGAGATGAAACTGATCTTTAGAAAGACATCATGTAAAAAAAACCTTAAAACTTTCTATCTAGACAAACTTACACTGCCTCAAACCATCATAATAATTCTTTATGTTTATAGTTCTTCACTTATTTTCCTTAATATTATGCTCTTTTGTGTATTCATAATAGTCTCCATTAAAATCATAACTAATAGAAGACAAAGGTAAATTCCTTTTTTTTTTTAAATTTTACCCTTAAATAGCATATTGTTTACAGCAGTCTACTACAGGATAGTATAATAGCATTATGTGAATTATAGCATTATGTCTAAAACTATACATACCTTAATTAAAAATATACTTTATTGCCAAAAGAAGAAATCTTAGCCATGATCTGAGCCTTTAGTGAGTTGTAATCTTTTTGCTGATGGAAGTCTTGCCTTGATATTGTTGGTTGTTGACTAATCAGGGTGGTGGTTGCTAAAAGTTGGGGTGGCTGTAGCAATTCCTTAAAGTAAGACAACAATAATGTTTGCCATGATTAATTCTCCTTTTCATGAACAGTTTCTCTGTAGTATGCAATACTGTTTGAGGGCAGTTTGCCCATAATAAAACTTCTTTCAAAATTGGAATCAATCCTCTCAAACCCTGCCACTGCTTTATTAACTCAATTTCTATAATACTCTAAACCTTTTGTTGTCATTTCAATAATCTTCACAGCTATGGGATCAAGCCACCCAGGACAACTGTTTGCTTGCTTTCTGTGGATCCCGTTTGACCAAGACTGACCTTCCTCCTTAACCACAGAGCCTAATCATAAATAACTACAGACTATCCCCCATCCTAGTGATCATTCTTATCTTTAGATCTGAATGGCTGCCCTTTCAATTTAGCAAAGGGAAGACCTCTGGTCCCAAGAAGATAACTTGGCTTGAGGAGCTAAGACGACTGTCCCTTTCTGGTGGTTTCCCTAGTAACGGATGGGCCAATCTGATGTCAATTCCCCCTATAAATGGTAGTCTCCCTATTCCCCTGGAAGCAAAGACAGTCACTACCAAGTCCTAACCAACATCTACTGTCCAGGGTGGGCTGTCACTTCAGGACCCTTTTGCTTCAAACATGTAAGATTTTTTATCTTATGTACCACTGATATCTCTATTGCTGACTCCAAACTCTTTCTTCAGTCTTGAGGCTGAACAAGTACAGGGCTTGCAAGCCTGGGGGGTGTAGCCCAACAATAGTATCTTCGCCAGGAGTAGATCCATCTTAAGAAACCTATTTCTTTACTCATCACAAGTAACTCTGCAGCTGCTAAATTTTTATCACGAGCTTACAGCAATTCAAGTCACATCTTGAGGTTTCATTTCTAATTCTAGTTCTCTTGATATTTATTTCCAACCCATCTGCACTTACTTCCTCTCTGAAGACTTGAAACTCTAAAAGTCATCCATGTGGGTTGAAATCCACTTCTTCCAAACTCCTATTAATGTTGGTATTTTGACCTCTTCTCATAAATCATGAATGCTCTTTAATAGCATCTAAATTGATGAATTCTTTCCAGAAGTTTTCAATTTACTTTCCCAGATCCAATTCCATCAGAAGAATATCTATCCATGCCAACTATAACCTTAAGAAATGTATTTCTTCAATAATAAAACTTGAAACTCAAAATTGCTCTTTGATACATGGGCTTAAGGGTGGATTATGTGTTAGGAGGCATAAAAACAGCATTAATCTTATTATACATCTCCATTAGTGCTCTTGGGTGACAAGGTCAATGAGCAGTAATACTTTGAAAGGCATCTTTTTTTTTTTTTCCCCTGAGAAGTAGATCTCAATAGTAGTCTTAAAATATCCAGTAAAACATGTTGCAAAGAGAAATGCTATCATCAAGGCTTTGTTCCACTTACAGAGCACAGGCAGAGTAGATTTAGCATAATTTTTAAGGGCCTTAGGACTTTCTGAGTTATAAATGAGCATTGGCTTCAATTTAAAGTCACCAACTGTATTAGCCTCTAATAAGAAAGTCAGTCTGTGCTTTGAAGCTTATACTTGATTGTATCTTATGGGGCTCTTTCATCTACAATGAAATTCTGTTGTTTAGTGTAACCAGCTTTATTAATGATCTTAGCTAGATCTTCTGGATAACTTTCTGCAACACTGTTTTACCTTGCACTTTTATCTTATGAAGATGGTTTTTTTTTTTTCCTTAAACCTCATGTATCAGCCTCTGTTAGCTTCTAACTTTTCTTCTGCAGCTTCCTCACCTCTCTCAACCATCATAGGTTTGAAGAGAGTTAGGGTCTTGCTCTAGATTAGACTTTGGTTTAAGGGAATTTTGTGGCTGGTTTGGTCTTCCATCCAGAACACTGAAACCTTCTTCATAATAGCAATAAGGCTCTGTTGTTTTCTTGAAATCCATGTGTTCACTAGAGCAGCACTTTTAATTTCCTTGAAGAACTTTTCCTTTGCATTTACAACTTGGTTGTTTGGCACAGGAGACCTAGTTTTCAGCCCATCTTGGCTTTCAACATGCCTTCCTCACTAAGCTTGATCATTTCTATCTTTTTCTTTGAAGTGAAAATCTGGAGAATCTTCCTTTCACTTGAACACTTAGGGGTCATTGCCAGTTTATTAAATAGCCTCATTTCAATATAGTTGAGTCTTAGGGAATAGGGAGGCTGGAGGGAAGGGAGAGAGATGGGGGAGCAGCTGGTTGGTGGAGCAGTCAGAACACATGTAACACATGCTGATTAAGTTTGCCATCTTATACAGGCACAGTTCCTGGCACCCCAACAATAACAATCTAACATCAAAGATTGCTTATCAGCATAACAAGTATAAATAATAATACAAAGTTTGAAATATTGTGAAAATTACCAAAATGTGACACAGAGACACAAAGTGAGAAAATGCTTTTGGAAAAATTGCACTAAAATAGACTCACTCAAAGCAGGGTTACCACAAACCTCTAATTTGTGTGGGAAAAAATGCAGTAACTGCAAACCACAATAAAGAAAAGTGCAGTAAAATAAGGTATGGCTGTCACTTAAAGTGAATTGGCCAGTTTAGACATGATTTGAAAACTTACACATGTAGTTCTAATATTAGTGAAGAAAGACTCACCTTATTCTTCTCCATCCAAATCTCTCCTATTTCTATATTATTTGAGTCTATCCAAACTATTCATTTGTGGATATTTAGCAGACAATTCTGCTTCATGTACAGATGAATAGAGCTTGGATTTATAAAATACACTTACTATTTGGGAAAAGATCATCACCAAAAAAACACTAAAGTGTTACATTAGTAATACGTATTATTCTAAGAATATTTAGGACTTCTGAAAAGCAATTTTAGTGTGTCTTTCCCAAAATACAAGTAACTTCATCTTATAAGGAAACAGTTTTTTATAGAATAGAAAAAAGGAAAGAACATCACTTTTTTTTTTCCCCAAGACTCTTTTTATGCTTTCTATAACACTTCAGATGTAGACTTGTAGGTGGATTAATTGTAAAAAGTTGTTTCTTTTGGTTTATAATTTCCTCAGGTGGCATTTCTTCACTGATGGTTTCCCCCAGAGCCATTCCATCTTTATAAAATTGAATTTAGATATTGGCTGCTTCACTGAATTCTTGTGGTATCATCAAAGAAATCTTATTACTGAGTCAGTCTAAAATTTGCTGGGATTGCATCTCATGTGTTATGTGGTTAAATGAAAGTAATTTCAATTATAGAACATTTTAGCTTCCTTAAGCCTATGGTTAAATGGCAGAAGCAGTGAAAATGGAAGTGAGTTAATGGCCCAACCTAAATACTAAGAGTAGAGATTAGAGCTACTGATTTCTTTTCTATCTTTCAAACTATTTTAGAAACACTACCTCTTTGCTCCTTCAATTGAAAGAAAACAATACTCAAATTTCTTGTAGGCCTAACTTGAAATGTAGGTTGCTGTTAATGTACATTTTGCAAGTCAAATTAAATATACCTTTATTCTCAATATCATTTCGGAGAATGCAATGGCACCCCACTCCAGTACTCTTGCCTGGAAAATCCCATGGAGGGAGGAGCCTGGTGGGCTGCAGTCCATGGGGTCGCTAGGAGTCGGGCACGACTGAGCGACTTCACTTTCACTTTTCACTTTCATGCATTGGAGAAGGAAATGGCAACCCACCCCAGTGTTCTTGCCTGGAGAATCCCAGGGACAGAGGAGCCTGGTGGGCTGCCGTCTATGGGGTCGCACAGAGTCGGACACGACTGAAGCGACTTAGCAGCAGCAGTAGCAGCAGTCAATATCAATTATTTATAGAATAAAAAACTGTTTTAAATTTTAATACACTCTCAGATCAGATCAGTTGCTCAGTCGTGTCTGACTCTTTGCGACCACATGAATCGCAGCACTCCAGGCCTCCCTGTCCATCACCAACTCCCAGAGTTCACTGAGACTTACGTCCATCGAGTCAGTGATGCCATCCAGCCATCTTATCCTCTGTCGTCCCCTTCTCCTCCTGCCCCCAATCCCTTCCAGCATCAGAGTCTTTTCCAATGAGTCAACTCTTCGCATGAGGTGGCCAAAGTACTGGAGTTTCAGCTTTAGCATCATTCAGTCCAATATTTTGTTGAAAAGAATAAATTGACAGAAAAATCTCTCCACACTTTTTCTTCATAGGTTATCTATCTCTAGAATAGTTTATGATGGTATATACTTTTAGTGAATGGTAAAAATCTTTAAAAAGTTTCAAAACCTTGGAAAGAAATGATTCATATATTAAATAAATATAATTATCTACTACATGCTAGACACTGAACTTACCTTTTGATGGGAATAAAAAAATAGAAAATAAATGAACAAATAATACAACAATGGTTGATAAATGTTATGGTGAAAAATTAAGCAAAGAAGGATGGGGGTAGGTTGCTTGTGGAAGATAGTATCACCTTAGATAGAGTAGAATTAGGAAAAGCCTAATTGAGAAAGTTCCATTTTAGAAACAAATTAAATGGACTAAGGGAATAGAAAATTCTGTAGGACAGCCAGGGAAAAGGCTGTGATAAGGGAATATGATGGATTTGCTCAAGAAATAGCAAGGGAGTCAGTGTGGCTACAATGGACAAGAGGAAGGCTCAGGCGAGATCAGTTCAGAGATACTGCCAAGGACCTAATTACACAGAATATTTTTGGTCATGTTAAACATTTAGGATTTACCGTGTGTGAGACTGGTGTCCATTGGAGGGTTTTTGATCCAAGGGAGAATATATTACTACATTTTAAAATGCTCCATGGAGAAAAATAAACTGTAAAAATAAATCTGGAAGAAGGACTCTTCCATGAAAGAGATGATAGTGGTTTGGAAAACAGGGTATCAGTGAGATGGTGAGAGCTGGGTAGATTTAGGATTTATTTTAAAAGAAGACAGTTACACTGCTGAAAGTTTAGATATGCACTTTAAATTACATAGATAAAGAAAAATATAGAGGGTGTAAATTTGGAGAAAATAAATTGTTCAGTTTTGAGATATCCTAAATTTCAGGGGACTTAAACTTTAGAAAGGAAATTTAAAGTAACTGATTGGATAGACAAGTATAGACTTCAGTTAAGAGATCAGAAAATGATAAAATTAGAGTAGCCAGGTATTTATAGATAATACATAAATCTCATGAGTTAAAGTGAGAGCATCTGGGGAGTAAAAAATAGAATAAAAAGAGAAGAAGACTAAGGACAGAGCCCTGTGTCTCTCCAATTTTTAGATACCAAAACGCTGATAAGTGAGCAGCAAAGAAGCTTGAAAATGAGGATTTAGCAATATAAGAGGAAGACCAGGACAATATAGTGCCACAGAGCTCAAATAAAGAGTAATTTTCCAGGGCCAAGTGGGGGATGGGTGTGGAAGAGAGGCTCAAGAGGGAGGGGATATGTGTATATGTATAGCTGATTCACGTGATTGTACAGCAGAAACTAACACAACATTTCAAAGCAATTATACTCCAATTAAGAAACAGATTAAAAAAAGTAACTTTCTAGAGAGGAGTCATTGTCTCTGTCAAATGTTTCTAAAAACCCAAACAAGAAAAAGACTACACTTGATGATAAGTTTTAACAATGTGTAGAACATTGAAGGAGGAATTTTCCCATGTGTTTAGGTATGAAGTTAATTGCATATTTGGTAGCTTAGGAACAATTCTATTGTAATATCTGAAGCATCAGCCCATAAACAGATTCTAGGTCATTAAATTCTGAAGTAAAAAATAAATTCTCTTTCTTGCTAGTTAGTAGCACTGTAATCGAGCAAATATTGGATTAGACAGATGTTGTATTAAACTGAATTTGGAGAGGAAACTGGAGAAAATTGCATTATTCTATAGAATAAAACAGGAAGAATTTCCTTTAAGAAAATTTTTCTGAGGACTTCCCTGGTGGTCCAGTGGTTAAGAGGCCATCTGCCAACACAGGGGACACAGGTTTGATCCTTGGTCCAGGAAATAAGACCCCATATGTCTCAGGGCAGCTAGGCCCCAGCTACTGAAGCCCCATGTCCTAGAGCCCTTGCTGAGAGTATGAAGCACTCTAGAGAGTAGCCCTGCTCACTGCAACTAGAGAAAGCCTACATACAGCAACAAGGACCCAGCACACCCCCCAAAAAAAAAAAACAGAAAGAAAATATTTCTGGCTTTGCATTTTGTGTTTCATCTACATAAAATGTGACAGAACAGTGACAGAAAATGATACCAAAAAGTGACACAGACGTGAAGAGGAAATGATTATGGAGACATGGAAGATGACAGAATGAAGCTGCAGAATGAGCAAATAAATGCTTTTATACCAAAGATACTTAACATTTAATTTTCTATTTGCTCGCTTATAAACCCCTTCATTATACCAAACTTTCTGTAAAATCTACTACATTCATAAAGAGCTTTTGTATTTTGGGTTTTTGTTTTTGTTTTTGAATTGCAGGAGTGGAACTGAGTTGCAAATTTATATAAATTTCTGGACATGTAAAAATTTGCAAATAGAAACAGGTTGCAAAGTGGAGGGTGAAAATTCAGTGGGGAAAAAAGCTAGTGTCAGATGTAATCATGTAGCTAAAAGCATCACAGGAATTTCACAAATAAGTGGCAAATCATGGTCAGTCTAACGTGACACAGAACTTCAAAGCAAACTTACCTCAGTGTTTAAAGACCTCCTGACACAAGTTGTCACCTGGGTAATATAAGATGTTAATAAAAATGTATGTGCTTTTTAAAGAGAAAAATCAATATAACACTTTCATTAATACAAATTCCTTGGTTAATTATTAACTTTCTGTAAAGAGTCAATTATTTTAAAAAATGTATGACTAGTGATATGAGAGAGAAGAGGGAAAAATCATTTAGGCACATTTTAAATAGATCACTGTTATTGATGATAGAATTAGGCCTGATAGCCCAGAGACATAGTAAGGGTTAAGATGTAAAAGAATGAATAATGAGTAGTCATTTCTGTTAAGTCTAGCGGTCCCTTTCTGTGGCATTCCAGTATCTTTTGATTTGCAAATACACTCTAAAAATTTCTAGACATTTTCACACAGCTCAGAGAATGAAGGCATTATAAAGTGCTAGAGGTTTTAGCAGAATAAGTTTGTGGATGGTTTGTTTTTTAGAGGTTTGGAATCATGAATTTGTAAGGATTTGCTGCCTATTTAAAACAAAAACAGTTTTTCCTGCTCCCAAATCCAATGTTACAGGAATGTGGATGGTTGCCCACAAGTAAGATTTCAATTAGGTGGTTATTTTAAGCAGTCGCTACTTAATTTTTCTGTGTCTAAAAGCTTCCAGTGATATTTCTGGTATCTGTAGATTTTAAGTGTTTGTCTCTATGCTCAGTCATGCCTGACTCTCTGCAGCCTCATCAACTGTAGCCCACCAGGCTCCTCTGTCCATGGAAATTTTCAGGCAAGAATACTGGAATGGGTTGCCATTTCCTTCTCTAGAGGATCTTCTCAACCCAGAGATCAAACCTGTGTCTCTTGCCTCTGTCTCAAATTAGCGGGCAGATTCTTTACTGCTACACATCTGTGAAGTCTCTGACTGTTTCTACAGTCACCATGATTCTTTTTTTCCTGACTGACTTTTCAGTTCAGTTGAGTCACTCAGTTGTGTCCAACTCTTTATGACCCCATGGAGGGGGCAGCACACTAGGCTTCCCTGTCCATCACCAACTCCTGGAGTTTACTCAAACTCATGTCCATTGAGTTGGTGATGCAATCCAACCATCTCATCCTCTGTTGTCCCCTCCTCCTCCCACCTTCAATCTTTCCCAACAGCAGGATCTTTTCCAGTGAGTCAGTCTTTGCATCAGGTGGCCAAAATATTGGAGTTTCAGCTTTGGCATCAGTCCTTTCAATAATATTCAAGACTGATTTCCTTTAGGATGGAGTGGTTGGATTGCCTTGCAGTCCAAGGGACTGTCAAGAGTCTTCTCCAACACCACGGTTCAAAAGCATCAGTTCTTCGGTGCTCAGCTTTCTTTATAGTCCAACTCTCACATCCATACATGACTGCTGGAAAAACCATAGCTTTGACTTAGATGGACCTTTGCTGGCAAAATGATGTCTTTGCTTTTAAATATGCTGTCTAGGTTGATCATAGTTTTTCTTCCAAGGAGTCATCATCTTTTAATTTCATGGCTGCAATCACCATCTGCAGTGATTTTGGAGACCAAAAAAGTAAAATCTCTCCTGTTTCCATTCTTTCCCCATATGACTGGCTTTAGTGGCTCTAAATTTCCCTACAAGGGGAAGCTATACATTCCACAAGAAAAGTGACTTAAGAAATATCTGCTGATTGATAATTTGCATACAGGACATTAAAATTTTAGATAAATTTTTAAAATAGATTTAGAATTACTAGAAAATTGAAACTCTATTTCCAGTGTGGAACATTTGTCACAATTAGTGAACAATATTGATATATTATTATTAAAGTCCATACCTCATTAAAATTTCCTGTATTTTTCCTAATGTCCTTTCTCTATTACGAACTCTCATTCAACATAGCACATTAATTTTAGTTGTAATGTTCCTTCAGACTCCACTTGGCTGAAAATGTTTTCTCAGACTTTCTTTGCCTTTAATAACCTTGGCAGTTTTAAAGAGGACTGATCAGCTACCTTTTGGAATGCCTGTCAGCTGAGATTTGTCTGATGTTTTTCCTTCCAGTATGATGGAGTTACATATTTTTGGCAGGAAGACCCCGGAGGCAAACTGCCATTATTATTATATCATATTAAGGTTACATTCTATCAACAGGACTTAGCACTATTGATTCTGATTTTGATAGCTAGGCTGAGGCAATGTTTTTCAGATTTCTCTGCTGTTAAGTTAGTCTTTTTCCACTTTCTATATTTTGTGTTTTGGAAGGAGTCATTATGTATAGCCCCTTCTAAAGGAATGGAGAGTTATACTTCTCTGCTTTGAGGGTAGGGTATCTACTCATGGATTGTCTATTCTTCCCCATTTATTTGTTTATTCAAAAATGTATCTATATCAGTCAGTTCAATTCAGTCTCTCAGTCGTGTCTGACTCTTTGTGACCCCATGAACTGCAGCATGCCAGGCATCCCTGTCGATCACCAACTCCCGGAGTCCACCCAAACCCTTGTCCATGGAGTTGGTGATGCCATCCAACCATCTCATCCTCTGTCGACCCTTTTTCCTCCTACCCTCAATCATTCCCAGCATCAGGGTCTTTTCTAATGAGTCAGCTCTTCGCATTACGTGGCCAAAGTATTGGCGTTTCAGCTTCAACGTCAGTCCTTCCAATGAACACCCAAGACTGATCTCCTTTAGGATGGACTGGTTGGATCTCCTTGCAGTCCAAGGGACTTTCAAGAGTCTTCTCCAATACCACAGTTCAACAGTATCAATTCGTCGGCACTCAGCTTTCTTTATAGTCCGACTCACATCCATACATGATCATTGGAAAAACCATAGCCTTGACTAGATGGACCTTTGTTGACAAAGTAATGTCTCTGCTTTTTAAAATGTTATCTAGGTTGGTCATAACTTTCCTTCCAAGGAGTAAGCGGCTTTTAATTTCATGGCTGCAGTCACCATCTGCAGTGATTTTAGAGCCCCAAAAATAAAGTCAGCCACTGTTTCCACTGTTTCTCCATCTATTTCCCATGAAGTGATGGGACCAGATCCCATGATTTCAGTTTTCTGAATGTTGAGCTTTAAGCCAACTTTTTCACTCTCCACTTTCACTTTCATCAAGAGGCTTTTGAGTTCCTCTTCACTTTCTGCCATAAGGGTGGTGTCATCTGCATATCTGAGGTTATTGATATTTCTCCCAGCAATCTTGATTCCAGCTTGTGCTTCCTCCAGCCCAGCATTTCTCATGATGTACTCTGCATATAAGTTAAATAAGCAGGGTGACAATGTACAGCCTTGACGTACTCCTTTTCCTATTTGGAACCAGTCTGTTGTTCCATGTCCAGTTCTATCTATTGCTTCCTGACCTGCATACAGATCCCTCAAGAGGCAGGTTGGGTGGTCTTGTATACCCATCTCTTGAAGAATTTTCCACAGTTTATTGTGATCCACACAGTCAAAGGCTTTGGCATAGTCAATAAAGCAGAAATAGACTATATCAGTATTGATTCATTAATATTTATTTTATATTTTGGGTTATATGAGTCAAGATCACTTTATTTTATTTCTCAAATGGCTGAAGTGTTAGCTATTGGGATCTCTTTGTGTTGGTTCTTGTGTCCCTTTTACATGCCAATGTGTCGTGCTTTTTATTTGTTTTATTTTGTTTTGTCTTTAAGTATTTCTTTAGTTTCTGTTACTTAAAGAAGCTCTAGGCTCATCTTGGGTATTTACTGCACCAATCTTAGGATCACCCATTTCTCTACAGAACTTGTGCTTGTTGTTATGGGGCTGTCATTGCTTGCAGGCCATCTCAGCTGAAAGAATTAGCAAATATATGTGTATGTGTTAATGCACGTATAGAAA